>NW_026892595.1:4251000-5663000 GCF_033815535.1 Pezoporus flaviventris | reverse complement strand
GAAGTTCCAAATAGCCTCAAGACATCAACTCCAATTAGTAAGAGCTTACACAGAATGACAGAATAATGATTACATGAAAGTTGTTTCAAGGTAAGATTTAAAAACAAAAGACTTGTCCATTACTTCTTTTTTTTCCTCCACAATATTAATATTAAAAAAAAAAAAAGAGAAGAGGGAAGAGAGAAAAAAAGAGAAAAGAAAGCAAAGAGAAAATAGTAACAGCAGGAGGAGAAGAGCAGGAGAAGAGCAGGAGAAGAGCAGGAGAAGAGCAGGAGAAGAGCAGGAGAAGAGCAGGAGAAGAGCAGGAGAAGAGCAGGAGAAGAGCAGGAGAAGAGCAGGAGAAGAGCAGGAGAAGAGCAGGAGAAGAGCAGGAGAAGAGCAGGAGAAGAGCAGGAGAAGAGCAGGAGAAGAGCAGGAGAAGAGCAGGAGAAGAGCAGGAGAAGAGCAGGAGAAGAGCAGGAGAAGAGCAGGAGAAGAGCAGGAGAAGAGCAGGAGAAGAGCAGGAGAAGAGCAGGAGAAGAGCAGGAGAAGAGCAGGAGAAGAGCAGGAGAAGAGCAGGAGAAGAGCAGGAGAAGAGCAGGAGAAGAGCAGGAGAAGAGCAGGAGAGGTTGCCCAGGGGGGTTGTGGAGTCTCCTACATTGGAGATATTCAAGGGCCGCCTGGACAAGTTCCTGTGTGATGTACTGTAGGTTACCCTGCTCTTGCAGGGCGGTTGGACTAGATGATCTTTTGAGGTCCCTTCCAACCCTTGGGATTCTGTGATTCTGGGGGAGGGGAAGGGAAGGGAAGAGAAAAAGCAAAAAGCTCTGAAGAAATCTGCCTGAAAGCAGATTTATATTTTCTGTGTGAAGGTAAGTGTGAATGAATGGCAAACTTCTATTATCAGACCTAAATTTTCATGACATTATATGGTTGTATGCTAGTCTGGTTTTCACCTCCATGTAGTATGTTGTGGTGCTCAGTAATTAAAACCTGATACTGAAAGCACCTGAAATGAAATACAATTGACTGATACTTACTAAACTAAACAACAATTTTATATACTAAGATGTTTTTTAACACATATTTCTATACAGTAAATAAAAACATAACTATAAATACTTCACTTAAATATCCGAATAAAATATTATCACAGCATTATTTATTATTCAACTAAAGGACGTCTAATGCTACAGAAACAATTCCAGGGCAATTATTTTTAACTCTGCAGTTTTGCAGTACTGTTTTGTAGTTAATAATGTATAATTCTAGTTTTACTTGGAACTAGTAGATCACAGATAACATATGCAAGTTTACAAAACAAATGATGGAAATACTAAGCAGCAAATAATTATTTATAATTCAAAATAAGTCAGTTGACTTTACAGGCAACATAATGTTCCAACTCCAATGTCTGCTGCCATTTGAAAAGAACTTTTAACAAACAATTGTTGGTTGTATAGAGCATACGTTTAGCAAAGCACTTATTTTTACCTGTACAAAGATAATGTAACCAAGTAAGCTTCCTTCCACTAAAATGTTGACTGTAAAATAATTCAAACTGCAAAACAAAATGAAATTCAGTTAGTCTCACATATAACTACTTACAATAGCTTATTATCACACTACCACCCCAGAGAAGAAATACTGGCTTTATGCACACCATATTGGATGCAAACATTGCAGACCAATTCTTGACAGAATTTCCTTTAGAAGATGGGTGATGACTAAACATCAGCCATTTACCAAAACACTTGAATATATTAACATATCACTTGATGATTAAATCAAAAAGATTGTTGACACACTCATGCTCTCAAAGTATAAAATACTGTAGTTGAACAATGTTGCAGGAAGTATCAACTCTACTGAACTTAATTTCTAGGAGGTTTTAGCAACCAATCTTGTGAGGTTTTATTATTCTGTTCCTACCAATTCCATATAAAAACAACTGTATTTTTATTTTTTCACATTGGTGAAATCATTCTGTATTCCATGGCTTTGATATCTTATTTAAAATCAATCCAGAAATTCCTGTGTACACATCAATTTGGTTTACTCTGATTTGGTCTGGCAACTTGAACATTAAAGAAAAATCCAAAAAGGGGGACTTGAAAATTCAGGTGTTTCTCCACCCACAAGCTTACATAGTATGAAAACTAGTATTTGTATACCTTCAAATAAATCTATATTTACAGGAAGCTCCAGAAGGCTTGGAGCCTGAAAAAGCTGCTGAACAATTTGCCCAGATACAGAGGTGCTTTCCAGTGCAGCTACAGAATGGTTTTTCTTCTTTCTATATCCTGGCCAGAATACTGAGAGAACTATCTTTTGATGGATCAATGATCAAATTTGACAGCAAAGACAGACATTGTCCATTTTTCAAAGACTCCCCAAGGTTATGCTCTGTTTCCTCAAGGAATAAGAAGTATAATTTAGAGCATTAATTCTAGACAGGCAACACATGAATTGCTCCTTTAAACAAACTTCAATAGTGAAGTTAGGCACACAACCCAGACTCTGAGCTGCTTCTCATATGCAAATCCGTAACAATTTTCCAACTCAGGCATGACTGACAATGCTCCTACTTCAAGCTCACAAAGAACAGCAAAATGCCATCAATCACCTTCTGTGGATCCCATAGCATGGGCTGGAAATTGTTACACTGCTAAAACCAAGCGCCACTTAATACATTGGAAATAAAAGCAGAATAAATAGTTCTAATATTTCGTAGCAATACACTGAAAAGCTCCTTCACGGCAGACACGGAAATTTCCCATTATAATTTAAATCAATTTAAGATATAAGAACTGCTTTAAAAAAATCTGTTGTATCAAATAATGTAATTTTTAATTACCTAAAATGTACTTCAACATTAAATACACTTCAGCAAAGATCAACACATATATTCTGTATTTTAACACAAACACTGCAGAGGTAACATTTAGAGCACCATAATATAATGAAAAGTAATAAAATATTTGACCTCCACAAAGCAGAAATCATCACATAAAAAGAGAACATTTGGCCAAAGTAAAACCTTTACTGCCTTAAGAATTTGTAAAATTAGCTTTAAAGAAGTTTCGTGCAAAGCTCAATTTTGAATGGCTCCTACGAACTACAGGACAAGAAACCTGTATCTACATTTTCATCCACTATTAAATCTGATCCAATTTAATATTAGAAACAAAACCCTTTTTTATCTAAATATGAAGAATTGGTTTCAAAGGTTACATCAAGCCAGTTCATTTGACTGTATTTAGTAGTATCCCCTTCATCAATCATGAAAAGTAGAAGACATGCAAAAAATAAAAGCTATGCAAATACATATATAAATTCAGTGTATCATTTAGGTGACCTCTCCAACTTTAATATGGACTGGAAACAAGATAGCCATGATTTACAAACAAAATGAAGCAGTTCAGGTTTTTCTCTGTTAGACTGATGATCTTTTATCTGGAGTTATTTTACATTTTCCATGTTTACAAGAAGTCTCCTACTAACCTACCATCTGTACACTTTTTTCCAGTTCCTGAGGAATTGCAAACGTAGAAGAAGGAGCCTGAGTTAGAGGCCATGCACCAGCCTAAAGGTACCAGGAAAAATAAAAGTATTAATATTTTCATGCAACATATACACTACAAAAAACCCCACTCTATTAGACAGCTCTATATGTTATGCCATAAGACTAGCAATATCCACCAGAATTTTTACTGCTCATTATGCATGCCCCACTGAGGTATTAATTCAAGACAAGAAACACAAGGCATTTTATGTCATTACTCTTTACTGTAACATTAGGTTAATTCTAATAAGAAACACTAGGAAAATTAATTATTCCACAAAAATCTCAAAGTGTTAGTTTCCATATGAGAACTATTCATGGAAAATGGCTCAAAATGTTATCAAAATATAAAAATTAAGTACAAATAACTCAATAGTAATAAACATACATTAGTACCTGTAGAACATATATCTGAAAACTAATTCCCAAATCTATAATCGTGTCCTGGTTTTTGATAAAGTTGTTGAATTTATTGTTGAGATCAGCACTAACACTCATGTCTGTATACATTCGATGGAGCTTGCTGGTAAATTCATAACCACAGGCTTGCTGTGAAGAAACATTGTAACAGGTTTTACAGTGAAAACAGTACTTACTCACATTCACTACTAATATGTGGAAAAAATAGTTTGCAAAAGCATTGTTATAAAATTTACGAAGAACACTAGCTACAATAGAAAACAAACACTAAAACCCAAGATTTACTTCAGTTTGACTTTCTATAGACTTACATGAACAACATTGTTTTATAAAACTGAAAGATAGTTTATGAAGGTCCTTGGTACTTTTTTAAATGCAAATATCAATTATTTGAATGTCCTTAATAAAAATACCCAAAACCTCATAAAAATCTCAAATGCGTTGGTGCTACTTAGCTGTGTATCTTTCACAGACTACTAAGAAATTAGTTTTTCCTTTCAGCTACTGGAAACAAGATCAATTAACTGCTCAATTATCTCTGGCACCATCTGCTGCTTCCTCTCAACATTACATACTGCTAGGTCTGCTTATTCTGCATTAGAATATTACATTACCTTTAGTTTGTTAATCATGGCTTCTTCAGAATCCATAGACATAGACAAACCATGAATTAATCTTTTTGCCAACATTCTGGCATAGAACTAGATAAAAAGAAATAAGACATGAAGATTTTTAAAACCATAACCACATTTAAGTTAAACATTAAAGTTTATTGAGTATCAAAAGTTACCTTTTGGAATACATCTTTGTCATCAATGTATTTGAAAACAGTAATGAAACTTGTAAGTTTGTCTTCCACTTCATTCTCTGTCATTCCCTTTGCTGATTTCTTCAACAAGTTGTCACAGTACTTGGCCAGCTCAAGTTAAAAAAAGGAAAAACAAACACAAACCTACTTGTCAAGCTTGAGAATAAATGTATGCCAAGGTAGACCAAACTTCTACACAAGAGTTGAAGCATGAAGTAAGTCACAGTCTACAGCCTCATTTTCTATTACAAGGGCTGTATTCATCAGAGAACAATACATATATTTACAGAGAATACAAAATCTGTATAAAAACTGCATCAAAACCAACCCACAAAATGTGCACGCAGGTTAAGTTATTCCTTACTACTGAAAAACGCCACTGCGATTAATTAGTGCAAGAAATCATCTGTGTGATGGACTCCCTGCCAATCCATTTGACAGTATTAAAAAATAGTACTTTCTGTGTATCACTTACCAACTCAGGTGCTTTGCAGATTGACTTCGGCTCCCTATAGTTAACTACTGATGTCAAAGCCTACATAGGAAGACAGAGCAAAGAGAAAAAATGTAAATTGCTTAGAACTTCTTATTTCATAAAATTTGAAGAAATTTAAAAAAAAAAAAGTTCAGACCCTATAAAACTGAACTACACAAAAGGGAATCAAAGAGAAACAATTAATAAAAGGGTTTGAATTACTGTTCTGTAAGAATGTGCGTGTTGAATGTTTCTAAGTGGAAAAAGCAGAGGAACAGAAATTAATTACAGAAAGCAGCAGAACCAATTAAGTTCTGGTTAAAAACTTAAACCTAGAAGTATGAAGATTTTGGTGCACACCACTACGTATGGTCCCAAAGAAAGGAACCAAGGAATAATTGCAGATAAAGGAGATTTGAGCAGCAGCACATCAAGAGCAGCTTACATGAACAGCATGTATCTTGAGCTCAAAAACATACACGGTGTGCTCACAACAGTAAGAATGGAAAGATCTTTTGGTTTTTGGAGTTTTTGGTATACAAAAGAGGAGAAAAAATATTGTTGAAAGTGGAAATTCAAAGCAATGCAGTACAAAAAGTATGGTAGGTGAAGAAAATCAGGATACGATGAAAAAGAAGCAGATAATGGAAGTTTAGAACTGGAAATTGTAAACAACGATATCAGAATCATCAAGGTTAGTTTCTAAACTACATATCACATTTAAATTAGCGTTTTAAACCAATACTGAAACAAAAATACTGTATGACCATAGATCCTAGGAATTATAGTTCCTTTATAGTAACAAACATTATTTTTGTTATTATAAAGAAAAACTGTTAAGCAGCTTTTGTACAATGCCTCAACATTCCAATATTTGATAATAGGTCCCTAGAATCCCTGTGAGAAACGAATGCATGACTTGATAAGAAATAGCAAACTCTTTGATGTTTTGACCACTCTTTTGCAATACTACTAAAGACCACAGTAGCAGTTTTGACATCCACCATGAAAAACTGACAGCAAATTAAGATTTCAAATATTTATTGTAACAAAATCACTGAAATGAAGAGTTGATGTATTTAAGGGAAAAGTACATTGCATATGTGCCAGCAAATATAGCTGGCAATCTCGTATTACTCCACCTTCTGGTACATGACATTAACTGCAACTGAGACAGAAATGTATTAGGGTACTAAAATAAGTATTTCTTTTAAAATAATAAACAATTATTTTCTCAAAAGCACAAATACAGATGGATAACTACTATTGATATTATTACTGATGTATTCATCACCGTGTCTTTCCAGATTAATGTTGGCTGAAAATTATCAAATCTTAGACTATGACCTTACCTCCAAACTGTAATTACTGTAAACACAAGAGAACAACGAAATGTATGCATGCATCCTTAGACAGGAAATTATAAATAGGATTTTAAACATTATGGCAGCAAGCAAATCAAAGTTCAAATGCACAGAAGCATTATCAAGCTACCCAAAACCACTCCATTTATCTATTTATTACTGGCACTTAGATTTACATTAAAAGGGTCAGCTCCATTTTTGTGTTTGAATTACAATGAAAAAAAGGTATTTTGTTCAGAACGGATTTACGTATTAAAGTGGTCTCCTTCGTACGTATCTTTTCTCTAAACACTGGATCGTCTTTTGTTTGATTACATATCTAAACTAGAAAAACTGCGTAAGAACGCCATCCCTGAACATGTGCTGATGTCCTGAAGAATTTTGGTAAGCCTGAAACAGGGCCTCACATTTTGTTTTCCAATGCTTTTTTTTATTTAAGTTACCTTGTCAAGGGCACTCATAAAGTGTTGATCACCATTCAAAACAGTGTTGATGAGCTGAACAAATTTACTATGTACTTCCAAAACTGACTCCACAAACTGAGTTGGCATCTGAAAAAAGCAGATAAAACAGAAAGCAAGTTAATGAGAAAAATATTATCTACACACAAATATATCTACATTAGTTGTACATTTTTTCCTAATTATTCTTTCCGGTAAAAGTTAAAATCGCAGTGATTACGTGTTTGAGAGGATTAATCCTGCATTGCTGTCCTCTTACACTACTCTGATTGAGTATGTTTTGGAAAGAAGACTGTATGGCTACATTTACAGACATTTGAGTCTATACTGCTCTCATGCTGTCTACACTTTGCCGTCATACCCAAAAATCTTGACGCTAACCCTAAAATAATGATACTGTGATTCTGTGAAATACAGCAATCAAGCCAAAAAGCTACTGAAATAAGTGAACTGCTGCTTCTCCTACACACTGACTTCAGAGACAGAAAATCTGGATGAACCCTTTGAATTTTCTTATGTAGGATAGTTATCAATCTAATTTAGTGCACCACATTTCAGTACACTTTTTGTACAGAAATGACCAATATGACTTAGAGGAGTCCCTATACAGACAAACAGGTAGGCAGCAATGCAACAGTGTGCAATGCACTGGCTGTATCACATGATAGCCTAAGTGCATTCTCAGATCACACGTGAAAAATGTTTTGATGACAAAGTACTTAATCCACACAGTGCAGCAAGTATTTCACATTTTGAATTTATCTACATACGGCTATGAAGCTGCATCACCCTTATGGCTCTGCATTCATTTCCCTATGTAGACACTTAGTTTGAAAGAATAAACTCAATAAATGTACAAACAATCTCAAAGCAAAATATACTACTGAAGACTTTAGCCCATTTTCAGTATGCACACAGGAGTCACAGGAGAGTAAGAACTCTTGTGCAGTCAATAAAAGAGTGAATTTACAACAGTTTGTATCTATATATTATTACAGACAGAAACACTGGGTGGATAAGTCAGCATCTGAAAGTGATCACAGATCTAGACAGCAAGATGTACACATGCACAAAAATAATGCCAGATGAAAGCTTGTTTGTTTCTGAACAGCAATGCTGGAGGAACGAAAAATGGAACAGAGTAATCTAAATACACATGAACAGAAAAAAGCGTAACACACTTTAGTAAAATAATTTAGCTACAGTATTTTCAGAAATTACACAAAAATATGAGACCAAAAAGCTATTAGTGAAAAACACCACACTGAAATGAGGACATGATGTCAAGCCTTTACAAATAACATGTAATAACTAAATGGAATCATTGGTTCCTTAGGTGCAAGAACAGCAAATGCCACTGACTTAGAGAAATTCAGGAAAAAAAAAATACATACACAGAACAAAAGGACCTACTTGCCATGACAGCATTAAACAAACGAGAAATTTCTAGCTGTAGTTGTTTCTGGGTTAGATCACAACAACCAACTCTCAGGATAGGTATGTGTCGCACAGCTAAGTGTGCTGATCAGAAGTTACAATTTATCCATAATGTTCCAAACTAATTTCATACAGGCAAAATTAGAAAAAAAAACAACCCAAAACAGAACAGACTAAAAAGAAAAGGGTAAACATTTCATCTGGAAAGTTAATCAAACAGGTAACTTCAGCTGCCTGTGGAAACTCACATTTTCCTGAGAAAGATTGCTGGTTGCTCTAAGGCCCTCATCATGGATATGGTTTTGTAGTTCCTGAATCATATGAGGTAAACCACTTGACACAGCACGAAGCAGAGTATACATATTAGCCATGTCTGTAATAGAGATACATTTTTATAGAATATGCTTAGAAACACTAAAAATCAACACTTAATATAGTACTACCATTTTACACAGAACTTTCCAAGGACTGAAACTTGACCAACTGTTCTGAAAAAAAATAATAAAAAATTAACATACACTGGATCGCTGACAAAAGCAAAAAGAGAAATAGTAGGGCTACTATCAGTATTTACTGAGTGTTGCCATTGTGACAAAGTCACTCTCCCAGTACTGTTTATTTAGGAGAAACTCCAAGAGGAGATGTGTGCTACTATGGAAAAGTATTGTGCCAGCTTATTTTTATCCTTGGCTTCACTAAATCTCCCTTAGCAGCAGCTCAGTAAAATTAATTAGGTATCTACTTGACATGGTGGTGGCTTAAAATTTTTCTCAAGTTAGAATAGCTGTAAATAAGCAACTGTTTGCGTGTGGTTTTTTTTTAAATGAGTTTTGTTTTTTCTTTCTTAAGTAACAAAGCTCTGATCAAATTGGCCAAACTCTTTGGAAATTGAACACTACTACTGGATACAATGTGAGTTTGACTGTGAAAAATAATTTGTTTCACAGAAGGGATACCATCTTCCATGAAAGAATAAGCATTCTTTCAAGGGTAAATGGCATGTAGTCATCAAGAAGCAAGTTTCTTTTAGTCAGGCAGGGAATACAACTATAAGAGCATCTCCCCTTATAAAAAGAATCTCAGATGAAAGGTCACAAAAGATTCAGGACAATAAAAAGTGGCTATGAAAAGAAGCCAAAGTATTTTATAATCCTAACTCATTATGATGATGAAGAATCTGTAAAGACAGAGTCATTGGTTTACAAATGAAGACACAAGCATAAAATATGATCAATTCTACAGGACACAGGACTTCAATGTGTTTTTAAGGCAACTAAGACAAAGAAAGAGAAAGAGTATTGGTCAAAAAAAGGGCTGTTAACAGTAAAAGAATGCTTTGACTAGATATTTAGAAGAATAAGAATGTATTACATGGTAAAAGAAAAATGTCATTCAAGCTTTAATTGGGCTTTCTAGGTAACAGTACTAGTACTAGCTGAAAATGCTTAAGCACATCGAAGGTCACTAAATAAAGACAGCAAACGGCAATGCTAAAAGAAGAAAACAAAAACGATTTCCACTTTCTGTGGCCACTGAGACTTACCACTTCTTTTCTCCTGTCTGATAATATTGTGACATTCTGCATGTAGAAACTGCAAGTGATCAGCTACCATTCTCTGTTGGCATTCATGAATTACTTTGCCATATGAGCTGGGATGCAAATATTTCCGACACCGCATTTCTTCATCTTTTAATCTACCCAAAACCTACAAACAAGTTTGGAAACTGAGAGCTGATGAAATACTAACAACCAGTATAGAACCACGAATATACAGCAATTTATGTATGTAGAATGAGACACACAAATAAGTAACGCACTTTAAAAAAGAACTTGTCCAGGATGATGAAAAATTAAATTTGCTCTTTTGAATCAGGCTGACTAACAGCAGTCAGTAGTTGTCAAAACTTCTTCTTCCCTTCAACTTTGTCCTTCCCAGTTTCTCCTACTTCACTTTCTACTCCTCCGGAGAAAGTTTTACCACACCACCTACTTATATGATTGTAAGAGTCACTTCACTGTTCCAAACTCACATGCTTGTATGTAAACATCTACTCAAAAGGTATAGGAGTACACCTGAGCTATCAATAAAAACTTTCTTTATAACTTTAATGAAGGAAATAGGCATTATTATAAAATAAGTCATAGGAATACTGACATAAAAGTAATTATATCTGGTGAAGGTGAGGGAAGCCTAAGGAGAGAAGGGCAGCTGTAGGCTGCTAATGACAGACGAACTGAATCTGCATTTCTTTTGGTTTCCCTGAAGTCTTAGCCTGTTCCCGAATTTCACCTCAGGTGTGCAACCATTAGCTTTTGTTCCTTGTGGTTGAAAGCAATCTCACAGCCTTCTCAACTTATCTTGTTAGTGTGGACAGCACACCACTGAGGACTGACTCCTAGTCTTGTATTAATCTTTGCTTTCATGAGCAAGGTATAAGAATTACAAGCAATTTAACCACAACCTGACTTCATGCACCACAAGGCAAAACAAAAGAAAATTCACTCAGAGTATATAATTTTTAACAATGCTCTGTAACACCTCTATCATATAACCTTCTCTAACCATTATGTTGCTAGAACTCATGCTACTACAAACAGAAGGAAAATATGGAAGTGAGGAAGCAATACTCATCAACTCGATACATGAATTGGGCTTTGCCTTCTTTTTTGTTTTCCTTTTTTTACTTTTAATGAAATTGAGTTATAATTTATTACAAAATATTTTAAAACTGACAGTCCATCCATGGGCAAAGTTTGTAGTTTATACTCAGGTTAACCATGACACTAAAAAGTACAGTATGCACAAAAGCATACAACAAAGATTTATGGAAGCTGTACAGGAAAAGATGTATAATCAGTAAGTTGATAACATCAGATTTCAGTTATTGCATATGTACAGAAGAGTCTCTTACCTTCTCCATGTATTGTGAGCAATTTGACTCTTGCAATAAATTTGAAGCTTCTTGTTTATAATACTCCCCTGTTTCACTCAGAAAAGGACACTCAAAAATTTCCTGATAAAACTAAAAGGGAGATTTTTTTTTAAAGGACAAACAATGCATACACTAGGTTAATTAAAAAATTTAAAAAGTCAGAAACGTGTATCTACCTTTAGGGGGAATTTTTTCTTATACTGTTCAACATGAACAAAGGAGTTAATAACCCCATGGATTACTTTCTGGTTTGGGTCTTCTCCACAGCGATCACTGAAATAGGCAAAGCGAACACTCATGAGAATGTAGGTATCTAGTGCAACTTCTCTGATAGCCAAATGAAATAAAATTGGATGAAAGCATTTTCCAGTTAATTCCTCTGCTTAAATTGGCAAAACTGCGGATTAATCTCAAAAGAAGAAAACGCACTCTTCTTTCTCTCCTATACATTTAAATTGTTGAGATAACAACTCATAAACTGTTCAAAAGCATTTGCAGGTCATGAAATTTCCAAGTCTTTGCTAAGGATACAAGTATTCCAAATTACATACTCTAAACAAGTACTTTAAAAGTTGCATTAAGTTCTATCTTGCATTCGTAGCATTTATTAAATAGACTACCTTTACACTCCTGCCCCTGCCAAAAAACAAAAACAAAAAAAAAACCCCAGTAATAATTTTTGTCAGCATGACAGCAAGCAGCATGCTATTTTCTTTTCTGTATATCTACTACTCAACACACAGTTGTCAAGTGGAACAAATAAAATACTTGAAGCATCATCACAATTGTTAATCATACATTTGAAAAGGAAACCTTACATTTTTCAGCCAAGTTCTTAGCTTCAAATGAGCGAGTTCAAGTGAAGAAAATATTATCTTTAGTCTCATTCAGTTGAAAACAAAAGTAATCAAAACAAGTGCTTTGCATGCTAAAACCATTAGTGTTCATTCCTTTGCAAAGACAGGAAATAATGGACCCAGACTTAGAGCAGCAGCAGCAGCAGCAGCAGCAACTTACTTAAAACATCAACTGTTCTGAAAAAGACCACCTTTTACATACACTTTACAAAGACGTAAAAAGCATTCCTTAGCTCCTCAGGTATTAAGTAATACTAAAATATGATTTACAAAGGTGTATTTACACTTAAGCATCAGCCATTATAATTGCACAGGTTTTAATTTTCAAATGTACACACACATACATGTATATAGAACTTTTAATTTTACCCAGACTGCACTGAAAAGATAAAATGAGTTATCTGCTAGAAATCTATGCCGATATAGGAAAGTCATTAATATGATTTTAAAAAATTGAAAGAAAAAAAAAAGAAGTAAAGCCAGCAAAAATGCTTCACACCCAAGCATTACCATACACCCATCTAGGCTGGGGTGGAATAGGGGAGAAATAATTTTGCAAATTTTATTCATTTTGGTTTGAAATTGATAAAACTTCTAGAGAATGCCCAAGAGCATAAGCTGCAGAGGTTTACCAGGACAACCACAGCAGCATACATACACCTGAACACAGTCACATGTTCACAACACTGTTAATAATGTACATTGCTTTTAAATACTACCATATACCCATGATGGGTGGAAAAAACTAGTGCTCTAACAAATCACAAGCAGTTACTGTATGGTTTACACAGCTTGGTCACCTGTTACAAATGAGCTGACCTCCTGGGTAACTGTTTTAGAGGGGACGGTCTCATTTCCTCCAGGGGCACAGAAAGGTTTCCTGTGGTTCTGGTAGCTGAACTAATGGAATAAACCTGTGTTTAGGTACATATAATCATACCCTGCATTCTTGCCGAAGTCCCTCTGCTGGGCCTGGTTATACAATGGCAGAGGCAGAAACATACCACAGAAGGGAAGAACTGATGCACCAGAGCAGGGCCTGGACCCAGGTCCACCCTGGGAGGTCCAGGAGCATGGCCTGCTGCAGGATTCATGCAGTTTATGAACATAGCAGGATGTCCTTGAGAGTGGAAAGCTAAGTAACTAGAAGTTCAGCATATTACAAAGTAGGGCTCTGTCAAGAGACAGGCCAGTGCACCTGGGGTTGGGGTACATGTATATGGGGGTTTTGGATACAGAAAGATACCAGTGACACAAACACACAAAGAATTACTGTAGTAACAGATGAAGACTCATCTCCCCGCTACCTGGTTCACAGGCCACTACACAGACTTCCCCCCTGCAGATGCAGGAGGAAAGGGGGCAGAAAAGGTAAGTCCCAGGGGATTCAAAGGTCAATGTATCATTAGGAAAAAGCTTTAAAAGTGCAGGGGGTAGATGCTCCATGGACGAGTAGCAAGGGGCCAGACAGGCTTTCCAAGCAGAGGTCTAATAGCATGATGGCAAAAAATGAAAAGAAACACAGTACAGAATGAGTTTTGCCTGCTCCGGCAGCATCTTCATGGTTTGGGTTTTGTTGTTGTTTGTTTATTTTTTTTTTTTTTACACCAATGGTCTCTGAATTTGTAACGCAAATGACTAGTGCCAACAAAATTTGAAGGAATTTTTGAGAGTAATTTTCATTAAAGTTGTAGCAGTAAAAGCATCCACTAAACCAAAATGAATCCCACCAAGGCGGAGGTCTATTAAATGTGTATTTTCTTTCTTGGCAGTAGTGAGCAGGCAATTTGGATGCATACAACTAGAGAGCAGCTGCATGAAATTTGAGGCAGCGATGTCACAGGACATCTTGGAGGGCAGAAGGGAGAGATAAGATTTGGTGCAGAACCCGGACAAAAAGATTAAACGCTAAAAATGCAAATTCCACTAGTTGGATATTGATGAGCTTCTTTCAAAAGAAATGAAGAAAGCTACAAAACACAAAGTCAAGGAAGTTGTACTGGTTTATATTAACTCCACTTTGTTCCTATCTTAAGAATGAAGCTAACAGTGGAAGTTTAACATGTACTGCAGTGTACTGCTACAGCCCCCACAGAACCTATTTAAAGGTACAATAATAAATACTGTACTCATTAAAAGAAGGTTCCACTATTGAAAAGAACTGCTCTGCTGTGTCAGACCAATGGCCTATTGAGAACAACTAACTATAGAATTCACTGTGAATTGAATAGCCTGTTTTGAACACTATTAAAAAGTTCCAATAGCTTTCCTTTCAAACAAATAGTGTAAATAATGTATCAGCTTAGACAGGAATAGGTTCAGTTAGTTAGGAAGTGTTAGTTTATCTTTAGTAGAGAAGCCTCTCCTGGTTAGTCTGTACTAAGCACTCACGTCATTTGAGATAGCACCTGAACAATTTCCAAATTATTTCTATTTAAGAATTTCATAATTGAATTTTCTCACAATTCAAGATCTTGACGGCTTCCTGTTGTGTTGAAACAAAAATGCGTAAGTTGAGATTCAGCTTGCCTTGTAGGAGGAGTGCTTGGGCTAGAGGGAGGGGGAAGAAAGTGTGTTACATTCAAAACTCTGTATTAAGAGTGCAGTCACACAAGACAGGCTTAAATGATTTAACAGTTCTCTGCTGTACAAAGGGGCTAATTCTGCTCCCTTTTGCTCAGTCAGAGCCCTCTCTCTCTTGCACTGCTCTAGCATTCATCCAGTTCTTTGCTCAACTAACTCACCATGCCAATCTGGGAGAAATAATAGCCAAGGCAGTTTCCAGTCATATTAGCAGTTGAGCTGGTTCACTAAGGGACTAGATGAGCACCAAGTTCAGCACAAGAAAGGCAGAAGAGCACAGTTTGCTCTTTTTTGGCATCATCAAACTCTTAGACCAGCTTAGCCATCTTGTTCACCTGAACCACAAGTCACTACTTGTATTTACTTATTTTTATGCACCAAAAAAGTTTGATTTATTTTATTTTATTGTAATGTATAGTGTATTTCACATTTTTATAGCTTCTAAAAAGTTGATATGCTCAAGATTTGTCAGAAGTTGTCTTTTTAAAATTCTTATGAAATATATAAATAAACCCCAAAGCAAAATTTATGGCTCTGCTCTCCCTACCTTTTCCAGTACAGTAATAAACATACTTTTATATGCAACCAGTTGACTACAATGTTGGTTATCAATTCTACATATCATTACATACTATGAAAAATGTGGTTATAAGGAGTTCAACTGTCCCATCTATTTAAGTTTGGGTTTGGTTTTTTCCTGTAAAACATTTTTACAAACTACACCATGCACACACTTAAGTACTACACTTCAGAAGGCATCTAACAGAGAAGTTTAAGTATATATATTAGTAATTTTATTATTTTAATTAATATTCTTCCCATGCATATTCTTGCACCTCTGCCAGATGCAACTTCTCAATACCCATCTCTTCAAAGATGCTGTTTAATCCCTGACTTGCTGAACTCAATGCTAAAATACATCTAACAGTCACTTGCAGCAGTGTCTTCAAAACCGCCTCTTACAAACTGTACTGACCAGTAGAATTATAGCAAAGAACAGCAACAAGCCCATATGCCCATTACATAGAAAGGCCATCCTCAGAATACTCATAGCAAGCCCTACATTTCATGATACTAGGAAGAACAGCTATAATAAGTTCTGTCCCATCTAGCTCACTACATGACACGCAGATCACGCTGGCTAGAACTTAATATGAATTGTTAGATGTGTATTTTGAGAAACCGAGTTGAATTAACTTCTTTGAGATCACATCAAAGAATCCTTAATTACCAAGGGGAAAAAAAAAAAAAATCCAGACTCATGTTTTATTTAAAACTTTCCAAATGGTTTAATAACAAATAATGTAAATTTCTTACAGTCTCAAAATCTTATGTTGCACAAGCCAGTAAGTCTTGATCTAAATATCCTGAGATCTGTCGCCAGCCTCAAGGTAAATATTTTAAGAGGCATCAGATGTCTGTTGAAAAAGGTTTTAACAGATTTCTACTCCTACCCACCAATGAAATACACAGATTGACTAAAATGCATCTTCCATGTCGCTGTACTTGATGTACCAGAGCAGCATTTTCTTCACCATGTATTAGAGAATCTTCATCTAGCATAAATAAACTGTTACAGTAAACATATGGATAAAGCAGCATTAACACTGGTTACAAAGTAAACATGAGTCAACAACTACAAGTAAATGCTTTCTGGCTTCAGAAATACCAGACAGAGGTATCATGTCAGTTACTTAGTTGCCAAAAATTTGATTCAGGAAGGAAAAATAAAATTGTAGTAATAAAATCAGTTCTTGAATGTCTTATAAATACAGCTTTCTTCTGACCAAGTGCTTGTCCAAGGAACCTCAGTCAGCCAAATTGTCTCACTCAATTTACCTACACTAGTCTGGTCACTTGAGTCAGGCATGCAACCACTTAAAAGGACCCCAGCCTAGAGCTACCCTGAACAGCAGTAAAAGCGTAGAAACTGATGGAATTTACAAATACACATAAGGCCTGTAGTGTATTTCAGAACTTCTGTTTACTCATAAATAAAAAGATTCATTAGGAGTCAAAGAGTAAAAAAGTTTTAAATCAAAGCTTAAAAAGTCCCAAGCACTGTAACTACCAGGGTCTTTGTTTTAGAGTAACAAAAGTATTCAGAAATAAAATAGGAAGTTCCCTCAAAGTGCAAAAAAATTTATTTCAATTTCATTCCAGTAAAGTACCAATAATGTTAAGTGAAGTCACTCATCCAAACAACAGAAAAACAGAAGCTTAAGTCTCCCTGGCAGATATGCAAGAATCATTTTGGGTCCCATGCAAAGCAACATAGCTTTTCTAGCTTTGGCAAATGTTTCTGTAAGTCCTGGTCCTTCAGTTTACTGACAGCACAAAATCCATTAACAGTCAGCATCAGATGGAGAAAAAGGCAAAAGGCATCCTATGAGACCTGAAGAATTATTCTAACTGCTCCCCAGTTCCATTCATTAGAAGGGTTACATTACCAAAACATTAAAGATCACTACCCTCAGATTGCAGCAAATTAATTATTTTCAGAGTCTTTTTTTACACATGCAAATCACAGATATGCAGCTATAATGAGAAAAGCTGATAGAACACCATCATCAACAGGTAATGAGCTATCATCGAAAAACAAAAAACATAAAAGAATTTGTTCAAAGTCCCAAGGCTTTTTAAAGTAAAAAAGTGCAATACCCCCACACACTGGGTAAAAGTGAAAAACAGACAAGCACTCACTTTTTTATTTCTCGGAGGAGCATCCGGATAAGGATAGCCTGCAGTGGCTCAATCATTAATTTTCTCCACATATCAAGAGCTAGCTGTCAGAAGACAATGCAAGCTTACGTCAACAAGAAATGCCAATAAAACACCCCCAAAACACCCAAAACAAAGATGACACAGTTCCCATTCAGGATATCAAAAATTAAATTGTTAGATACCCTCTTCTTTCTCCTTTCTTAATTATTTTGTTTGCCTCACACACACACAATTTGTCAATATGCTATTTTAGCATTTTTCTTCTAGAACATCTGATTGCATTTGGATAAAGATCACACAGATCTGTACACTAGCAATGTCAGACAGAATTTCTAGTCAGGCAATGTCTGAATACACACTTCCCAGTCTGCATTCTTTCTACGTATCTAATAGGACTGATTTACTTATTCCTTGATTCCACTCTACCAAGGATTATCAAATGAACATAAGGACCATAAGCAAATATCTTACAAGGACGGGTTTTGAGTGTAAACATAAACAAAACATCTGCACAGTAATAGGTAAGTAACATGCCTAACTGAAGTTTTTGAATGCGTGCAGACACCGCTATTTCTAAAAATTATAGCAAACTAAACCTCAGCTGCCAAAAAGGAATGTCTCTTAGCCAATTTGTTAGAGGTCAAAGATCCAGAACCCTTACATCAAATACACAGACCGCATCTCCAAGCTAAGATGCATGCAGCTTAGGCAAAGTGTTGCAAGCTAATACTTGACTTGAATGGAATTTAAATCACTTTCATATTAGGGATAGGTCACCCTACCAATCAAATGGACCAAAATATCTCAAACTTTTGTGGCTGAAGTAATTGCTTCCAAAACATACCATTTTTGAAAATACAACTGCAATCATTCAAAGGAGTTTGTACACTTAAGTTAAAATCAAATTTAAAACCCAAAGGAGATACTGAGATCCCTCATATGGGAGGAATACCCACGCATGTCTGAGACTTATAAAAGACACCTACCACTGAATAGCAGACTGTGAAAAAATGAAATTACCAAGATCAGTAAGGACAGAGGGAATATTACCGCTAAGAAAGCTTTGACACAACTAACAGTACCTCAGCTGTAAAAATTAAAATATTGACCAGGTATGCATGAACTTAAAGTAGGCATCTACCTATCAACTAGGTATCCAGTCTGATCCACCTTGTGGAACGAATCTTTCTTTTAAAGAGCAGACAAATGAACTTGCTGTCTATCATAGCTATCATCCAGCACCCTTGCTGTAATACAGGGTAAAGAAGTCTGGGAGGTAAAGCTGACCCAACTGCAGCAGCAGGTTCAAAGAAGAGCTAAAGGTTTGCTTATAAATCAAAAGAGAAGTGATTTTCACTGCCTCGACCTTGTGGACAGTACAATTGCACAGTTAGAGGAAAACAGTTTCCCTCAGACAGGAACTCATCCAGACAATGCTGAAATAAAACAGCTCTGGAGAAAAAACAAACCAACAAACATAAACAAGAAAACCACCAAACCAAACCAACACACCACTGAACAAACAAAAAAGGACTGACATGTTTTGTGAGTATGAGGTAAAGGGGACTGCCTCAGGTAACTCTATTCTGCAATGTAGTCTCTGAAATGCAGTCTCTAGCATCATGGTCCCTCTCATAAGTGAGAGGGACTCCCTCTCATAAGTGAGAGGGACCAATCTGAAACAGCTTCAAGCTGCCAACTGGAATTTTCTTGTCAAATAAACTACAGACAGGTCAATACAGCAACTTGATGTACTAGTTCAAGAGAGTTTTTCTCTTGGAAGACAGGGACTGATCTTGCTTGTCAACCTAGATTGACAATACAGAACATGGCAGTTTCTTCCATTTTCCAGAATCTGGTTTGGGAAGTTGGAGAGGGTAGTGGTGTGGGAACAGAAGGCACATCTTAACTAGCTTCTAGCTCAGGGCTCTCAGAATCATTGAAAACTCAGGAGTCCAAAAACAGTGATAGGAGCCCAACTCAGAAAAGCAGTATCCTTCACCATGCATTCATTAACAGAGACAGAAAAAAATTTCAATCTCTTGCAGGCACTGCCACACTACTTTCATCAACTGATCTCATCCTGTATTTTTCCTAGTACAACAATTACTGAGTGTCTGCAATGCTTATCAGGATGATAAACTGTTTGAAGCCATGCCCATACACATCACATACACAACTCAGGTGTCTTATACGTACCTACCATTACATACCCGAGAAGAACTAAGCAAGCATGTACTTGTGTAAGATTACTGAAAATCTCACAAAGTTTTATTAACACACAGGAGTGATGCTGGGACAGAAACTTCAGTACATAGAGAGTACAGTTCTGTTTCTACAAACACTGGGCATTATTTCTTGCTGAAATAACTTCATGCTGAGACTGAAGAGAATTACATATAAAAGAAACATGTTTGCTCTTGGGTAGATAAAGGACAAATCATCTCAGTCATCTAAAGAGGAATAAATGATAATTCCTTCCATTATTTCAACTGTTGATCTCTTTATAAAGACCTTTATCAAAGCCACTAGTGCAATCCAAAGAATAAAACATAGAAACCTACACAGAGACCATAATGAAGGAGAAAATGCCTTCAAAAAAAGACTTGATAAACTTGGTGAATGCCTTGCAGGTTAAGAAATGTGAACTAGTTTATTTCTGGGGCAATGAATTCACCAAAACCAGTGCTGCAATTCAATGCATTAACCTACTTGAGTGTAGGGCTCAAGCCTCCATTCCTTTTCTGGGCAAAGGAGTAACTGCCATAAACCTAATCCTACACTAGTAATGAAGACACATTATCTTTACTGCCTCAAGATCCAAAATTCACCTCCCACTACCACCAATTACAAAGACAGTATTTGTTAAAGGGCAAGGGAGTCTTAGGGAGTGAGATAATGAAAAACTCATTAGTAGAATTTCAGACATCATCATCTGAACATCTTCATCAAAAAAAAAAAGGCTGCCAGCTATAGGTTGAGAATCTTGATCCTCCCTATAACCTGCCCAAGTGATGAGCTAGGGACGTACCATCCTAGGAATGACTGCTGAAAAGCCTGAAGAAAAGTGTGAGTTGTTATCCTTCCTTAAGATTCCATCAACATAAGGAAAACAAAATACTCAGAAAAAAGGTGAATTATTTTGTTCTTCATTGGTAAACATATCATAGGGCAGAAAACTATGGACAAAGGCAGCCACTACCATCCTTCAGGTGATACCTCAGAATGGCATAGAATATGGAAACAGGAAGAATTCATTAATACAACAGCATCACACAACACCAAGCACAAGCCTAGACCTATTCCCAGCCCCCAAAGCAGCTGAACTAACAGATTCACACAGAGCTAAAAACTACCTTTGACAACTGTGGGAACAGACTTGGCTAAAACTCAGTCTGAGGAAATAAGGAATAACATTTATGCCATTTTGAGATATCACAAACAGTGCAGCAATATGTACTTCCAAGCTCTGATAAGCCTTTACAGACACCACTGATTAGCAAGCTTTGGAGAGAGCACAGGTAGCTGAGAGAATTTTCAGTCCTGAACTGCCTTGACTTAAAGTACATCGTGTGTTTCCGGTGGTTTTCTTCAGTCCAGCCCCAGCCTGTCAGCCTTTTTAAGTCTGGTTTTTCTTTCAAAATCTCTACCCAAGTTGCTAGAACAGAAGTACAAAACAGCTTGCCCTAGAAAATAAGAGGTACAGAAGACTAACCTCAGAAAAAGCTGTTACATTTTGTGACATCAAGAAATAGAAGCCTAAAAGTCGTACTTCAAGGGTTTCCAAAAACAAAAGCTGTGCTTTTTCAATTATTTTCCAGATAGTAGCATCACTTAATGAAACAATTTTTTTCTGCAAAGTGGTATCTATTATCATATTTTAAACTGAAGCTCTCCAGTAGTTTTCATATTTGCCCCCATCACTATATTTTTCTACATCAAAACTGTAACCTCATTTTACAAAGGGTTCAGTGCTTATACCTTCTACTGTATTAACTATTCAGATTCTGTGACCCAGAAAAATCAAATTTAAAAGGACACAGCCAGACAGATAGCACTTCTGAATACAGCTTATATCCACTCCCACTTTCAGAGATACTTACCTCTCCTATTTCCATCAATGGTTCATTCATATCCACCCCTCCATAACCATACTGAAGATCGGCTTCAGTCAATTTGTTCTTCTTAATAAACTGTGTGTTGAGGTACCTATAGAAATAAAGATATTCTAATCAAAACAGGCAAAAATTAAGCTTGTGGGGTTTTATTTTTTTAATAAATTTGGAATCATGGAATTTGTTCCACATCACAAAAGATAACCTCTTGTAACCAATGCCACTGCTATATGTGGGAAATTCTTAAAACACAAATTGCTTCCATTTCAAAGACCTTACATCATATTAAAACAACAGTTTTAGTAATTGAGATACCCAACAGCAGCATGAGAGATCACTGTCACCACCTTCTTGGTGTGCAATATATTTATGTAAGAATTCAACTTTTCAACATACACTATCATATTATTCATACACATATATGCAAACTAACTGCTAAATTCTGGACAGTTGACTAGTACTAGAGTAATAGTAATTTGTTTAGTTTTAATGATAGAAAAACATTCCTGAACATCAGCTATTTTTAGGTAAACATGTATTTACTTCTACCTGTAATGTTTGTTATTTTTCACTTCTCTCACGCTAAAGACGCAAAAATAGTGTAAATTTTTACAGAGCCAATATTTGTCAGTTAGGATCCCTTACTCAGGTCATGATAACTAGCAAAAGCTGTATTGCAAACTTTAAAGAGAAGAATTTGGAGAAATTATTTTAACTAACAGCTATAAAAAATGTTATAAACGCTTTTCTTTAATTTAGTATTTACTATTGTATGTATAGTTTTCATAAAGAACAGAACATGATTTCTGCGCAAGACCTGATAAAACATCCCTCTTAATTCTCAGTATTCCCTTAAAGGAAATAAAATGATTCAGTTTAAAAATGAACAGAGTCCAACTAAGGAAGACCTGTGTAGTGGTGACAAGCTGGAATACTAGCCTAGCCTTGTAGATGCAAGTCTGCGGAGAAGATTATAGGCCTACCATTTCATATACAACTTGCGCGGACATCCAAATAGCTGGAAAAGAGCCTTAGGCATGCTCCTTAATGATACTCATCACCCCCCACCCCACCAGCGAACAAAGGCAGCAGCCACCATTCTGCTTTTCCCTGTTAAGCTTATTGAAAAGCCCTATGCTCTCCACATTCACACCCTCTTCCATCAGTACATGTCTTCTCAGCAAATCCAGATCAGGCAACTGATTCATCTTAAAAACTAACATAGCCAGAAGTGAATAAACAAATCTAACCTAGATAAGGTAGCCCAAGCAAAAAGGGGATGGCAAGAAACAGGCAGGCAGAAACACTCCTGGCAAGAGCCTCACCACACTGTGCCTCAAAACCAAATTTGCCTACATTTCCTCTCTCCTTCCCCTACTTTTACCATCAACTTCCAGAATCAAACATAAGCAAATAACTGCAAAACATATGCAAACAGTATAATCTGAAATCAAGTACTCCAATGAAGTCATTAACCATTTTTAATCTTGAATAACTACATCAAATACTTCATCTGTATTTCTTACTTTTAGAAGACAATCCATAATGTTCATCTGTAACTTACTGTGAAGACAAGAGTTGATCCCGGATTGATAATATCAGAAATTGCCCACTGACTCTTGCTAATATTCAGGCAAAAATTTGAAATGCCTGATTATACAGCTCAGGCCCAGTTACTTGAGAGTGCACCTGTGTGGGCTTATGCTTTATTATCTGATGAGGAAAATGGCAACAAGATGAGAAAACTGAGGCTTGCATCCTTTCATGGTATTAGCAAAGCAATATACCTTTCAGTACCCACACCTCAAAACACATCCACCAAGCTTCCACTCCAGAAAAAAAAGTTTAAAAGTTTGGAATGTAGAAGACTGTCACAAGACTCATTCAAAACAAATACCTACTTTACAGCAGAATACTGAAAGATGGTGCTCCATCTAAACTAGCAGTATCAGGAAAATGTCTGGTACATGAATATTTTTGTGGGCCATTTATTTCAAGGATAAGGGACTCGGTAATACAGCAAATTAAAATAAATTAGGTATTTAGCAAAGAAAAAAAAACCTGCAAAAAATTATTAAGAATTAGAAGGGTAGCTAATTATTTGGGACAGGTTGCTTGGTAACTTTCAAGTATTTGGTACTTTCAGATCAACCAAGAACAAAACTGTAACCACAGGTTACTGCTCTAGACACAGTGACCACACTCCCAAAGCAATGTTACACAACTCAATAGCCCACTATGTCCTTGAGGGGTCAGATTTCAAAAGCCTTGTCAGATGGACTAGACTTTATTTCTTGTAATGTTTTATTTGTTTTTAGTAGTTTGAATTACACACTCCTGGATAAGAAACCAATATTAGCGTTGGCAAAATAGACATTGTGAAATTCGGCTTGAATCTAATAAACCTAAGAGAGTACCTATCTCAAGTCAGCTCCTGGTTATTTTCTTATGTGCCCCATGATAAAGCCAAAAGAATCCACCTCCTTTAAGTCTTTGTGCACCCATAATATGACACCACAAAACAACACGCATCTATCTGTATGTCTAGAAGTACCATATTTCTTTAACCAAAAAGGATCAACACCCTGTATTCAATTTTTTTCCTCCTCTGAAAGCTCTCCAAAGATAAACTTCTGTATAGCCACCCTTTTTGGTGTCCATGTCTGTCCATAGTCAGACTGCTATACTGGTCCCCAAATTGGCATGTGGGTCTAGCAGAACAGTATACAGGAATAAACCTAAACTGAAATGCTAAGGAAATTGCTTTCGGAAAATTGCACCGAGAGAATGCTGCTAATGATTTTGGCACTCCACTGCAAGTGGTCATGGACAAAGAAATGGATAAACCTTATGTGGCAATATCATCCACTCTACTGATGTACAGGAGGCAATTCTTTAAAAGTAACTAATTAGCTAAGACTATTACAGTTTGTTTTCAGAAGCGTTCAGTTTGGTTTTTAAGATTTTCTTCAACCTAGCACTTGCACAATTAAACTGCTTTGCAAGCTACAGAAAGCATATGCAACCGCATAAAGAGATAAATAGGTACATTACAGTGCAGAGCATGAGACATACATAAGATGAAGATAAATTCAGAGGAGCACAGAGAAAAGACAAGACGTAATGGACACAAGCTGCAGCACAACAAATTCCAAACAGACACACAGGGAAATTCTTAGAATGAGTAATCAAGCACTAAAATAGGCTACTCACAAAGGCACCAAAATTTCTGTCCTTGGAGGAGTTCAGAATTTGACTCAACAAAAACCTAAGCAACCTGGTTCAACTTTTGAAGCTAGCCCTACTCTGAGCACAAAGTTCAAACGGATGCCCTTCAGAGGTTTAGTCACACCTACTTTTTTTTTTTTTTGCTAATGTTTCAATGAAAACATGCACTGGCGACTTCACAAGAGCTATATTAAAAGCACCAGAACCACTGTGCTTTATGCAAGCAGAATGCTTTGATGTGTCTAGTAGCATGCACATACAATAATCCAGTATCTGTTCTGATTCACTCTTAAAACAGATTACTCACTGGTTTACAGATCGGTAAAACAGGGTTAAAGTAATTTACCACAATTTGAAGATTGGCTAATAAATGAAAGCCATTTCATTACAAAGCACTGCAGACACTAAAATCTTATTAACCCAACAGCTGTATCAAAATGATGAGACCAATAATAAATAGCTGATATGGAAATAAATCTCCCACAGCTACCAAATGCTCTAGGCAAAAATGAAGACAGTTCTGCCAATGGAAGAAGTTTCAGTAGAAAAATATCATTAATATTGGGACTCAAATGTTGATGGCACTTCTTGTTTAAATCTTCCCCACATTTATTGTTACATAATTAGCAAACAAGATTAAGACCTGCAGCTTCTTAACACTTAGAAGAAAGGGGACTGGAGAAGAGGCCTGGAGCTATTAGCAGTTTGAATTATGTTACAGTTTACTGTTGATACTATTGAATCAGAATACAATTTACTCCTATCATGACAAAACTGGCTAAAGTTTAATCCTGAAAGAGAAGGAAGATGTCTCATGTAAAAAGCACAAAAATACATGGAACTAAAATTCGCCAACCGGACTAAAAATTACTATACATTGATATGTTAGTATTATTACAAGTGCTTGGAGAAAAGAAAAAAAAACAACACAAAATGGAACAAAGCAAAAGTTGTACTACGTGTGCTTACTTTTCAGGATTTTATTATGAGAAGATTTTAAAATTTCAACTGTTAAAGAAATACAATAAAACTCTCCAGGTTACTTGAAATAAAGGTAAACAAACCAGATGTTTTACAAGTACAATTACCCAGTAAAACAGTTACACCACTAAGACACTGATAAGCTCCCATGTCCTGCATTGTTTTTATCCATCACGTTTACCATCAGAACTTACAAAAACAACTGAAGAAGTTCATTTAATATGGAGTGTTCCTTATTCCACCAGTTTTATCACCTTTGTTTAGTCATGCACGTATAGGATTTCAGTTTTCAAAATGAATCCGAATTTTTTTCCTAGTAAAATGCAATCAGAGGGGTAGGTAAAAAAAACCCAAACCAAAATCAACACCAAAGAAAGAAAACATTAACTCTAGTGCCAGTCATATGATTGGTCTTGAATTTTATAAATTTTGCTCAAAAGGAAAGTGTAGCATTTAGTAGCATTGCAATATTTACCTGTAAGGGTAGAAGCACAGATGCGAGTCTATTGAAATTTTAAAGGAATCTATTTAAAAAACAACACTAAGATTACCAGCTGTAAAGACTAATCAGTTTTCATTGTTGGAAGAATTATACAAATTAGATCCTGGGATGCAACAGAGTCCACTAATTTATGGTACTTTCTTGAGAGCAGGTGTGCAAGTAAGAAAAGAACTACAACTGCTTTATAAAAAACAGCCTTCAGAAGTACTTTCACCCGAAACATTCCCTCAGAAAACAATAAAATTGACGTAACACTTAATGAAGTGTGTCCAGTGCATTATGACCCTACGAATCAAGCACTGGATTATTTCTTACTTTCATGTGAGAGGGTCTTTTCCCATTACAATGTAAATTTTATTACAGAAAAATCATACTTTCACAAAGTCATGACCTTTGGAGACTTTTAAAAGATGGTATATGACAAAATTCAGAATTTCAACACAAAGAAAAAACATATAGTATTGAAGTAAAATTATTTCCAACAGAACACCTAACAAGTACATTTTCTGGACCAAAACACAATATGCATAGCAGGAATAAGAGTTAGAATGGGCAGAGCTGGCATGAAATAACTTCAGTGTTTAAGAGCTTGGCTTCATGTGTATATGAATGCCACTCTTTTGAGCTTATATCTACATACAGGTTAGTTCATGTGCATAATAACTGTCTGGGGGAAAAAAATGCCCTAGTTTGCTTAAAAATAAAACAAAAAGTCAAGGTCGCTCTGCTGGAGAAATATTTTAATTTGCTGGTTTATGACCAGAAGCACTCAAGCACTCAGAAAAACTGTTGCAGAAAGCAGAATCAGCAAGACTTATACACATTAAATAGGATTCTTCTTTTCCCCCTGTATCAGCTTCCGAGTTCAGTCAGTGACACACTATGGAACTAAAGTCTGCAAGGCCAGGATGGATTCCATCACATTTGTTCCCAGTCTGTTAGTGATAATTCAATACGATTCTACAAGACCACACATACATATCCCTAGCATAATAGTAAAGGTCTTCAAATCCTTTGTAAATCCTCACATCATGCCATCAAATAAGTACCATATTAACAGTGCCTTGTAAGTTATATTTACCTACTCGGTATCACATGCATAATGGGCACTAGAATGTTCCAATTACAGCCAGAGTGGAATTAAAATTCAAATCCTAGCAAATCTGAAGCTATCTCAATACACTTATCATTCTAGCAGCTCCTGAATAAGTAAGTTTCATCTGCTTAAGCTATTACTAGTGGTAACAAAACGTATTTGTGATGAAGGAAACAGCAGAAGTACAAAAATAACACAGTTTAGTTATGTTTTTATTTATAGACTTGGTTCTAATTGTCTAAAAACAAACAAAAAACCCAAACCAAACAATGTGTAAAACTGATTGCCTGTAAAAGTCTATTAGTTTATGAAGTTCGCAGAAAAGAAATAAGGAGTAATTTTTACACCCTCTGCAATCCCTGTGGTCCAAACATTCACCTGAAAAGAAAGGACCCAAAGAGCACATAACCTTGTCTGAAAGGCTCTTCTAGGAGGGAAATCTGTGTTTTTGCCAAGGTACAGGGCTAAGCTTTGAAACAAACCATGCTGGTTCAACTGGACACTTCAGTACAATGCCATCCTTGTAGAACACCTAGGATTATGAGCTACTTCACTGCAGGCTGATTAGCACCAACATATTTGGCACTACAACAGAGTGCCAACAACAGAGGCAGAATATACTCGTAATGGAAGAACAGTAAGAATCATCTTACATAATTACTTCAGTGGCAAGGTGCAGTGCACAGAAAAACCTGTTGAGGCATTATTCCTCTTTTTCTTGTGTTCCATCACCATAACTACATTCTCTCCAAAACTGACTCTGGGCACATTCAGCTACTGCTCTCTAATCAACATTCTTCCACTTGAACTGCAGATCGTGTAGTAATTTGAATAGCTTAACTCATTTGAAAAGCTTACCTGTATAAACAGTCCATATAGTCTGCCCCTTTGCTATACTCCTCCCAGTATCTGTGATACATAACCAGTACTTGTTCTTCAGCTTCCAGAACTCTCTGTGAAGGAAGGCACACACCCCTCACTAAAATCAGTATGAAAATAGCATACATACATAGACAGTTGTAATAGGATTATCATTTTAGAACAACAAACACATATTCAAAATTAAAATCACACCTGAGCTTTAAGCAGCCTAAAAATAACATTGTGGCAATGACCAGGAAACAACAAGTCTTCATACTACAAATTTTGTAGTATGAAGCACCACGTACAGAAGTTCTGGTAAGCCAGCCACAACAGCTTTATTTTACATTTAAAAAGAACAAACACGATAATGTACTGTTTTCTATTTATCTTTGCAGAAGTAGCTGCTTGAATAAGCATGGTTCATACTTTCATGCTGGTGGGATAATTCAAATAGCTATCCCCCACTGACACAGATCAATTTAAATTCATGCAGCCACCTGTACTCTGGAGGAGTTGCCTAACTGTAACCACTTAAAGTCAGACTTACTGGTTAGACAAGCCCTTATACTTACCAAGAATCCTGGAATAAAATAAGTTTAACAAAGCAGATATGTACAAACTTATCTTAAGTTCTGTAAATCTAGGCCCAAATCCTTTGGAATTTAAGCAAATCATCATCTAAAAAGTTGCTGATGTTCTCAAATTATACTTACGCTTCAAGGAAGTAAGTCTGACAACTTAAGAACTATTTGTGAAGGAGGATGAGATCCTAGGAATTCAACTAGAATTCTCTCTAGAGTTTGCTCAGGCTCAAGCAGCAAAGAATCTTACGCAAAAAATAATGTAGAAGAGGAAATCTAGCAGACAACACAGTCAGGAGTGCTTTCCTCCGCAGTGAGAATTTTGGAAAGGTTTTCAAAATCACTTCAAAGACAAATGGTAGATAGTCAATTAAAAAAAAAAAAAAAAGAAAAAGAAGAAGAATGTATGGATGTATGCTTTCTGCTACTTCCCCCAGTTTCTACTGCGCTGACATCTGCCTAATCATCATAAGTGAGCTCGTTTCAGCTCACTAAATAAATGAGGAAGAAGATTTTTTGGCCAACCTGTCATTTTAGCGTATTGATTTAGTCTACCAAAATGTCAGAGGTATCCTTTTTGCAACCAGTGGAACTAAACATTAAAAAACCCAGTCTATCTTGTCAAATACAGAGATAACTAAGCTCAAAACATAGCATAAAGACATTAAGCAGTACTATCCACAGTCTGCAATTCTTCATTCCCTATAGAGACACCAGAGAGAGGTGGACATCTTGTTTATATCTACTTCTCTTTTTACTGAAATACAAGGTGACACTGCTCATCCATCTTATATACTCCAGATAATGAATCATAATTCTGTTGAAATTGGCTGGTTTAGCTGATGAGACAGAAGTTAATTCACAGCTACACAGGTATACAAGTATTGTTATTTGTCATAATACCGTAATTTGACATTACATCCTTCCCTCGCAAGCATTTTTGTCATTTTATTTCCCACATATTTCAAAAGTTTTCTTTGGTAGACTACATACAACTGGTATCTACTACAGAAGATACTTCTACATTGTAACAGACGAACTATAGCACATTTGGAAAATGAGGATATTCCTGTAACTTGATTCGTTATAAGCATTCAAAAGAAAAGAAAGAACTTAACTCTTCAAGCCAATTAATATTTTGCATAAACCATAATTATTGGCTTAAAAAGAAAGTTCTTTCATGTAGCATATAGACATTGTCTACATTGCGTCGTGTGATGTGTGTTGATATATCAGATACATATATATTCTGTCTCTGGAACTCTGTCATCTGTAATTTAATCTCGTAAAATCTGCATACCTTCATACATACAAAACAAACAAACCCCCTTACTAAAGTCAAAAGAGAACAAACAATACCTACATGTACCACAAGTGTAGTCATTACCTTGTGCAAATGGCGTACATGATTTTCCAAAAAAATTTTAGTCTCAGTATAAAGTCTCTCTCCAAGAGGCTCAGGATAGGCCACACACAAAGCATAAATGTCTCTGGGCTCAGAGTCAAGGTTTGTATCTGCTTGAAGTATGAAAACTGATCAACAAAATTTAAGACATATAGAATCTTTTTTCCCTTCAACACGCTCATTTTAGATTTTTTGAATTTTTTTAACATTTGAGCACAAAGGATAAAATGGATTGTTTTCTGAAATTAGTGTAAATCCTGATCTTTGAAGAATCTAAGTTCCTAAGTTTTCAGCATCAATAATAACTCTTAAGTAGTGGAAGGCAAAGGAATGTTAGAGCTAGAATCCTGGAACTTCTGTCAGCCCCACGTTGACATGGCTTCTACGACTTATTTGCCATCTATGAATAAGATTATCTCAAAGTGAAAAAAACAGTTTTCATCCAAAAATTCTTCCTCTGAATATGCAGCCAGCTTGAAACTGAGACTCTTCGGATAATGGAAAGAAGCACTCATTAGGTCAAGAGTGTGATTAGTCAACTATGGAGCAGAACAAACCTGAAGTGAAATTGACTTCAGGTTTTCCTCCCCCAAGTCTAAAACATTTTATTGTTCCTGCATTTTCCCCCCTGCTCCACAGGTAAAACAATTTTGTGGGACACTGGAAATTAAGTCATCACAATGCTAGTGTGGATGTAAAACCTTTGTTTTATTTTTAACCATTATTACCTTTTCAGTAATCCTGTTTAGATCACAGCCATGAAAAACAGTTGTACTTCCTCACTTAATTAGGTAGCAGCTTTAGCCTTTAAGGTAGTTTTGTACTATCTTGCAGAGCTACACCTTTGGTTTGTAAGGCTTATATCAAGTTTTAAAAAAGTTACTTGATACTTTGCCAGGAAAAGAATTTACGATTAAGAACTTTGCTTTCAGAAAAGTCAAGCAAGGATTAAGTCAAGCTTGAGGTAAACAACTGTGGGAAATAAACTAGTTCTGCAAAAATCAGTTAAAAACTAATTCTGAGCACTTTATAAAACCAGCCATGCTGGAAATAATGATTTAGTATGGTTTACTTTTTAAGGTAAGCTCTTTAATTAAGGGAACACACAAGATCTGCTTTCCTCTAGTCTACCTTAAAAAAGCATATAGCTGTGCAAAAGGAGATAGAATACATAAGGACAGTTAACAAGTCACCTGCTTCATCTACAGAATAGCGTCAAGCTTTCATCAGACAGTTTTCCCAAGAGCATGTTCCATTTTTTATACAGAAGTACTACTCAAAACAGTGAAGATACTGATGCAGGACAACTAAATCAAAAAAAGCCTTTATATGGCAACTGGAATCTCAGAGAGCCTAAGCACAGTCTAATTTTGAGTACATTTTTTTCATCCTTATAGATCATCTGTACACATGTTCTCCTTGGAATGGCAAGAAGCATTAAATGGAAATCCCAACAAATAAACCAGGCAATAGTCACTGCTTTGTAACAGTGGCTAGCATGACATTATATCAACTTACAAAGTTATGACCAATATAATAGTAAAACAAACTCTTACATTACTAGTGAAGAATTAAAAGTTTTCTTAAACAGATTGTAAAGAACAATTGTTTTTCACACTTTCCCCCCCTCAAATGAATGTTGTCATTCTAAGGAAGGTCTCTAGTTGAACACATCATCAGTATCATTCAGACTGCAAGCCTCTTCACTATGCAAATAAGATCTTTCTGAGAAATGAAATTTCAAAATTAGAATTTTTTTTAATATATATATACTCACAAGCAAAGGGGACATGACTCTTTTTTTCCTTTTTTAGATCTACAACTACACAATCTGAATCACCAAAACTATTACAGATCTCTGCTATAAGAGCAACTTCCTTCAGAGGTAACAAACAGTCTTCATCACAATGGCACAAGAAAATAATAACGGCAGCTAATCTGATAAAAGCAGCAAACAAACATCTGAGTTTATCTAGTCTTCAATTAGGAGTACAGATGACTCGACTGTTGCAAATTAGTTTTAGTTGCAATAAATCTATTTAAGAATGAAAATAGTCTCTCTACTCCTCCATGAAGATGTGTATCTTCTAAACTTGCCTTTCCTTACTCTAGAGAACAGTCAAGCTTTCTTGCAAATGAAGAAAGCCTAATCTAGTATTTTTCCTTGACATATGACACCCAGTTTCCACACCTGCTGAAATTAAACTAACAGCTTAATCACAGAAGCACTTCCACAGGCACCTGACACATTTTCCTGTATCAAATTATAAAAATCAACACCAGACTACTTGCTAGGTACTAAGTGTCTCTGGATTCTCTACAAAAAGCAGCTATCGTGACTCTCAAAAACACATTACAAAGTAGCTTTGCTACAAAAAGTTCACATTCTTGCTCAATCTGTACTAGTTTGTTAATCTAACAGCATCTTTTGGCCTGGAATCCAAATTTAAGTGCAGTGTTCAAAATGCTGTAAATCTCTTAACAAAAAGTCGTTGAGGGGAGATGAATTTATCCAGTGATGAATTAAACATCACTGGTATTTCAGTCCATAAACTTAAAGCACATTTTTTTCTTTGCTGCTGCCCCTTAATAAGATCAGGAAGAAGCCTTTATTGCTCATTATTTTATCTTTAATGGTGAAAGCCACCTGTCCTTCCAGTTTAGCACATAGTTTTGCAGGGTGATAAAGGTCAAGGGAAGCTGAAGAAAAACTGCTGATTAGGGGCCTTCACTCTGTCTTGAGAGCTTCAAAAGCCTTGTGTGATATAAGTGCTTCAGTAGTTGCTACATGAGGGGCATTACCCAGCAGTAAGAAACTTAAGCGATTCCAAACTAAGAACAAAAAACCACCCCAAAACAACAAATTACCATCAATGACAAAATACTGTTTCCAAGCCATAAAAGCTCAGAAATATTGTCCTCAGGGTTAAAACAAAATAAATAATCTAGTTAAGACTCTATATCTACAGAACATCTACTCAAAACTTTCTGTTAAGAGCCTAAAATAGAGCTTTTGTATAATTTATGTGATTGTTACTCTTCCTCTGTAACAGAATAAAAATTCACAGAGCACTTGAGGACTCATAGTCAGAAAGAATTTCAACTATATGAACTTGATTTACTCTTCCTTCTCTTTGGGCTAGTTCTTACATTAAAGATACATGTTTATAAGTTTCTGTTTCCTCATTGGATCCTTGTAAAATGGAGAGTTAGAGGAGGGAGAACAAACATTCAGAAAAATGGAAAAAGCAGCAGGTGAAATGTTTCATACTTTAAACATAATTTCAGTTTGCAGTATGGCTACCTTCCTCCCTGGGTACTGTTTATCTTATTTATTTGGTTGGTGGAAAACCCAAGACAATAACAGGAAGATCCTGGTGCTCTACCTGTTCAAAAAAGTTCTGCTGCTAAAAGGTAGTTATCAAAGTACAGCTGAACTACCACTCTGCAATCAAGCTTCATTAGCCTCTTAAAGAGCACTCCCTAGCCTAATGAATATTTAGAGGCAATGCCTTGAAAGTTACACAAAGCACTCATAACAACCAAATTATTGTAAATAGTATCTCAAATAGAGAGACATAACTGTCACTTGTTTACCAGACAATGAAACAACTCCAGAAACATTTTTTTCTTTGCAGAGACACTTAAAGGAAATCTGAAGGACAAAGGTGGTTCAAGATGACTCACAGTTTAAATAAAGTGACATATGGTCTTCCAAGTGATCTTTTGCAGATTTTAACTCTTACACAGTTGTGGTTCCCAGCTCACTGCCATTCTAGCATTTCAAGTTTGAGATATAAGCTATATTTAACAATAAAATTACCATCAGAATAACAAAGAAAACACTATTACAGACAAGTTCTGGGGAAGTAGTGAGGCAAAAAATAGTTCTAGAAGTGGTACATACGCAGTACAAGCCTCTCACTCCTAAAATTCTATTAGTTTCCATACACCATATGATCTCAGCTATCTCAAGCAGCACAAGAGAAAGCAAACGTTTTGCAGAATACATTGCTGCAGACTGAAATAATGATTCTTATCCCTTGTTTCCACACCACTGTTTCAACTAGAGAGACTACAAAGATCACATGGTTCTATAAATTAAATAACCCATATGAATTTCATTAACACAGTTCAAATAATTTATCGCCTTTTTATGCTGCTTATTAAGCAGCAAGAAAAACAGAGTTCGTATGACATCTCTTTAAAATCCCTGTAGTGTTAGGAAACTGATTACTTTGATTAAATTGAATCTAACAGAGACTAGAAAGCTAACAAAGAACAAGATAATGTATTTTTTTAAATGCCGCATCTTCCTAAAATATATCATTTTATTTTTTTAAGCTGGTAAAAGCTTTCACACCTGCTCTATAGAGCTGCCAGTTTCACAAAGTTACTGAATACTCAGTGAATAGTTTGTGTTACAATTTAGATTTGGTTACAGGTAGCAGAAGTACTAAACAATCAACATTCAAGCTGCGAGTTACAAGTCACACAAGCTCCTCAAGCCATTCAGCCACAAATAATAAGCCAAAAGGCTCTTGCCAGCGCTATATCAGGCACAGATAGTGCCACTTTCCAAGAACATAATTAAGAGATGATGGCAAGTAAGGTCTTATGAAGTACATTCCAAATGATTCTTCCAAGACTGCTTCCTGAGTCTGCTATTGACAAGTACTCCTTTTCTGATGTTCAATTAACTGGAGTAAACCTGAGAAGAGGCTCAACAGCAGACTTGTGTACAAGACCTCCATGTAAAAATTTCTAAGTGAAATAGTGTGACAAGAGGAATCAATCCAACATCCCATTCAGTTATTGAGATTTAAATCTACTTTATGTGTCCTTCATGAAAGGTTTAGAGCTTTAAGCTCTAAAGTTAACCACTTATTAACACATGTTGCACAGTCCAATTGCTCACCTCCCACTGTCCAATGCCCAGTAATCTGGGCCTTCCAGGTAACTCCCCCCAGTTTGCGTATTAAGCACGACTTGCTGTGGTATGGAATACCCCTTTGGCTAGTGTGGGTCAGGTGTCCTGTCTCTGTTTCCTCCTGGCTTCTTGTGCCCCTCCTCACTGGCAGAGCACAAGACTGAAAAAGTCCTTGATCAGGGTAAGCATTACTGAACAACAACTAAAAACATCGGTGTGTTATCAGTGCTGTTCTCAGACTAAAGCCAAAACACAGCCCTGCATGAGCTACTAAGAAGGGTTAATATAACTGTTACAGCTGAACCCAGGACAAATAGTTACACTTCTTTTAAAATAAGTAGTTCACCGAAACTCAAATCTTGCAAAAAATTACAAGTCCATTTTATATGTAAAAGAAAAGCCTTTCACTACAACAACAGAGGTACAGCTCTCACCTGAACGGCAAGAACATATGATCACAGCTAGAAAGAGTAGTAATTTTTAAACACAGGTTAGCTCTCAGGAATAGGAGTAATAGCAGTGGAGGGAAAGGAAGGTTTTTTATAAACCCTTTCTACAGAAATGGCTAATATGGTACAGTACATTTGGAAGTCCAGAGAGAGACATCTTTAAACAGAACCTCACCAACCCCACATCCCCAAATTCAAAGGTGTGCATTCTCTGTCTCACATGCTTCCCCTCCTAAGCATACACTTCAGCATACAAGAAAAAAATCATTATCGGAACTGGGGAAATTCAATCCATGTACTTACATGAACAGCTATAGCAAAAGCTAAGGTTTAGAGCTACTAAAAGTGAGTAAAACTCAGACTGATTTACGTTTTACTACCAGCGTGATTTTCACATAGAATACTTCCCAAACATACATCATTTCCCATCTCTTTCAACGTATTCACTGACCCACAAGCTTAGTAACAGATAGAACCTTACAAAGAGCTTCTGATTAAGACCATTGAAATTGATAATAACGCAAGCCTACTCCATGCTAAACATATCACGTAAACACATTAAGCCAGATCTTCACTTAAAGGATACGAGAAGCGATCATTCCACGTTGCTCTTTCAACATAGTCCAACATAACAACAGCTTTAATTGTTGTTAGAAGTTTGTTCCATGTTTCATCAAAGTCAACTACTCGTGGTTTCAAGGACATTGTGGGGCTTTAGTGTTAACCTGTAGAAGAATTAAACATGTCAAACACCACTATACAATAATTTAGAAAGAAAAAAAAAAAATCTTCCCTTTGAAATTTTCAATTTAAACTTTGCACACTTTTGCACCACCATGATACAGCAACATGAAGAACACCCACCTCCGCTTCCTCACCATCCAAAATCAAGCTCACAAGCCCTTACTTTAAACAATATGGAATGGAACATTAATGTTGCATGAATAGCCTATAAGGTAACACTGACTAATCTAACAACATTGTGCCTCAAAGTTCATTACCTTAACAAGCTGCCCATTTAAGAGTGTCATTTGAAGAAAACAACTTTCCTGTAGATTTTAGTTTGTTCACTTTTATACAAAGATACTTTTAGCTGTATCCAAGAAAATTTTGCGCAGGAACACACTGAGCATGTTACCAGAGTATGTGAATTTACCACTGTCAGTTTGTAGCCTACGTTTACCTCAAGCTTTCATGAGACATTTTTGGTGTTATACTTAAAAAGCCACAAAACCCAAAAGCTTTGACCAGGATGACGGAAAGAAAACACATCTAAACACAGAGCATTATGCTGAGCTTATTGCACTGCAGCTTACTGCACTTTGCAGCAGGACAAATGGTGAATTCTTTCAAAGAAGAAAGAAAATACAGAATATTTTGAATAAATACATCAATATTTTCAAATAAGAAAGAAAATATGGCTTGAAAATACAGAAACCATACAGTAATTTCATATAAAAGATGTACTGAAGGAAAAACATTAAATTACTGAACTAAAACTAGAGTAAAAGGTACTTTAAAAAGAGAGTTCCCAAGAGACAACTGTGGAGGCTTCTTCTTTGTTTCTATTTTTCTGTCCTATAAACCTAATCTGGAAGGGACATGGTGTGACATTCCATGCACAACACAAGTCTAGTTCCTGCTCAGACACATGACATTTTAAGCATAAAATAAAGAACTGAAAGAATACTTATATTTCCATTTTAAATAGATGGGCAAATGACATCTATCTTGTTTTCCCAAGTTTCCAAGGTCAGAAGGGAAAAAACAGACAGCTAGTGACAAACTTGAGGCACAAGAGGTACACCTCTACAAGGGAAAGGATCAAGTGTCATGCTAAAAAGCTATTTAGCAATCAGCTCACTACATTAACCACTACTGGCTTTTAATTTTCTTGGGCAGATTAGTTTTCTCAAACTGCAGGATATAGAGCTTCTCAGTAAAATAAAAAAAAAAAAAAAACTCCCAAAAAACATCAGGTGTAACTTTTACACTGTGGGCATACTAAATGCCACCTGACCAAGCTCTTCAACTGCTATGAATTCAGGAACCATGGAGGGTTGTTTTCTTCTACCTGCAACTCCACAATTTCTGTTTAAAATGTAATCAATGTATCACCCAAGGGACACTCACTTTGATTTCATAAAGAAACTGAGTAGCAACTAACTAGTATCAAGGAAGTGGTATTATCCCAGGTTTTATGAACAGGAAACTTCTTAAAGAAAAACCGAAGCTCAGAAAGTGGTACACAAACATTTACGGTTCAGTAGGAACATTTGTTATGTTTGCAACATGGTTATTACCACTTTTGGAAATAAAAGAAATCTTCAATCCATGTCAGTATGTCAGCAGCAGCTTACTACACAGAAAATCAGTAAGAACTGACAAATCCATAGATACCTGTCAAAAAGTAAGCTGAAAAACACAAACTGATTTATGTTTCAAAGAAACATGAACCTCGGTAGAAGTAAACAACAGTAGGGCTCACTTCCAGGATGGGAAAAAGCAAGCAGTTGTCTTCCAAAAGCTCTAATATTATTCTTCTTCTGGAAAATACAGAAGTATTTGCAGCTGACCCCAAGAAGAAAATAATCATGGTCCACAAAAACTGTAAGAATCCTAGTAAATTCTTGTGGTAACAAAGTTATACTTCTTTGAGCATTAAGTTATAGGCTGTTCTCTCCAAAACACACCTGGTACCTCCAAGGTAAAAGAGCCATTCCGTCACTGATAAGCAAATCTCAGGGAAGGAAGCAAGGGTGAAGAAAAAGTCCTCCCCAGCATATATCACACAGAATCAGTAATACCGTGTTTAGTATCATCAGAACCTGTTAATATGTGAAGTATTATGCACCCATATACTCGCAAAGGTATTTTGGAGTTAAATAAAGACAGAACAGGTTGCTATTTTGGCATTCTCTTACAGCTTTCACACCAAAATGAACTTAAATGTGTTTTATATATAAATTACCAAACACATTATAATTTTTTCTGCAAGACACCGAGGTTTTGAGGTTGCTGTGCTTCAACATGTGTCGTGCACAAGCTCACCAGCTTACAACATTAAATGTTTTCTACTGATGCAAGCAACTGCCATGATAAAAATTACAGTAGAGCAGACTATCTACCCCTATTTAGGGTTTACACCATTCAGCGGGAGGAAAACCATGCCACTCTGACAAGCCCTACAGTAACCTGACATTGTTGAAACATATTTACAAGAGACTATCGAGAGGTGTTGCTTCCATCACCTCATCCTTTAAAACATACCACTGTCATACTGAACACATTTGCTCACACAAATAAATGCAGAGCTTTGGCGAGCACCAAAACACTCCCCGAATTTCCAGCCTATTTAGACATCTCGACAAATATTACAAGCCAGTGATGCGCGAACAGTCCAGGGCAGGATCGCCCATACCAGACATGTCAACAGCGCTGCCTGCCCCACCCCTTGCCCCCCAGCTCCCAGTCCACCCAGCAGCAGCGGAAGCATCCCACTCCCCACGGCCCCCCGCAAGCCGCGGGCAGGGCACGTGCGCTCCCTCCTTCCCTCCCCACCAAAACAAAAGCGAAACTGGCCGAGGGCGCAACGAGGAGGGACGACCGGCCCCACCGGAGAGGCCGCACCACGCCCTCCCCGCCGGGCCAGGGCACGACCCGGGGCAGGGCCCGGCCCGCGCCCAGCCGCGGAAGGAGGGCGCTGCAGCGGCACCAGCACCGCCGAAGGACGGGTGCTCGGGGCGGATCGGTGGACCCCAGCGGGGACGACCTCGCGGGCCGGCAGGCTGGGGGCCAGTAAACAGGGCCGCCGAGCCTCATGCACACCCGGCCCAGCAGCCCGCAGCGCACGGGGACCATCTCCTCCCCTTGGGCGGGGGTCTCGTTCCCCTTGGTCCGGCGCCGCTCCCGGCCGGGCTGGATACGGAAGGTTACCTGGCGGCAAGGGGCCCGAGTCCGCGACGCCTGCCCCCCCGGCCGGCCTGCCTCGCTCCCTGCCCTGCGGCCGCGGTCCCTGCCCCGTACTGTCCTCACAGCGCTGCCATTACCCAAGCCACTCGCCCCTCGCGCCCCGCCTCTCCGCCGGCACCGCCACTGCCGGGGGCAGGGTGCGGTGCGGCGGAAGCGGGAAGGATGCGGGGCCTCGCCGCTTCCTCACCCGCCGCGCTGCTGCGCTGCGCACCGCCGTCCCCGGGGCCTCCCCGCCGGCGACGCGATGGACGTGGGGCGACAGGCCCCGACGCGCTGTCAGTGTCCGACCCCCGCTCCCCCGCCTGAGGAGAGGGGCTTGGTACAGCCCACACTACGGCAAGCACGGGCGGCCGCAATTCCCAGCAGCGGATCACCCCGCGACCGCATGGCGCATGTCCCAGCGCACGCGTTGCTTCCCTGCTGGTGACGGTTCCCCCTCCGGCACATGCGCACTGCCGTCTTTCTTGGGCGGGGAGCGCAGAAGCTACTGTGCTGTGTGAAATGGAGTTGCGGTCCCTTGGTGGGCAGTTACTTGCAGGCGTCGGGAGGCTGGGCCTTGTATGGGACATCCCTCCCGGGTGCGGGGTGCCTCTGCCCCCAGGGGGGCTCTTGAGGAGATCCCGGTTCCACAGAAGATGGATGTGTTCTTGTCCTGCCGCGCAGAGGAAGCGGGCGGTCGCCTGCCGCTGGGTCTCCGTGGGGACTTCCGACCGCAATTAACCCACTTCCATCACCTGCTCGAGTGGAAAAGTCCTTTTGCAATGCCGGCGCTATGCGGGGCCAGCTTGTCCCGTCCCGGGCCGTTCACCTTTCTCAGCGGCGCTCTCGCCCGCCGCTGTCGTTATCGTCCCGTCAGTACCTTGGCTGAAAACAGCAACAAGTTTTTAACTAGAAATAATTTAAGTAAAATCACTGTGGAGAGGAAGTAGTTTAGTGTCTTCGCGTGCCCTGGGCACCCGTGGTTTCCGTTCCAGAAGTGGCCTAGATCTGATGATGCAGACACCTTTGGGACTTGCACCAACACACGACTAACCGATCTGCTGCTCAGAGAGCGCGCCCGATTCCGTCTCTTCTCGCTTCTTACTCGCAGTAACTAGTCTACTTCCTTCCATTTTGCGGGAAAATGTGGGCCTTTTTCCTGAGCCTTTTCCCAGAGATAAAAACTGTGTGCTTTAAAGCTGTCTTTAATTTTCATGAGAGAAAGACTGGGGGGCAGACAGATGAGGAATAGTTCCAAAGTACATCAGAAACCAAACATGTAAAACCAAAATGTTAATGGCAAAAGTGTATCAATATTGTTGATTTACCATGGCTCTGCAAGCTGTTTGGCACAGGGGTACCCATTGTAATTCCTAAGAGCAGGGGAACCATCTGATTCCCGAAGTCTGTTTCTTCTCCCCATCTCCAGATGAATGATAGGTTCATCTGAAATGCTACTGAAACTCACACTTGAATTGTCTTGTGGCAGCTTCCTGCATCTTCCCCTGAAATCCAGATTTCATCTTCTAATGCTCCTGAACTCATCCATTCTTAAACACTGGAACAACTTTTTAATAACTGTATCCCTTCTGTGGGTAAGAAAAATTGCTATTCAGAGGTCTTCCAACAGACATCTACTGGATTGCAAAGGAATATGTGATATCTCCTTAGGGTATTATATAATCTCCTTGCTGTTTTTTCCCCTTATGTTCATGAGTATAGTTATATCACACAAACTGCTTGTAAGTACATGCTTTTTATTTCCTTCATAAGGTATCCATTTCCAGAAAATTCTTAAAAACAGCTCACTATAAATTTAGCTATTTAAATTTGTTTTTCTTTTAGGAAGTTCAGATGTGTGAGGGAAAGGAAGACAATATGAAAATTAACTGTCACTCAAAATACATCAAATTCAGTATAGTTATTACTAATATAATTGCTGCGTTACTCAAAATATAACACATTTATAATTCTAATTTCTTTTTTTCCCTGTTATTTGGATGTTTTCTGCCAGAGGGAAGTCTCTGTTTGATTTCAGCCCACATGTTTGTTTGTTTAATTATGGAAATGCCACACAGCTGCACTTACAATGCAAGAATTTTCATGCCTCTGTGCTCCTTTACATGCTATTCACATACACCTTTTTTCCCTTTCCAACTGAAAATAGCAACACTGCAACTCTACAGCTGGTACAGTTAGGTTTTGTTCTGAAAAGTGACTCAAAATTCTTTTAGAGTTCCCCTGTAATTTCCACAACAAACTTCTTCAGGCCTGGATGATAGCCAGAGATCTATTTCTACATGTTCATATATAAAGCCACTGACTTCAAATGTTTAACTACCTTTTTGATGCATATTTCTGTATCTTTAAAAAACTGTATCAAGTTTACAGAATTAGGGTACTCCAAATTATCTTAATTTGATGTCTATTAAAAATGTATCACATCTAATTGACTTTAATTTTGACAAAAATAAGAATATTTGAGGCTCTCAATTTGGCAGTGGTCTCCACATGGACAGTTGTCCAAAATTATGTAATAATCAGGCAATTACATCAGCAGGTCATCCAGCCAATCAGCTGTTACTGTTCATGAGATCACAAGTCTGAAGTAAACCTCTGAAAATCATGTAGTGTGGATATCAAGTCCTTAAGACTAACAGTTGTTTTTAGCCAAAGAGCATCAAAATGGAAAAATATGTGATAAACACCCAGAGTGTTTTCTCAAAATCTTTCGCATACATTCACTGCAGAGGTGGTTCAGTATTCTTGCCTTCAAGTAGTGAGCAATATTATGGTGACATCATACTTTTTTTTTTTTTCAGTATTTATTTGCAGTAAGGACATTCTAAAATAGGCTAATTCTGCATCTACAAAGTAGCTTTCTAGAGCTGAGCTATCCAGTTTGGATCCCCCTTTTATATCGAGAGAAGCAGGCACGTCATTTACCTCATTTTAGATTTCTACATTAGGATGGGATAAATAGAGTCTGTTATAAAGGAAACCTAGTGAGACTGGTTCAAATAAACTGCACCTTAAGTGTCTTGTTTTAAAACATAGAATCATAGAATAGTTAGGGTTGGAAAGGACCTTAAGATCATCGAGTTCCAACATGGATAGTATCAACTTTAAATATGGCTACAGATGGCTGCTGTGAATATATTTCTTAATACTGGGCAGACTTTAGGACACTCTAGTACCTGCTGCTAAATATAGCTGGTCCAACTTCATTCCAGTCAAAGTGGAATAGAATCTTATATTTCATCTGCATTTCAAATTAAAAATGTATTTGGGACAGGTTTTCTGGAAGTGCCTAAGTGACACAGAAAAACTAATCAGGGCCAATGAAATGTCAAGGATACACAGGCTTCTGCAGCATTTCACTGAAAAATTAAAGCATGTTTATGTGAAAGGTATTGCATAAACCCTATGTATATTAAGGAGGTTGTCCAGAAACTTCTCTGCGTCAATATTTATGTTTTATTAAAACTAAAAAAAAGGGATCCATTTAGAGTATATAGTTTAAGTATCTATAGAGACACGGTTTTCTGGAAAACAGGCATTTATTTGGGGAAGCTCTCAATTTTTCAGATTACTCAAAACTCGTATCAAAGTAACTGTTTTTCCAAACCCTTGCCCATTTAATTTCCAGCGCTTTCACTTTTTCTTTAAGACTTAATAATTTTCTCTGGGTTTTAATTAGTTTTATTAACTAGTTCTAGACATTTTAAACACCATTTCAGCTGCCTCTGTTTTCAATGAAAAAACTTTTTCTGTTTTGCTGGTTGTAACTCTCTTCTGTTTGCAGGGTCTGTGTGTCTGTAAGTTTCAGGTTTTGATTGCTTGTTATTTTCTGCAAGAAGTGTTAGATTGTATCTGTGGCACTTCTTTTTGTAGGACTGAAAGCTCTTTTTAGTGATAGCATTAGCAAGAAGCTTGCAAAATTAAGCTCTTAGAACTTAAGATACATGCTGGCACTATTAAGTTACATTATTTAGTCCTGCTGTGCAAATGTATGAATTGTACAAAACTCTATCAGATACCAGAAGTATTGGTACAGTCAAGTATTGGAAAGAGTGAATATCCACGGTTTCCACAGACTTTACATTAGATACCAAATCCTTACCTCTTCTGCACACTCTGTTCTAGAAGACTGCAGTTAAGGAGCCACGATTAAGGAAACAATTAGGAAGAATATGAACATTCATTATTGCTTTTTACATAAGGCATTTAAAAATTGTTGTCTGATTTAAATGTATTGAGGAAAGAACAATTTCTAAGTCCCCAAATTTTGTAAAACCTGCACAGGCTTTTCATCAAGTTTCTTTGACAAGGCTGGCTGGAGAATTACCACCTGAAAATACACAATGGGGTATTGCAGGAGCTGGAAATGAGCAAACTGTGAGTTCTGCTGTGTGTGCTGCAGAAGTCAGCCTGTTCCTCCCACACCACTGACTCCATATCCAAAAGAACAGAGAGGTTCTCTTACAGTCCATTAAGAAATAATTCTGATGCATCTGCTCAGATCGTTAGAGCATGTGCACCAATGCTTTACTTGAGTGGATACATGATTTATGCATAGGTTTAATTCAGTGCTGGCTATACAGTGGGCCTGCTTTTGCTTGATGAAACACAGATGTTGATGTGGTGAATTAAGGCTGCTGTGCAGAGAGGCCCAAAAAATACCAGCCAAGAAAGTTGCCATTTGACAGAGTTTAATCAATTAATGGAGTGTTCAGCAACCTTAGCCATGTCTTGCCACGTTTCTTGATGACATCAACTGTCCAGACCTACTTTAAATCCTGCTTAACCTGGGCTTAGTGTTACCTGTTGGCAAGCTGTTACCTTGGCTAAGGGAGCTAAGGTGGGTGTAACAGGTGCAAACTCTAGAAGCTGTTGTAGGATGGTCTTATGGTGAAGTAAATTCACTATGGTGAAGTGATTTAACTTCTCAGTAAATTCCTATTGATTCATTGTCAGGTGTTAACTACAGGAATGAGCTACACAGGTTCATTTGCAGTATATTCATATGACACCTTAAAACTCTGCCACCATGAATACAAATCTAACATTTCTATGCTACATCTGCTATCACATCTGGTCATTGTTCGAAACAGTGTTGAAGTATTTCCTGAAATCATCCTTTGTTTATATGATTTGTTTGCTGTTATCTGATACTTTTGTTTCTCTTTCTGTATTAATTTGTTTTCTTTTCTCTTACATAATATATTCTTTTGGCAAGAGCTGTCTATTTTGTTTATGTTTCTGCTACATCTAACACTGTATTATTCTGGTCTAAAATTAGGAATCCCACAGGCCTCTGGTAACACAAACGCTATATGAAACACACCATTATATGACCTACTGCTTTGTTTAAAACCTGTTTTACTGAGTGCAATTGGAACTGACAGTAAATAGTCCACATGCCGCACCACCGCCTTTTCATTTGCAGATGCCTTCCATGTTACTACCTGTCTTTGATTTCAAATCCCATTTTTACAGTAACAGATCCTTTAGGCCTTTTTCATGCAGAAAAAGAGAGTATTTCCTGAATTCTGAGCAAGTTATTTGTCCCTCCTTCCCTTGCAACTATACCCTTTAGTTTGTGCACAGGGTTTAGGCTGGATTATTTATGTTATATTAAAATTTCATTAAATGAGTCAATCTGCATTATCGGTGCAGGTAATATTACAATAATTTCAAAATACTTTTATAAGAACAAGATAAATGAAAGGAGGGATGAACCTTTATTTCTTTACAGCTATTTTTAATCCAGACATTTATTGTGGCTGTTTGTCACTTTTATGTGTGATGTACAAAATATAAGTGTAAATTGAATGTAGCTTTTGTGATTATAAAAATCAGATAGTAATAAAGTAGCTTTAGTATTTGTAGCTTTAATTTTTTTAAGTTTATGAAAACTTCAAATTCTGTGATCATTTTATCTGCTTAAACTCCTTTAATTCTTAGAAACAGAAGCCCACTGCAATCATGTCCACTAGATGGCAGTGCCGAATATATAATAAAAAAAAAATAAATAAATATCAATAGCCGTTTAAGAGTTTAAACTTGCACACCCTACACAAAAGATAGCAAAATCTACATCTTTTTTTGCTCACGATATAGGAAAATAAATAGAAGCCGAGGTCTCCCAAACAGCATCCATTATTTGCCCATCAACCACTTAGTTCAGTTCCCAGATTTGTTCTGTCCTTCCCCAGAACCTGAGATTGCTTGGGGAAAAAAAAACAAAACAAAACAAAAACCAACCACCAAAAAAATAAGCAAAAAAACACAAACAACAAAAAAACAAACAAAACAAACCCACAAAAATAAAACCAACCCAAAAAGCACCAGTGTAATTTTTTCTTTCATTGTGAAAAAGGGGCACCAACTTAGTTTCCTGTCCTTGTAGCTAGGTATAGTTAAAATGCTTGTATATATGAGCAAACCTAGATATTTTTCTTTTCTTATGCTTTTTGCCCCCAAAAATCTTGCTAAAAAACCCTGCTCTATAACATTATTGATAAGTAAAATTGTGTATTTAGAACTTATATTTAAAGATCAATGACTTGTAAAACTTCTACAATGCAGTACCTGAATCTAAATGATTCTACTTAGGGGACTTCTCAGATCTAAAACAGCTTTATATTTAAGATGTCAAAATAGTAAAATCTTTGGAGCTTTTCTTTGTTGCATTACAAGTTTGGATATCCCTCCTGTTCAGTTACTGTATAAAGTGCAGACAGCTCAGGTTGTTACGGGCTGGTGGAATTAGGCATAATAATTTACTAACAAACAAGTAATCGGGCATTTAAAAGGCTTCAGTGTTCCTATTTATCACATTGCTAATCTAAGCAAACTTGGAAAAACAATAAAAGAGCTTCAGTGAAGCTCTTACGTTATTTTTTTTCTTGACCTGCTGAAAATGGAGGAGTCCTGGCTGGGTCATTACCCAGCTGGGTTTGGATTACTTCTTGGTGTTTTGCTTTCGGGGTTTTGCTGTCAGGGTTTTCATTTGAATATGAAACTACTCCTGGAACTTACTATAATACATAAACTACTAGGTTTAATTTTTCATGCTTTACCTTATATGCATGAAATCCCAAAGATAGTATGTGCTACAAAAGTGTGGTAACAGAGTTGAGTACACAGAACTGTTAAAACATTATGTATCATTTCTGTCTGCTGCATTAAGAAACAAGAGATCCATATGAGGGCATCGTATGCAGTAGAAGGAGAGTCAGTAAGTTCCACAGCAAGTTATTTCACCTCTACCTATTCATGAGTAAGAAATACATTTGTTTACGCTATCAGCAGTGAACCAAACAAAACATTAATATTATTCTAAACTTCTAAAATGCTAACCAATATTATTCTAAATTCCTTTCCCTTTAATTCAGAAACTGTGTAATTGCCTTGATTCAATCCCCTTTTTTATCATTATGACCACTTTAAATAAAAAATTCATAAATCACATGTACCATAGTAAAAGTATATTAAAAATAATATTAAAATAGTCCTCACAAGAAGATGGTGGTAGCAAAATGGAAAAGTATTGCTAAACAGATGCTGTGAGAGGAAGAAGTCTACTTCTGTTTGCTGGGCACAGTGGTTTGGAGTAAATAGTCACTGCAATAAATCTTGAGTGGTTCTACCACTCTACCGAAAATGTAAACCCCAGTATACTGCTCTTTGACATCTGTGTGTGGGGTATGTATAAATACACACAGATGGAAGAAAATGTTTCTACTCAGTGATTGCACAAACATTAGTGGCAATGAATCTTAGACAATACAACTTAGCTTTGAGACTAGGTTGAATTTGCAGAGCTGTTGTTTTCAGGGGAAAAGAAAAGAAAAGGGAAAAGAGTAAGTAGTATCTGCCTTCACTAAAGTATGATAAATAGGAAACTTCTACTGCCCATTTCTGAAACATTTTCCAAATTAAACTAGACATCAGTCCACTGAAAGTTCCCTCAGGTTTGTTGTTTTGTTTTTTTTTTTTATTTGAGAAGTGATTTTATAAATATTTGTCTCTCAAATAGTTCAGTAAAACACATTTTTCATACCTACTGGAGACTGAAACCTCCTGTAAAGTGCAAAAGTGGTAGATGAATAGAATGAGAAAAACAGTACATATGTAAGCCATCTGGCAAAATAGCATCATCAAGGAGATGGATCAGTTGAGCTAGCATTTGATGGAATAGATTTCCTTTTCAGGAAAAATATGTTGCTTTAGCCACTTAGTTGTATTATTGGTAGATTAAGAACTAATAGCTCTTGACATGAAAAAAATACAAAAGCTCTGTCACAGACATTGTCAAAAGCCTGATAATCTCCTGTTACACTGAATACTATTCCATTTAATTGTTTTCCACTTGTATATTTTCCTTCCCTTTATAGCTTGCAGACACCTTTACTTTGCATCTGGTATACTCCATTTCATAGAATGGTTCAGGTTGGATGGGACCTTAAGTTCATCCAGTTCCAATCCCCCTGCCACAGGCAGGGACACCTTCCACTAGACCAGGTTGCTCCAAGCCCCATCCAACCTGGCCTTGAACACTGCCAGGGAAATAGAACAGCTGTTTGGAAAGTGAGATCAGTTAATATTCATAACTACAAAATAATATTTTATACAAACCTTATACTTTTCACCAAAGAACTTCAAACATCTCTATAAACAGTAATAAACTAAATAGCTAAGAATACTGTTAAGTACATATTAAGTTCCTGTTATGACAAAACTGTCATAAAGCAGAGTAAATGAGAAAATTTCAGGCAATAGATCTCAGTTGCCATTCTCTTTTTCTGCTGCAGCAGAAATATCATGAATATATCCTGAACTCAGCAGTCAATTCTTTAAACATTTCAGCCACTTCACACTGTTACCTAGCCAGAATACGATTTTTCCACTATAATAATTTCTCTCATTAAATAAGTAAGCAACAAATGAGTACACAGCAATTCAGAGAATGTCAAGTTATTTGCCAAACTATGAGTTTCCCCATGGATTTCTTTGTTCTGGCTCCAGCATGCAGAGGAACCTGATGTAGGAATGGTAGATGAGAAAACTGACACTGTGAATTGTGTAAATCTCTTTCTCATAAAGCTTTTTTTTACAAATACCACACCAAATATCTAACTACACATTCACAAATCATTTTAGGTGTTTGTGGTGTTGTTCCAGCAGTGATTAATAATGTGGCCACAGTTTAGCTGCTGGTGTACTCTTGTTTACTTTGACGTGTTTTGGTACATCAGCAAGTACCCCTCCTTTCAAACTACAGGACATACCAGGTAGTAGCATACCACTTGGGATTCCTGTATAGTATTTATAAAATTATATTTCTAATTTCAAAACCTAAAAAAAAAAATAAATTCCCCCTCCTAACAGACCATATGGAAAGTTGTATTTTAGACTGTATGTCTGTGCTTTGGGGTGAAACTATTGTAGCATTACTGCAAGTTATCCAAAATCAAATCACTACAAACCAAAGAAAATCCAAGTAATGACATTTTTTAAAAAAGTGAACTAATTAGTACTTGATACCCCCTTCAACAATTATAACCTTCAAGCCATTGAAATAAAGATACCCTATTATTTACATTATGTGTTATATGTATGGCAGTGTCAAGCTAGCAGAGGTGCTGGAAAGTCTCACAGCTGTTAGGCCAGACTTCTTACTAAGCTGTACCTGGGATTCCTCAAGGCTATCCCTTCCTGTGCTTTTGGCTTCTGCAACCCACAAAAGTCAAGGTGGTACCTTAGCACACCACTCATTTACACAGTATTGATTTTCAGAGGTTCCAGTGATTGCAGTAACAAAAAATAAAATGATCAGTAACTTGCTCATACTCAGTCACTCGGTCTTACTTCCATTTTAGTTTAGGAAAGGAAACAACTAAATAATTATAATCCTACAGATGTGTGACATTTTTAAAAAACCTATATACATTTGAAAAAAAAAATCCAGAATTATTTACAAAGCTTCTACCTTTTCGAATATTATTCAATATTTGCCTTTTTAAGGGTGTTTCTATTTGTAAGCCAACAGAAATGTGTATTTTTCTGTCACTGCTAGTTGTTTATAAAAAAAAAACCAAACAACAGGTAAAATAAATTATAATGCATATCTTTATATTCATCGCAGTATTTTATAGTTTATCCTCATTACAGTGTGCTTCTTCCCTAGTCTGCTCTGTGTTTCGGACAGATCAGGATTCTGTTGCAGCATGAAGATATTGGTTACTTCTGACTTTCATCACACAAGATAAGTTATGAAAACTGTGGCTGCGTGTTGAATGCACTTCCCTGTGACTGCTCTACACCTTCTATTCTTTTAGAGGCAATGAAAAAGTGGAGGTAGAGTTATTTAATGACCAGCTAAAGCTTGAGTGGTGCATAAAGAAATCTGTGGGGCAATTATTTTATTGCAATTCAGTCTCTTCTAGGATCATATACTCAGTAAGGAATTCATTTATGACATATGATAACAATTACAAACATGCAATCTTTAAGGAGACAAAGATGTGGACATCAAATACCAAATTGCTTAAGTGCAGAAAACCATAATGCTCTTAGAAAAGCCTAGCACATTCATTAAGCATCATGCTAGGCTATATTTACTGGAAATATTTCAGCTAAGCATTCAGTGGGAATTATTTCTGGCATAATAAACTACCTATAAGTTATCATCTTCATATAAATAGCATTTAGGACACTTCAGACATAATTTGATAAATTAGACATAAGATTTTGATAAATAAGACATAAAGATTCTTCTTTAACCTAAGTTAGATTTCATCCTTCCTAAATGTTCAGGATGTGTAGGTGTGGAATGGATGAAGAGTCATATGTAACACACCAAATGGCTCTGGGATGAAAAAAAATCACAGAACAAGCATTTCAACGTCAGTCAAGATGGCAATACTGGGAGCACTGCTATAGTGCATAATCAAAGCAAAAACAGTTAACTGCCAGTATTATTTCAAATAGAATGCCAGTATATTTTTCTGTCAGTTTAACCTATATTACTGTCAAATGTCTCAATTCTAATTGAAAATAGATTAACAAACCATATGTAAGTAGCATATCCCCTTTTCTGTTTGCATATCCCATGACAATCTATGTATTTTTTACAAGAAAACTACATAGGTGTTTCTTAAGATTACAACTGAAATGCACCAAGTTCTTTTAACCCTATTGCTTAAAAAAGTCTATTCAAGATAGCTGCGAAGACCCAGTGTGTACATCAGTTGTCTGAAGATGACATAGATGGCATTCATATCGATGTAATATGCACTGGTGAAGTGTTTCTGTTCTCTGTGAAGAGAATCATATTTCTTTTTGTGTCAATGCCAACTGAAGTTTTTTCAACTGCCTGCTTATATATTACACTCACCCTCCCCCTCAGTTGAGGTATTACTTCTCTCAGTGCCATGGTGCAGCAGGTCTGACTTAAGAACTGACACAGGTTCAAAGAAACGGTCTTTCTTGATACATTGTATCTAACCGGAATGACTTCCCCTGGCAGGGCTCTGGCCCAAGAAGTGGTGTCAATGTAACTGAATGTCTGGGAATGAGGTGCCGGAGGCAAATGGGGTGGCTACTTAAACTGACATTGCTCTTTCAGTTTCACTATTCTTTACAGAACTTCCTCACCAAGGCAAAAAACCCCAAACCAGTTAAAAAGTAACTGCTACTGAACAATTAGATACTTCCTTGAACCTGCAGGACATATCAACAGGTTGGACATTTCAGTTTAGAGAGAGAAGATGCCCCTGGGTCATTCTGATGGCAGCAAAGTGCCTGGATTTCAAACCTCTGCTCTGAGCCATATTATGTAAATCATGGCAATCATAAAGAACCCTGACCTGTGCAGTCATCTTATAGACTGTGTTTGGTCTTAGTGTTTGAAATTAAGTTGGTTCATATCAGGGACTGATACCAATTTAATTAGAACCCATTTTAGGTAAAGTGATGCACTTTTGTAACAGTTGTTTTGGCCTCAGCTAACAAATACAGAACCACAACTCTGCCACAGCCAGAATGCAACACTTCCTCTTCACTGCCCTCCTCTTCCAGCCCACCACCTTCAAGAAGCTGTATCAAGAGCTGAAGCTGGTCAATTGTCCTTATACCATGGCGGACTAAATCCCTTTGCAGTTCACTCACTCCTCTGACACACTTCATTAAGTTATCGAGAAACAAGGAGTAAACAGTAATGCATTCTTAGTTGAACATTTCAAAGCTGCTTATGATTTACTTCAAAACCAATAGAAAAGAACTACTTTGCCAAATCCACACTGTCAGAGTTCAATCAAAATTCTCAGCTTGTTTATAAAAAATTCACTTCAGGGGTTTCCATTATTTACCATACTCATTCAAAATTTTGTCCTGTTTGTAATCAGACTTATATCTTTAAAAACATTTGTGAGGTCCTACCATTATCAAAAGCACTACTTTTGGCTTTTTGAGTATACTAAGCAAAGATGGAATTTCTTTCAAAGGCTTCAGCAGTTATTCTCAGTAGTTTTAGACTTACCTGCTTATTTGATTATCTTATTGTTCTATCAAATATTTTCTAATTGACCAGAGGTTTTGTAGAAAAGCACTTCATTTGATGAATGGGCATATTGTACTTAATGGGTTAGCTGTCAAATCAGAAAGTTATTAATCACGGGAAGAGAAACTCCTATTTAAACCCCTGAACATACACATAAAGTATATGCAACAAACAAAAGGAGGGAAGCAGAACTGAAAACAGGAAGGGGGTGTTGCTCAATATTTCAACAAAGGAAATGTAGGATGATAACTGTAAACTTGTGTAAGTATTAGGGACATGAAAAATATTGTATTCTTTGCACTACATTGAGATTCTGATTGTGTTAAATAACTTCTATGAGTCAAATTAACAAACTTACATGCTTAAAGGCAAAAACCTTTTTCTTTTTTTTTTTTTTTTTAATACAGGAAATTAATAACCAGGTTCTCTTCATTCTATGACTAAGACCTGCACAGACATATCACCAATCCTGACACACACATCCTCCAATTCTTCAATCACAATGAGTCATGTGAAATTAACTTTGTTTTTTCATTCTTATTTAGCACACTGTTGAATAGCTTCTCACAGAAAAAAAAAAAAAAAGTACAAATAGGTTAATATGTAACTTCAGAATCTAAGTAGAAAAACGTATAGACACACAATCTAAAATATACAGTTGTATAATTCCTTCTGACACTTCTTTGTGAGGTACTGAACAGCAGAAGGACATACGATGTTAAAAAACCTCTTGTAAGAGGGTCTAGGGCACAAGCATTTATGGCATTTAATATTAAAACTGAGAATACGGGCTTTACACTTCCTGGAACGAGAAACGCTCAAACATATAGTACAAACCAAACATGACTCAGGACATTTGAATGTATGCGGTGGCAGCAAGTGGGGAAATAACGCGTACAGCTCCCGCTGGTTATCCCCTGACAACTTCTGATTTATTTAGCAGAATGAACACAAAACACAGTGTCAACAGGCAGTATTCCGAATGACTGTTGCATGGGACGTGCTTTCAGTAACAAGAAGTTATAAATGAGCTGTGGGCACTGGTTTCGCGGACGGCTGTCCCACCGCCCGGCTGCTGGCCGCTCCCTCAGCCTTGCACCTCGCCAAGGAGACATCAGCAGCCTGCGCGGCTCCCCCTTTCCCGGGGGCAGTTCGGGGAAAGCGCCGGCCTCACCTCGGATGTGCCCTGCGGGGAGGCCGCCCGCCCTTATCGGGACGGAGAGCGGCTGGCACCGCGCCTCTGCTATCGCACACCTGGAGTGCGAGCCCCGTCTACAGGGTGGTGCCGCTGATGGCACACGGCCCGTCCGGAGCCGAGGCAGCCCGGCGCCCGCGGCTGTTGGCCAGCTCCGCACAACCTACGTAAACTGCCCACCAACCTACGCCCCCCCACCCAGCGCCTAGCTGGCCCGCCCTTCCCCCACACCAGACGGCTCGTCCCGCCCCCCAGCCAATGAGAGGCGCTGCCGACAGCCTCGCGGCGACTGTTGGCCAGCGCGCCAGCCGTTGGTAGCCCCGCAGCCAATCGCCGGCCAGCTTGAGCCCCGGCCCCTCCTCCTTCCGCGGCCGCTGGGGCTGGGAGTCACCGCAGACGCCATTTCCTCAGCGCCCCCGCGGCGGCGCGGCTGCATCAGCGCTGACGTGAGACCGACGTGCGGCTCCGCCCGGCCCAATCCCCCCCACCCCTTGTGACGGGGGCACCACGTACAGGGCGGCGGGTGAGTGCGGGAGGGGGCGGGGACACGTGTGCGCGCAGCCCGACCCCCCGCGGGCCGGGAGCGGGGGAGCGCAGCGGGCAGCGGCGAGCTCCGGCAGTGCGGAGGGCAGCGCAGCGCCGTGCAGGGCAAGGGCGGGTAGGGGGGCGCTCTGCCGTGCGACTTCGTTCAGCCCCTGCCGTCGGGAGCGCGCAGGACGGGGCGGAGGCGCGTCCCCGCCGCGGCCGGGAGCGCGCTGCACTTGGGAAGGGCCGCGCAGGGCCCGCCTGCCTCTCTCGCTTACCCGGCTCGGCTCGGCTCTGGCTGATGGCCCCGAGACGTGAGGAGCTCGGGAAGGGGACGTGCGGGGTCTCCTGCTCCGTTACAGCCCGGGAGCCGGCAAGCTGCGGCTCGGGCCCTTTCTCCGGGGCGAGGCTTGGGAGGGAGAGCGGTTCGGTTCCCCTATCCGTAGTCCGGCGAAGTTAGGGGACGGGGCAGCGTGCCTTTCCGCTGCGGTCAGACAGCCGGTGCTCCGGCGGAGGGGAGAATGCTGTCCCGTGCGGGGTGAGCCATGGTGCCTGAGGGCGTTCTCTTAACTCAGTAGGCCTCATTACATCGTTGCCCGTAAGGTTTCCCAAGCTGGGGCAGGAAAACGGGTGGGAGATGGTCACAGTGGGCTTCGTGATACCTAGGTCCTGTTAAAGGTTTGAGGGTTCTGTCTAAATCCACCACTGTCATGTCAGCATCTTCCTTGGGGCGGAGTGGAGCTGCATGTTAAAAGATTCCACAGGTACTGGAGCTTAAATCATCCTTTTACTTATTCAGGAACTGGTTGGACTCTTCTAAACGAGGGCCATTCATCCTCTTCACAGCAGACTCAGCACTGCCTTGTTTCTATTATTGAGGTGGCAGATTCAAAGTGAGAGGTAGCATACTTGTACTTCCAGTCATTGCAGGCTTGGGTTTAAAATTTTTTTTTGAGAGTGAAGATAGTTTTGAAAGAAAAGGAGTGGGAAGAAAATGAGGAAGCACATTAGAGTTTAGGGCACACAAGAAACTTCGTGTTTTGCTGATACTGAAAACTTAACAGAAAGATTACACTTTAAGAATTAGGTCTGTTGTGCTGTTGCTCATTTTAACCTGGCTGAATGCTGTGACCACCTTACCAACCAGTGTGCTTTGCAAAGCAATGTAGTAAAATATAACAGGCTTCATATTTGAAAACAACAATCTTCTGAAAGTAGTGCATTCTGAGTTTTCACACTGTTGTTTCATCAATAAATGCAAAATAGGTGTTTGTAAATTCGCATCCTTGCTCTCTAGTAACTTCCCTGTGAATAAAAGCCTACAAAGAGATCTGGAACAGGGATTGAAATGTATTCCATAGCCCCTTACAATTTTTTTGTAATAAGCTACCTTTGTAAACAGTCTCTCATGTATACAGTGTTGTTGAAATAAAGAAGTTGTCTTTAAAATGTCTCTGGGTATTTAATTAGACGGTTGCACATTTTTAATATTGCAAAATGTTATACCAGTTTGCTTATGTAGCCTAATTTCACCTGTAGGCATTACTTGTATTAAGATTCAGTGATATAAACCAAAGAGGAATATTGGGGTAAAGTTAAGGGATTTTTTTGTGTTCTCTTTTTATTGCACAAGAGCACACCTTGATAAGGATGCTATTCTTCAGCTTTCTTCTATAGACAGAAGTATAAAAGGTTCACACCTTTAGCTATAAGTCCCTTTCCATTTTCTAGGTCACTTGGGCAACATTTTCCTTTAGCTGATGCTGCCTGTCAGTTTTGTCCTGTCAGGACAATTTGTCAGGAGAAATGTTTCTTCAGCTGCTGCTATCAGCTGAAGAAGCTTTCAATGTGCACTATATATATCTCTGTAATCGGTGTTTACCTGCTACTGACCTACTGTACCTTCGTCTTGGTGACTGCAGTCAACATATGCTAATATGTATTGGAATGTTACTAGCTAGTTAACAGTTAAAACCTGCCTGGTCCTGAAGGTTTGCTACTTTTTAGGAAGGAGCAGCTGTCTGCCTGCATTCTGAAATGCTGTTCCTTTGCCCCCTCTTTATGGGAGGGGAGAGACATAACTCATTAAATTAAAAATCCTGACCGATATTTAAAATTGCTGTGCAACCAAGGTACAAAATGTAAAAAATGACCTAATACCAAATGTAGGACTAAAGCTTGTATATAATTAATCATACAGTGAAGAAAAACATGTAATTTTAAATGGGACCTAAGAGCATATACTTTGTAACAGTTTGCTTGGTTTTCCTTTAAAACAGAACATAAAGTGTGATATACTACTAATACACTTTTATAAAATATTTTAAGTGATTGTCAAAATATTTATTTTTTTTCTTTGAAACTTAAAAGCAATAAATGTTACAATTCGGTTGCAGTGTAGACTTTTTGAGTGCAATACATATAGAAACTGTTTATTTTGGTAATTTCTGAATCAGATTATTAACTGTTTCTTACCACAGTCCATATTACTGGTGTTTTAGAAAAAAACCCAGCCATAATTACAATCTTGTTCTGTGTTTTTCTGTATGCTTATTAAAAACAGTTTGATATATTTAGTAAAATTATTTATGAGATAACCCAGAAAATGCAAAACCTGTACAGTTTAGGTTATAGTAATCTGAGTTTATGAGGGTGCGCTAACATGGTGCTAACCTGGACCATGCAACTCGGGAGTTTCTCAGCATGCTTGGTCCTGAGCTGTGCACAGGCCCATGTGAAGTGACACGGCTGTGTGTGGCTGTACTGCTTCCAGGCCTGTGGGCTGAAATGGCTTTGGCTGAGCTTCACCTCCAGGGGCAATAATCCCCTATATTATGTCTACCGAAGAGATGTGTTACATTTTGTCTGTAGTCATCTTTCTCATTGAAGTTGTGTAACAAGATAACTGTTTTAAAATTACTATGCTCTTTGTTATTTTTGTTTTTGTTTTATAGCCTATAGTTAGATCTTCATGTTTGGACAACATTTTTAGTCGAGTCTCTGTTCACAAGCTTACTAGATTTACCATATTGTCAAAAAGATGTGTATTTTAGGCTGTCTAGAAAGAGTATTTTGCTGTGTTCTAGGGCAACAGTTGCATTTTCTGTCAGTAAAAAGTGCTGATTAAAAACAGTATACAAACTTTCAAAATTTACTCCACTTTGCCTAAGATTTAAAACAGGGAATCATTTATGAGTGAGAAATTATAAAATTATAAATGGAAAATCTGTTTAAATTCTTGAGTTTTTCATGTATGTTGTAAGTCCTAATTACATTTGTCATTTCACTGGCATGTATAACCCTTGCTGTTGTTTTTCTAATTTAATATAGATAATCTAAAAAAATAGTCCTTTTTACTGTATTTTTTTAAAACGCTAGGAATAACTTTTTATTTCTGCTGCACTGATGCTCTTTTCATAGTTATTTAATAACTCAGTAATTGGATCACAGCAGATGAAAAGACTTGGAGAGGAATATCTTGATAATCAATGTAGTAAAATTAATGTTGTTTTTCTTTTTTTTTATTACAGTGTTCTGCAATCAGGAATAATGCTAAAATTTAGAAATGAAACCCTATTTTTATTTATTTATTTATTTTTAGAATATGAAAAATGGTGCTCTATGTAAAGTTTCTGTGCAATGCACTCAATGGGAATAAAAGCACTTGTGGTGTTTTGTTTTGTTTTTCCCTAACAGTAGGTTATGTATGACAGATGGCTTTGGTTAAGAAATTACTTCAGGACCTGTCTAAAGTGAATTAATTCTGACTATAGTATCGCCTTTAGGAAGAGAGATTTTGCAATTAATATTTTGCCAATACCTATGCATGATTTAATTTTCCTTGGTGTGTGAGATGTTGTGTAGCTTATGGAGGCATTTGTACATGAAACAGGTGGAGCTTTCATGTTTGAGACTCTGGATGGTCCTAGCTTACTAAGTAGGAACTTTTTTTTTTTCCTACTTTATTATTGTTATGCATAAAACTGGAATGATAAACATCTTGTTATGGAAAATTATGGTGGAAAACTTGGTGAAAACATTCTCCCCAGAGTTGTTCAACTTTGGTAAATTTCAGTAGATCTTTAATTAGATTGTATCTAAAGAAAAAGGTAATAAGAAACTAACAGGACAGGAATGTAAAAAGATTTTAGGTGTAAAATGTCTCCTGAATCTAATCTGAATTGATACTGGCATAGATTATGTAAATTCTTTTGGCAGAAACACTAATGTTAACCCATAAATTCTTGAATGTGTACAGCTTGGCTGCCGCTAGCAGCCAAGTCTGGTCTGCAGAATACCATTGGAGGAATATAAGCTTGAGCTATGCTTCTTGGCATCTTTTGACTGGATTCCTTTTGTTTTTTCATGCCTTTATTCTATGCAAAAAGGGCAATATAAAAAGAATTATTTATTCTCCTCAAAAATTGTGGAATATTCTGTAAAATAGTGCAGCAATTGGGCTGGGTTTACATTTAATTAATTTTAATGTAGTTAACTTTTAACATGTGCAACTTGGGGTCAGGCATGTGGGAGGCTTCCTTCCCCATCTCTTCCATTTCTTAGTGTAGGACCTGAGCAGAAACTGCAGGAACTGTCAGCCAGATAAAAGAGTTGAACTTTTGAGTTCAGATGGGCTTGCCATCCTTGACTTACAATAACCAACAGAGAGGAAACAAGATTTGCTGCCTCTTAAATCCCACAACTGTAGCATCTCCCTTTTGTGGCCTCAGTTTCTTGTTTAAGTAGGTAGGTGGGAGCATGCTGCAGGGTTCTCTGCTTGACCCTGTCCTGTCTCTGTTCTGTTTGTAAACTGACCTATTGCTGTGGCAATGTTTGTGACATCACCTGTTCAATGTTGCACCTTCAGTGCAGGCTTTGGTAGGAGAGAGAGGGAGCCGAAGAGAACCAAGCTCTTGTTTTAAAACTCACAACTTCCGGTATGACTAAGTATGTCAAGAAATACAGAAAAGCAACTGCCAGGTAATTGCATTTTTATATAGCAGATAAATTTGGAAGCTTTCTCTGTGGCATTTAAACTCATAGTTTAAATTGAGGGTCAAGGAATTGCTTACTCCTGTATGCAATTTACCCTTCTTCTAAAGCTGTAGAGTGGGAAGAATCGTGTGTCTTAAGCTCCAAGTAGTTACAGGCAATTCAATTGTAGATCCCAGCTGAGGTTTGGTATCTTGGAAGGTTTGAGAGGGCCATAGCAGCACATGGCTGCTGGACAGCTTGAGCCTTGGCCAGTGGAAGATGTGAAGCACAAGGGACCTGCTGTGAGCAGTGCTGTTGGGGCTTCTCTGGAGCACTCACTGCAGGGGAGCCTAGGCCTCTGTGCTTGTCCCTCTCCTGAGAGCCATTTCCAGTACTGCCTCTCCTTGTGGCTTTCCAAAGTTCTTGTTTTAGGGCTCCTGGCTATATGAATGAATATTTTAATATGGGGGAACCTCATATTAAAGGAAAGAAGGACCTCGGTTAGTCTGGAGTTTTTAAAGGAATCTTTTATTTTCTGTTAAGTTGTTAGTTGTCTCCTCCAAATATAAAATGGTCTGGAATTGCATTTTTCTCCCTATGTGCCTAATATACCTCCCTGTACTGCATTATTTAGATGTGCATGTGCTTACTTTTAGACAGATGACCATGGAAATGGTTGAATCACAACAGGATGACAGTGCAGGGGATTGTATGCCAGAGAGAGATGCTGTTCGTCTTCAGAATCAGCCAGGCCGAAGTCATATTTCTCAAGGGTCTGAGGTAAGCTGAAATATGGAAAGATGAGAAGAATCAATAAAGAGGTAGCTATTCAGAATAGCTATGATTTTTGAGTGATTCATTTATATGGAGTTCTCTTGTTCTGTAAGTCTTGTTATTAAATAGGAAAAAATAGCAAAGGTATATGGAAAACTGCGCATGTGGTATTTAACTAAGAGCTAGTATAACACGAGGTCTGTTATAAAGTAGCACTTTTAGGAGACCAGGATTTTCAGACTGAATGGTAGGCACTTTTTTTTTTCTTTTTCACTTTTCCAAGATGATTGTGTTTGTGATGGAGATGAGGATAGGGTCTTAAAGAGTTAAGGTGCTTTCAAGATCGAACATAGTTAAAACATCTGTATCTTGAAGAAGTGTTGTATAACAAAAATTAAAATATGAATTAAAAATAAGCATGGTTCTTCCCTAGTTCTAATTTTTGTACAGAATGTGTTTAATTCTTTCGGAAGTACATTTTTAATGTATGCTTATTTTGTTTTATCCCTGTGCATCCAATGACAGTGTCTGAAGTACTAAAAATATACATATTCTGTATGGTAGTCATACCTGGATTATTCTTTGCTAGTTAATGGATGAAAGATGACATAGTAATAAACCCTCAAACATTAAAAATGTGTACTGAAAGGTTCAGTGCTTAAGAGAGGTAGCATACTTGCCAGTACTAAGATTTATTACTTCAGGAGTCTGTATAGACCCCTTAGAAGGATCTTCAAAAACACTTTATGAAAGAAAGGAACTGATTTAAAAGACGTCTTGTAGAATTTCTTCATCACTGGAATTTAGAAGTTACTTGATAAGTTTTGATGCATGTATTGGTATGTTAGATAATTGATCTGCATTTTCAGGCTGAATGCAGCTGCTTTTTATGTGCTCTTTCAGACACAAAGTAGACTGCAAAGTATTTATGAATGCTTATTTGTTAGCTTTGTAACCTATGGCATTTGTTGTGGTTTTGATACGTGCAGCATTAGGAATACTGCAGGGTTTTTGGAGGGAGGGTAGGAGGGGTTGTTTGTTTGTTTTCCTGTAAGAATGGAATATGAAACCAATAAGTTTATTTGGTTTGCTCTGTAGATGTAATCCCCATATTTCTTCTTTGATAGTTCAGTTCAGATTTTGTGCCCTAACTTCACAGTGTGATTTACATATAAAATCTATTGGCATGTGCAATAGTCTCTGAAGAAAATACCTGTCAATTCTGTCACTTGGGATTTTTCATGATGACAAAGCTGCCACTAATGCTGTTGGAAGGCTTCCGATGGGTTCCCCGGGAGTACATTTTTTTGTGTTTATCTGCATTTAATGCTTGAGTACGTGTGAAGCTTCAGCCACACTGCAATAGGCCTCAAATGTTTCAATTAGAACTAGTAACTGAAGTACCAATGGATCTCAGTCCATCAGCACTAAAATGAAACACGTGCACTTCAGTTTGAAGGCTCAGGATAACAGTTGAGAGTTTACATTTGGGAGTCCCTCTTTTTGGTCAAATGGCCCAGGGAGCCAGCACTGCTCTGCAGTCGTAGCTGGAGGCGATTTCCCTCCCTTAGGATGGACAGTGCCAGAAAACTGGCGTTGATGCAGTTGTGCCAGTCTAACCAGCAGTGAAGTAGGGGGCCTCCAGGGGACAGCCCTGCCCCCTCAGCTGTCCAGCAGTGCTCCAGGCCTCACTGGCTGCCCCCTCACTGCTGTTCCCCAGGCCAGGGCCTGCAGGCCGCAGCTGGGAGTCCGGACCTCCCCTTAGAGCTTGAGGCTGAACTGCCACAGTATTTCCTTCAGTAAAACAGGCAGAAAGCTTATTGCCGAAAGACTTTATTGTGACATTTCTTTGGTTTAAGATGAGGAGGACTTTCTTAGCTTATGTTTCTACCTGGCAAGCTCAGAAGGTGAGATGCTTTGTCATGGTGATGGTTGGAGGTAGACACTGTGAGGTAAACCCCTGCTCAAGGCAGGGGCCGCGTGTGGGACATCTGTCTGCTTTTGCTGGTGCAGGATGGGAAGATTAGGGTGTTTGTGAGGAATTCTTGGCTGTGCTGTTGGTCCAGAGTCTGTGTATTTTGACTGTTACAGAAGGGTGCAGGTAGTTCTTTCTCCCTCTTTGGCCTCTGGAGGAGTGCAATTAAGAGAAAACAACTTAAAGTGGCTGAAATGTACCTTGGACTAACTTCCAATCATCTCCCCTACTAACTTACTGCAGATGTGCAGAAATGTGAGAAAAGAATGACTGGGTTCCTGCTTAAAGGTAAAATCATGAAATAGTTTGGGTTGGAAGGGACCTTCAAAGCTATCTAGTCCAACCCCCTGCAATGAGCAGAGACATCTTCAACTAGATCAGGTTGCCCAGAACCACATCCAGCCTGCCCTTGAATGTCTCCAGGAATGGTGCATCCACCACTTCTCTGGGCAACCTGTGCCAGTGCTTCACCACCCTCATTGTAAAAAATTTTTTCCTCATATCCAGCCTGATTCTCACCTCTTTTAGTTTAAAGCCATTACCCCTCGTCCTGTCACAACAGGTCCTGTCTTTCTTATAGGCCCCTTTTAAATACTGAAAGGCCGTAATAAGGTCTCCCCAGAGCCTTCTCTTCTCTAGGCTGAACAACGTCAACTCTCTCAGCCTTTCTTCATAGGAGAAGTGGTCCATCCATGATCACTGAAATTAACAGACATCTCTGGGGTTTTCTTTTTTGTTTATTTTGTGGGTTTTTTTTCAGCCAAATAAGTGGTTCAACCTTGGTTTTGTCAAGTCAAAAGTGAAGCATTTTAATATGTTATCTTTAAGTACTGTATTTATAGTTTTCTGTGTATTGTAAGAATCTCAGAATAGTTGAGGGATCTCTTGAATCATCTGGTCCAATCCCCCTGCACAAGCAGGTTCAGCCAGCCAAGGCTGCCAAGGACTGTGCCAGAGAGTCTTTGTGCCAGACGGCCCTTGAAGTAATGATAAAGCATTGCGCATCACTGATGTCAGAAAGTATATCCAGTTGGGTTGTGAACATCTCCAAGGATGGAGTCTCTACAACCTCTCTGGGTACCTGTGCCAGTGGTTGATTGTCCTCACAGTAAAAAGGGGTAGGATTTTTATGTTCAGATGGAATTTCATGTGTTTTATTTTCTTACTTTATTAGTAGAGAAAAGATGGTTTGGGGGTTTGTGGGGTTTTGTTGTTGTTTGTTTGCTTGTTTTATTTGTTTGTTGTTTTGTTTTGTTTTCTCCCTAGCTTGTGTAATAGATACTGCTAATGCATTTTTGGTGATGAAAGTAAAATTACTTCTGCAAAAGCAGAAATGAGTGAATTAGAAATATAAAAAATGAGACGCATCTTTCATCCACTGTGGCAAAATTGTCATTTTTCTATCTTGAAAAGGTTATTTTTTTTAAACAAAAATAATGTAAAATAATTTATAGCTGAGTTTCTTGCATCCCTCACTTTTAGCCAGTTAATGAATTGACACAGTATTGTTTTAAATATGTTTTCAATGTCATTTCAATAAGATCCAGCCTCCAAAAGAAGTGGGTAAGAAAATATTAATTCATAAAAATTTTGGTGATTGTCTTTAGAAGCTGTTGGACATGTACAGAAAACCTGTAGAGAAGCTTAATGCCTTTTTTCAGTGAAGAACAAAGGTGCGAGATTGAATATTTCTCCACCTGTTTTGAGATGGGCTCCATAAGTCCTCGCTCACATGCACAGATCTTACATGAATACATACAGGGCTGTTCTTAAGAGGAAGCTAACTCTATTTAGAATATTCTGATAATGCTGTGGTAGCCAAACTTGTATCTTGGAGCAGTTATATATCTGATTGGTATTCACAGACAAATTAGATGTTCCTTTTGCAGCATTTCTAGAGGCCTTACTGCATTCTGTGTTGTCCTGTGCTCAGCTACACTAAATCTAACTGTAAAAATGTAAGAGCAATGTACTTGGACCTTTTTCAGATTTGGCAAAAATACTTTCAGTTGTGATTTTTTTCTTTTCCTGTAATCCTACATCTTTCTTTGGTTCTTTGAATCACTTTTTGTGAACTTTGTCTCGTTGTCTGTCAGTAGAGTTGTCTGCTGCCTTGGTCTGAATTACCATCTTTTGACCTTTCCATGCTGGTCCTGGACTAGATATTGATAGAGATTTATAATATGAGAGCTGCTGTCAGAGTTTTCCAGAGCCTGGAGTGCATAGCCATTCCAGGTTGGCACTGCTCAGGTTTAGCACCTAAGGGGTATTATCCTTGTGGCCTCTTGCCATCAAACCTTGTGTTAAATCTTGTTCCCAACAGATTGAGCCCTGCAGAAGTCTGACAGACTGTTTTAGGTATGGCTATAAAATCAGTCTGCCAAATGCAAGTCCATGATATTTAGCTAAGCTGATGTTAGAGGATTATAAACCTGCAGCCTTGTCACCATTTTATGATTACTTAAGGTATGTCACCAAATGACTGAAATTGGCCTAACCTTGTCTTCCTTAAAACCATGTGCTGCTTTTTTGACATTAGCTGTGGAATTGACCAAAACATCCCTATCTTCAGCTTTTACTTGTAGAAGCTACTCAGTGCCTGAGTGCAGTGAATGCTTTGCTCTTTCATTAGGTGAATTCAGGATGGGTTTGCCTTGTCTTTTCCTTTCCCATAAGTACTTTTCTTTTCACTTCACTTCTGGAGTCCTTGTAGTGTTTAGATTCTACAGCAGGGACAGTACTAGGATGAAGCTCTGTACTGTGCACTTCATATCAGCAATGTTTAAGGCATGAGGGGTTGAGTGTGGATGTAACCTCTAGTACAATGTAGGGAGATGTTATCTGACCTTGGGCAATGAGAGTGCGTATATCCACAGTATGACTGTTCAGATGGGCAGTGCATCTTGAAATCAGATAATGATGAGTAATGTCTTTATGAAGGTTATGAACCTCAGTATGAAGATAGTTCATGATCTTCTTTTGCCAACGGAATACATGGTTGATACTTGTTGAAACCATTAGACTTAACAGTTGCATACCTAAGAGGAAAGAATCCAAAAGGACATTATAAGATCTAAGTCTCTTTGCCATTGCTAGGGACATAACCCTTACACTCTTTAACCAGACGCTTAATGTGTTATGCTTCCCCTTCCCCTTTGTGTTCCTGAGTTGCTTCTGTGGATTGTTTTCAGTCTTTGTGCCAGACAGCCCTTGAAGTAATGATGTTAAAGGTAGCATTGCTCATCACTGATGTCAGAAAGTAATTTTTTTGCCAAGTCTGTTTCAGTCAGCATTTACATATGATAGCATCAAAAGGTACTGGTATTTTAGTTAACAGAAGAATATTCAATTTGAAAACAATGCAAAGGGAAATGTGCGTTTTTATAAATGTTAGAAATCATTAAAACAATTTTGATCCACAAGTTGGAAATATTTTATTTCAGTCTTAGTCATAGAAAACAAACCTAAAACAAAATAATTGCAGACATTTTAAAGAAAAATGTGTAGGTTATACATTATGCAACCTTTGGATATATGTGGAAACTCAGCAAAAAGCAATTAAATTGAACTGTTTAAAATGGATATAAATGTAAATGAACAAGCAAATTGGTTTTGGTTTGATCCAGTTTTAAAATGCTACTGTCTTCTCTTCCCTCACCTCTATCCCCCATTTAGTCTCTTGCCTGAATTATTGGGAACAAAATGATTTCATCTGTCATGTTGTAAACTTCAGTCTAAAAGAGTATGGTTTTCTCTTTTTCTTGTGTGTTTCTACTGAATAAGTGGCTTTAAATGAATATAGTGTTTTTTAATCTTGAGTACTGGATTACTGCCTGATTGTAGGTGCCTGACCCATTGTGTACTGAAAGGAAACTCATAAACTGTTCACCTTGTACTTCTTTGTGTTGTACTCAAAATGTTCTTTCTGATACACAGAGTATTGTATCAGATTTCAGCTCTTGCGAACTTTGTAATGTTTTGAAAAGTTAGCATATTTTGTAAGCATTTAACCTGATCTGTCTTTCCTTGAAGCTTAGGTTTAGGATGATGTCAGCTGTGACACAAAATAGATCATACTCTTCAGATTCTGGAGACTTTCTAGATCTCAATCTCAAATACCTATCTGATAATATTAGTATTTGGTTTTTAGATTGGGAAGAAGGTTCGTATGTCCTGTTTACATGTTGCCATTAAATCACAGTATCATAGAATAGTTAGGGTTGGAAAGGACCTTAAGATCATCTAGTTCCAACTCCCCTGCCATGGGCAGGGACACCTTACGCTAAATCATGTCACCCAAGGCCTCGTCCAACCTGATCTTGAACACTGCCAGGGATGGAGCATTCACAACCTCCCTGGGCAACCCATTCCAGTGCCTCACCACCCGAACAGGAAAGAATTTCCTTCTTATATCCAATCTAAACTTCCCCTGTTCAAGTTTTAACCTGTTAACCCCTTGTCCTATCACTGCAGTCTCTAATGAAGAGTCCCTCTCCAGCATCCCTATAGACCCCCTTCAGATACTGGAAGGCTGCTATGAGGTCTCCACGCAGCCTTCTCTTCTCCAGGCTGAACAGCCCCAGCTTTCTCAGCCTGTCTTCATACGGGAGGTGCTCCAGTCCCCTGATCATCCTCGTGGTCCTTCTCTGGACTTGTTCCAACAGTTCCATGTTCTTTTTATGTTGAGGACACCAGAACTGCACACAATACTCCAGGTGAGGTCTCACAAGAGCAGAGTAGAGGGGCAGGATCACCTCCTTCAACCTGCTGGTCACACTCCTTTTGATGCAGCCCAGGATACGGTTGGCTTTCTGGGCTGCAAGCACACACTGAAGATGGCTCATGTTCATTTTCTCATCGGCCAACACCCCCAAGTCCTTCTCCACAGGGCTGCTCTGAATCTCTTCTCTGCCCAACCTGTAGCTGTGCCTGGGATTGCTCTGACCCAGGAGCCATTTAAATGTCATTTAAAGAATAATTGTTTCCATTTCAGGGAATGCCCTCAATTGTTCTATTTCCTGAAAAGTGGTTCAGTTTACCATGACAATTGAACAATCACATAGTAAATGTTGACAAGATCCTGTCTCTGTTTCCTATAAACATTGTTTCTTCAAGATAATCTGAGCCAACATCTGGTCTTTTTGATAGTAGTGCATCTTAATAGCAGTTAAAAACTTTCTCTAAAGAAAGGAATGTTTCCCAGACAAGGAATCATTCAGGAGTGAAAGCTTCTTTAATATTTGGTATTTAAAAATCCCTTCAGTGTGAACACAGAAAAACAGAAAACTTTCTTTAACTTTTATAATATTCAGCATTCATCATGTTTTTCTCTTCTTTGTCATCTATTCTTACCTTTACTTCTCATACCAGATACCTTTTGGGTCTGAGAACAAAGCTGGGAAGGGAATAATACCAGAATTTTAGATATGAGTCAGGGTCTATTCTTGTGCATGCAGAATATAGAAATAAGGCTTTTTCAATGCAGTTTGCTTTGAAAAACACAAGATCTGTTACTGTCATATGATTTATGTTTGTCATTCTCTTCTGAGTTTAGAGATGCTTCATCACCCAGAACTTGACATCGTAGTGTTTTCCCTTTGCTTCAGGATTTGTTTCTGTTAAAGACTTAACAGGAACAACATAAATATTGAACTATTTCTTAGCGTGTAGGTGTATAACTATTTCTTAACCCATCCTCATTACTGATGGTTTAGAACCAAGGGCTGGGGAAAGCTGTGTGTGCTCTAATACATCATCAGAAAAAGGGATCAAATTATTACTGGATGGAAGAGTTTCTTCAGCTGTGCTAGGCTTAAAGAAGATTCAGCTGTTCTTTAATTTTTGTTGTCATATTGAAATATTGATACACTCCAACACTGTTTTTCTTGATATGTAAATATATATATATAAAGAGTGTTTATTAAACTAAATCAATTTAGAAATCAGTGTATTGCTTTATTTAACAGAGTTGATGTTTTTTTGCTGTCTTAATAGTTCTCTTGTCTCTTGAGGAGACATCTATCTGGAAAGCCTACCTTCTTGCCTAGCAAAGCAAGCAAAACGAAAACAGTTCTGGCTTTTTTTTCTTTTCATTTTCTTTAATTTATTTTTTCCTGATTAAGACATTCTGCCCTCTATGTTGTTGCAGTGACATACTAGTTCAGCAAATATTGATATTATTGTATTTCTTCCTAACCTTCATGCTAGCAACAGCAGATTTAGTGTGTGATACCTTAGGGTTGTTTCTACTTAAAAAGAAAACATGAAGTCACAGGAAAAAAAGGAAAGAAGAAAGATTTGCAATTTGTTAGGGGTCAGATTTAAGCTTTCCATACCATTTACAAAGACACCCACCAAACTTTTACTAATAAAACTAGTATCTTTCTGTGTGTGATAACTACACACATCTAAGCTATTTTAAATATGGCATCAAAACAAGTTTGTTTAGTATCACTTCTAAAAGCATCTGCTGAAGTCTTAAGGCATGTTACTTAAACATGATGGTTGTAATTTTTGCAGGTTTCTGTAGCTGCATCAAGTGCTGGAAGAGGATCTCCAGCTCTAACTCTAGTGCATTTGCCTTCTGGTCAAACAGTTCATGGCCAGGCTGTCATTCAAGCCACACAGCCCTCAGTCATTCAGTCACCACACATGCAAGCTGTTCAGGTTAGCTCTTTTATTGTTACATTTTCATGAATATTTGGTAACTGATAACTCTTCCCCCCAACTCCATTTCCAGTTTCTCTTCATTCCTACCAGTTCTGTAAGATTTACTCATAAGGTGCAGGAAATGGGGAGGTAGGTGGCAAAATTCCAACCAGTAGCAGCTCTGCAAGCACTGTGTAGTGATTCCTTAATGCTTCCTGTTTACCTGGTAAGAAATTGTGTCTTGGAACCCTGAACATACGAAACAGCAAATTTGTATAGTAATGTGGCCTTACATTAGTGTACCTTGCAGTTTTTATGTCTGTTTTTTTTCTTTTAATTCTATGACCATCACTTTTCTAATGAGACTGTGTACTCATAAATTTGCAAATATCTCATACACTATTTTTGGAGAGGATCTAGGTGTAATGGAAGTAAATGTGTTGTAGTGAAATGATTACTTGTTGGTTTTAGCAGGCCCTTTTAGACCATCTGGTATTGCTTCTTGTGGGTATGGATATGAAAAGACCAAAAATAAGGGCAGCCTCAACGTAAATATGTATTTGGCAAATCTTCACATATTTAATGTTGCTGATGTTGAAAAACAAGGACCAGTGCAAAATGCTTAAGATATTCCTGAGCTTTTAAATAGGAAAAAGACCAGAGAAAATTGACTTGCAACGTTTCGAAAATGACTTGGCCTCCCATTGGCCTTTTTCTTGTAGCTAAGAATGCCTTTGTTCTAGTTTTCTTAAAATCTGATTGTGAAATGTCAACTGAATTGCTCTTTGCAGATAGAATTGGTATCTCTGATAAGAAAGGCTATATACACCTGTTATGCGTGAGCTGTTTGACCTGTAGTCATTGAACATGTTAAGGAAATAACATGCATTGTCGGTCTTCTTGTGAAGCCACCTTCAATGTTTCAGACTTACTAGCTTTCAAGTGCAATGACTAAGAAGGCATACGTAAGTAGGATTTATTTTAGAGATTAGAGAAAAAGAATAAAACCTTGGCAAAATACTGAATATTTTATTTGTAAGGAGTAGGTGTAGATGGGACTTGCAAGGTTTTGAATTTCTAGCTATTGAAACAGATGCAGTAGATGTCAAGAGACTTGGGTTTGGTCAAACTTGAACTCAAAGCAAAGTATTCAAAATAAGTATTTTTTAAAATGGAATTCTTTCTAACTGTAATTTACCAGAGCAAACTTCATTAGGTAAGCATATTGCAGTTATTCCAGGTTGCTGTCACTGCTTTTCTTCAAGTAAGTCTAGTCAGGATGCATATTGCTCCAAAGCTCAGAAGAAGGAATTTTTTCGGAATCTCTTGCCAGCTGCTGTGTTGTCTTAGGGGAGTGAAAGTTGACTATTTGTTGTATTGAGTAAACTCTGGCTGTTTTCCCTTTCCCAAAGGAGTAGAGAGGAAAGCTATGCCCTGATTAATACTGACTAGTCAGTTCCAGGGTTTTGCTCTGGTGCCATTTGAGCATGGTAATAGCAAATAAGGTGACTCTAGAAGAAGGGCTTGAAGATGCTGTAAAAGACTCCATTACACAGGTTGTTTAGCCTTCTGTGATCCTCTTAAGTAATTTATCCTGCCACCTAGCATTTCCTCCAGATCATTTGGCTTTAACTTGATATTGTGTCTTTGCCAGAAAGTAGGGAACTTGGGAAACAATATCAGTTTACTTTACAAGAAAAAAAAAAAGTATGCTGAGAGTTGATGTTAAGTTTTTGCTTGACTTCTCCCTCTAACACCTGCAGCTTTAAACTGGAAAATGTTCAACCTTTTTTTTTGTAATGCTGTTGGGTTTTGGATTAAGGGAAGGCTTATCTATATCATGTTCCTTACTATTTTGTTAATGTTGTTTTACTTGTTGGAAAGTTTGAAGTTAAGATTATTATTTGACTTTTCTACTTGATCCCCTCTGTAGTGCGTCAGTTATTGGCAGACTAAGTTAAGTTTGTTCAAAAACCACAGCAGTTTAGTGAAGTTGAGGTCTGAATGATGTCCAGGAAAAAATGACATTGTTTTTCACTGGTCAGCATTGCGACCATGGTTGCTTGCTATTAGAACATTAAGTTTATTTGTTTTGACGAAAATTAGAACTTTTGACATTTCTTCCACAAAATACCCTCTTCCACATTAAAATGCTTAAATTGCCTTTTGGTTTCCTTACCTTCTTCCCAAAGTATGACTGTTCCTGACTTTTTTGGCCATCTTCACAAACCAGGGGTGGGTATAGGTAACCCTTAGTGGGATGGGAAGGTTTAAAGGCACTAAGGGGCTTGTCTTGCTGTTTGTCCTGAAGCAATTAGATACATATTTTTTTTATCTCCCTTCCATCTCCCCTTTCAGAATGAGAGCTCTGTTTTGGGAGAGGATGTCCAGGCTCTTGGCTATGTAATATTTAGTTTTGAAGTTTTGTGCCAGAGCCTTGAAGGTCAATCAACAAGCAGATCACTGTAGGGTACTGGGGGGAGATTACTTTCAGACGATCTCTTTGCTGGTCAGCATTGGTCCATCCTCCAGAAGGATGGATACAAAATTCCTGAAGCTCTTGTATCTCTGCCAGTCAGCTCTGAAGTCTGGTTTGGAGCTATACATCTGTAGACAGGCAGAAGCACATACCTCTCATTATTTCTGGATGGTCTTTTATTAGGCAAGTTTAGAGTTTTAATGAAGCTTCCTAAGTACTACCCAGCAAAATGAGGCTACATTTAGTATTTTTACATAAAACTGGAATAGAATTAGTAATAGAATTAACCAGTGAAGAGAATTTCATTCTGCAATAACCTGTAGTTTTTTCAAGGTGTAGTTTTACAGATTTATTTCTAGCACCAAGCACCCAGGTCTGGCAGCCGCAATAATTCTGGAGTTCTTCCTTGACTTCCCTGTGCTGCCTACAGTGATTCCAGCTCAAACACTTGAGCCTTCTAGTCACTTAACTCATGTTTGTTCAGTGTTAGCTTAACATAGTGCTTATTCTGAAACTGCAGTCTGGTCTGTCTTTATGTGAAAAGGTCATTTTCCACACTAGCTTTTACTGTACTGTTTCAGTTTGGAAATCTTAAGTTCCAGCAGTTCTGAGTAGTAAAATCAAGAAAATAGGGTGTTTTCCTTGTACACTAATCACTTTCAGTTCTGTATAATAAGATAGTTGCTGGTAAAGAGTGTGATTCAGCTCCAGGCCTTAACATTGTCTCAGGTAATTTTAAGAGACAAAGAACCTACGAAAATACTACTAATAAAGGTCTAAGAAAAGGAGGCACTGAACTTTGTCAGAGGGTTCTGAAATTTTCAGAGTATTGCTAAGCAATGTATTTGTATTTATGAATATGTGTTGGTAAGTGTAATAAATGTGTAAATAAATGCATTTTCTAAATAGCTTTGGTGTGGTTGTGAAGAGGCTTTTGTATTGTATACTGTTCTTTAAGGTGTATCAGTGCAATATTCTGTATTTTAAATGTTTAATTTCACTTTAAAAGAAAATTAAAATGTATACTATATTTAAAGAAATGCATCTTCAGTACTTTTTCTAGGTGTCATTTACAAAAAAGTAACCTGGATTATTTAGATTTTTTTCTTTCAAATAGACTATGTCATCTAAATGACTGTATGTTGCTAACCTCATAATTTATGACTTGCATTGGTAAAAGAAGTCCAAGATCACATGAATAGTCATTAAATAAGTGCACAAACTTCATGTATGCAAGCATAGAAGGTTTTTTTTAAATAGTCTTTTACTCTGTTGCTATATTTTTTTTTATGAAGTTATGAATTTCAGAAACTTTACTATTACAGGCAGCATCGATTGCAGATGAATCTGCAGAATCAGAAGGGATAGTTGATTCTCAAAAGCGTAGGGAAATACTTTCAAGAAGGCCTTCATACCGGTAAGGACTTTTAATTTGAATTTTTAAAGGCAGCTTGTATATTACAGCAAAACTGTCTGATAAAAACCTTATTTTTCTCATGGTTATGGAATTTATATGTATAAAATTATCTTCTTTTTTTTTTTTTTTTTTTTAAGAAAAATTTTGAATGAACTCTCATCAGATGCTCCTGCAATACCGAAGATTGAAGAAGAAAAGTCAGATGATGAAGGAGTGCCTTCTGGAATTCCTGCAATGGCCATGCCAGCTGGCCTATATCACTCTAACACAGGGCAATATAGTATGTTTCCAAAGATACTATGTGATGTTGCAGAACATATGTAGGAACAGCTTTGTTTCTAAGAGTTCCATAATGAAGTGCAGATGTTGGATTTTGATGAAAAAGAATGAGAGCTTCTGTATTTCTAAATAATTTTGATCGTTTGTATTTAGTTTTTCCTAACGTGGGCATTATAAACTTTCAGTCTGTTTCTTGTAAAGTTTGTTGGTTGCTAGATTTTGTCCTTCTAGAACTCCTATGCATTAAAAATGTGGAGATGAGGCTCAGGTGAAATGAAAAATATTGGCACTTTGTGTGAATATTCAGTGTTATAAATCATTGTGGTTTCCAATGGCTGTAATTTACATTTTTTTGTGCTATTCATTACATGAAATGACAATTAGTGAGTTAAACTATTGTGAAGTCTAAGGCTGGAGTATGAAATTATTTCTTAACTTTGAACTTTTTTCTTAAAAGAACTATGTCTCTTCCTCTCCACTTGTCAAGTATGAACACTCTAACTGCAGAATTAACCTAAACTGTGTTCTCCAACATTTGATACTTCATCCAAATTCAAGTTAAAAGCTAGATTCACAGTTCTGTTCTATGGATTCATTGTTTCTTTTTTTAATTCTCTTATTTAAAAATGTTGGATAACTCTCCCCACAGCTTCTTTGGGCTTCATCAGATGTTATCCAAGGGATAACTTTTTAATACCTCTTTTTTTCAATTATGTATAAAACAAAACTTTATTTGTACAGGGGTTTTGTTGTTTGTTTGTTTTGTTTTTTTTTGTTTTGGGTTTTGATGTGGGTTTTCCCCCCCCGCCCCAAAACAGGAGAACAGAGGAAGTGTATTAAAACATTGCAGTAGTATATAAAAGAGCCTAGAATGGCTTATCACCCCTACAATTCCTCAATTATTTAATTCATGCAACTTATCAACTCTAAGAAAGCAGAATTTCCCTATCTACCCCTTCAGCATAGAAGGTCATTTTTCTTGAGTTCCTAAGCTGCTTTTCTTACCTTTTCTGTAACCTATAGACCTAAATAGGTGTCTGCTTCATGCTGTCCAGCATCTGAAGTGCTCTTTTCAGTGGACTTGTGGTCATGCTAAATTACAGTTATCTGGTACAGAATGTGACAGGTACTCTTGACCAAATTACTCTTCAAGTTTTGAATTATATTTTTAGTTTGGCTTAAGTTTAGTTAAAAATATATTTGCAGTTTCAAGGCTTAAAAAGGAATGATATACTGTCTGTACTATGTTCTAGTGAGCCTTCAAACCTGAGGGATTTGTAAGAAATTAGAGTTTAGGGTTTTTAATTGTAATTTCCTCTAGGAAACAAGAATTGTACTTATACTAGGAGTGTCTTGCAGGAGGTGATTCTTAATTAAAGATGTTTCAGTTCGTGCATAGCTATAAATCATAGTGACAGGGAAGTGTATAAAAGAATAATGAAATTTATAGGTTTTGCTTTTTTGTTCAATCAGACATTAACTTTTGAAAACTCAAGCAACAGAGAACATCACCAACCATATGCTTAAATAAACAGAGTCCACAAACAATTAATTAAATGTCATTTATCTTAATTTAAACTTGGCTTTTGCACGAACCAAGCATAGATTTCTGGTTTATGCTGCTTTTGCTTGGAATAAATTACAGACATAGCCTAAAACATCTGCTGTGTATTTAAGGTAATTTAAGTTGTTAAATAGGTTTTCATCCATAATGAGGCATTGCTTCAGGTTGCAGTGTCAGCTTTTATAGACTCCTGATGCTGGCTCAAAACTTTTGAGAGCTCTGTCTTCATGGAAATGGTTTTTCTTACCCAATTTATTGTTCATTATAATTTTTTTTTTCTTTTATTAGTTCAACTTTTGAAGTTAAAATCTCACATCTTTTTCCTCCAGTGAATGTGTGTATTCTCTGATTCTGGTTAGGAAAAATTGTTTCCAAGAGGTAGCTAGGATGGTCATCTCTTTGTAATGGAGGGGGTCTTAATTTGGAATTTACCAAAGAGAGCTTGACTGTTCACTTCTGGTCTTTAAATTTGTAAGGCACAGATCTGCAGCATTTCTGAGTAGCTGTCCTATGATCCTCAGGAACTGTTGTTAGCTAAAACCGGAACACTGTGTGGGAATGCAGCATTACTCATGTTGATTTCAATCTGGATGTGATTCAGACGGTCACTACATGTACCTGTGTTACCTTTATGTCTCCTGTCAATACCTCCTTACTTTTGCTTTTAATTATTGTGTGAGTACTCATCTCTTCTTGACTAGCATTAGTTGCATGGGTTCTCTTGTACAGGCATCCAGCAGTTTATGCATTAAGCTTGTAAAGTGTCCATGACAATGAAGAATTGGAGAGTTGGTCTTGCAGTGTCACTACAGCCATCTGTCCTGTGCCCTGGTTTCACACATGCCTTATGCTACTTTATTTGCTCATTCCTTATTTTCTCTACTGTTCTATCTCTGCATAGGAAAGGCAGTTTAGTTGAAAATATAATTTTGACTGTATGTTGGTGTTTGGATGCCTCTTTTTGGAAGATGTTGATAAGTAAATTTTTCTGAAAAACAAATACATTTTTTCTGTTAACAGCAGTGATGGCTGTTCTTTGCTTACTTTTTGCCAGCCAAAACAGTATGTTACCATGGTTTCCAAGTATCTTTGTCCCCAGAGCTTCTTGGCTTTAGACTATGGAAGCAGACAGACTGACAGGCATGACCAGCTCGATAAAATGTCTCTGTTACCTTCATCAACATATGAGTTATCTTTCTCTAAGGGAAATGGGTAGTTTTGCATAAGGTACTGTCTTGTGTATGAGCCTTGTAGCCTCATCTGACTAGAAACCTATTGTGTTTGCTGTAGTTCTGTCATGTTAGTTACTGAATACTGACAAAACGCAGGTGTTTTGCCTCACCTGTGGTGGTAGCCTAACCATGAAAAACGTATTGAAGCCTGTGTGCAGGACTTCCTACATCACATGTTCCCCATTATTAGGGTAGGACTCAAGGTCCTTGCTGAACCCTTTTTCTGAATTGCAGATAGGGCTCTGTGCTTGCTCCACCATGAGAGGAATTCCCCATTTTCTCCAAAAAGAAGTTAATTTAGCTGCTGGGATTTGGCAATTTCGATAGATTACTATACTCTCAAAATATTAGCTGAGCTTCTAATAGTTAATGTTGTCTAATTTACCAATAACAGTTTACTAATCAACTGTTAGTATCTCCAGTGCTCTTTGAAGTGTTATCTGATGTTTCACTTTTAAGATAACTTACTCTTGTCAAGACAGATCTTTTGAAATTAACTATCTCCAAAACTCACATGAGTGTGTAATGAATCATGTATTCACATAACCAAAGCTTAACCTTCAAGAAAGTTATCCAATATTGTGAATCTGAAAGTGAAATCAGGAGCTGGCAATCCTGGATCTATACTTATATATGACTTTTGTACTATCTCAGACCACTTTAAGTACAATGACAATTATTGTAGTTCAAAAATACCTTTCTGGGGGAGAAAGGAGTTTGTTACTTCTTGAGAATTGGTTCTCATCTAAAAGTTCTAAGAATATTTTAATTAATGTAAGAGACATGAATTTGACAGGTGGACCACTTGGTGGATAAGGAATTGGCTGGGTGGTCACACTGAAAGAGTTGCGTTCAGTGGCTCGACGTGGGTGGAGACCAGTGATGAGTATTGTTCCTCAGAGGTCTGTACTAGGACCAGTATTATTTAACATCTTTGTTGGGGACATGTACAGAGATTGAGTGCACCCTCAGCAGATTTGCTGATGACACCAAGATCTGTGGTGTGGATGACATGCTGGAGGGAAGGGATGCCATACAGAGGGATCTTAAGAGGTGGGCCCATGCAAACTTCATGAAGTTCAGCAAGGCCAAATGCAAGGTCCTGACCCAGGAGTCAGGGCAATCCCAAACATTGATACAGGCTGGGTGATAAGAGGATTGAGAGCAACCCTAAGGAGAAGGATTTGGTGGTACTAAATACGAGTGGTAAACTAAATACAAGCTGGTAATATGTACTTGAAGCCCAGACAATCAGTTGCATCCTGGGCTGCATCAAAAGTGTGACCAGCAGGTCGAGGGAGGTGATTCTCCCCCTCACCTCTCATGTGACTCCACCAGGAGTACTACATTTAGCTCTGGGGCTCCCACTGTGAGACTGACATGAACCTGCATGATAGGGTCCAGAGGAGTGCCACGATCAGAGGCCTGGAACATCTCCTTTATGAACCTTATCAGGCTGAGAGCGTTGGGGTTTTTTAGCTTGAAGAAGAGAAGGCTTCGGGGAGACCTTATAGCATTCTTCCAGTACTTAAAGGGAGCATACAAGAAAAATGGGGAGGGAACCTTATCAGGGAGTATAGTGATAGCATGAGGGATAATAGCTTTAAACTGAAAAAGGATAGATTTGGATTACGTATTAGGAAGAAATACTTTATACTGTGAGAGTGGTAAGACACTGGAACAGGCTTCCCAGAGAAGCTGTAAATGCCCCATGCCCTGGCAGTGTTCAAGGCCAGGCTGGATGGGGCTTTGAGCAACCTGGTCTAGTGGAACGTGTCTGTGATTGTGACAGGGGGGTTGAAACTAGATGATCTTAAGGTTCCTTCCAACCTAAACCATTCTATGATATTTCTGCTATTAACAAGGACAATGCCAATTTCAAAGTGAATATGCAATTAATAACCTATGTAGGGAATTTGATTTTTGTCTTAAATATTTAATTATAATGAGCAACAAAGTATGATTTTTTTTTTTAATGGGGAAAGTATATCTTTCATATTGCTGATTATATGGGGGGAAAATCACAAACTTTGTTTTGTTTCTATTTTTATATAAGTATTGAACTCTTTGCAGCTTAGAAAAACATTGTTGGGCTAGAGTTACTCTCACACTAAGCAAAGGCTTGTGAACATCAGATCTAGCTCGCTCTTTGTCTAGATGCTCTTCCTTTGTCCTGGGTTTTGTTTTGTGGGTGTTGCTAAACATAGCTGTTTAGTTTTTTTCTTGTTTAATAACTTTGTCAGTTTTGTGTTTGTATGCCTATAAGGTACTATTTTTATTTTTTTCTTGTATTAAAACTGTTTTAGGAGGGTTAATACTTCTGAAAGTGTAGAGGTAAAATGTGTGGAACACTGCTTTTTATCTGTTACACACATGGCATGTACTACATGACAGACTTTCTATTTGTGGAAATCAGTATTAATATTATGCAAGTTGTATTTTACAATTGATTTTAAGCAAGGAGAGGAGCAGGAGTCCTATCAGGCGGTGTTTATTTTAAAGAGAAAAATGTGTTTTTTAATGTTTAGGCAATATCTCTTTCTGTTGCTTAACTTCTTCTTTTTATCTTTAGTTACTATAACTCAAGGTGGTGCAATCCAGATTTCTAATCCAGCCTCTGATGGTGTCCATGGACTACAGACATTAGGAATGACAAATTCGGGAGCTCCTCAGCCAGGTGCTACCATTGTGCAATATGGAGGACAATCACCACATAGCACACAACAGTATTTTGTTCCAGGAAGCCAAGTTGTTGTTCAAGGTATGTTTTATTAGGCAATTGCATTTTAGTTTTTTTTTATGCAAACCAGTTTTTCTTAAAAGGCTTTTTGTGTTGACATTGTACCTGTGTGACAAAATCAAAGGCAGCCTTAAAAGGAGACTCAGTTTCTCTGTTTAGTAAAGCAGCTACTTCTTTTGATTAGAAAGTTTTATGAGGAGGAAATAACAGTATAAAATAACTTTCTACTTTGAGTTCTTGTGTCCAGAGTTGGAGAGAGATTTTTAATTGCAGTAAAGGCACTGTTACGGTTGAAATGAGATCCTGAGGATGCATCTTTTTTGATAATATGAAACTAATTTTGGGGTTTTTTTTCAGCATTTAATCAATCTGAAGTTCTTTGGATATGTTTAAGGCAGAATTTCCTTGCAATTTATGACTCCTAGTAGAAAGGAGATCTTTTACTGAATCTAGTTTTCTCACAGCAGAACGCTTTGTAAGTCCTATAACATGCACACATGTGAAATGAACTGTGAATAGTGAATTCCGGAACCTTACTGTTCCCAGCCTTTTGGAAATGCTGAGAGAAATTGAGAACCAAAGGTATCTTGGATTCTTACCTATATTAGGGAAAGTAGTGTTGGTATTTGTGTTATGCTGAGGGAAAACCTTTGAAAATGTGGAAGAGATTTCTGTACAGAGACACTAAATGAATGGTGTCCATGGATGATATAGGGAATTTATTTTCCCTATTTTTTTTTTTTAATGAGAGAAGTGGGGAGGGCTGTATGAATGCTTTCTTAGCTTTCTTAAGCCAGAACAGCTATCTGAAATAAGCCGTGAAAAGAGCTAGTAAGGCTTTAAATATGTTCATGGGGCTGATGAGGTATCTGAGATAGTTGGTGAAATCCAGATTGAGGTGCCATTTTTACCCTAATATGGATATTTGAAATAAGTTCTGTCTGTGTCTGTTTCTTTCCCTTTGCTGTAAAGGAAGTCCAGGATGTAGATAAAGCTAATAGTTTGTAGATATCTGAACTTGTTGAGGCAATGCTAAATAATGATACCAAATTTTAATTCTTCTATTGCCTCAGGTTAATTCTTCACTGAAATACACTGTCTTCCCAAAACATTGCAGAAGCATTTCAAGGGAGTTTTGGGACTGTAATATATTAAAAAAAAATCTTAGCCAAAATGTTAGTTTTCAACATGCAGAGAGTACTGTTATATCTTCCTTAAATATTATTATGAATACTTACTTAGCAAAGCCTTGAGATCCACATTTGGCTGTCCCACAAACAGATTTCTCACTTTGGCAGTTAATGTTTTCTGAGTATGAGTAACATGTTTTCTATATGTGCATAAACATCCCTTAAATTAGAGGACTTTGTCTCTCCAGGTTGACTGTAGTGTTTGTATGTACTGCTTTGAGTCTTCAGAGCTTCAGGGGTGGAGTGTGGGTGGGGCAGAATGAGCAGCTCTTCAGTTGCTTCCTTGAATCTCCCCAGTCTGCGAAGAAGCACAGAATTTAGGGATTATATCTGGCAGCATTTCAGTTCTTGGGAATTTCATTTGACTCTGCTTCCTTTACAGACTGTTTGTTGCAGGGTTGTCTTTAGACAGGGCTGTCCTCTAACCTCCCTAGTAAGTCTCAGTGGTGGGCTCCACTGATGGTGTAGCCCATCAAGTGTCTTGCCTGTGATGAAAATTTCCAAAATGGATTCAGAGACAGTTTCTGAATACTTGCTATATCCTGTTTCTGGAAGCTTCTACATACTTTTAACTAAATTGATCTATTCTCTGTACATGCTTAGAGAAGTTGACTTGTTGCAATTCTCTCTTCTGTTGGCTCAAGCAAAATGATTTAATGATGCTCATAGCTGTTGACACAGAAGAAAAATGGTGTATAATATATAAAGGGAAAAATACAAAGGGAATAGTAAGTGACCATCAACTCAGGGATGATGAGAAGGTAACAGGTTTCACCTGAGCGTATATGCTGTTGATACCAGAAAGTCTTTTAAAAAATATCTTTAATTTTTAAAAAGTACATAAAAAGAGTATGAAAGCACCTGAGGATGTTTATGGTAATACAAATTTCTTTGTGATAATTGTGTGTTATCAACAAACCTGAGTTATTTAGGATGGAGTGAGACAATGGAATTAGTTTGATACATAAGTCTCTAATATGTTTTTATCTTGCCCATGCTAGAAAGTCTGTAGTCCGTTTGTCATTTATGTACACTTTGTAGTTGACGCTTCTCCTGATACTGTGCTATTAGGTGACTATAATGGGAAAAGATTATAATAGGAAAGCAACATTCTGCTTGGTAATCTTCCCACTTAAGTATATTGTTATAATGATTCTAGGTATATAAATTTTAATTGTCGTGGAAGTAAAACCCCAAACAAATCAAAACCAAGCAACCAAAACAAACAAACTGTGCAAAAAACCAAGCAACAACAAAAAACCCCAAACAAAACCAACAACAAGAAAGCCACACAAACACCCCCCCCCAAACAACCCCCTCCCTCCCAATATGCTAGGCAACCCCCCTGAATATAGTAGGGCAGGAAAGATCTGTTTAAGATAGTATACGTATTTATGTTTTTTTCTGAAATATTTATTGATGAATCTCATGTGCAATAATCACATAAACCCTGTGCTTGATATTTTTTCATAACCTCTGATGGGGAAAATGAGTTAGTACAAAAGTACTAAAGGTGTTGATCCACGAGTGATAGTCCATTTGCTCCAAGTTTACATTCACAGGCAATATCAGAGGCAGTTATGATGTCCTGACAGTTTTCTAATACATTTTAAGGTTTGGTTGTTGGTTGGTTTTTTTTTTTTGGTTGTTGAAGCAGAATTAATTATTAGTGAGAATGTGCGTAAAAAAAAAAAAGTCTCAAAAATCATTCTGTTGGGATCTGTGTGTGTTTTATGATGTGTTCAGCGATATGAACAGTGGTATTTGACATCTGAGGCTTGTATTTCTTGCGTGCTTCAGTTCTGATCTTCTATTTATCTGATCCTGAAGTGGTCCTGTAATCACAGGGCACTCCTTTTTTGCACTGATGCTTCCATTATTTCTGTCCTTGGCATAGTTTCATAGCTGATGAATTACCGCTCTGAATTTGTTTATTTCAGACAAAGGCCTTAGAAGTTTGCTATGCCCTACATACAGACCAGAGCCTGGACTATTGGTCTGAAACAAATTTCATTTAAATTGGTGTAAATATAGAGTAATTCTGTTACAGCTGAGTTTTTAGTTTTGTGTTTTTATTAATTAAAAAAACCCTAAGTCAACCAGGCCTCCTGGACTTCATTTAAAAGGAAGGAATGGGGGAGAGGTAGCCCTTACCCAGAATTACTGTTTACAGCATCTGGAATCACTAGCTTTAGGTTGACTGACTTTGTTGGAGCTTTTTTCAATCTTTTCTGAAGCTTTTAACTTAAATGAGTGGGTTGTGGTTTCCCCCCCGCCCAAAGCAAGGAGTTTCAGCCTTTCATTTACCTATTGTTACATCTTATTAAGCTTTCCTGTGTTGCATGTCTCTCTGGCAGAGGTCTCTGCCTTTTAGTAGAACTGCTTCAATGAAAACAATTGCATGTCTTTTTAAAATTTCCCTGTCTTCTATCCAGTCGTGACTTTAATTTGGATTCATTTGTGAATGCTAGAGCCATGTTTTAACTTCTGTCAGTCAGTGCTGTGAATTTTCAGGTCTTGCTTTATAGGCAGCTTTGTGGTGAGTGCTTTCTCTGGCTTTGTGAATAATTCAGGGGAAAAGAACAGAGCTAGGCTTACAGAAATGTGGAAAAAGGAGGGGAAAAAAAAAAGGCTTACTGGAAAAGGAGTTCTTTGGGCTGCAGTTTCAGTGAGCTGTTCCAGTGACAGAGCATATTAATGACAGCGGTAAGCAAGTGAGGTCACTGTGATGTCAGTGCTCTTGCTTGTAGTCCCGCACATGCTTGCTAGTTTGGAACACTTCATGCTGAGCTCTGGTAGAGGAACAGGAGAATCGTGTGTGCAGACGCTGAGCATGGCTGTAACAGGAGATGAAACAGGTAAAAATTTTGTTAATCTTTTCCATTATCTTTTTGGCTGTCTAAGCAGTGCTTAGTTGGTATTTCTGACATTTTCTTTAGAACCTGTTTCTATAACTCTTTCATTTTTCAAACTGTACAAATAGCTTCTGATTATATCTAGTTAGTGTAGGATTTCAGGGCAATTTTAACAGTTTTGTTTGGGGGGGAAACAAATCACAGTTAGTACATGAGTTCTTGCACAGATTGATTCAGACAACTAATCTTTACTATTAGATGCAGGATTTTGCTGAGAAATCCACCACTTAAATCCATCTTATTGTGGAGATGGTCATATGTGTTACTATGCTTATAATTGTTTTTTATTTTATACAAATGACAGTGCTTTTTTTGTTTAGTAATAAACTCAAGCCTATTTCAGCTCTAAAATCTTAAGCAGAGCTGAGAGAGAAACAGTGTGCAGTTTCAGTACTGTAAATAAGCTCTGTGCTTTCATTATTAAAGAAAATGCTGAATGAAAACAAATTTGAGAGCGATAAATTTTAAGTATTATAGTGCCTGCTTGTTTTCTCCTCCACTGTTAAAATGGTCTGTTCCTCAGCTAATTGAGTTCAAAAGGCTGACGTCATTAGATTTCCTGGAATCGTGTTGAAGTAGGGAACTGGAAAAGTTAAACTCCAAACAAGATACACATTGACGTCAGCTCCAAGTCACGCTGTGATTTAGTCAGTTCCTTTCTGCTTCGTCAATTGCCTCCGGCAGATCTGTAATATTAACTGGTTCACAGCCGGGACCTATGTGCTGCTGCTCATTGCTGCTACCTACTGTTTCATTAATCCAAAGATAAGTATCTTCTCTAAGTCGACGTTTTGATTTTTCATGCTCAAAGAGATAATGATTCATGCCTTGTTTAGCCAGTTTAGTGGTGAAGTTGAAAACCCTTTGATAATCTAGTTCCATCATTATGACTTACAGAAGAATAGACGCACTAATACATAGCATACATTGGGCTTTTTGTCTCCTGGATAGTTACTGAAAGAACTTAAGTGCTGGGATGCTCTCTAGTGTTCAGCAAGTTACTTTTTTCAAGGCCCTGCTGATATGAGGTAGTTGATTTAAAAAACAATTAGTTTTTGTTAATTTCTCAGAGCTGTATTTACACACTTTTTCAAATGAGGTTTGTTTGGTTTTGTTTGTTCGTTTGTCTTCCTTTTAATAATTTTCTTTATGTAAGTCTCAACTCAAAGCTTCAGCTTTGCAGTGGCTTCTTACTCCCTTGCAATTTTAAGAAGGGGAAAGAAATTAAAAATTGAAAATTACCTGGAGCAATGTGTTAGGGAATACACCATCTCCAGGTTTGTTGCTTAGCTTTGTTTCAGTCCCATGTATGGTATGTCAGGAATCACGTTAAATCTCCATGGAACTTTGTCAGAAATAGCCACAGAGGTTTATCAGTTGGATTGGGGTGTGGGGGATTTTTGTCTCAAATGCTGAAGTGGAAGGTACCCTTCTCTGTGATATGCAGATACATTACTAGACATAAACCATAATTTTATTTTTTTTCAAGGGTATCTTACAGCACCACCACCACCACATACCCTTCACCTCCTGCTTAAAGCCTGTTTCAACTTTCCCAATGACTTTTTTTGGAGGAAACAGTATTTTATTGTAACTTCTGGAGATATACAGAAAAACTTGAAGACTTTGAAATAACTGATTTGCAATGATGTGTGGGTTTATAAGGTCTGTGTACCAAAAAGGTTATTTATCTCTGTTACCATGTTGTTAGATTCATAAATGAGTCAACTGTTAGGAAGGCACAGACACTACTGGAACCTGCTCAAACTATTCATGTGAAGTGTTGCTTAGTGGTGTTTGTTGATCCCAGCTGAGATAGGGCCTCGCTTTTGTTAAGTCTTGTTGCAGGTACATGATCATACTGAGTCTTCTCGGGACTGAGTGCAACAACAGCAGTAAGTCCTATTAGCTAACATCTGACTGTAAATCAAAGACAAAAAAATAGTTGGTCTTGCCAGGCTGAGGTGACCTGGGTTATGGGCCTTTCCTCATGACTTGATCTACAAAGTGCTTCAGCTGGACTTCTGATTCATTGTAGCTACTGCAAACCAAGATAACATCTCTTTTTTTAGATAGTAATGATAGAAAAAGATAGTTCTTACCATAGAGTCGGTAAAATGTATGTAATATGGCCAGCATAAAGGTGAGCCTGAAGGGTTTATAAAATTCCGTTTTAAAAATAGTGCTAAGAGATGTGGAGAACTTAAAGAAAGAATTAATTTTCTTCTAGATGTACAAGGCCACCAAACCCTGTGTTCAGGGTGGCTGCCTGTTCAGCGCTCACAAGGCTGTCCTGAGCTGATTTCTCTCTCCCTCCCCCATCCCTAGGGGATTATCTGTAACCCAGGCCAGTTCACTGGTCCTGTTCATCTTGTAATTCCACAAACACTTTTACGAGCAGGATGGAGAAAGGGGGGAGGTGTAAAGTGTTTAAGCTGATAATGATTTCAGGACATGGCTATGGAACTGTAGTCTAAACACAGCTTGAACCTATTTTTTTATATTTAATTAGTGAAGTACCCGCATTAACTTAATAAGAATGATAGTAATTTTTTTTTTTTTTCAGTTTAGGTTTATTCCCCTCCCTATAGTTGACTGATGTCACTTTACTTCTGTACCTGTCAGCCTCCCCAAGGTGTTTTTGTCTACATTTTGTTTTTCCAAGTTGTCCTGGTTTTGGCTGGGAGAGAGTTAATTTTCTTCATAGCAGCTGATACAGTGCTGTGTTTTGGATTCAGGATAAGAATAATGTTGATAACACACTGATGTTTTAGTTGTTGCTGAGCAGTGCTTACACTAAGTCAAGGACTTTTCAGCTTCTAATGCTGCCCTGCTAGTCAGGAGGCTGGGGGAACACAAGAAGCTGGGAGAGGACACAGCTGGGACAGCTGACCCCAACTGGCCAAAGGAATGTTCCATACCATATGGCATCATGCTCAGTGTATAAACTGGGAGGAAGGCTGGCTGGGGGCTGCTGTTCAGGAACTGGATGGATATCAGTCAGTGGTGAACAATTTTTATTCATTTGCATCACTTGTTTGTCTTGTGTTTTATTTCTTTTTGCTATTTTCATTACAATTCTTTTTCTTATTATCATTATTCTTATTATTATATTTCAAGTATTAAACTGTTTTCATCTCAACCCATACATTTTCTTACTTTTACCCTTCTGGTTCTATTCCTCATCCCACTGGGAAGGAGGGGAATTAAGCAGGCAGCTCTGTGGTGCTTAGTTGCGGGCTGGTGTTAAACTGTGACACCAGTTTTTCCATTATCTAAATATTGCTTTAAAGAATTAAAGTATAAATTAATTCTAACATAAAAGCCTCTGAAATTTCATGTATTATGTTCAGTCGCTTTAATTACAAAATTTGGAGTTTGGTGTGTGATAATATAAAATATTTATGGAAAGGAATAGGTAAATACTTGCTTGTAATTTGAAGAGAGATACTTCCCCCCCCTTCCCCCCCCCCACATCAGACAAGACACAGTATGTAGGACTTTAACAGTATTTTAAAGTTGGGGTACATCATGTAGGAATGAAGTACCTCAGAAATACAGAAATGAGGGAGACCATCAGGAAGGTATTGGCTCCAAATAACAGGTCAGATTTCAGGTCTGTGTTTGGTTTGGGGAGGGCTCAAAAGTGGTAGTAGGCTCAGGAGCTGAATATGAACTTTTGCACTCTGGCTTACTGTGTAACTATACCCCTTCCTGTGAAACAGCCACTACTGTCTCTTGCCTGCTAATTCTGCAGCATCCTATTTGTGGTCCTTTTGCTCAAAGAGCGTACCCCAGTTCACTGTGAGCACTTGTCTGTTCATTTTCATTCTGGCAACAGCAGCTCTCACTGGTTTTGCAAGGGTTTCTGTGCTGCTGCTCTAGAGGGAGGAAAGGCAGTAAGGCTGGTACTGTTGCTATCACAGGGAAAGAGGAGAAAGTTGACTTCTGAAGCTTCTGTTGGAGGACAAGGGGTAGCATGTAAATTTCAGTGGCTGCAACAGCAGAACCATATTTTTGTGGAATTGTGTGAACAGGGAATAAGTATGCACACTGTGTTTTTCAAGCAGCTTTCCCTATGTTGTCTGAAAAGAGCCATGTGGAAGCTTTCACAGGCTTCAGTCTGGCTGGCTAGTGGGACCATGTGCTAGAGCAATTTAGATAACTTATTTTATAGTGTGGAAATAAATGCTAGAAAAATAACAAATGTAGCTGTGACATGACAGGCCTATGAAATATTTTATGTAGCAGGGATCCTGGAGAACTCATCAACAGAAATCTGTTGTTCTGTGACTCTTGTGTAGTTTGATTTTTTTTGTTGTTGTTGTTTTTTTTTTCCCCATAAATTTTAAAATATGATTCTTTTATACAGCTGCCACTGGAGACATGCCAGCTTACCAGATTCGAACTCCCACTACTACCTTACCTCAGGGAGTGGTAATGGCTGCCTCACCGGGGACTTTGCATAGTCCTCAGCAACTGGCAGAAGAGGCAACTCGCAAGAGAGAGCTGAGACTTATGAAAAATAGGTAAGACTATATCACAATTAATAGTCAGTGTTGCAAAAAAACACCCAACCCCAAAACATTCTAGTGAAACTTTCTTCTTAAAGTCATGAGCTCTGCCTCTGAGTGATAAAGTGAAGGCAAGAAATTGTCAGTCATCCCACATCCTTATGGCATTGTGTATTGGCTGTTAACTCTGGAAAACTAGAGTTGACCTTATCACCATGGATTTTTAGTTTGAAAATATTATGGAAATTCAGAAATCAATATCAGTGTTGTCCCTTTCTGGTAATTTTTGTGATGATCTGGAGGTGTACTTAGTGTTGAATTCCCCCCTGATCCACCAACAGTAAAATGACCAGTACGGGTTTGTTCATCTTGAAACATCCCAGCAAAGAATTGGTTAGGAAAATATCTGAGGATCTCATTAGCAGTCATCCATTAATGATGCTCTGAAGAGGACTTATTCTAGGGTGGAATGATAATTATAGGCTTTCCAAAATAATTGGCTACTGTGATAAGTTACTGTGCAGTGCCTCTGTCATTTTGTGAGGCATATTGTGTGAGGTGGCTGTATTTTTTTTAATTAGTTGGCATGGGCTTGACTGTGTGCTGTAACTGCCAGTCTTTCTCTGTGCTTTCTTCTTTCTGTTCTTAAGGGACTCCCCTTTTTTCAAATGCATAGCTACTGCAATCAGTGGCAGTTAGATTAATGGAAGAAATAGTCTGCCATGCAGATCTCTAATGCATTGAATAGCCACTTGCTTTATGATTAAATTAATGGTATTGCTTTGCTCTCATGCCTGTCCTTTATTTTAAATTACTCATGAAGATCGCTGCATTGTTGTGCTTCCTTTTGTTTCTCTTTTCAGTTTTAATGCTAGATCTGTGCTCTCCCTCATATAACTTGCTGGAAAGTTACTCTCACAATTTGACACTTTATCATGTTCCAAGATCTTAAAGGAGCAAACTCCCAGTACTTCTAAAATTTATTCTGGAATTGAATGCCCGTTCAGTCACATGCTTCTGAAAATACTACTCAAAGTAAACAAACATTGCAGATGCATGTGGTTGAAATGTGCACAGGTGGACAGCTCTAAAATGCTAGTAAATTGTACTTGTTTGGACTTAAATTTTGCTGTAGATTGTTACATTAAGGTAAAGAAATGACAGCTTGGCATTTATCTTTTTGTCTGAAGAGAGTAGTGTTATGCTTGTATTTTCTGAAAGTATATTCTTTAGTTTGATTTTAAGATTTTGATTGCAGAAGATAATACTGATAAACACACAAAATGGAATGTGGCTGGAAGAAGAAACGCTGCTTTCAGTCTTCATGTTTAGTACAATTCAAGTCAATACGTTGCCATTTGCACACTGTTTTTCTTGGTTCCTCTGTGTATCAATTCCATCTTTGTATTTGTTGATGATGAATTTTTCTTCAAGTTCTAGTTCTTTGGAATTGTATTTTAACTGTGTTATTGCTTATGGCTGTTACCTGCTGTTCTGTTTGTGCAATCCAACAGTTGTTGTTGTTGGTGGTTGTTGTTGTTGTTGTCGAAGAGCAGGGATTGCAGGTAATTTCATTTATCCAGTCTTTGCCATATTGTGGCTGTTCCTGTAGTCATTTGCCTTGTATTGGTTCCAGGGAAGCTGCCAGAGAATGTCGCAGAAAGAAGAAAGAATATGTCAAATGTCTTGAAAATCGTGTGGCTGTGCTTGAAAACCAAAACAAGACTCTCATTGAGGAACTCAAGGCCCTCAAAGATCTTTATTGTCATAAAGCAGAATAACTGTCTTTCATTTGGACCTCGTTTATTATGAACTTTAATCAAGGCATGAGAGGAAGCAATTCTACAGATTGCCATATGAACATGAGAAAGAGACACTTGAGGCCCTTGTGGAACCCAGTTTTGCTTAGTGTTTTCAGACTGATTTGGGAGAAATTCCAAAATTCGGAATTCTGCCATAGTGTCCGTAATCTGCTGAGCTTTCTAATGGCATGCAAATGGCTTTTTTTGGTTGCACTTTTTACTTCTGCTTTTTGCAGGGAAGCTGCTAAAGAATGTCGACGTCGGAAGAAAGAATACATAAAATGTCTGGAGAGTCGTGTTGCAGTGCTAGAAGTTCAGAACAAGAAACTTATGGAGGAGCTTGAATCCCTAAAAGACATTTGCTCTTCCAAAACAGATTAGTAAACATATTTATTATACTGTGAACTGACTAAAATATGACCAGTTGCTTTATAAGATAATACATAGCCAACATGAATTATGGCTTTCTTTTTGTGTCATTTATATTATATTCCAACTCCTAACATTCCTGAATGCTTTCCTGCTTTTTGTCAATTCATAGCTCTAATTTCAGGTTTTTCATGTTCCTCCCTTCCATCTCCCAAGGAGCCAAATGTTAAAGAAATGTAAGAAAGTAAAAAAGCGCATAATTTTTAAGAGCTGTTTCTTTGCCATATATTTACATACTACTTTTTACATGTTAACTGAGTGACCTGCACATAGAAAATAATGTACTATTATTTTAGATGATTCGTGAAGATAACGCATCCAGTAATACAAAGAAAATCAAACAACCCACGGTATCTCAGGAAAGAGTTTATAAAAGAATGTTATGATTACATATATGTACTAGCATACTAGTCTACAGATGATTTTATGGCATATTTTTATATTAGTTGCTTTGTGGAAAAAGTATTGTATTGCTGTCACTGAGTGCCATGGTTAAAGATAGTTTTTAATAGAACCATGTTGTTTAACCTGTGTAGTGTCTCATTTCCTTTAAACACCTGGTTATTGAAGATACTTTTAAAACCCATGAGTATCCAGAAGAGGTTAAAGGAAAGGAGTATACCTGATCTCACTGACGTGATGTTAAGTATAGTGTAAATACCAGAAAGAAGCTGTCTGTTGTAGGGCTGCTCTTTACTTAAATTTCTTTTAGTATATAGGCTGTTTGATTTGTTAGGGTCTGAATATCAAAATTCAGTATTGAATTCTAAATACTTTATATTCTAGATTCTGGCCAGTTGTAGACAGTTGCCTATAGCAAAGGCTTGATGGTATAGTTCTTTTTACACTTTCTGCAAAATGCTGAGAGGAAGTAAAGATGACTTAAAGAGGAAGGCTTTCTAATAAACAGTAACTATCTGCTGATTCATGGGGTTCCATGGGGTGCCTGTAGGTGAGAGCTGAAGATCTTTAAAATAAACCCTTGCTTAAACCAAATTACAGTTCTGGTGAATGAAATACACGCCAACTTTCCATTGTGCTTTGAAAGAAAACAGTGCTTATGCAGAATTGCTTCTGGGTATTCCTTTAATTCAGGAATGATCTAATTGTTTGTTGGCCAGTACAGTCTATGAGCAAAGTATTTGGGAGCTTTGCTGGAATTAGCAGCATCATTCCCTTACTGATGTGGTAGGAAAAAAGGCTTAGTTCCTACTTAATCGGGTTCTCGGGGGGGGGGGGGGGGAAGTATGTGTGTATGGAGTGGGGGGAGGGATGGGATCATATAACTGAAGTCACTGAGACTTCCTCACTTAATTTAAACTGAATTCACATTTAACCCAATCTTTACTCTGACACCAGTGGGGTAGGGTGTGTGTATATATATATTTTTTTTTACTTTAAAAAAAAAATTATTATTTAATTTGTCTGTTTGTTTTGCTTTCCCAAATTACTTGAAATACGTGGAATAACTTTCTCGAATCTTTCTGAAAATCCCACTAGGTACCTACGTGAGACCATTTGCAGAAACCACTTCCCACAGCCCCATCAGTTGATTTAAAAGGAAACAGGCTGCCTTTTGGACCCACAGGCTCTGCTGCAGGCCTGGAACAAAAGTAAAGTCAACTCTGAAATATCTGCATCACTGTGAAAATACATCTTAAGTGTTAAAGTCAGCAGAAGTCAAAGTTTCTATTAAAGTTGGACAAGTACAGTCTGCAGCCTCTAGACAGCAACAAGTGTCCAGCAAATTGTTTGTTGTGGCTCTGTCACCAGAATCTGTTTTTATTTTTTTGTTACAGGTAGGCATTGCATCTGACTCAAGGGATTTTGAAACTTAAGAGGAAGAAACTTGGGCATGTAGTACATGTCTCCACAGTAAAAGCGTTTCTTTATCTTCACAATAGTATTTGGTATTAACTGTAGTTAGAAATTTTATAGGAGAAATCCTTGTCTATTCCACGTCTGTGTTGTCAACAGTCATTCCCTTGCTAATTCTTTTAAAGCATTTGATTAATGTTTATTTTTTATTTAAATATTTACTTGAGTGTGGGTGGTGCTTTGTTAATAATGAGAGCTAACTGCTCTTGGTCATTCTGGAAAACTCCCATTTGATTTATCTATCTACACGAGGGAAAAGTATCCTGCTTCAGAAAAGCCAACTGCACAGAACCTGGCTCATTTAGATAAGACTAGGGAAAAAAAATAAAGTTTATGATGTACATAATTCTTCCATGCTCAGTAATTCAGTTTGGTATAGTATTAATTTGACAGAATTAGCCACAGACATTTCTGTATTTTAAAGTAAAAATGAGTTTGTTGGTGAATAAGAACATTTAAAATTAAAGTCAGTAAATTAGAACGAAGATGTGTCTTATGAGGGAAATAACTTATTTGAAAATGAGCAAAGGAAGATCTGCACGTATGCCAAGAATCTGTTATCCAATTGCTACTGCAGAAATTACTACATAAAACAACAAATCTAGTAGCGAGTTGGTTTGACAGATGTGCATTGAAAACTTTGTGAGAGAATTCCCCGAGAGTAAAAGAAGATTAGAAGGAAAAGTCAGTGTACCACCAGGGATTGTCAGAGAAATAATACCAAAATGCTTAAGTGAGATGGGACTGCAGGAGCCTGGGTCACTGTATATCAGTATATCAGAAGATTAAAGCAATAAATAGGGTATATGCTAGGATACACAAATTAGTTTAGATTATAAAGGAAAATAAATCATACTAAGTCTTCCTTCAGTTTGTTTCCTCTTTTAAGGGTCAATGTAGCCCTCAAGTTTTAGATCGGTGTGGGACTCATTTCGTTCAACATCAGTGTCATGTTTCTGAAGGTATATCAGCACTGGAATCCAAAGTAGATGCACATGTGCTATGAATGAGAATTTTCCTTTTGACTTGCTGTCCACCAAGCTCGCATTTGTGCGTGTAAGTCCTGTGCTTGCTAGTGCTCCTCTCTCAGGGCAGAAAAGGTGAAATTGTTGCTTACTCTTCATGAAACAAATTGAAGTTTGACTGGGGGCTGAATCTGTAACTGCTAAAGTTCTTGTGAGGTGACACTAACACATTTTGTAAGTTGTGCTGCCTAACATTCTGGGCAAAACTGCTTGTGTTTGTAGAATGGCACCCGCTTTTTGGATACCAGGTCAAGAAAAGGTCAGTTTGTATTGGTTGCATTGAACTTCTTAGAGTAAATCTTAATCTAAATCAGTTACTGTTATTTTTACTGAGGATATATTTTGATGGGAGAAACTACTTTCTGGATTTTATCTGTCTCTTCACTTTGTGACCAGTTTTGGTTTACCAAAAGGCCAAACAATCTTGTTGCAGAGAATTACCATGTGGATCAGACGCTGAGCTCAAAGTATTTCCTTCAGTGACAATGGCTGGAAAAACTGTCCCTTTGACTTTATTCATGTCTCCTTCTTTGTGATATAGATATGATAGATCTATCCTTTTTCCTAGAAGTACCATCATCTAAAATCGTACAGTGCAAGTGTGCAAACTGTTGGGTTTTGTGCAAGGTTTGTGATGTGGCTGTCAATCACATACCCAAGGAAACACAGTACCAGTGCCTGTTGTGGTTCATGTGTGTACTGGGACTTGCACTCTGTCCTCATTTTGCTGCTTCAGTTCCCAGTTGAATCAGGCTCTGGGTTCAGTATTCTTTCCAAAGAACTTCTCAACCACAAGATTAAAACCCACCTTCTGTCTTGTTGCATGTGTGTGGTGGTTTAATGCCTTTTCCCACATTTTGATGCTGTTTCTGCTCTCAGAGGCTGCTAAGAATCTGCAAATAGCAACTGAAGAGGTGTTCAGTCTTAATTATCTTACTCAATCACAGTCTCGTTTGACAAGGCTGGGAAGCACCTACTTCTCTGTTAAAAACATAGCTCTGAGCACTGGATACCAGTATAATTTCCAGAGGAATCTGATTCCAGTTCAGATTTGTGAAGCAGAGTCCCTGGTATGGTTCAGGAGAAAGGCCTTTTGAACACAGTATTATTCTTAATACAGAAACATTAAATGAATCTGAGTTTGTTTACTACTAAAGAATCTGAGCACTACCCAAGCTTTGATTTATCAGAGCCAGGACTTTTTTTTTTTTTTTCAGTACCAGGAAAGAAAAGACTGAAATTCTTGTGATTTTCATTCTGTAAGAAAACTGCATCCCTGCGTTATCACTTGCTGAAGCCATGCAGCTGTTTGCAGATTTCTTTGTGATAGATAGCTGGAGGATTTGCTTTTACTTTATAGAAAGCTATATCCAAGACTGCATGGATGTTGTTTTGTTTTTCAAATAGAATTTCACAGAGCTCAGGGGAAATGGTCTCTTGAAAAATGTCTTCAACATCCTAGAGTTGTGGGTGATGAGGAATGTAATAGTCAGCTTCCTCTTAAGGTACAGCTTTGAGTCATAGCTGTTTTCTTCCCCATCTAAATGGAGTGGGGAGCAGAGTTATAAAGAGAAGCCTCTAGGTTATCTGAGCAGAGCTGTCTGTTGACTGTGTTAAACAGCCTCAGCTGTTGTGATCTGGAAAAAAGGGATTAAAATAAGTATATTGTGTGAGTAGGTGTGGGTTTGGCTTCTTTGGTGGTTTGTTTGGTTGTTTGGTTTGGTTGTTGGGTTTTTTGGGGGGAGTGGGAGGTGTGATTATCACTTTCCATGGATTTTTCTGTTTGCAAGAATAATTGTAGCATTTTCTGCCTGCACTGATGGAGTCCTAAGGAATGCAAGCTCTCTTGTGTCTCACTTGTTCTCCAGGGTTTTCCTTTCCTTGTCAAACATAATCGCTTATGTAGTACCATTCTCCTGCAGACATCAGTGTAGTAGCTAAATCCACTGTGATCTTTTTCTGAATGAAGTATCACTTAAAAGAAGACAAAAGGATCTGCTCAGCTTCTGGTTTGGATTGTCTCATTTTGCCCACTTTTCTGTTTAAAATCCACTTGGTGTTCATGTATGTGGGGGTGTACATGACAGAAATGTATTGAATGCTGAGCAGTTCAGCAGCTGATAGAAGTTGCTGCATTTTGATTGTTAGCATTTTTGTATAAAATATTGTCTTATGGGGAGAGGGTTTAATTTGGTTGGGGATTATTTTTTTTAAGGCACTATGAGGCTCTTCTGGATGAGGGATAACAATAATTTCATTATTCCAGCAAAAACTATGTTAATTCTAATATTTGCTTTATTTAAACACTGAGGAAAATGAGAGCAGTTTGATAGTATCTCATGCAGACTGGCAATGGCAGGTAGCAAAAATCAGTTAATTCTTCTTCTGTCTCTAATGAATCTTTTTCAGTTCATTTTCTCAGGTTTCTGGGTGTTTTCCTACTGCAGAGGTAGAGCTTTCTTCTTGCAAATTGCTTGGTAGACATAGTTATGAAGCAGAAGCTGTGGATATGCACAAAGTCTCAAAGAGAAAGAGGGTAATAGGAGAGTTGAATGCAGTGTGTAGACTAAGAAAAAAAACAACTTCATTGTATTCTGCATGACTTGAATGGAAAAAACAGCGAAGGAAGTGTCTTTGTTATAGTAACTGCTGAGGTTTTTCCTCTCCTTTAATAGCCGTATCAGTGGAATCGGGTGTGATTAATACATCTCGTGAATGGAATTATAACTATAAAAATGGCACAAATCAGAAATCTGGTTACCTAGCCAAGCCATTGTTTTAGTTTTGTGGTTTCAAAGATACAATTTCCAAATGGCCTTGAATGAGGCTTTTAATGGTCTTATTTTCATGATTCCTACACACACGCTCTCCTCCTCCCTCCCTCTCCCCGTCCCCCCTGCCAAACGTGGTTGTGCTTATACTAGGTAGAAGCTGCTGAGGAGTTTAACAAAAGGAGTTGGGACCATCGTGCCTGCTTTTTTCAGAGTAGATCTCTAAAGATTTTATTTATTTATTTGTTTGTTTTCGGCAAGGTATTTATTATGTTTCCAGCTTTCATTAATTCTTACAGAAGCAAGAGAACTCCAAACACATTTTTACATTTTATGCATACTGAAGTGTTTGCTGGATGAAATCAGTTTTGGAGAATTAGATTCTCAAAGGCCCTGGTTGTATGAGCTAACAGTTTTCAGAACTTTGTCAGGTGCCATACAAACAAGAAAATGCTTAAATCCTTACACAACTGCCTCTTTACCAGTGAAGTTCTCACTTGCTTCATCTTAATCTTTTTTCCTGTAAAATGACAGCTAGGCACTCATATCTGTGTCTGATTTCCTTCTAGTATATTTTGAACGTGATGGTCAATTTCAGTTAAAGTTGATAGATATGTCAAAGATCTCTCAAGCTCATGAAAATTGGTGGTTACCAAAGAGGGCATGGACTTGCGGAATGAAAAGCTACATTGTAAGCTTTGTTAGATATAAGAAAACCTACTTGGAATTCTCTCCTGTTAGATTTCAGAGAATTAATTCACTGATTGTAAGTGAAATGAGGTTTCATTAGTTTTATTGCAGACAACTATTTCTATTTTGGGGGGCTGAACATAATTTCCATGGAATACACTGTATTTATTTAAAAAGGTAATCTGTTCCTAGAGAAAGTGTATTTCATTAGAAAGCTTAAATACCTTGCAGACCTAAGCTATTGGGTCTGAAGTTGTTCTCTGCCTGTTCACTAAGCCAACAGTAGTTAACTAAAGGACAGTGGAACGTACCCAGATAGAACACTTGCTGGATGCTGTCCCAGGTTTGAACAGTTACTGACAATATTGCACACTTCAGCTAGGAAAGTACGTTAAAAATAGTTTGGATTTGAAATACAGTATTTACAATAAAAAATGCTCACTGCCTTTATAGTTGCATTGTAGTAGCTTTGAGTAGAGAGTCTGGTGGTAGTTCACGGTTAAATTTGAAATGCTGGTAATTTCTGACGTTTTGGGTTAAATGCAAAGCAAAAAGATGTTTTTTCCAGCTGTTTCAGAGTGACACCTTGTGGAGTGTAAATGTCTACCAAACTGATTAAGCAGCCAAGTGATATTACAGAAGCAAAATATTTCTTGTATCCTGTGATACAAGGGGAGGGTGATGGAAAGTGGGGGGTTCTGTGGCTATTGAGAACAAAACCTCATTTTTCCTGCTGTTCCTGTATTAATATGTAGTGAGTAATTATTTATAATTTGATAGCCTTCTAAGAGGAAAAAAATCATATTGACAAATTGTCAATATGTTTTGAAATTTAATGGTGTGAATGGAAAAGGAAATAATGCAATTTTAATTCAGTCACATGGACATAATAATTTTGGAAATAGAAGAGGGGATACAAAGTGGGAATACAGAAAATATGAAAAGAAAAGGCACAGTGATGAAGAAAATCCATTCTTCAGGCTGGATAGATTTCACTTTTCTAATTGCTCACTTCTTCATTACAACCATGAATATGTAATATTCTACCCCATAGTCACATATGCAAGCATCTGGCTGTATGCATAGGTTATACTCAGGACTTTGCAGTGTTTTGTCATAGCTCCTGTGAAGTCAGAACAGAGCACCTAAACTGATTTTTCCTTATTCAAGATAATTAGCCACATACATGAGATGTGATCTCAAGATCTAGAACAGCAAGTGAATTTCCATATTGTAAGTTAACGGGCTTGTTCTATGAATAATGAAAAGATACATGGTTTCAGAATTAATGTTATTGTGAGGTTCATGGAAATATTTATATAATCTAATTAACAGCTAAATTAGTTACTAATACCATGCAATTTCAAGTCATAAATGTATTATTAACTTATTAACTTAAGTAATATTAAATTATTAACTTAAGTCACAGTTTAAAGCGGTTCTTAAATTTCGTGTTGCAACTGAGATGCTCCTGAGAGGGTCAGTATCCACCTGCATTGTAGTGTATGACTGCAAAGTTTATAAAGTAGATTTGCTGTCCCAGCTTTTCCAGTGTAGGTGGTTTCACCCGTGTTGGACCTGGTTGTATATCTTCCCCAGACTGGGGCATTCCCGAGTTTAGAAATGTTATGCTCAAACAACATTTAACATCAGCTCTTGCTGTTTGAGTAGGTCAGTTGGTTTCACAGACAAAGCCCTTCTGTTTCCAGTATGCCTCCCCTTCTCCCCATTTCCGAGAGTAAAAGAAGTACGTGCTACATTTCTTTAGCCAATATTTTAGCCCTGCAAATGCTGAAGTCTTCTGCTTGGTCTCCAGCATCTGCTATTAGTGCCCTGGGGATCTGAAACGGATTTTCCCACAGTTGATCTCTTTTCTAACAGCAGAGGTCTCACTGTCTGACTTGAAAACATAGGAGGGGAGAGGAGAAACTGCTCGGGCGAATACTCACCGCAGTATCTGTAGGCTTCAGGTCAGAGACATCTCACAGGCACACTTATACCAGATATACTCAATAAATGACTGACAACAGAACCTGTGGTCTCTACTGGACATTTTTACTGGACAATTTAAACAGGTTATTCTTCCTTCTGCAAGCATCACTTTCTATCAACTCCTTTGGGTTGTTTTTTGTTTTTGTTTTTTTTTTCCCCAAAGGCATCTCTGGGATTGATGGCTTTTGTAGTGGAGTTTGACCCAGCTGCTTCTAGGTAACAGTGTTCTGTTTCTTTAGAAAGATTGCCAGCTTCCACCTTTGGAAATGGAACTCATTACTCTTCTTTGTACACACTTCATGCTGAGGGAATGGCTACAGGGATGTCAAAGAGCTTTTTCAAGTGTACTAAGGTAAAATAAAAGCATATGATCAAATCTGAAGGTAGGAGAAGCTTCCCCTCAGCAAGAAGAGCACCCCAGTAATAAAATCACCAACAGTGTGGTTTAAAGCTTCATAACAGACTTTAGATCTGGTCAAAGCTTTTCCTTACCCACTGTTCTGCCCCCTGCAAAGGTTTTGAAAATACAAAATTTCAACTGTACAGCCAGTCTAAAGAGTCTGAAAGAATCACTTTACAGCAGGTTATGTAAAAAGTCTGATTCCAGAATGCTGAAACTCTAAGAAAATAAATCTAGTGCATACATGGCTTTATTATGCACCACAGAAAGATTATATTTAGGAGAGAGGAAAACATGATTAACAGTGTCAACATAAACTTAATTTTTGGTTAGGGTACAGCGCAATTTCATTTGTCTGAAATACTCCTGGAAAAATCTTTCATATACAGAAAAAAAATTGACTAATTTATAAGGATTTATGCAATTGCACATGATAAACTGTGTGTAAATCAAACAGCAAACACGAGTCTAAAATTAGTGTCCCTTATGAAGAGGCACAATGATCAAGTATGTAGGTCACATTTTAGAGATTATTTATCCGGGATCTTGGGCAGATGCCTAGTAAAGTGAAACACATTTAATGGAATTGCTGATATAAAAATAATCCTATTAAAATAAAACATTAACTTTGTGGTAATATAGAAAAGTGGTGTAAGAACACCAGCTTGGTCTTAAAATACATACTTGATAGGTTAATTTCCTTATCAAAGGAATAAAATCTCTTTGTAAGCACAATGATTAATACATTTTAAATGTGATTAAAGATTATGTTCTGGATGAATTTATCTGCTTTGAATCTTTAGCAATGTAATGCAAGATAAAAGGTAATAAGAATCCAGGGAATGCAGCTGGTACACAAACAGGTGATGCTTGGTATGTGACATTGAAACCAAATCAGCAGGTTTTGTTTGCTCATGTCAGTCAATAACTGTAGCAGAAAGCCTGGGCCTGGCAGCAGCTTTTCCATGAAAACCCACAGATTCTACATTAAAGTTGTTGTCATCTATTTTTTTTTTTAAGTTATTTACATAAAACACAACAACAACCAAGCAACTGAACAGCAAACATAAAAAAAAAAAAAAAAACAAAAAAATTAACCAACTAGACCTTCCCCAACAAATAAAAAACCCAAAGTTTTTCTGTTTTTCTTACTCAGTAGGTACCTGAGGAAAAATTAAGACGTGTACTGGAACAAATGAGATGGGAAAAAATAGTAGCGCCTACTGTAGGCAATACGAATGGTACAAAATGAATCTGCTCTATCTGGTTCTCCTTCAGCGCTCCTGAAGCAGACTGTATCCAATGATGAGAGAAGCAGAACTGCCTGAAGAACAGAGGGCTTCACATCTGGAACTTGAACTGTGGGTTTACTTGTGCCCTGTGACTGCAGAGGCTCTAAAGGAGGCAAAATCTTAAAAAGCATCCCATGTTGATGGTACTACAATGGGAAATAGTATTACCTTGAAAGCCAGACATTAAGTCATTCAGTAAATTGTTGCTCACCTAGATATCTGATATATGGTAACTGGATCTTTCAATACTCATAGGCTTTCTACTCAGTACATGACCACTTACATGAAAATTTGGGAATGTTTATAGGAGGAGACATGGAGAGTCCAAGACTTCTTTCTCTGGACTCTTTGACAAGTTTCTTAATTGTCTGAAGTAGTATTTATTTTATCTAAAAATGGACATCTGAAATCTAGGTGTTCCTCTGTAGTCTAATTCTTTATTTCAGTGGGATAGCAGGCAGTGTTTCCACAGTGCAGTCTGTAACTCTCTGAGGATGGAATTACTTGCCCTTCATGAAGTTCCCTTCCTTCCACTGAATATACAAGCAGTTCAGAGAAGAGCTAGGAAGAGAGAGCTGGCTTTACAGTAGCTAAACTTAGTCAAGATACACCCAACACCAAAATAATAAATTCCTGACCTTTCTAAAGAGAGAGCAACTTCCATCTTGAAAGAAAAAAATGTGAGAGGAACAGCTATAGTAAGGAAGTGGAGATATCTGAATAAAACGTGTTCAATTTTGGTCACTTATTCATTGTTGGCAATGGTATGTAAATGAGAATTCAGTGTTACCTGTGAAACAGTCTCACAATAAAAACCCAAGACTCTTCACAAGATATTTTTCTGTTGTTAGGGAGGAAGGTTTAAAATTGAACATTGTACAAACTGTATACCGCAAGGAAGTTCCCCAGCCCATGTCTCTAGTCTAACCTAGTTTACTATTTAAATTTATTTGGATTCCAGATGTCAACTTCAAAAGTTATGTTATTTAGATGAACAACATAAATTAATAATCAGTGCAGATCTGAGAATGTTTGAAGTTATTTTTGTCTTCAGTTGCAGTACCACTTGTCACTGATGCTGGCAGCTTTAGGACACGTGTGATTACTTCTCTGTGCAGATGGAAACCTAGTTGTTATCCTGTGTTTAAGTGTATGCATTCAGTCTTACTAGTACCTACAAAAGAACTCTTAACTTAGAGTTATGGATCTGCTTCTGCAGTTCTTTTGTGACCTGTTCCATCCCACCTGGAATCCAGTGGTTGTCTTATGCTCTGCAATTTCTGTGTGTTATCCTCTGCACCTCATCGTTCTGTTTACTTGCACTGATTTGCATTAGTAGGTAGGATAGCAAAGGATTTTAATTGGTGATGCCCAGTACATATGGATACAGAAATATAGAGCAGTTGTTAAAATAAGACTGTTCCAGAAGTTTTCAGTAGAAGTGGGTGTCATTTTGGTTCATACGGTTAAATTACATAATAAGGTTGCAACACATGAGCAGTAACTATAGGACTCTAGGATACTCAGTAAGATCAGGGTGGAAGTAACCCTGGTATAAAGAGTTACAAAACTGAGCTCCTTAGTTGCCAAAGAGAGATGAGTTTGTACATTTCTCCCTCAGAAAATCCCACAGGCACTGAGTGTCTACTGGCACCCCATCAGCACCTCAGTACTTTCTTCAGCAGTTTTTCCCTTTGTTACGCAGAGGAAACTGGTCAGTGCCTCCTGCTATGGCTTGCTAAAAATACTTGTTTTGTGATGGAATAATGTTTCATCCTTTTTCTTTTAACAAGACCCAAAGTCAAAACAAACAAAGAAGCCCCAAACGGAGCATAAACTGCCAGTGAAAGCTTCTGATGTGATAGCCCAGAAGTACGAGATCCTGCAATGCTTATAACATTGAACTTCCCTGTGACATCTTCCATTGGCCTCTTTTGACCTGAAGAGCCCAATGGATATGATGTTTCTGTGCTGCTGTACTGGACAGAATGCAACTCCAGTGTGAACTCAAGGCAAAGGGACTATGACCTGTGGATGAGCCTACACAGCAGCAGCACATCACAGAGTGTCTGTGGCTGTGGATAAGGCCATATGAGAGCAGGAATATCTCAAAGCATCTGTGGCTGTGGTTGTCTGTGCTGCAGCAGGCATACTTCTGAAGGGATTGTGGCACAAGGGTAAGATCATGCTGGAGAAGGTACACTTGAAGTATCGGTGGCTGTGGATAACTCCATTCTGCAGCAGCCCTGAAGCATCAGTGCCTGCCCATGAGGTCATGCTGGAGCACTTCAAAGCATGTGGCCATGGATAAGTCTACAACAGAGCAGGTACACCCTAAGAAACTGCAGTGTGTGGGTAAGTCCAAGATGGACCAGGAGAAAGTGGGAGGGCTTCACTGCAATTTTAAACCCTATAATCTGGCCCAGAGAGGCCAGGGGTGGAGGTTGTAAAGGAAATACCTTTAAATTGTTGTAACCTGGGATCTGAGTTGCATGTTATAGGAATTACTATAGCAGCAACCACCCGAGGCGGTGAAGACAAGCCTTAGAGAAGCAGTAGAAGTGCAGCAGTGACCTGACCTGAGCTGGTTTTGGTGCCCAGTAACTCCACGCAACACACAACCTCTCCTGTCCTAAATGACCATCACAACAGGTGGAGTCCCAAGTCATGGAGTAAATGAGCTCAATGGACATTTTACAGGGCAGATACATAGACTAAGGGAATGGTATCTGTGTATTACATCAAAGGATGGGAAGGGGAGTGGTGGCTAATGAAGATGTACTGGATAGTGTGGGACCTAAGCATGATGTAAATGGTATGGAATAAGGGGCGGAAAATGGGCTGGTTTTGGTCAGGATAGAGTTAATTTTCTCCAGAGGCTATGTTTTGGATTTGTACTGAACACTGTGTTAATACTGAGATGTTTTCATTACTGCTGAACAGCAATTACACAGCTTCGAGGCCTTTTCTGCCTCTCACAGCACACCACCAGTGAGCAGGCTAGGGGTGCACAAGAAGCTGGAGGGGACACAGCCAGGACAGCTGACCCCAATTGACTCAAGGATATTCCAGACCATATGTTGTCGTGGTCAGTATATAAAGCTGTGTGGAGAAGAAGGAAGGAGGTGGGGGGAAGCATTCTCTTCTTTCATGTGGAATTCAGGAAACTTGGAGTCAACTATAAGGAAGCTAATATTGAATTCTTCCAGGCTTCACTTTTTCTACAGGTGTGTGAAAGTAATTCTTCTAGGACTCCCATGCCAAGGGTTCTCATAAAAGTAATATTGCATAATCTCAAAGGTGTTAGTGAGAACTGAGAGAGCTTTGCCTTTGTGGGCCCTTCCTCAAAGGCTAAATCATCTCAAATTGATTATAATTGGTTACTGCCTGATGTAATATGTTTTTGTTAGGTTTTGTGCAGGGAGCAGCCAAATAATATCCTTTTCAACCTTCTCTATTGCATCACCTCCTCCAGCACTGAAGAAGATTGCTAGAAGTCAGGACTAGCATGTCATTAGAACTTGAGAAGTAGAATCCCACAGCTTGCAACTTCTGCATGTCTAAGCAATAGTAAGCTGGAGTGGGTGGGTGACTGTAGTCAGTGAGCTGTTAGTATTTTTTTCCTCAGAAGTGGCATCAGAAGATGTTAAGTTTCACTTGGTTACACAAGCCTCTCATTTCCAGCTGAACTTTGTCTTGTCAAAAATATGTAACACCTTCTCTGACAGAACACTGTGGCTCTAATTTTCCTTCCTTTTCAAAATGACACAAGCAGAGATCCAGCAACTCTGCTTGTGAAATGAGGTAATTCAGAATTATGATTTCCAGCATGACAGATAGAGATAATAGGATTAATAATAAGCCAGTGCCTGTTTCAATAGCTATATTGTATATTTCTGGTTCTCAGTCTGTGCTCAGCAAAGCTGTCTGATGTTCCATGTTCTTGTAGTGGAAGCAAATGATCTAACCAATATAGAGAGAACAGCACAGTGGAAGATTTCACATAAATGTCTGAAGCTACAGTTGTCTGGCAGTAGTCAAATTCACTTGATTAAAAATACTGTTTTGCTTTTATTTCAGCTTCTTAGAAGAAAACATTGAAATGTCCTGCAAAAGGAAGAGGCACGGTAGGAGCAATAATAAAGAGCGAGGGTTGTTGAGAATACATGCGCTCTCACAACTGATTCCCAAGTTCAGTCTGCTGTCTCGGTCACTTAAGCCCCTTGAGTGAAACCATGACCCAGAAAACCAGTCCTGTCTTTCCCCAGTCACATATTTCCACTGCTTCTCTTCAGCTAGTAATAACGTCAGCTCAACTACATGGTAAACTGGGTTAGAAACTGGCTGAAAACTTTTTTGGCTGACTTAATCAGAACAGGTTCTTGATGTAGCTTCTACACAGTCACACAAATAATAACATTGGTAGAGGGGAACTGATGCGATGATGCATACAAGAGATCAGGACAGCTGGATTTGTAACAGTGAACATTTATGATTAGAGTGAGTTCCAGATATCATATACTGGCTTTTGGGGGAGATGTGTACAAAAGTTACATTCAGTTTTTAGTGATGCATTGTGCTACAGGGTCCCTGGCGCATTTACTGGCTTCTGCAGATTTGTATAGTAAGCTTAAGCACAGATAAAAGCAGGATATTTGGGGGAGTGAGCACTTGCAGTGCAACACTTAACTCGGTGGTTGTGTTGCTGTTCCTTCCCTTCCAGTGGCTTCTAGGGAGTTTTCCTCTGCAGAGTTGGTTTTGGGTTTGGGTTGGTTGTTTTTTTTCTTTCTGTTCTTAAACTCTTGTCACTGGGATTGTGCATGATTAAGGGATTAGATCAAACTCAAAGAGTCTGTGAGCCCTAACAATCCAGATGAATGATAGTAAATGCAATTTGCATTACTTTCATGTATAATTTTTTTCTCCGTTTCTTGGCTACGCTGTGGTCAGCAGTGTGACTTATCTTGAGCCTACACATTTTGTCAACATGTATATGATGGTAAGTATTAGCCACCACCAGGGTACGTTTTAGCTATGTACGCAGGCCCACACCAGCTGGGAGTTCTTAATGTATCTCAGTCGGAACAACTGGGAAAATTATGAAACCGGTTAACAGACTCAGAGAAAATGCTGTATCATCACTATGGATAAATCACCATATTTACACAGTGAAATGTAGCTTTAGCAATCTTACTGTGGGCTAAGACAATGAGGGTTGAGGTTAGAGACTCTGTATAACTTGAATACATAAATAAAGTCCAAAGATTAGATTTCATTGGCTTTAAAGCGTTAAGGGTCATCTACAAACATCTAATCTGACTTGCCTAAGCACTCCAAAGAACAAATTTCGCTTTATAATCTTGAACCAAATTTTGCAATTCATGTAATTCACTCACTGTTCAAAATGATTTTAATTCAGAGATTGCAGAAGCAAAAACATGGTTTTGTTTTTTTGTTGTTGTTTTTGGCTTTTTTTTTAACTGTGCTTTTGCTATTTATTGGAAAGCTCTTATTGATATTTTAAATTTTTTATAATAAAATTTGAAGAATATGTGCATATACCTATTTACAAATATTCTGTCCTGTATTATACAAGATACCTTTCTGGTTTTCAAAATTAATTTGAAGAGACCATCTTCTCAGTTTGGAACCAAGCATACCTAGAAGGGCTGCAATTTATAGTCATATGTTGTAATATGCTTTTATGTTGTTTCCTAGAACTTACTTGTTTAAATATGTGACAGTTCCAAGTTCCTGGAATGTAAAAATCTGATGTCTCTAAATCCTTTCTAGCTTAGCAGCTTTAACAGAAGGGACACTCATCACAAAATTAGTCAGTGCTTTTAAAGTGTCATGCTCAGGAGCACAACAAAAATGCTACAGTAAACCTTATAATGCAGTGAATTTGGCCTAAGAAAATACCTGTTTTAATGCACAGATCTTTATTTCCTTGTTGTGGTTTAACGCCAGCTGGCAATTGAATACCAGACAGCTGCTTCCTTATCACCCATCCTCCCCGGTGGGATGGGGAGGACAGCTGAGAACTGGAGAAATAGTAAAACGTGTAGGTTGGGAGAAGAACAGTTTAAGAACTGGGGAGGGGGGGGAAAAAAAAAAAGAAAAGAAAAAAATTGTAATGGAATGGGACAAGAAAAAGCAAGACAGAAATATAAACCAAATAAACACAAGTCAGGCACAATACAATTGCTCACCACCCACCAACTGATACCCAATTCAACCTGAGCAGCGATCGGTCCCTTCCAGGTGACTCCCCCCAGTTTATACTGGGCATGACATGCTGTGGTATGGAATACCTCTTTGGCTAGTTTGGGTCAAGTGTCCTGTCTCTGCTTCCTCCAGGCGTCTTGTGCCTCTCCTCACTGGCAGAGCATGAGACTGTGTCATAGTTTAAACCCAGTCAGGTAATTCGTTCGCTCACTTCCCCCCCTTTCTTGCCCTCCCCCTGCTCCCGGAGGGACAGAGAGGAGAATCGAAAAGAATGCAACTCCCACGGGTTGAGATAAGAACAGTTTAGTAACTAAGGTATAACACAAATCACTACTGCTACCACCAATGATAATAATGATAAAGGAAATAACAAGGGAAGAGAATACAACACCTCACCACCAGCCGACCGATAACTTGCCCCCCCTCAGCCCGACCAAGCACTGACCGATACCTCCTCCAACCCCGCAGTCTCCCAGCCCTTCCGGCTAACTCCCAGTTACATCCTGGGCATGACGTGCTGTGGTATGGAATACCTCTTTGGTCAGTTTGGGTCAGGTGTCCTGTCTCTGCTTCCTCCTGGCTTCCCCTCCTCCCTGGCAGAGCATGAGGCTCACAAAGTCCTTGGCCAAACCAAAACATCTCTATCAGCTCTGTTCCCGAGCCGAAAGTCAAAACACTGCACTGCACCAGCTACCAAGGAGGAGAAACATGACTGCTACTGCTGAACCCAGGACATTATCCACCCCTTATTCCATACCATTCACGTCATGCTCAGATCCCACATTTTCAATATACCATCACTCTTATTTCAGTGCACTCTTATCTTAGTGCATGGACCAGTCCCTATAAAGCTGCTGAGTCCATCTGGTCCGTGTCAGGCTCCATCTCTTGTAACAGTCTTCCAGAGCAGGAGACACTGTGTGCAGTGTTCACACTTGTGAATAACCTGGGCAATAGTGTCCATTGCTAAGTCCACCCCTCGATCATGAGTCCATCTCTATGTTGCATCTCTGCTCTGATGGCCTGAAGTGCCATGGGCCCACCAGGCTTAAAATAATTCACTGTCCCCTTAAGCAGTTTCTGCAGCTTGTTGCTGGGGACTCCATACAGCTGCCTTCCATCTCCGACGCTTCCAAAGCACTGGAGGGGCCCAGTAGACTAGATACTTGCCCATACTGTCCCACACACCCTGCCACTCATGACTCTCCAGCCTTGGGGAAAATCTCTTGGTCCTTCTATATTGTTGTCTAACCCCAGACAAGACCCAAACCTGGCTCTGCTTAACTTCTGAGATCAGACAAAATGGTCGTGGGTAAAATACAGTCTGTGTGTGTGCCAACATGCTGATCCCCATCACAATCAGCAGGCAGGTCCCAAGGATACCCAAAGGCCATTCAAAACCTTCAGAACTCTCAAACGATGCTGCTGTACTTGTCACTGGGGCTGGTGTAGCTGCTGTGCTTGCCGGCTCTCCCACCGCCAGCTTCTCTTTTCCTGAGTCCAGCTCTTCCTCCTCTGCCTTGCTGGGAAGTGCTGCGTGGTCTCCTGCATCCTCCTGGGGCTCGGCGGGCGGCTTCCGGGGGATGCTCTCGGCCGTCGCGGGGCTGGGCTCGGCCGCGGGGCTCGGCTCCTCCGCGGGGCTCGGCTCCTCCGTCGCCTTATCCCGCTGCTCGGCAGCCGCTTCCTTCTGCTCCTCGACCTCCCCGACCTCCTCCACAGGCACCCGTCCCCTCGCGGCCTCCGGCCCCGCTCCCGCCGCCGCTTGGTCCCCGGGGCCGCTCTCCCGGGCCGCTTCAGCAGCCGCCGGCTCCCGGGACCGCTCCCCATCAGTTCCCCGCAGCCTCACGAAGATGGAGAGTAGGGTGAGGGCCAGGCCGGTGAAGAGCAGCCGGACGGCCAGGTACAAGTCCACGGCCACGTCCGTCCCGCCCTGCTGCTGGAGCCCGCCCGTATTACAAGCCATTGCCATAAAGCACAGTGAGACAAGAACCTTAGCCCAGGCCCCACACTTGATAAACACTAACACAGCAAATACCGGCTCTACGTAAGTTACAACATTCTGAAGCTGTGAGATCAAGAGAAACAACTCTGAGAGCCAATAAATCAGCATTGTGATGAGTGACTATTAATCCGGTCAAATCTGTCGTTATCTCAACCCTTCGAGCCCCACGTTGGGCGCCAAAAGAACTGTCGTGGTTTAAACCCAGTCAGGTAATTCATTCGCTCACTTCCCCCCCTTTCTTGCCCTCCCCCTGCTCCCGGAGGGACAGAGAGGAGAATCAAAAAGAATGCAACTCCCATGGGTTGAGATAAGAACAGTTTAGTAACTAAGGTATAACACAGATCACTACTGCTACCACGAATGATAATAATGATAAAGGAAATAACAAGGGAACAGAATACATCACCTCACCACCAGCCAACCGATAACTCGCCCCCCAAGCCCGACCAAGCTCCGACCGATACCTCCTCCAACCCTGCAGTCTCCCAGCCCTTCCGGCTAACTCCCAGTTACATCCTGGGCATGACGTGCTGTGGTATGGAATACCTCTTTGGTCAGTTTGGGTCAGGTGTCCTGTCTCTGCTTCCTCCCGGCCTCCCCTCCTCCCTGGCAGAGCATGAGGCTCACAAAGTCCTTGGCCAAACCAAAACATCGCTATCAGCTCTGTTCCCAAGCTGAAAGTCAAAACACAGCACTGCACCAGCTACCAAGAAGGAGAAACATGACTGCTACTGCTGAACCCAGGACAGACTGAAAAGTCCTTGATAGGAGTAAACATTATTTAGCAACAACTAAAACGTTGGTGTGTTATCAGCATTGTTCTCAGACTGAAGCAAAAATACAGCACTGAAACAGATGCTAGGAAGAAAATCAACTCTATCCAAGCTGAAACCAGGACACTCTTGTAAGATTCCCCCAGGGGTATTTTATGAGTGACAGAGGTCTACCTGAAACTTTGGTAAGCATTACCTGAAGAGTTCCAGCAGTGAAGGGCAGCATTAACTTGGAAGAAAAAACTGCAAACTGGATTGTATTTTGAGATAGAAATGTCTTCATTAATTATAGTCTCTTTAATTTGAAGTATAATTCAAATTGACTAGATTCTTCCCAGCGTTAGTCAGCAGTTTTCTATAGAAGTTGCTGTGCTGAGCTCCCTGTGTAACTACACATCACTAGATGCAATGGCAGATCACAAAGGTGCCCGGCTGGCCAGCTGGTAAAATTCCAGGACTGCCACCAGGACTGCAGAACAGTTGCAATATCTAATAATTGCCTTACTGAGAGTTTAAAAACTATTTCCTGTTCTTCATTTTTATTAAAAAGTAGCCTTAAATGGGCCTTTTTACCTTTGGATTATCTAGAATAATCACACAATAGTATGAATGTATTTTTATTACTTCTACTTCTTGGTTTAATTTTCATGTTTGCTAGGACACCGTGTTTTTTATTTTACCATATGGTCCTACTTCTTTATCTGCTTTAGTTCTTGTGACTTTTAACTGTGTGAAATGGATTAACAGACATCCAGTGGGAAGTGTTTGTAGGTCAGTGACTAATTTTCCCAGGCTCATTTTGCAGACACTGGTGATTTATACGAACTCTATTTATAGAGGAAAGATGACTTTTTTAACCTATGAGCTTCCTATCCTCAGGTTGGCATTTCTTCTATCAACTGATGTATCTGCTTGTTGAGTGATGATGACAGCAAAGTTAATAAGCTACACAAGTGGCAAAATGCATTATAACATACAAGAATGTGTTTCACATTTAATGACAGGCACTGTCTGCATGGAGCAATGTTAGCGTGTGCCTCAGAAGTACAACAGGATAGTGTATCTACAATTGCAGAGTATTTTATTTATTTAGTTCCCTTTCCTGTAACAGCTTGCTGTTTTAGGGATTTTAGTCTTAAAAATACCCTTTCATATAGAGATGATGATATTCCCATTTCACTGAAAGGTGTCTGAGAAACAGGGGTGAAGGGGTTTTTGGAAGTCTGGCACAGTCTGCAGTGGAGCAGAAATCTGTATTTGGGTTCCTGACTCTGTGCAAATCTGTGGGTGTTCTCAAAAATAAAGCAAGCAGCACTACTATCTCTGGGATTACTGAGTTTGAAATATAGTAAATGAATAAGCAGTAAGAGTTCCAGCCTTCCTGTTAGATCACTTACAGTGTGTCTGACTGAAGGCTTGCTGATAGTAACTGAAGTAACAGAAAGGGAGCTTCACCTGGTTTGAAGGAGAAAGCCTTCTTTTCCCTTTTTTTCCAAAGTAATGGAAATGGTTTCTAATGATTATGCCAGCTTTTGCTGTGTTTGAGGGGAAATCTTTTAGATGTTCATATATATATGGGAGCCTGAACTTAATTCTGCAGGCGTGCTTATATCCTGGGTACTTTTTCCATTGGGAGGGAAAGAAGGACTTTGGAAATCATCCAAAGAGGTTAATGCTGTTATTACTTCTGTAGGCCAGCCTTTCTACTCAAAGGACACTGATACCAGTGCCCATTGACAGTGGACAGAATTCAAACAGAAAATAAGAAAAACTTTGGTCTATTTAGGTGCACAGTTTCCAATCTTGCATTGTTTTTCAAAGGAAATGGTAGTGCCTAACACCATATAGGACCTGAGACAGTGCAACAAAATCTTTAAGTATGCACTCAAAGTTACAGTTTTATATATATATACATATCTGCTGTTCACTGTTAAGTGCATTAATCACTTTTGGTTCTTTACCTCTGAAATCTGTATTTCCATCTGTATTTTCCAGGCAGGTACACAGGGATTTGTCTTGAGAAGAGTGATTTTTGGCCTCTCTGCAATTCTAAATGGTATTCTACAGGTATTTACAATCATGATAATTGCTAAAAATCAACAAGGTTCATGCCTGGACGCTTCTCTGTTGAAATCCTGGACACAGGATTAACACAAAGTTAATTTTCATGCTGAGGATTTCCTTACGTTTTCATTTCACCTTTTGATTTGAAATTTAACTGAGGAAAGTCTATTTTCACTCAATATAGATGTTATTCCATAGCAGAACTTTACGTGGTTTGAGAATGCATTTCACAGGAACAGCTCTTGAGATGAGTCTCTACAGTTCCCCGTCTCTGAAACCTTCAACTTTTCTTCAAATCTGTTCCTTAAAGAAAGCCCTCTATTAATTTAATTAGAAAGGCTGGTCTTTTAGGGATCTGTAGGCTAAAGTAATAAACTTCCCTGATGCTCTTCTTCACATGGATGGCTCAGCCTCAGAAATGAATGTACAGACACGTGCTCTTCTGATGAGGTGTGTTTCTGAATACTTGAATCCCTTGCACATTAACCTATATTAGCTCATATTACAGGACTTTGTGAGTTCATACTACCACATAAATGTTTCAAACTGTGAGCTGCCTTGACTGATACTCAAAATTGCTGGGTATTAAGAGGTGGCTAAAAGTGTGTGTGGGGTTATTTTCTTAAGATTAATTTGAGAAAAAACAGTTCTGTCTGAACATGCCATCCCAAATTGCTGGTCCTGGTTCAGATCCCTTTCTTATGTGTAAATTAGGAGTAGCTTCATTGAAACCAAACAAGTTATATTTGCTTAGACTTGTATGAAATCAGAACAGATTAACAGTTACCTCTTTAGAGAATGGGGTCTTTCATAAGCAGAAATGACTAAAACACAGTAGGCTCTTATTCATACTCCATATAGACTCTCTAGCTGGCAAAGCGCTCTGTGGCAGCACTGCCTGTCCTTATGCATTATTTTGCTTTGTTTAGTTAGGCTTTGCTCTACAAGTGATTTTATTGTTCAAGAGGGGTCTCTCCCACCCCTGCATGTAGTCATGAAGCCATAGTATTGGGTAATTATTGCTCTTTATGTGCCAAGATCTCAGACCAAGAAAAGGCAGCCAATCCTGATATAGGAAGACACACACTGGCACAAAAAAAACTAACTAGGGAGACAATAAAGAGCGAAAAACACAGAGAGAGACTGTATGGGATTGTGCTGTCTCTGCTTACAAGAGTAGCATCAGGGGCAATGTTGTTTTTTCCCAGTAGCTTTCCAACACAGTTACTCCATTTACTGATGAATTAAGAGTATGTGAAACTGTGCCAAAGCTAATCCAATCAAATTCCACCCAGCTGGTTAAATCCAATTGCCTGTGTTTTGCTCCACAATGCAAGAGCATCTATGGGATAATCTGCTAAACCTACTCCTCCCCTCCTAGTTCTCATTGCAGATCTGTGCTGTATGGGTCGTCTTCCCTCATATCCATAACACATATCTAGTGGCTGCTTCTGAGGGCAGATCTAATCTTGTTCCATCCCTGAAGAAATAATAATTTAAAAAAAAAAAAAGAACAGGTTTTTACGTATGTTTTAATATTCCAGCATAGTTGTTCTTGAAGTGCTTCATCTAAAACAATGAACAATCTTTCCCTAGTTGAGGGAAAACTGCCTCTTTCTGCAGTGATTTCAAGCTGGTGAATAATATGGCAATAATAACAGTTATAATACTATAATATACACTTATCTGGAATATGTATGTTTACAGGAGTATTCTAACACCTGCTCTAGGATAGGATCCTGTAGTTGCCAGGCACTTCAGAGCAGGACCTTGACTTTGTGCCCTGAATTACTACCTAGAATAGTATCCCTTCATTGGCTAGCATGAGACTGATATCATAATTTATGCACTAAAGTTAAATACATGAACTGGGTAGCCCACATTTCTTCCTTTATCTTCAGAAAAGATCCTGATTTACTGTTTACACATTTCTTTCTGATTCAAATAAGATATTTGATTTCTGAGAAGCAAGAGTGCTGTTCACAAAAGGACTAGCTTCAGTGATACCATTTGAGTATTTTTTAAGGTGGGTAACACTAAGCAGTAACTGCCTCGTCTTACGTATGTCCTGTTAGATCTCCGTGTCTTTCCTTTTAAGAGTAGCTTCAGCTATCAAGTACCACAGAAACCTCCAAATATCTCTGATGACAGTGCAGGGGTTGGGGCAGGCACAGAAAAGGCTTCAGGCAACTTGTGACAAGGCTGAAAGGATGGGTTTTGGCCAGCATTGGATTTCTCCCTCCAAGAAAGAGGAGACTGCCTTAATCCTAGAAGAATCAGAACTGTAAACAGAGGAAGTTTGCCACAGGAGCACTCCATTCAGCTCCATAAGCGGTGGGCATCTAAGACATGATCCAGGAATGAATCCTCTTAAGGAGCACAGTGGAAGGCTTTGCCATAGGGGTTGGGTGAGGATGAAGTATGATGCATTCTGAACTTGCCTTGAGGAATAAAGTGTTTTACTGCTCCGGAATTTAGGCTTGTAACAATAAACATAAGTAATAACAAATATAATTACCAGAAGGATAATAATTAACATTCCTCAGGTGTGTTTATCACTGCAGTTTTAGTTGATTTGGAATTTAATATTACGGTCAAAAGAAATTTAGCTACTAGAACCAACAGAGTGTAGGTTATGATTCAGCTGACCAGCCAGATGACTTTTGACATAGGAATGTTCATTTTCAACTTTTGCTTAAATGCCATACAATGATTAGCTCTGTGTTGAATTTTTGACAATATGCCAATTTAGAGTGAATGCATGCCCAAATCGCTAGTAGGACTCTTCTGAAACATTAGGTGGCGGTGTGGGGAAGGTAGTGTGTGACACAAATGTCTCAGCGTGAATTTTAAAAGAAGAGTAAAATCAAAAGATCTGGTTGTTACCATTTATCTTAAGGATTAAAAAAACATCCCCAAACCCACGAAAACAAACCCCTGTGCTTCCCACATCATTTGCTTTTCAAACAAAAAGTAGTTTTGGATTAAACGATACTTATAATTTTTATGTACTCCAAATAGACAAATTTTACCTAAGCAAAACAGTGACCTGGTTTCAAAAGCATTTTTCAACAATGTTGCAGGAAGATTTCAAGCACAAAATTTAATGGGCCATATCATTAATATTTAACCAATGAACACTCGTTGTCTTCTGTATAGTGGAGATGCTTCACATTTAAAAATATCCTTGTGCAAGAATAAGTCCTTTGTAAACAGAGGTATTTGAAAGCATTGGCCTTAGTTTAAGGAGCTTTGTGGTGTTCCTCAGCTGATACATGAAGTTGCTCAGGAGGGCAAACTCATTAAAATACATACTCTTGAACTGCAAGAGCAGAATGGTCTCTAATCAAAGACATACGTGACATCTAAGCATGTCAGTAAGGTGGAGCAAACTTCTCTTGCTTTACTGTACTAATATTTATCCAATAATAGAATTACAGTTGCATCATGCACTTGATATAATGTGCTTTCCTGACATACGTTTCACCTACATACTTTTCTCAGCTCTTAGATACCAGCAGGAGACCATTACCCTCGAGCAGTGTTCCTTTTCTTTATGTTTAAATATGTATTGTAGTACCTTTGTCATTCTAATGTAGTTCAGCAAGCTTTTAGGCTGAAAGGAGGAGGAATAAAGGTGTATGAAAAATTCAGAACAAAAGACTGCAAGTAAGAAAATGGGTAGCTACATAGTGATTATATGGTCACAACTGATGATCATAAGTTTTAAGCACTTTTTGTTTAAAAACTCTTTAAATGTTTCAATTTAAAATTAAATTTACTTTTAGAATTAGTTTTAAATATAGACCGAAGTTTAAATAACTCCTTTTTACTAAAGAAAACACATTTTTAAGCTCTGCTGCTTTACTTGAAGGAGCAGACTTTGCAATTAACCATCTCCATAATTTAGTTGTTGCCTATTCCATTTCAAAGCTTATGAAAATTGTGGAATAAGTATAAATTGCAAGATTTTACTCAGGATCTGCCATAATAGGTTTAGAGCTGTTAAAATTATCTAAATAATTGAGAGCTCAGATATATTTGCTGTATGCCCTAAAAATATAATGGGATTGGTACAGCAGGGCAAGGCAACATGTAAGATTACCCAAGCGTGTACTTAAAATACAATGGCATTGACACCCTAAGGGCAGTCATGGGGGCATATGGGCCAGAAAGGCCATAAATGGGTAAGTGTTCCTGATTCCTACAGTAAGGTAGGATTTAACAGGGCAGGTCAGAGAGCCATGGCAGGCGATCAAACAGGTAATTCTTCCAGAGAGGTCTCTATAGCTCTGTTGAGGTCCTCCTGTGTTGTGGAAAGCTATGCATGTCGGTACCATTTTATTTTTCTATTGTATGTATATGAAGACGATTTGATTCTTACAAAATTGTGTTTGAAATGTTCTGAGAGTTGCTTATGCACATCTGAGATTTAATCAGCCCTGCTGCCAAGAGCACAGTTGATGCCCAGGGCCAGTCTGAGCAGAAGAGTGGGCTTCCAGCAGGCTGTGCTGGAGAGGATGAACCTGAAGTACCCTTCAGAAAGCAATGACCTCCATGGTGGCGGAAAGCACTTAGTTAGTGTGACATCCTACAAGACAACACTGCTAAACCAGAGCACCATCAAGTATTTCATTTCCTTTGGTTTGGATGCAAACTACTGAACACACTAAAAGATGCTAAATCTATTCTTACCTTGAGTTACTCAAACACAGAGGGACAATGGAACTCAGACTACTCCTCATCTGTGCTTGGGAGGAGTCTGTGTTGCAAAATTAAGTTCAGAAACCAGAATCACAGAATGGTTTGTGTTGGAAGAGACCTTAAAGCTCATTCAGTTCCAACCCGCTAGCACAGGCAGGGACACCTTCCACTAGACCAGGTTGCTCAAAGCCCCAACCAGCTTGGCCTTGAACACTGCCAGGGATGGGGCAGCCACAACTTTCTGGGCAGCCTGTGTCAGGGGTCTCAAAATAGTTTAAACACCACCCCCCCCCCCCAACACCCCCATTCTTTTTCTCTCTTGTGTGTTTGTACTCTGGCACTAGAGCACATCTGCATCAAATAAACAAAGGACAAAGATATTTGAAAATAATTTTTTTTTTTTTCTGCAATGTGTGATCTGAAAGAAACGTAGAATGGAAACTTGGAAATCTTTCATGGGATCATCTGACTTGAGCAGATCTTATGGAAACATCTGGTATCATGAGATGTCTGGTAGAATAACAAGTAATGGTTCCCCAGAAAGGGGGCTGTAAGTCAGAGCAGTTTTTATAAACACCCAAGTGGGGTTTTCTGTTATCAAGTTATCAGTGTAACCCTTCAACCTCCATGACTCAGACCTCCAGCAGACATGAGATTGGGCACAGAGGTTTTTAAAATCTAAAAAGAAAACCCAAAACCCTAATGAAAACAATCCCCACCTTTAGCACTACAGAGATACTGAAAAAGGGGGGGGGGGGGGGGTTGACTGGGAAAGCTCTGAACACATGGGAAGTCGTAGATAAGGGCACGTTACACACCCTCCTTCCTCTTGGGCCAGTTATTTTTGACACCAGCAGCCTAGAACTTCACAAGTTCTCAAAAAATTCATACATTCTGTAGAAAGCTCAGGCACACGGGTGAAAATTCTGGTCTGGGAGAGGCATGCAGGCGCCGGTGCGGTGCCTGCCCGGGTTCTGGGCCTGTGCTATTTGGGCCTAGATCGGGGGAAACCCCCTCAGCGATCAAGGCGCTTGGCTGTGAGCTGATGCACACGTGGAGGCGTGTGTGGGGTGACCGGGGACGCCTGGCACTGCGAGGCTGGCTTCCAGCCTCCTGCGGTACGGCCGCAGCCCTTCAGCACCGTAGGCGGCCCGCTCAGAGCGGCCCCCGCACCCGGCCGATGCAGGCGCTGCTGGCCCCCGGGAGCGTCCCCGGCCGCCCGCTCCCGCAGCCCGCCTGGCGGGAGGCGTTACCGCCCGCTTGAACCGGAACCGGTTAGCGGGGCCGCCCGGGGCGGCTGCTGTTGCCGCCGTTGCTGCTAGTGCTGCTGCTGCTGGTCTGCGACTGCCGCGGAGGTTGCGGCGTTGCCGCCTGGGTGCGTGCTGGGAGCAGGCGCGGCGGCTGCGCGGGGCGGGGGAGGAGCGCGGCGGCCCCGCCGCCGGCGATGGGGCTGTGCTTCGGCGGGCCCTGCGCTGCCTGCCCGCGCAGGAGGGCTTAGTTGCCGCAGCCCACGCCGGCGGGCCGCGCTGCGGGTCTGCCTCCGCGGATGAACCGCCGCGGGGACCCGCCGGCCAGTGCAGCCGCAGGGCGCCGCAGCCGCCGCCTCTTCCCCCGCCGCTCCTCCTCGTCTCCGGCGCTGCCCATGGCTTCCCGCCGCCCCTGCTGACCGGCCGCCCCTCGCCTTCTCCCGAGCCTGGCTGGGCCGGGGCAGGGCAGAGAAGATGGGGAACACCACCTCCTGCTGCGTCTCCTCCAGCCCCAAGCTGCGCAGGAATGCCCACTCCCGCCTGGAGTCCTACCGCCCCGAGGCCGAGCTGAGCCGGGAGGACACGGGCTGCAACCTGCAGCACATCAGCGACCGGGAGAACATCGACGGTGAGGGCGGGCAGGGAACCCCCTGCTTCTCTTCCCGTCTCTCCCTTCTCCGCGCGGTGAGGCCACGGCTCTGCCCCGGGTGGCTACCCCCGCGGGTGGGGCCGGGCCGGACCGGTCGGTCCCACCGCTGCCCCGCCACCGCGCCCCTCAGTGCCGCGGCGGCTCGGTTGTGGTCCCCATGCCCGCCCCTGCGGGGCTGCCGGAGGTGTCGGTACATCTGCGTGGGATGCAGCCTCCGGAGCGGTTTCTTTCCCCAGGGAGAGCTGTGTGGGACCCTTCCTGCGAGGGCTGGGTAGCACACACACCGCCCCGCCGCAGCCTCTGGCAAGGTGCAGTGTTTGGTCCCGGGTCTGCGCTGCCGAGACGCGTTTCCCTTCAGGGCGGCTTGAAGTGTCATTATAGACACTATGGGCGCTCGTCTGCTCCGCGGAGGCCCGGCTGACCCAGAGGCAAACCGAAGGGTCCGTTATTGTCTCTGCGCTGTTGGCAGGGCTGGAAGCGCGTCCCTGCGGTACAGAGCCGGCGTCACCTTTGGGTATGTCACCTGCCAGGCGGTGGCGGTGTAAAGGACAAACCCAGCCAGCGATGCAAGTGGGAGAAATGTTATTCGTAACAACCTTCTCTTCCAGTGACTTTATCTCCCCCCCCGTTACTGTCGTGATGAGGCACTGCTCTATGAAATCACGAGTAACTCCTCACCCTCTCCTTGTCTGCAGTGATATTCAGAAAAGCTGTATTCCTGTTCCTTTACTAGTGACTAAATATGCTGCTGTTGTGGTTAGCCAGGATACAGCTTAATTTTAAAGATGTGGGTTAATATATACTTGTCATTTAGTTTTTGATTAGTTGCAGTATTTAGTCCTAAAACTTTGCTTGGTAAAAGGTCAGCTATCTCATGGATTAGTTTACATGAACCGGTTTTGGTAGAAAGCCAGAAAGAGGGACTTTGGTGCACTTCAGTTTGCCTTCCACATTTTTTTCATGGCTTATTGGATTGTGATTTTATTACAGAGTTTTATGTTGTCACTTCTTGACACAGGCAGAGTTACGAGGCCATAGAAGGAGATGGGTTCCCTCCCTGATTAAGATTATTTCTTTTAATGAGACACATTCTGGAAATATGAATGTTTTTAGCTGTCTTTGCTACGTGCAACAGAAAAATTGAAGCGTAACAGGATCAGTAAGTGGAAAAAAAGGCATAATGGTCTGGTCTGAGAAAGCCAGGGAGATGAAAGAACCAATTGTTGATCTGTGAATGATGAATTCTTCCAACACCAGTGTTGTCTGATGGTACGGGTTTCTCCATCTATACCAACACAGTCTGCAGTAAAGTTTCTGGTCAGAGATGTGTGGGGTTTGTGCCATCATATTTTTTTTTTTATCTCTGTGTGGAAATAGTAAGTGCCTGTGTGCTTGTTGAAGCGTGCATATACTGCAGATAAGTTTCTGCATCTTGGCGTTTGTTTGCAAAAAGAAATCGTTTTATTTGTTTGATCAAGGACTGCGTGCTCTGTCTCTCTTCTCCTTTAAACTGCAGCTTAGAACACAGAAAATACCTTTGTGTTATTTATTTTTACATCTTGCTGGCATTGATCTAGGGCAGTTGTCTGTGTGATGTTGCATGTTCAAATAGGCAAGAGGTCCTTAATTCTGAAAAAGAGTGAATGATTTTGGGTTTTGTTTCTCTGCCTAACTTTGATTTTGTCCCTCTTTATAGATAGATTCTGAGAAATAAGTTTTCACTGGTGAGACTGATGGATGATAAGTATCTGTACACACAAAACAACTGGACATACTTTGGGTAAACCAGCTTTTTGAAGTGCGCTTTGTTGCATGCGGGAGTCATATTCTCTGAAGGTCTCTTGGTCAAAGGTGGTAGACTGATTATTACTTGTAATAAAGTGATATTGTGTTTTTGATATTTTATTTCCTATTAGACTAGATATTATGCTGTATGCCATCAAACTTGTTTGAAGTTTGATGGCATACAGGTGTTTGCAGATGAGACACTGGGGTGTGAAAACCCCTTCCTTCACAGTAGAAAATTCTAATGATATTTTTATCATTTTACAATGATGTTCTTCACAAGGAAAGAACAATAGCCTGGTTATCTGTGTCGTGAAGAGAAAATTCTGGATGTTGATTCCTTAGTCCTCCCACAAGTCATGATATGTTTCCCAAGAGTTTCTCAAAAAGTTTCTTGTTTTCATTTTTTTAAGTAAGTGGTAACAAAGACTGATGCACTGAAATGAGACTTTTTTGGTACTTCAGATTTGAGTTCCTCACTGTTCTTCAAATGAGAGCCCTTCAACCCAGCTCAATACATGTGGCTGCGACAGGCTCTCAAAGGGCAAATTCGTATCTGCAGCAAGCATTTACCTTGTGAGTGGTACTTTCAGGGACTGTAACAAATCATGATATGCAGTGTCTGAGTTAATCTGTTTCATGTGGAAGTTGCTTTCATGCTCATATTCATGGAAATTAATAAAACAATTTTTTTTTTACTGGGTAAAGCTGTTTGAATAAAACAAGAATATTAAGAACCTTTAAATCAGAAATTTAAATCAAATTTGAACCTTTTAAGTGTGGCCTGTTTAAGCTTTTACAAGAGATGTGTGGTTTGCAACGGTTGCTGACCCTGTTTCTGGCACTATGAGAGGGGAAGAGGGAAGAGAGGGACGGATGTCAACTTGTAAGAGTGATATTACTGGAGGTTTTAGTACTGGTGGGACTGTTTGATGTTTGCCAGTCTTATATACTTCATAAGGAAATAACTTGTCAAGTCTGCCTTCAAGATCACACCTTTGAATTGTCTCCTATAATTCAAATACAATACCAAATCCAGTAGTGTGTTTTTAAGGAACAGCTGGAGGAATTCTACTTCAGTAGCAGTGGATTTATAGCAAGGTTTTCTCTGTCCTGTGACTGGTACCCTGTTAGAAAATCTCAATTTCCGTAATATTTCACAGGTGTTTATGAAGTGGTCTGTGGAAGAGATTTGATTTATCAAAGTACTTATTCTGGAGAATTATAATAGTGAATTTCTCTTTCGTGCCTTTTCTCCCTCAAAAATTCAAAGAAGGTAACAAACTTCTATAAACATCTACAGATGTGGAAAACTTTTACTTCTGGATTATTTTGTTTGTTTGTTTGGGTTTTTTTTTGTTTTTGTTTTTGTTTTTTTTTGACAAAGAGCAAGAGGATGATTGTAGTGAACAGAGGTTACCATCTGGTTTTGATGACCTGTTTCTAGGGGGGAGCTTCAACATTTTTCAGTGCTTCACATTTAAAACTTCAGGAAAATTCTGGCAGTGGATTCAGGATTTGAAGATTTCTAGCTCTATCTGTTTGCAGTCCAGACAGTTTTTTACAGCAGTGTTAATGACAGCAATAAATAAAAATAGTAGAAGACTTGATGTATTGGATTCTGTATCACATTTACACATGAACTTTTGTCTGTGCATGCTATGTAAGCATCTTGATGTATGCACTGTTTAAATCCTGGCCAGCAGGACTGACCCTAGCCTGGACTCTGCTTAGACATCAGCAGGTCACACAGTCAGACCCACAAGTTGACAGTTTAACTTGTGAAAAAGCAGTGTGTGCTGATGTGCTCAAAAGTGATTTCTCTGTTTGAAGCATGATTTCTGTAGTAAGCTTTTCAAGTATGGAGCTGTGGGGAGGGGACAAAAGGAATGTCTTACCACAGACATGATGACATGAAGCAAAGCTGATGCCTGTGATGGAGTTAGTCAAAAGGCTGTTCTTGAAATAGAGGCTAGATGGGGAGTTCCTAGGCTACTTGAAGGAAAGACAGTTCTTAATAATGAGCCCCTCCCATATTGTGTCCTTCCCCGAAAAGTCAGGTTGCCCCTTCCCCCCTTTCTAAACTCATGCTAATGTTACAAGGTCATTTTTCATTGCTGGCTCAGTTAATGTCATCCTGTGCAATTGTACATCACTGATAAACCCCTTCAGCCCTTTTCACAATGAGTGAATCATGTTAATTGTTTTTGCTGTGTAATGCACAGCCTCCTAAGAGTGGACTGCTATTTAAAAAGCCATTTCTTTGTTTATAGATCTTTTCCTTCACCTTCTTGAAACTGACATATGGGAGTCTTTGAAATGAGGTTAGTATTTGTGTATCTCTGTCTATTGGGTGTTATGGGAATTTTGAGATTTTAGCGAAATACAGGGAAGTTTTAAAATGTCTGCCCTGTAAACACAGTGAAATTTTGCTGAAAGGGAATGCTGGTGTTTTCAAGAGCAAGGGTGTGATGGGTTGCGCGTCGTGAAGGACCTGACCTACATTCACAAAAGTCAAGCTATAAGCACTTCAGAAGCAAATTGAAGATGTAGTATGTTGCACACAGCCATGCCTGCTAACACCTGGATTGTAAAAAGATAGTCCTTAAAAAAAATTAAATTAAAAATGGTCTATTTGGTTTACAGAAAAGTCTTTTTAAGAAAAATTCCTTGTTCCTTTAGCCAGAGTTCCTGCACAGAAATGATCCATATGCTTTTCAGTACTGTTGTTTGCATCACCTACCTAAGCATGTCAGAGGTCATGCATCAAGCTCCCGCTTGCAGTCTTGTGCACCAAAACATTAAAAATAGAGCCTGCAGTGGCCTACATGACTGAACTTAGTATGATACTGCATGTTGTTAGTGATGCATACCTCTCAGCTTGCTTTTTTTCTTCTGCTTTCAGTTTTGTCTGTTTATTCTGTGCTGCGCTCTGCTTCTCCCAAGAGGCATCACCATGTTGTACAAAGCCTTCCTAGAACCTCACTTTCACATTGTTCACGTTAAATCACAAAATTTACACCTTTTATGAAGTCAGTAGTTCCATATTTAGCTGCAGAAGCTTTCAGAGGCACACATGCTAAGATTAATCATATTCAAACTTACTTCTGATGAATTTCATTAGCGTACTGCCATTTGATCAAGGTTTTCTTTGCAAGTGAGTTACACAAGATCAACAGTATTGGCTGGGTAAATTGGTACTTGAAGCAGAATGACAAGACTTAGAATTATAGGTCTCTGAAAATGGAAGGACTATTGTATTTTGAGGTAGGTTGTTTTTCCTTAGATTTTACATGTAATAAGAATAACATGTTTTAAAAGAGTGCAGACCTCTCAGCTGTGTGGCCATAGCTGTCTGATCTCATTTTCTATGCTTACTGAAGATTTTTCAAACTTTCACCATATGTTTACTTCATCTCGGGCCTTGTTCAAGGTCAGATGGTACAAAAAGCACCCACATGGTGTGACACCATTTTCTGAAACATGCAAGATGCTGTTTGCTGTGTGTATCTAGTGACTTACTGACACTGTGAATGCCTTTTTCTGGCTGCTCTCTCTAACATATCAGGAGCTTGGAAGGGGAATAATTGTGCAGTGCCCCAATGCCTGTCCTTGTCCTGCCAGCAAGCTGCAGATGAGGCGTAGTATAAATACCTCCCTTGTTTAGTATCTTTGCAAGAATATGAAATACACTTTGCAAACTGAAAACATACACAATATATAGCATTTCTTTGAGCTTTCTGTGTAGAACTGAATCGGCATTAATTTCGCTTCTTTTCCTTTGAACTTGAACTATAACTTTTAAAAACTATTAATTTTCTGTGTGCATTCTGACATATGGAATGATATTTTTATTTCATCCTGCAGAATATTTAATGTATGGTGAATTAAATGTATGTGAAGAGCTAGTAAGTGATAATAAACTTTGTAAATTTAGAAGTTTGTGATTTAGATAGAATACTGCCATCAGTATGCTAAGGTAGTGCCTTCATTGGAGTAGTTGCCACTTCCTCCATATCTTCTGTGATGGTTTTGTCTCCTTACAATCCAACTTTAAAAACAAATATTCCAGAATTGCTGAAACGGAACTGTTGGGATTTTCATGTTTCCCAAGCTGAAACTCTTTCCAGAAATTTGACCGTAATTCAGAGATGGGTTTAATGTGTAGATCCTGTACATCATCACAATCCATTTCTCCAACCAGTTCAGTTTGAGCATCAGCAGCTCTTGAGCTTCTTCTGTGAGGACTTCGTTAAATTCAGAGTGCTCATTAGCCTGAATTGAATGGAGAAAGGCCTTAAAACCAGCAGCACTGTCCTGAAGACTAATCCTTACCAGTATAGAAACTGGCCAAGGAGCTGTGATAGGTGTTAATGGGAAATTGCTAGTGAAATCTGGTTGGAGACTTTACATGAAAACCTTTTTTTAGTTTTTCCCCATTTGTTTTTATTTGTTTCCTTTCTCATCACTCCTGTAACGTTTTGGGCCTTCAAGCTGTAAAGGACTTATTAGACCAACTATCATCCCGCTAGGACAAGTTTCTCGGATCAGCAAGAATGTGCGTAATGCTCTAACTGATGTAACTTACTTCTCTCTTTATTTCTTTGCAAAATAATTCTATTTCTCTCAAGTCAAGCTAATGCTGAAACCATTCTACTGAAATACCTTAGCTAGCCACCATAGATGTAGCTTGCACTGCAAAAGTTGTGCTCTTGTCTCACAGGTTTTCATGGTTTGAGCAAAATACATTGATAAAACCAATATTTTTGTTGCTGTGAGTGGCACTGCATTACTACCTTTGTGTAAAAATGTTGCAGAAAAGTGTAATATTTGAATGCTAGACATGTTTATAGAGTAGAATTAATCCTAAGATTAAAAGTGTATTCTCACCCACCTTGCGTAACATCTCCCACACCCACCTACACTGGGGGGAAGAATGTCTGCACTGGTATCCCTGCAATGCCCTCTCTCTTTGCAAGAACAGTCAGCCTTCAATGACAAAACTGGTGAAGAGTCTAGAGCACAAGTTGCATGAGAAGCGGCTGAGGGAACTGGGGGTGTTTAGTCTGAAGAAGAAAAGGTGCAGGGGGAGCCGTACTGTTCTACAAATACCTGAAAGGGGGATGGAGATGGCTGGTCTCTTCTCCCAAGTAACAGCGATAGGACAAGAGGTAACAAGATAGGACAAGCTGCACCAAGGGAGGTTTAGATTGGATATGACGAAAAAATTCTTCACTGGAAGGGTGCTCAGGCATTGGAACAGGCTGCCCAGGGCAGTGGTGGAATCACCATCCCTGGAAGTGTTCAAAAACTGTAGATGAGGCCCTTAGTGACATGGTTTAGTTGTGGTCTTGGCAGTGCAGGGGTAATGATTGGAGTTAGTGATCTTGAAGGTCTTTTGCAACCTAGTTGATTCTGTGTTTCTATGGTTCATAATTTTCTTTTGGAAAGACCCCACCCAACTGTAGTTAAAAGAATTGTACCTCGGGCTTTTCACTTGGTTGTTTCTGTGTCTGCAAAATGATTCTTACATGCTGCCAGTGGCTGAGATCCAGAAGATATCAGATGGGAAGTGAAAAAATTTACTTTCAACGGTATTGAAACCGGTATGACACTGTGTTGAAATTTTAAAAGCTTATTTTCTTTGCTGTATTGGTATTTCATTACAGGTGGGATTTGATGTTATTCCTGAATCCAAAATGTGGATTGTAAGGAGAAAAAACTGTTCCAGAAGATACAGAGGAATTCGTAACTGTCATGATGAGGTGCATTGTTACTCAGTGAAAATGCAAGACTGGTAGTACAGGGATCACTTCCTAGATTTGGAAAAAAGCGGATTATTGGCACATTTAAAATTGTTTCTGGTGTGCAGTTTATCCCTGCACATTAGTATTCTGGTACCTTCTTGTTGCTGTTTGTTATTTATGAATGCTTATTTATTACTGAATGCTTTACAGTAGCTGAAGAAACTTATTGCTGTCTTTGTTCCTTGAAAGAATTAATTGATTTAAGATACTGAAAGTAATACTGTGTGAGAAAGAAGGTATACTTGATCAACAAGGGTGTTTTGAAGTAGAGCACTTTCTCGGTGCTCTGCGAACTCTCTAAGGAGGTGATAATTCAGGAATTGTGAGTTTATGTATGTGAAATGACTGGTTGTAGTTATGCTTCTGTGCTTGCACTTGATGGGGTTTTTTTACTATTCATCAGTAGTTCTATTTTACACATATGTATGTTGTTGTTTCTTTATCCTCTTTTCTGATGTTCCTGCCAAAGAAGATTGCATTGGTTGAAGATCCAAAGTCTGGGAATTATAACTGTTGTGAGCAAGGCAGGATATGCTTCCTTGCTTTGGCTAAAAGAAACTTTCAGGCTGTGGTCAGTGAGCTTTACAAGCAGTAATTACATCTCTAAAGTGCTTTGTGAGCTGTGTCGTTCTGTAAAACGATGCAAGTGATGTAAAGACCTTGAAGAAAGTCTTTCTGCACTTGAAATTAATTAGACCTCTTGATTCCTAGGGTAGTGTTCAGAGTTTTTGATCTCAGCTGTTTTTCTAGCTTGAAAAGGTTGTCTGTGTGTTGTATCACGTAACACACAGTTTACATTCAGTAAGCTATAGTCTCTACTCATGTAGTGTGTTTACCCCCCAACTTCCTCCTTCTAAAAGAATGCTGTTAAAATAACAAGTGTCAAATATTGGTTAGGAAAAAAAAAAGTTATGATCAAGAACATGTAGACAATCCTAATAGGAATTTTTATCTCTAGGCAGTTGGTTGGTTTGCTTGTAATAGGATTGAAGTCTCCTGTGTGTCTGTTAGATATTATCATAACTGTTATGAATCAGGATCTTTACAGATCTGTTCTGGTACCTGGTTGTTTTATTTTCTTTTCATTTTGGAGAACTTCAGAGGACTCATGTTGGTTTTATTAGTTAAGTTTATGAAACTGTAACTGAAATCAACAAAGACAAAATTCATATGGTAAGTCCAGTTATGGCAGAATGTTTTGCCTAACCATTCAGTGCATTATTCTGCTATGTTTATATTTAGGAAAAAGCCCACGGATTAGCATCTTATCAGAAAGAATTTTATTTCTAGTTGATAACTCTAGTTTCAACTAGAGCTATAGGAAAGGTCTTAGATTTGATGGATCCCCAACCTAGTAAAGACTGCTGATGATGATCTTACTTTGAAATTCTCTGCCCTATTCACACCCCTCTTAAAATAGGGAATGCAGTTAAACTTTTAACATAGTTCATATATATGGTTTGAAATTTTAGTGTTTTGACTATTAAATAGTAGTCACTGATAGATTCATTTGTGTTTGGAGTTCCTAAAAAGGGATTCTGAAATGAAGATATGGAAGCTTTCTTTTGATCGGTATTTTGATATTTCTTACGTGGTCATATGTAGTAGATTTTTCAGATGTTAAAATAAACATTAAACCCAGCTTCACGAGTGAATAACAAGATCTTTTGCATGTGCTGCTGCTATGAGCTGTATGTCAATTCCACTTGATGCTCTCTGTGATGCATAGCTCTCGGTGGCCCTTCATGCCTGAAGCTTTGTGTTGTGACTGTCCCTACCTGGCAGAAATCCATGTGCATTTTATTCAGTCAGTCAGCGGAGGTGGAAAGGGTGTGAAGAGTTGGGAAATGCAGCTGTACTTTAAGCTTTGAAATCATGCTTCCTGCAGCTAAATGTCCTCCTTCCTTTTAGGATAATTCATTTGGGATGACAAGTGTCTAGTGAGCTGCATTGACGATACGCAGTTATCCACTCTGTCAGACATAGAAAGAAATTAGAATTGAAGTTTTGCGGAGGTGTATGCATACTTTTTTGAGGGTTTGAGGGTGGAAGAAGGATTCCTGTAACTGAGATGGTCCTAGAGATCCAGTCTGTGATAAAAATAATGTTCAGTAGGAGAAATTTAACTGTTGTTTTGTGGAAGAAGCAAACCAATACTGCCTTTGAAACCTAAAGCAAACAACAACAAAAAAATAATTTAAAATTCCATATATAAGCAGTGATGTATACTCTACATCTAGGAACTTGTTTCCCCTTGGCAAAATGGATATTTAAGTGAAATGGACATTGCCAAGTTAAATTTAACTGGAAGTGAATGTTTTGTGAAAAATAAGCTCTTGACATTAAGTCATATTTCTTTAAAAAAATTATAATAAGGAGTTATTTTTGTAACAAGCATTTGAATCACAGTTTATGCAATACAAACACTGAAGCTTTATGTTACTACATGAGAACCTGAACTTCAAACAAACAGTGTGAACTCTTATATTTGCATACATGTGGTAGTGTGGTTTGGTTATTTTATTTTTCCCCCCTTTTTTTTAATCCTTACTGCATGCTTTCGTTTTTGAATATAAATTTGCAGTTCAACAGCAGTGAATTTACACATGGGTGTGGGTAGAAAACGAGAAGAGAACTTAAGGGAGCAAATTCTTCTGTCTCTAATTTTGTGTGGATTATCTCAAAATGGTTTCACATGCATATCGACGTATTTGTTACTCTTATGGAAAAAGGTGTAATAACACCAGCTTATGCACAGTGGCTACTGAAATGTAGTGTGATACTTTCTGAGACTGTGACTTCTGTGTGCTAAAGAGAGTTGCTCACTGTGGGTAAGCCACTGTGTGATGGAACTGGCATGTGCAGAAAGGTCCTGTGCATACAGCTGATGTCTTAATTTCCTTCAGTTCCTGGTGGCTGAGATAAGCTGAGGGCCTCATCTGTTACTGGGTGGCTGGGTAACTGATGTAAACCCAGCATGGTATTTGTCTTTAGGATATTTGTGAGCTTCAGGAAGCTCCAGAACTGTTGGAATACAGGCTAGAATTAGGCAGCAGACTCCCCTACCCACCCCCCCCCTTTTTTTTTTGTCTTTTTAAATGTATGTATTCTCAAATGAAATCTTTGTACATAAAATTTTATATTTAACAAGTATTTTGGACAACAGGATTTTTGAAATAAAATGTTTAAAATGTTATTTTCTCTCTTTTTTTTTTTGTTATGTTGCTAGTATAATGTTAAAACTAGCTGAAGATACATTCCTTTCTGATCATTGCCTTCCTCCATCCCTGTAGGTTTGGTTGGACTGTTCTTTCTCTCCTTTCCCTTTCTCCTTTTTTGTACATCTCTGTCATAGCCTACCTTACTTGTCACCTGCCTGCTCTTCTCAGCCCAACCTTTTTCTACCCACAGCATACAGAAGTTCCTGTCTCTTATCTCTCTCCTCTTGACTCTTTCTGTTTTGCTGTGATTTGGGAGTTACGAGTAAACAATACATACAGCATATACTAGAGCACGGTCAGTGTAATGATTCCAGGATGGCATGTTGATTTCAAAACCCTGATTTAGATTACATTATGTTTGCATTTCAATATTTGCTGCGCATTCCTAGTTTCCTACCTCTCCTGCATGTTTTATAGTCAAGCAAATAAAATAATCTTTGTTCTTTCAGATTTGTGTGGTTATCCACATACTGGTAAGATTTCTTTATTTCCCCATTGTACCTTTGGACTTTTAAGTAGCATTGAATCGTTGAATGTGTTCTTTGATCTCTGTAATTTTCTTCATGATTTTTGGAAATGTGCACTTTAATTTATGCAGTGAATTACAGATTGATATTAGAAATAAACCATGGTACGAGTTGTAATTCTTAAAATAGGTTCTGAGGCCGTGTAGGTTTTCTGTTTTTGAAGAGCATGGAATGCATATACACTGTTTTCTTCCAAATAAAAATCTGAAAAGAGATTGAGTTAATAGCAATGTTAAGATTTTCAATTCATGGAAAGAAACTCTTGATAATTACCATCTTTGTAGTTGATACTGTGCCCCCGTTTCAGTGGGTCCAGCTGTATGTAAATCTCCTCTAACGATCTATTTTTGCGTTTCTTTCCTCATGTAAATGAGGAATCTCTTTGGCTTCTGTTTGGGAACTCAAATCTGATTGACTTGGCATCTCCTAATTGAGAGGCAGGATCTGTTACTGCAAAAGGTTTTTCCTTCTATTGTCAGGGAGTGGGAACGTGTGTGACTCTGAGCTCAGAGGCAGTCAATGGGACGCGATGGGCCTGTTGTGGCCAGGTTACCTGGCAAACCAGGTGGCACCCTGAGGCTCAGCAGGGCAAAAAGGGCTGCTGTCCTGCCACTGTTGGGTTCCTGGGATCCAGCTGCACATGCAGTCCTGTCCTGTCCTGTTGGGGAATGGTGCGACCAAGGGGGGTTTCAGCTCAGTGTCTGGTATTCTTCTTCCCTTGGTTTTGTTGGCCTGTGGCTCTTGTCCAAGTGAAGGTTTTAGTTTATGGCTCTGTACGTCAGAAGCACTCTCCAGTCGTGTTGTCTACTTCTCTTTAAAACTGCTATGCAGAAATTTGCTGAAATAGTCACAAGTGCTTCCTGTGCAATACTTGTTGGCCATGCCATCATCTCCACACGCAGCTCCTTCAGTCTAATCATGCTTTGCTAATCAAACCTGTAGGGAATGTCACATGTTAAGTCAGTAGACTGCTAAATGTTGCTGTATCTATATGACTTCATTTCTCTCATTTATGTGACAAAAATTAGTGGAGGCACCTAGATCTCAAGAGAATGTGCTGACTTGCTTGAGCCATTGTCAGTACTTACATGGGGATTTTAATCCTTTTTTTCATCAAGGCAAAATAGTTCTGATGCAGGTAACCTTCCCTTATCTGAAGGGGGCCTACGGGGAAGAGGGACTCTTCATCAGGGACTATAGCAATAGGACAAGGGCAATGGGTTTAAACTTAAAAGAGTGGAAGTTCAGGTTAGATGTAAGGGAGAAGTTCTTTACTGTGAGGGTGGTGAGGCACTGGAACAGGTTGCCCAAAAAAGTGATAAATGCTCCATTCTTGGCAGTGTTCAAGTCCAGGTTGGACAGAGCCTTGGGCGACATGGTCTAGTGTGAGGTGTCCTTGTCCATGGCAGGGGGTTTGGAACTAGATGATCTTCAGGTCCTTCCTAACCCAAACCATTCTGTGATCCTATTAAATAAGGGTATGGTGTGTGTGGAAGAAGATAATTCTGGATATAACAACTACTTTGGCAGGGGTGCAATACTGTATGATTCACTACTGTGAAGTTTCAGTAAGTGCACGTAAACTGTATATTCAAGTCCATTGCTAGCTGTAAAGCACTTCTGTTTGCTGTGATGTTAAAGCATCTGAGCTTGTTGTAGTCTTGCCATTAAATACTATGATAAGTTTGCTAAACAGGACCTGTGTGAGAATAATGCTTTTTAAACTAATTCAGTACATGGAACATACTCTTGCAAGATGCTTCACATTCAGTTGTGTATTCAAAGCACTTGTTGTGAGGGTATATTGCATCTGATTTATAAATAGTCCAATTGACTTCTTACTGCTTGCTACAGTTCTCTTTCCTCAAGTAACTTGGGTACCTTTTTCTTTATCTGTTAGAAAATAATAGGAAAAGTATGTGCTGATAAAGCTTTGTTGTTGATGTCTTCTGGTAATACCTAGCTGTAATCTGGAAAATATTTGACCCAGGAGCCTGTTTGATCTCTGGAAAGATCTCTGCAGCAGTTTTCAAGTAGGAGTCTGACAATATTTACTTATTGTTTGGAGAGAAACCCATAACTTAGTTCAAGAAAGAAGTTCTGTGTCGCTGCTAAATGGCATTATCTCTGTCTGTCTTACTGTCTTGGTATGGTTTCTTTGTTCACCCATGATATTTTCTTTGCATTCTTCTCTTTCTGTCTTCTGTTTATCCCTTTGTGGCAGGGTTTATTTGTTTTGCAACAAGTAAGCTTTCTTATCCTAGCAGGCTGAAGTAATTATCTCGGACTGGGTCATGATAGCATTTTTTGATCCCATAAATAAACTTGTGGTTAGTGCATTTTCTTAATGGATCTTAAACCAGATGGGAGGAAAAAGTCACGGTTTCCTTATGGTAATATATAGGTGTTAGCCCCAGGCACTTGCCTGTATATCTTAAATAGTTAATACATTGGTAGTTACCGTTAATTATTTCCATTTCATTCCTTCGATTGAAAAGGATCATTATCATCTCCATGGTGGAACACTGACCTAGTAAACAAAGGAGAATCAGAAATTACTTGCAAATGAAGGTTGTTGTGATGAATAACACTCTTTATGTATTCATGCTTGTGCTTATTAATATAGTATATTAACAGTGGGTGACTTAATGTGTTTTCAACCTCAGACAGCAGCAATGTCCTCAGCTCTTTTTTTTACCAGAATGATGGAATTAAACAAAAAGGATTGATGAGATTTAGAAAAAAAGAAAGCTAAAGCAACTTGGATATTAAATAATCTTACAAATAGTGTGCTGGATTCTTGGAAACAGAATTTTTTTTTTAATAAAGTTAATGTATGCCCTCTTCCCCTTAACGGAAATTCTTTTATTTCCCCCTTATAAAAGATTTTTATTTTTTAAAGACAGAATCTTGATGCCCACAAGCTAGAATTAAAAATAACAGCAGGCATCTTTCAAGCAAAACAATCTCCATGTCACCAAATAATATTTGTGAGAGAATTAAAAGCCCTTGAAACACATCCGAAGACATATGGTGAATGGGTAGAGAAATACTGTTTTATTCATTGATACTACAGACTGAAGTAGTAATTTCAGTGTTCCAAATTGCTTACTTAAATATCCTTTTCTCGGCTCTAAAACTCACGTAGATTTAAATACTAATCTGTTGTAAATAAGCTCAACTGAAATCAGTGGAACTACATTTAGGAAAATGTACCTGTTTACTTTCCCAGGTGATGTATTGAGGCAACTCTTAAAGTCAAATCCAGATTTTGGGAGCTCCTTTAGGCTGTGCCAGTTTTCTGAGGACCGTACGAAAAGAAATAGAGATGTTCTCTGCCAGTTCAAAACAAGTAGAAAGTTAATCTAATTCTTGTAGTGAAATTGCTTCCTTGAAAGTAAAATTATACTGTAATGTTTATAGAACAGGTTGGTTTTAGTTGTGGGATTGGTGTGTGTATGTATATATATATTTATACATGTATATATAAAAAGACCCTACAACTAAAACCTTTCTGTAGAGAAAATCAGGGTTTCCATCTGAATGTAGGAGCTATTCCACATAGGTTTCTGCCAGGAACATGTAAACCAAATATTGCTGATAACAGCCAGAGACTCATTTTCCTAATTTCTTTACTTGTCTGTATACTGTACAATAGGTCTTTTATTGTAAAAAAAAAAAAAAAAAAAAAAATTTCTCTGTGAAACTATATTTAAAAGGTAGCTGACCAACTGCTCTTCTGTCTCCCTCCCTCCTTCAGACTAAGGGTCTGTTACTGCCAACGTTATTTTCTGATGAGTATTTGCTGTGTATGTAGTATGCTAACATACTCACTGTATGACTAACTTTCAGAAAGATGAACCACTTGATTACTCTGTAAGGTTAAGAAGCAAGAGCAAAATAGGCCTTTACTAAATTTTGCCTCCTTCCAAAAAGTGCCTTACATACTTGTCTTCAAGTGTTGTATTGGCATGCAGCAGAGAATTTGAGAAATCCCACAGTTGGTCAAGTCAGTGTCTCTGACAATAGTGGCTGCTCAGAGAATGTGTATATTGAGCTATATCAGATGAGCCTTAGAGAACAGAATACCTGTAAGCATATAAAAGACACAAACAAGAAATAGAACTCTATGGATGTGACCTTACTTTTAAAGGAGAGATAGTACTAGCCTTAAAAGAATAAATGACATTCCTTGTATATAAACCTCTGCATTAGATTTGGGTTGCTTCTTGTACAGGAAAGTAAGTTTGTCTGTGGATTTTTTTAGAGTATGCTCCTTTATTTCCTAGGCAAGAGGGCACATGCCACAGTCCTACAGAAATATGCTGGTACATGAGCAGCAGACATCCTTAGATATTTGATAGTTTAATTTTGCTGGGCCTAGGCTACGCTGAGGGTCTGTGAGCACACCACGACAAATTTTCATACAACTACAATGTTGAAAAATACTTTTTTTTTTCTTAACAAAACTGTGTAATTTTGAAAAACAGTTACCACATACCAATACCTTTTATATGGACGTGCAAAACAAGTTAGATTTTCAGTGTGAAATACGGTTTTAGTGTTTAGCAGTACAATGGCATGCATTTACAGACTGACAGTTGCTTTAAAGGAAAGAGCAAGGTGTTGGCTTTCTCAGGGTCAGCCACAGAAATGGCATAGGCTTTTCAAAACTAAGTTGCTAGCATACTTCAGTTCTGGCCTCCTAATTTCTGGAGGAGCCATAGTCAGCCTTACGGTATCTGTAGTTCTCAACTTTTAGTTTGAGTGCTGAGAGTGATTTGGGTATTATGCGGGCAATAAATACTGCTTGGTGGGAATGCGGTCAAGCCATCAGCTGTGCTTCATAGTCTGGTTTTTCCTTGCCTGATAGCACTGCACAAAGGGGAAAAGGAACTTGAAACATGAAACTTCTGTTAACAGTTAAAATTTGCTGCTCTATATGTGTTGGAGAGCATTGTTCGCGCACTGAAAAGAAAATTGGATTTATATCAGGACATATGTTACTACTGGATAAGAGGAAGTGTTTTCTTCTAGAAAAGGTGACTTCCAGAATATACTGTACTTGATTATGTAGGCAGGTTTAGTAATTGCAAAAATTACGTGCTAGATAAGCAAGTAAAATTCAGAGGTTAAATTAAAGTTGAAGGCTAGCCAAATGGTGAAAGGTGATGTGCATATCAAATTACATATATTGGGGGGGAAGGGGGGGGGGAGAAATCTGTAACATTCCTCTCTGCTCTCCCCATTCTGTAATGTACTTATTTACAAGATAGATGCTGAAGGAGGAGGCAATATTGCAATTTGAAACTGCAGTCAAGTGCTCAAGCATTTGTGGCGTTATTGTTTTGGTTCCCTTTCATTTCCAGTGAATAGAAGAACCTTTTAAAAGATTACATTTCACAAAAGATTAGTGTTCAGAATATTTAGTTTCTGATAGTCAACAGGTGACATTCTAGACAATAATTTTAATGTATTTTATGTACAGCTTATCCAGAGCACTTATTAAGAAAACACGTTTACTTTCATCTTTTACTGAAGGAATTTTGGGCTAGTTGAAAAAAGGAAAGATTTAATTTCTGTACATGTCTGTTTGCCTATCTTGATTTGAAGCCTGATGAGAAACGTGGCAGATAAAACCTACAAAATGTTACACTGCCAGTATTTTGGAAACTGCCCCTTATCCAGATCAAATTCTGAGATTTGAAATCTTGGCCATTTTTAATATAACTTTTATCACAGTATCACAGTATGCTAGAGATTGGAAGGGACCTCGAAAGATCATCTAGTCCAATCCCCCTGCCGGAGCAGGAACACCTAGATAATGTTACCCAGGAATGTGTCCAGGCGGGTTTTGAATGTCTCCAGGGAAGGAGACTCCACAACCTCCCTGGGCAGCCTGTTCCAGTGTTCCGTCACCCTCACTGAGAAGAAGTTTCTTCTCAAGTTTAAGTGGAACCTCTTGTGTTCCAGTTCCATCATTGGTTTAGAGCAGTCCACAGTCATTTCTGAAATTGCAATAAAGTCTCCATGTTGTCTGATGCTACTTTACAAACATTGGATATGAAAGTAAATAGACAGAAGGTGATATTATTCTGCCATCTCTCTGTTATTGCCTGCTCATACCTACTTCTAGCTACTGTCTGCGTTTCCCCAATTTCTCGGATGCTCCTGTTTCCTGAAAGTAAAAGTTTTATACGCTGTAATAAACAGCCCTTTGGCGTTCTGCAGTTTCTTGTACCTGAAGAGAAAACCAGCTGTTAAATACCCCCAGTGCAAGTGTACAGTGTTTTATGGAATATTAAATACAAAATGGGCATTTTAGCAGAGTATGTGCCCTGCCCAGTGATGGTCTCTCCATTGCCTTCTGTACCTTCATTCACTAGATGTGTTCAGCAGCAGTAGCTGTGTCGGGGACAAGGTTCAGCAAACACCTGTTGTGTTTCTGCTTGGAGGTGGTTCTATTTAATTGGTGGATCAACAGTCAGCATCAGAGTCCACTATCAGCATTCATCCTGCTATTGTTTGTAAACTGAGTATTGTGCAGTGATGGGCACTGGAACTACAGCTAGGCAATTGAAAGACAGCAGAGGCTTTGAACGTCTTTGCTTTGGCATTTATCATCTCAGTTTTTTCTCATGTTTTAACTTTGTCTTTAGGAAATGGAAAAATATGTTTCTAATTAAGGAAAAATAATTGCAAGCTGTGTTAATGTCGTTAATTCTGGTTTGTGTTTATCCTTTCAGCTGTATCTGCTAACCAGGGTATATAAGCATTTTCTCTGTGAGGGTGCTCTTCTGTCATTTTGAAAAGATTGTTAGCTGTTAGAATATTAGTAAGTAATTCCTGCCTTATTTGTATTGCCATTGAAATATTCTTTATCATTCATTACAGATTTTCATGCTTAAGAGAAAATCTTGTTATTCACAAACAGTGCTTATTTTCTGATTCAGCTGGGCTTCCTCACCTCCTGCTGATTGATGAGTTATAAATTCCTATAGACTAATGAAGAATTGTCTGCTTTCTAGTTGACTGTTGTTTTTTCCTTGTTCTGGTTTTGAAATGAATATATTTTCAGAAGCTTCTTGTTACAATTTAAATCCTACCAATTTAATTCCAGTGTTTTCCATTTCAAGTGATCCTTGATAGTCCTCTTGGCCATTTATTCTGTTTTCTCTGTTTGCTATGTGGAAAATGTCATTTGCGTGGGGTAAATTCACAGTTGGCTGATAGGCCCAGGTATGTCATAATATGCTCGTTCTTAATTTTTTAAAGTTTGAGTAATCCTAGAAACAGTGGCAATTCCCACATACACCTATTTGCATATATATGTATATACTTAAAAGCATGGAGAATAGTTTGTGACTTCTGATTGTTTATACACTGCAGGATATTGGGAACTGTAGGATACACACAAAACACAGCAAAGTGGTACAGAAGCCAAATATACTGTTGTGGAAATTCTAAGCAAATACAGTGTCTCTGTCCCTCCCTCTCTTCCCCTCCCTCTCTGTTTATGTATAACCCATTGCTTATTAAATGTTTGCTGTAGGAAGTTAACATGGATGATTATTTACAAATGATGCACCACCTTGAAACGTGAATGTGCTAGAGAGATGAACAATGTTTAAATGTCATTAAGAAACTTATGAAAACTAAGAAATATATATTTTTAATTTTAATTAAAGAATTGATGCCTAGTCATACAAATTAACTTTATAATTGTGTATCAGCTATTTTCATGACCATAATTTTCGCGTGATTAGTTATCTGAAATTATAACTTGAAAATAGTTTCTTAAATTGCCAGTTTTGAATGGGGACTTCTGGCACAGAAAAGGACAGGTACATGTGCCTTTTGTAACAAGTGTTAAATCAGAGTAATGGGGGTCTCCTTTTTTCAGATGCAGTTTTTTCATTTTCCTGTGTTATGCTTCTCAGTTCATAAAGTAGACATTCACAAACAGAGGAATCAAAATCTCTCTGTAAGGAGCACCACCCAGTATAGCAGCAAGAAGTGTACAAGTTTCTGTTCTCAGTAGTCAGAGAGCACCTGCTGCCTTAAGAGGTGTGCTTATTGTTCAGTTTAACTAACTTGCCGGGATGACACTGTGAAATTAAGATACAGGAATGGAATCTTTAAAACTTCTGTTTTAGCATTTAAGTATGTGAAAGATTTGACTGGGTTATTTTCCTGTGCCCTCTGAAGAAAGCAAATGATTCAGTAGACTTCGAACATGTAACTGAATGGCCTGTTTTTTTCCAGAGAATTTCGAATACATTATTTTTAGGGAAACACTAAATCACATCTGTATGCCTTAGCATTTAAGTATTTAAAGCATTAGTTTTGTATTGATTAACAAAATTGCTGGAAAGTATTTTTTCCATCCCAAAGTAGTTGCTCTTTTTCTCTTTAAGTTTGCTCTAGCCTTTTGCTTGATGCTGTAGTGCAGAGATTGTTCATTTCCTAGAAAAAGGCAGAACAGAATTGCAAGTGTGCTTCAGGGTTAACTGGTCTCTGTGGACAAATTGATCCCTTGGAAGGAGTATCTTTGTGTGTTTTGTCTAGCTCTAATCTTTGCTTCTGTGGTGGAGAAACCGTGAGTAATGAAGTTCTTTAACAGATTGTTTTCCCTCAATTAATTTATTTACAGACTTTTAAACATCCTAAATTCTTGAAAGTCAAATTCTGATGCTGATTCCAGATAAAGGAGCACAGGTGTCACCAGCTTATCTCAACACTGCAATCCTTTTTAAGGGCTTGAATTTTCCTTTTTTATCCGCAGGCTCATGTCACCGTGTCTCCTTTCAAGGCCACTCAGATGTGCACTGAAGTTGATTGCTGATATCATCTGAAGCCATGGCAGGCAGGAGCCTGATGAGTTTTATCTCTCTGCCATAATGTGCCTATAGTAGGCAAAGTTTATGGTATAATAGTTTTATGTTTTCATTTTTAAAGTATTGTATCAGTCAGTTATTTTGTGCGGGACCAATATAAGGAGCTAATATTGGTAACCAGTACAAAAGTATAATATTTAAATAATGTTTCTGTGCACTTGCTGCAAAGCTTCCATTTAATATTTACCAAAAAAAAAAGAACAAGAAGAAGAAATGTATGGAAGACTTTATAGTATTTGTGAAATGCCTGTGCTGTTTAACAAGCAGTGGTACTGTGGGTCATAAAATGTACAGCATGTTTTGGTTTTGCCCTGGGAGAGTGCTTATAGATTCGGGTTGTGTATTCGTTCCCAGAGCTTTATGAGGTGGATGAGGTGATGGCCTTGGAATCTGCTCCATGGAGAATTCCCTGTGCCAGACCTGGTAGGATAGAAATACTGCATATTTGCATCCTCCCTTGTGTGTTGGTCTTGCTTCTTGGAGATGTAGTGGTCTTTCAGTCCCTAGAAGTATTAGTGATCAGAGCTGGCCTTAAAATCGTGGCAAAATGGAAAGGGGACTCTGTTGTGGTCTAAGAGAGAAACTGGATTGTGTTTCCTTATTTTGAAGTTAAAGGCTCCTTTACATTTGCCTATGAAGTCTCTGTGCTGGTGTTGAAGGAAAAGGAATTATTTTTCCTTTTTCTTGCCACTGTGAACGTTGAGTTACTGCTGCTTCATTTTTGGGAATCAGCTGGGGATGGACTTTTAAGTGAAGACACTGTGAAGGTCCACTTCTAGGGTTCCCTGTATCTGGGTCCTTATCAGAAGGGAACTCTGTAAGTTCTAAAGTTCAAGAGAAACCAGAACAAATCCTAAACCAGTTGAAAGGTGAATGGATAACTAGTAGAGGCTGTATTTTATGTTGTAAAGCAACACACTTCTCTAACAGGGAGTGAATAAATCATTTCTGACAGCTGTATAGCTTTCAGATAGAGGAGAATTGCAATGACCTGCTTAGGGGCAAAAATAGATAACAGCCATTAAAATATATGGCAGATATGATAACCAGGTGTTAAAAATTCTTCAAACATTTTATTGGATTTGGGTTTTTTTGTATTTTTTTTTTAATATTTTTTTTCCTGGGTTTTATTGTTTTGTTTTGGGCATTGTGAAAACAAACCAAGGGATCCCAAAATCTTAGTATGTAACAGCACTCTGAGTGAACCATAGTGTGCCTTTTCTCAAGAGATCTGCTTTGCATTTTGTCATCTGTGTGTGTTTTCTGTGTGTTAGAGGATTATTTTAAGAGGCCTTTTTCAGAGCTATATAACACCTGCAGTTTTTTCTACAATAATGCTAGGAAGAAGCAGCAAACTTGAGTTTGAGTTCCTGTAATCTCCCGTCTGGCTTGTGGAGTTAGCTTCTTTCATGCCAGAACTTGTTTAATTCTGAGATACTTCAGGAATAGGACCCCATTAACCTTTCAGTTTCAACATCAGTGAAATTTTTCGTGGTTCAATTGGTCATGCATCTGTTGTGGCATGTTGCGCGCAGAGGGGGCTGAAAACTGCCATCAGAGGCTTGAGTATGAGAAGGGGGTATTTTGAAGTAATCCTTGTTATAGCTGAGACTGCTGTGAAGTAGACCTGAGTGTAGCTGGCACTAAAGAGGAATGTTGGAGCCCTGTAACAACTGGTTTTTCAGCTCTGTGCAAATACGCATTGGCAACTACTGTACAAGTGGTAAGAAAACTGAAAATCACAAACTTCTTGCACAAGTGTAATATGTTGTCTTACCTGATAGTAATGAATTCACCATTGCTTTTACTTAATCTTCCTAAAACTTATCTTCTGATTTGAGGATTTTAACTCATTTCTGTATCTTGGTCATTTGTGGATGTCAGAGGTGCGTAACTCAACGCCTGTCAAGTTACATCAGGCATGAAGGGACAGGTTATGTTAAGTCTTGGTTTGCCTTTGGCTGCTCTCTTTTCTGAGGGCTTTGTAAAAGTCTGCCAGATTTTGATTTTGACCTGTTTGAATATGTAGTAGTTAAGGCCACATGAGTTGTGTTGTGCTCTTTGAGTTCCTCAGATAGGGTGTTCTTATATATAGGAACATTGTGCTGCACCTTTGTAGAGAAATAGGAATTACTGCATGTGTCCTCAGTGATTTAAAACGGAGATATTGTTACATATCTGATGCTTTGAATCAAATTACATAGTACTAACATATTTACTGAGTTATACTCAAAATTAAGAACAGTTAATATTCTCTGAACTAATTTGGTTGACAAGAGTTCTGTCTCCGTTTTTTTCCTTTGATATAAAGGCAGAAGTAACTGAAATAAAACACTTGCCCTGATTCTTTTGCTGTTGCACTGAAATGTAATCAATGGAAATCAGTGGAAATACCTTTAAATGCTGAATCACATTTCTTGTCATCTGTTACTTTATTTTCCGCCAATCATTCTGTCTTCTGAAAACAGAAGCGCTATATAGTTGGACTTCAGCAGTCATCCAGCAGAGAATTCTGCATAGCTTATTCGTTAAATTTATGTATCCTACATGTTTATATCGCTGGGGAAGAATAATTTAGTTATTTTCTGTTTGCAGAAATGCTTATCTTCTTTATGTAGATTAGTTTACCATTTTGCCCAGTGACTTTGAACAAGCATCCTCCTCCTTTTCCCTGTCCTCAAATAACCCCTCTTCCAAATTTTATGCATTTTAACTTCATTTTTCATATCAAGGTTTGTAAGAAATAATATTTATTTCAATGCTACAGTGACAGTACTGATATATTTTAGCTTACTTGTCATGCCTCCCTTGACTGAGCACTTTGTGACAGGAAAGAAAACCTTCATGTTTGTGCCTGGCTGATAAAGCATGCTTAACCAAAGTGGACCTGTAGCCTGAGCAAGCCATATTCTCCTGTTTCTTAGGGATCTGCTCAGTGCTGATGCAAACCTTGGAGACTGCTGTTATGAGCTAACTTCTGGTAACATCATAAAGATACATTGAATGCCCAGTGGTATGTTACATATGCTTGGAAGGTTGTAAATATATTGTGCTTTCATGGAGGAAAGTGTCTTGTAAGTGGGAAGAGGTTTGCCAGAAGGAAGTTGCCTGCAGAGCTCCCCTGCTCCAGCAAGTTTGTTCAGATGTCTGACCTTTTTTGCCTCCAAATGGTCACCATTCCCATTGTTTGCTCTTCCCTGTGTTAAAGTTTTTCTTTTGAGTTGAAATAAAGCCAAGTGTCGGTTTATCTCCGGCTGTCTTTTAATTAGGTTTTGGGTTTTTTGTTTTTTTTTGTTTGAGTTCATTATCTCCTGTTTCTTGTATGCAATTTTAGCAGTGGTGTGTTGTTGCAGGAAAGAAGAGAAAAATAAATCATTTCTTGTTTAGATTCCTGCATCTGAAACACTCATCCCTCCTTGTCCTTCTCTGGTTAAACACGCTGTTGACAATGGATAAAGAACTTCTTCTGTCTTTATCAGGATAACCTGACAAAATAGAGGAGCGGAAATGAATGAACTGCTAAAGCAGTCTTTGGGATGGTTTTGGTTCAAGCATGGCCCCACTGCATGCAGATGTTCTCCTGTGGGTCACCTACTTTTTATTTCTTCTGGTTAAACCACAAAATGTGTGGTAAACCGGACTATTCTCTTGGTCTCATACTTGGAGAAATGTACTGTGAATATTTTACTGCCTAAAAAACTAGCTTGCAAATTAAGAGATGTGTTGGCTGCCCAGACCTTTCCTGTTCCTTGAAAAGAGCCTAAAATGGGAAATATTTTGCAGGATTGTGTTTAAATCCTGTCTGGAAAAGAATGATTTCTATAAATCTCTACAAACGTGAACATCTTCTGCCCCGTCTCAACTGGGGAAAATGAACAAACTTGAAGTCTTGTTTATTGTGCTGTCCGAGGTTGAATGAAAACTGTATTAAGAGCAAGTCAAAGCCAGTCACAGAGATAATGACAGGTATTCATAGCTTGTTGTAATAGTTTTACTTCTGACAGGAGTTTCGGTATTTACTCTTAATTTCTGCTGCTTTCCCATAAACTGAAATGGCATCAATTATGATGTTAGATAATAAACATCCTGGAGGCTATTCTCTGTTCCTTAAACCGAAGCAGATGGAGACCTCTATGACCATTAACTGTGCAGTAAAATTGTTGGTGCTTTCTTTTTCCTACCACAGTCTTGTTCAGAGCAACACAATTTGATCTTGTGTGTCCTACCAGGAAGTCAGCTGCTCCAGATTAAATGAAATGAGTTTTAGCAATGTTTGGAGGGACTCGGGCTGGGACCACCGTGCTCACTCTATTTAAGACTTCAAAGCAGGTTCTCAGCAGTGAAATATCTTTCAACCCATGTAGCTCCCACCATATAGATCAGTACCACTGGGCTTTTTTAATTATTCAGTTAATCCAGAGGAGGTAGTTCCAATTATTTTTCTCTTTCAAATGTCTGACTGCTGTGCTTCTCTATTCAGGATAGCAGAGTGAGTTACCAACACACTCTTGTGTTGCAGACTGTGCTTCATGCTTGAAGGTGATTTTCTAGTACACTTGGAATTCTGGGGTTAGTAACTCAACATTACATAAGGTGGGTAGATGCTCTTTAGTAACCTCTCTTTTATTCCTCGGTAGCAAATACGATGAGTACAGAGTGTTAGTGTCCTACAGAAAAATAGAAAACCTCTTGTATGTTTTAAAATCTGCCATGAGTTACATAAGTGTAATGAATGGTTTAATTACTTTTTTTCTTCTGTAACAACAGTCTTCCATCTCCTCATGTTCTCATTCCTCCTCCTTCACAAGCTTTTGTTGTTGTTAAATCCTGTATTCGTTTTTAGTGTTGCTTCCACTTGTGTTCGAGAGAAGCCAGTTTAGAATCTTGTCATATAAATTGAGGTTCATGCATTCAAGGCCTGGTGCTTGAAATTAATCTTGTATTTGAAAGCAACCCAGTTATTAACTGTGTGCTGAATGTACATTATTTCTGTGGAAGCTGTATATGACCAACAAGTTATCCCTCTCTGATTTAGAATACTAATCTTAAGAAAGTATTCAACTTTGAAGAATCTTGTTATGTTTATGTTTATTGATACTGAATGGCAAACATACTTTTGTTCTTGTTTTTAAACTTCATAAATACTACAAAGGCTATGCTTTTAAGTCATTTGAAACTCTGTCTGTGATGATACCTTTAATCATTTCCTTTACCTAGATTTGCTAATGAGTCTCTGGGCTGTTTGGTGCAATCTTCTTAAATGTTAATGTGCAGCAGGAGTAATATATGTAAACTTCTACAAATCACAATTTGTAGGCTAAGTCAGGGAAGCATAGATCTGCTTTTGCTGAATGGGACCAGGATGTCTGTCACCTTTTGTTCTTAGTCTGCTGTTTTTTTTGTGTCAGGTAATGTCTTTGGTAAGTGGTCTGCCTTCAAGATTACAACATAAATAACTCCATTAAGACAAAAGGAGGAATAGAATTACAGCATCTTCTGTCTATTCACAGTAACATAATTTGGCTGTTACAGTTCTTTCTCAATGTACAGTCAGCTAGAAAAAACTCCTAATGCCCTCTGCAGCCCGGGAATTTTATTGCCTGTCTTTTCTCATGATAGATTAATGGAAATGGGCTTTCCAAGAGCTGTGAAACAGATGTCAAAAATGCAGCTAAGAACAGTGACAAGCTCTGCCTTCTGTGTTTCTTGTTATCCTTGGATCTTAGCATGGTTTCAAATCAGGATGAAAGAAACCATGTCAATATAACAATTTCCTTTGCTTGTGGTGAATGTTTATCGTAAGTGTTGCCTTCAGAATACTTTTGGTATGTTCAGAAATCCGTCTGTTAGAACAGCAGGAGAAAGCAGGTGTGGGTGCATAGCTGCACTGTGCTGAGGAGTCTCTTGCATTACAATCGCTAATGTGCATGGTAGTGTATAAGAAAGCAAAATGTTGCTTGCAGTTCTCCAGCCTTCCTTTCTCCTTGACTCTGGAAATGAAAAATGTTTTGGGATCTTTCTTCCTAGAAGGAATTAGTTCTAAAATAACTTGCATTACTTTAAATGTTTATTAAAAGCTGTCATATACAAAAACTTGAAGATAGAGCTCAGATTTTAAGGAATTTGTTAATCTGTGAGTTTGCAGTTTGGAAAATTTAGCAAAGTTAAAGTACGTGGCAAGTTTGTCTCACCATTAGAGGGTACTTTTTCTTTACAGCCCCTTCAGTCTAGTCTGTTCTTTACATGCGATTCTGAAGTTAATATTTTTAGGGTTTGAGGAAGAGGAAAGTAAATATGCAAAGACTGTTAAATAAAACCAGCCTTACAGCGTGTTACGTTGTGAGTAGCTTAAATTTGTACAGTGCCCTGATTTGTAGAATATTTGCACATGTGTTACAGTTATGGACTAGATCACTGAAAGATATTTTTCCTTAAATCAATATTCAGTGGCTTGTTTCTCTTAATAGTATGAGAGTGGGTAAGTTGTTACACTGAAGTATATTTAAATAGAGATTCCCTGTAGCTGCTCAATCATTTTATTATGTTCCAGCTAAAAGCAGCTCCATTATAATTTCATTTCTTGCTATGATTCTGCTCTCCTTTACATTTTTTTTAATTTTTAATTAAGATGCAAGATTTTCTGAGCCTATGCAGTTCGAGTGGAATTTTTGCAGTCTGTGTCCATCTGAGCAGACACAGGCCTTAAAGTAGAGTTATGTTTGATGGAGAATAGATTGATGTTAATTTACCAAGAAGACAAAAAGTGCTGCAGAATTTACCACCCATGCTGACTCTCCATAGCCTTTAACTGGAGCATAACCATGCTACTGTAAGTTTGCAAAGATTTTCAGAGAACCTGCAGATGAACATTGGATTATTAATCAGGTTGTTATTTGTGTCATGGAAGTCAGTGGCTGTGGTCCTGTATTTGCACTAAGGGATGTGCCCAGTTTCTCCAAATGAAATAAAACATCAGTTTAAGTTTATAGCCTAAAGGATTTTTTTATATCCATTACTTGATTATTATTTTTCCAGTTTCTAAGTTCCTACCTTAGTAAATAAGGGCTTGAACCCATGTGGCACAGTGAAACATGTTAGTGGCAAGTACATGGCAAGGAACCTCCTGAAAGCGTCTGCTGACTGTCTTGCTGTTGTGTTTCCAAAATCTTGAAGCCTGGCTATGAGACCCACCCCTGCTTAGTCTTTTCTGTCAGATATTTGACATAGAGATGACTCGCTGCAGATCATTTAATGATTCACTGTTGCTATGCAGATAGCTTGGGTATTTTGATGTGCTTTTTCTTCAGGCATCCCATACCATGGTGCAGGCTCAGATACTTTGAGGCGGTGTAGGAGATCCCTCCATCATCTGAGAGGTCTGAAATACCTATATTGACCCCAGATATACTTCTCCAGTGTGCAGTTACAATTATAATATAGAAAAATACTTCCAAGTTCCCATTATCTGATGGAGAAGCATTTTGTGGAAACACTGCATTACGTGAGTTCAGAGCAAGAATCTTGCTCATAGAAAGTGATTTATTTTGTTACTATGCAAATCCAAGCATGTTTTCATATATATTCTCTTTTTGCTTTGTTGTAGCGAACTGAAACTGAAGAAAGTGTTTACCCTTAAAATACGTTTAGAGACATTCAGCTTTAATTTGAACACTTAGAAGAATCACTGCATCGATAAATACAGTTAAAGGTTAATTACTCTCCCAGTTAAATACAAGTTTTATCTTAATGTATTTATCACTACTTCCAGCTATTAGGTTTTACTGTAGCTTTAATAATACATTATATTACATGTATTATGTGCCCCTCCAATTTCTACTTTTATTTTTTTCTTCTTAAGAATTTAGTGCTCATTCAAATACTGCTGTCAGTGGTTCTTGGGCACTGTGCTTTCTCACATGTCAGCCCTGACTCCTAAGTGTAGTCATTACCAGAGTGGTAAATTATATTTTTATTTCCTAGGCTTTTGTTCCATTAAGTAATCAGTCATCAGTTTGAGACATCAGTAGTCTTCTCCATCCAGACTGTTTTTCCACTGCTCTTTTTCCCCACTCTTCCAAAATTCTCTGGCTGTATTCTGCTCTTTTTCTCTCCTGTTTGTGTGCTGCTCTGATAGTAATAGGGGGAAAGCTGTCTGTCCTATAGCCCTTGGGACATAGCTTAGTCACAGTAATGCTTGTCTGTACTGTAGGTTGAGCCTGGACTTCATGCTGGTGCATTATAGAATCATAGAATAATTTGGGTTGGAAGGGACCTTCAAAGATCATCTAGTCCAACTCCTGACAATGAGCAGAGACATCTTCAACTAGATCAGGTTGCCCAGAACCACATCCAGCCTGCCCTTGAGTGTCTTCAGGGATGGTGCATCCACCACCTCTCTGGGCAACCTGTGCCAGTGCTTCACCACCCTCATTGTAGAAAATTGTTTCTTCGCATTCATCTTGAATCTCCCTTCTTTTAGTTTAAAACCATCACCCCTTGTCCTATTGCAACAGCCTTTGCTAAAGAGTCTCTCCCCATCTTTCTTATAGGCCCTTTTTCAGTACTGAAGGGCTGCAATAAGATCTCCCCTGAGCCTTCTCTTCTCCAGGCTGAACAACCCCAACTCTCTCAGCCTTTCCTCATAGGAGAGGGGCTCCATCCCTCTGATCATTTTTGTGGCCCTCCTCTGGACCCTCTTCCAACAGGTCCAGATCTTTCCTATACTTTTTATGGCATAAAACAACAAAACCTGTGAGAGCCTTGTCAGCAAGAAGCCAGTCCAGTTTATTACTTTCTGGTTCTCAAAGGAAGCTGAAGATGGCTTTCTAGAGAACTGCTTGTAAATGTCTTTGGAGAGAGGCACCCTGGAAGTTGTGCATGTGGCATGGGTGCGAGCACGCAGTGGGAGGGTACAGCTGATGTGCTACTGGTATGGGTGCCACCGACACAGCTGGAAGGGCTGGTGCTGTAAGGGTTTTGCCTTCCGGTGTTGGACTCCTATCATGTGAAGAACTCTTGCGTGCTGGGAAGAATGCCTGGTCACGGGTGTTATGGGCACCCGCATCTCTCTCCATGTGTGGTGAGCCTTCAGCAGCGGGGTTCTGGCAGCCATACCTGGGGGTGCCGTCAGGGAGCAAAGAGCTGTGCCTCTCTCTGCCTTGGGGAGCTGTTGGCTTAGTTCAAGCAGTAAACACCAACACTTCAAATGACTTGGTAACGCAAGCTGCCAAAGACGAGACAGGGTCAATCATACCTCTCAAGAATGCCTGAAGCCATCCATAGTCTTTCCCTGTTACCCTGACTGCAGCTGAAACAGAGGCATGGATGAATGCTGCCCAGCACGTTTCATCCGTGGTTTTGTGTATGCCAGTGTTCCATAGTCCTGTGGGGGGAATACAGGCAGCGGGCTCTTCCTCTGCTGCTAGGCATTCACATAGTTGGGAAGAAATCCAGGCATTTGGATCTGTTTGCTGGCAAATTGCCCAGCAGGGATGTTTGACAGTGTTTCTGCCTTGTTCTGGAGGGAGGTTGTATTTTTAACTGCACTTCTGATCAGGTGGGAATTGCCGCACCATTAAATGCAGCAATATTGAGATTACACAGCTTTAATAAAAAGCAATAAAAATATTGAAGAAATAGGCAGTACTAATTTGGCCTTATTTTTTTGTTTTTCTTGGGCCTGAGGTTTTTTCCTTGTTATTGGTTTGAGATGCTTTCGTTTTATTTTCTCTTCTAATGAACTGTATATGAAGAGTATGTATCACAGACAAGCACAAAGCTTCTTGCTTTTCCTAACCCTACACAAGCTTATATTAAGCTTTGAGAGAGCTTTGGGATTAATTAGTTTTCTTCGAGAGAAAATTAGTTATGTTTATTACACCAGGTTTGAGTTTTGCACTGAGGTTTAATTTTAATAAGGTGGCTGAGGTGTTGGAGGAGAACATCTCTGATGTCTGTCCCTGATGTGTTTTCTGTGAATAGTTTTTACAGGCCTGAGCTATAGATCAAGGTAATATGCAAGCTGGATCTGCTGTATTGGCTATATCTTTTTCATTTAAAAAAGAATTTAAATAAAAGCTGTTTTTCTTGAAAGTTAAAGCATACTTCTGCGTTCTGAACATGCTTTTATTTTTCTGTTTACTATTTTTGTAAATGTCTTGGTTTATTGATTTTACTTTGGGAGATCATGATACGTAAACACTTGGCTGTTCTGGGATTCTGTGATCTCTCTAATATGATGTGATCATGCTGTTTTTAAGATGTACATAAACTGCAAATGGTGATTGGTAATTGGGATTTCTGTTACTTTACTTGTAAGGGTCACATGAATTGGAGTTCTTTCTCACAGTTTCTTAGTGTCACTGCCTGTTGCACTGCAGATGAGAAGGATGAGGAATACTGTCCCTCCCATGCTGAGAATTTCTGTCCTGCTTTGTTGAGTATGCCTGAGACTAAGGAAGTACCTAACTTGTGAAAAATACTCAATTCCTCTTCTGAAAATGTTAGACCCTGATACATCATGTTCTAGCAGCAGTTGTCTTTCTGGTAAAGACAATAAAATGGGCAGTGATTCCTGAGAAGAACAAAAGCTGTCATAAATTCCATCTAGTTCTGAACAAAGGCTTCTAAGTATCCTTGGAAATCAAGAAAAAAAGAATCACCCATTACTTACCATATGGCATTGTTTTAGATCTTGCTGGGAGGTCCTGACTGTTTTATGCCAATGATTGCCTAAGCCCTCATTTCAGAAGCTTGTTCACATTAATAATTGTTTAAGGGAAGGATGGATCTTTGTCTTCTTTAGGATGTATAGACTTTAGATTTTAGCTTTAATGGGATTCACAGCAAGAATTCAAAGTAGCTTTCCTTCTCAGCTTTGTTGCTGGAAGCATAGGGACTCTTCATCTGAGTAAGCAATAGTCAAGTTCTTTCCCTCCTTCTCCTCCTTCTCCCTAATAAACTGTAGATGGGCTTGAGAGAAAAAGTCAGAGTCTGAGATTTTGGAGGGGTTTTTTGTTTTGGTTTGGGTTTTCTCTAGTGGGATGACTCATATGGAGAATACTTGACATAGGGAATGGTTAACAGCATCTGCCTCCGGTGGTTGAAGGCTGAGTGATCAAAATAGATTTTGTAGAATTATCTGCTAATTTTCTACTTTGCATGGCTTTAGATGAGTAATATGTATGATATACAGACTAATATTAGCTTGTTTACAAGAACTTCTAATAAAGGGGGTTTTGGTGTTGTTTTTTTCCCCCTAAACTTCTCTAGTTCAGCATGTTAAATCTTTCAGGCACTGGTGTGCTTATCATCTTCCTTGGAAGATGTTTGTCATAATTTTGGAGCATAATTAGGGAAATATTTTTTTCAAGATTCCTCCACAATGTATTCTCTCCAACTTTCCCTATACACACATCTTCTGTAACTTAAGGTTGTTCAGCCTGGAGAAGAGAAGGCTCCAGGGAGACCTTACAGCAGACTTCCAGTACCTAAAGGGGGCCTACAAGAACGTTGGAGAGGGACTTTTTATAACGGCATGTAGTGATAGAACAAAGGGGAATGGCTTTAAACTGAAAGAGGGTAGATTTAGATCAGGTATAAGGAAAAAATTCTTTACTCTGAGAGTGGTGAGACCCTGGCGCAGGTTGCCCAGGGAAGCTGTGGCTGCCCCATCCCTGGCAGTGTTCAAGGCCACGTTGAATGGGGCTTTGAGCAACCTGGTCTAGTGGAAGGTGTCCCTGCCCATAGCAGGAACTAGATCATCTAGTTTCAAGGTTGGAAGTAAATGATCTTTAAGGTCTCTTCCAACCCAAACTGTTCTATGATTAAATAGTGTTAAGAGTAGCCCTCAAAATTTCTTTGGGGGCTCAGTGCAGGAGAAAATGACTTCCTGAGAATTACTAGATACCTGTATACCTTTAGTGGCGTAGGAAATATTGCGGGATGTGATTTCAAAGATTTCTGAGAAGGCACTATACCAATTATTTTTTTTCTTTTTTGCTTTTACATTGACTGGTCCTGTGAAATGTAGACAAGGTGATTGAGGGTGTGGGATCATGTGCATGTGTGTGTGTGTGTGATTTGTTCTTAGATGACATTCAGTATCATTTCTTTTTTGTTCAGGGGAGAAGTCTTTGCTTCCATAACACAGATGCACATCAAAGCAGCATTCTCATTGGAAGTTAGCTTACTGTATTTTTTTGTTGTTGTCGGCTATTTTTTTTAAATAAAATATTTAGCAGTGTAGATGTATAATACATTTTTACTTTGCAAGGTTGATAAGTCCACCACTCACTGTTGTTGAATAATTCGCTTCCTCAATATGTGTAGCATTTTTACTAGTTTATACAGTTTATTTGGTAGAAACAGTTGCACAGTAAGATACTTGCTAACACAATTAAACTTGCAAAAAATAAATCTAGTGACATATTAGATGTGCTCTTTATTATGTAGGGAAAATAATTCTTACAGTTCTTCCTCTATCTTACTGCTTTTATTATTGCAATTATCAACTTCTGTAACACAGTTTCATGATTAAAATTGCTAAAGAATTGCACCCTATGGCAGTAGTAATCTCTTCCCCTCAATCACTGCCAGCTACTACAAGCCTTTTCTCAGGTGACAAATACTAGCCATTGCATGAACACCAATAATATAACAGTTTAAAAATTCGGCTGGGTGTTCCAAGGGCTTTTAAGGTTGCATGACTGGAGGTTTTGAGCCCAATGCTAAATCTATGCTTCTGTTTATTTGAAGTAATAAATTATATTATAATCCTCATTGGTCACCGTCTCAGACCTAGATTTACTGCAGAAGCTTCTGTAGGTGGAAACTTGATGTTGAAAATTAATCAGGCTTGTTCACTACAAAATGAGACCAAGTAAACAGCATATTACTTCCTTACGTCTTGGGACTAAAATCCGTTATTTACTTCAAGCTTTGTGCTTCTTGCTTTTTCAGGCTTGGATTATTGGAGCTCCTAGTGTGTACAGCGTTAATGTGTCTGCCTTTGTATTTGTCTTGAGGAACTACTTGCTAACACTAAAATATGGGCTTGTGGTCAAATGGATTTCTTTTAGCAGAGGTTCCACTTATGCTGTGTTTCTTAATGCTTTGGGGTTGATGCTATTTATAGGTAGTGACAAAACAGAGTGACGGAGATTACAATTAGTGAATGTCTTTCTGATGTAATAGCACACAACAGTGTTGTTATATGAATCCTGTCATGGTGCCCTGTCTACTCTGTAAAAGAGCCATAGCTTTTTATAGCAGCTTTGTGTTGGACCTTGGCATCTGCTAATCAAGTCTCAATCTGTGAATATTGCCACTGTGTTTGTGTTAGGCCTCCAAGAATATTAAGTCACCTGGGAACTCCGGATGTGGAGATTATTTTAGCTGGATTACAAAAATCTCGAATAAATCTTCATCCTAAAGAGGCTGGGTTTGTTTTAAAGTACTGAATTGTGAAGAAAAATCAATCTGAGGCAACAAAATATGCCAGCAACTGATCTCATGGGATCATCTCACCAGGATGATTCTCAAAAACAGTCAATGTTCCTTAAATTTCCTTTAAATTCCTAAGAAACCTTTAATGAGATCTTTAAACAGTCTTTAAAAATGGTAAAGTTTTGTGGCTTCTCATACTTCAAGAATAAAGTGCAGGTAAGTATGTAAGCATTATATTTATTTTTGTAAGACAGGCCTTAGTTCTGTATTCTACAGTCTGCTTATTTTCCCCTTCTGTAAGGGTTATTCAGGTAACTACCTTATTCAGGTAACTGATCTTCCTTTCCTTCTCCGTCCTCTAAAATTAATCTAATGCTGGGTGAAATGGACTGTGTAATGTGCTGCCTGTGCATCTTGGGACTTATTTAAACCCACTTTTTTAATTTGGTAGTTACTATTATTAAGATTTTGAAGGAAAATCTAGAATTGGAGGATTGAAAACATATACTTACTTGGTTATGGAATCTGTTGCTCTAAAGAAAATTGACTTAATGGCAACATAATTACATTAAATCCTTGGTATTTAGAAATAATAATTTACAGTGGAAACAGTCCAAATAATTATGCCCCATTTTTCTTACACATTTTTTGACAGTTTAAAGTTGTTAATTTGTTTGTTTTTATGTTCTAACTAAATGTTTTGAATTATTTTCATTATCAGTTTCTCCCTGACTAAATCACTTTGTGAAGTATTGCTTTCCCCAAAACAAGTGTGATTTTTACCTGCCATTCATAAATAGATATTTTTATACATTAGCTATGTCCCTGAGTAGATTGGTTCCATTGGCTTTTGTGTATTAGTGGTAGATCAGGAGTGGTGTTGCTGCCTGGCTTCAGCACACTGCCAAGGGATGAAGTGGGCCTGGGGGGAGGTCCTGAACTTATCGGTACTTGGTTTGGTGGTTGGGGTTTTTTGGTCTCCAGCCCCCCCTCTCGAGATAGGTGTGCCTGTTGCGGGTTTCCAACAACTATTTCCAATAAATACCTGAAAAATTTGTGCAGCCAGTGCTTTTCTTATAGCTGCTCTTCATTCCTTGGCCATGACAAAAACCTGCTTATCTACTTTGGCTGTGTTTTGTTATTTGTCTCCATGTATTTGGAGTCTCCTTGAAAACTTGATTAAGCAGTGTTGATAGGATTGGATAGTCTGTGCCTTGGGGCTTATGGATTTGGGGTGATTTACATGTTTCTCTTTAGCATAGGTTCCTTGTGTTTGTCTAGAGAGATGTCCTTCTGCAGAGCCTGTGTCTGGGCACTGCTTCAGGGAAAAGCTACACAATTTGATAACCAGCTGTGCTGATAGAATGAGACAAAACACCTAGGTTCCCTCTTGATGCCAGTTATTGAAAATGTTTCAACCGAATAAAGCCTCACCTAAAACCCAAACCACCCACGAGTGTTTTTCCCACTGTTGTTCTGAAGTTTGGGAGTGTATTTATAACCTCTTCAGCCAGCAGATAACTACAGATGGACGTGTTCCTTCAGGGCAGCACAAAGCCTCTGAAACATCAGTCTTGTATTGCCCGTCTTTGCCCACAGCTCCTAGCAGTTTCAGAAGGGGTGTCAGTGATCTGACACCCTCCCTCTCCAAATTTCTTTTCCCTCATACCTGTATGTAGGGACAGTTCTTTCTGTCTCATGTTTTCTTTTTTTTCCACTGGTGCTCCCTCCTCTGTGGAGCAAGGCTCAGCAGAGCAAGCTGGAAAGAACCATGAGGGTGTTGGCTCTCTGCAGCTCATTGCCACAAGTACTTTTTGAAATGCTTCCTTTCTGCTGCATTATGGGTTTGCTTCCCTTGGGTATTTTTCCATTATTAGAATGTTAATGGGAAACAGTGCCTGTCCTCTCCTGGTGAAGTTGGTATATCTGGAAGCTGTACATGTCTTTCCTTCTTCAGGTTTTAGTAATAAAAGGTTTTAAACTCTCTTATACTGTGCAGCTCACTGAAATTTTCTGTGCTGCATTTCTCTGTTTTAACTTAGATTTCCCATTGCTACTATTTGCTTATTCATTTTTGTAATGCAGCTCCATTTTAGTCAGAAAGTGATCTCTCCTACCAATAGCACCAGATGTTTTTATCTACTGTTTTTTTTAATTAACAAAGACATCTTTAATTTTGCTTGAAGATTATTCCTAAAATAAGCACCACATTCTGCTGATGAATTTGTTTGATTTCTTGCAATTAGTAATAATTCTGTTTGCATAAGATGTGAAATGGCAAATTGTAGTGTTGTTCTTATGTTTTGTTACATTTTATAATTTCAGTTGTGCAAGGCTCAATATTTAATTTTTAAAAACCTATCAAGAGAATGTTGCTTATTTCATCTGTCGTCTTATTATATTCAGAGTTGCTTGTCTTGTTATTCAGAGTCTTAAGTAGACCTTTGAGTATACCTTCTTGTGCCTGTTTGCTTAATGCAAGCTGTGGTGTCCTGTGGGCTGGGCCATGATTCTTGCTAGGGGGAGAGACCTGTAGAGGTTTAGTGATACTTAAGATGAAATATATACATATTAAAAAAAAAATCAAGCTTCTGGTTATAGAAGGAAAACAATCGAACTAAAACAAGAGGAATTGCTGCTGGGCTAATACATCTGTTTCCTCAGTTTGGCTCATTAAAGCGAGGGCTTGTCCTAGGAGTTTGTGCCTACTTTATGAAGTGCATGTTACATATACCTTAGATACGGTTTGCTTTTTGCCTTCTGTTTGGTCAGTATAGATTGAATCAAAGTCAGTGCATCTTGCTGCAAGTACTGCAGAGAGTCTAACCAAGTCTGTTTAATAATTTTAAGTTTGTGGTCTCCCTCTTTGTATCTGGTGTGAACTGTTTCCTTTCTGTCTTAAAATCACTATCTGATTTGTGTGTATTCCACTTTGAACTAGAATACTTTTCCTTTTGACATCATGGAACAACTGAGCTAATTAAGTTTGTTTTCTCTCAACTTTAGAGACACTCTTAGCTCATTAAGGATACTTTTCAGTGGTTTAACATAGTGGTTCATTGCCCTTTTACTCTGTTTTAAGTAGCCAGCAGACAGAGTGTGCATTTGGAGTAGCATTGGTTCTTGCCTCTGTAGAAGAGCATGTTTTGTGGTTCAGTAGTTAGTGTCTGAAGAATAACAAATTTGCCTTTTCAAGTATAAGTGAAGCTTAGTATAAGAACTAAATTAAAAGAGTAGATTCAATGACTTGTTTGCTCGTTTAATGCAGCAATGGAAATGATTTTAAAAAAGCTACTTCAAAAAGGACTTGTCTGGACTTCAGTACACTCAAGGCTTGAGTGTCCAAAGATGAGCTCTGAAGCAATAGATTTGTCCCCCCTCTCCATGGTTTTCAGTACCTGGGGAACACTGAGAGCAGGCAGCCTGGCTTTTGTAAGGAAAACTGAGATTAAAACAGTTGGTGACGTGTGCAAGGTGGTATCAGAAGATGGATAGAATTAAGTCAGAGCACTACAAAAATATTAATAGAAACTCTTTTTAATATGATCTGCAAAATGCCTACATTTAAGGCTTCTGTTCTGGTTCAGGACTATATTTGTTGTAACTAACTTCTTGAAGTGTTTTGTGAGAGAAACTTTTTAGTTCTGTTTTTGAGACAGGTGTCACTAAAGTGTTTTGTCAGCTCTAGTGGAGAGGTAACATTCAATCTTAGCACGTTGAACTGTTGCTCTGGAAGGTAAAAAGTTGAATTAAGATTGCCGAAAAATGTATTTGATGCTGCAAAATAGTCTTCTGTGTCAGATGTAAATCCTTGCAGAACTAGGTAATCTTTTGATCGGTGTATTAAAATGGGCACTATAGTTCAAGGCATACTATAACAGTAACCTAGCTTATTACAGTAGCGAATACTAGCTTACGGCATTACATTGTTATTTGCTTAGAATCACAGAATGGTTTGGGTTGGAAGGGTGCTCTGGAGATCGTCTAGTCCAACCCCCTGGCCAAGGCATGGCCATCTAAAGCAGGTTACACAGGCTTCTCAGAGTAGGCTTCTGCCTTTATCTAGTATTTACTCTCCTGTTCTGACCTTCATCTGCCCTTTGAAGGGTTTTTCTTGCTTTTCCCCCTTCCACTCACAGCTGTGCAAGTTCCAGCTGTGGATATACATCCCTGTGTGCCCATCTGCCATGTGCAGGTGGTGGTAGGGTGTTAGTGGAGAACCCTTACTTGTCCTTCATGGTTCATGTACAGGCTGTGCGAGTAATTCAGTTGGCAGGCTGAGCTGAGTACCAATTTTTGGTTTATAGACCTTGCTGTATGGTCATGTTTTTCCTTTTCAAAACAAAAGTTGGGTTGCTTTCATCGTGTGGGCCCCAGGGTGTCCTCCTGTGGTTGGCAGTAGGAGGTGCTGATGCCCATTGCTTCCAGCCCCAGCACCTGGGTGGCACAGCTGTATCTGCAGTGGCATTAGTCATCTGCTGAGCTTCCTCACTGTTGGAGGGAGTATTTATTGCAGGCCAAGTTTGCGTACGTACTGCATCCAGTGTAAAGAAAATGCAGTTTTAAATTTCATTAGATCATTTTGCTGGATTGTAACTCCCTCCAGAAGTAGAGTAACCCTGCACCCAGTCCTGTTGAAAAGAACAGTTAAAACCACATGGCTAGGCACAGGGAAAAGGGCCGAGACATTTCCTTTCCCTTGTTTGTCCATGATACCCTGTTAATGTATTTAATTTGTCGGTCAACAAGCTGTTACACAGTGACATTTCTAGTTTCCTCTGTTTCCTGAGTGATGGTATGTATTCTGGATAAACTTGGGTCTGGGTCCACGTTTACGGTACCTTAAACTTCTGTGGAATATTTGGATCCAAGGTTTCCAACCAGTGGTTTGATTTTTTTGTGCAGCTTTCCCTTTGTGGTGCTGTTCAGGTGAGGTCCAGTAGTGAAGACTGTTTAGGAAGGCATCATGTGTACTGACATGTGTGCCTGGCCAGGGCAGTTACGTAAAATCCCTAAATAAGTAGGCATGACTTCTGACGTAGCCTTTTGCAGCCCAGGAGGAAGAATGTAGAATAAAGACTGATCTTAGGCTTGTGTGGATGTACATTACATCTGTCAGCCTATTGCAGTGTACGTAAATGCACCTCTAGCAAAAAGAAAAAAAAGCAGATGGACTCTGGAGCTGTCAGCTCTTTGTCAGTCTCGGGGTCACTTAGGGCTTGCTCTGAGTTTTTCCCACTGGCCCACGATGGCTTCCACGTCAGAAATACCTGTGGGGCAGCACTGTCACTCACTCGCCACCTCTGTCTGTGCCCTCTGGTAACAGGGGTGACAGTTCAGAGTAGCCATTCTGTGATGTGAATTTTCAATCTGTCAAAAACTGGCCTAAGAGCTAATTTCCTGGCTACTTTTTCCTTTCCGTAGGGATACATTGTTCTTGTAGTTCCCTGTGCTGCTCCGTTTTAACCCTTTAGTTGAGTAAACAGGCTCCTTTTCAGTGTATATGGCATAATGTTCTAGTTTCATTGAAGCTGCTGACCAGCCACAACAGAGCCAATAATTGGGACTGAATGTAAATGAAAGCCAAATTTTTATTTCCCTCATAAATGGGTAAGAAAATAAAGTTAAGAAAACAACCAACCAAACCACCTCCCCTCCCCCCTTCAAAAACCAAAAGCCATTTTATTTTTAGAAGAAAATCTGTAAAGGCTGGATTTATTATGTGGCTTTTGCTTTTTCGTTTGGTTTTTTTTTTTTTTTTTTTAATAGCCAAAGCTTTGCCCTATTTAGTGCAAAAATGCAGTTGACATTTATGTGCTTGTACATATTGTTTTTAAACTTATTATTTTGAAACCAGTGGCAGTTAGATCTCCAGGTTTTATTCCTGTGTTGTGCACCATAATGCAAAACTTAGCCATTTCCTGGCCAGCTACAAGAGAGATTTATAGGACAAAAATGGCTTAGAACAGCAATTTCTCTTACAGGTCTGAAGCTTACCTCTTTTTATACAGTGTTGAACATTGTTTTATCCACCCTTCTGTATACAGAAGGCAATCAGTATATTGCACTGAGTTTGAAATTCGTAACTGTCTCTTAGAAATAAGTTGTGGAAAATACCCTTGCAAGCGATCATTGGGCCTGAATTAATCCCACTTAATGAAGTTGCACAGGTGCTTCTGTCATCCCTAGTATTACTTATTTTTAAATGCACATCTGTCTTGTTCAGAGAATTTGTCTCGCGTCTCTTTATAAATGTAAGCAAATGTTTCAGTCTGTAGAATCTTTGCTGTTTTTATCAGTATCAAAGAATTATGTACATATACGTCTTAAAAATTTAACTACTAATTTAATAACAAATGTTGCCTTATGAAGATGTGTACCTTTTCTAATGAAGATATTGTGACCCGGTTTTAGTTATTTAGAGGAGTGTCAGTGTAGTCTTAAAGAGAAAATAAAATTTTAACTCTGTGTTTAGGCGCTGCAGTGATTATTTCATCAGGGATAGGAGGGTCTGTCCCCAGAAGAGCTTTAAATCTCACTATGATATTTCTTCTTCTGTCTTTATAGTGATGTGTAATGAGCTTCTGTAAATATATTATTATTTTTTTTCACTAGCAAACACATATAGGGAGTAGTTGTGAGTTCATAGGCGGCATGTGTGATGCTTATTTCCCTTGTGCTAAGCATGGATGATGCATGTGTTAGCATGCAGAGGAGATGGCAAAAGACTCATTGCCAAGACTTGCATTTCTTAATTTGTTTTTATGATTAAAGGTTTTGGCATTATAATGCACAGCTGAAATATTCTGCCCAAGTATAAGTTTTAATTCTGCATATTTTTTTTTGTGGTACAGAACAGGAGAAAGTTTCTGGAGCTTTGTAATAAACATCTTCCCTGAATTACGACAGGCCTAATGTTACTGGCCCTACAATTAGTTTAGAATCCTTGTAGGTGTAGCCCTCTGTACTGTTTTCTTTCCCAAAGCAATTAGTTGTTGAGTACATGCCTTTTTCAAATGTGCCCCTGATGAGTTCACAAGCTGTCTGCTGTGTGCATGTGATTCTCTCTTGTTTGTACCAGTCATTTGTGCACAAAGCAGAGGAGAGATCAGTAACATAATACGGGACTTGCAGGATCCTTCTACGCCTGCATTTATGTGGCAATTTATTTATTTTTTTTCCACCGTCTGTTCAGTGTGTTCCAGCATTGAAAAAGAAAGTCTTTGGAGACTTAAATAGAACAAAGCCTTTTTGTCAGAAGATCCTTCAGTGATAGATACCTTAGAAATGTTGGATAGGTGTTCTGCAAAAGTACCTATCGCTCAGAAAACCACTTAGTTCTGCACTCAGTGGTGTATATAAACACCCTTAATTTAGCCTGATGTTTAGTCTTGCATCTTGAATATAGAATACCAGCAAAATACTATTGCCTCGGCTTTATGCTAAGAAAACCAGGAAGGTTCTGATAAGATGACAAAATACCAGTGAGCTGAAAACTGACAAAGTTTTAGACAGGAAAAAAGATTTAGTGCTTTGCTCTTTGACATCATTTGTAACTTGAGTGATGCCTGCAGAGGGAGAACCTACATCTGCCTGCTCTTTCATTTATTTCTTCTGTCTTTTGTCTACCTCTTTTTTCACTTTCCCCTGAAATTTTTAATGCTAGTGTCTACGAGATGTGTAAGGAGGGGAAAAGCACCTGAAATGTTTCCTGAGCCATCTGTGTGAAGTTTCTACCAAGACGGGAGACCCGTAATGAAATTTATATTATCAGGTTATATTAATTCTGGTGCCTGGATCCATTGTGTGAGATCTATGAATTGTATAAATTATATATGCATAATATACATATTATTAAATCAGATATACATGTCTCTATCATATATATTTTTATTTTTTGAATGTACTCATGCACTTTTGTTTGAGTTAAGGCACAGAACATGTGAAGGAGATACATGTGTTTGGTGGGTGCGTTCTCCTAACTTGTCAGGTATTCACGGTAAGAGTGCAGGCAGTGTTGGAAGACTGGGAGCTTGCTAGAGAACTCGGAGACGGGGGGGGGGAGGCAAGGATCAGTCAGATCTGCTGGGAAGACAAGTGAGGATGTTGCCAGCTGTCTAGGAGGAATTAAACTGTTTGAAGGGCAGTGAGCATGGGGACATCAGAGAAGCTGCAGACCATGTCTGAGAGAGAGCAATGTGCTTAGAAAGGGTGAGAGCAAATCCCTTCTCCAGGACCACACTATTTCAGTTTTAAACACACTTTTAAAAATCTCCATGTCGTCTTTTTGCTGTTCTCCAAACACACTAGAAAAATGTAGTGGTTTAATTGCATGTCATTGGGGGGAAAGGGGAAAAGGGAAGTTTTTGTTGGTTTGGATTTTTTGAGGTAATTCTTCTTCAAGTGGAGTCAGTTTCTGTTTGTGTCTCCATGCTGAAATGTTCACAGAATATCACATAGGCATTAGATTCATCTCTGTCAACTGTGCCTGGAGGCTGAAGTGATTAGCCGATAATTTAGGCTTTATTTAGCAAGATGGGTTGAGTGTGAGCCTAGCAGAGGGATTTTGTTCTTTTTTGGGACACCTAGTGATATATAAGTGCAGTTCAGTATTACAGTGTGTTTTCTGTTCTCATGCAACCCCCTTTAATTCTCCTTTTTTCTAGGCCACAGCCCTCCTTTAACTTGCTTTATGCTTTAGCACACTTCCCTACATAGCAGTCTTCTATTTTAGCAGCTACATTTCTTATTTTGAAAACATAACTTTAGTGTGACCTTTCCTTGTGAAATAATTGATAAAGCTTTTGCCACCCAGCTTTGGCGTCTGTCTGACTCTCCAAAGTTACAAAAGATCCTGTCGTTTTCTGAGTCAGTCATGGTGTTCCGGGTCATCTCTTGCATACTGTGACTGTTCCTGCTGTTCTTCCCAATCTTGGAGCCCTTGAGTGAGCCCTGGCAGTTTATTTCAGACTCTGATTTTGGTGCTGAAATAATGGAGATCCAGGTAGCTCAGGTGTTGCAGAGTGGGCCACCACTGATGCAGCCGCTTGTTCGGCGCTACGTATATTTCTGTATGGATAACAGTGAGTAAAGAAAACACAGGAAGTTAAGTGAACCTAGTGAAGAAATAACAAGTGCTCAGTGTTGGTAGTAGAGGAGTAGAGAGAAGAAAAGTCACCAGTTTCTCTTCTGCTAAGGAAGAGGAAAGAGTGAAAATGTAGTAAACATAAAAACAAAGCCCTGGGGCAAGAGAAATAAATACAAGAAAGGGAAAAGATAAATAATGTAACCTTGATAAAAGTATATCTGGAGGGGAAAAAAGTGAACTCTGTAACTACAGGACAGGAAACCTAAACTCAGGAGAAGAGACATGTGAATAGGTAATGCCGTATGTTACTGTAACATTAGAGTTTGTTGTAGAAGAAAATATAACATCTGGAAAGTGAAAGAAAATTAGCACTAGTAACAGGTTAATGAGAGTAAACACATGGTGGTGTGAATTCCTGGCTGATGATAGAAAAATAATTTATGCTGGTTAGCAGCTGTAAGGCCACCAGCACAGAGGAAAGAAACCCAGATGCCATTAGTTAAGTCTTCCTGTCTTTGCTTCTCATTGCATCTGGTGATTTTGTTAAGACAGATCACCTTTATGTCCTTGTTCCTACAGGATATGAGAATAAACATGTAGTTACTGTTCAGAATGAACATTTGTATTAAATAGCATAATGCAATTTACCTCATTTTTTTTTACTTCAATCTGACCATAATTTAGCTTTCATCATAAAATTATTAGTGCCAAGGGACATATTTTAAAGATTATGAGGACCACTTAGGATCATTTTAATCAGTTCCATTAAAGAATTGAGCTAACCTTCCTGCCAAGACAGAGCATAGCATGCTATATACAGATGTATATATGGTGTTTAATGAGCAGCAAGTCTTACGAAGTCTCTCTTGTTTTCTTTTTTCCTTCTTTTTTATTTTCTTCATAGGTCCACATTACTTGTGTCCTGTGCTGCTCTGCCCCATCTTCCTCCCGTTTTCCTGTCTCTTTGATTGGACACGAGTGCTGTCCCTAGCTGGAAATTGTAGGGTGCTGGTTTGCCACCACCCCCTGGAGTGAACCATCACTCCCTCTTTCCTTTTAATGAGGTCTTTTAATATACTGCTTTTCCTGCACCTGCCTGCCATCTTTCCCAAAGTGTGCAGGCAGCTTGTCCTTTTGAGATATTTAGCCTTTTACCGAAATCTGTTCAAGCTGGTTCTGGGTTCAAAAAATACTACAGGAGAGGGCTGAGTGTTAACACAGTTGCATACGCCTGATTTCCTTAGGAAGTTAGCTAAAAATAGTATTATGCTTTAGTATTTATCTACAAGCCAAGAAACTGACCTCATCTATTGTCTGTGAGCCCTGTTTGCAGACAACCAAAATAAGCAAATACGGCATTTCTCTGTGTGTCAGTTTAGAAAAATTTCCTAACCTCGATAGTAAGACTCTCCATACTTGTGTACTTTGTTTTTTACCCAAATACACGCTTTATTTTCTTCCGCCTTCCCTTTCTTCTTTTTCCTGCTCTTTACCAATGTGATAATAGTGTTTTGTGATTTAAAGTGTGATTTCACCTTGGAATCTGCAGAAATATAGCACCTGTTTTCTCAGAAGAACTACTTAGTTGTTTATTTGGTCCCTCTTCTGATGTCAGTCTTACGTATTCTAGCTGCTATTAATAATGCTTAAGTGTAAGCATAGGGCAGATATGTTTTAACCCCATTACAGGTAGCAGATTTCCAGCTGATTAGAAATATTTGCCATAGAACTGGATGAAATACTGAACACTTTGCATGTTGCTGTTCAGTCTGGCACTCACCACAAAGACGCAAAATAGTGATGATCTTGGTAGACTTACAGGTGTGTTTGTGTGGTATAATATTAGCAGCATAGCAGGCTCTGCTGTACTCTGAGTGAATGGAATGCTAACATAGTCATAAGGTCCCTGGAGATGAGGTTCAGCAATCTTGCACCTGCATAAAATATTCTATGTAGGTAAGCGCCATTTTCAGTAGACCAGAGCTCACAGGGAAATGAGTGCTGCTTGATCTTTAATGAAGAACTGGAGATTAATGACACCAGCAGCTTAGCTACTTTATTTACTCGGTAAGCACGCAGTGTAAGGGAGCACACATTAATGGGTATGAAAATGCAACATTAAAAACTGTTCTGACAGCTTTATGGTTTTTATTCTTTGTTGCAGACCAAATGACATTGGGCAGGCATTTTGGTATCTCAGTTGATGCTGAGACTTGATTTACATGGTGTTTATTCAGAATAAGGATGATTGTAGCTGCTTACTAGCATAATATGCTTTATCATTTGCAGACAAGTATTTCACGTTTTAAAGGACTGTGTCATTTATTGCATGCCTGGGAAGCTGACAGCTAAATAGTTTTTGTTGTGATGTTCTCCCCCTGAATTCTAGAGCAGGAACCATTCATTCTCTTGAACATGTTATTGCACCTGACAATAAGGAAAAAATATTTATGTGGTCAGCTATGAAGCACAGTTCCTGTTCCTCAAAATATTTTGCATAAAGCAAATACAGTATAACATTTCTTGAACATGTTATGAAGCAGATGGGCAGTGGGCATTCTCTGTATGAATTGTGTTATAAATGGTGCATTCAAAGAATATTAAGATCCAAAAATTGAACACTTGAAAAATAGGAAATGTCAGGAGTTAAAGCTGCCTTTCAAACATAATTAATCTTGCTATTCCCCCCTTGTTATGATAATTCCAGAATCACAGACTCTTTCCTACCTTACTCAGTAGCATAGGTCACATAACGGACAGCTTTTCTATGTCTTTCACTGTGGGTCCAGGTCTTCTACTATTCAAATCTTGTTCCAAGGCAAGTTACACAACAGTGCTTGTGAACACAAGTGTTTTTCCTAGTCTTTTGGGAGTTTTATTAGGTTTATCCTTAGCACTGCAGATGGTGGGTTGAGATGCAGAGTAATTTTGGAAAGGCCTGCTAATTTAGTGCTTATTTATAAGTACTCCTGAACTAATTTTTCCTGGCGCTGAGCGTTACGTAGTGGCTCATCTTCTTAGCAAAGCTGCTAAGTTGTTGTTTGAGGGTTGCAACTCTTGATCATTCTGGCAGCCCTTTAATCAGGCCTTAGGAAGAGTTGGACATGCAGAATATGAGGGACTTGCAGCCAAGGATTGCCTCTTAAGTCTGGGTTTTTCCTAGCAGCAAACAGGCACTGTCTGGAGGCAGAGGAACCAGGGTGTTTTTTTCTGCCAGTATGAGACTGGTTTCTCTTTTTACAGTCTACTGCACACCTTCTTTTCTGTGATGAGAGGGAGAGGTCCTTCAAATAACTGTTATTTTAATTCAGTGCTGCAGATTTGTTCCTGCAGCTAGTGTATTTTGTGCATTGTGTCTAGTGCCTCTGTAATCACTTGGGGAGAGGGAAGTTTACACTTGGGATGAGTAAAAGCTGTCAAAATGAAGGAGACTTGATTAAAGATGCACATGGACCAAACTGCTTTAGTTGAACTTCCCAAAGTCTGAGAACTGTGCTGAAAGCCTTCTGGTCACTTAAAGTTTTCCAAAGTTTTAAGTAATAGGTCGAAGTCTGCACGTTGGAAACATAAGCTGATCAGCTGAGAGGGTTGGAGAGACTATTAGCATAGGCAAATATACGTTGTTTGGAATACAGTATATTAAAAAAAAAGTCATATGTAAAATAATACTTTGTGTATTGATTTCAGTTGTGAGGCTGTACCTTCACTTGAATGAGTGGTAAAAGTTTCCTTAGTCCAACAAATGGGGAATACCAGGATACCTCAGGATATTTAGGGTAATCATTTAGAATATAATAATAAGTATAATGATTCAGAATATTTCAGGATAATAGAAATCCAGGATATTTCAGGATAATAGAAATTAACTGGGAGCTCCTGCTATGTAGTTTACAACTTTCACTTGCAGTGTTATATGCCAATTACTTACAGTCCTGTTACTGTACATTTTCTTGGCTCCCTTCAGAGAAAAGAGCCTGTTGTACTGTGTACCCTGATTTGCAGACACACGGATGAACCTTTTGAGGACAACCTCATAGAGGTAGTTCATTAAATCCCCCTTGTCTGTGGCGTGGGAGTTACGCCTGAATTCTTGAGAATCATGTGTAAGTTGAGTTGTGCATTACCATCTGTACTCCACATGCCTTTCCTGATCTGTGTCATAACTGGCTACAAGTAAACTGACCATTAGTCACAGAATGATAGAATTTGGCTCTTTTGGACTTTCCTCTCTTTAGGCTCTAGATTGCTTCTCTTAATATTTCACATAAAGAAAATACTAATTTCAGTAAGGGAATATGGGAAAGTATGATAGGAAGTAAGTAAAGCGATTCTCAAGGGAAAGCAGAATTGAAAGGAGCATTTATGATGTTTGGGTATCCCTCTACTGCAAAACATGGTTTTAGTAACAAAAGCATTCCTATGAAGGTTACACTCAGTAGTGTAATATTACTTCTTGATGCCTTCTGTATTGTGGAACAGAAATCTTGACTGGGGTGGTGTGGACCTCTGAATTATTAGTTGTTATTGAGTTGTCAGCAGCATATCACTGGCCCTAACTGGCATGTTTGAGAGCAAAATCTGTTGTGTCTAGTCATGCCATCAATCTGCCAGCTTGTGCACCCTTCTTCCACAGCATCTGCTTAGTACTTCAGGATTCAAAGTGAGATGAATAAATGGTCTTCTTGCTAGAATATCTGATAAGTCAAGGGGAACGCTCTCCTAAATTTATGTCCTGTAGTGTGGTGCTTATGTTTCCAGCATAACATTCATAACTGTAAATGTTATTAGCTTTCAGAGTACTCCACCTGCCTGAGCTGTGCTGCATTTATTTAGTTCAAATAGAAAATATGTCCGTGTAGCGATTATATCATGCGTTAGGAGGATAAATTGTGTTTGAAATTTTGTTACAGTAGCAGATATTAAATGTGATTGTGAAATTATCCTTATGGGCTATATAAAATTGCAAACTAACTTTTTTTTCTTTTTGACCAGTGAAATTGATATTGGTAATAGCAAACTAATACTTACTTACTTTGAGTGAATACAGAATATGTATGGAGAAATCTCTGAAAATATTGGAGGTATTTCAGCTTCTAAAGGCAAAAAAGGATCTAGTGTGTCTCTGTAAATGGGGGGGTGGGGTGTGGGGGAGAGAATAAAATGCATGATTTCCCTTAGTCTATCGACTACATCTCTCATTTTAGAACAGAACATTCTATTATATTACACATTTTTTGACAAATGTATGTGGTTTGGCTGAGTCTGACATGCTCTACCAGTTGTGTTTATTTACTTTATTGTACACCCCCCCTCCCAACAGTTTGCCTTTATGCAAGGCATCTTAAGGTATTAAAAATATTATTAATAGTCATTACTAGTTTATGTTGCCTTAAAATATTTTGGCAATACTGATAAAAAAAAAAATTTGCATTGTTATTAAAAATACGTTTTAAGTCAAGGTGTTAAATCTTAACTTTCTTACGGAGATTAAAATTACAGAGAGAATTATGGCATATCATGGACCTGTGTAATCTACAAAGTTGGTTGAGCCTGTGTATTTAAGGAGTATTTTCCTTATATGGCATGAAGGAAAAAGGGTTGCTGTGAGCCTTACAGTTACAAATAGAAGGGTAGCAGCTAAAGGAAGCAAAGAACCAAGTTACTTTTAAAGCAGCCAAAGTAACTGACATTTTATTAATTATTCATGAGGAATACATTCATGTGAAGTCCTTCATTGTCTGAAATGTCAGACTTCCTGCTATTTCAAAATGAAATATAATAAACCCCTCAGTGAAAAGGTTCTATTTATACACTTTCAAGCTCCAGAAAGAATGATTGTGGTAAATAACACCCAGTATCTTTCTGGATGTCTGATTTGTCATTTTTCTGAAATCTGCTTTGTAATTATTTTCACTGTTAGACTTTTAGCTTTCTGATCTTCCAACTAATAAACCAAATCTGTATAAATCTGGAATGACTGTGCTGGGATTGTTATTTAGTATAAAATTTTTCTCTGGCTAAAGAGTATTTTGGGGTTTTTTTGTTCTTTATTTTTCTTAAAAACAAGCAGTCCTCAAATAGCCTTGTGGTTTCTTGTGTTAGGTAAAAAATATTTTGTCCCTTACAATGGTAATTTCTAGTAATTTTTTTCCTCTCGTTTCTATCACACCATATTTCTTTATTAGCATCTTCAACATCTTTACTTCTTTCAATATTGAAAATAATTAGATTAATTCAGCTTTCTTACATTTGTCCATCACTGTATCGTATCAAAAAAGGTTAGGGGAGAAAATAAATAAGGAAGAGAGGGAATGTTGATAGACCTCCAGGTTTACCCCTTTCCCCAGTGACTGATTGTCCCTATTGCTAAGTTACTTGTAAATTGTACTGTCTTGGTCCTCTGATATTTTCTGTGGTGCTGCATTTGCTGTTTTCCACTGTCTGAAATGGGGGACTGAGATTTGGTAAATATTGGTGTATTTGCATTTGCATTCCAGATTCCAGGGTTGCATTTTCTTAGAAGCTGAGCTACAGGATGCAAGATTTTCTCAGCCTTCATGAAAAAAGGCAACATTTGAATTTCGTGGCACTGAGAAGATGCATGGCAATCTTTAAATGTAGTGAGACCCGTAGTGAGAGTCATTGGCAGAACTGAGAGGATGACTTGGGAGCAGTGCAATGCTCTGTCTGGTGGGGAATCGTCTTTGCATTGCTGTTCAGCCGAGAGTGGACTAAGAGCAAAGCTTTTCATTACATCAGGAGAACGAGCAATTTGCATTTTCATTTAATTTTATTTGCATTTTCAGTCACCACAGCCTACTGCCAGCTGTCAGGATTATGCTAAAAATCAATTATTGGAGAAATGCTTGATGAGAAGTACAAATGAGCTTCTTTTATTTCTTTTTTTTCACCCTTTTCCTTCACATGCTCCAGTCAGTCTTTGCTCCTTGTTGATTTTGTTCTTCCTGCTGTTTCTGTGTTTTGCAGGTTCTTGTCATAATTTTCCCCTTGAGCTGCCTTTGCATGCTCCTTGTGAAATATAAAACAGAATGGAGAAAGCCCTCTCCATGCTTGATTGCTTGTTAGTTAGTTCGTTTGTTTTTAATGTAATATACTGTTTTTCCTCAGAGATAATAGATGTGGGGGAATTCACGCAAGATGAAAAAGAGAACACCTAACAGTGAGACTATAGCTTTTAGTTTAAAAATCTTCCTGAACTAACTCCAAGATCTAATGATACTTCCATTAAAAACAAACAAGTATTATTGGACATCTTTCACCAATACATGATGGGTCTAAAACATCTTGTCAAGTAAAAAACTGTGAAAACAGAGCAAGGTACTAAAGCTAGAAAGTGAGGGAGCCAGATGTTCCTATCCTCTTTCACTAATGATTGGTGACATCTCACTATGAAATAATAAGGCTACAACATGCGTTTTTGTGATTTAAAAATAGAACTGTTTGCCAGTCTGCTGACATAGTCATTCATGCTATTGATCATTGTAGATTAAAAACAATAGACAGTTCTCTAGCCAGCATTGTAGTATGGCAGAGTGGTAGTAGAATGCCAGTTCATCTGATTCAAATTAAAGTTAATAGGGAATTTACCTGTGTAGCACTAGTTGTAATGCATGATAAATTTATAGGTGCAGTACAAGAAGTGATGTTATAAATCTTTATATACTGTTTATTAATAGAAACTTGATTTTGGAGAAGTTTTGTAGCAAAATATCTTTTCCAGTAGCAACTGTAGATAGTAGTATAAATGGTTGACTATGCTTTCTTGTAGTAGTTTTGAAGACGGGTGTTGTGATCATTGCAGCTATGTTGCCATAAGCTTCTTCAAAGCTTGAACAAAGTCTAGAAAGAAGAAATAAAAAATCAGATGCTATTTTGAGTAAGGATGTATATTATTCCGTATTCAAATAAGGAAATTGGAAACTTGGATTTAGATTCATGTTTACATTTTCAGTTTTTTCAGTGAGAATAGGTTGAATCTGTTTTATATGGGAATAGTTTTTGTTGTCCAGAGAAGAAATATCTACAGGTTAGATAAGCAACTCCACAGTTTAATCTTTAGTTGATTACAGAGATTATTCTTTATAGTTGTTAGAAGATGCTATTTTTTTTTATTTATTTACAATAAAATAAGGTTCCCCAAATATATGTATCACTAACAATATGCAGGCTGCTTCAGAATGATAAACTGTCTCATGTATAGCAAGGATGACTACTACTGACATTTCATGCTGTCTTCCAAGGTGCCAGCAGGGATAGTTGTGCTTGATAAATATAAAATATATATACTTGAAACACTGTGCTGCAAACAACTCACTTTTAAATGTGGTATATGTCAGGTTCTAGTTTCAAGGGATTTAGGATTTAAAAGAAATGCATAAAAACAGTTAAAAATGTCTTATTGGATAAAGTAAGCCATATACTAAGAATGGAAAGAAAGGGGAAGTATTCATGTAGTTCTTTAACTTTTTAAGGAGGAAGATAGAGCACTATTGTGCTGTTTCTAGACCCTTTCTCTGTATGAGTTTTAGAACTAATGGTTTTATCTCTGCTGGTTTTATCTATAGAGTAAGTTAGCCTTCCTGTTTCAAACCAAATTTTACTTCTTTACTCAGTTACGTTAATGAAAACAGCTTCTGCACTTACAGAAGAAGCCATTACTGACACAAACTGGTTGAATGTTTGGCCAGCAGCTTACATTAATTGAACCTTTTTAAAGCATTGGTTGAAAATGTAAGGGAAAACTTTAGCAAGCACCCTGAGGCCTTAGCCTAGGACAGACAAAACTCACAAGTTATATAATGGTCAGTTTTTAAGAAAGGGAAATTTTAATTTAAATACCTTCCTTTGACCTTTACTGCCGTTCATCTTGCATAGATTTCTGCCCAAGCTTTGACTGTGAACAGCAATGCAGGATTTTACTGTGGAACATGCCTTTGGCAGTCAGAGGAGACTGTAGGATAATATTATTCCCAGATTCTTGGAAATGGAATTATGAAATTTGTTCTCACCAAGCACTAGTCCCTGGATTTAGAGCTGTATTAACAGCTGTGTTTCTAGACTTCTATCTAGTACTGGATCGGAGCAGGTTTTGTTTGGCTTAGACTTTTTTCCTTTCTGTTACTCTCTCTCCTATTCTCATTTGCACCTCACACTGAATTTGTGGTAGGATCATGGACCTTTTTTTTCAAGTGTGTTCTCTACAGGAGGTCTTTGTGATAGCCTGTGCTGGAGCCTCCCATCATGCAAGCATCCCTTTTGTGGAGCCATGAGTGCTTCCCCACTGCAGCTGAATAGAAATTCCTGGAGAAACTTCCAGGATGCAGTGTAACCTACACTGAATTTGTTCCCGATACAGTCATCTGCTGGTTTTGGGCACCCTCTGACTATCTTGAAAATGTATTTTCTACCAACTTGTAACTGTTTGCTGGTTTATTTTTCTGAGGGTTTTCCCTTACACAATTATGTCTGAAGTTGATGCATGGGGACTTGCAAAGTGCACATATTCCACTTTTTAATACAGAGAATGGAATCTTCTGGCCAAGATTTTCTAGCCCATCATGGTCTAGACAGTATTTAGAGAGACATTCTCCAAATGTTTTATTAGCTAGTGAGTGAGATGTGATCAGAAAAAACATTCAAAGCCAGGCAGCTTTGGAAACTATTGTAAAAGGATGTACTAGAGCACATGCTTGGATGGAATGGGACATGTGTAAGGGGGGAGAATAGTAGAGTAAGTGTTTGGAAGAAGCAGTAGGGTAGCAAGTAATGGATGATCACAGGCTGCTACTAATTAGCCAAACTTAGTTGTAATTGGACATGGGGTAATTACCATATTGGTTGCAGAAGGGGATGCTTTTGATGGCTTGGATAAGATCATCCTTTTCAAATTTTTTGCTTGGTTTACTGAAGACCAGGTAGTAATGAAGTCCTGTTGGAAGGGTCACTTATCCCAAATATGTCACAATGTTCAGTTTTACACTACTGAGAGCAGAGGAGCTGTTTTTTTTCCAGCAGTATGATAATATTTCTACTTCCCAAAATAATGTGTGCATACAAATGTCTTAATTAAAAGACTAATAATCTTCTCAAGAGAATAGAGCAGACTCTTTAGATGGAAGATAGCAGCTGTGGGGACACCAGACTGCACCAGTGGTGTTGAGAATGTAAGTATATGCAGAGCTGTTGGAGTGAACTAGAAAGAGAGTATTCCATAGCAGGATATTTCTTCAAGCTCTGCTTCTGGCCTGAGAGAAATCAAATAATAATGGCAATATAGACTTCTCTTTTAATTTCGATTTAATCAAGGGCATTTACAAATAAACTGTATGAACCTTCATCTGCCTACAAATAATAAGGGCTTGAGGTCACTGGCTGTGGTAGAATGGAGTTCTCTCTGCAGAGGTCTGTCATTTTGTATGTCTTTACAGTTGAGTTCTCTCCTTTATGAATAGAAGACAATCAAAGTGTTGAAATGAGAAAGTCACAAATGAAGTAAATGGCGAATGTGGGTTAGATTTTGTGAGTACAGTGAAGACTAGTGCAGCTTGGATTAATGCTAAGTGTCATTTATGTGAATCAACAGTATTAGCTGTCTTAAGGCTTCTGCATTTCATTTGTTGATGTGTTCATTTGTAATTTTTTAAAACTTCCTTAGAGAGTTTTGTTTGACAGCAAAGCATGCGTCTTCGGGAAAATTAATATGCAATCAATCATCTGTCTGTAAATTGTGCAATTTATAGTACTACAAAGGTTATACATAGCTGGCAAAAACTTGTATTCCAGGAAGTATGAAGTTGGCTTTAAAAACGCTGTTGGTGGTGTTGATTCTTTTTTCCTTGCAGAAATCCAATAATAAAAATTGATTTAGTAAGAGAAAGGGAGGTAAATAAAGATACTTTGCAAGCTCGTGTTCTTTGCTAATAACGCCTTTATTTTTTCTATTGCTTATTGCTTTCTGTGGTGGATTGAAAGGAACAATTTTCCACTTGATTATATATGCGTTACTGTATGACAGTTGGAGACATCCTAATTTATTACAGAATGGATATGAAATTTTTCTAGTGATGAGAAGTGGGAGGGAGTGCATAGAGAAAGATTTTCTCATGACAGTTAAAAATAATGAGAAAAAATTGCTTGGGGAAAAAAAAAAAAACAACATTTCAGCAGAACTTTCTGACACCAATTTACTTGAACACTTCTCAGCCTGCTCTCAATCTCAGGGTCTCAGCAGTGCTGGGGCATCTGCTATGCATTCCGTGTCTCTGGAGGCCATGGTATTGTTTCCTTCTTGGCACATCAGAAAGATTTCCTGGTTTTAGGCTTATTGTTACCCTGTAACAAAATGGAGCTTTACGTCTCGACTGCCAAGGCTCTCAGATCTGTGCTAACTTCCAAGGTATTTGGGGCTTAAACACTAGAGTGTTGCAGATGTCAGTCCGTATTGCTTTCTGAGGTATTCACTGCATGTACAGGTTTGTGTTATGTGTTACCCTATGAGGAATTTTAGGACATCATTGCTAGTTACTTAGTAGTATAAAATACACAAAGATTAGGCAAATCATATGCACTCTGCTGTTTCCTCTTCTGGAACAGTCTGGGCTCAAGAGCAAGATCCATGGCTCTTTTGCAAGAGCACCCATGTTCAACTCTTCTCCCTGCCAACCTGTCCAAAGCCTGCCTGTGTCAGCACTGTCCGCCTGCCTCCTTTGGTATATTCCAGTCCCCTGACTCATTTTCTTAGCTAAGAAAAGTAGCTTTTTTTTCAGCCGTTGTTATTAATCTTTCAAATACTTGGTTTAAGAACAGATCTTTCAGTTGTCTTAATTTAGTGAGCACCTGCTAGGGTCCTCTTCAGAAAGGATAGACTAAGGCGCTCCAAGAGACTGCAGCTTTCTTAGTAGCAGCTTCTTTAAAATGTGAAAGTTTTCATAAGCTCTGTGTAAATTCTTCCCCTGAATCACACATAGCTACTGATTTGAAATTAATTCGTGTTGCTTTAGTGCAGACAGTCTCTGACAGACTGCTGTATGAGCCATGAGGTGCTGAGTAGCATACTTACAGCAAGAAACAATCATCCTTCCAAAAGGTTTAAAAGGGTCAGTGAGTCAATACACCAAGGTTAAGAATCTAGGAGAATGATTCATGCAATTCCACAGTAAGCTTGTGGCACTCGAATACTTAACCTGAATCTCAGGAGTCCCAGCCTTTTGCCTCAGCTGTAATGCCAACCTTCTCCTTATCTCCTTAACATGCTGAAGAAAAGACAACGCCAGAAATACCAGTAGCTCATGGCTTATGGGTGCGAAGGAATGCAACGTATGTTCCCAAAGCCAAGGCCTGCGGCCCGTGGCAAACCTTTGAGATGGGTGTCTCAAAAATTGCTTCTGTTTATTCAGTCATATTGGTATTTTGAAGAAATGGAGTGCTGTGTATTTGCAGAATATGTTTCCATATTTGGTTAATATAAAAGGTTGATATGAAAGTTGATTATAAACTAATTTTGGGCATCTCTTGTCAGCATTGGTAAAAGTGACTAAGATCTTAAAAAGACTCCAGGAATAGATTAGCTGTTTTCCACTTACATGGGAGCAAATTAGTGTCCATTTATGGGAGTTTCGTCTGTATTTCTCAAAGAAGAAATGTAAGATAAACCCATCAAAATTAAAAGCACTCATAAACTGATTTTCAGTGTAAAGATATTATTGTATTGAGGACAAATCATTTACTGCTTTTGAAGTCAGGCAGATTGGAGACAGCATCAAGTTTTGAAGGTTGAAAAACAGAAAACAAAACTGATGCTAATGTTTTTTCAAAGGCTGATACCTTTCAGCTAGCTTCACCTTGCTAGGACTTGCTTGTGCTGTAAAAATATGTCAACTTAAACCTTGTCTGTCTTCTGCACCATTTTGCAGTTCTGTAAGGCTTCAAATAGAATAATTGGAACTTTCCTTAACATTGCAAAGTGAATTTTAAAACTTCTTTTCTGTGGTATTTTTGAAAATCTTAGCCTATTGCTGGTAATGAAGACAAAATGACTTCATCGATACCTGGGAGACTTCCAGTTGCCTTAAGACCAAGGCACATTGAAAAATGATAGACAAAAGGAATGGGAAGTGACACTGCTGTCACTGGAACTGCTGATGTGTTACGTGCCTGAGTGTTTATTGAAAAAAGGCTAAGGTTCAGCCAGTCCACAGGTTCTCAGAAAAAGCTGCCAACAACAGTGATGTCAATGTCAGTTCTGGTAGCTGTATTTTACAGTGACTGATCCGCTGGTATTTGGACTGAAACCACTGAAGTTATCAGATAGTATAAATGGGTGTAAATTCACCAGTTTCTTTGGAGCTTTCCTCATTTACAACAGGAGGAAGCCCAAGTTATTGAATAGACCTCCTGTGTGCTTTTATTTTTATTTTTTTTTTAATTTACCCTCTTGCCTGTGTGGCTTTTGGGTTTTTGGTAATGACTTTGGTGATACAAGAGCAGAGGAACTCAATTGGGATTTCAGCTACATGGATGTGTACTTCGGAAAAAGATGTTGTTGAGCTTTCAAATGTGTAAGAAGTGGCAGGTTTTCAGGCAAGCCTCCAAATCCCTCCCACATATCTGCAGATTATATAATCAAATCCTCTGTGTGTTCCATGTCTCTAGGACAAAGTACAAACAGCAAAGTGAAATTAATTCTTCCCCTTATATAAAAGGAGGCTATGAGCTGCCAAATTCTGCAGCATTATTACAGCAAAAGTAGCAGGAGTTTGTGCAGGGGGTAGTGGGAATGAAATACAGATTGGCTCCAAACTGATCAGCAGCAGTAGGTGCAACTGGTCAGTCAAATGATTTTTCTGCACAACTGGGATGTGAATGAGGCTCAGGCAAAGAGACTGTTCCCTTTTGGCAGGTGGTCAGAGGCCAGTTGGGTCTTGAAATCATGAAACAAAATAGTACCTTCACACATTTTTGAAGATCTGTAAGGCAATGAGGGAACATTTAAACATCACCATTTTTATTTGCTTTGTTATATTCCATTTGTTATTTGTCTGTCTAGCTGGCAATGGTCATGATTTGTAAAGTGTGTGATGCAATGAAAATGCTACAATTGAACATTTCTCTCCATCCAAAACCTGTTAATTTTTAGAAATGTGAACTTGTGGTATTTTGAAAAATACTGACAAAACCCAATCCCACCAAAGTCTTGGGGTGTATAAAAAGCAGTGGCACTTTTGATCTGCATTTACTGAAGTGTTGAAAGTTTCTCTGGCTCTCCCTGGGCAGTGGTGCACTTCAGGTGTAGCAGGCAGCCTGGCTTGGGCACTTTGGGGGAGTCGGGATCCAGTCCCTTCTTACAGCCAGGGCTTATTCAAAACCTCGCTTTGTTGTATAAATGTGTTACAAGCTGTGTGTTGAATAGCGTGTTTAATAAATATCAGAAGCGTTCAGCAAAAGCTATTAGACTTTAACTTATGAGCCATATCTTTTCCATCCCATGGTCTGGTTGTCTCCTGCCTTTTTCCGAGTATGCTTTAGCATTTTAAATATTTAGATATAGTTTGTAGTGCGGTCTTTCTTTTCCCTGTTCATTATACAGTATTGCCTGTCAAGTATAGTACCTCATTTTCTTCCCATTTCTGACTTTATGTTCATCTTCTTTGCTTTATTTCATGCTCTGTTTCTTATGCTGTTCCATATACCTAAAGCAGCTGGCCACTGAAAAATGTGGGGACCACAGTAAGCAAAGCAACCCAGATAATAGCTGAAATGCCTCTTGCGCTCCTTTCACAGATAGTAAGGGTCTGCAAAATCTTCTGTATTTAATCCATTTTCAGAGGCATGTGGAAGACAACAACTCAAAACACCAAACCCAAAACCTAAAGCTTCTGTTCCTCTCTACCCAAAAGTACAGTTCCTTCAGAGCTAGTAACTCTAGTCATTGTTTTACAAATCAAAGATGCATGGTTCTTAATATATGGCTTCAGTCTAGTTATATACAAGTAGGAAGAAGAAGGTTAATGACCAGTTCTTCCTGGATTGGTCCAGATCCTTAGGCTATTTGCAGTGGAGTGACACGTATATAGTATTAGATGGGACGTGACCATTATTTCAACCAGAAAAACTGCAACATGGCAGTCCCCTGACCTGAGAGTTAACTGGAGGGGTAGCATGGCTGGTAGGAGATGAATAATTGGGCCCTTACTGAAAATTTGGTTTGGACTCATTTCAATTCTGACTCGTCTGTACCCTGGTTCCTGTGGTCAGTGCGCAAGGCATGCAGTACCTTCCTTTCCCACTGCTTGCCAGAACATCATGTACCACAAAGACAAATGCATGTCTGGTCCGTGCTCTCTGAGGATGAAAGTCCATATGCTGCAATAAATGTGATGCTAGAAAGTTGACAAAACTATAGCAGTGGAGGAAAGTTAGTTAATGTTAAACTGCTAGGCAATGACAGGCTTTCTTCTTGCTTAGAAAGCATACTGATCTAGTAAATTCTCTGCTTTGGGTTTAGTTAATTCAGATATTTCAGTAGGTCTCAATATAAAGGATTTATTTGGTTTAATTTAAACTGTTCATTTGTCTAATTAATCAGATTACAATGTAACAGATATGAATAGTGTTGGTTTTACCAGCCCTCTGTCTTGTCTCCTGCAGGAGCTGATGCCAGAGTATGAAGCAGAGAAACATAAATACTTCTTCAGAATGCCTGGTTGCCCCACAATTGCACATTGGGAACTTCCTGAGCTGTTACTATGTAGTTTGCAATTCTTCATGAGTTTGTCTTCCGGGAACCTGTCTAATCCCTTTTGAACTCTTTGAAGCTGTGGAAACTTCAGTGTTGGGTAAAAAGTAGTTCCTCAGTGTTAATGTTGCAGAAGGGCCACCTCCTCTTGTGTGGTTTGAGTCTGTCTGTGCTAGTTGCATTTGTTCCCAGTTTCTACGACATATTTCCTGAGTAGGAATATTCAAAGCTCATAATTTTGAAGATTAATTTAGATTATTTTTTTTCCTAGGTCCCCCAGGTTTTTTGCATTTATCTACATCTGCCATTTTATTGACCAGTAACTAGGACATTCTTCATAGCTGATGGTAGTTTGCTGTGAAGTCCTGTCATCTGCAGACTTTGCCTTCTTATTAAATTAACCTTATGGTTTTGAATGTGTTGAAAACCAGCAGAGAACAGTTGTTGAAAAGTGGTTATTTCATCCTGTGCTTCGTTATCCATATTTTAAGCAGCTTGTGTCTGGCCTTTCTGAGCACTGAGTATCTGCTTAGTTTCAGAAGCAGGTGACCTTGTTAAAACTTTTGGAAGGCCAGGTAGGTTATATCTTTCAGATCCCTCTTATGTAAATGTTTATTATTCCTTTAAGGGACTTCCGGCTGAGAGAGTTGGGGTTGTTCAGCCTGAAAAAAAGGCAGCTCTGGGGGGACCTTACAGCAGACTTCCCAAAGCTAAAGGTGGCTTACAAGAAGTCTGAAGAAGGGCTTTTTACAAGGGTATGTAGTGATAAAACAAGGAGGAATGGCTTTAAACTGATAGAGGGGAGATTTGGATAAGGTATGAAGGAGGAAGTTCTTCACTGTGAGGGTGGTGAGGTGCTGGCACAGGTTGCCCAGAGAAGCTGTGGCTGCCCCATCACTAGCAGTGTTCAAGGCCAGGTTGTACAGTGGTTTGAGCAACCTGGTTTAGTGGAAAGTGGCCCCCCTGCCCTTGGCAGATGAGCTTAAGGTCCTTTCCAACCCAAACCATTCTACAATTTATGATTCTGTGATTCAGAAAATCTGAGAGACATAGTGTCCCACTACAGAAAGCCTGCTCAACTTTCCCTCTGTGTATGTATGTACTTTAAATATCACTATTGTTAAAAATAGGTTCTTCGTAAGAGTAGGACCTTCAGGTAGATACCACATGTTCATCTTATGTGGTGATTCCTGAATGTATGAAATTGTTGTTTGGCTTCAGGTGGGGTTTTTCCTGCTTTGAAAGGGCAGTTAGGGTTTGATTGGATATCTACTTCTATGCCTACACCACTTGCCAGTAAAACTTGTGCTGCAGTGTCAACTATCTGTTGTGTTTTAATGAAAAAATCTCTGGTGAGATTTGAAGTGAGGAGATGTGGTCCTGAGTGAAATGACTCATGGTATTTAATTCTTTTTGTTAGCAGATTTGACCTGGGCCTTCAGATTGGAAAATTCCATGTCTGCTTAGCAATTGCTTAAACATTTAATCTATGGTGTGATTAAATGCATTGCTGACAAGAGTACAAATTGCTTGTGATGTGGTTATTCTTCCCTGTCAGTAGATTCCTTCAGTACATTGTCTTGAAGGAGACTAGATGAAATCATCCTGATTAGCATGCTGCCTTAGGTATTATCTTTTCTGGTTTAATCCATTGTTTTTTCTGATTATCTTTTGTCATAGCAACTCTGAAAACAGTATTGTGTTGAGATATTTAATGTGAAGTAAATGCTCAAAGAATTGAATGTGGCTAGTTAAATTAGCATTTTCCAGGCAATAATATGAAGTGTTTGTCCAAAAATGTTACGTTACATATGGTCTGACATTTACATGTAGCTTTCCAATAGCCTTGGTACGTGGAACAACTCCCATAATCTGGAAATAAGATACTGCTGCTTAATAAATAACCACCACATAATGCCATTGTGACCCCTAAGTATATGCTCTTCTTTTTCTGCCTGTCTTGAGTGAGGCTTGGAGTCTGATCTGGAGAGCTATGGAGTAAGTGCAAAATGGCACTGTAATTTTTATAATGCCTTGACTTTATTCCTTTCCCTCAGTTCCTCATCTGTAATGGAATTACCAGCACCCCCTTTAACTTTTTTGGCTGTACTCTACATAATGTAACCTTGCACGTGTTCTCTGTGACGCCTTTCGACCTTCCCCGTTCTTACCAATAGTGCAGGTATTCCTTTTCTGGGTTTCATTTGATATCTGCCTGGATTTAGAATGTCTGCATGACTTGTGGCTGATCAGGTTAGCCTCAAGATTTCAGTATTACATGTGGTTGCTGTGTATACATGATTGGGAAAATAAATAGGAAGTTGCTTTTATCCCTTTTTCAGTTGCCCAGAGCACACATTAAGAGCTAGAGTGTTGCAAGATACTGGATCTGAAACTAATTACTGCTCTGGGACTGAATGTTACTTATCCTGGGCACTGAGCCAATGTAATTTTGGGAATAAGTCCATCTTTGGGATGAGTTTGTGTATGATTTTGATTCAGAAGTAAATTTCAGACTTTTCTGTGGCTTTTTAGAGCTAATCACATATTCAGATTAATACAGTAAATGACAATGAAGATGGATGACAGTATTTTAGATCATTATAAATTCACAGCAAATAAGATACCAGTATCCTGCTTTTTATCACTCTGGAAATGGTGTCTCCTGTAGTGACAATTTTGCAGCATACTCAGATGCTAGAAGGTGCTTCTCCAAGATCAGCACTTAATGAGTCTGAGCTGACTCTGAGAACAAGTGTCAGTTAAGGAACTCAATCAAAGACTGAGAATAACTGGCAATTAAAGATCTGCAATTGGTTTCTTCAGAGTTTAATGTATCCTTTTATCCTTTATTGCTCCTTTTTCTTTGCCTGGTATATAGGATATATGAGTGTGAGTTAAGGGTTTTTTTTGATGCCAGATGAAAGACCTGCAAGGTAATGGGGTTTTAAAAGCTATGCTGTCTGGAGTATGGGCAAGAATTACATGGCTGCCTCTGAAGTGGGTATATGGTTTGCTAGCTATTGGATGTGTTGTGCCGTATGACTATAAGGAGGCTGAGCCTCCTGGGCTTAGGGACAGCTCTACAACTCAGTAGTGGAAGTGTTCAGTGGCTCAGTTATGTGTATATGCATGCACATGCATTTTAACTGGATGTGTTTATGGGCTTTTGCATACATTCACAAATGTGAGAGTGCAGTGATGAGAGAGGCTTTTAATTTAATGTCAGTTGCTTTTCAGTTTTAGGTGGCAAGCTGCATTTAGTCCTGATTTAACACTGTGTCTTGGTAGCATGGTAATTTGGTTGCCATGTGAATGCAAATCTGCAGGGGAAAAATTGAAAGCCTATCATTGTAGTTTACCAAGTATCCTGTGGTGTTCCTCAAAAATGATTGCAAATTGTGGTTTTGTATATTAAAAAAAGCCCTTGAAGTTACAGATGTATCCTTACAAGTGTTCTATAATACACAAGATTTTCTGAGAAAGCAGGATAGGGGTTTTTTCTGTTTATATTTCACAAATTACCTGCCTACTTTAGGTCACGCAGATCTGTAAGGAAGCAAAAGGAAAAATAAGAGATCCTGGAAAAATGCCATTTTCACTGGCATTTATTAAAGTCATTTCTGTAAGGGAATGTGAAGGGTACGCCTGTCCTGCTCTGCTGTGTTGATATAAGGGCTCCTCATAACTTCAGTCACCATTATGAAGTTACTTTTTTATAGATGAAGAATTGAGCTCCAGCTCAAGCTCTTGTGCTGTGCTTTGCAGAACATAAGATCCTTAAGGTCATTCCATTTCATACCGATCCACATGGCAATAATGCTTGTGTTTTGAGGAATGAGGAAATGCATACACCTTGGTGCAAAGCTGCAGGTAATGCTTCAATCGAAGATTCAGATTTATGATGTCAACTCAGCTGTGAAATGATGATGATTATGCTGCTGACTTGGTATTGATCTGTGTCTTCCAGTAAAACTGGTTAACTTTGCTGGAGGTTAACCCAACACTTCTGCTGACTAGTGTGTGTTTGACTTAGTGATAGGTAATTCCCTGCCAGCTGCTAACCTCTGGGTTAAATCTGTGGCAGGTGTGCCCGAGATCACAGCAGGCTTCATCTGGGGCATTGATGGCTTGATGCCTCTTTGGTGGAGAGCATAGTAGTACTGTTTGATTGTTTTGAAGTGACAAGCAAAATAATGTGGTATGGCAACAGCTGGTGTCATTTGTTTATGTCTGTAATGGTACTGTGTTTATAAATCTCTAAAAGATGTTACATGCATCATACTAAATGATTATCGTAATGAGTTGTAAGTGAATCATAATGTATTTTTTATATATTTATGGGAAGAAAAATAAGATTTTATTTAGTTATTAATAATTTTATTTTAAACTCTTTCACAGCTGTTTATATTCCATTGTATCTACCTTCAGATCTAATAGGGCAGAGTAAATTAATTTTAAAGGGGTGTATAGGTGAAGTAAAAATGCATTAGGGAAAAAGCATTTGTGGTGCTCAGTGTCACTGAGGCATTAGAGAAATGCAGAATTTCATTTTGAGGTTAATAGGACAGTGGCTTTGTTCCTTTTGTTGCTACACATGCCTTAAGTGGCGCACATTGACAAAAGGAGGCAGTAGTAGGGTGTTCATAAGCCCCACTGGAAAGAGATGATGAAGCAGTCCAGGGGGGAACATTCTGCTGCCTTATGTAGAAATGCACTTGGAATGGAGAGGTGTTTCTAAAGGGATGCATGCTGATACGATCACAGCTAGCGTGTGTTGGCTGGCTCGGTGTCATTGAATGGAGGAAGGCTATTAGGAGAGAAGGTGGAACTGGGAAACTTGAGTACCGTGTTCTCAAGTGCCAAAGAGTGGTGTTTAGTAACAAAATGGAAAGGTCATTAGTGAGAAAATGAGCAATGATGGGGGATGCACAGCAAAGTGTAGAAGTGCAAAGCAAGATACACGCTTTTTATGTATGCACTGTAGTTCCCATCTTTATCTTGCATTTCTTGAGGGCAGCCATATCACGTATGATTACTGAAAAAAAAAACCATTTTGTGGGAATGATTTCATATTATTGTTTCTATTACTTACAATATTCAGAGCAGACCATGCTTCTGAAAATATGATGGCAAGCCTTGCCCCATCTTTATATTCCAGCAGCAGAACTGAAACATCACATGCATTTCCTTGCCTTTTGGTAAGCAGCTTTAGGCCAGCTGCACTTGGCTTCAGCTTTGTTTCCCTGACACTGTGTTCATCCAGACGAGCCTCCCCTCTGAGGGAGGGAGGCTGCAGTGTCTGCTTGGTCTTCTGCTGGCCACCTCAATCTGCTGGGCTAAAACCTGCATCCTACTTGATGCCAAGGAGTCAGAAGCGATGTGGTGGTGTGAGTGGATAGGTGATGCATTTTTTTTGTTTTCTTAACTTCTGTTATCTTTTATATCACTAAAACTTTTAAACTTCATTTTGGTTTCAGTTAAAGCAAAAATGAATAAATGCAGTACTGAAACACCTGAAAGACATTTGTGAGATGTATTTGAGATGGAAAAGGTTTATTAATTGGTATCTTTTCTAAACTTAAGGGGATGTTAAAGAGGCTTACATGTCACGTAATGTCAAATGATTTAATTTGCTCTCGAGATGTTTCTAGTTAGTTGGGAAAGACTCCTGTGAAAGGGAATACAAATCTTGAGAAATGATACAGAACTAAAATTCCTGGATACAAACCTTGTTCTGAAAAGAGTTATAGATGTGATTTTTCCTTCTAGAAGAGAAAATAAATACAGCTGTGTCCATGAGAACTGCTTCGTGTTGTAACTTGTCTGACTGGTCAGGAAAAACCGTACAGAAACAAGCATTATTTGCCACAGAGGGCTCCTTTTATTGATGAACTGTCTCTGTCTCCCTCAAAGGCCATGATCAGAGCAGAGCCTGGAATGGAGTCACCATGTAATTGGAGCTTGCTGAGAAATGTCATGCCTGTCCTTTGCTTGGAATGGTACTCAGAGAATACTGTAGCTCCAGGGTAGCAAAGATCACATCCAAGTTTTTCCAGCGACCTAGCCAAACCTGAACGAGTTTACCCTTCCAGCCAATTGCCTCTTGAAAACCTTCCAATTTCCAACTTTCGTTTCTTTTCATAATCACTGTTAAAGTTTACTGGAACATTATCATTAACATTCATTCTTACAAGAATACAGCAGGCAGTAACACAGCTGAGAGACATTTTCATTAGGGGTAGGTTAGCTGCTGCTCGCACTAGACATGAATTACTGTAAAAAGGTACAGAAACATCTTGTGGTCTGACACTGATAAATCTTCATGCTGTGATTGTGTGATGTTTAAATGGCATAATCTGAAACTTCTGGTAGTGGATCTCGCATCTTGGAAGCTTTAGTGTAAAAGCAGACGCAGTTATTACTCAGTGGAGTCAGCCTATACAATTCAGTCTTTATTTTGGCTTGAAAGCTATAAAAACTTCTGAACAGAAAGTATCCCAGTGCCTTATTTATTTATTCATCCCAGTGAATTATTTTAGTCCCAGTGCTTGGCACATCCCACGTTTTAGGGACATTAATGTACAGAAGTCTCAAATGGAAACTTTAGTACTAGATTTAGTGTTATGGTTTTCCAAATGTAGGATTGTATCATGGCTCCTTTGCATAAATTATGATCATGTAAAATAAAGTCTAAGAAAATGGATAATAATTGTGAGAGATTGCTTTCTTCAGTCTTGTTTCTTTGCTCTCTGTTCTTTTAATCTTTGGTTTTTTTCTTCATTTAACTAGAGACAGATGAGGGAGATTATCTTAGCTGAGGTGTCCATTTAACTCTTACCAGCTCCTGAGGAAATTATCACAACATAATAGTGTTTAAGGGAAAAATTTTGTTACTGTACATTGAAATGGCTAATTGCTGTTAATAGAGGGGAGCAACTCACCAGAGTAAAAGGGAAGTGGAAAGGCGTGAGGTACACTGGAAGCTGGAGCAATTAACTTCATTCTTTCTGCCAGCAGGAGAAGTAACATTTCAGGTCCTACTGGTACCATGGAGGTGGCCTAGGAGAAGGAGGCACAGCTGTGCTATTCTGCAGCTGCATCAGAGCCTACTCAAAGCCCTGCTCTTTAGCATCTCCCTGAAAGCCCTTCCGTTCCCTTGGGTCACCTGTGCTTCCCTTTCCTTCTGCTTTCCAGGCAATTGTTTTCTCTTACCTTTCAACATGCTTCATGGAAGGGTGTAGGGCTTAATCACTGCTTGTTGCTTGAATTCTTTTAATTCCTTGATAAGCACCTATGTGGTGTTTTTGTTGTCTTACACCCACCAGGCCATACCAGGCAGTCGCTCTGTAATGTCAAGCTGTGGGTGGAGAAAAAATGATAAAGCAGTTAAGTGATTTGTGTAGTGCCTGGTCAGTTGCAGTTTCCCCTGTGGCATGCCCTGGACAAGTCTGTTCTTACGTGAATTCCCTTTAAATGACTAAAAAGGCACGTGATGGACAGGGGTAAAGCAGTTGATGTCATCTACATGGACTTGTGTAAAGTGTTCGACACTGTCCCACATGACATCCTTGTCTCTAAATTGGAGAGACATCAATTTGATGGATGGACCACTCGGTGGATAAAGAACTGGCTGGATGGCCCCATGCAAAGAGTTGTGGTCGATGGCTCAATGTCCGGCTGGAGACCAGTAACGAGTGGTGTCCCTCAGGGATCGGTGTTGGGACCGGTCTTGTTCAGCATCTTTGTCGCTGACACGGACAGTGGGATTGAGTGTGCCCTCAGCAAGTTTGCTGATGACACCAAGCTGTGTGGTTCGGTTGATAACGCTGGAGGAAAGGAATGCCATCCAGAGGGACCTCACCACACTTGTGAGGTGGGCTGATGCCAGCCTCATGAGGTTTAACCATGCCAAGTGCAAGGTCCTACACCTGGGTCAGAGCAATCCCAGGCACAGCTACAGGTTGGGCAGAGAAGAGATTCAGAGCAGCCCTGCAGAGAAGGACTTGGGGGTGTTGGTCAATGAGAAAATGAACATGAGCTGGCAGTGTGCGCTCGCAGCCCAGAAAGCCAACCGTATCCTGGGCTGCATCAAAAGGAGTGTGACCAGCAGGTCAAAGGAAGTGATCCTGCCCCTCTACTCTGCTCTTGTGAGACCTCACCTGGAGTATTGTGTGCAGTTCTGGTGTCCTCAACATAAAAAGGACATGGAACTGTTGGAACAAGTCCAGTGGAGGTCCACGAGGATGATCAGGGGACTGGAGCATCTCCCATATGAAGAGAAAGCTGGGGCTGTTCAGCCTGGAGAAGAGAAGGCTGCGTGGAGACCTCATAGCAGCCTTCCAGTATCTGAAGGGGGCCTATAGGGATGCTGGAGAGGGACTCTTCATTAGAGACTGTAGTGACAGGACAAGGGGTAACGGGTTAAAACTTAAAACAGGGGAAGTTTCGGTTGGATATAAGAAGAGAATTCTTTCCTGTTCGGGTGGTGAGGCACTGGAATGGGTTGCCCAGGGAGGTTGTGAATGTTCCATCCCTGGCAGTGTTCAAGACCAGGTTGGACGAGGCCTTGGGTGATATGATTTAGCGTAAGGTGTCCCTACCCACGGCAGGGGGGTTGGAACTTGATGATCTTAAGGTCCTTTCCAACCCTAACCATTCTATGATTCTATGTGATACCTCATTAAACTGATCACAGAATCATAGAATACCAGGTTGGAAGAGACCTCAAGGATCATCTGGTCCAACCTTTCTAGGCGAAGCGTAACCTAGACTAGATGCCCCAGCGCCCTCTCCAGCTGAATCTTAAGTGTCAAACATTGGGGAATCCACCATGTCCCTGAGAAGATTATTCCAGTGGCTGATTGTTCTCAGTATAAACAATTTTCTTCTTGTGTTCGATCAAAATCTGCCCAGGAATAACTTGTACCTGTTACCCCTTGTCTTTTCCATGTGACTCCTTGTAAGAAGGGAGTCTCCATCTTCTTTGTAGCCACCCTTTAAATAATGAAACACAAGTGAAGCTATCTCTTTCCTTAATGATAGTGGTGGTTACGCAGTGGCAGTGATAGATAGCCTATGGTCCCAGGGGTGCAGGGAAGGAAGGAAAGTAATTCCACCAGATTATTTCAGAGATGCCTAAAATAAGAGTTTACTTAGTTCAGACTTTAGTCCGTTAGTGAATCGGCATCAGAGCTTTGGCGGTGCAAACTTACCCAACTTTCATTGTTCAGAAGGAAGGAAATAACATTTTTCTCATAAACACATTTTCAGACCTGCTCCCTGTGCTGCAGCCCACGTGCACTGTTACAAAAGCAGCAACTGTGTTGGTTTTCCTGTTTGTGTCACAGCAGAAGCTTTGATGCATGTTGCTCAGAAATTAGTTGCTACAGCACCCATCCCTCATCCTCTCGTGGTGTCTGTTTCTATCTCAGTAGACTCGTGAGTTGGAGAAACAGTTGTTTTTCTCTGTTAAAATTTTGCCATGAAACATTTAGCCTCATCCTTTCTGGTTTTATCCTGCCTAACATATTCTGACCACAAGTCTGAAAATACAGCTTGTTCTGAAGAATTGCAGCAGAGTTTGGTGCAGTTTTAGAAAGTTTACAGATGTGCCGCTGGAATTTGCTGAGGTTTCGTGCTTAATAATTTAAATATTGCTATTTCTGAAGATTTTATAGAACTTAGGCTAGAGCCCACTGGGATCATCTGATCTGACCTGCATATGAATCATAAGACAGTAACTTGCATGTAGTTATTATTAAATTGAGCCTAAATACTCATGCTGGACTAAAGCCTAAAGATGTTTGGCTGAAGCAACCTTCTTGAAGGGGAAAACATCGCAAAAAGTTGAGTGCATGTGCCTTGTTGTGTTGAGCTTCAGTGACTAATTATCCTCCCTTGCGCGCACACACACACACACACACACACACGCCCACCCGCACACACAGAGTTCATAATTAAGATCTTTCTGCTTTCATTTTCCACTGGTTTTGTTATGTTGTGTGCTAGATTAGAGAGGGCTTTTAGTACTTATTCTTCCCCTGTGAAGGAGCAAGTGAACTGCAGACACCTCCTAGTTTACCTTTCTCATAGCTAAATGGTTTGAACTCAGACTATCATTTGAAGGCATTTTCTGCAGTCCTTCAGTCATTCTAGTAGTTCTCCTCTACACTCATCTGAACTTTATTCTTATCCTACTAAAAAATCCATACTGAAGCTATTTCAGTGGTTTTGGTTTCAGTAATGCTTTTTAAGATATTGTTTTGAGATTTAAAATCTTGTCTGAGTTTCACCCCAGATCTGAAGCTGAATTGTTCTACTGTTCATTTCTTTTTATGTCTGTATTTGAATACAGTTACTGTGGCATTAGGAGCTAAGTTCTCGCATTGTACATGGTGAACCTCATTGTGGCCTTCTGGTGGTTGTCTTAAACTACTTAAACTTCAGCACAGTTATGTACCAAATTAAGTTATATGCAAAATCTACTTCTGACTTCCCTTTGCCTAACCAAAAATTAGGTTTAAATTCATCTGTATAGATATGCGCATGCGTATGTATACATGTGTTTATAGGCACACACCTTTGGTTTGTAATCCTGAGAAAGTGAAACCCCTGAGATTTTCAAGGTGTATCGTAGCATTTAGGTGTTTACAGGATGGGAGTTACAGTTTGCAAACTCAACAGCCCTTTAGTAATGAAAAAAGAAAACATGATCTTTGAACTATGAAAATCTGTAGGAAAACATTCCACATTTATTTAACTGGCAGGAACATCTGCAGTGAAAGATCTTTGATTCGGACTGTCTGTGAGACGGTGACTTTTTCTTAAAAGCTAATTTTGGAGTGCAGGGTAACTGCTGGAAGAAGTAGCCACTTTAAACCTGTCCTTTGTAATGCTGTGATGAGTCATAGAGCAGACTGCTAGCAATGGAGAAAATTTTTGTGCAGATTGCAGTAACTGAAATTCTGGATCTCATTTTCCTTTCTCTTTAATAGCAGATGTTGCTTTTCTGTGTTTAAATCTCTCTTAATCTTTGAATATTCCATTCCCAAATGGGTAAAACTTTCATATTATGATTGGTTTTCATGATACTTTTAAAATGCTCGAAGGAACTACTGGTAACATTAAAGCAGTATGAATATATTATTTTCTTTAGGATGGAGGTTACCTTTTGATGGAGAATGCCCTTTGGTGATGAGTTACTAGTTTCAGATATTTGTGATCTCTTTGTTCTGTAACATGGTTTCTAGTGACAGATTTGTGAGAATTTTTTTCCATATTCAAAAAGGCATTTGTCTTCAAGTTGTACAATAAATTAAGACATTTGAGATCAACCAGAGACAGAAATCTTATTTGTGTGTTGTGTAGTTTCATCCATACTGCTTCTGTATGCCAGCAGTGGAGGCCTGGAGTCATATGGTCCCACAGGTAGCCTGTGGGATAATTGGATTTGCCTAATTCTTTTACCTGGAGTAGCTGGGAGTGATTGAGTTGCAGGTACAGCGAGCAGTCAGTGCTTTCTTCTGCCTGCAAGTCCACAAGGCTTATGCTGTTCCTCAAAGGGAGGGGGGGGAGCCAGCCTCTCTCAGCAGCACTTTTCTTCTGCTAGCCACCTCACACTGGGTAACCTGCCCTAGTGGACTTTGCCACAGCCCATACCCTCTGATTTGTGTCCAGGCAATTTGAGAAAGAGGGATGTGTTTGATGGCTGCTGTTGCTGGGGTTGATGTGAGAGATGGGATGTGGAGAACAGACACGTAGTGCTTTGTGGGGTTCAGCACAGGAAGGGAGCTGTGGTCACTGACTGTCAGTGGGTAGCTGCCTCTCCCAAGATGGTTCAAAATGCCTGGTCTGGCTTCGGCAGCTGCCGAGATTGGGTTTTGCTGGCCTTTCAGCTTCTGTCAGAAGAATAACAGCTTATCCAAGAGGCAGTGCTTTTAGGTAGTTCTTGCTTTTTTTCCAGAAAGACTTTAAGTCCTCTGTTGGTTTACTGCTTTTGCATAATAGCCTTTTATAACACAGGAATCGTAAATAGTTGCAACTTGACTGCAAGATGTGGAAATCGGTTTTCTTTTCTTTTCAGCCCTGCAAGCAGGCTGTAAGCCTGTACCAGGTTGTTACAACTCTCTGAGCAGACAATTTTCTAGGCCTGAAGGAACATTTCTCTTGTTTAGGGGCAGTGTTTTGTAAGCTGAGTTCAGCTTCATATTGCTGGGCCTGTTTTGATGACTGAATTTGCATTGCTGTACCTCAAAAGATTTGTAGAAAAATAATCTGTAGTGGTTAAAAAAAACCAAAAAGGGCATTTTTTGTTTATGGTAATGTGTTGTGCTGTTTGATAGAAGATAAAGAGGATGATAAAAGACAATGCATTTTGCCATTTAAAAATGCTGATTACTTAATGAATTGCATGTTAAATTCAACTTAATGGAAAAATTATCTTGAAATGGAAAACAATCTTTACCAGCACTATATATTTCATGATTTTTTTATTCTCTATAGCCAAATAAGATGCAGAAAGTACCAGGAAAACATTCTTTCTTCTTCACAGTGCTTTCAAGTCAGAACTCCTAGTATTAAAATGATATTCCTAGAATCTTCTTCAACCTTGGCTGCAAACCATGGTTTCTGGGAGGATCAGAATTACTTTTCCTTGAAATTCTTAGATTTCTTTTCCTTTGTGGCTTTGATAAGAGTAATAAGAAGCTCCCTTTCCAACTGAATAATTGCTCTTCTGTGTTTCTGGGTTGTTCTTTGTAAGAAGATCTTGTTTATTCCGGAAGTTACATCCAGGTAGCAGCAGCATGTCAGGCTGCTCATCTCATGGGTTGCAGAATGCAGGCAGATGAAAAGGAAACCAAGAGAGCATAAGGGGGAAAATACAAAGTGTGTTTGTAGAGAGGTATTTGATCAGGAGAAAAAAAAGCAGGAAAGTGGAAGACGTCATAAATTGGTAAATAAAAGGGAAAAGGAGAAGAGAGTATGGTGATGGATAGTGAAGGAACAGGGAAAGCTGTAGGCAGAAGACCTTGACCCCTGAGCAGAAAGACTTACTTTTTGTTTTCATAAAACCTGAGGCTTAATTTACAGTTTTGCTGAGCTTTTATAGAGATGTGAAAGGGGAGTGAGAGAAATGTAGAAAACCTGGGATAATCACAGAAGGTAAACATATCAGTGCTTGTATGCAGTCTCATATAAATGCTTGTATCAACTGCAAGAGAATTTATTTTGCATCAAATGCAAGAGAGTGTAAGAGAACTAATGTTGAGATAGCCACACTGGGAGAGCAAGAAAATGCGAAAATGATGTGCTGTTTTTAGTAGCATGCTTTCAAGTGGATGCAGGCATGTAAGTTTTGACAAACTGGTAGTGGTGTGGAATTTGGGAACAAGTAAATTCAATGATTTTGACCTCAATAGGGAAAATATTCATAGAAGTTTCTATAAAGTGTGATAGATTTGAATCTTTAACCTGGTAAATGTTTTTTAGAACTGGTTTGTTGGTTTGGGTTTTTTTTTTTGGAAGTTGTTACAGCAAGGAGTATGTTCATTTGTGAACTATGAGGAAAGTTCCAAGTTTTTATAATCTTGACCATTTGAAACACTGTGGCCTGGACTTTTTTAACATTCAGCTGCAATAACTATTTATTTTAATCACATCTAATCTTAGAAACCTGTATATCTACAGAGGGTTGCATATTTGTTTTGTGATACTTAATTCTTCTATAATTATATATAACAAGCTGCGTTCCTGTGCTTAGCAATGGCTTTGGGGCATGGTGGGAAGAACCTGACAGTAAATGGATAATTCCTGACTTCTTGTGTGCAAACTTCTCAAGCTGCTTTGTCTCTTTTAATGCAAAAGCAGCCCTTAGAATTGAAGTCTAATCCCAAAGCTGTGTTGATGCAAATGATTTGCATGCCAAAAAGAACCACTTGTGTGACGAAGGATTAAAAAGTTGGCTTCAAGATATGTTTTGTTTTACAACAGCTGCCTACGTATGTAAATTTGGTCTTATTAAAAAGAATGAGAAAATCTGTGTATGCCATTGGAAATCATAAATATTTTTGTGTTTTTCTTTCTTTTTTTCCAGATTTGAACATGGAATTCAACCCATCAGATCATCCACGAGCCAGTACGATATTTCTCAGTAAATCACAAACAGATGGTAGGTTACTGAATTTATTACAGTATTTGCTATTGCATTTATCTCTAACCCCTTTGTTAAAATGCATGGGATTGTCTTTTAATATATAATTCTCTTCCCAAACAAAGAGGCTTTTATGCATCATGTTAAGAGTTTAAAGAATCTCTAATTATTTATTTTGTCAGACCAGTAGTAGAAAGTGCAGGTTTGAGTTCTGTCATGCGCTGAAATTGTAAGTTCCAAGTAGGTATGGTATCAGAACTACAGATATGGATAAAGCCTAATATAACTATATTTTAAAAATGTTTTCCTTGAATCTGAAACCAAAATTTCCTGTGTAACTCTTTTGTTTTTGAAAACTCCAAACACTAGGACAAGCTTATGGGAAATGTGTGGAAAGTATTTTCTTCAGAAAATGCCAGTTTACATTGACTAAGAAGACAGTCCAGAGTTTCCTCCGAGGTAGCTGATACTGTAAATATCATGAACTCAGTACTAGATTTTAATAACAGAACAACATTCCACCCAAACTTTCTGTCTTCTTCTTTCATTATGGATTCGATATAATCATATATTTGCCTGGAGATATTTTTTCACTTGTAGACAAAATGATCTCTCTGGAGTTATATCTCCTAAGCAAGCCTCTTGATAGTAGAATAGAAGCCATTTATTCTGGTTTATTGATTCCCTGTTGAACATGTATGACATGTTGTTTTAGAAGTAGATGAATAATCAATGCAAAACACATTATTTTCTACCAAGACTTTCAAAGCAATTCCTACATTGTAATTCTGATTGTTCAGTGTGAATTCTTTGTCCTTCTTTTGCTGCCTATAAATGCCATTTTGATTTACATAGTAAATTCCAGTGTCAAATATATGACTTATAAATACTGTAGTTTTCACTTACTGTATATTTCTTGCTAATTTTTGCACAAGACTAGAACAAAGAGGATATACATTTATGTCCTAGTTGAAGAGTTAATTCTGTGAGTACCTCTGTTGCCCTTCAGTTGTACTTCTGAATTCAGCCCTGGTTCTGTCAATGCCTTATAAAGTGGGTTTTTCGTATTATATACCATTTTAACATGGTTTGGTAGTCTGTAAATTAATGATAATTTTTCTGTAGTACACTGTATTATGAACTTTGATGTCTATATAGTGTTTTGAGACTGTATAATCCCATATGGATGCTGTTTCTTGTTACAGCTTGTTGAAAAGAAGGACAAAAAGAAATCCCAAGTCCAATAATTAAAATTTTGACCACACCTGATGGTTATTCTCACTTGTAGTAATAATAATGGTTAATTTATTTCAGTATGGGGTTCACCATAAGCGTTTTTTAAAATGACGGTTTACAGCCGTGCAAAAGCTGGTCTGTGAAGCTTTGTTCTAGCTTAAGAACAAAGAACAACTCATTTTTGAGCAAGAGAGTGAATTTAGGGAAACAGTATGGAAATGTTATCAACGGGAGTGTAAGATCTGTTCAGCTATCCTTGATAACAGTGGAAAAAATCCAAAGACTATTTTGCCTGTACGAAAGAAAAAAGATTCTGTAAACGTTTCTCTACTGATGTATTGCCAGTAAAACATCCCATTCTGCTGGGACAACTCACAGTAGCAGATATTTTACTTAGCTGTACTTTGGGCCCCTTATGGAGCCAAGTGAGCTGTTGGAGTTACCACATTATTCATGGAGGTTGCCTGACACCAAAATGTAATAACGTGCTTGTTAAGGGGAAAATATAAGGGTTGTTTAGGATGTGTAGGGTTGTACGCTGACAGCCAGATGGAGTCTAAGGGACCCCTACAACTTCTTAAGACAATATAGAAGAGAAGAGCTGAGCTGGCAATATTGAGAACACCTTGTAGGCATGTAACTACCACTCTCCATCTTGTATAGTGATGGCCTGGCAAACCTTCCTGTTGACTGTGAGTGAAAATATTTCTATAGATAAGACCAGCAAACAATTGAAATACACAATGGATAGTTGAGGGGCATCAGGTCTCAAGGTTTTATCCAGGATCTGGCTGTGACTCTTGAGTGTCTATCTCATGTTTTTAAACTGGGAAACGGCCAAGTCTGTTGCTACATGCTGGGGCGACTTGGCAACATTACCTTCAGGCAATTGTGTGTATGGCTTTCTAGTAGCCCTGTACTCTCACAGCCTCACTGGTAATCACTGGACACAGTAGTGTCCTGGAATAGGAGCTGTGCTTGAGCTGCTTGTAATCAACATGTGGGTGAAGAGCAAGCAGACTACCCCAGATACAATGAGATGGGATAGGCTTCTCTGGATATTGAATGGTCTGAATTTCCCATTGTGCTTTGAAGCTCGGATGCAAGTCTAAGCATCTTAATTTGTCCTGTTTTTCTTACTAGTCTGCACCCTTAATTACCTGAGAGTTCAATGACTCTGTAGAAAAGTTGAAGACACAATAAATACTAATTTGACTCCTAACTAAAGTAACTTTTCTAAATGCTTCCAACTCTGTGGGAATTTTCTAGGTGCTGAATCATCATGAGTAATTCTCCAGGTTCAGGGAGCTAGTAAAGAATTTCCCCTTTTTTTTTGTCTTTTGTCACTCACTTTTGTGAGTGCTTTATGCAAGTTTTCCCTTGTTTGCTGACTTTGGCCTGTAAGTGGGGATGGTCTAGGGTACTGAAAAGCTGTGCACTATTTATTTAATGTGTGCTTGTGGTTAACCTGGGGTTTACAAAACTTAGCACTCTAATAATGTAACATCCTGTCCTTTTAATAGCAAGAAGGCAATGGTTGCTACTTCAGGGTGCTGATAATGGTCTTTCTTGAAAGTGGGTTACAGCCGTCCACCTCTCCTAACTTACATTAGGCTTTACACACACAGTTTACTGGCTGAATTTTTCAGTATTGGTGTAACAATGGGTTTCAGGCAAGGAGGATCTTGAAACTGTATTTATATAGTGGATAGAAGTGAATTAACCTGCACTTACTCTTTCATGTTGACTGGGAACAGTCTTCTGTCTTGAATAAAACGAAAAGAAATGTTTTGAAACTCCCAAAATGTGAGACATTTCGATTGATGTAATCCTCAAGGGTTTTGGTCTTTGATTCTGGTACGGGTAGCATTAAGGTGGTATATAGAAATTGCACAGAGTTCCTATTACAGCTCAATGAAGAACACGTATATACATAAATACACGCCCACACATACGTATGTGTGTGTATTTTCGCACTCATTTTTATTTCAAGATAATACATCTTCCTACTACTGCAGAAGTTCACTAGTAACAGTTGAAAGTGCCTGCAGAATAGGAACAGGTCGTTGACCTTTAAATGAGGAAAACTAAGACAATTTGGCAGCATCTCGGTCTCTACTTGAAGCATTCCAAAACTTTCAAGTTTTAAAATGTTAGTAAGAAAGTAGAAGTTTAATTGTTTAAACTGACTCTAAATCTGTCTAGCTTCATTTTCTCAAAACCCTGTGCTTGAAAGCCAAAAGTTTGAAGTTGCAGTTAGGAAATTATATTACAAAATGATGGTTAGTTATAACACTACAGTCCTGTCTGCTGAAGTCCACACTGTGCTGTGTGAGCTGTGCAGAGTATTTTTAGACTGAAGCCAATGGAATTACCCCTTTACATTCATTTTAGCTTGGCAAAACTGGCCTTTTGCCTTGTGCAATAATTGTCTTTCCCTTGTTTAAAGACAATTATTTCCCTTGTTTAAAGGGCGGGTTGAGTCACAAGGGAGAGTGGCTGTGACAAAATTGGTTTTTTTGCTATGCCCAATTTCCGATTGGCCTATGTTGTGGAAAGAGTTGAGCCTTACACTATGGCAGAGTGGGCCAGAAGTGCAAAAGCACAGCTGCCGCCTTGTACTGCCCTACCTGAGAATCCAGGCTGAATTTCTGTTGTATGGGGAAAATAAGGGAAAGGAGGTCAACATGTTGCTTGGAATAATGTGCAGCAGAAGCAGTGCTTGAGCAGGGAGAAGTGAGGGGTGTGTATAAATACATTACTATAGGCTTCTGGAGATTGGAAATAGCAGATGGGAATGAGCTATGAGTGATGTTCTTTTGTAAATACATGATTTCATGGGGAATTGAGTAATGGATACAAGGGAAAATACAGTCAAGAAAAAGTAAGGTGGGGAAAAAAAGTGATTAAAATGGAATTTGGAGTGTATGTGTAGCCTGTCTTTATAGGATTTTGTCCATTAGAACTTTGCATGTGGTATAATTGTGATTAAAACACTGTTAAATACTTAACTGTGTTCAAAATTTCATGGTTAATAGGTATTAATTTTCAGTTATGTACTCTTACGAGGTTTACACGCAGCTTATCAGAATTGTTTACTACCTGTATATTGCAACATGCAATACCAGACAAATACTTTGGCTATTCTTAGAAATTAATATCTACCATCATTTTGGTGTTTCCTTTTCAATTACTTCAGTCCTTTTCTGGTAATAAATGCTGTAAGGGGAACTAAAGTGTAGTGTAATGTTTTAGCAGGACTTAAGGTAGTTTAACTTTTACTAGGCAATCAGAATTTTCCTGCTGTTCCTGTTTAATTCTGTTTCTTATATAATGTCCGTAATTGTGGATCTGAGCATGTACTAAGTGACATGGCTAACATCTGTCATGTGTGATTCTCCTTTCTGCTCCCTGGGAGGAAAATTATGTAAGGATTTTTAAAAGTTTTTTCATATTTTCTTTTCATTTTATGTCTGCATTAAACACAGTTATTTTGCAGTATTCACACATACAGCCTTGTTTATGTGAGATCGCTTGCTTATAGTAAATCATGAATAACTGCTTCTCATCCAACAGGGAATGGACAGGCTATCCCACCATTATGAGCACTCTTATTTTGCTAAGTGTATTAGGTTGCACAGCTTTCAAATCATGGTATGCCAAAGTGCATTTAATCACCTACAGCATGAAACCATTTAAATCCTGAAGTTTGATTTGTGTTAGTTGCCTTCAGACTTGTATCTTAAATGCTGTGGTATTTTCACTGGAACAGAGCTCCACAGGCTCTCCATGGGGTGAGTTAATGGGAAAGTGCTTTAAAAAAATTAAACAGAGTATATTTAATCAGCTGTAATAAGCATTTGCCTGACAATTAAGAGTTTATATGTCTATCTCCCTTTTGTTGCTGTTTACTTTCTGAATATTTTGGCTAATTGTGGCTTTGACTTGCAACCTTTGCTTGTGGTGACTGGTTCATACTCGCCAAAGTAATATATTTTCATGCTTATATGTAACATCAGTAATAGTTTCAGGCTTGCACTTGATAATTATGGAAGGCAGTGGTGTAATGCGAATGGTTTCAAGGCTCCTCTATGGGAGTTAGTGCACAGTAAGCTATGATGAGAATTCGCTAACTCCGTGGTGTAGCTGTTTAGCTGCTTTCATGCCTGTAGTGTAGGCCACTTTGCAGCAAGGTACCTTGCACGAAGACACTGGTGGCTCAGAAGTACATACACAGAGAGCTGGTGAAGGATGCCTAATCCATTGCTAACTTGGGACTGTATCTTACCGCATATTAACTTTCCCATGCGGACCAACGCTTGCTGAAGTACCCAAATGGATGAGAATTTTAATCCGTCACCACACTAGTGAGCGTAAATGTCTTTATGCGTGCAGATACATGTTCTTTCTGTGTTTGATATGTAAATATATTTGGTTAGTGTAAAAGCAGTTATAATGTTGCACATAGATAGCCTCCTGTTCTTTTTATTATAAATGGTATATAAGAAACTTAATCAGGAAAAATAGTCATGTAATATTTCTATCATATTTTGTGTTTTTGCAGTGAGAGAAAAACGCAAGAGTCTCTATATAAACCACGTAAGTGAAAATGCCTCGCTATGCAGCTTTCTCCTTGTTGTCTATATTATACAGTAAATAAGTTATCACACGTGATTTCTATACTGGTGAGAGGGTGCTGATGCTTCAAATGTCCCTTCTGCATCAGAATCCAGAAGTATAGGTCTTGGCTATTGAGTTAGTGGAATGGTGGATGTCTTGAAGACAATATCATGCTCACAACCAGTGTACATAGGTAACTGGTACCTGGGACAAAGAGCTGCATACATCAGTGTCAGTTGTAAAATTATTACAGAGCTCTCAAAACTTTAAAATGCATTTGTATGCAAGTTTGGTTTGACAGAGAGCCGCAGCATTTCGTATTTACGCAGAAGTTCTGAAGTGCCTGACCAATGTTGATGCCAAGGTAAATGTGGACTGACATGTGCTACTTGCTGAGTATGAAGATGGGGGTTTATTATGCTTGTGTAACCCAGGCATTTTTCAGTTCAGTTCTCTTCTGCTTGAATCAAATTCATGGTGAAGCTGAGAGCAAATCCTCTGTAGCCTGCTTTGGACCAAGCTCTTTGCCCCAGTTAGTATTGTTTGTACTAACAAACAATAGTTTGTTAGTACAAAGAAGCACCTGGAACCAGTGCATTTATCAGTGTGTTAAACCTTGTGCTGAAGTATCTGGAGTTACACCTCAGTAAGATTGAGGAGGGAAAGAACTAATTGTCTCCAAGTGGTATTTGCATTTAGGGTGAAATGGAGAGTTCTCAAAACTCTTCTCTATCTGTGAATATAGGTCGTGATTTCATGAATCATTTTAAAACCACTACAGTTGCTGAAAGAAACGGCTGTGATTTATAGGGTCTGTCTCCCTTTGTGCTGGGCAAATGTTTGTGCAGATCCAGGTAAACTGGATTGGGGCACAAATGCAGGCATGGCTAAAAGCTAAAATGGATCTGCTCCTGTATGTGATTGCACCCTCAGAAAGGGAGGGAGGGGTGAGAAGGCAGGACTGCTTCGTTTGTTGGCAGAACTAGTTTGTTCTGAGTGTTTCTGCAGTTAACTGCCTGGCTTCAAAAGCAAGCTGAGATTTTCAGTTTCCCAAGATTTTGAGAAGTCATGAGATACTGAAAGGCTTATAAAAGCCTTAAAGCTTGCCCCACAAGTTTAGCAGTACTTCTCACCTCCTGTTCCCCTGTGAAACGCTTCCATTGTTTACGGTACCTGTGAGGGTGGCTTGCAGTGCAGTTGTATTGCTATAAAATTACTTGTAAAGCTATTGCACTGGGTTCCTGTAAATTTAATAATGTGTGCTCAGGAACTTCCAGCATGCTTTGTAGCCTCAGACTTGAAAGGTTCCATGCAAAAAAAATAAATATTTAGACATTGCAGAGCAAGGTAATAACTGAATTTCTGTCACAATCTGCCTTGTGTCATGGATGAAATTCTCACAGGTCCTGAATTGTTTCATGTCATATGAAAGATGTGTTCTGCATTAGGCAGGTTGCAAGTGGATTCCTCTGGTGGATTGAACAAAGATAACTATTAACACATGCTGCTGGAAGCACACTATTGCAGTCCTTGGTATAAAAGATTTTTAGGCAATGGTGGCTTGTGCAGAAAAGGAAAGGATGATCAGATCATATCACTGAAATGTTGCACTGTTGGGAGCTCAATGTAGCAGCTTGTCCAGCTGATACCAGTGTAAACTTCCCTCATTAGTCTGGTTTACTGCTATCTTAAGTCTGACTTCTTTCTACTTACAAAGCACTTCTAAATTACAAGGCTAAAAATAGCCTTTACGAAGCCAAAGTCCTTACCGTGGCTTTTTCTCTGTGTCCCTACAAGTCAGTTAAATTCTTTAGCCAATGCTCATAGATAAGGTATATTTTCAAATGTGGCCTGTGATATTTAAGTTACTTCAGCAACCTGTGAGTATTCATTCAGCACCTCCGAAAAATTTAGTCTGCTAAAGCTGTTGCACAGACTGGTGATCATTTTTGAACTGGTTGCTGTGGCCTTTAGCTGGCAACTGTGTTTAGGTTTGTAGACTGCAGGGAACTATTTTAATTTTCCTAGAGAGCCTTGTTTGAGGACATAGTTAAGTTTAGCAATTGTGTGTGGCAAACGATGGGGAGTATTTGCATGATAAGTGAATTTATTATATACCCTATTAGTTGATCAGTTCTTTTCCATCATTTTTCAGCATGTGCTGAGTGCATTTGTAACAGGAGCTATTCCTACTCATTTATTTCCCTGTTGATGTGACTGCTTGGTCCCCATATCTGCTCTAGAGGAAGCAGGCCAAGAGGACCTAAATTTTGGAGCATTGTTTTGTCTTCTTTTTGCAAGAACTCCTCACAATAATGCAGTGCTCTTCTCTTTTATGGTTTTTCCACAATGTCATCTCTTTTCTAAGTCCTATATACTTATTTTGCTTTTGTGATAAATAACCATGATAAACAACAAAACATTTTTATCCTTTTGCTCAGTATCTGATTGGTTATTTTGCAGTCATTTCCTGGGTGATCAGGGAGGCTGGCTAGTAAGAGAAGTGTCAAGAAGTGCTTTTTCTTATTAGTGACTTGCTGAATTCTGTGTAGCAACAGATGGGAATAGTAATTTATACAAGTTTTGAAAAGTTACCTGTGAAAACAGTATCAGCTCTTCCTCATTTACAAGTCCACTTTCTCCGTATGATCACACCATTGTTCTTTTCCTTTCTTGCTTGCTTTTGTTTGTAGAGTGTTTTAATTGGGTGACTATTTGCTTTGATCCCCAAATACAAATGACAGGTTCCTGCTTTTATTTATTGTGTTGTCAAGGGCTGGCAGTTGTCCTGTTTCAGATTCACCTTGTCCGTAGGTGTGATGGAAGAAGCCAGCAGCTGTCTGGTTTTGGGTATGAAGAAGGCAAGGGGAAAGGGAAGTCAGGAGTGAGAGGGTGCTGTGGAGAAGTCTTTCCACAGAGCCCAGGGAGAAAGATGACAGGTTGGGGATGGTGCTGGATCCTTTGTATCCTTGTAGGTGCCGGCAGTTATCTATCTACCTACCTACTATGTACTTGGTGGTTTTGCTTTCTTTCAGCGTGGAGACCTCATAGCAGCCTTCCAGTATCTGAAGGGGGCCTACAGGGATGCTGGGGAGGGACTCTTCATTAGGTATTGTAGTGATAGGACAAGGGGTCATGGGTTAAAGCTTAAACAGGGGAAGTTTAGATTGGATATAAGGAGGAAATTCTTTCCTGTTAGGGTGGTGAGGCACCGGAATGGGTTGCCAGGGAGGTTGTGAATGCTCCATCCCTGGTGTTCAAGGTCAGGCTGGATGAAGCCTTGGGTGATATGGTTTAGTGGGAGGTGCCCCTGCCTATGGCAGGGGGGTTGGAACTTGATGATCTTAAGGTCCTTTCCAACACTAACTATTCTATGATTCTATTTTAATTTCTAAACATTTGCAGCAGACTCTGCTTCCCCTTCCAACTGAACTGACAGTTGCTGTTTTTTTGTTTCGGTTTTAGTGTTGCTTCAGTGTGCGCTTGCCTTTTCTTTTAATCTGCTTAGTCAAGCTGCTCATGGGGATAAAGATGCAGACTGAGATAGAGGCGTTTCCTTTTTCAGAGAGGAGAGATTGCATCAGTATCTCTGCCTGTACAAGGAAAGCAAACAGGAAGACATGTTTTATGTTTTTTGAGGGTGTGGGTGGAGAAAAGAGTGAATGTTTTATTATTGTTTGCAGTAGCTACTTCTTTATACCTTGTGATTATTTTTTTGCAGGGGAAAGGAGCAGAGTAGGGGTGGAAAAGTTGTTTTCTCTATCATTTTTTTCTAGAAATTTTCCCTTTCAGAAAGTGCTTTCCTCCCTTCTTGACAAGATGTGCTCTTAATGTTGAATCTCTGTTCATGAGCTGTAAAAATAAGGGATATTTTTTGCACATTGGAATATTTCTGGGGGAAGATAGGGTGGGAAGGATAAAAGAGAAGAAAGATAAAAGGAAGTAATATCTCTCTTCTGCATATTTTTACTTTTTTTTTAATTCTGGAGACACTTCATTAACCTTGTAGCCACAAAGCTTGCTTCCTTTCAGCATCATCTTTAGGGATCTGGACATGACTTCCACTGTCTGCTACTTGACAACTGGATGTTCAGATCCCAGCAGACTGATACTGTTTTTTATCATTCCAAGTGCAAAACCTAACATGTGTATAGACCAAAACTTTTTAGGCATTCTGGGGAAAAGTTCCTGGGCATGTAAGTGACACTGTGGTGATTCACATCAGAGGAAGTTTCTTCCCAGCAGCAGCCCAACTGATGGAGACTAGTGGAGAGCAGAGGGGTAGTTTGCTGTACATGGTTTGGCAGAAGCAATTTCTGTGAGCCTTTTTGCATGCTTGAAATGAGGTATGGTATTTACTTCTGTATAGCTCCCAAATTTTCATGTCAGATTGCCTAAAGAGGGTGTCCTGCTTCCCTATTGTAAAACTACTAGACACGTGACTGGTAATCAAACACTTTCAACTAGTGATTATAAGAGTAAATAAGATACATTCTGAAATGGGAGCATAGTTGGAAAATCAGTTTACTCTGTGAAACATGCGAAGCATAACATAAAATGTGAGATGTTGTTTTAAAGTGGACTGCCTAAGGCTGGCTGTTGTAAAGGCTTAAAATTGCTGTCCAATTTCCTTAAGATATTTTAATTAACATTCCTTCCTCAAAGAGAAGAACAAGAGAAACTGGAAGATAGATTACAGACTTCTCAGGTGCTCTTGAAGCTCTCCTAGAGATTGCTTAATGTGGGCTTTGCTCCCCTCCATAGCAAAATCACAAAAAAAACAGGTCTAGAGAGGGTCTTTATATGCCATCTGGCCCTATACTTATGCCATTCCTAACAGATGCTGTTCAAGCTTCTTCATGCTTCCAATAAGTTAGAATGAGCAGGTTTTCTTTAATGGCTTACCTAAACTTACAGTTTGAAATTACTTTTTTTTCTGGTATGTCAGCCCCTTGCTTCTTTTCCTGGCCTCTAGGGCGATGAATTGTACCTCTTCTCTAGCCTTGAGACAACAAGTTATATGAAATGACAAACTTTTGTAGGGGGAGGGAAAAAAGATAACTTTTGAGGTAGAATGAGAGCACACAGGAGAGTTCTTTTACAAGGTTGCTGTGCAGTACTTGCTGTGCTGGGAGCCTAGTAAGGTCCCTCTGGTCAAATTGCACAACAGTAGCAATTATGTGCTATGTAAATATAAGCCTTTGAGCTGCTTTTAGTGTTCAAAGAACTATTTAATCTTTCAGGTTTGTAAAGCAGGGTGCTTTATCAGTGGTTTAGTAGGGCCTGTGTGTGCCGCAGAAGAGTTTACCAATGGTTGCTGAGCCGCCCAAGAGCTTGGTGGTATGCTGACATAGTTTTCTGAAGTTGATGTGAGTAAGGGCAAGTTTTGAGAGCAGAATACTTGCAAGTACAGATCTAGTCTAAGGCATCATTTTTAGACATTATCAAACATTGGTGAAACTAATGAACTGGTTGAATCAACTAATCAAGGTTGAATCATGTTATAGACTAATGAGGTACAATGAGTATTACTTAAGAGTGGTTGGACTGGATCTTTTTTTTTATTGCTGTAGATGTTGGCAGAGAAAGGTAAGCAGTTTCCACTAGTTTTGATTCAGGTGAATATATCCATATCTAGACACTAAATGTAGACAATTATACTGTAGTATCAAATTATGCAAGATGGAAATAAATGCAGAGCTTTGCAGAGCCATGCAGAGAATTATGTGCATGGCTTGCTTGATTTTGGAAGCACTTTGGTGACCTGTAAAGTCATGTTTCTTCTGTGAAAAATGTCAGAATTAAATCATGTCCTGAAGCAATAGAAGATCCATCCCCAAGATAGGAACCTCCCTGTTCCAAGTCAGAAGCAGTCCTGGTATATTGCTTGTTGTTGAAATTTGGATTCATGTGTACTTCTGCATTCCAGTTTTGCCTATTAGGATTTTGGCTAGCTTCTAACTGCCTGGAAGCTAATGGGCATGTCTCCACAGATGGGTGCAAGCAGGCCTCAATCTTTCCATGGGGTGAAATACTATTTAACAGTACCTCTTAAAATCATGCAATAACGTACACCTGGTTTGATGGAAGAAGAGACAATACTGTCCTTATTTAGGACAGAAGCTGCAAATTATCTTTTGATGGGGCAAGTGCAAAAGAAGACTGAAAAAGGCAGAAGCTTCTCTGCCAGACTGGAAGCTGACTGGCTGAGAGCCAGCTCTGGTACAAACGCTGTATAGCTTCATTAGGGAAGTGTTGTGCCCGATGAACACATCCTGCTGAGCCTCAAGGCATAGTGCCATACTAGTGTTGCTAAAGAGCTTCCAGGGCAGAGCTGGCTGGTCCTTTTCTAGTCAGTTTTGAGTATGGGGTTTGGTCAATATGCACTCACTCATCTGTTAGATGTTTCTACCCCAAACCACCCTAGAATGACAAATTTAACAAAAGAAACAGTAACACTTCCCCTTTCCCCACAAATTTAGTTTTAATTTCTGAGTGATGCTAAAATGAATGCTGAGAGAACCTCATCCTCTTGTTCATTCTCATTGCCAATTAGTTAGGAATTTGGTGTGATTCCTTTCATATCATAGCAGGTATACGGAAGGAGTTCTGCAGAGCTTGCACGATTTTGATGGCAAACTAAGCCATTCTACTTCTGAAAAGATGTATTTTATGTAAACTTCAAGTAAAGCCTGTTGTTTGTGCATCTTGAAAGAAACATGATTTGGAAAGTTGGTAAGTTTCAGGTTGAAGCTGGGAGAAAAATAAAGCAGTGATATTTCCTTAGCACTGGTGCAAGAGGGGAAAACTGCTGTTTTTAAGAGCTAGAAACACCTGGCATTAACACAACTACACTGAATCTTGATCTCTCAGGGTTTGTTCTCTAAGACATGTAAAAGCTTACCAAGTTATAAAGCAATTTTTTCCATTATAACATCTTTTCCTGTAAAGAAAGAAATTTCACAAAACAGCTGTTATGTACTCATTGTAACCTATGCTGTCAGCATTTCTTAATGAATGTCTGTCTTTGAAATGAGAAAAATAGCTGCTTCTGAAATAAAGAGCTACAAATCGTCCCTCTAAAAGAAATCATAAAATGATAGAAAATTGGTCCAGAATTCATCTCAAGAGGTCAGTCAGTGTGGTTTCTTTCCTAAGAGCAGAATCCTGCATCTACACTATTCCTGGTATATGTTTGTTTTACCTTTTCTTTACAACTTTCAGTGATGGAGATTATATCATTGCTCAAGTCACTCAAGCTATCCCTGCTGTTAGAAAAAGGTGATGGCTGGGTTGGATTATTTTTGCTATCACCTCCTCTCTCACTTTCAGGGCCAATCTTAACTTTCCCTAGTTTGCTAGAAGCCTGCTCTTTCTTATCCCATCCACGCTGGTCATGGAGAGCAGCATTCTCTTCTTTGCAATTCCCTTCAACATAACTTAAGGCCATTGCTGTTGCATTGTTCTGGAGAAGACCACTCCAGTCTTTCATTTTTTCCTTCTAGATGAGTTTTTTCAAACCTCTGATGAATTTTGTCCTTCGGGAATTGTGTGACAGATGAAGTCAAGATTCTTGCTGAAGTTGAGAATTGTGACGTCTACTGAATCTCAGCTTGGGTACAAACATATTAATACTTCAAGTTAAAATACACACATAAAGTGAATCCCACTTCATATTAATTAGGTACTTTTAATTTGTAAATATTTGTTAATAGCAGAGATTGTCAAGGCTCCACACGTGCGCTATGCTCACTGTCACATTTGCATACGAAGGTTTACAAAAGGAGCTATACCAGCCCTTTCATCCCCCATGTCAGCCTTCATGGTGGGACAGAACCTGAGAAGGTTCCCATTAATATTAGAATATAGAGCCTTGAGAAATTAGCCAAACCTTTCTCAGCTGTTCCGATCTTTCTCTTAGATCCTCTCTGACTTGTCTAAATGGGAGATTTTTGTGATCCGCCTTGATGAATTTGAAGTGAGAAGGCATTAAGCTCCTGTACAATTTTGGGTGTGGACTTATCCCATTGAAATGGACACAGAACGGGGGGGTTCTCTGTAGGACAGTGCTGAATACTGAGATGATGCTCAGAAACCAATTTGATCCTTTGCAAGGATGGAGAAGGTTCCTGTGCAGTATTTTGTGGAGGTTCAGAAAGGCATATTTGGCTGAACTGTGAGACTTAGCTCTTTTCCAGCTCAGTCAAGCTAGACTATGAAGCTGAAGGTCTTTTCCAGTAATTTGGAAAAGGCAAAAAACCTCTTACCTGGCATACCATATGGCTGTACTTGGACATCAGAGTAGATGCTAAGAATGTTGATCTATGGATAGATTACTTATTCACATGGCACAAATGTGTATATATATCCAAGATAGTAGGTTTACACTTGGCACCATTCTTCAGACTGGGAGAGGTACCCCTTCCTGCCAAGTTGTTGTGAACAGAAAGTGAGGCATGAGACACCACGTATTTTTCTGAAGTGTGAAAAGTTCTCAGCCTAACAGAGTGTGATGTGGGCTGAAAACCGTGGAGAGTTCTGTGATATGGTAGTTTCAGAAATAAGGTGTGTGGCTGCAATTATTGGCATGTGTCAAATGTAAATGCTGTTTATCTAGGAAGATTTAAATCTGACAATGGTGTTGCTACAGAGTTGTTTTCTGTTTTTTAACTCATGTTTGCCTTGAACAAATCTAGTCCATTTGTCTTCTGTTTTATGTAAACCTTTAAACTATGTTTATACTTAAAATGTAGAATTAAAACTTTCCATATGCCTTTTTTAATTTTTTTAATATCTAGACATCCCCTTTTTTTCAACCACTAAAGTCTCATTTTCAGCTGTTTTAAGTTGCTTTGCCTTTATCATGCCTGCATAAGGTACTTAACAGACTAATCCACAAATTCAAACTCAGCTGTGGTAGAACAAAAGCTATTAAGTCACCACTCTCCTAGTACTTTTCTCTGTATACATCAATGCTAGATAGTACATTTTGTCATGAATGCTTCCAGTGCTTCTAAATGTTCTGTTTGATGCCTTGCTTTACATATAATAGCTTGGTAGGTTGATGGATTGTGAGCTTCCCTAGTATCATGAAATACCTTTCCAAAGTCCTGGAGGATTTTTGAGAGGGGAGAATTTTAATTTTCCCACTAAACTTTTCACTTCCAAGAAAAGCAGTTCAGCCTGTGATTCCATCGGTCAAATGAGGGACCTTGATAGAATCTGTTGGTGAGATTTCACATAATTTGAATGTTCTGTTTCTACAATTGTGATAGTTTCAGAAAACAATTTAATTTTTTTTTCCAGTTGACAGAAGACTTTGCATGCTCCTTCACTCATAGCTGGGAAAAACAGAAAGATGACTCAGATGCATGTAGGTTTTACTGTTCTCTGTCTAATGAATGCTGCTAAGGAGTCTGCTGCCTATGGAAAATTAAGCATTAGTGAGAAGATGGGAGTGCTGGCACTTTTAATAATATCTGTTCTGTAAATTAGGGGAAATTGTACTGAGGTAGGAGTTGCAGGACTGTAGCCTGGAGACTCAGTTGCTCTGAGCTGGTAAATGCCTGTGGATTCCACTGATGTTATTGACATTGCGCTCCACTGAAACAGTAGAAACAACATTCATTGTAAGGCACGTAAAATTTCCATGTCAGTGTGCCAGCTGAATTTTAAACCTATTCTGTTGTAACTTAAACATGTAATTTGTTGCACTTTGACTGGTCTTAACTTTCCTGACACAGGCTCTTGTTCAAGCTATTCACTAGCGTAGGTAAAATAAGCCAGGATAAAATCAAAGAGCATTAATGACTGTGACGGCTATTAGCTAATATGAAGAAACTATTCTCTTTAGACTGGTGGTTGGTTGGCTGCTCTGAAGGAGCAAGGAGCTGAAGGAGAAGCTCTCTCAACAAAATATCTTCAGAAATAAGTAGTGTTGTCAAATGTCATTTTGTGGCTGAGCTTTTCAATGTTTTTATGTGGTAGTGCAGAAATACAGTTTAAATCTGTGGAAAACTTTTTCTATTAAGAGGTGTTTCTTTTTTATTTGTATATCCACTTTCTCTTACGTACTTTGATGTATTTTCTTCGTGTCTAATAACAAACTATTCTTGATGAATTATTTTTTCTGAGTTTTCCCTTTTAAACTTTAGATGTTTTAGTAGTCTTACTGTAAAGATCTCTTTCCCCTACTTCATTTTGTTGGGGTTTATTTGGGTTTGGGTTTTTTTTTAATTCTCTTTTCTCCAAGCATGGTTTTGTATCTATTTCTAAATCTGTCTTCGTTGTTAACATGATTTCTTTTTCACTCTTCCACTTACTTTTTTTGGAATGAGGACAGAACCATAGGTCTTGTTCATCTTTGCTTTCTAAATATATGTATGCATTTGAGTAATTCTGCACAAAAATTTTTGCATTGTTTTGGGGAAGGAGGGGTGGAGGCCAGTTTGGGACTGGAAAACATTAGTCAAGGCACAGGCAGGGATTGTTGTGACTTCTGCGCTGGTAATTATTTCTGAACTTTCTGAGCTGCTTCAGAACATGATCACATTACTGTGTGCGTCGTTGAGAGAGACAGAAGTCTGTTTTCTCTGAATTCTTACATCTCCTCAGAAAAATGCTTTGGTATTACATAATTGCCATTGTTCTTTTGCATGTTTTTCATAGCATCCTCCTGGGCAGTTGAGAAGGAAGTACAGTTCCTGCTCCACTATTTTCCTGGATGACAGCACAGTCAGTCAGCCAAACCTCAAGTATACCATCAAATGGTGGGTTTTATAACTCTATTTTTCGTTTTGCTAGAGCCTGTGTTATATATGTGTATCTATGCATACATATTTCTGAACCATTACTAAGCAAGCTTCAAAGGTTTTAGTTTTTGAAGGAGAAAATTTATGTAATTTGATCATGCTGCAGAGGCAGTGAATAGGATAAGCAAGAGCTTATTTTCTTATTTTAGCTCTGTGCAGAGTCAAACTCCCAATACTGCATATCTCAACAGAAAGCAACAATTAAGATTCTCAGATTCCAACAGCTGAAATCCTTGTGCTTCAACATTCAACCAGGTACTTGCTTTGGATGGGTCCTCAAAACTGACTTGGGTACTTGTTTATTCAGAGTTTTGGAATTACCTGAATTTTAAGACCTCTTTTCTGTTCATGAGATGATGCTTATGAACATTTGCTGAGCTTTCCTTCCTGTTTTCTGTTGGAAATGGAAATGAATTGTCTGCAGATTCATTTCCTTATTGACTACAAGGGCACTGGCAGTTTATTATAATACACAGCAGCGGGGAGCTTTGTGTGTGGTGCGTACATGGGCTTACCCTTGGGTGTTGCCTCAAACAATCATTTCAGGTTTCACTGGTGCTTTTCTACATTTGGAGAGAAATGAAATTGGTATTTATAGAGGATTGTTCTTCACACTTTGTACAGTAAGGGGAAAAAATGAGAGAACAAATGCTCAGGCATTTCATGCTATTTGTTCATTATGATTGCTGATACACTCTCTTGAGTTGTTCATAGGATGATTGCCTTGCTGTACTCAAGTGCAAAAATTTATTAAGATAAAATCTCTGCTACGGAAATATTTGCATGAGAGACAAATATAGTCAGAATAACACGTCCAAAGGGGTTTATAGTGTTGGTGGTCACTAAAACATGTTCTTAATTTTTCTGATTAAGGGAAGAAGGGAATGGAGAAGGGATTTGCAGTCAGATTGACACCTAATTCCTCATCAGCTCTTTCTGCCTGAATAATAGTCTTGCTTTACTTCAAGTTTCTTTAATTAGTAACAATAATTGAGATGAACACTGAAAAAAAGGATTTTTTTTTTCTTCTTTTTTTTTCCTTCTGGAATCCCATACTTTACTGCTGTAAAATGCTTTGCATGCAGATTTCTTTTAAGTGCAGCCTTTTGGGTTTTGGGCCCCTTTTTGAATCAGAACTGAAACTGCTTATGGAAAGAAGAGGTGGGCTCAGTTGGCTGCAGCAGCCCAGACTCTTTTGCATCAGGCCACAGTGGTCAGCAGCAACCTTGTTGAAGAGGCGCTAGAAAGAAATGCTGGGGGTTGGGGAGCAAAGTGGTGATGTTTGGGAGAGACTTGGGATGTAAGGCAGGAGGGAGAGCCATAAGGAAGAGAGGGACTGTGTCAGGCTGGAAGAGCTGTTGCTGGGTCTAGGCGGAAGGAGTTGTGCAGGGTTGGGGCCAAGCTGCCAGTGTGGCAAGGGGTCAGGGGGTTTGAAAAGGGCTATGTGGGGTGAGAAACTGGACTTTGGCACATAAGGCCTCTGGGTGAGGAGTCTTTTCTCTGCTGTCTGGCTGCACATTTAACAGATTGAAGGGTAGAGAGACTGCAGGATTATTGCTTTTGAAAAACTTCATTTCTTGCCCTCACCCTGGCAGCCTCTGCTGACAAATGGCTAGTGTAGGTAAATCTATGAGGGATGTATTTTGACTGTCTTATTTGTTTCTTCTGGGTCACCTTACACACTGGAGTATTTAAAATATTAGTGCATATACTGGAGATCTGCAGCATCAGTGGGGTGGCTGGGGTAGGGTGATGGAAAGTTCCCTAAGCTTCCTTCCTGCATACCAAGAGCTGGCTGAACCAGCATATGAAAAGCAGAATGAAACTTGAGTCTGAGTTAATCTATTACAGCTCCAAAAGACTTTCAGATTCTGATACAGATTTGTAAATAGTAAATACTTTCTGAACATAATTTGACATTTTGTTACAAAAAGAACCATATGGGCACCAAGCAGAGAGCTCTGTACATAGATTCTTGCATCTGCTTTCATAAAGTGAACTGGAGCTGCAAGTGTGTTCCTTGGGGCATAATTTAAAATTAAATTTGAGGACTAATTCATTTTGTGAATAGCTTTCAGTCAGGCTAACTTCATTCATAAATGTGTTTTTTGTGTTCAGTGAGGACTGTGCCCTTCAAATGTCTACGGTACACAGTATCTTTTAATTCCTTAAATATGTATCTATAGAAAAAAAATCAAATTTTAAAAGCACTTATGAGCTAAAAACTTCTAGTGCAGTCAGGTAAAAGCTGTAATGCTCATACAGAGTTAGAAAAATGTTTTTACTTTCAACTAAGAAGAACTATTTTCCACTGCATGGCTGTTCAAATAAAGCAAAACCAAACAAACCTGAAATAAGTTAAAATTCTACTAATGGCATAGCTCCAACATATTATCTTCCTAATACGCAGTATAGCAGTTTTCATGTAAAAATTCTGGAATAAAAATTACAGAACAAGCCATTGACTCTTTCAAAAGGCCTTTTATTGGAGAAGGAAGGAATTTTGCATCAGTGTAAGTCACAAGCATCTTATAGGGAATCACTGACAAGACAAATTGTCAACAAACAGAAACTCCCTCCTTCATCCACTTTAGCTTTGACTGGGTTTTGTTCTGCTGGAGCAAGTAGGGAGTCATGAGTAGAGCGTGTTTCCTTTGATAACACTGGAGTTGTGAGTTGGAAACTGGAGAATAACCATGAGAAGCCATGTCTTAATTTTCTTTGGTCTCAAATGTTAATGAAATCAGTTAGTTGTGTATGTCATTAAAATCTTAGCTTTCTGTGAATGTAAGGATGCTTTTTGTCTTTGCACAGTATATAAACGGGTACTTTGGTGAGTGGTTGAGAACATGGAAAATGCATAATGCAGTAAGTTATTCAGGGAGTCATCTTTCCTGAGTTAAAGTAAATAACTTGATGCCATAAAACTGTAGAAGCCTGGTATTTCAATCTGGTATGTGAGTAGCTACATAGAAAGACAGCCAAAAGTTAATGGATTTAAACATAAAATCATAAGCCATTTTTAAACATAAAATCATAAAACATTTCATGTTAGCCTGGAAGCATTAGCAAACAATAACAGAGAATGTTCAATGTCTGTGATTCTTTATCTTCAACCTCGGAAGTCAGTAGGAGTCTTATCATTGACTTTGGTGGCGTAGGGCATTAAATGGAAGGTATGTGCAACTTGGTATATGGAGTACGAGTATTTTTGTAAGATACTTGATTATTAGTGAAAAAGAGGCACTTGGAGTGTGCTGAACAGATATTCTAGAATTGTCTGTTTAGAGCAGTCTTCCTGGTATCTAACACTGAACTGAATAAAATAGGCTGTTGAGCATATTTTTGTCATGCATTGTGCTGGGTTTTAAATTTGCCTGTTAATATAAATAATATAATTTGACAGTCCTGAGATACTAACTCTGTATTTTTCTTTACAGTGTAGCTCTTGCAATATATTACCACATCAAAAACAGGTATGTGAATAATGAAATCTTGTACTGAAGTTATCTAATCAAAACAAATTAACTGATCAAACCCTAAAAATCCATGCTGTGTTTCTTTCAAAATGTTTTTGAGTAGTAGTTTCCTTATTTTCCATGCTAGAAATGAGAAACATATTCTTTTGTACGTTTTATATATATTATTTTGCTTAGAAAAAATAGAAATTAGAGGATGATGTACCATAAAAATCTGGAAGTACAGTTCATCACTGAAAAACTTTGATCAGTTTTTGGTTTTATGTGTACTGGGCGCTTCTGCATGGTTACATATGTTGTGATTATGTATAGACAAATCTGAATAGTGGCTTTCAGATTGATTTTTTTCTCTTTTTTTTATAATTTATTTTTTTACTACACCTTTGTAAAGGTAACTGTAAATCATTGATCAGTTAATGTTGATGGTTTTTGAAATAAAAGATAGTAAATATACAGGAAGAGTGACATTGTGAATAGATGTAATTCAAGAAGCCTCAGAAACGGAGCAGGTCCTGGCTTCTCTCTTCTGGTGTAGTATGTTTTAGATCTCTGCTCAGTCAAGTTGATTGAAATTGAATAGAAAATACATTCTCTAAAAAGTAACTTGGTGCATAAATTAGCTTTCTTCATGTTGAATCATGGTTTTGTATCTTAACTTCCCTGTCCTCATGATATATCACAGTATCATAAGATAATATTTCCTGGCATTTCTAAGGAGAGATTGTATAAATACTTAAAGTGACTTTTTTGTCTATGGCTTTTCAGTGTGTCTTTTCAGAGAACTTGGCTTAGATCTCAATCTAACAAGCCACTTGCACATTTTTTTTTCTTCTGGACTGTAAGAAGTCAGACTAGAACAAAAGGAATTACTCATAAGTTTAAAGTTAAGCTGGTACGTCATTCGGGACCATGTTTCAGGTCATTGGCACCCATCACACTTGAAACAAGGCTGACATCTGAAGAGAAACCTTTAGAAGTGCACAGGGGCAGAAAGGCTTAGGGCTTGATCTCTGCTGAAAGCACTTGGAAGACTTTCCAAGATGTCAGTGGGCCTTGGACAGAAACATGGCAATATGGAATGCAGGAGTTGGAGTGAAATCTTTATGCAAACTTTTAATCTCATTTCCCAGGAAATGAGGCATCAGTGATCATGCTTGGATTACTTGTTTATCCATCTGTGGTTCCCTCTTTCCCTTGGTTAGTTTGGCTAACTAGTATATTTTTACTATGCTTGACTAAATGAGAGATGTCAAAGATAATCAGACTCTAAAGTTATGTGGAAGTAAGTTATTTTTAAGTGCTCTATTAAGTTTCATGCCAACTATATAAAAGAGAAAAAAGCAGATTAGGGACTACAAAGGGTGAGGAACTTCAGTAAGAGCACAGAGTTGAGCAGGAGGAGTCCAGAGCCAAAGTACACCAGACTTGCTTTTTTGCATATTGTCATGGAGCTGATTTTTGTCTGCAGTAAAATATGCCCACTTGTGTTCTTACAGAACTTGATGCAAATTTGACTTACAACTAATAGACAGAGAGGTTAAACTTTATAAAAGAAAGAGTCCCAAGACAGTGTCTTGGAGACAGACACATTCTGAATGTTACCTTCTTGGGAAACTTGCTATCTGCGTGTGCTTTTAGGATGGAGAGGTGATTTATTCAGGCAGGTCCAGTTGCTGCCCAGGGTGGGAAGGCGCGTTGTAAACATTCCCTCTGTTGTGCTCGGGGCAGATGGTCTCAGCAGCAGTGCTGGAGCTGGCTCGTGATCATCAATTAATGACTCTGAAATGAAGGATGTGAAGTGACTGTTCTGTCTTCAGTTTTTTGGAATTTTGGAATGAAGGGACAATGTGATAACAGCATTCAGATGTACTTGCTGATGAAACAGCAATAGCAAGGCGTACGTTCTATTTCCTGCCATTATAGGCTAAAATGAAGTTGTTGACGTATGTGGTAGATTTTGGTTCATTATGGGGGGTGGGGAGTAAGAAACCACTGTAACTCTTACGAAGACTCAAGTTTGATTTTGACAGAAAACGAGTCAAGCACTTGCTTTGCCAAAGAATTGTTTTCAGGCAACATTTAGTTGTTCATTTTCTCCTGCACAGTAGGCTTAAGACTAAATTATTTCCTAATACTCCAAACTCTTACTAGTCCCATTGTTTTTGAGAAACTATACATGAAATAGAATATTTCTTCATATGTTTCCCACTTTCAATTTGATTGTGACATTGTAGTTATTATTCCTTCTTTACCCAGTATCTCCTGTCATTGTTATATTGATTGGCTTTCTGCAGCTTTTTTTTTGTTGTTGTTCTGCTTAGCTGTTCAACATGTGGTAAAGTCTGCACTTACCTTGTTTTCTAAGGAATCATAAGTATTGGTGAATTTGCTAAATAAATAAACAAAAGAAACCCCAACAAACTAACCATGAAAAATGCTTAGGATCAATTTGTAGATGGTTCATTTTATAAAGATAATAATGTAAACTTGTTCTAATGGGTTTTTTTTTCATATAGCTTGAGGACAATCAAATGTACCTTCATATCATGCAGCAGCTACAACATGAAGAAATAACATAGGAAATTATTTCTTTCTTTCTCCTCATTGTGAAGGGCCACAGTTTATTTAGCACATCAGTGAGACTACTTCTGTATTAAGATACTAGCCTTTTTATGCAGGGGCAAGAGTCTCTGTTATATTCCTTGGCGATTGGGAATTTTGTAGTAATTATCTCAGTCTGTTTGTTTTAGTTTAGGTAATCCTTAAAAAAACCCAACGTGCTTATTTCCAGAGTTAGGAGGCATTATAGCAGAATAAATGTCATCTTCAGATGTTGACGTTTAAATGTTAACTGCTAATAAATACGTTTTGTAGACATGAATCCACTGTAAAACTCATGTTTGCATGCTCTGAGACATGTGCTATTGAATAAAGACAGAAGACATATTCAGTGACTTCTCTCTTAAGAACTCTATGACCAGAGTACCAGGATGCTATAAAGAAAGATGGGATTGTATGAAGGAGGTCACATGGATGCATCTGTGCACAGTGTCCAGTTCTAACTGGTACTGTTATACCACTCACTTCTGTGACTGTCAGTGTTCCTGCCAAGATTACACGCAGCAAGATCTTATATTGCATACTGGATGTTAGGCTTGTGAACTTGCAGAAACTTGCATGCTGATTTTGAGCAACAGGGATCTGAGAGAGAAATAGCAGATAAAACCAATGAATAGGAATACTATTTTGTCGGGTTTTCTTTTTTTTTTTTTTTTTGTATATACTCCTTTTTGTTTTCAGAAATCATTATGAGAACAGGATAGGATTTTCCAAGTAAAAAAAAAAGGTGAATTATATATGTATTAACTAAAAAATAACTGCAAAAATAGTTAAGAAAAGGAGAGTAAGCTGGGCTGATTTTATGTTTATAGTAGTACTTCTTACTACGGTGAACAAACCTCACAGTAGAGAGTACAAAAGCTATGTGTCTTGGGCATTGAAAATGGAAAATTTTAGCAACTTTATAGTACGGGTTTCATGTTACATGTGAATTTTGTGGCAAAACAGGTCCAGCTTCTGTTTGAAAATCGTATTTCTGCTGTGTTTCTAAGCATCTTGCAGCATTGAGAGTGCTGGAGTTTTAGCAATATATTTGTGTCTATGAGAGCTGCGTGCTGTCATGTTCAGATAATGACACTACTTTGGTTTTAATGCTTTTTAGGGATACAGACGGAAGAATGCTCTTAGATATTTTTGATGAAAACCTTCATCCCCTTTCGGTAAGTTCATCTTCCTCTTCTTCCCTTTCATGTGAACTGTCTTTCTTTCTGTCTGCTTCATTTTGTTTCAGTCACCTATTTGGAAGTATTTCTTCCTTAGAAATCCGAAGTGCCACCAGACTATGACAAACATGACCCGGAGCAGAAACAGATTTACCGCTTTGTTCGGACGTTGTTTAGTGCTGCTCAACTGACTGCTGAATGTGCCATTGTCACCCTGGTGAGTGTCTGAGAGATGACATCAGCCATTCTGACAGACCCAGCTTTGTTCTCAAAGTTTGGGCTTGTATGATTTAATAAGTCTAGGTGCTACCAGGGAATTTTTTCTCACCATGGAAACCAGGAAAATTTTTTGATGGCAAGAAATGCTACACTTCATTTCCTTAGGGAGAGTAAGTAATGGAAGAAGAGGTTATGACATGCAACAGAAAAGCTGGGGTTAAGTCTTGCCTTCACAAGAGTGATAATGTTACAGACCACCAAGGTGACTAATAGAAAATGCAGATGGCTTAAGTATTTTTAACAGGAGGGAATGTTTAAAGCTGAAAGGCTTCCACTTTTGTGGGGTTTGCTGTGTAGCTCCCAGCAGAGATTTGGGAACAGCTGTAGGTAATTTGATAGCACTGATAAGACTTGACAGGCACATGAAGGATTCTGTGAGTGGCTGGAACATGTTGGTGATGGCTCTTTTTCACTTGCACTGTACTTGTCTTTCAGGACCATGTCATAGGATTGAACAATTGTACTCAAGGCTGGAGTTTAGCTACTTAAAAATAGCACAACACAATAGAAGGTTCAGATTTTCAGCTGGTCTGGATCAGCATAGCAGTGTGGATTAAAGTGATCTCCACCAGCTGAGAATTTCTTAATTTTCCTGAATTTTTTATCCTGCCAGTTCCAGCAAGCCTCTTCAGCTTTCAGGCACAATTTTGGCCATGTTCTTCACTCGGGGGGTTTTAAAAGAATAAAATGTTTTTTTACCACCGCAACATGCAGTTTCATAACAGCTCTGTTACACACTTTAGATGGAAGAAGGGGAAATTGGAGAAGGTGGATTTTGAAGCCCAGACCTACTCATTTCCTCTGTTAATCTCTCTTCCTTGGCTTCTAAGATTAGTTGGCAGGCTTTTCTCCTTCAGACAGTCAAAATGAATTGTACTAGCCAGTACAGGACAGGAATATGAGAGAAATAGGGCAAGAAACACCCTGCAGTGCTCCACCCTTGCGTTTTCAAGTGTTACTTTACCTAGTTACTTGACCCAGCCATTACTTGTTTTCCCAAATGACATTTTGTCTGTCTCTTTTACATAATTGCGCTAAGTACTTGTCCTTCTCCCTTTTCTTCCTAAGTGTTTTCTGCCGGAGGCACGATATGCTGTGTGAATCAGTATGTTCTTCTGTAATTTAATTAATCCACTGTCAAATACAGTGAAACTTTGTTGTAGTTATCTCTTGTTTGATCTTTAGCTATTTGATCAATGGGGGCACTGTTTAGTAGTAAGGAAGAAGGCTTTCTAAATAACAGTATCTTCCTGTTATTGCAATGCATGGAACGTTTTTCCCCACAAATCTTGTTAACCTAGTCATATATTGTAGTATCTTTTTATTTGTAACAGTTTCCTTGCCTCTTCTGGTTCTCGTGTGGTTTCTCTGCAAGCAACTCTTTTGCTGTGATCTGCAATGAAGTATAAATGTTTTAACTCATTTGTTATACTGCAAAGTCAGTTTCCATAGTTATTAATACTTGAAAACTTAGGTGGCTCAGTTTTTTTAGCCAACACAATGATAACAGGTGAACTGTTTCATAGTTTAGTTCTCAAAGCAGCCATGTGGATACTTGTGGGTAGATTTTGTGCAGGTGATCAGTGTTACTGTTCTGCTATTCTCGCCCTTGTTTTCAGAATAATAGCACCTTCCTGACCCCTCTTTCCAGAAGGCTTCAGAGGTTTTGGATAGTTTTAAAAGTATGAAGTTCTGCTGCTGCTGTTGTCAGATTCCTCTCTGCTTCTAAATCCGATTTCTTTATTTGTTCATCTCATCAGGAGGGGCCCCAGAGACAGACTGTGTTGTTTCTGAAATGTTCAAAGGCGGAAATTAATCTGTTAAAAAGCAGTAAACCCTTGCTCCTCCCTGCACTCCTGAGATCTTGATAGTGTTGATATCGCTATTTATGAACTTCCCAAGTGCTTTCAATTTTTGATACCCTGTCTGGAAAAGAAGAGAGCAGCATTCCTTGCTTCAGTTTATGTTTTGCCACAGTCTGGCTGTCCATCAGAGAACAATGTGATAGCCCTGTCTGTCACTTACTCCTCCAGGGAGGGTTGCCAGAAAGCAGGAAGGGCATCTGTGGAAATCCCATTTTGAACAAGATGCTGCAGCTATTATCCTTATTTCACTCACTAATTATTTTTAAACAGTCCTAACCACCCCCTTTTACTGCCCATATTTTTAACATGGTCTAACAAGGTGTGTAGTTGAATGCACTCGCTGTTGTCTTCTTACATGCCATTAGCCAGGACAAAACAGCAGTTACGGCTGGTTCTATAGCAGTCTGTATGTTACAGCACAGGAGCTGGGTAAGTGTGAAACTCCACACTGTTAGATAAGCTAGTCTCCAGCACAAAGCTGGCATTGTGTTGCTTCAAGCACTTAATTAAAATATTTCAATTAAAGCCTCCACTATTAAAGTTAAATCAGTTTATAATTAAACAAAAAAATTAATTTTCATACAGCCTCCAGAGCTGCCAAGAGATTTCCCATACTGATAGGTGAAAAATTAAAATCTCGAGTTGAAACAATTAAATACTAATTCTCAGTATTTATTTATGAAATAATACCATTAGAATAAAATTAGCTTTAAGAATTGTGTTGCCGATTTAAAGTCTTGCAAATTATGTTTTCTGTCCCAGTGAACAGCAGAACTATACTTTGTGACCTGACTTTGTGGAAAAAATAACATGTGTGTGCTTCTCCTGCAACCCAGAGTATTCTCACCCTTCCTAAAGTTGAGAAAGCCCATCTCATCTAAACCGTCTCCTCAAGTGCAGAGGTGGCAAGTTGTACGTGTGTTAACCTACTAATTGGATAGCAAATAAAAGTGTGAACAGGATTGTCACCTTTACTAACAGGAAAACAATACAGTGTTTGCATGTCCTGAGAATTAAACATTTATGCTTTGTTCTTTTGTCCTGTAAAACAATCCTATTAACTCAGTGTGAAGAGGAGAATGGTGCAAGTTTTCTGCTTTGTCTTGGCATGGCTTCCTCAGCTTTTTGCAGATAGGCCGAATCTAAGGCTCTTAATATACCTCCGTGTTCATAGTAGTTTCAGAGAGGGTACATTTTGCATGTGCAGATATGCAGATAGACAGTTATGCAAAGTTTCTATGCTATAGACTGATCAGATGTGGTGATATGTAAATACATACAATACATGAGCTGAATTAATTCTGTGAGTTCAGAGGAGCATGCTTTTGAAAGAAAGTTCATACTGTGACAGAGAGGATTTGATACTGGGAAATGTGAAGTACATAAGAATGAAAAACAGGGATTTAATTAATCCAGCCAGATGTTCCTGAGTTCTTATTGCACTCTTCAGTCACGTTTTAAGCAACTAGGTAAAGAGAGAATATCGTTGAACTGTGTTGTGAAAGTTACAGTATTTGAGGAGAATTTTGTTTCTTGTGTGTTTGGAAGAAAGGAGAAAGCTTTCAATTGCTTTCCTTTCACTGGGATATTTTTACTTCTAAATGCTGATAAAATACCTTTTTTTTTTTTTTCTCCCGTATTTCAGTTGAAGTATCAAAAACCTGATGCTTGTTTAAAAGAAAGCATAAACATAGAAGCAAGTGACCAGGGCCCTGAGAGGCACTTGATTTGCAGCAAGGGTCCTTTTCAAGTGGGCCAGTGTAACTACCAGTCCTTATGCAATTAACGGAAGATGCAGATTCCTCCAAAGACCTCAGAGTGCAATGCAAAGCACTGTTTGCTGCCTGCTTTGATGCTGTCACACCCCATCCAGTGACCATAAGGGGTCATGAGTGTGGTTGTCTGAGCAAGGCAAAGCATTGAAGCTGGGCTCTTTCTCCTGTAAGAAACCCATGAGAAGAGTTGTGTGTATCCAGCATTGTTGGTGTCCACCTTTGTCCTGGGCCTTAAGCATTCCCTGGGAGGTGGCTGAAGACCACCACTTTGCCTCATCTGAAGGTCTCCCAGGCACAGAGAGAAGATTTCTCCACCTGTGCTGTGGATCCAGAGTCCCTTGGCAGCTGGCCATGTGTCAGGATAGACTCTGGAGAAAGCCAAGAGGAACAGGGAATTGATACCTCTGCTCCAGGCACTGAGGGGAGCAAAAGACTCAGATTTTTCCCTGGTTTTAGGGCCATTCTCATCTTTTGACAGCAGTCTAACATACAACACCTGAATAGCCTTTGACTAGTTATCAATTAATGCTTATACCTCTCTTTAGTCTGGTATTGCTTTAGGCCTGCTGGGATATACACTTCATAAAAAGAGAACGTTCATGCTGGGGGTTGGGAGGGAATTCTTTTGAAATCCCTAAGAGAAGAGGACATTCTGTCAAAGAATGGGTGTCTGTTACCTGATGCATCTCTAAGGGCTTCTGTGTGGGCAAGGAATGAATACTGATCCCAGTTTTAGACTGGAAAGTTGCTGTTGCCTGATCGAGTGTATTTTGTATGTATTGTAGATATTTGTCTTGAAATTAGTAAATTAGGGGGCAAACCTGGAGATGTGTGACTTTTCTCTAGGTTTCATTAGTACTTCCTATAAATACCTGCAGTGGGACTTTGCCGTTGCTCACATTTCCAGAGTCCTGTGACCACGTTTGTTATTTTCTTTCAACATTTGGTCTCAAAAATAAGAATTGGATGAATTTGCAAGGAGTATGGTTATGTGATGTCCTTTTCCACCAAATGAATGACACGAGACCTTTGTGAAACATTTTAAATGCCCAGCTGGGCAACTGCAAAGCAGAGTTATTTCTGGAGAGTCATGGTAAAGAACTGTCTGATTCCTTAGAACAGAGCATATGGCAGTTTAGCAATTGGATTAGAGCTGTAATTTGGCTATATGGGACCCAATACCAATTATACTTCTTTTTTTTTGTTGTTGTTCAAATATCTTTTAAGTTTCTAGGCATTATGACATACTGAAATTTTCTCAGTAGAGAAAGAGGACTGTGTATTTCTTTGTGATGTGTAGGAATGGAAACTGTCTTCGTTAGTTATTCTGTGCTCCTGCAACTTATAATGTGGGTTAGCTAGTGAGTTCATGTGGCGTTTAAGTGGGAGAAAGAGAGAATGAGGTTTTTGCAAATACATGTTCCGTTTGCAGATTCTCAGTTATGGTAATTAAAATACCAAAAACATTGTCTTCTTTCTGTCAATGTACATTGAGTGCGAAAAAATTAAAGCCACTAGAGTTTTATTGGTAAAATAGAGATAGAATTTCACATAAAGCAATGTAGAAACAGCATGAGAAAAGATAATGCTTTGCTCATGGTGCTGCCTCAAAGTTCAGAATTATTCTAGTAATGTCAGTGGCATTCCTTGGCGATTGCCCATTTCTCTAGTGTGCTGCGACTCTCATTCAGGCTCCTTGGAGGCAATGCACAACTTCTGACCTCTTTGTGTTGCACCGCAGGAAGCTCTAGTACTGCAAGTAGATATAATCACAGAATAATTTTAGTTGGAAGGGACCTCTGGAGGTCATGTCTGGTCTGGCCTGGCCTCGCCTCTTCTCAAAGCATGGCCAGCTGGGTCAGGCTGGTCAGGGCCTGACCAGTTGAGTTCTGAATTTCTGAGGATGGAAATTGCATAGCCTCCATAGAAAACCTGCTGTGTTGCTTCAGGGAAGCCTAAAAACAGAACTACAGAACCTGGGGTGCTGAGACTGCAACTCCAGTGTAGTAAGAGGTATCCGTTGGGTGTTGGAGGTTAATGTTAAACAGCATCAAAATGAAGTAACAAAGAGAAGCAAAACTTCTCTAAGAACCCCATAGTAAGATTTGAAGAGAATTTGGGTGTTCTTTTGGATTATGAAATACTGAAATTTAATTATTTGACACTTTTGTATTTGGTACAAAATATCCTTCTGAAGAGGGAGTAATTTTAACTTTTAAAATACTCCAGTATTTTAACCTTTCTACTTGAAAGCATTATGTAATATACAAAGTGTGCTATAATGTCCTCCAAGTTGGAAAAAAATGAGATGCTGTTTTGCACTAATTGAAACTGAGCTCTTCAGTGCTATCTTTAGTTTTCAGTTTCTTCAAACAGATTTATATTCTGTTGATTGGGATGTTGTGTAACCAACTCTCTGCTATCCAGGATCACAGGGAGCAGGACATCCTAGATAACTGGGACAACATTGGATGCTGTGGTTACTATCAACACTCGGACAGTCCAGGATGGATTCACCCAACTGCAAATAATCACCCTGGGCATTAGTTCTGACTCAGCAGGAGCCCTGCTGGAGCCTGGATGCTGTTGCTGATCCTATTAGTTAGTGCCATGTTACAGTCCTGTGCCTGGATAAAAAAAAAAAAACAAACCAGGACTAGTGGGGATAACAGATGGTTAAATGCTTCTCTACCATGCTATTGCACATCCAAGTCCTGAGAGTTGAGATCAGAAGCATTCAAACTAGGTCAGCATGGAATCATTTTGGATCTTACGGATTTATGAGCTCAAGATATGTTCTGAAATAAATCGGTTCTGTACCTCTGCTGGACCCGAAAAGGCTTTGGAACCCATTTAACTGCATTCCTGCGGTGCTGCATCTAAGCTAATGAACCTCTCCAGAGTTCATTAAACTCAAATCCAATTTGGGATTGTCTATACCCATGGAGTGGTAATGTTATTTAATTAATAAAATTAAATTAATAAACTTAAATTCTTTTTAATTCAGATAAATTAATTCTTAACAAAGGCAAATCACCCAACTGGTTTCATTTATGAGTAAGTAATAATTTGCTGGTATTCCAAGAATAAAGGTCAGTAATTGCAAAATGTTGGTGCAAGTCTGTGGGAAGAGATGGAAAATAATAATCCAATATTGCTCTTCTGAAATCTTAACTCTGTGCACTGTACCTTCTGATGTGTGCTAAAGTTATTAAAAATGTCTCCAGTGGAGGTGCAAGCGTTGTCCATCAAAGCTTGTTAGATTGACTGTCATGTAAAAACCATGTGGTTAATTCCCCAGGAATAGATTAGTAATGGAGGTATCAGACTCTGAGGTATTGAGTTTGTAAGTAAAAACTCTATTGACGGACCAATGTCCATTGATATTTTCCAGATCAGAATTGCATTTTCATTTCAACTAGGAAGTGAATTATGTTACAAATGAGTTTTGAAGACTGGTGTTGGTGTTAGCACAGAGTCATACTTTTCCCTTGCAAGCTGTGAAAAATCCAGAATATGTTATTTGACTGAAGCCACTGAAAGTTTCTGCTGATGTCGTATCAGTAACTTTAATCTTTTATTTATATAGTCTTGCTACCATTCTGTAAAAAAATTCTCTAAACATGCAATCATAGAACGAAGTCAATAATGATAGATGTGATGAAGATGGCTCTTGAAAGCTGCTGAAGTTTTTGAGGAGAACTAGGTGTTGAATTAAGGCAGAATAAGTCTGCTGCCATTTTGGAATGTGTGTAATGGAAAAGTGCTCTAAAGTTTTGCAACAGAAACTTACTTTCAGAAGAAGCCCTGCAAAGGATGAATTATATTGAAGTAAGATAACAGCTTCAATTTGTTTTAAGCTTTAGTTCCATTCTTAAGCATGGATACAGCTGTTAAAACTTGGTGAAGGCAATACGTGGCATTTATTTTGACTTGCATCTTCTGGATTCTGAAAGATTCTGGTTCTATAAAGGAATACCTCCCTAAATAATCCAGAGGAGATGAGGATTTCAGACTTTTGGGTGGGTTTTTTTTTTTTAAGATAAGTAATTCTCACATTGTTTCTTCTGCATTTTTTGGTTTTATGACACATAAGTAAATTTCTTCCAGTATTCTGGCATACAAGTTACATTATTCTTTACAGTGAGCTTGTAAAATTCAGCTTTATTATGCAACTTTACAGCAGCTAGTCCTAAAGAAAGTGTAGAAAATGTTTTGCCTTGAAAATTAAGGCAGTGGAATTCATTACAGCACATGAATATCCTGAACTGCATAGTAGACACAGAGAATCCCAAGTCTGTATGATGCAAACGCCATTATTTAAGAAAATGTCCCCTGTGTTTAAGGCACTATTCAGTGTATAGACATAATTGCATAGAAATGAAATTTACCATTACAGGGTCAACTTTTTTCAGTGATGCATATTTTCTTACTTATTTTTATAATGAGGTGGAGAATGCCTGCCTGCCTGCCTGCCTGCCTGCCTGTGGGAAGACTCGCTTGCTTTTGCCAGCAAAAGCAGGTGGTGTTCTCCCACCAGCCATGGGTTTGTTTGGGATGAGTAGCGTAGTGACTAACCACCCCACCAGCCTTCCTCTTCACATGGGCTGAGAGCCACCTGGCCCTTCTCCAAGAGTCTGTACTGATTCAGCACATCTTTACAGCAGCCAGAAGCATCCCCCTTCAGTGGCGTAGGCTGTCGAGTGCATGCCAGGCTCACTCTCTCCTTTTTACTCTGATGTTCCATCAGTGTCAAATTCCTGATATTTGGGCTGTTACCATGGCCTTGGCCTGGTATATTGAAATGTTCTGAGATTAAACCAGTGGTTGAGAGCTCTATTTGTCAGGAATAATGAACTTTCTCACGTACGTGTAGGAGTCAGAGCTCACTTGACTGTGCGTATACTGATGTTATAAGGGTACTCTACGTCAGTACAGTGAGAACTCAAGTATGCACCAGCCTTTCTTCTGCCTAAATTTAACTGTCTGCAGAGTCACTTGGTTATGTCCAAACTAGAGCTAGAGAGAGCTAGAACAAAGACTGTATGTGTAACTGAGTGAGCTGGATTGAAAATTGAAGAACTACAGTAATGTGACAGCATAGGTGTAAATTTGGGAGACAAATCCTAGATTACAGTGGATTCCCACATTAACTGAGGATCTCAATAAACTTTTACAAATGTTTGCTGCAAAAAGAACTCTTGCTCTTTTTCTGTCTTCTCTTACTTGAACGCATACACTTAAATCCCAAGACTGAGTCAGGAAGGCCACAGAAAATGGAGAAACCAAAATGCTGTCTTCTAAGGTATTTTCAAGAAAGAAGCAAGAAGTCACACTAAGCACCTTTCTCCTGGTGAGGTATTTATCGTCTTTGGTTTTATCATACGATGATACAGAGCCTCACTCCAGCAAGTAGGATGTCTGGAGTTAAGCCCAAGTTACCACCAAGGACTCAAGAGCAATTATTCATATCTCTCAACATGCTACTGGAAGATGCTCAAATATGGTAATGCAGGTGGTACAAGAATACTGTCTTATCAAGCTCCTGTTTAATTTTTAAAGCTGATTTCTGAAGTATGTGCTGCTGGGAAGGCAGTAGCAAGTTTACGCTCCCTTTTTACTTAGGTGTAAGTTCATCTGCTCAATGTATTATTTCATCTGTCCAGAGGGACCTTGACAGCTTGAGAGGCGGGCCCATGCAAACCTCATGTATTTCCAACAAGGCCAACTACAAGGTCCTGCATGTGGATTGAGGCAATTCTAAGCACAGATATAGGCTGGGCAGAGAATAGATTGAGAGCAGCCCTGAGGAGAAGGACTTGGTGTGTTGGTTGATGAGAAGCTAACCATGACCCAGCAGTGTGCACCTGCAGCCCAGAAACCAACCGTGTCCTGGGCTGCATCAAAAGGAGCGTGACCAGCAGGTCAGGGGAGGTGATTCTCCCCCTCTGCTCTGCTCTCATGAGACCCCAGCTGCAGTACTGCATCTGGATCTGGGGCCCCCAATATAAGAAGCGCATGGACCTGTTGGAGTGAGTCCAGAGGAGGGCCAAAGATACTCAGAGGGTTGGAGCACCTACCATATGAAGATAGGCTGTGAGTTGGACTTGTTCAGCCTGGAGAAGGTTCAGGGGAACCCCTATAGCAGCCTTCCAGTACCTAAAGAGGCCTACAAGAAATTTTGAGAGGGACTCATTATAAAGGCATGTAGTGGTAGGACAAGGAGGAATGGCTTTAAACTTACAGAGGATAGCTGGATTAGATGTTAGGAAGAAGTTCTTGACTGTGAGGATGTTGACAAGACAGGACAACTGGAACAGCTTGGCCAGAGAAGTTATGGATGCCCCATCCCTGGAAATGTATTATTTTCTACTAATGCTAGACCTTTCGAGAAGCACAAATCACAGAAGATCCTGTGTGCTTGTATGAGTGCACATCCTTATAGAAAATCACAAGTGAGCTGTTCTGAGTTTTAAATTTTTCTCCGCTACATCCTCCGTTTCCCCTCCCCTACACTCTTTACCAGCATGGATCCTACATTGAATTTTTTAACTATTAGCTATTCTCTGGGTATTCTTTGATTAGGTGCTAATAAATATTAACTTAGGCAAACTGCAGGAAATTTACTATGTGTCTTCTCAGCTATATTTTTATGTATGTATAAAAATGTATACATAATATAAACTAATTAAATGTTGTGGATTCCAGAATTATTGTTTCGTTCATCTCGCATGTAAATCCATAATAGTTGTGATTGCTTTGTCCCTAGAAGGGGATAGAGGAGGGGGTCACACAGATCACCCACAACCAGTATTTCTTAGAACACATCTTGTTTATTAGTTTGTTGTTATTGTTAATGTAATTGAGCTGCTGTTATCGATAGTGGGTGGCTGTTCACACAGCATGTGTGATCCCTTGTGTGTTCACCCATAGTTCCCTGCCTGGAGCATCAGTTGGTGGGGGGCAACCTACCTCTGTGTTTGGAAACAGAAGGATCAAACTGCACCATCCCACAACCCTCCAGCAGCTTTTTGTGGGTGTTCAGAGAGTCCCTCCAAGGTCCATTGTTTCGTCAGATGTATGTGTATGGTCATGTAGTCTTTGTAAATAACATGGATCTCTTGGGTGAGGTGAGCTCGAATTGCTGCTAGCCTGTGTTGGTGGCCTTGGGCAGATTGGGCCAGACTGTGGTGTCCTGAGTTTCTCAGTTCTTGTAGGTCCAAGAGGATTACTCATCTCCAGAGGTTATTGGTCCAGAGGAAACCATTATGAATTGCCTTCTTAACACATACTTTTCCTCTCTGTTCAGCTTGCTGTTTCTGTGGTAACTGTTCCTCCATCCATCCTATAGGTGCCTATAAAACCTTCAGACAGGCTCACCAGAGGGGCCCAGCATGGCGTGATGCTATATCTCGTAAACGATTGACTGTAGATTATAGTTGTTTGTATGATAGCTAGTAACTATTATTGGTAACATACCCTTGCCTCCCTCATTGGTAATTAGCATTTTATTTGTTTACATTATTATTTTAACAACTTATTTAAGCTATCATTTGAATTAATTCCAATGTGTGACTTTATTACCAACAGTTACAGATAGAAAAATCACAGTTTTGTTTCTCTTAAGATGATTAGAAGGCAAAGGCCAACTAAAATACGAATTTATCACATCCAGTCTTGAGCTTGGCATAAGCATATGTATTTAAACCTACAGCTTTTATAACAGAATCGTCTTGAGATCAGATTACTGTTTTAAAATCACTGGAATGGGTTTATGGAAATAGTTTTCATTTCTACTTAATAGCAAAATAAATTTGAGTTTCAATTTTAATGTTTTTCCACAGGTATACCTTGAAAGACTTTTAACTTATGCAGAGATAGATATTTGTCCAGCAAACTGGAAGCGAATTGTATTGGGTGCAATTCTACTGGCATCCAAAGTTTGGGATGACCAGGCAGTGTGGAACGTGGATTACTGCCAGATCCTGAAAGATATCACAGTCGAAGACATGTGAGTGCAGTATGTTTATCTTTGTGAATGAGTGCAAAGATCTGTGTGCATGAAGGGGTCGGGAATTCCTCTCATAAATTATATGAAGTTTGAAAATTTTCATTTTATCTAAACATGGTGGGTGCTGATAGATGGCATGAGGTCTGCTTGACAGTTGCTTACATAGAAGATATAAATTATTTTTGCTTTCTGGTTGAAGTGCATTTTACCACTGGATGTTCATGCGTGGTGATGAAAAAAGACCTGAAAAGATTTAAATGTGTGACTTGACAAAAAACCCAAACACATCCAGTGAGCTTGCATGTGATCCTAATGATCACACCATGTTGTGATCCTAATGACCATTAGATGATCACCCTCTTATTTACTGCCATTATTCAAAAGTAGTACTTTTGGGGTTTTGGGCTGGTTTTTCCCCACTGATTCCTGCTAAGTTCATTTCCAGGACCTAAAAAATGTAGTATTTTGATTTGCAAAGGTAAATTTTCAGTTTTTCCATTTCTGTTATCTGATGGCATTCTTAGGAAGTGCATATTGTAACAGTGTAGAGAGTTGTGACGTCTGCCTGGATATTCCAAGGTCATATTAAGAGTATATTCCAACAGTAAGAAAAAGATCTGTAATAAGAATAAACATAATTAATACTTACTAAAATGAATGTTAATTTCACTAAACATTCTAGCGCTTATATTTTTGGTCAGTTGCTCAGCAGGTATTGCATATACTGGCTGAAGAGCCTGGGGTTTGTATCATCTGTACATTCAGGGCTGAGTCACGTACCATGCATGCTTTTTGAGGTGCCCTTACCTGAGCTGGTGTGTGTGCAAGAGTAGTACTGCAAGGGGTGCAGTTTGGAGTTGGTGCTGGGATGGTGCTGGAGGTCAAGGTACCTTGACAGGCCACTGTGGCTTGTGCATTTGGAGAGTGACGTTTTCAGTCTGCTGGTGCACCCCTTTTTTTTTTTTTGTAATCATTAACAACAACGTTATTTAAAAGCTGTTTTAGCACAGTATCTTCTAAGCAGAGCTAAGTATCTGTAATGAGAGGTATGGAGACTTGTACCTACTTTAAGTCACTTAAGTCAGTACCACAGCCACTGAAGAGAGTTTGCTGTGGATAACCACTCTGGGAGGAGGGAAGTAGATGAGAATACATGTTTGGGCAGACAGAATATTCTTTGAATCTCAGCTTGCAGTCTCAAGGCAATGAAAGGCCAAGCATTTTTGCTAAAGCAGCCCTCATTTTGTTTCGTAATAGTTCACTGTTTGTCAGATTTGTAGCTGGTCAAAAATGATCTGTAAGGGAAAGGTTGAATGTTAGGAGTCAGCTGATAGCTTTAAATTAAGCATGCTCATACACCGCTAGATAAAACTTATAAATTGTGAGTAGCTGTCATTGTTCACGTATTGGAAGAGTTGTCTCTGAATCTTGTATTAACAAGCAATTTGTGATAAGGTGTTTTGTGGTTTTTTTTCCCTGAGTCAAAGTGAAAAATGCAAAGCCTGTGTTGCTGTGGTATGTTGTAGGTATTTTCATTAGTTTGGGGGAAAACTGCCATTTCAAAATAGAAGTGGGAAATACCATATAATGTCATTTCATTATCTGTTTTAAAATATATAATCTGCTTTAAGGATGGTTGATGCTACTTCTTTTCTGACATAACCCCGACAGAGTAGATTTCCAAAACAAAAGGGGCAGTAGAGATGACAAGAAGCTAAAATCAGGCCCTTCGCATTTCTGCGTGCTACGTTATTCCATGCAGGACAGTTTGACAATTCTTCCTTGACTGCTTTGAGTGTTTCCTGAATGATTTTGCTAAGCTACTTTTCCCTTGATCCTTTTCTCATGCTTCTGGGTATTCAGTGGCAGTAAGGGACTCCCTCCATTCACTGCTCCTCCAAGGCAAATCTGGGAGCTTTTAAAGTATTTCTGAAGCTGGGAGCTGAGCTGAGGTAGAGTGTTGAGCAGCTTGAAGCAGACTGACAGGTTTGACTGTGCCGTATGACAGTATTAATCAGGAATGGTTATGAGTTTTGAAATGCTGATTCTCAGAGCTTTTCTTGAAGGCAGGTGATGAGGCATACTGTCATGGTGTGAAAGGAAACTAAAAAGAAGAGGTTATTGTTTTTAACGAGCACAGAGATGGTGCTACTGTTAGAAGTTGCACTTGAGCTATATAACACCGTTACTCACGTGGCAAACCCGTGCTAACATCAGCCCTCTTTCTGCACTCCACATTCCCTAAGACAAACTATGATGAGTCCCTGGCCTCAAAGATTTTAGCTTCTTAATCTGTTCTTAAAAGATTGTAGGATTCTCACAAACTGCAAAACCAGAAGCCTTTGAGGAGCCTGTGCTCTCTGTGTGGTATTTGGTGATATGGCTCATGGGCTTTGTGTCTGGGGCTCCTTGTGAATTCTCCAGCAAAGATTTCGGTGGTTGTTGACCTGACGTTTATATTCCTGTTGCCAGTTTTAACAATTTTTTTTTTCCCCTCAGCTCCTACCTCTAGTGTGGATTGGATTTTTCCTCTATAATTTTTCAGGTAGTTGGGACAGTACAGTATTATGATTTTTGCGGTGTCTAGTTCTACATAAGATGGGTACATTCATTTTTTTTCTATTAATAAGGCAGGAAAAACTCTAGGTCAGAATCTTCAACATCTGTGAATCATTCAGCATAAGTGCATCTTTCAAAACATCATGCAGACCTTCAGTGTTTTCTGAGTCACCAGCAGTACATTGAACTGTGGCTAAAAGCTAACGGAGAGCTGCAGTGCAGTATCTGTAGTCATGTATATAGTATTACCTTGAATTTCTGTGTGAATTATAGAAGTGGTCAGAGGAAAGCATATGTAAAGGAATCTAATGAAAAGTATGGGGGAAGAAGGCTATGGTAGTTGGTTAAGTTACATTAGTTTGAAGAAGAAATACCTGTATTCTTTTGTTCTTTCTCAGCTGTAGTTAGTCTGCTGATCTGACCTTCAAATCTGGGAGGTAAGGTATAGTAAGAATCGGAGGCAGTGTGTTTTTCTTAAAGATTTGGGGATGCTCTTCAAAAGAGGTACAGCCGATATCTTTCTCCATTAAAATAGGCTTTATGTTATCAGTTAACATAGACCCTTAGGTTTAGCTTGCAGAAAGTAAAATCTTGGTGGTATAAAAGGACATTTAAAGATAATCTTCTGGCATTTATTGATAGACATTTTAAAATGTAATTTTTTTCATTTGGATTTTTTAAAAGCTTGAATCTTCAACAGTGTGATTTCATGCCAGAGAGTCTATATCCAGCTTTTAGTTAGTCTTTTAATGTTAATTAATATTTATCATTATGTAAACATAGAATTTCATCACAGTGTGAAGGTGAGGAAGGACAATGATTATTTTCTAAGTGATGTAAAAGTAAAGAGTGAGAATAAGAAAAATAATTCAGTGCTGAAAAACTACTGTACCAGTATATTTTTTGTTATCCTGATATCCTTCCTTTTCTATTGTCAACTGCCTGCATGCTTGCACTGCAGTCAAAATGTAACTTAAATGTAATATTGTAGTAAGTCAATACCTTCTGGTGACACAGCTGTGCAGTCCCTTTACTCTTCAGCAGACATGTACAGCTTTTACCACCCATTGATTTTTTTTTTACTTCTCCTATCTTGAAATCACTGTTTTGAGCATATATGTCCCTGCGTAAGTATTATGTAGGATTTCTAGTTACCATGCAATTTATGAAAATTTCCAATGCTTAGTTTTGTTGATTTGCCTATTTCTTAACATACTTCCTAATGTAATGGTGTATTTGATATTGCTATACCAGTTTTCTCGGGGTGGGAGCTCAAATAAGGCCTCTGTTCCTATCACGTATTTTGACAAACACATTTGTTTTAGGTACTGAAAAGTAAATGAGTAACTGTGAGTTTTGGTTGCATGGCCTAGGGAAAAATAGCTTTATTCTGTTTATGAAGATAAGACAGTATGCTGAAAAATTCAGGTTTCCCGTGACTAGTTCTAAATGATTGATGGTGAAAGGCTGAGGAGAGTAAATAAGTTCCCCAGTAATTTAGGTGTTAGAGTACTTTGCAGCATTTATGAGAGAGATGTCTGACAAATCTAGGGCATTTCTGCATTTCGTGTTTGCATAGCTGTGTGTGCAGATCCACCTAGTGGAGGTACAGCAGAAATGACAAGAATTCTTTTTCCTGCTTAACTTCTCTTTCCAAGATTAATTTAGCTAAAATGATAAAGGTGCCCTTCCACTAGCAAAAGTTTGTGTCTAGATTGGATTGGCACCGCAGTAGCAGCTGCAAGGTGTAGCATCTTTTGTATTCCTCACTGGCATATGTATACTGCTAGAACTTGGTAGACTAGGTCTAACCTTAGGCTACGGTTATTGTGTCTGGCAAGAATAAGAAATTAACTTGGTTTATATCATTTGCAATTTAAAGTAAATTACATTCAGAATGCGCAGACTGAAATATTTTCACATTTTATCTTCTCTCTACAGGAATGAGCTGGAACGCCAGTTTCTTGAGCTGTTGCAGTTCAATATCAATGTTCCCTCCAGTGTTTATGCCAAGTATTATTTTGATTTGCGTTCCCTGGCAGAAGCAAATAACCTGAGTTTTCCTTTGGAGCCCCTCAGCAGGGACAGGGCATATAAACTTGAGGTAAAACTCTTTTTAGATTGCTCAGCAATTAACATACAGGGTGATTTGGAATTTTTGTGTTGTATCTTCCTTCTCCCGTCTCTTCCGAAATATTCCCCTGAGATATTTTAATATCATGTGTCCCTATTTCTGTAACTGTTTTGTTAATGCTTTGGGTATTCGTGGACATGAGGACAGGTTTTTGGCCTGATTTGCTTCCTACCTTGTCTCGCTTTCCATTTCTTTTTCAGTTCTAGTTGTCTGAATAGACCTTGTTAAAGTATCCACAAGTTTTACAATGGCTCTGTTCACAGGCTGGTTTTGTGTGTTCATTTGCTTTCTTAAAACTGGTTATCTGCCTTAAAGGACAGAATGTTAACAAGCATTGCTGAAAATAACTATTCATGTGCTTGTTACCTGCTGTTGCTCCACTTCAGATGGATCCAAGTCTGTTACTTCCTGTGATGTTTTTCTCAGTAATGGGAAAACAGAAAGGAGCACATGTCTTTAGTGGATAAATCATGAATACTTATGAGACCTGGATATACCATGTGCAGAAAGCATGATGTCAGATGGTGTGGACTGTGAAAGGCAGGGCACTATGTATTTCCACAGACACGGGAGGAGTTTAAAATCATGGGCTAATTGTGAGCACTTTGCAAGGCTGGAATCTGGTTTTCGTGAGCTTTCTGATAGTGAAATTTTTCAAATAAGGGCTTTATTGCATGAGTGTGTCCACATTTTATTACTGATTTTGAAATTTGTCATTAGATGCTAACTGCTTTTAACATTGCACATCTTAATGTAACAGCTTTGCACTGTGGGTTTGCATGTTCCGAAATTTCAAGTCCTCCTGTAAACCAGGCAGGCAGTATTCTACATGTTTTTGTGGGGGGAAATGGTGTGTGGGAAGATTAATTGACTTGTTTGTGACTGTAATGGGAACAGAAAGTGGTGGAGAAAGAATCAAAGCATATTTCCGTAAGTTGTGTTTCTCATTCTTTCTAAATACTCTTTCTAAATTTCACTGATAGCTCCAATTTAAGGATGTAACTTAATTCTGTGTATGGAGCATGATGTAAATTTGCATCAGATTTTGTTTCTGTTGAAGAGAATTAAAAAAAAATCGGGACTGTAATAGTAAATGAGTTGGCTTACTAAGTTATAGGGGTCTTGATAATAAGTGCCATTACACATATTAAAATTGAGTTAATTACTTTTAGAAGAAATTTAGTGCACAGTTTCCCAGCACTGTCAGTCTATGTCACATACTGCGTTTAACAGCAGGTTTCAAATGAAGTTAAGAACGATAGCACCTAAAACCTTTGAAGAAAAGAAATACGAAATTACTGTAAATGCCCAAAGAATACTGGTGGTTCTTCTCTACTAACTGAGCATATGTAAAAAGAAAGAAAGGAATATTTTTCAGTAAATCCATAATATTAATTTTTTTTCCATGTTGGGGATGCTTTGTGCTGCCAACAGAATTTGGCTGTGAGTAACCTGCTAGTCAAAGAGGATGTTTTCTTCAGGGAAGAGGAAGAGTATCTGCTGTGAAATCAACTCTGTCTGCCACCTCCTTCCCTCCATTCTGTGGCCAGAAGGAAGGGAACTGCCTTGTTCCCTGGCAGTATTTGGTTGTCAGTAGTGTGCCCTTGAAACTAGCTGACAGCATAATTTATAGCCTCGTTCCTTGAGTGCAGTTAAGCATTTAGCTTGCCAAGAGTTATCAAAATGCATTTGCTGCTCTTCTCTAGGTCTCTCATGTGCTGTTCAGCCCAAGAGTTCCCTGTTTTTAAAACAGTTGCCTGGATTGTCAAGTGGAGTAGATGTAGTACCACACAGGCTGTGATATTTTTGATACTGAGAGAAAAGCTGCAGTCCTCGATGGAAGACAACAGACTCATAGTGAATGTGTGTATGCAGTATGTGGTAAACGGAAGGGACCTTGCTCAGTCCTAAGATGTAAAACAACATTTACTGATACTGGAGATCACAAAAGATTTTGCATAGAGAATGGTTATATTATAACGCATTTTTGCAACTTTCGCATTTTTCAAGCTATTTTATGTATTTAAAGCAGGAGTATTAGATCTGGCATGGCAGAATCTGCATTGCTATTTCTGCAGGTATCATAACCTTGGCATACCTATGATGAAAAAAACAATCCCAGGAAGACCAAGGACAAAGCTAGTAAATACCATTCCTTATCAAATGGAAATGCTGCACAAAATCCATCGGCTTAGAGGTGTTATAAGAGGTTGTAGTTCATGTTAAAAATTACACCACTTACTGGAGCATCTACAGTGGACATTTTTCATTATTCAGTGTTCCCACAATTAACACTTAAGCAGCAGCTTTGTCTTTTAAATAACTAAAAGAAGGTATTTTTTTCTTCATTTTCACCAGCCTGTGGCCTAAAAGTGTCCTGATTTTTGTTATACCAGTCCACGTAGTAGCCAGAAACCATTTTCATGACCCCTCTTTTTTTTTTTATCCCATTGCGTGAAATCGTGCCAGTTAAAAATGGAAAATAACATTTCATTAGGACATCCAGTCTGTCCACCTGCCAATGCTGTTTGTTCCAACCAGCATACGTAGTAGCATGTTTCCTCCTTCCTTTTAATTATGTCAAAGGCTTTCTTTGCTTCTCCTGAGAACTGTTTTCTAATATGGGAGATTTTTCTACCAAAAAGTTGTTGGATATCCAACCTTAATCCACTATTTTGTAATTTCTTATTCTTGTACCTGGTTATTCTCTCATGTACTGAACTAAACATGAGTCAGATTCTGCTCTTTGGGGTAAGTCCACAAAATGTGCCTACCCTTTTTCTGCTTGTGATCTTAGCACTGTGCCTGTTTCAAAGCTAGATTTTGTAAGAGCATTCATTAGTGCACTCCCAATTTGAGTATGTCGTCTGAGCTTTTTATTGTTAGGATAGTGAGAGTGAGCACATAGTTCAAACTTTCAACTACGTGCTGTATTTTCTTGACCCTAAAGAAGTACAGTCTCAGAGATCAAACAGACAAAAAAAAAAGGGGAAAAATATGTAAGTTACAAGGTAGAGAAGTGCTTCCATATTCTTACTGTTGCAGTGATTGATTGCAAGCCTGCCTGTTGTGTGTTCACAACCCTCTTAGCCAAGAAGTGGAGAGCAAAACTCCCCTGCTCTTTTGCCAGGAGTAACCTAATTGCTCTTCTTTTCATTCTCCACAAATCATCACAACTGAGCCCACATCATCACAACTTCCAGTTGTTCTAGAGATTTCTTTGTATTTATTTTTTCCCCACATTTACCTTATGTATAACCCTTCCCAATTTACTGCTGTCTGTCCCTGCTAGGTTCTCTCTGGTTTATCCTTTTTTGGGGGGTGTTGTAGCACTCGCGGTTGTGTGCCTTTGTGCATTCCCAGCAGCAAAGCCGTAGCCAGCCCTGCTGCTTTCCTGCCCTGCACAAACATGTGCATGCAGCCAAAATTTGTGCTGCTACTACTACTTTTGCCTTTCTTACTTCTCCAGAGACTTATCTAGAGTCATGTAACTCAGCAGAGGAACTGACTTTTAGTTCTGTGTGCGCATACATTTTGGAAGAATATATGCGTATGCATTTTTCTAACTAATTACAGATACAACAGTCAAGTGCAATAAAATTTCACATGATTGAGTGGTGATCTGGGTTTAAGAGTCTTTTGATTTCATGTAAGAAATGGTCCCTTGCAAAAATTGGTTTATTTTTCTAGCAATAAAAGCAACAGAAATATCAGATGACAGAAAAGTGTCTATAAGCTATTTGGATTTATTTTAACTGAAAAACAGGAATAAATATTTACAATTTTCTGCTTTTGTCTTGTTTCCCCGTATGTTATGCTAAAGTTGACTAAATAACTTGCCAAATAGGTTCCAAATGTCAATTTTGTAAATTATTTGAAAATGAAGAAGCATCTTTAGATCCAGGATACATCAGTCAGTGTGTTTCTTATCCATATGATTAATCACCAGAGCCTAGAGATGCCAAATACTAAGTGCCACTTCCAAGCAAAATTTCATTTTGTCTGACCAAGTGCCAGAATAGAAATCTTCTTGTGAAACAGGCAATTTTGAAGTGATTACCTTCTCTGGCTGTTTGGTGCCTAAAGTAACAGCCTTATTTGGCAGCTGGAAGAAGCTGAGCTCTACCCCAGTACACCTATTTGCCAAGCCATGCCTTGACACATAGTTTCATGATTAAACACTTTTTGTCTACTGGATTTCAAATCCAACTGAACTTCATGAACTTTCTTAGTCTATTGAGTCCCTGGTTAAATTAATAAAATGTTATTAAGCAGTTTCAAGTGAGTTATGTTCTGCATAGCAGTGGGAATATTTGTGTTATTTTATTCTGTTGCTCTCTTCATGTGCACCAAAAAAACCCAAGAATGTTCAAGAATGGCTTTAACAAAAGGAAATTCAGTTTCCAACTAAAAAGTAGCAAGTGGTTTCTTGTTGGTGGGTTTTATATTGCTTTGGTTTTGTTGTTTCTTTCAATAAAATGTTTTTTTGTGGCCTGCTTAACCAAAGCATGAGGTGAATTTGCTCTCAGGTGTATGTGTTTTGTGCTTCTGTCGTACCTGCCTCTGGTTTATGCAGGACTATTACAATTAAATTCACTGCTGCAGCTTGCTGTGCTATAGAAGGAAATATCAAGAAAGAAAATGATGATCAGTGGAGTCAGGCTGTTTGTTTGTATTGCCTTGTTTTATAATCTGGCACTTGTACTGGCTTTGTTTGTACAGTGCTTTTTATTAAACAGCCTCTCTTAAACACAATTTAAAAGCATTTCTGAGTAAATAAAAGTATTGGTTTAGTTCATCTTATTTTCTTGTATTTGACTTTGAGTGCTCCTTGCAGTGAGCTTTCTCTGCAGTTCTGTATGTTTGAAGCCAGTTAACATTCTTACTGATGCCGACCATAGCATGTCCTAACCATATGAACTCTAATAGACCTGCTGTTTTAGGGCACAGTGTACTTGTGCATGTGAGGTCTATAATAAATACTTGTTTTAAACTCAGTTAAAAACAGTAGAAGAAACATAAAATGTGAACTCCAGTGTAGTATAATAGGAGTTAATATTTGAATAATGTTTTTGCCTTTAAAAGGTTTTTAAGATTTCTGTGTATTTCTAACACAAATTAAATTACTCTGAATAGGAGTTACACTCCCCACTGGCATCTTATAAGATAGCATGATCACACAGAGGTCACCCCTTCTGAAATGCGAGGAAACGTCTTGTAATGTTTCTGTAAGCAAAGTAGGGCGAGTATTCTGCCAGACCATTTATCAGTAGAGAAAAATATAATTACTTTTAGGAAATAAAAGAATTAAAAGTTGTCTTCTCTATGCATTCTCCAATATGTTTACATTGTTTTGTTAAGTTGTCCACAATTTTTGTCCCAGTGAAGTGCTATGTATGAGTTTCCATATAGCAGTGGGTAAGCTCTGTCTGCTCCCTCGATGAGATTTGTGAGGGTTAACTTGTGAAGAGCAGGCTTGGAATATGCTCAGTGTCCTTCAGAAGCAGCTGTGATGGGCAGTGCAATGTCAGCATGTTCCTTTCTTTTGAGATTAATGAAATGAGAAAGAGGATATGGGGAGAAGCTCTTCACATGTTTAGCTTAATGAAATGCCTGTTTGTAATTCTACCTGTAGGTAGAAACTTGTGTTTAGTTTTATTTTACCTGCAGAGCTGTGGTCAGTGCCATTTTTCATTCTTTTGTCTTACAGGCCATTTCCCGCTTGTGTGAAGATAAATACAAGGACTTCAGGAAAGCCGCAAAGAAACGGTCAGTCAGTGCTGACAATCTGACTGTGGTTAGATGGTCCCCCGCTATTATCTCCTAACAGAGGAGACTGGAATATTCCTATGGACTACTGTTTCATCCATCCATTTTTTTCGGGGTGGGCTGGGGGCGGGGGGAGGGGGCTAAAGAAAAAAGACTTTTGATTTTTTTATTTTTAAATCTGTCAAGCTGCCTTTACAGTGCCTCCCCATTGTGTAGCACACGAGTACATACCTAGTGGAAGGAGAAATGGAGAAAGCCGTGTTCGGGAGAGAAGATGGGCAACAATTCTTTTCTCACTCTCGCTAACAGCTTTAACCTTTTTATGAGGAAACAGCAAATCAGGTGCTTGGAAGAAGAAACAAAAAATGAAGTAGAGGCAGAAATACATGTAGGAACTGTGCCATTTTCTAATCAGCTGTACTCATGAAGAGAAATGGCAGCATGAAAACAAACCATGTAGTCAGATGACTGTGCGCTAGAGGAATGAAATTGCGAGAGTTCCATCATAAAGGTTTCTCTTAATATCTTTTTTATTTTTTGTTGTTTTTTTTTTCATTCCTCATTGCTGCTTCCCAGGATAAATTCTTCCCTTTGCACAGCAAGAAATACGAAGTCTGTATTTACAGTAGCACAAGCCCCTGAATAAATAGTGTTGGGTTTTTTCACTGCACTTTTCTCTGTAAGCTGTCTTATTAGCATTATTCTTCATAATTATTATGCATATGTTATATTTCTTGTATGCCTTTTATTGTATTTCAAAAGAGAGAACTTGACCATAGTGCTGAACCAAAAGTGTGTACAGGGATCAGAAGATCTTCGTAATTTCATGATGTGTTTTATTTATAGTATACTTGGGTGCGTGTGCCTTCCTGAGTTCTTGGAATCATTTATTTTTCCTTAATATAAAGATACAGTTATTAAAATATTCAGATGATGATGATAAGACTTGGGCCAAATCTCTGAAATTTGCAACAGATCTTGTGATCCTTTTTGCAGATTTTCATAGCGTTAGAAGTTTAGCAGAATTCATTCTGAGGGAGATTATTTTGGTTTTGTATGGCCTGACTAGTTCATTCCGTCACCTCCAGGTCCATTGTTGCAAGCAATAGTCTCAATTTTTATATGTTTACTTTAAATCAAAGTGTCTGTTTGTATAAAATAAAAAATAATAAAAAAAAAAGCAAACCAGTTGTTCCAGTGAGAAGCCCTGTGGAAGAGCAGGATGCAAATCTTAACGAGATAATTGTCACAAATAGATTTGGTTTTGAAACTAAAATACAAACCCTCATGTTCCTCAACCTAGGTGCTTATAGAAATTAACAGTAAACGAGCTGTGAACATAATTTTCAACTCTGATTATTATGCTCTTCTGTTGTTGTTACTAGTTCCCTGTTACCGTGGCTGTTGCCCCCTTGGAATTTGTAAGAACCTTTCATAGGAAATAACTTGTCAGTATAAGCATTTGCTTTTATAATTTCCCGGGGTGATTCCTTCCCCCCTCCCCCCCTTTTTTTTTTCTTTTGCACAGTTTAGACAGGTAACAGCTGAAAACTCTCAGTTCCCTGAAATCCTTTCTTGGTAACTATCACTGAAATGAATAGCAACAGACGGCCCTGATTTATGCACTACTGTGGTAAACCATGAAGATTCCGTATTTGTTTTATTAAGCCCTATGGGCTTGTAGCAAACCTAGGGGCCCAGAGCTGCACACTTAACTTCCAGTGCAATGCTAATCAGATGCCTCCAGGCAGAGAAGCACTGACAGGATTGAAGTAGTAATACCAAACAGTTTCCTGTTAACTTTCTAATGTGATTTGTGTAGTTTGAGACATGAAGGTTTTGTCCATAAATTCTCCTGACGTCCTTTGGGCCTTTAAAATAATCTCATTCTCATCACTTCTTGTTGTGCCAATGCATCAGAACTGTGAGTATCCAAGTCCATTTTCCCCTTGAATGTGGAATGTAAGGAAAGTGTTTATAACAATACAAATGCAAATTACAGCATTTGAAACCTCTTTACAGATAGTATCTAAAGGAAAATTTTCAGAGCATTTGAAACTCATCCTTTATAAGCATAAATTTAGGCTTTAAAATATGTAAAATATTTTGATTTATCAACACTTTGCTAAACTATTTTCCATTTAACTTGATATCAGGAATATTGGTTTTATCCATTTCTGGGTGATGGAGATATGAACTTTGGATTATGTAAAGATCTCAATGCATCAACTATAATTTTTGTGAAGTTTATTAAACTACTTTAAAGATTGTATAGTCTATTTATTGTATGTATGTACATACAGTCTGATACTTTAAAAAGTGGATTCCGTAAAACCTGGCTCGGTCTTGTTTAGACTATTGAATATCGTTTTAGCCTTGTGCACTGGATTCTACCTCTGTATAGGAGAATTTTCCATATTCTTAATTAGTACTGATTCTGTGATTAACTTGGTTATGTTTCTTGCACTAAGAATTAAAAAAACAAAAAATCTGCTGTGTGGATTTTTTTCTTTAGTTTAAGTTTTGCCAGATGAATCCTCTACATTTAGATGGATGTTTCTTTCCCTCATGGTTATAGAATAATTCTTTGCTTTTTCTTCTGCTTTGTTCCAAGGTTGCCAAAAAATACAGTACTTACCAGTAAATCTTAATGAGTGTCTTTTGTTTGCAAGGTATTCTATACCATGTAATTAAAAATTAATTATTATTTAGGATTATGTTGTGTTCAGTGTAGTTTTTTAAACATTACTGAATGGAAAATGCCATTGCAAGGCTAGAGAGTCATCTCTAGAAGGTGAGAGGGGAGGAGAATCAAATGGTGTTTTAATTAGCAGCACAAATACCTTGTGGTTTTCATTTCAGAACCTGAAACTATATTTGCTGTAAATGTTTTCTGGATTAAGGTTTTTCTTACTGCTTTGGTCACTGGCTCAGAAACAAAAAGTTGTAGGAGGTGTAATAAACCTCTCCCTTCAAGCATCATTGTCTTAATGAATTATTTTTATATGTTGAGCCAGTGGATCATCTGTTTGGGCATTTATGCATTGATAATTGGATAAATATTTGAAAAAGGCATCTTGTAAGGGGTTTTGTCCGTGCATCCCTCTGTAACCCAGGGATGTTTTCGTAATTCCTCTTTCCATCTGCAGACTTGTTTATATTTTGGGTTCTGTTTATGTTAATTTTTTTGTCAGTGATATATACCATTCTGACAGACGCTGTTCTGTGGGACTGAGAATGCTGAGTCGTGAGGTAAAGTGCAAAAAGAAGAAACCATTTTTCCACCTTCCACAAACACCATCAGTCTTTCAAATTATATGATTCCTATTGCTAGAAAAATACTAAAATCCTGTCTCATAGCAGGGTAGCAGTATCCTTTTCAAGAATTATATTTTCTTTTTATTGATTTTTTTTTTTTTGAGATGTGTGGGGGAGAGAGGTCGGTATATATGGCTTAGTTTCCCTTAGCTTAGTTTTGTTTATCATGTAAACTAAAACTGTGATGAAAGAACTGTTTACATTTATAGAGTCTTAGTTCAGACTTTGTTTTTTAACACCTCTCTCTACTTCCGAGCTTTCCTAATGCCAGAAACCTTAGGTATAACCTAATGATTAGAAGTAGCATCAGAAAAAGGTGATGGCGTATTGGTGGCAGATGACAAAGTGACATCTGGTAGTGTTGGCTATGTATAAAATTAGAAGTATGTGGGAGGGGATAGAGAAACTGAAAGGGCAGAACCAGAAAAAATCCCAAAGCCTTAACAGCTGAAGCAACAAATTATTCACAGTCATCCATTGTTGATAATGAACATTGCATTTTCAAGTGGCACGTTTAAACTACCAACTGGAGTTCTGCACATCCACTGCAGACTCATCTTGCTCTCTGCTTCTGTATGGTCTTCATAAGGAATTCACTCTGTCTAGCTTTTGGCACTTTCCTGACTTCTGTTTTGGGCACATTTCTGTAATAAGGTGGGTTTTTTTTACTTGAATTGACAGTTGTTGGAAACATCTGCCTACCTCTGCATCAGGGTCCCACTTAGTGTCTCTAAGAGTTTCTGAGAAAACAACTCAAATATAAACATACCTGTGTGAATGTGACCTATATGTATAGGGAAATGTTAATATCTGTGCCCAGATTAAGGTAAGTGCCTTTCTGCTGTTTGTTTTTTCTCTTCAACTGAACTGCATTTGGAGGAAACCACAGAACTGATGAGACTTTGAGTTGCACAAACTAAAGGTAATGACAGAACGTATGTAGCAACCCCTGCTAGGAGAAAACGCTTTAGAAAAGGAAACGAGATAGTGCAGATGAGAATGCAAAATACTGACTGCTGAATCCCAGAACCATGGCATGAAAATGACTCAGTGCATTAGCTAAGAAAGCCAATGCTTGAGTTTACTTCTGTTGCCTGGGCTGGGTCACCAGACTCTTCCCATTAAAGGAAGAAGCAAAAGGATGGCAGATTGAAGAACGACGGGTGACAACAGTACAAACAGAGTATATTTCTTGTGTTCTTTCTAGAATGGCTGGTCTGATGTGACTTGATGTGAAAAAAAAGGTTGTTCTTTCATGCCCTTTACACCATGTGTAATGTGTTTCAGGATTATTGGTGGAGGCTTTCACCTGTTATAGTTAGAGATAATACTCCTTGTTGATGATATAGTAAGCAAGCTTCTTGGTGTGGTGATGGGTGACATTACACCTACATTATTCATACCAGTTGTCCAGAGTCTCTGTACAAGATTTTGTAGTGCTCACTCAAGGCACTGGACAGTATCTTTGTAAAGATGTCAATGGTCTCTACAGACTGAGAGCAGCAAGTAACAAAACGTCAAATATTCTATCTGTGAGATGTAATTTCACAATGTACTCCCATAATTTACTCACTCAATGTACTTACATGATACAGTTTCAGATCTCTGACACTTAGGCAGTGGTGCTGTGGTAACTGATGCAGTAACTTTGAAGCAAGAAAATCTTTGGAGCTAGCACTGCTGCCCGCTTTGAATGCCCTGGCAGTGAAGCACATCCTCAAAAGGCGGCTTACTCGTGACACGAATACTACTGACCAGGCTTTAGAGTAAGACACCATGTAAGAGATCCTGCAGCACACCTAAGTCTAGTGCTAGTTCTTCTGTTATCTGTATGTTGTCTTGCTTCACTGCCTCTGGGTTTTCATGCTCTTATTTTAGACATTAGTACAAATTATTTTCTATGGAAACAGTATCTCAGAAGCTGGCAGCTTTGATGTACTTGCTGCCTTGTATTTTGACAATACAGATCATCCTGTGACCATATACTTCTCTTTCACATATTTCAGGCAAGTTAAGCACTCTTCTGTGGAAAAAGCTGAGGCCAAAAAGATGGGGGTTGGTGTGCTAGATGGGTTGTAAGGCATAATTAGGTGTGCATTGTTTTAAAATAAGCCAGGAGATAAAGACCAGAAAATGCATTTGTATCTACCAAAAGGCTTTGGTGTTTGGTGATACTTCCAGTAGCATGAGGATGTTAAATTTCTTGGGCAAAGAGTTTGAGGGATAACTGTCTCCCTTCAGCAGGACAGGATATGCAGATTGTATTGCCGTAAATCGTAGGAGGAGGAAGACCAGGTTATACTGAGCAAAATGGTACAAAAGCAGCATGTAAAATACATACACCAAGTAATCTTGAATATTGTGCATTAGAATTGCAGAGCTGTCTTGGTGTTGACACACATTCTAGTAGTGTTTGGAAAGTATTGGTAGTCACCTTATTTACATAATTATATCCTGTTCTTTTTGTGGCCTTAAAAGGTCATCCTTTGTATGCAGAAGCTTAGCTGATGCTATCAACTACTAGAATATAAGCAATACTTATTTGGAGGTAGACTTAAAGAAATAAGAAATGTAGAAGTGCTCCTGTTAAGAACAAAAGCTGCTGGTGGTAATTTGGCAGTCCTGTTGGGCTTCATCAGTGTAAACATTATGTAAAGAGAGGGGGTAAAACCAGTCCCCTGTTTGTGAGACCTCCCTGTACATGTCAATAGCACTTCTGAAGTCAGAGTGGGAGGGTAAGAAGAATTGCAGACACCTTCACACCCCCCCAAAACCCCAGCCCCAAGTCCGTTGTAGTTACAGTAATTCTGCATTGGTTCTAGCAGAGTTGTGAACAGAGATGGAAAGCCATCTTCCAGTTTCTTTATGTAGTTGCTTTGCGCAAAAGTGAAAATGGTTAAAAAGTCCAAATCGCCACCAGCATTTGTAACATTAAATATTTAACTTGCTGCTGCCAGCAAGCATGCACCTTACATTTTACCATACGAACGTGTCCACAGTTTGACTGTACTTTAGTGGTCCTTTAGAGGGCACCAATTCTAAATCTGTCCTCTAGGAAATTAGAGGGATGAATGTTGTAACATAGGAAAATAGCTAGGTATATCTCCATGTTCTTGCATACAGGCAGGTAAAGTGATCTTCCAGATCTGCTGGGGTTTAAGGTTTTGGATCAGTGATTTTTTTCAGCTGGCCAGAGATAAGTACTACAAAGCATAAAGCAGCAGTATTGGCTTAATCTAGAGGAATTATGGTCATGTCACCCTGACACTAAACTCCAGTGAACAAAGGACTGGGCTGATTCATCCGCGTGCCCATTTAATAATTAACCTACTTTTAAATCTCAGTACAAACCTCTTCAGTGTTTCTGATCTGTGGGAAATCTAGACCATGAAATTATTGCTTTTCTGTGGTAGCCAGCCACTGCTGTACATCAGAAAGGCTTTTTTTTGTTCCGTTGTTTGTTCTGTTCTGCTGCCGTGGCAGGACAAAGTTGTTCTGCTCCTTAAAGCATGCGGAAAGCTGAACCATGCTACATCTGTGTGCTTAGATACCTGATAGCCAGCTGTGACATTTTAACTTTTCTAAAAGAATTTGTTAGAAAAAGAAACAGTTTTCTGTTTCAGGGCAAGAAATCAGTTGTGATTTTTCTCTGAAATACACAGATTGCAAATCAGCATCCAATTTTTCCATTTCAGATTTATTTTATTTTTTTTAATACTCTCAGACTTGAGCTGAATTTTCCTTCATAATTTCAGTCTGTGAGTGCATGTATGAGCATTTTCTTCTTATTAATTGCTTTAGATAAGGAATTTATGTTCCTTGTCTAATTGCAAATGGAAAACAGCTATTTTAAATAGCATTTGAATCTCTTGTTCCCCTCCCCCCCCCCCAGGAGTGCATTTGTGTGTATTCTTTGACTTTTACAGGTAGGTAAATCTAGTGATACAAGATTGCAGGTTTTGGCACTGTCCCCTTCGTATTGTAACACATGGACAATGACAAATTACAGTATAAACTGAAAACTTCAGAGGACTAGGAGGGATGTGGAACAGAAGAAGAGTGCAACTTTGATTTCTTCAGCAGGCTAATACCTGCCCCTCTCAGATTTTCTTCTTCGTACTGTGTCCTAGAATACAGTTTCAGCATCTGGAGCGTATCCAAAGAAGGGCAACAAAGCTGGTGAAGGGTCTAGGAACAAGTCTCATGAGGAGCATCTGAGGGAACTGGGTTGTTTAGCCTGGAGAAGAGGAGGCTCAGGGGGGACCTTATGGCTCTGTGTAAGTAAGTACCTGAAGGGAGATTGTAGTGAGGTGGGTGTCAGTCTCTCCTCCCAAGTAACAATTGATAGGACAAGAGGAAATGGCCTCAAGCTGAGCTACAGGAGGTTTGGTTTGGATATTAGGAAAAATTTCTTCAAGCACTGGAACAGGCTGCTCAGCGAAGTGGTTGCATCGCCATCCCTGGAGGTATTTAAAAGATGTGTAGGTGCGGTGCTCAAGAACATGGTTTAGCGGCGGACTTGGCAGTGCTAGGTTAACAGTGGAACTCCATGATCTTAAGGGTCTTTTCCAACCTAAGTGATTCTAGGATTCTGTATTTCTGTTTTCTGAATGTCCTGCATTCTCCTGAATGCGGAATTGCTCAGGATTTGAACAGAAAATGCCAACCCCATCAATCCTTTTTGACTTGAGGGAAGTCAGGCTGGAATGCAATTTAAAATAGAAATAGAGGGAAGCGAGGGAAGAGGACCGCTTGGGGCACTGGGAAGTGTCCACAGGCTGAGCGCTGGTGTCCAGATCGAGCTTCCCTCAGCAGCCATGCCCCAAAATCCTCACCCTTGTCCTCAGAGCTGAAATCCTGAGCTCCCGCTCAGCTCCCTCTCCTGCACTGAAAACATCTAATTCTGCAGATCGAATTTGTATTGTCACGCATGTACACAGCGTGTTTAAGTGAAATCTTGCCTGTACAATTAGGCAGCTCCTGTGCGTTTCTAACCTAACACATATTTGCAACTGTTTCTTTCTGCATCCATCTGCAGAGATCCTCTTGCACACACCCAGCCTCCTGCAGTGCCATACCTGTCACTGCTGCTGTGCCTGGGTCTCGGGACTCTGCATGCAGGCCAGAGCTCCTTGCATTTTTTAAGCAGACCTAATCTGGTCTCCTCCCTGCTCAAGTAGCTGACGTTTGCATCAACAGCAATACTGCTCTTACTGTTAGATTACATAGATCATTGAGAGCAATGATGTCAAGAATTATGAAATCTTTCTTTTGCATAGCAGAGCAGGATTGTTAGCCAGTGGGTTTTCCTTGGTTTATTCATCTGCACATACCACAGTGTGTGTAGTGGGGTTCGTGCACTAAATCAATGAAAGTCTAGGGAATACAGAAGTCTCATCAAGTACAATTAGGAACCAATCACCTGCCCCAAGGACAGAGAGAACTGAACTGGAACACGAAGTTCATCAGGCCCTGTTAGATACTTTCAGTTACTTTATCACCCTTACAGGAGTTGAAACCTCTAAACCTGGGGTGGTGAATCATACAATTGCTGAAGGCGGGAAGAGGGGCACGTTACTTGGAGGGAAAATTACTGTTGACTACGTGAGTATTGCAGTCTGGGGCAGGAATTCCTGCAGATCAGAGATCGGTGCCTAGGGTATTCTGCCACAAACCACTAAATGGAGTGCTAGTCGATATGTAAGTAACCATAACATTAAACAGCAAATGAAAAGCTTCAAGTCCTCCTGACTGTCTTCAGGGTGGAGAAACAACAGCATTACTGTGCAGGAATTCAGTTTAAACATGTCCTGAAGGATGCATGCTGATTTTCCAATCTATAAGATGTTATAGCCTTCTGTATTTTTGGGTTGTTTGTTTTTTTTTTGGGGGGGGGGGGCTAGGAGGTGTTTGGGGTTTGGGTTTGTTTTGTTTTTTTTTCAGGTAAATGAACTTGATCCTTAAAGGAAAGATTAATTGTCTAGATACAGAAAAACATGACATAACTTCATTTGTTGTGTACATAAGAGAATACAATTCTATTCAGGAATGCACGTATTTGGTAATATATAGGATTGGTTTCCCAGAAATGAAAGTATCATGGGAAAATTGAGTCTGTTGAAGTACTTACACAACTGTTCTTTGAGATGCTTCCAAAAGCATTTGGGATGTCCTAAATATTTTTTTCCCCATGAAGGGAAATGGAGGCAGCAAAAAGAGCAAATGGCAAAATATAATAAACTGGGGGCAAAAAAATAGTGAAACTGAAATAGTACCAGCAGTCAGGAGGCGCAATGAAGTTCACAAGGAAATACATCCGTAAATACCTGTGCCCAGTTAAAAGAAATAAGACGATTTTTAAATGTGGCAGGAACACAGTAATTAGTAGCACTTTTGTAGATTACATTGAAATAGCAAATTATCTGTCGTAATGCAGAAGGGGCAGAAAGATTGAGCCAATTGTCCTGTTTTGTCTTGCTGTAGCGATGAAGTTCATTTCTGTTATGGGTACTGACAGAATTTTCAGCAGAAGCTACTTGGCATCTTGGAGTGGACAAAATCGCTTTACCCAGGTGAACTGAAGGGTGTTGCTGAGGCAAAAAGTACTTTTTAGAAAGCCGTATTAAAGTTCTATAAACAGACTACTGGCAGGTCACAGATTAAGGTCAAATCAAATTCATGAATTCATAAAATCAAGATGAGGATAACTCATGTATTGTCCTTTAAATGATATCCTATGGTTAGATGTACATATGTAAGTTGTACATCCTGATATTAATGCAAGAAATCTACAATTTTTTCTCCTAGTAAATTGTGAGTAGCAACTATGAGGAGTATTAGATTTTCCCTTCTTTGTTCTTTAAACACAGCTGAAGATCAAAGTCTCTCATTGCGAAACAGTATAATGAAAGTACATGTTCTTTTTAGACAGAAATACTCCTCCAGATAAGGCTTTTATGATGCACAGAGTACAGCTTTTTGGGGCGATTTAAAGTCATACTTCCAAGATGTAGATGAGCTTTAAAAGAATGTACCTTTTAACTTCTGCACAGACATGAATTTAACTTGAAAACCACATTTCTTTACATTTGAGAAGAAATCCACAGTCCAGACTGTCTGCAGTGATTCCCGAGGTTAAAACTGTATGTGAAATAGAGGAAACTTCCCCCATTTCTCTTTTCGGCTCCCCTCTTTCATTTCTGTGTTAGGGTAGCCTTTTCCCCATGGTCCCCAGTGCTTGGTTTGAATGACCACATAGTTAGAATTCATGTGTCCATAGTGAAAGAAAAAGCAGCGTCAGTGTTCAAAACAGACACAACAGTATAGGCTTTATTTCTTAAAATGATCAGACACGAAATACAAGAAGGTGTAAAGAACTCTTATTTTAATTCCACAGCGGCTGTCTGTATGTTAAATCTGAGATGACAGATTTATTTACTGATACCCAGAACCTGCACAATAACCCCTTTTGTTGTGCATGTTGAAAACAGGAGTCTATTCGCTCTTCACAAACCCAGCAATGTTCGTACTGAAAAGTGATAGCATCTAAGCACTACATTTAAGGCATAGTCAGCCAAAGATATTCTTGCCACCCCTGTTTATTATAAAATCTATTTCCCAATTACTTAAGGCATTTTTCTTATTTAAACAATTTCTATTATATGAACACACCATGGGTTGTTTTTTTTTTGCCTGTCTAAAGGTTTGGACCTGCTTGAGCGAAAGATCTTAGCCTCTCATTAGTGTCAGTTGTTGGGCACTAATAAAACATGCATCATCATCATAATACAGCATCATCATAAAATACGGGATCCCAGAACTTTCCAAACCTTCAGATTTGCATCTGCACTGTGCAAAAACGTCAAATCTTAAGTGTAAAATCCTAAAAATGGCTGGAACCTCTGGTATACTAGATTTGAGTTACAGCAGAGCAAATTTGAGTAATAATGTCGTACTACCTAGTTCAGTGGGAGTTAAGCAGATATTAGTAATGTGCTTTTGAAAATCCCATGGACTCACTTTGTACCTTTACTACTTAGTAAAATTAAATAGTTTTGAAGAAATTGGCCCTGAGCTCCTGAATGAGAGTATACTTCCCATTACTTAATTTCCCTTCAGATCAGTCTTGAAATATTTAAAGTTCCTGGCTGAATAGCTTTGATGTTGCTGAACCAAAGTCTGAAGGAGAGCTGCTTTTTCCATTTGTGTCCTCTTAGAGTGGGTTCCCTTCAGAAAGATGACCTTTCAAGTATTTATAGTGAGGGGATCTGTTTGAGGCAAAGGAAGAGAACAGTCTAAATCCTTAAGCGTATGCAGTAGAACACAGACATTTTTTAGATTTACTAAGTTATCAAGGGAAGACGGAGACAAGAAGACATATGCAAGGCACTATAGGCAGCAGGCTTAAGTATCTGAGGTCACTGAGCTAGCGTGGAAGTTATCAAGTCCAGTCAATATGAGCAGTTAAAAATGAGCTGTTCTGGATGTCCTTCTGAGCTGTTTCACACATGCACACATAGACATATATATATATTTGAGCATGAATGGATGCGTCTCCTTCCTGAGAGTATAAGATCGAAAGGGAAGGGGGAGAGGAACATGATTTTTGTAAGTTTCCTAGAAGACCTTTGGAACTATGCCACTTCTTGGGACCAGTGCATTTGAGGCTGGGGAGTAGGTACACATTGTTTAAGCTCCCCATTGGATGATGGAGAACATTCACCATTCTTCCGCCTCCATGTGTGTAGTGTCCATAGCCCTAATTCTGGAGTTGTGATATTCTTGCTTTCACCACGTCTGTATAGCTACAGTAGCTGTTTTGGGGAGAGGCTGCTTTTGAACATATTCTGCCTGCAGTGATATCCAAGCAGCAGACAGACGGAGGTCCCCAGGAATGCAGAGTGTGCAGCACTGCATGTGCCTGCGTAAAGCAAAGGCTTTCCACACTATGCTGGCTCCTTTGCTATGTGTATTCTATAGTACGCTTTTACACACACTGTGGGATTACTTTGAAGATTGTCTGACATATTTATGTGCATGCATATACACTATTTACGTCTTTAAAAGAACATTTATTCTGTGCAGCTTTTCCTGCTCCTCTTTTGCTATTTTCCTTCATGGCTAGCTCGCTGTCCTTCTGCTGCATTTCATAAAGATTAAAAATAAGGACATCAAGATTAATTGAGTGTTGATATTTACTGTCCCTCCTGAATAGAATTTTTTTCCCCTTGATTTACAGATCACTTTCTAGAAGAGCTAGATTTACTGCAACTGGTCACTAATACACCATTTTTTGCTAACTAGAAAAATTCTAAATAGATTTTAAATTTAGACTTTAAAACATTAGATATACGTCTGTGGTTTTTTCTTTCTTAAAAAATAATTTGCTAAAGAAATTGGACCAAAATGCCAGACTCCCTTCTATACTGGGGAAGCTGCTATGCTGCTGACCCACTTTGCCTTAATGTTACTCAAATTGGTAGAAGGAGATTGCTTCATTGTCAGGCACAATCGCTTGTAGAAACTCCCTCTTCACTACACTGACATGTCATTAGTGTAGATGGCGGCTGCATAATAGATGTTGTTGGGATTTGCTTTACCAGAGGAATGCCTCTAGTGTTTGGAGCAGGGGTTGGCATATGGTGTAGGCTGTGGCAACATTCAGGTGACTGGTTGGATCCTGTATTGGGAAGCCCTGAAGTGGCTTCCAGCTACCTTTGCATTACCTCTGGATGTCATTCTGATCCAAGCTCTATGTGAGGTGTCTTTGTTTTGTGCCAAGTAACCAAGGTCTTAGCCTAGGGACGTGACACAGGTCCACAGTGAGATGCAGTCTCTGTAGCTCAGACAGTTTTAGCGAGTCACTCACAGTACCAGCGTCACATCTGTGAATTTCTGCAGGATCAAACCCTGGATCTGTGGTAAGGGGTTAGATATGTGGGCAGCAGTTGTGAATTTTAAAATAGATTCAAATAGAACTTCTTATGTTTCATTGTTGGTCTCTGAAAGCTTTTAGGACCCCTTCTAAAATCAGACATGATGAGATTCTGGGTTTCCAAGTTCAGCTTTACTCAAGCCATGTCAGTTTTTCTACCTGCCTCTTTCATTTAACTGGAATTGACTGCAATTCATTTGACAGCTTTATAGCCTGGAATAGTTGTCTGTGAGATTTTAGTATTCAACATGTATGGAGGGATGAGGCTGTGTGTGCCACGTGCCTGTCCTCTGATGTGGAAGAAGATGCCGTACCAACTGGTGGCACTGCAGAGATGGAGTCTCTTTTAATATATCCATGTCTGTAATACTGCTCTCCCTATTTACTTACAGTCTTTACAGACAAACAGGGAGTACAGGGAATAGCTAATGAAAGATAATAAACAAAGGGGCTTGTATGCTGAGTACCTTCAAATACAATATTGAGTATCTTCAGATGGGAACCATGGCCTGAAAGATAGTGCTGAGTCAAGGGATGAAGAAACTACAGGCTATGCTTTTGCAGAGACCAAACACTTTATAATGACCACCCAGCCCACAGCCCTAAGTCAGACTGATGATAGTGACTTGAAGAGCAGGCGCATGGCCTGTGTTTTTATCCTTCTACAGACGTGGCTGTGCTTCAACAGCAGTTTTTGTCCCTGCAGTGCATGCCCTGACATTGGTTATGTTTATGCTCCCTGCCTTTCTTTTACAAAAGTGCTCCAGGTCACAGCCAAAGGAGAGTTCAAGATGCAATAGATCACTGTTGGCTCTGAGGTGTCATGGACTCCTAGACAGACTGGGTCCCTTCCCAGTTTGAACCTGGGAAGAGGACATACTACAGAAGGAAGTGCTTGACTGAAGTAAGATACGAGCTGTTTGGAAAAACTAAACTAAACTAAAATTTAAAAAAAACCACCACAACAACCCTGAAGTTGTCTGGAAAAGCTAAAATAAAATTTAGGCTTTTCTATATAATTCCAGCCCTAAGCTAGGCACACGGTGAGCCTGGAGAGTAATGGTGCTTCCTTTCTTTTAGAAGAAAATGGGCCATCCTAATTCAGTTTGTCCATGCTGTGGGATCAGAAGTTGTTGTCTGACAGAGTTCTGCAGGCAGCAGTTTGGGAGCTTAAGTCCCTAGCTGCTGTCCTTCTTTCACAAATGGTGGAGGTCTCACAGCAACAACGGGCTAGGATATTTTAACTGGCAATATTGACAGGGACAATTTATAGCCTATTGTGTGCATGCAGCTGCTGAGCATTCATATCCTGCCACCATCTTGGCATTCCTGACTCTATTTTTGACAAAGGACATTTAACAAGGAATACGTTCATACCTTAGCATCATTTATATCCTGCCCATTTGCAATTTTTCTCTGTTCCCTTCCTCCAGCTTTCCCTCCTTTCCATACTTCTTACATACACACACACACACAACTCAGAAAAAATAAAATTGTGTGTGTTTGGGGCAATGAAGATAAAACCATCATCACACACCATGAATAAAACTCTGTAGCAGAAGAAATGGTTGTTGACATGTCACTTTTAGACTCCTCTTTCAGCTTTTTTTCTAGTTACTGATACTAAATAAGTATCTGCATTAAGTGGACAACACAAACTAAAAAGGACAGAGTAACATCCCATAAGTAGTTGAACAGTGGGTGGAAGATGGTCGTAGATTATTTTCTGCAAGGGAATTGTGTACAGCTGAGATTCTCGGTTCCATCCATGCTTTTTTCCTGGGGTACAGCACAGTCGCATGACATTGTGGACATACTGTGCAATTGCACCGAGCAGTCCAGAAGTGCTCACCCCGAGGGCGTCCTGCTCTGAGGTGGTGGCTTGCTCCATTATTGTTGCAGAGGCTTGCTGCGGTTTCAGGAAGCTGGGCAAACAGCCTTAAGATTTTCTGAGTGACGCCCAGAGTGCCAAACAGTTTAGGCAGAAAGAACTAATATAGATTAAAAGTAAGTGACTTGTGCATCTTGGAAAACAGCCCTATTCTTGGTTCTTCCTTTTATTTTCCTAAGCTTCCCCTGTTTTTCATCCTGCCTGCGGGGAGTCTCGACCTGCTGGCTGGCTCAGCGCACAGGAGGAAAGCTGGTCTGGCTGTGATTGACAGGGCCATGGTGTCCTGTCAGGGAGGCTGTGCTTTAGAAACAAAATTGCTTTGGGAAATTGCAAAAAGATAGCTTCTAGTGAACTAAGCTGAAAGTGCCTTTCAAACATAGGGATGCGCATCCTTTTCTGTCCCTTTTCCTTCCATTATTCATCTGCATTCTCATGGGATTGCAGAGAGGTCTCTTTTCCTGGTCTATGATTTTCTTCCTTCTCTCCCCTCTCCCTGTCTTTCACCACTGAAGCATCTCAGCAATGCCAGGAGGCTGGTATGCCCCGGAGGGTAAGAATAGCCTACAATGGCAGAGATAACTCCTGCTGTTGTTTGTCTGCTTGCAGTTGTCTGGACAGAAGATCCACACAAGAGGTAGGAGCAAATGGACCTGAGAAGCTAGAGCTTTAGCAAGACGAAGTGTTAAAGCCTTAAGATTATTTATTTCAGCATCCCAAACTAACAGTTAGATCATCAAAATAATGATCCATACGTCCTTGTGTCTAAGTTGCTCATTTCCATTCTTTACCCTTAAAATTAATTTTCTTTTTTGTTTTCTTTCTTCCCTGTCTAGGTCTCATCTCCTTTGGAAATGCCAAAATCGTTAGGACATCAGAAGCTGGAGGTATTGTGAGACTGTTCAAAGATGGAACACTGGGACTCGCTGGGATTTTTGATTGTCACACTCAACTATAACGTGACTATTGTCGGTAAGTACTTTAAAAGAGCCTCTTCTTTCTTTAGCTGCTCTGTATCCTGAAGCCACCCAAATGTCCTACTGATAATTTCTAGCTACACCTCTGTGATCCTTATAATAAGAAGCTGTTCTTTAGATAAATGATATGAGTGGTTAATGTCTTTCTTTTCTTGTTAAACAGATTCCTGCTCCTTCTCTCATAGAGTTTTTTTTCCTGAAGTTTATGCACAGTATTCTGACAGGGTTTTTAAATTTGGCTGCTCTTGGTGCCTGAGTTTCCAGTCAGCTCTAATGGCTGCTGTAGGTATCATGGTGAAAACACACAGGAGTAATGCTTTAATTTATACCACAGAAAGTGAATGTATGCAATAGCTTTAGCAGTAAACTAAAAAGTTTAAAGGGCAAAAAAACCCCTCTCTTTTACAGGCAGAAGTTTTTGGCTTATTCCAGTTGTGGTTAATTACCATTGCTTTTCAGGCTTTATAAATGAACAAAGTTCACATGATTTAAGTTCACATGATTTAAAAGAAATACAATTGTTTTTTCCTCAGCGGTCACCTGAGCACTTCCCCGTTTTCCTCCATATTTAAATAAGACACTGTTCTTTTTCATGGGCTACTTTGGGCAAAGTGTGAGCCAGAGAAAAACTTTCAAGGGCCTTTCAAAGACCCTTTGCCTCCATTCATGGACAGCTGCTGTAGTTTGTGCTGTGCATTGCAGGGAATATTCAACTAAGGCGCAGGGGAGGGGGGTGAAGGGGCTTGTTCTTGTATGTTCAATCAAGACTGAGTCATTAGGAAAGGTGATATGTGGAGGGGTTATCTCTAAAATGTATGTCATACTAAACTACTTCCTAAGGAGCCATTGATTTTTCTTAAGCAGCACTCCCTATTGTACATGTTCTAATTAAAAATTGATAGTGAAATAGCATGTAGTATTTTGAACTTAATTAACTAATGTGCTTCAAGCACTTTGAGGTCCTTGCAGGGAAAAAATGCTACCTAAGGATGAAACATTGCTTACAAAAGGTTACTGATTCTGTGCAGATGTTTTTTTTCTATTGACCCACACAATGTTGGAAAGAGAGTACCAGTACAGCCTATCACCAAAATGCAGGAAGCTGAAAGCACAGCAAAGCCACCACTAAAGTTCAGATGATTAAAGGTAAAATGAAAAAGCTTCAATTAATTTATGGTTAAACAATATATTATTTTGCTGGGAGCAGCAATTTTTTTCTGATCATTTCTCATATGGCTTCTATATCCTTAACCTTATTGCAGCTGAAGTTTTTCCACTTCAGGGTGCAGTTTTACTGTTCTAGCCCATAATCAGCCTACTTGCCACAAATGGTTTGTATCGGGCATTTAAACTCCATGTCCAGTGCAACAGCAGCTATCATACAGTGTTGAGCAAATGTTTGAGTATTTTAATATTCACACCCACTACAGGGAAATAGCTTTATGGAAAGCAGAAAAGAATGTTATTCAAGACAATACCTGTAAATAATCATATACTTTATAAGAAAAAATGCTTTGGGATCTGGATTTTTAAAAAGCCTTTAGAATGTGTATTGGTGTTGTTTCTCAAACTGCCTTTAAAACCTTGTCTGCATGTGAGATGTGCAATCACTATTAATGACTTGAGATTTTCAGTGCATTTCTCAGTCATTAACTCCATATAATGTTCTTCTTTCAAGTCACTGACTCTTGCTGTTTGTCTATAGTTACAACTGGCTTTTTAACCATTCCTTAAAGCACAGAATTAATCTTATCACTCTTCCCTGTTTTGTGTGCTTGCTTTTTGTTCATAAGTGTTTAGGTTTTTTCCACTTACCTTGGCACATTTTAAAAATATGTGAAATTAAGGCAGCAGATTATTAAATTAAATTAATTATATTGGGAGCTTGTGACAGGACTCAAAAGGAAACTTGAGAAATCCAAGCACTAAACTTAAGATGTTTTTTTCCATGCATTTCTACAGAGTAAATTTTCAATTTGTTGGCAGTGTATCTTTAGGCCTTCTTGTCTTGTCCAAAAAAAAAAAAAAAAAGATTTTTTTCTCCTATTTTCTTTTTTTTTTTTTCCTTTTTTTTTTAATGAATAAGTTTGTTGGTAATACAGCAGTGTGTGTGTAACTACAAAAAAAAACCAACCCTTTTTATAAGAACCTACTTCATCCAAAGTCCTCCAAGAAACTGTAATGAACAATATAGTCTCATTCAAAAGATATGATACATTGTGTACCAATGTCTGATCTTTCAGTGTTATTGTAATGCAATAAGTGTAAGGCCTGATCTTTCCAATCAAAGTGGATGAGACCAAGCCCTACAATCATAAGAAAGAACTCAGGGAAAGATGAAGTAAGCAATGTATGAAATGCCAAGCTTGTAAGGCTTCACTTGGTCTTGGTATCAAGACAGAAGGGAGCTTTTGGTCTGAATGGAGAGAGAAGCTGCTCACCAATGTTGGAAGATGTGATCAAGGTGAGGCAACTAAAGAAACAGCAGAGAGCAATGACTGGGCTACACATGTACACACATAGATGTACATTTGTAGGACATCTTTCATATGTTTCCTCATAGCACTTGTTAACTAGCTCACTAGTACCTGCCAGTCTAGACACAACAGAGATATTTTCTTTACTGTAGTAAAATTTACATACAATTTCATGACCAAGACCAAGAACAAATACTATGTCATGGAACAATGTTGTGTATGTAGAAGTTTCATACTGTGTTAGCTGATCTATATTATCAAAATTGGACAAAATTTGGGTGTGGAGGTATGAACCCAACAGCAAGGAAGAACTGTAAATGAAATGGGATTAACTTAATTGTGAACTCTTTTTATTAGATTTGGACATATTCAGAGTGGTTTTCATTAGGCTGAGGTTTGCATTGGCATGGATTATTGTACGTCAAACTCCTACACTGTCGAGTCTAGATGAAGGTTGTGGAATGAGTCACCTAACACGTTTTCGCACAACTTTCAGACCAAGTCCAAACACAACTCAAGAGGAGTTATTAAGGAGGATTACAGAGGCTAGTTCTTGTCCTGGGTTCAGCAGTAGCAGTCATGTTTTTTCCTTTGTGTTAACTGGTGCAGTGCTGTGTTTTGACTTCTAGTTTTGAGAACAGCGTTGGTGAAGCCGATGTTTTCGGTTGTTGCTAAGTGATGTTTACCCTGACCAAGGACTTTGTGAGGCTCATGCTCTGCCAGGGAGGAGGGGAAGCTGTGAGGAAGCAGAGACGGGGCGCCTGACCCGGGCTAGCCGGGGAGGTATTCCATACCACAGCACGTCATGCCCGGGGTGGGGGGTAACTGGGAGTTGCCCGGAAGGACAGGGGCTTCCGGGTGGAACTCGTTTTCTTGGCCGGTGGTATCGTATTCTCTTCCCTTGTTATTTTCCCTTATCATTGTTTTAGCTGATAGTAGCGGTGGTGATTTGTTGCTGGACTGTTCTTGTCTCAACCCGTAGGAGTTGCACTCTCTCGATCCTCCTCCCCGTTCCTCCGGGAGCGGGGAAGGGGAGAGCCCCGGTGCAGGGAGGGGGGGGAGACGAACACGGACCTTGATTGTTGTCAGCTTGGCACCACTCACTGGGAGTGAGTGAACAAGTTACCTGACTGGGTTTAAACCACGACAGTTCTTCAAATGTTTTGCGTAGAGAGAGCATATCACTGTCATACATGCCTTCCTTTCAATCTCAGTGCTCTGACTCTTTTTCTTACCTTTTTTCCCTTCTAGGAAAGATCTGGCTAATGTTAGTAATTATGCTGCGAATGGCAGTGGTAGTATTAGCAGGCTATCCACTCTACCAAGACGAGCAGGAGCGCTTTGTCTGCAACACCCTCCAACCAGGATGCTCCAATGTTTGCTATGACTTTTTCTCTCCTGTTTCTCACTTTAGATTCTGGCTCATTCAGACTGTGTCTATCCTGCTACCTTATGCTGCATTCAGCATTTATGTTCTGCACAAAGTAGCTAGGTACATTGTAAAAATGCACTGTTTGGCACATGGATGCAAAGAGAATAAGGGTTTATCAAGCCCCAAAGACCTGAAAGAGCTCTGTAGAAGTGTTGTTGTCAGTAAATTGGATTGTGGTGCAGACAGCCTAAGTGTCCTTGATTTTTCTGGGGCATATACTGTTCATCTTCTTTTTAGGACACTACTTGAGGCTGCCTTTGCAGCTGTGCAATATTTTCTCTTTGGATTTTTTGTTCCTGAGCGCTTTTCCTGCTACCATTCACCTTGCACAAGCGCGGTTGAGTGTTATATCTCTCGGCCCACTGAGAAATCCATCATGATGATTTTCATCTGGGGACTCAGCAGCCTAACCTTTCTGCTTAGCCTTGCCGATCTTTGCTGTGCTCTCCACAGAATGACAGTAAGAAACCAAAAGAACAAGATGCTGGCAAACCTGCATAAAGAGAATGAGTGCATTTTACACCTTACCCCAGTACAGCATGGTAGCTCTTCTCCACCGCAAAATCAGGACCATCCAGTATCAAATAGCAGCCAGACCAGTGATGGCTCCTGCTCACTTCTCTCTGAAGAGGAAGAAGAGGCTGCTCTTCATCCAGAAGTGGTCTCTCAGCAAAATGCTAGCACTAACCTTAACAGCGACAGCAATAAGCCTTGTATACCAGGAGATCTTGCTGTTAAAGAAGATAGCGCTGAAGAACCCTTGTGCGCTGGTGACCACCAAGGAACTACATGTGGGCAAGTGAGACCCACGCTTCAGCAAGACTTCATTAAAGATACTGCCCTGACTTTGAGACCTCAGATCAAGTCTCACCTTGGAGTTTCTTCCTCTGTAGTTCAGAGTAAGCTTTTAGGATACTACCCTTCAGCTGAGCTAAAAACTTCTGATGCACAATCAAATTACAGCAGTACTAGTTGTTTGAGGTCAAAAAAGTCAGAATGGGTGTAAAGCCCTGAGCAACCATTGGCCTGTGAACCTGGCAGAACAAGTCATTGCATCGCTGACAAGGTTTCAGGTAGTTTCAGCTAGATCCCTCAGCTGTGGTTATGCTGCAGAGACATTCTACTGTGGTGTGTTCCTCCACTGATGAGGAAGCAAAAACCTTGGACTGGCGTTTGAATGATATTACATTAAGGGAACTGTTCTTTGAAAAATGTAACACATTTTTGTTTTTCTGAGTGTGACTTCAAAAAGCTGTTGCCTGTCACTGATGTGACTGACCTGGTTTTCCCGCAGTACTTGTGAACACTTGTTTACCCTGACCTTGTTTTATTGCAAAAGATTGAGCTTATGAAAGATGTGACTTTTAAACACAGTTGTACATTGTCTGCTCTCACAAGGTTAATTTGTCTCCTCATACTATATTCTCAAAGCCCTGAAGAAAGGATATTCAAGCAAGAAGAGTAGACAGTGAATAAAATAAAAACACACTGTCTGTAGCAAAGTGTTAATGTGTAAAAAACCCCCGTATCTTACTGATTGTTAGCAATGCCATGGAAATACCTTTCTCTGCCTTTCCCTGGTGTTAGCTGGCCCAGTCTGGTCACATTTTATTTATTCAACTCTAATAGCCTCCCAAGCAAGGTTGCTTCACCCAGATTACCTGTTGGGAATAGTCCTGCGCTTGAGAATTGCTCAGGAGAGAACTAGGTGGGTGTCAGCCAGAAGGGTATCAGAGAGTGCTCCAGCAGCTTGGCAGTGCAGGGGCCTAAGCACCAGTGCCCATGTCCTGGCACTATTTACTGTGTGCTCACGTAGATGTACAACTGACACATCTACAAGGTTTTATGTGTCTCGGTCTGAAACAGTCACACTTGGATCTTGATTTCAGTAGGAGGAATGAGTCACCTGACCTCATTTAGGCATCTCTGAAGGTAAGGTGAATCACTTTCTGCATATACCTACTTCTCCCACAACATGATTATGTCAGATCTGGGCTTGGGGAAAATGGTTCCTACCCTGAAAGAAGGATACAGTGGCAATGTTTGTGTCAAAGTTCTCACCCTCTTCGTCTGACAGACTTCTTATGCTAACCATTTGAAAATGTTTCTAAATTGAGTGAGTCACAGAAGATTTTATTACTGTCATGCTTTGTGCTTTCCTTCAATGTTAATTCTGTTGCATTTACCTAAGTGTGGTGCAGCACTGAAGCGCAGCAGTGTGTGAGATGAATTTTCTTTTAGCTACAAGCCAGTGGGGGTTGGAGGTTGCATATGCCTGCAGATCGCCAGTGGGAGTGGATGTGAAGGAGCATGTACGCAGAGAAAGGTACTCGTGGTAGCATCTTGTAAAACATTATTCAGAAGGTGACAAGACCCAGTATTTGTAGATACTGCTTGGAGCCAGAGTAGCTATGACACTGTTTAGACCCAGGCACAGATCTAGTATTGCTCTTAGCCGGCCACGTAACAAGTTTCTGTAATGACTTAATGGCTGGCTCCTCTGTGCAGAACATAAAGGGACAACAGCTTCCCCATTCTTCCTTTTCTCTCCTGTGAAGGCAAAAGTCTTTAGAACAGTTTGACTTGTTACATCTGAGCATCATTTCTCAATATGAAAAGTAAAGACTTGAAGTAAACACTTAATTATCCCTCATCTCCTGCATCCCCTCAAAAATTAGGTAGCTTAACACATAGGCAGAGCTGCTGTTTGGGTGGAAAGGCAGAATTTACTTCTGCCAGCAAAGTACTGTGGGATCCTGAGGTATGCTACAGAGGTTTTTAATTACTACTTTCTAAGTAAAGTTTTCCTCTTTGTTAGCTGTGTTTGTCTCTTTTATCATGTGTGCTTGTTGTATGATTTGTCATTTCCAGGGTAGGAGCAACATTAATTATTAAACTTATCAAAGGCAGAAAACCATTAAATATTTAAACTTCTCATCCTCCAAAGCCTCTTTAACAGGGTCTGTGCTGATTACACATACCATAAAAGAACATTGCAACAATGAGACCTTTTATGATTCGTTGCATCTTCTCAGCTGTGAGAAGGAATGTAGGGAACAAATGTGGATTCAGTCTATTGCGTACATCCCTCAGAGTGAGATATAAATAGGGTAGGATAAATAATAAATGTGTTGTGGCTGGACACAGTTTGCTTTTTTGTGTCTCCAGTCAGACATCTTTTAATGACCGAGAAGTCTCATTTCAAATCAGAAAGATCCTGTTTGTCTTTAAAATGGAAAGATGGAAAGTGAAATCAGTGAATCCTTATTCTGTTTGCAGTCTCTTCTTGTAAAACTGTGGCTTTTGGTTTGTGTTGCTCAGCTGCAGACCTGGCTGTTTTTAGGGTATGTGGACCCTTTGACTCATATGTCAGAGTCAGTGTAATAAGCACTTAATGTGTTTATAAAAACTGCATATTTAAAAAGCAGGATTTATATGGGCTTTTCACTGGCAACTGAATAGAAGCTTCTGGCATCAACAACCTGCTCCTAATGAAATGTCTCTAAGTATCTTCTAGCAACTCTTTCCAAGGTACATTTAGCAATTACGAAGACATGGTTTTATAAAATGTGTGGATGTACCAGCAAGAGAAGACCAAGGGAAGATGTGTTTGAGCTATTCTGAGCTTCCACAGCTCAAGCAAATTAAGTGATTGTTGGTAGGGGGATCCTCAGTGGAGAGGAGAAAATGGGAAAGAAGAGCTCTTTGAAAGAACAAAGAGGATCACCTCTAATTTCTCCTTATATTTAATATCACTGAATGCTAAGGTCCTGTGAAGATATCTAAATGTCCTAGAAAGAGTGAGTAGAAGAAATAATAGATGGGGAGCAAGAAAGCAATAAGATTTGCTGCTGCTGAAGCAAAGGTTTATTCTTTTAAATTCGGGTATTGGTTTAAGAAGTCCTTCTAGAACATATTTCATATTCATAAAAATGTTACAAAAGCTGCTTGTAACATTTGAGAGTGTGTTTTAAAACTTTTCTTAACCTGTGTACTTCAGAGAAGTGTTTCAGAAGATGGGTTGAAAACACAATACTACTAACACTGCCCTCAGGGAGCTTTGTCTTGGGTTCTGACAAGGCTGCCACAGCAGCAGAGCAGGTACCACTAGCGCCCTGAGGTGGTTCATGGAACAATGCGTAAGATACATATATTGCTCATTCCCTCTTGTGTGGTACTGAACATGAGACTATACAGAAAAGAATTGAGCTCCCTGGAAACAGAGTTGGAACTGGTCATGAAATCTGTGGTAAAATAGTTTTCACAGGGGAAATAAAATTTTTATTGGAAAATTATAAAATGCCTAAAATAATGTTGGTTTCTCAGTATCTTCTATTGCATCACGGCACTCTTTTTGTTAAATAAGTATCTAGTAGGCTGCTGGAGACCTGGAATTTCTATGATGTTTTCCATGCAGTGAAATCAAGTAACACTGGCAGTTTCTGCAGCAGCAACACAATTTAAAGAAAAAGAAAAAAAAAACAACACTTTTTCTTATGCGTAAATAATATAGATATTTAAAAACTTTTTTTTTCTGAAAAAAAAAGAGAAAATTTTCCATTTGTTTTGGTTTAGTTTGGAATTCACTTAAAATAAGAAGAAAGAAAGAAAGAAGGAAGGAAAGAAAGAAAGAGAGAGGAAGGAAGGAGAGAGAGGAAGGAAGGAAGAGAGAGGAAGGAAGGAAGGGAGAGGAAGGAAGGAAGGAAGGGAGAGGAAGGGAGAGGAAGGAAGGAAGAGAGGAAGGAAGGAAGGAAGGGAGAGGAAGGAAGGAAGGGAGAGGAAGGAAGGAAGAGAGAGGAAGGAAGGAAGAGAGAGGAAGGAAGGAAGAGAGGAAGGAAGGAAGAGAGAGGAAGGAAGGAAGAGAGAGGAAGGAAGGAAGAGAGAGGAAGGAAGGAAGAGAGGAAGAGAGAGGAAGGAAGAGAGAGGAAGGAAGGAAGGAAACCAAAAAACAAAGTAGAAGCCGAATTCCAAGTTTCAATCAGTTATAACCACTTTATCCTCTTGCCTTACACTCCTTGTCGAGTCACTTTATTTGTTCCCATCAGCATAATGGAAACCCATGACTCTCGTCTCTTGTGAAATACACTTCAGACGGTGTCTAGGGAATGCATAATTTCCCATTATCAGCAGTTGCTCTCCATGTATCCCTCAGTTCAGACAAGAATAAGTATTATATCTGAAGTTAACAATGCAGAGAGATCCTCAGTGTAGTCTTTCAAGTTATTAAAATTATCTGTCCTTAAGTGATACATTGTTGTTGCAGTGATTATCTTTCTAGAAGGGATCATTAAAGAGGATATTAATTGCACATTATTTTATTTTAATGTCATTATTACAGTGGAGAACAGAGAATTTATTACTGCTTGTAGTATTTAGGATAATAAAGAAATGCATATCTAAAAATAGGAAAGTAGAGTAGTTGAAAAGACTGTTCTTTGACTTCTGTCTTCTGTACTGCCTTTAATAGCCTGATGTTCAACTGATAGAGAAGTAATTTTACAATGTAATGCTCTTACATTGTAACTGAGTTGCTAAAATGTTCTGCAAATTAGATGTTCTCTGTTCAAAGTCATAGCATGAACTCTTGGCCTGTGATGCACAGCTATGCCAGTTCTGAAAAATAAGTTCATCAAGGAAGAAATCTGATTGGGAAGTATGAACTGTATCTCTACAATTAAAATTACCCAGCACCCATGCAGCTAGAATTACAATCACAATTTACTTCACTAGCTTTTGCCTTCTCCCACTTTCCCGTCTATTTTCATCCATTTGTGTTTGACAGGCAGGACGCCCAAGCGATCTCCACAACTATAATTTATGGGAGTACACATACACAGCTAAATCCAAAGACTTTTTACGATCTTGTGCCATTCACAACATGGAAATGCCAGGAGGTGGAGAGCTGTCTCTAATTCAGGTTCTGCAGCTAAAACTTCAAGTCGAGTAGCAGATTATCTCTGAAAAGCCTTCACTGATGAACACTTTACAGCATGAAGGTGATGTCAGATTCTGAGCTTTTCTTTGGAAACTGAAGTTTATTACAGTGCCCTCCAGAAAGACAGGGGTCAGCAATCAGAAGTAAGTCCTTTTGCTTCTGGCTTTCATACTAGAAGCTGGGAATCAGCTCAGTTTAAGTATTGTCCCACACTGCTTCTGACACCAAATTCTGTACAATTTTGCCCTGGTTTTGGAGTTTATGCATAGACATCATAAGAGCAGTTCAGCTGGGGCGCCAGTGTACAGCTTCAAGGGCTTTTCCGTCTCTACAGAGCTGCCCACTGCATCCCTGCATCTTGCAGGCCCTGCCAATACAAACTGGGCACCTTAAACATGCAGTACATCTGTTGATTCATGAGAGGTTAGTAGATCAGTTGAAAGGAATCCTATGATGAAGGGTTACATTGAGAAACTGTTGCAAAGCTAAGGCCACCTTGCAGAGCAACCCTTTGGTAGTACCTGATACAACTGCAGGTATGCCTCTGTGTCTGCAAAGTTAACTATAGATAAATTTATTTGCACTGGAGAATCAGCAGGATCTTCTTGAAACTAGACTATATAAAGCATATCATAAGGGTATGGGTGCCTCAGTCAGCACCTGACAGAAAGCCTCACCTAGCATCTCAGTGTGGACTGAGATCCCTTGGTTGAGTCTCCCATGCAATTTGGCACACCACCATGCAATGTGCATGTAAGTGTGTGCAGGAATTAAGTTTGTAAAGAGAAAGTGCTAGTGAGTGTCAGCTACTTCCGTTTTTGCCAGCCTCTTTATATTCTGCCTCTCTCAACACCAGGAGGTCTCACGGTATAGGAGGCTGTGGTTTTCCAGTACACCAGCTGCACGCACATGGGGCTGCCGCAGCTGCCACTATGCATCTCCAATGCAGCAAGGTACAGCCTCCATACCCGACCCTGGAGTGCCACTTCCACCATTTCCAGGACCTTTGGCAAAGTGTGTGACCCAACCCATGGTAAGTTCATTTTCCAGAGGGGATTTTGGCCCCTTGCTTTGGTGTGGCCTTGGCAGTAGCTCTTATACTGACAATGTTTTCTGTCCGTCCAGAGCCATCTCTTCGTGCTCTTCATTTAACAGAGCTCAGGTGATTATTTGGAGGAAGGCAGTTCGCATTTGTACTTTGGGACCTGGCAATTTGAAGTGAATGCTCCCAGGAGGGGTGGTAGTGGTGGTGAAATGCAGTGTGTGGGTCACAGAAAACTGAGGAAATCCTGCTTTGCTTGCAGCCATAGGCCTTCTGCACATCTGCAGTGACTTATATTAGCTTACTTGGCCAGGCTTATATCTGCGAGAAAAACCTTTGCAAAAGCTGCTTCAGAAAGTCGATACAAACTCAAGCACAGAATCATAGACTCAGAGAATCAGCCTGGTTAGAAAAGACCTTTAAGATAATCGAGTCTAACCCTTACTCCAGGACTGCCAAGGACACCACTAACCATGTCACTAAGCGCCTCATCTACACGTTTTTTGAACTCTTCCAGGGACGGTGCTTCTTGAAGTAGGCCAACAGGCTTTACTGGCAGAAAAACCTTCCTGGAGTCAGGACAGCAAACATGAGTGTGTTTTTGAAAGCTCTTTTTGATGTATCTTCCCATTAGAATGAGTTTGCCTTTCTCTTAGGTCTATGTCAGCTGTGCAAGTGCTCAGGCAGGCAGCTGTCAGTCTGGCTTTGGAGACTGATCCTAAGGAACAGAGGGAACTTTGTCCTGAAGATTCGTGTTTTACTTGGGTCCAAGGACATGGTGGTTTTAGTCTGAAGAGGTCTACACCTGGGAAGACTTTTCATTACTTTGTTTTCCTTTAGAAAAAACTGTGGTTCGCTGTCAGGTGCCAAGTTCCCTTAAATCCTAGTGCACACCAGGAGACAGAACCCCATCTGTCAAACGCCCACTGATGGCCATGAGGAATGGAGAACTCGTGGGTGTTTTTCAGAAAGTGAGAGCTTCCTCTTGGCTGACAGTCCTGAGTGAATAAGGACAGGAAGCTTTGCAGCCCACAGATCTGGTGGGCATCCAAGTCTGGTCCCTGGGCCAGGCACTCCTGTTGCCTTCCTTCTCCCTTCTGCCACAAGACATTGCTGAGATGCGGTTGGGCTCAACCAGGGCTTTGAGAGAGGGTAGGGGGCTGCATCCACACAAAGCGCCAGGGCTAGGACACTTCTCAGACAATGTCTGAAAATGCCAGACCTGGGGATAGGTCCTCCATTCCTCCTAGTTCTTTGCTCTTTATCAGTACTCAGCTAGATTAGTTAATACAACTTGTGTGTCAGGGAACATTAGGTTGAATCATGCTACTATTTTATTTGAACATATTTGCTGCTCTCTAGAGGAGCTGATGGAACTTGCATGGTTTAAGGATACGCGGTTATGCAGTTTAAGTGGTCCTGAAATGAAGAAAACTAAAGAAAAGAAGCAAACCAAAGTAGGAAAAAAAGAAGCTTCCCTAAAATTTTGCCAGGAAATGAAGCAGCAGTAAAATAAATTTTAGAGTAAAGAACAGAGAAGCAACAAGGTAGAAGGTGGCACATAGGTATCATTATAGATGAGGGGGACTGCCTAAAGAGCTAATACTAAAATAAGACCTTTTCAATAAATTATGGTTACCCTGAATAACTTATGATTATACTAATCAAGGGCCTTGTCAAGAATAACCCCTCCTAAATCCTTAGCAGACAATGTGCAGAGTGCTTTTAAGGGGGTCAAAGAGGTGAGATTAGTGGCTAAGAAACAACCTTTCTATCAAACAATCAAAAATATAAATTGTACCAGCTTTACAAAGACATGATAGACCCCAGCAAAGACAATATTGAAATCTTGCGCAGAGACGTGACTCATGATAAATAGAATCACCAGACTCTCTTGGCAGGGTCCAGCTCAAGATTAAGTCACTTTGTCACATAGCTGTGAGGTAAGTGTCCAAACTTCCATCACTCTCTGATGAGATCTGGTCAAATCCAGATATGGGCTCCAATCAGTTGCCCACAAAATGCATCTCATGTTATTAGAGCTACCAGAAGGTAATTGAGGTATTCACCTGGGGCTTTCAGACATGACAGAAAATTACAGGAGACACATGCTCTTTTGGGAAGGCAGGTAAAAACTGGGAAGGAGTCTCCAGGACCACCTGAAACCTGTGTCTGAGCAATCAAATTAAGGCCCAGATATTTACTCTAGAGGGAATGGACTCATCTGCCAGGACGCACTGACTACGTTACTAATACTCTATTGACTACAACAGGAATTTATGTATTAGCCTACCTCAAAAAACATACCCTAACCATATTTTGATCCCTACTTGTATTTAGATGTCTTAGTCTTGAGCTGAACCTCAGCCTTCACCTAATCATGGGACTTGCAAAAGGGGAGGGGGGCACGGAAGGAGGAGGAAGAAGAAGTTAAAGTATGAAAATATCAAGAAATATTTAAGCAATTATCACAGCTGAAGTACTACCGTAAAGGATGTCACCTTTCACCAAATGTGATAGTGGTTTTGCTCAACAAAAGAGACAGAGAAAGCAAAGTCAGGAAAACAGTAATTGTTATTGACCTGGAATACCATATGATGTCAAACGTTTTCGTGGTATGATTCTTTAGAAAAAGAGCAGGAAAATCAAACACTGGTCACACCTTTCATAGGTTTCAGAAAGACACCTTGCAAGTCACCACTGCAACACTCTGAAACCTTCTAAAATGCCAAAAGAAAAATGGGCACTAAAGTCTTTCACAAGTACAGTCAATATGGCCACACAGCTGTAGACTGAGCTCTGTGTTTATTGTTACTAACAACTTAATTGAGAGAACTGCAAAAAATGAAGCACTGTAGTTCTGCAGGAATATGCTAGGAGATGTAAATGCATAGCTGGACCGATGCTTCAATAGAAAGAAAAAGACTGCCCAGTGTTGACAGAGATATATGATTTCTTATTATCAGAAAACACAGCACATCAGAATCAGCAACCTCAGCCACCACTTTAAAAGACAAGATATTTAGAGGTAGATACGTTGCATTTTAGAAGACGTTAAATAGTTTGTTCTGCCAAGTGTTTGTGACAACTGACTGGAAATGAAAACAACTACTATCTCACTTTTCTCAAAGACAGAATACAATATTACTTAATGTAAAATAATATATCCCTTTTCTTCCAAGAGACTGTCATTATCTATGTAATACCTTATATTCACTATCTTCCATAATTTAGTTGGGATGAAACCAATGGAGGGTCTATGAAAGTTTCTCTGTGAACATTATTCACATTCAACTTCCACAGATTTTTTCACTGTTGGCTTTTGGACCTTACAGAAAATTCTACCCTGAATACTTCTACCCAGGATAATTCTCCATTACCTTCTTCTAAGACATGCAGAAATACATACATGATTTTTATTCTCATCTATTCTATTTTCCCAAAAGGAATAATGTTTGACAGCACTGTACAAATTCATGAGTTAAACCCTAATTCAGAAAAGCAGTCTTGTTCAAGAAAACATTTATGCATATGCTTATTTTAAGCATCTTGTAAAATCTCATTGAAATCAATAGGACTTTGGCATGCACTTAAATAGTCCTTACCACCCGACATGCTTATGATCCACTTCTATTCAAGAAAGCAATCAAGCACAAGTTTCTGAATCAGGATCTAAAGGTATTCTGTGAAAACCATTTCTATTCCAAGCTCTACTAATAAATTAGGGTTTTTGTGATTTTGCTTTTTTTTTCATTAAGAATGTATAACGTGAATGTGCTTTGCTTCATTTTAAGCTTGCAAAGGCCCATTTTATATACTGCTTGTTAAATCAGATTCTAATGATTCTTTCCTTCATGCAAATCTTTCCTCTCATTCATGGATTGTATTTAAATTCTGCTCAGCTTGCATTCATGATGCCTTGTCAGTGATTTGCATTGCTCTGATGCGTTTGCCCTGGTTGCACCCCTCACTCACTTTGGCTTGAGAACATAGAAGCCATAAATAACTCTTTAGCTGCTAAAAACAACACACACAATTCTTGTACACTAATGAGCTGGAGGATGGCAGCAGTGAAGCTCCTTGTGGGTCTCTGCAGTTTCCCAGTCTCACTGTTCCTAATGCCCTGCTCCATATCCTGTAAAACTGTGACTTTCCACACTGTTATAGGCAAAACTTCTCTTCACCGGAGTTTTGTGAAAAACTCCAGATTAAAAAAGAAACCACAGTGGTAAAAGTGTTTTCTGCACAGCAGGCTTGGGGAAGGAAAGCAGCGCAGCTCCCCGCCGAGTGGCTGCTCTGGGCTCTGCGCAGCGCTGGGAGGCCCCATCTCCAGATGGCAGCAATGTACAGAATGTACAGAACACGTGCCGCCCCAAAGCTGCACGTTCTCTAGCTGGATGGGAAGCGTTTCCCCTTCCTTTCCCTTCCCCAAAAGTCAGATTTAGTTTTGTTCCCACTCTACTTTTGGACAGAAAGCCAAAGTAAATAATTTGTTTCTTAAGCCAGATTGCCACACATTCTGATTTACATCAAAAGAGACTGTTATATTGCAACCACTGAGAAATGACGAGGGTTTCATGTCTAACGGGCATTTTGAATGAAGCCAGTTCATACCATGAGAATTATTCTTTCTGATTCCAGAAGATGTGAAAATGGGGCATTCTAGTTATAGGTGTATTTTCTGCCAAAAAGTCAAGTAAAAAAAAATAATTGAGACTTAACTCTTCTTTAAATAATGCTCAGTATAATTAACAACGACACATTTTTGGAGGAAAGAATAGTTAGATAATGCATTTAAAATACACATAAAAGCATTTAACAAGTCACATCAGGCAAAAAAACTGGGAAAAAAACTGGGTTTTATTTTTGTTTTTTTTTTCAACATATTAAAAATATCAGCTAGTATCAAGACAGATAGTCCAGCTTTCTCCTTTACGCTATATTGGGTATGTACAGTGGTGTTCCCAGGTCTTTCTGACTAAATTTGTATTTTCCTGAGAAGCTGTGTTTAAAAAAGGACACCCTAGCACTGTGGTTTTCTCTAATTGCAGTGATAGTAACCCCTGCCTGGCGGATGACATTGGTACGTATGTGCAAGGTCCCTGTGCAGTGGGCTGGTCCATGAGGTGTGCTGACCCCAGCACACTCAGCTGGGACCCTATGGGCACACCCATGCTGCAGCCTTACCATCTATGAAGAAGAGAGGGGATACTGAGGAAAGTGCTGCAAGCATCCTCTTACAGAAAGAGGGCAGTGGGCTATCTGTCTGAAAGAGATGTCTTGCCTGATCCAACTACAAAACTCTTGTAAACCTTCTTTTCCACACCTACCCGTCTTAGAGAATGGGAAGAATGAGTAATTCTTTCTCCAGTCTTTTAAAAGCCAATTTAACTTCAGACTATCAGCACACATAGCCCAGGTTTGGCTAGGTAAGCCTAACATGATGGCCTTACTCTGGTCTGTCTCTTTTCACCTAACTAACTCCCTCAAATGTCTTTGGTGAAGAGGACCACATCTCCCACCCAGGCCCCAGGTAAGTGCTAGAGTGCTTCATAAGCCGTAAAGGCAGTGTGGTGTGTTTGGTGTCTGAGAGTGCCAGCTTCACTGAAAACTGGTAATAGATCTGGTGCTGTGCCTGGGAGACTGCATGCACCCTGAGCATGTGGGACTGTGGCTTTTTGGGAAAGCTGGTGAAGGGAAATTGGTGGGGAGGGTATAGGTGTGAAGAAGTGCTTGTAAAATAAAGTGTTATTGAAAATACAGAATGGAGATGGCAAGTCCAGGTTCTTGCCCTAGACCTGCACTTAAGTTTTGTTAGCCTAGGTATTATTACTGCAATTTTTGTCTCCCAAGAAGAAATTTGATTTTTAATTCACGAGTGAATGTAAAGTGTTTTGAGATCATAGATAAGAGACAGACAGGAGTAAAAATGTATTACCTCAGCCTTCAAAAAGCTTGGTTCATCATTTGACCTTAGGTATTAGTTTCTGAAGTGATTTGACTATTCTTAGTCAACTCAAATTATGGCTCCACATCTTAATACCAGACACTAGTCATTTCCATACCAGAATAGCTTTTATCATGTGTGATCCTTTCTGTTGAACTAGGGAAATTAACATACCTGATTACAGTAATGATGGGCATTTATAAAAGCTTACATAAATAGAGCTGTCTGAAAATTCTAATTGAGTTCTTTTAAAGGCTGCCTAGAGCTCATCATGACCACATGCAGGGTGTCTGCCCTGTTTAGTATTTCTTCCTGGACCATCACCTGTAAATCACTTCCTTTATTCTCCTTAGGCTCAAGCTGTTGTTTTCAGGGAGACCTTTGTTGCTGAGCCTCTAATTCTGGGAAGAGGTGTGTTATCTTTTCTATACCATCCCATGTTGGTATGTAGGGCAAAAACAGAGGGAACATGGCGAGGATGAGCAATGGAGACAGTTTGTTCCTCAATTCCCTGTTAGGACAGAACCTAGGCTGGTCACAGTGGGTGGAATAAGTGTGTGCCTCAAGACACACAGGCCCTGTGGCTCTGAAATGGGGTGCAGGAGCAGGGCATGCTGCAGGCAGGTTGTAACAGGCATTTTGGAAACTGGCTGTGATTCTACAAGCTGGTTTGACAGGCCCACATTGAGCTTTCCTCCAGCATGATCCTGACTGCAGGTGAAATTTTACTCCAAGAGCATCTTTCGTCATTTTTCAGCATCCATTACCACCAGTTCGCTTTTTCCCTGTATATAGGTGGCCTGTCTATCCTATTTAAAATTCCATGTCTTTATCAGTGAAGACAGTTAACTGGGCGGGTTAGGTTTGGCTTTTGTACTGCATGTAGTGCTTCTGAAAGAAGTACATGGAGCAGAGTCACTGAGATCAAGCACTAGTTGTATTGAAGTTTTCATATTTCAAAGTAGACCTGGGATTCTTCCAAGGACTCTGGTATTTTTTTCTCAGCTCCTGATTCCTTTCTAAATCTGGGCATCGTGCTTTGGCTCCCAGCACTGGTTTCTTCTTGTGAAAACCTGCTGTCGATTTTTCCTACAAGCCACCTTCAGATGTCTAGTGAGGTGTCTGCGCGGGTGAATCCAGAAAGAGCTTGGGCTCTGAAGCTGGGGTGAAGCACGATGCATGCAGAGATGACCCTGCCTCCAGTTCTTCTACCCAACCTGGGAGACCTTTTAGGACTAGTCAAGCACATTTGAAGAACTCTTTAACAGGTAAGCACCTCTATAGTTTGATTTTAAAATACTGTGTAAGAAAGAAGGAAAAAAGACTCCTTGTGTGCCTTAGCCTTCACAGCCTTCCCAGGAAGCCTGGTCATATTCATATTATTTCAATATATAGTGATTTCCCAATTCCTCCCTGTCTGAAGTTCCTTCCCTTCCATGATTGATTATCAAAGCTCCAGGGAAGCTTTTCCCACACAGGGAAAACTTTGGAGCAGGTTAGGTTGCAGGACAATGCCAGGTAGCTCGCAGGGGCGCAGCAGCACGGCGCAGGGGCGCAGCAGCACGGCACAGGGGAGATGCAATGTCCCTCCTGAAGCTCCTGCACTGCTCTGTCTCTTTTTAAAAGGCTCGCTGGCAGCTGGGCCAGCTCCTTTGGAGGCTGCAGGATTATTCAGTCATTACAGCAGGAGGAGAATAATCCATTGGATTTCCTTTTGAAAAGCAGGAACATGTAAAGCCAGGAGGGGTCATGGAAAGAAAAGGAACGCTCTAAAGGTATGTTGCTTACTAAAGAAAGAAGTCCCAAACCATGTTTCTCTGCTAGCTTAGTCACTCTCTTGAACAGCACAATTAAGCCTTTCTGTGAGCTGCAGGAGGCTCCCAGTTGCCATTTATCCAGCTCTCCAAACGTTGCTACAGCCTGCGCTCTGAAGCCACCTTGGTGATACTAAAGCTTGCCCCCTCAGCTCTTCAGACCCAGTGTGGCTACTGGGTGCATGGCTGCTGTCAACCAGTGAGACTGTGCCAGCAGAGATGACAGGAACACTCTTGCTCTGCAGGCCACAGGGTCTGCTGGGACCAGTTTTAGCAGCTGTCTGGCAAATTTAGGGAGATGGCAGTTTGTCATCAGACCCTGAAAGTTAACATGTAACTTCTACCAATTTACAGAGAGTTTTTGGATCTTCATAGCAAATTTATCTGATAATGCGAAGGTCTATGTAGCTGTAGTTTTATTTCTTGTATACCTACGTGCCTCGCTGTTGGGTTTCCTGATTCTTTTTTCCCTAGACACAAACTTTATGTAGATTCACAAAAATCTGCACTTACAAATTAAATTCTCTAGTAGCCTTTCTCCAGTTTTCTTTCTAGTGATTCCGATTTTATCCCATTTTTATCTGTGTACCCTTTGCATTATTACTCAGTCACTTCCAAAGCAGACATCTTGTTGACCTAGCTAGCAATGAGACCTCTTTCCTGCCTAAGTCCACCTGCAGCACCTCTCAGATCACTCCAGGGTACATTAAGAAACACAGGGCTACTTCCTGTCTTTTACTAGAAGTGCTTTTATCTCAGCACTAGCAACCTGAACCATCAGTCTGCGATAGACTTACCTTAAACTCTCAGAGAAGAGTTGTGGCTATACCTGTCGTGTTGCTTGCTAGAATCTGCTGGAGGGGAAGGAACACAAAGCTTTATCTGAAGAAGTGACTGTGCTTCCATACGTGTGGCTTCCCCTCTACCTTAGCCCCACTGACAGCGGGGAGAATTGCCATGTTGATTTAAATGTTTCAACGACTGTTACAAAATGTTTCAAGCAAGACAGGAAAACACAAAGGCCTTTTCAACTTACAGGAATGTCAATATTCTGATCCTTGCCAACTGGTGTATAAATAGGCATGATGCATAAATCCCAGTGGAACATCCTTTGCATCTGAGAAATTAAAATCATTTTTCCCTCTAAGGAACTAGAGATTGGCATTTTAAATTCCTCCTTTTCATGATCCTGGTAACTTCGTAGAAGTGGAGGAGTCTATTAAGTTACAGGTTCTTTGAAAGGGAAACCAAAAATCAGTGAGTGCTCAATGGAATTAGGTTTTTCCCACAAATCACGACCGATATCTATGTCATTAGTAGGGTAGCTGCCCAACTCTTACCATGATTGACAGGTTAATAAGGGACCTGGGGCTATCTTTTCACTGCTAGCACACAACCTAACCAATTGCTTTTAAATGATTGCCAATTCGACAGAATATAAGAAGGCATGAGAATATCTGGAATAATGTCTAATGCAGCTTCTACTCCTGGTATTCTGAGCAATGCCATTTTAAAAAACAGATTAGAATGTAGTTAATAGATCTTAAAAAAATTTTTAGGCACTTAGTTTTTAAAGAAAATCTTGTAGTTGTTCTTTGGTTCAATTAGGAGCAAAAGAGAAGGGAGTTTTGTAATGCAATTGTCCTGTAAAGGAAAATGTTTTAAATTGGGGAGATTATGTGAGCAGACCACCTGTAGGGCATTCATAGCTCTTTTCTATAATGCTCCAAGCCATGCCTTGCTGCCTGCAGTCTGGCTAACAATGCAGGGAAAAGCTGTTTAAAAGGCTGTTCTCCCTTTTCCCTCCGGTGTTCACTAACTGTTACAAGTCTTCCTCTTAAAATAAAAATAAAAAAAAAAAAAAAAGAAGAAAAAAAAAGTCCCATGTCCCTTTAATTGAAGAACTTTAAGGCTCCATGGTGGCCAATTGGTCTGCAACAAGAGGAACCAGGCAGCAGGGAAAGAAACTTCAGACTATACATCACGTTTGGTGAAGAGAAAAGATCAAAGATTTCTCAAACTCAAAAGAAACCAAGTTCCCTACAGATTAACCCTATTCATTTAGCTCCTCTTAAAGAAATGATGTTCTGAGCCACTGGGCAGACAGGTAAAAAGTTCAACAATTGCCAAAGCATTCTTCTGTTAATTCAACAGCCTTCTGCTCAAATAAATTAGCTTAGTCCTGACAGAAGAACAATACCTTTTCTCCTGAAAAAGGACCATATTTGATATACAAAAGTTAAGATGTTAGTTTAATCTGTTAAGAAGAGATTGATCTAACAAATCTCAACTTGCTGTTCTGCTGTCGTACATGATCTATGAATTTAAAACATTAACCTTTACACTTCAGTATGCATCCCCAGAAAGGCTTACAGAACTGTAGACAACAGATAGGAGAGGCGTGTGTGCACATTCCTAAAATAACACCCGTTTTAAAAGGATACTTAACATGCCATGAGATGACTGTTTTGTAAAGGCTCAATTTAAAGATGCTGTCATCTTAAAAAAAAAGAAAACCAAACCAACAAAAACCAAACCAGAGAACTATCGTAAGGCACCTCCCAGTTTTGGCAAACACTTTTTCAGAGCAACTTGTTGAATTACTTGTTTTCCTTGTGTCTGTGTATCTCACTGCTGTAAGAAGCAGCCATCTATTACACAGTAATGACTGGAGCATGAATGTAGTTCCTAGTTTGTAGAACCTAGCCAGAGCAGCTGAATAACCAGGGCAGGAGTAGGGGAAAAGCTTGAAAAAGTAATTTATCAAAAGTCATTTTATTGACAAAATAGAATACTCGTATTTGCTCTTACAGGGGTAGCCTCTAAACTTTTTTACAAAAAATTTACAGACTGTATAGCTTTGGATATATACATATCTACACATCTGTACAAGGTAACAAATAATTATATAAATACATCCTTTAATGTAGGAAACCCGTATTTAGCTGGGGTGTATAATTAAGACATGTTTTGATTCAGTCTGTATTGTAAGGCATTTGCCTGGTCATTAACATCCCAAAAACCTGCAGTCCCAGCAGACTCCCACCTCAGGATGGTGTGGAGGGAAACCCTCCCTCCCGTGAGCTGCTGTTAGTCCAGAGTGAATCAGAAACTGCAGTGTGTTGCCCTCTGCAAGACACGGGTGACACTCTACCCTCCTCTGCCAGCAAAATAATAAGCTGGCTCCTTGAAGTACATGCTCCCTGCATATGAATGGAAGGGATGGAGGAGGGGGCTGGAGCCGGGGGCCTCTGCCAGCTGCATTGTTCTATACAAGCTGTGGCTAATAAGGACCATTAGGAGTTCATTAATGGCACCAAACAGTGAGGGGGCATTTTACGAAGGCCAGTGTCCCTCTTTCCCTAACCTTTGGCCTCTTTCCCCTCCTCTTCACACTTGAGACAGGGGCATCTGCTTGGGGTAGGAGACAGAGCTGGCAGTGCCTGATCTCCACGTCAGGCCAGTGCTGACATCGCTGTAGAGGGAGCCACCACCTCCAGCCCCAAGTCCTCCTGCTGCAGCAATTGCTGCCTGCCCACCTCCTCCTGCCCCTGTGCCCCCAGCCACGGCGGCACCTTTGCTGGCCCAGCAGCAGCGGGTGCAGAGGGCCCTCCAGGATTCGAGGGTCTTGCCAGACCAGACCCAGACACCGGAGGTGATGCCCACCACCAGGCACATGAAGTACTTGAGCATGAAGACAGCGTAGTCCGGGCGGCGGGCCTGATCAGGCTGCTGGTCCCGAAGGCAGGGGCAGTTGTGCGTGGCCTCCCAGCGGGGCCGGTTGTGCTGCTCGTAGAAGAGGCAAGCGACCACGCTGGCAGCTGGCACCGTGTAGAGCACGGTGAAGAGCCCCAGGCGTATCATCAGCTTCTCCAGCTTGTGGGTCTTGGTGGGGCCACCCTGCTGCTTGATGACACTGCGGATGCGGAAAAGTGAGACGAAGCCGGCCAGCAGGAACATGGAGCCGATGGCCAAGTAAATGAGCAGTGGGGCCAGCACGAAGCCCCGTAAATTCTCCAGGCTCTGGTTGCCCACATAGCAGATGCCGGCCACGGGGTCCCCGTCCACAGAGCTGAGCGCCAGCACGGCTATAGACTTCACGCTGGGGAGCAGCCAGGCGGCCAGGTGGAAATACTGCGCGTAGCCAGCAATGGCCTCGTTGCCCCACTTCATCCCTGCGGCGAGGAACCAGGTGAGGGAGAGGATGACCCACCAGATGGAGCTGGCCATGCCGAAGAAGTACACGAGCAGGAAGACCACGGTGCACAGCGCCGGGCCGGTGCTCTCGTACCGCACGTGCTCGGCCACCGCCAGCTCCGGCTGCAGCTCGGCCGCGCCGCCCGCCGCACCGCGCCCCCCCGCCGCCGCCGCACCCGCCGCGCCGCCGCCAGCCCCCGCAGCCCCGGCCCCCGCGCCGCCCGCCGCCGCGCCGCCGCTGCACGCCACCTTCTCGTGCCCGGCCACCAGGCGCACCAGGTAGCCGAGGGAGACGAAGAGGTAGCAGGCGGCCAGGAAGATGATGGGGCGCTCGGGGTACTTGAAGCGCTCCATGTCGATGAGGAAGGTGGAGACGGTGGCGAAGGTGGAGAGGAAGCAGAGCACAGACCAGAGCCCGATCCAGAAGGCGGTAAAGGCGCGCTCGTCGGGGCTGAAGTAGGGATTGTGGCAGGGCAGGGCGCAGTTGGCGATCTGCCCCGTTTTGACGCGGTTGTAGAGCGGGTGCCGCTCGCTGGACACCGAGACCATGGGCGCCCGGCACTGGCAACCCGGCTCGCAGGGCGGCGGCGGCCGCGGCTTGCGTGGGGCCTCGGCCGGCGGCGCAGCGGCGGCGGGCGGCGCCTTGGCGGGGCTGCCAGGCTTGGCGCCGCGGAGCGGAGGCTTGGCGGGCGGCGGAGCGGCCGTGGTGAGGTCCGTGCGGTTGTAGTCCATACAGAGCGTGTCCGGGCTGCCCTGCTCGGGGAGGCGGTCACAGCGCATCCTGTCGGGCCAGGCGAAGCCGTACTGGCGCATGAGCGGGGCACAGCCAGCCTTGGCCCGCTCGCAGACGCTGCGGCAGGGCGGCAGCGGCTTCTTGTAGTCCTCCAGGCAGATGGGGGTGTACATGCTGCAGAGAAAGAAGCGCAGGTCGCTGGAGCACTGGATCTCCACCAGCGGCCAGAACTGGTGCACCTCCAGCCCGGCTTCGTCCTGCGTGTCGTGGTTGAACTGGTTGGGCATGTAGGTGTAGTTGTAGCCGATGCCCTTGCAGAGGGGCACGGTGATCTCCTGGCACGACAGCTCCTTGGCCGAGGAGGAGGACGACGCGGCGGCGGCCGCAGAGGCGGCGGCGCAGCCAGCGCGCTGGAGCAGGGACAGGGCGGCGAGCAGCGAGGTGATTGCCAACAGGTAACTCCACTCCATGCTCGGCGGCGGGTTGCGACCCCGGCTCCTCTCCTGTCCCGCTCAGCAGCCACAGGGAGCGCGGTGCCACAGCACCCCCCCGCCCCGGCTACCCCTCCGGGGGGCGGAGGGAGGCCCCCTCCGTGCCGGCCGCAGGTGAGAGGCCTCCGTCGCCCGGGAGGTAGGAGGCCCCGCGAGCACCCGGTGAGATGGGTCCACTCAGGGAAGGCCCCTCAGCCGCCGTCGCATCGCTCCTCGCTGGCTGTGCAACGGGGGTCGCCGCTGCTTCAGCGCCTGCCGGGCACGGAGCGGCAGCGAAGTTTCGCGGTCAGTTCTTGCGCGGCGCGGTCAAGATGGCTGAGGCGTCCCACGGACCAGGCGGTGCTCCCCGCGGCGCCGGGATCCCACCGACTCGAGCGGGCGGGCAGCAGCGGGGCCGTTGCTGAGGCGGCCGGAGCGGCTCCTCCTGCCGTCCGCGTAGCGCCCGGCTCTGCAGGCGACCGCCAGCCAGCCGGTCTTCACTCTCACTCTGCGTCTACCTCCTCCTCCGCCGATGGAGCGAAGTCGATCACCCCTGACCGCGATCACGCCACCTGATCCGCGGGGCGAGCGCTGCAGCAGCTCCACTGAACTTGCGTCTCTCCGGCCCCGGCAGCGCCACTCCGGCCGTCGCGCTCTCATGAATATTTATAGAAAGCACCGCCGGGCCCCGCCTCCCTGCCTCGGCCGCCTATCAGTCGGGACCGGGCGGGTGGCGGGGGGGTGTCCCCAGCCCTCCTTAAGGTGGAGCTGGCACCCCAAGTGCGGCGTGGTGGGTGCTCCGCGAGGCCCCGGGTGCGTGGTACGTGGCTGTGAGATTTAACTGCGTTGCCCGGGCTCTTGTCCGTACGTTTCAGGGAGCAGTTCTGCACGCTGAAACGCTCCCCGTCGGGTGCGCGGGGTGCGGTCGGCCTGCTGCAGGGAGCTTCCTGTCCCTTGCAAGGCTTCCCGGTCAGGCGAGGTTCACTCCAGGAGCAGCAGCAGTTCAGCTGCTGCGCGGAGTCTCCTCTGAAGCGGTTTTGTGCCAACTCTTGCTCACCCGCAGGACTTTAGTCCCCCTCAGGTCTGAATGTTGCGGTGGGTTTCCCGCCCCTTCACGTGCTTCTGGAGGAGGCAAGAGCGTGGCGAAGCGAGGCCCGGTGGCACCGAGCGTCGGGTTGGCCAGTACCGGCCTCGCCTACCCGGGCTTCCCGCGGCTCCGGAGCCAGCCGCGGCACAGCTGGCGGTGCACCCGTGCTCAACGTGTAGTGTGAAAAGCAGTGTTGGCGTTTGGGTATGGGGGTAACGGCTAAGGCTCAACGGCAGGGAGGAGGCAGAGGGTTGATACAACTGGGGACCCCATAGCTCAGGCAGCGGCGAGTAAACGAGCGCTTTGCGCGTAAGACGGCTCACCTCGCTCGTACACACTCATATCCCCACGCGCGCTGCCGTGCAGCCGCAGCACCGCTGTGTGCGCACCGGGAAGCGGCCGGGATGAAGTTACCGAGAGACCGCGGGCAGCAGCGCCCGCCCCGGCAGGTGAACGCTCCCCGCGGGGCCGCCGCACAGCTTCCGCCGCAGGGGTGCGCCCGAGCTGGTGCCACTCCAGTCAAGGGGGACACCGAGGTCCCGCTCGGCGGCCTGCAGCGGGCGCACCCGTGGGCAGTGACTCGCAGCCCAGCCGGAGCTGCGGTGCCGGTTGCGGCCGGGCCGCGGCTCCCCGAGCCCTCGCGTCAGCCCGGCGCCGGGGGCGGCGACTCGCCGAGGAGACGAGCGCTGCCGCCGGGGGCCGCGCGACCCCCAGGGGCCGGCTTCTGTGGGAGCAGCCGGTCCGCTCCCTGCTGAGGCGCAGCGCGGTGCCTCCGCCGGCCGCCTGCGGAGTCCGTCGCTCCCGGGGCCGGGGACTGCCCGTAGGGGACCCGCTGCTTTCCCCTCCCGCTCCCGGGAACGAAAAGGGGGGGTGGTTTCTGCTGCTCTTCGGACCACCTTAACGGAGCGGCGGCTGGCGGCGGGCGCGGGCTTGGAGCGCGGCGGGGCCGTCTCGGGGGGTTGTCGTCCTCCCAGGACGGGGCGTTTGTTTGTTAATTGACGCGCTGTTGCGCTTCGCGCTTGTGTGGAGCTCACGCTGGGGCTGTAATGACTGTAATCTCGGGAACACGCCGCTCGGGGAGCCGGCGGGGTGGCGGCGCGGCGGGTCTCGGCTTTCGGCAGCGTGAAATGTGATTCGCCGGGTTTAAACCGGGAGAAGCGGAGCCGGGGCGGGGAGCGATGGAGGGGGCGCCAGGAGGGAGTTAAACACATCAGGCAGAACAAAAAAGCAATCCCGAGTTTGTTGGCTGTGCTAACAGGATCCCCTCCGCTCCCGTCCCCTTTTAAACGAGCACACGGATTACCCCGATAGGAGGAAATGGGCGATAATGGGGCGATAAACTCCTCTGCCGACCCCCCCCCCCCCCCTCCCCCGCGCCCACCCCGGGGGAGGGGGGTTTCGCTTTCAGGAGTGATTGAGAAGGGCTCTGGGGACGTGGCCGTGCCTGTCCGGACTCCGCGATCCAGGCAGTGGGGTCAGGCCCGCCGATACACACACTTCTGGTCAAAAGCAGAACTTTCCCCGAAGTAGCAGAATATTATTTTAGTGCTAGTTTATTTTATACCCTACTGAAAAGCATTAGGAGGTCCAACAGTGCCCCATGAAGAAAAGGGAATGAAAAATTTCTCGTCTGGCTGAGATCCCCATGACTGATAGAGGTTTGAAAAGTCTCTTTCCAGTCCTAGATGTGATGCTCCATTTTAAGAAGTGACTGCTAAGCCGGTGCCTGCTTGGAGAGAACCTTGTTAAAAAAAATGTCTACAGGATGTAAAAACGAGCGAGTGTAGTCATGAGAGCTGGGTGAGTCTGTAAATTACTGCTCTGTCAGGATTCCTGTTGCCTATTACAAAGTACCTTTTTACGCTGAACTTAAGCTGTGCACTACAGAGACAGCAGATGTGAGGTGATGGCTTCCAAAAGCAACACAGATGCTGTAAAATTTCCATTGCAATATTTCAGCAAGGAAACTCAGGAGACATGCTGAATGCTACAGTTTAGAATTACACTATAACTCTCATAGAAATAAGTTTCTCAACAGTACACTTGGCTTCATTTTTACTGTCGTTCATATGCTCTTATTTTCTTGCAGTATGAAAAGAGATGCAGCACAAAGATACTGTGTGTCTTGAAGCTGTTCAGTAATGACAAATTGGTAATATGGAGCTTTATGGCAATTTAGTAGTGAGTGCATATCCAAATTCCCTAATAAGACCATGATAATTTTTGAATTTGTCTTTCAGGTATATAAAACAGCACAGCTGTGGGGAGGCTGCTTTACTTTATGTGACTCAAAAGCAGCCTGGATAGCTCAAGGCTGTGGAATCACAGCCCATTGTGTGTTCCTCATATACTGAGACTTCCCTGAAGTCAGTAGAAATTCTGAGATGAAGGAATCAAGGGTCAAGCCTTTAAATAGTTTGTGTGTTTATTCCAGAAAATGCAGCAGCTGCTTTTTCTGAAAGGCTGAGCTTTGCTATAGCAATACATATTACTTTACAGCACTTTTTGCAGGCATTTCAAAACAGATGTCCAGTCATCAAACCATGCAGAAATAGAAAGCCAGCAAGAATGTTCCAGATACTACAACCTTTTGCAAACCTATCGATTTGACAACAAGTAGGTACCACTTCTACATGTCTTTATTGGCACAGATATTCAGGCCTGTTTTATTCAAACAATAGGTTTACCACTGGCCCCTCTAACATATGCTTATTTTTTTGTGTGCATCAAAGACTTTGTATTCAGGATTATATGGATCACACCAAACCAGGTAATAGCAATAGGGCATTTTAGTTCAGGTTTAGTAAATTGGCTCTTGACTGTTTTTTTTTTTTTTTTTTTTTAACATGGGAATAAAACTACTATGGGAAAATCTAGGATTTAAAATGGTATTTAATGTCTTTAAAAATACAGATATTTAGCTTATAAGATTGAAAAATGTCTTTTTACTTCCTCAGGTTCTCCAGTAAATTTTAGTGGGGCATTGAATGCATTGGATGCGTCAATGGGTGGTGCTTTTATTAAAATGTGTGAAAAGAAGAACTTAGTCCATGGAAATTGTTCAAATAATCTTGATAGAATGAAGCCTTGACTGAAGGCAGTAATTTTATGGGTTAAACACAGAAGGGGCTGTTTATGCTGATCTCTTCCCTGTTGCAGGTCACAGAACTTTATCCAGAGACCGACTATACAAATACTGGTTAGCTACAAAACACAGGGAATTTTGCATGGGTAGTGCATTGAACACCACCATGAAACTAGGAGCTGTGTAACTTTTTGATTACAAGGGTAGATGGGAGCACGAAGAAAGAGTATTTTTACAGGCAAGTTAGTAATGAAAGGTGGAGTTGTGGCATCTTGCAATTTTCAACTTTTACCAAAAAAATACCAATTAAAAGTAAGAGAAATTCTTTTTTCCAATCCATCCTTTTTTTTCTTGCATGCCTCATATAGTCCAGAACTGAGCAACATGATGGGCACCCCAAGTATGGGAATGAACATGTTGATTTATACTTCTGCAAGTCTGCAAAACAGAAACTGTGAGTAGAAATCCAGCACTGTGAACCTGCAGAGACGTAAGCATGGGAGAGTACAGTGTGCATATATTTCTTATGTTTTGATAGAGGTTTTTCCTTTCACACACACACAAAAAAAGGCAGTGACACATCTTCTGAGGCAGTCTATATTTTGTTGTGATTCGTAAGATCTTCTTGTAGACAAGAACAACATTCTGCTTACATCTTTTCAGGGATGTCAGCTCTGATTGTGGATGGGTACACTACTGTGATACTGTTGGTCCGTGAGACGTGAGAGAGCCTTTAGGCAAAAAGAAACAGGCTGAATACAGTCTGCTGCAGTAGTTACCTCTGGAATGCAATGAGCAAGTGGCAGAGAAGAAGGAGTAACTGCTGAAAGACTACTTTGCTCTCGGTGTACCATAAAGGGCAACAAGAATATGATTTATCAGTGTTATGTTCTGAGGATTGCCCAAACAGTGAAGCTGCAGGTTGTGGCCCTGAGTGTGACTGGGACATTTTCTGCTGAATGTAAGAGCAGACCAAGATGAGACTTCTTCCTGGGCCTGCTTTGGATGTGTAGGCTTTGCTAGAGAAGCAGCTCAAGCAGCAGAATGATCATTAACAAGTCAGTGAGAACAGCAGTTTAACATGAGGGCAACATAGGATCATTGTGTTGCAAAGGGCTTACCTATATTCTTCCATACTATGCAGTTGATGATGGGCCTGCAATGTATTGGCTCACTCAGTGTATTGTATATTGCTTCATTTTTCATTAGTGAAGCAGTGCAGGGAGAAGGAATTCAAGTGGATATGTATTGTAAGGATTATGAAACAAAATAAGTATTCTTGAGGGCAATGTTATTCATCTTCCTTAATATTTCCCCTTCCCATTATTTATCAAGATTTATTAATAATCTACCTGTGCTACAGATTGTAATATCTCATGGTGTGATGTTTCACACATGATAAAGCATGAAGATGGGTCCTGGGTTAAACTGTCTGTTGATTCATTGATTCATTGATGTCTGTTGATTCATTGTCTTGGTATTTGGAGAATAATGCAACTATCAGCAGTTGCTAACCGTGTTAAGTATGTTTGGAGGTAGTGAGTTGTGTTGTCTTCCTCTGATTGCCCAGGTAACCATTAATTTATGTTCTGACAACTGCTAGAACATTAGTATGTAAATGCACTTTCGAATTTCTGGAAGTTTATGTGGATCCAGGCTGACAAGGCGAGGTTTGGTGCAGTACTCTGTCCTAGAAGTCAAAGCTTGTCCGGGCTTCCAGCACACCAGTGACTTCTGCACTCATATTTGTGATTCTCTGTCCGTGCTTCATCAAAATGCCTGCAATAGTCCTATATTCTCAAATGGCATGTGCACCATCATTACTCCTGGCAAGAGATCTAGCCCAGCCTGTGCATAGCTCTCTACTAGCTGATACAGGAAGTGGACATGAAAGAAGCAGATATGAAAGGCTGTGGATGCCCCATCCACAGTAGGCTTGTCTGGGCTATCTGAGTTGATGCAGAGACAAGATTAGGCAGTGTAGATCTTTTCCCCTTTGACTTACTAACTTTGCTGTAAAGTATATGCAGACATTAACTTGTGTGTATGCCCTCTCACACGCTGTAAATTAACTGAGAAATTAATGAGGTGATGCACTTATGAGTAAGAAGTGAACTGAAGAAAAAATGACACTTTGTGTTGAAAGGCATGGATAAGGATAAAACCCAGGTATGAGAAAGAGCAACATTGTATAACTGATTTGAAGAGGAGCGTGTGTCATTAAATCCTTGAACAATATAATTTAGGGAATAATGTTTTGCATACATGTTTGAAGTGGGCATTTTTTAAAGTTTCACAGTTTCCAACTTTGGATGGAGGATGCACAGTAGTAATTTTAAAAATGCTAAATGATAAGAATCACACTCAGAAATTCTTACTGAAATTACTCATTGCCCTGGAATTAAAATGGAAATAACAAACATATCTTTCATCACTCATTTTGAATATTTATTCTTTGTATTTCACTTACTCTAAATATATTTTTTATCTCTAGGGTGAGATCCTGACTAATCCTTCACTGTGCTAATTTTGCTGGGACAACACGTAAGTGGCTGATGATTCCAAATATGAATAAGGACAGCAGGCTTGGGCTTGTGCTAATTTTGATGAGTAAATTGGCCTCAAGAATGACAAGTCGTGTTAGCACTTTTTACTTTATAACATTAGACAGTGGAAGATGTTAACTCTGTGCAGTGAATCAGCATTAGGCAGTCCTTGGGACTGCTTACAGGGAACGCTCAGGTGCCTGGTCTCCACAAAAACTCACTCTTAAAAACCATTCTCTGGTTTTGTTTTAGTAAAAGAATGGCGTGATTGAAAAGCAAAGTGTTGAGAGGAATTTCACTCACAGCAAAATGTCTTTCTTTCATTTTACCCACTGAGTTTTTAATAAGGATATTCCTTTGCCAGTTCCTTTGAATTTTCTTGGTTCTTAGTTGGTGCTAATGATGCAGTAATAGTCCTGTGCATATGTGGTGGGGGGAAAGAAAATAGTATCCCACCGGTATGAGATTTTTTGTAGTTGTCTTTTGTGGTCTTACAATAGTGTTACAAAAGATGGACTCTCAATTAATTTCTTGTCTTCTATTTCTTTTATTCATAAATTTATTTTGCCTTTGGGGTGTGTGTGGGGGGCAACCTATTGTCAGGAAATAGCCACAAGGGAAGAGATGGATATTAGAAATTTAGTTCTAACATTCTAACTATAGTCCCTGGTAGTATTAGTTGGTTGCTTCTCTGTCTTGATCTGTTCAGGGCTGTTTCTGGATGAGAGGCTTTCAGTTCTTCCTGTGGATTGTGAGGTTCTAAGAAGACTGGTGATAACAGCCAAAATGGGATAGCTGTTACTGTCAGTTTTTATTGCATTAGCCTTATGAAATTTGTTGCTTCTGATTAATTCACTGAATTAGAGAGTCCTGAAATGGAATAATAAAAAGAATGTCACATTTTCTTGTCACTTTGCTGATTTTTCTATACAATTTTTTTTTTTTTTTTTATATTACATATTTCTCACCTAATAAGTGTAGACATTGTTTGAATCCAGAGAAGCTGTGGCTGCCCCATCCCTGGAAGTATTCAGGGCTAGGTTGGATGGGTCTTTGGGCAATCTGGTCTAGTGGAAGGTGTCCCTGGCCATGGCAAGGGGATTAGAACTAGGTGATCTTTAAGGTCTCTTCCAACCCAAACCATTCTATGGGTCTAATCTTATCTTCATCCTTTGCTTTTGTATGTTAGGCTGGTTGGTCTTTTGTAACTTAGGGCTCATACGTTAAGTTATCCCATTTAACAAGTCCTTGTTTTGTATTTGTTTTAGCTCCTTGGCTTTTGAACAGTCCTCCTAACAGGACTGCTATGGAAAACTTAAAATGTTTTACTGCTGTTTAAAGTTTTTTATGCATGTTTGGATGGATCTAGGTGCTAGGTTTAAATCTGCAGGTTAACAAATAAGACCTTGCTTGACCCATGACATTTCCTGCATGAATTTTTTGATAAAAAATACTAAACTTTTTTCATTTTTGTCTTAGATTTCCAGGAAAAGCTACATGCTTTAACAGAATTCCAGAGACTGGATGGCTTTGTCTGAAAACTGAAACTTACTGTTTTGAAAAGTGTTACTGTAGTATTCCTCTGACATTATAACTTGGATGCCTGCTGGTCCTATTCTGCAAGGCTGAAGCTGCCTGCCACCTTTGACACTGTGCCATGATCTTTCCTCTTTGAAGGGAGTGCTGGAAGTAGGGAATACCTCAAAGTTATCTGTTATTGGAGTTGTCACTTAAATGGTAAGTCTAGTTGATAGAGGAGATCTGCCACATAAAGCAGGTAAGCCACAGATTTAGTGAGATGCTACACTGGCATTTCTTAATAACATTTTTTTGTTTTCAATCAAAATATTTGGTTTGTAAGTTTGGCTTTTTGGTAAGGAAAGTATATTTGCAGAAGCACATACTTAGGCATGCCAAGAAATAAAAAAATCCAACCAAAAAGTGTTTAGCTGAAAGCCTCATTTCCCATCGAAAATAGATGCAGTGGAAAATTTTCAAGCGGCCCTATATTTAACCTTCTTGGATCAAAATTCAGTTTTTGGACTGAGGGAGGCTCACAGAGGTTTCTTGCTGCTTTTGTTAGGGTATCTGTTTTTTCACTCATGACATCTGCCTGCTTTTCCAGCTATATTCAACCTTGTTATAATTCTTGCTTTTGCAGCATTTTACTGTTCTCAGAATGCTAGTTCCCACTGGATGCAACTTGGTGGGATATGTGCAAAATCAAAGTTTCTTTCCAGGGGTGCATCAATCTTACTTTTTTTTATTTTGGCTGGGTTTTAATAAGCAAATGTTAGTAGCTCTATCCACTGAACACTGAATATGCACAAAACATAGCATTGCTGCGATACAGTTCTTTTTCCAAAGTAGACTTGCTTTTGGGGATGTTGTGGATGCAAACAGGTTACATGAGTTTAAGGGGTAATGGGCTAAGTGCTTGAAAGGGAAGACCCATTGGGCAGTCTAAACAGATAAATCACATCAGTCTGAGGAATTCCTGAGTTAAATATAATGGGAAGCTGGGAAGTTATTCTGGGAAAATGCTGCATTTGATTTCTTTGCTCATGCTCTCTTCTTTTGATTCTGACTTGTGGCTGCTCTTGGAAACGGCATACTGAGCTAAGCAGACCTTTGATCTGACCTGGCATAGCCATCCTTGGGTAAGGAGAAGTACACTGATAGATGAGTAGGTATGGGCTTTGGCAATCTGGAATTCAGCAATTAATTTCTGATAAATGAAATTCCTTCCTCCAAGAAAAGTGTAAGCCATTCATAAAAGATACAAGCATGGGCATAGAGAATTGCAGCTGAATAAGTTGTGACTTTGGAGTCTCTGGCTTTCTGTTGATTTTTTTTTGTTAGGTTTTGTTGTTGTGGGTTTTTTTGTTGTTGTTTGGGTTTTGTTTGTTTTGTGTTGGTTTGTTGGGCTGTTTTGTTTGGTTGGTTTTTTTTTTGTCTTTTGCAGCTTCCATTTCTCTTTAATTTCTTCCTATAGCAGTAAGAGTTTGCTACAAATATGTCTTAACTGTAACTGTGAGCCTTTTTGGGTGTTCTTCCAAAGTATGAGGGTAGAGCATTAGTGTAGGACTCCTGCAGTGTTCACTGGGCTTTGTATTAAGACAAGAAGAGAAAACAAAGAGAACAGTGAAATTCAGGGAGGAAAATGGTTAATATGACCTACATTAGTTTTAGTATGTGTTATGTTCTGTCATTAGTTCAGTGTTAGAATGCAGCTTGTAGCCAGATTCTATCAGCAACTGGCAGCATGTGGTGTTTCTTAAGCAAAAGTTGACTGTTATTCTTTATTACTTGTTTGCATCTTAGCACTTCTACAGAAATACCTTTCCAGACATTTTTAACTTTGTTTTCATGGCAGTTTAATATTGCTTCATGACTGCTAAGCAATACCATGCTTTTTTAGCCTTCACAGGCATTAATGATTAAATCCGTAAATGATCATGTGCTTAGTTTTTAAGGCAGCAGCTAATTTTTTTCTATATTTTAAATAAAATCTTCAGAAGTGTTCTGATTACCTCAGAATAGATATATCTAGTTATAGTCCTGTGTACTTAAGTCTGCATGGTAGTTATATTGACCAAAATAGATGGGGTCTCTTTTATTTCTTTTCCTGACAGGGTATACATTTTTACTTCACATTTCTGTCAGCAGAATAGGATTATAGTACATTGATGAACAGTAATTCCCCTCTTCCCTGTTATTATTTTAGAATTCTTTAAAATAAATATTTGCAAGAAAAGATAATAGCCAGACAATGTTTGAAAGGAAGAAATAGTTTGAGTATTGTTGAGAAAGAGATTCATCATTCTAGTACCAAAATTGTGTCGGGAAAGAGGAGAAAGAAAGGAAAGTGTAGGAGTGAGCTCCTATGGTACCACTTTCCAGCTGTGTATGTGTGGAATACAAATACTTTTTGAAGTATAATGGTACACAGTCAGTTAGCTTAACCTCAAGTAATCCTTATAGAAGGAAGAAATTTTAGTACATTAGATAGAATTCATGAGTTGGAAAAAGTAGCAAAAAAAATTATGTCGTCTGTGTTTTCCTAAAGATGCAGTAAAATGATGTAAATTCTTTTAAAAAGAACTTAGAAATTTTGTGAAGTGAGATTGTAATTGTGTCTCTAAAGTGTATCAAGAATAGCAAGAGTAGTACAACCTCTCTCACATCATCAGTATGTCTTAATCAGAATCTTAATTCTCTTTTCAGAGGAAGTGAGAAGCAAGTTGAGTTTCCAAATCTGCCCACTCCAGAAACTGGAAGAATTGTGAGAAGTAATTGGGTGTGAAATAAATATGTGTTCACAAGTAACTGGACTGAGACTATAAATTTTTTTCTCTGTAAGTAGTAGGTAGTAACTACTTAAACTTCAAGGAAAAGAGAAGATTACATCTGTAAAATCTTTCATGCAAAATAGTCTATCCTTATGTCAGTGATCCTGGTTACTTTAAAGTGCCTGCTTGCTTGAGAAAAGTTTTGTCAAATCAGGTCTTTAAATGGGAGAGAGGATGAGGAAGCAATAAACAAAACCCAACTTGCATTCGGAGTTAACTGCTGGGAGTGTGGGGCAGTGAATGGATGAGTATCACCATCTTTTCAATGTTCAGTACTATCAAAATAGTTTATCTTACAGGTATTCCTTTATTGACAGAAAACCTGTGATAGAGTAACTGAAGGAAAATGCTATGGAAAAATACGTACAATAAATCTCATGCCAAAAGCCAGAGAGTTAAGTGTCTTCTACAGGTTTAGGAAATTATGACGGTAAACTGAAAAAGTGTGCATGTGCTTGAAAAGCCTAATTTTCGTTGTATGTATTAGTCTCTTCTCTGTTTTATATAGCTGTTTGTGCTGTCTCACTGGTGTTTTTGAAACAGTATTTTTACAAGGGTCACTAATTTAGATTAGGACATAAGAAATAGTTGTTTTATGGATAGTAAATCTGAATATCATAATTTGACCTTTAAAATAAGCTGCTTCATTCAATATGTAAAACAAAATAACTTCAAAATGCTTGGTTTTGTAATTAAAAAATGTAGAGTTGATCAAAAAGATCTTCCCTGGTATGGTACATGGAGGTGAGTTTAGGTTGTGTTACAGAATAGTATGATAATAATGATTTCCTTAAGAGAGTATAAAATCCAAGTTTCAGCTGATGTTTATTGACACACAGCATCAGTTGGGAGCCCCATCAAACTTCCTATTCATTTCTGTTTACCACCTCCTGCTTTTATTTACAGTCAGCGTATCTGTTAATTAGCCTCTAGTAGAGTCAGTTGTAAGAAGATCTCTTGTCTTCCTGGTGATGGCCCCATGAGGTGACCATGTACACACAGCCTGTGAGTGAATTAATCTTTAACTCATTAATTTCAGTGTTTGATTCTGAAAAGTTTAACTACTGGCTTGGTTTCCTACTCAGCAATTTGTATTTGGAGAACTGTGGGCCTTGACACCCATTGACTTCAATGTCATGAACGCATCCTGGTGAGCTCTCAGCATCTTGTGGTTACCTCACTGGAAGTCATATTTTCTTCTAGTCTTTTGGTTTGTTATGATTGGACCAGAATGCAGATGGTTGATTGGTGACTTCCAGGTAAATGCTCTGTATCACTGAGGTTATTTACTTAGTTTTTATTGTACTCTTGCAGAATAAAATTACTCCTCCAATGCTGAATGCAACATTGTGCAAGAAATCTAATGTAACCATTCAATGCCTGTATCTCACAAGGAGGTACTCTCTAGGGAGCCACATACTATGTTACAGAGTCTCACCAACCTCAGTTAAACCTTGTGATGATAGAAAGCTGCTGTTCATAGCCATAGCCTGAATTCTAGGGTTGGTGGTTGCAGTGCACTTCTCTCCCAGCATGGCTCATTTATTAGAAAAGAAACAACTTGTGGTTATATTTGCAGGAAAAAATCAGGAGCATGATTCAGAGATCTCCTGTCCAAGTCCACAAGGTATGCTAGAAATACTCTGAGAGGTGTGAGCTAATCTGTGCATCTCACTGGGGTGTTAGAAATCTTGTTTCAGTGTTAATGATTGTGTTTGTTTCATCTGAAACCTAAGAAAAGAAAGACTGGGCCACTTATCTACACAGTCAACTGTTGTTGATGTCTTAAAGTGATAACTAAGTTCCTCACTTTGCCAATTTATTTCTTCTCCATCCTCCAGCTGAGTACTAGCCAAGCTCTAAAAACCTAAGGATAGGTTATAGGCACCCTTGAAATCCTACCCAGAGCAAGTGCAAGTATGGAAAGCCATAAAGTACACACTGTGGTATTGTGAGCATGCTCATAATTTAATGAGAGCTTTACTGATGAAAATTCACTACTTCAGTTGAAAAAAAAACCAAAAAAACCAATAATAATAATGAAAGAAAAAAAAAACAAAAACAACAAAAAACCCAACCCAAAACCCCAGCCCATCAAACCAACAGTATAATCCCTGGAATACATTGGAATACCTCCAACTTTTATACTGGAAAAGTACATCAAAGTAATTTGATGTTCTATCTTCATTATGGAAATATTTGTGTTGATCTAAAACATTTTGTGCTGGCACAATTGCATCCAAATACCTCGTTTTTGGGGGTAGGCAGACCCAGGTGAAGTAACTTAATTTTAAAGTTATGGAAAACCCTAATTCCTTTAAATGAAATTTCTAAGACATCCAGGTGTCCAGGATGCTGTGAAAAGAGACATAAAAGTCAGAAAACAGAAGGTGAATATTTGCTACTGATGACTCATGGCTTTGGAGTGTTAGTGGTGATGCAGTGGTGTGACAAAAAAATCAATGAAAAGGTATCAGTGGAAGTTTCTGCCATCTTCAGTTGTAAGAAGCCAGTGCTGACTGATCTGTTGATGTTTTATGGAGAAAGTCGACACAGATGGGAAAAGCTGGGTGATGTATCTTCAAAACATGTCAATTGCTTCTATGTATTTTGTGGTGGAAGGACAGAGAGGTAAGAGAACCTGGAAATGTTTTCTAGAATCCAATGGCCCTTCATCAGAATTTTACGGGTACTGTTTAAGCCATCTTTGTTAAGAGAAGCTCCTTTACTATTAGTATGCTGTCATCTTTCAGATCTCATCAAGGCAGCGCCAGGATTTTTTTACACAGATTTCCTTTCACATGCAGCCTCAATAAATATGGAAATTACAAATTAAATCTTTTTTTTTTTTCTTGCAAAGCACTGCAGTGCCCAAATTCATTGGATTTCAACTTTTATTTTTTTCTTAATGTTGAAAGACAGATATGCAAATTTTACTAACAATATGCATGGTTAAATTTAGCTGTAAATTCCAGTCAGGGATTTCTGCTTTGTTTATTGTCCAAGTCAATATGGTTGTGGAGAAAACCTCCTGCTGTGCAGGAATACATAGTCAGCTACTTGGAAAAGTGGAAAGCTTAATTATGCGAGTTTATTCTGAAAAAAAGGTAAAGTAAAGCAAGCACTGGTTTTTGGATTGGTTTTGATATTTTGATTTTTATTATGACTTCAGCTAACGAACACAATATATGTGGTTTGTTTCAGACAAACCACTTGATTTTTCTTTAACCTGGACAACTGTGTAACTGAGGGGGTCTGAAAGAGAGTAGAGGTCATGTACAAACGATGCAGTTCTTAGACTTGCAATGTATGTCATGATGTAAATGAAATAGAATCCAAATATGAAGGAAAAAAATATAACACATGTATTGCTGAGAATATCTCCATTAAACTATAGTTTACCCTATGAAGATATTAGTATCAGATTGCCTGATAAATTTCCTTTGTTGCTTTCTCATAAGTTATTTTAATTTTTATGTGTGGTAACAGTGAAGTATCTACACAGGGGTTCTGAGTGGAAGGTGTTATAAATGATTTACAAAACGTATTCTCATGTTTGTAACAGAAAGCTCTCTAAGATTATAACTGCTGGAGTGGTTCCCATTTCTTCAGTTTTTGTAAGTCAGTTACATGGAATGCATTTTAATCTAGCTAGCTATATTTAATACTGCATACCAGGAAGGGGTTTCTCCTGCTTATATGTAATGTATATGTAATGTATATGTAATACTGTATTCCTCACTGTGGTTCAATGTGTATTTCTCCTTTCTACTATAATATGAAGAATGTGTTTATGATAATTCTACAATAGATGGTAGTAATTAGATTTACTCTGAGCCAATACATTTTAAAAAAATTGTGGCTAATATGTGGATGGTACGACTTTCATCAGATGTGTACGCATACTGTTTTTTTCCTTTGGGTCTATGTAGGACTGGTCCATGAGCTGTAGGTTGTGTTACGGAATAGTATGAGCTTGTAGATTCTATGGTATTACAAATAGTACATGATAATTGTGTGTGAAGAAAGGCTGGTAGCTTTACAGATGAAATTTCTGAACCTCTAGGTAGGTTCAGGATAAGCAAGTGTGCGTAACTTCACTTCCTCATAGTCTGCATTTCTGCAACTGCTCTTCTCATGCTTTTACTGAGTCTCATTAAGTGGTCCTATGTGTAGAACATTCAGTGTATTAATGGTAGAGTGGGAGGTTTGTTCTTAGTCACTGGTGCATCAGGGGTTTCTTGGAAATATTTTATGGTTGCCTAAGAGTGCCTAAGGCACCAGAGGCATGTATACTGATGCATTACGGTAATGGTTCTTGAGCTTGAATCCACTGACATATGGAGGTGCCTAATTTCCTGTAGAACTGAGTGGGAGTTTAAGTTCCTAGGTTGGATTTAGGAGCCTAAATACCTTGGAATTCTCCATTAATAAAGCTTTGTTGCGGTATTGCCCCTTAATTCTGCATACAGCCCTACATTCTTCCATACACGTTCCTCATTGGCTATTTACTGTTAATTGGCAATTTGGTTCCTTAAGTATGCTTCTGTTTTGGGATATGTTTTTTCCTAGTCTTATCCTGTATTTCTTTGGACTGTCCATTCCTTTTCAGCTCTTTTCCCCTCTACACTTTGAGTACCTAATAAAGGCACTAGCACACTTAATTTCAAGTGACCAGCTTCCCTCTCACATTGCCATGTATGAAACATAAGACCTTTGGTATTAATAGAGCTAGCTACCTTGTAATGATGTTATAAAAGGAATCATTAAGGCTCAAAATTGTCAGAGATTTGACTATTTTGCCCACTCAATCTGTTTTTTGACCAATGTATGCCCAATATGCAAGTTGCTTATTAGCCAAATTCTACTCTGACGAAGAGGATAGGACTGGGGATATGTGCTGCAGCAGTTAAATAATGTAAAACCTATGGCAGTCTAGTGCTATTGTCACTGAAATGACTCTGCTGGTTGCTCTTATGAAACTAGTAATAGTAAATCAGGGCATAAATCAGTCTTTCCTCTAGCTGTGTATGATCTGACTTCTCCATTCCTTAGTTCACTACACAGGTTATTGTATCTGAAGTGCACAGTGAAAGCAGAATGCTTTCTAACCTTGACAGGCTTTTAACTTCTACAATACAATTTTCCTTAATGTGTGGCAGAAGTGGAAAGGAATGAAAGCAGACATAAGCAAGCACTCTAGTGTTAAAGAATGCTCTGAAAAATCAACCATTTTTCAATCATTGTGCATTTTTTTCCATCTCATCATGAACCAAGTTTTCCTCAGGAGCACAGTGGGATCCCTTGCCCTGTGTCCTGATAGATTAAGTGACTGGAAGAAAGCAGATAACCTACAGATGTTGGCTTCTGATGCTGCCCAAATGATGAGCTAGGCAAGTGCAGCAGCTGCTGAAGGAGGGATAGTGAGGGAAAGAGAAAACTTCTAGGCCTAGGAGGAGCAGGGAAAGGGTGAACTAGTAGAGGTGTGGGGGTCCTGATTCTTTCAACGCAGCTGGTATTGTACCACACTCACTTTTTAAAATGTGAGTAAAGTTACAGGAGGGGAAGGAGGATGCAGGCAGTGGATCCCAGCCAGTCTGTGGAATGAGTGTTGTCTTATCTCTGTACCTTATGGACTTTGACAGAGAAAGCCTAAGAGCACAGGATGCTGAGGGCACACAGGTCACCAACCACACAGGAAAGAGGAAATCACCCTGTTGAGGACTGGTATCCAGGGTGATAGGATTTTTGGATGAAGCTAAATGAACAGAAGAAAGAGTGTTGGAAGGGCAGTGAATAAGGTGAGAATGAAAGTGGGCATGTGCTCTGTGCTGCTGTTGCCTCATTGCAGTATTGTTTCCCTTCAGTGTTGTTTGCAAAGAATAAAGCTGATTTTTGAGAATAAATTAGTTTCTAGACTAATACCAGTGTTTTTCTCAGCTGGTGGTATGTGAACAGTTTTCAGACAATCCTGGTTTCACCACACTTCTGGCTATGAGTAATATTAGCAGACTATAAAAAAAAGCTAAAAAAAAAAAAATTAAAAAAAAGGTTTAGGAGTACAGTACAATTTGCAGTAGTGATTTAAATGCTTTTGATACCACCGACTGCTTTTTTTTTTGCTTGTGAAACTTATTTTCTTTCTGCATATTCAATAAAGGAGCATTAATTAATTAATTAAAGAAATTAATGTGATTGATTGTTTCTTGTAGCTCAGAGACTCATGCTGCTTGGCTAATTGACAGCCGTGAGTGTTGCATGTGTAAGTAGTTAGAAACACTTTGTTCTATTCATGCTGATTTATATCACAGGGCATCATCACTTGTACTGAGGAACACCCCAGGTGGACCATGGCCTCACTTGCACTCCTCCTCAGTGAGGGGTGCTTTCAAAGGGCCTTATCAATTGCCACATCAGTGCAAGGCCTACACATATTCCATAAATAAATCACACAGGGACAGAGAGCAACTGAACTGGAGATGATGAGAATATGGTAAACTAGGTTAGGAGCAGGTACAGTGTTGGTGATTCTTGAGGGGCACTCTGCAGCTCTGCCCGTGGCAGCATGGCTTCTTCTAATCTTTTCAGCTGAGGGGTTGTTGCCTAATGCCATAGGGTAGGTCTATGTATTTAATTATGAACTTTTTATTTAAAAGCTGTCTCAAATGAGTATTCTTAACTTTCTACCTAATGATGCTGATTAAAATGAAAGATGGTTGTACTTGGCCATCTTGTTTCATGATCAAATACACTGGGGAGCTCATTGGGTAGAATCTCTTCCTAGAATTGTCTAAATCTGAATGACAAATGCAGCCAACTGAAATGTCCAGACATTAATAGACTTAAAATTATTTTTAGTCTAATCTAAAGATCACAGCATATTTTTACATAGAAGTGTTGCTGCCTCACATGCACTGAATTTTTTGTGGCTTTCATGTAGTACAAATAAATGTTTTTAGATAGGATACAGAATATAAATGGTTTGTTGACTGATATGATATTTTCATTGACTCTATATGTGTTAATACAATACCATATTAGTGCTGTATTAACCAGTGCTCGTGAGAGATTATGGTGGTAGAAAACATGACCATGGGATTTGACCTCCTTGGAAGCAGGTTCTTATTCCAGGCCATGAAAGGCTACATACGCAGCTCATGACTAGTGCAGAACTCCTTTCTTGTCTTAACTGAAATACTGACACCTGGTTTGCACTTGAAAGTGTTATCAAGGAGGCCTGTCAGGAAGGGATACGAACTTTTTGCTGACATAGTTATGCCAGAAAAAAAAACCTAGTGCAGCAGCTGTGTAAGAAGTTTTTTTTACCTGTACATTTTACTTCTCTGAGAGATAGGTGTAAATTGCTTGGGAAGAGGAATCTTGTTAGTATAATTTTTGTATTAACCTTTCTAGTGTAAATCAGCTGTAGGCCTCATCCTATAGGGACTCATATGCGAGTTTAGCACTGCACACTGTATCATAGTCTATGCTTAGGTACCTCTGAAGAATGACCTCTAGAGCAACTCCTAAGAATAGTATGTGATCTCTGTCTCCTGTTCATCTTCTGTCTCCTGAGTTATCTTACCTCTGCAAGTTGCATGAATAACGCCTGGTGAGGCATGCATTTTCATGTTTAGTACCTGTCCTGTTGGTGGTTCTAGTCTTGAGGGTAGGTTTGGGACCACGCTTAGGAGACAGTATAGTCATAACCATTGTTTAAGTTAACTACTTGCATGAAGAAAAGAGTCTGGATGCAGACAGAACAATGGAAAGGAAGAAAGGAAACTCCCTCGCAGTGAACCTTGTGATGTGCAACACACAAACTAAAGGACGACAATTACAAAAGTGGAAGCTTCCTCAAGTGAATCATTCCCAGAAAATATAGGCATGTGGAAGCACTTGTTGGATCGGGATTGTCCTTTGCTGCCCTATATGCAGCACCACAAAGAAATTTGTAGTAGAACAGAACAGTGGAAATGTTGTGAGTGAACTCATGTTGTGACTTGAAACCTTCCTGTGTTTCTTGAGATGCAGTTCCTGTGTGCCTCTAATTGTCTTTCATTTAGAAGTTCTACCTTAGTTGGAATTGATGACCTAAGGAGTGGATTCTTAGTGTTTGTCTGCAGGAAGGACTCCCTTTTCTCTTATGCAGAGAGAAGACCCTAACCAGAAATTACAACTAACCTCAAGCATAGGCATATTGTATTTGTTCAAATGAAGGCTGGAGCAGGTACCAAAATACATTATTTGCTCTAGCAGAAATAATTTCACATCATAGTTTGCAGGAATTTGGACTTGTTCTATTTTGGTCCTTGAAACAGGAATAGCTTGAACAAGCTAGGTGATGTGACTCTGGAAATGGATGAATTTGTAGGTTTGCAGTCTCCCTGACAGACGAATCTAGTCTTGAGGATTGCAAATTCAATCCCTGCTGTTACCAGTCCACAAGGGCCAGTTAACAAAAGATCCCTGAGTTAATGATTGCTGTTCTATGACAGGGATATTGGTCTTATTATACACTGAACACAAAGGTCTCTGATCCATATTCGTGCCTTGTTTCCTGCTTGAGATTCAGCACCACATGGTGGTAACTGTCTGCTTCATGCAGGAAAGTGTTCTGCTGTGATATCAGTGAGCAGTAGTATCAGAAGAACATCCATGAATTTAAACTATTATCGCAGTTAGGTGCAATTATTGAGAATCCCTGTAGCGTTGTACAAAAAAATGTTGTTTCTGTCCAAAGATGTTGATTCTGGAGTGTAGCAGTGCCAGTCTGTGACATCCTTAGTTTGAGGTCTCAGTGGCTGCTATAAATTGTACCCTGGAAAATGGTTACTATACGGTGCTGCATTTCAAGATCTATTTTAAGTACCAAACTATATAAGTAATTCAAATCAAATTTATGTGGTGAAAATAGATTGAAGATGAACCAATGGAAGAAGATGACTTCATAACAAAGAATATTGACTTTGCATATTAACTTCATTAACTTAATGTTGTCTCTTGTGTATTGGAAAATTGTTCAAGTGAGAATAATAGCTTTTGAACTACTTACAGGCTAATAGGTAGTGATTGTAGTCACTAAGACTTTGAATAGCTGTGGCTGTTGATTACACAGATTAAACGTGAGTGCAGTTTTCAATATGGCTGATTTTCAAAAAACTCATTTTCTCTCCTTCCTTTTGACTTTCATGGCTAATGACACTGACTTCTAATGCATACTAAATTCCAGGAGTGGGAAATTAAAATCCTCTTCCTCCGTCTCATAGTAGAGACATGAGTGCAGAAGCATACCATATGCTTATTTTAAACTGGCCAGGATTGAAGCTATATTAGTCAAATAGAAGATTGCATTAGGGGCAATTCCCATAGAGCGGGACATGCTCTGTTTAAACAGCTGATTGATTCTAGATGTTTGTAGTATTCACAACACTAATTTTTCATGCACTCCATCTCTTATGTTTTTTCCTCTTATATCTGAACTGTGTGTTTCTTTGCATCCACTGTGATTTCTCAGTGAATGCTGGTTCCCAAGTTCTTTCTCTATTCTCTCCTTTTTTTCCTTCCTTTCCTTTCCTTTTTTTTTTTTTTTCCCTCTCCAGGGCCTAATTATGAAACAGCTTCAAATAAATACAATTTTTAAACAAAAAACATTCTGCTTCCTGTGAACAATGGGCTGAATTTTTCCCTTTATTCTTGGGGAGTTCTTATTCAGTTGGAGTGCTTTGCAGTTGGCTAGGCCTGAGATTTCTGGGAGCTGTAATTGTGTCTCATTAATTCTTACAGTAATGTAGGGTAACTATAAGGAGCATGCAATTAGTGGTCTGGTCAATGAATAGAGCAGTTAATCAGCAGACAAAGGATGGGGCTCAGGACCTATTAGGCTGAAAGGAAGTGTTACTATTGTCACAGGCAGTAGGAATGCATGCAGACATGGCTTAAAGTTGAACTGGTTAAGGGAACTGTGTATGTCTTTCTGCTAAACCAGTTTTCCTACCTGTTCCACTACTTGAGAGAGATTCAGTTAAGGTTGCCTGTTAGAAGTCAGAGACCATATTGGAGGTTTCAACAGACTGAACAAACTGCTTAGGGTATTCACTCACCGTAACAGAGGCAGCCCCAGGGTTTATCAAAAATAAGAAGTGGCTAAAGGGATGTAAGGCATCCTTAGCTGTTCCTCCTCCTCAGGAAATGGTCAGTTGAATGGAGGAGACCGAAAAAGTTTAAATCAGCCATTGTGTGGATTGTCACTGAGTCATACTCTACATGTTTGTCTTCGTAATGAACCTTGTTTGTTCTGAATGGCTGTGCTTTCAGCGCATGTAAATGTATGCAAATACTCATAACTGTTAAAAAAATGGTAGTAGCTCTTACGGTAACACTTAACCTTCTCTGCTTTTATGAAGCCCTGTCTCTTACTATATCTAGGGTTTAAAAAGCAAAAATTACTCCAACACTAGACAGTGCTTTGGTTTGATTGTTAGCTCCAGATCAGAACTTCCCGTTGTTTCTGCCGTTGAGAAAATATAAACCTCATGAATTCTGTGAAATGTTATGACGTAGGATGATTATAAAGAAAAAGGCTTTATCAATAAAATACTGCCCTTGAGTAACTCTTATTTCTAGTAGGCTTTGCTTCAAATAGAAAGTAATTTCTTCTCTTAAGTAAAGCAGACGTTTGGCATAAAAAAGCAGTAATTAAAATAACTTTTTCTGGGGAAAAAAAAAAGGGAATTGAACTTTAATAATTAACTTATATCCAGAGCCTAGTGTTTTTCTCAAAACTGAAAGTAATTTTTTACGGTCTTCTTTGTATTAACAGGTCTGGAGCTTTATCTTTTCTCATGGTATTCACATCAGCAGCATGTAGCATTAGAAGAATAAAGTCTCTCAGGCTTTATATTAAGGATTCAATTATTCTGTATAATTAGCCCTGATTTGTTAAATATTTGAAACATTTTCTACTCTTAGGTATGGAATAGCATACTGGAGTGATCAGAACCATAAATTACTTGTACCTTTACTCAGAAAATGCTAAAATGCTTCTTATCAAATAATAAGGAAGATTAAGCCTAAGTCTCTCTCTCTCTTTCTGTTTGGATTTTATTCCCACAAGAAATATCAGTTTTGTCCACAATATCTCGTGTATTTCTCTTCCCTTGAAATACAAAGAGGCAATGGATTCTGGTATAAATTAGGTAGAATTAATGAAATTTATGAGTTGTAACTTGTGCATTGAATACAAAATACTTGAGTGAAGCATAAGTTATTTATTTTGCTGACGCCATCGTTGTCACCCGTCTGCTTTTTCATTCTTCTCTGCCTGTTTTTGAAACACTTCAGGGCTGTGGAGTCTTGGGAATAAGTTTTTGTATGCCATACATAGCAAATCTTTCCAAGGTCACATTTTGCTTTACTGTGTCTTCTTTTGAGGAAGCAGGGTAGACTGACCCGACGAAAAGAGAAAATGGTAGTAGTTCTGCACTCAGAAATTGGCTCTTACCTCATACATATGCTACTTTTCCATTTAATTAGAAAACGATTTCTCATCTGGTATCAGACAGCATCAAAAATGTTGCTGCTCAGTATCTCTGATAAGTATTATAGGTATAAGAGAAATTACCTTCCCCTGCCCCCAGTAAAGTTGTTCCTGTTGAAACCAGTTCAGCTGTGGGGGATTATTGATCTGGAAGGGGTCTTAAATAATTCTAAAGTTACTGAAATATTAGTTGGAGAGGTAGCAGATGAATTCTGGTCTTCCATAAGAGCACAATGGTATGACTCGAATAGGTGTTACGATCGAAATTATATGCATTCCTTACGATATGTAAAGATTAATTAAAGGTCTTTAATCCTCTTTTAAATTATCAAAACATCTACCTCTTCTTTTCTGTTTACATAGATACACATATATTTTTACTTATCAATAAGAATTAGCATTACTCTGATGGACAGTGTAGGGCAAGGTAGGTTAAACAAATGCTGATGTTATGAGAAATTCTCTTTTCCTTTCTCATGGTATAACGTGAGTCTTATCTGGTGTACCTGGCCTGTTGCAAACGTCTCAACTCTGCAAGAATCCAAGAGCTGAAAAAATTTATAGCTGATAACTAAAAATGTAATATCAATGTATTTTAAAGTGCATTAACTTTAAATAAATCCATCTGCACGAGTCCTGTTTCTTCTGGTACAAGATGACATTGACTATCATAACATAAACACGTGGACATTGTTCTCTAATTTAAACTAGTTGTCTGTGCTTCACTGGTTGTCAGAACAGAGAGGAAGTAAGGAAGTATTGCACTCTGGCCAATTGTCTCATCTGTTTTAAACTTTGTTCAAGAGTATTTTTATTCTTTAAGTGGCAGGTCTGATGTTATCGAAGTTGCTGCTTAAGCTGTTACTGTCAACAGATCACCCTCCCATTATGAAAGAGGTCCTGGATAATTAATTAAGAAAAAATCTGTTTTTTAAAAGATGTCTGAAATGAGATGAGGTGAATACCTCCATAGTGAAAATCATTCCATTATAACTACTTAATGTGTTATTTATACAGCATTTCTATCCTGAAGACTCACCTTAGGGATCAGGCTGTGGTGCACACAGCAGTAAGAAATTTTCTCAATCAATCAGCTGAGGAATAAATATGTACTGCTGAGAGGAATAGATTTGGTCGAGAAAACAATTTACATCCAAAATTGTGACTGTAAGAGTGCCTCCTTAACTGCAGTCTAGCCCTGGAAACACCTAAGCTCTGCAAACAGTATTACCATTCCATGGCGCACAACAGCCCTGTTCCGCAGCTCTCATTCCCCTGCTCCTTAAGCTTGGCTGGGATCCAGGAAGCAGATGTTCTGGGTTCAGAATTACCTGGGAGAGCTGATCTGGTAAATGTTCCCAGAGTACACGGTATCTGTGGACATCTTCATCTCCTCATAAAATGCAGTGGCAGCTGCTACCGCTGGGAAAAAGGTGGTGCAGCTCCCTTTTATACAGCATTACAGTGGCTAGAGTCTTGCAAGAAATGCCTGAGTGGGCTTGTGTTCTTGCTGCATATTGCCTTGCAGACTACCCTACCTCCTAGAGTAGAGGTTAGTCTGAGCTAGGAAAAGAAAATAGTTCTAGTCCTTTAATGGCTTTGCATATGAAATGGTTTGTCTGGAATCTGAACCAGAATCAATTCAGTGACCCAGAAGAGAATATGGAGTATTGGTGTACGGCACGCCCTGTGTAATTTGTCACAGCAAATAAACTGATCTATAGGCTACTTGCTGCAACTGTTTTATAACATTTTCTATATACAGTTTCTTTAGCAAGCCTGCCTGACTGTCACAAGAGCATGAATTAAAATGGCTAAGAGCAATAAAAGGTAGTCTTTCTCGTGGCTGTGCTCAAAGAATATTTCTTGTGATTGTTGCTTCTCATTTGCAGTAGTCTGCACTAAAGTAGGAAATAAAACCCTTCCTGACCCTTTTTTCGTATGTTTGAACTGTGATGATTTGGGACATCTATGTACAACTTACTTAGAAATCATGATTGACATTGTGACATTGTTATTGTGTTGCAAACTATCTCTGCATTTCTGCTTTTGCTCCCATCCGCCCGTGGGACTGATAATGGACACTGTACTTAGTGAACATGTTTTGACTTGCATATGAGAAAAACTGGTGGTGTTTGTTTTCTTGCAAAGACCTAGAGGATGCAGTGTGGAAAATGTCCACATTGACAATAGCATAGTGACAGATATTACTTCACAGGCAGAGGAAAGAAATATTTAACATTTTTTTAAAGAATGAAATGTTTAACTGAAGGACCAGAGGAGAGTAGGGGAAGCAGTTTGACTACATAGGTGCCCCGTGCCCTGAAGACAAGTCCTGAAATATATAAGAAGGATTTTGGACAGTATGAACTCCTTCCAGGGGTGAGGTCCATAGTGATCAGAATTTGCCCAGAGCTGACACCTCTCAGTTTGAATCCCCTCACTGTCAGCATCTCTGCCTGCATCAACTTCAAGTTTTATGTAATCTTGGAGTTGCACATAACTTTCTTCCTATCCACATTTATGTCTTCGTATCACAAAGTAAGAACAGTCATACAGGATCAGACTAAACATCTGTCTAGCCGGGTATCCTGTTTCTGACAGCAGCCTGGGGGAGCGTATAAGAAAATGTCAAGCATGCAATGATCCTTTCTTGGTGTACTCTCCTACCTTCTACTAAATCATGGTTTTGGGACTTCCTGAACCAGAGATAGTACTAACATTTTTCATCCCTCCTCTCAGTTCCATTAGTCATGTAAGCCTTGGAGATTTCCTTTCTATTTTGTTTAAAACCACTTTGTTATTTTCTTATATGCAGTATCTTATGCAAGTGCTCGCTCTTCTGCTGAATTGTAAAGCTCAGACTTTTTTCCTTATTTAAATTCCTCTTTGGGATTCTCTTCTTCCTTGACATCTTCCAGGATAAGTTAATTGCTAATTTATTTCTATTTACTCTGTTAGTTAGCCACTTATTAATGTGAGGGGAAGGGTGTGGGGCTCCCTAGGGAAGCTGCTGGCTCTACCGGCTCCAGCAGGATGGCTCCATTTTAGCTGCTGTGCCAGAGAATAGGGAGGAGTTCAGGTGCTCAGTCCAAGACAAAATAATTGAAAGCTGACAGTTCCAGAAGTCTCTCAACTCCAGAAACCTAACGTTTCTGTGCAAGACAAACTTGTTGTGCAACCCAGGTGCCAGTATGACAGGAAGCAAGCCAATTGCCACTTACACTGGATTTAAATGATGCGGATAATCAAACAGTAAAATCATTTATTCGGCTCTTGGTACCCAGCCAGTTGTGGCTGGTTCTTTTCTAAATCAAACCTTGTCTGAAAAGGATAAATGGTGCTCCAATGCACACTGCCTCCCTACACCTTTCTTGCAGCAGGAAGTAAATGCCTCTGTGGAAGAACTGTGGTGTGAGCAAACACAATATTGAGCCAGGAAATGTTTATCCAGGAGCATGTGAAAACCTGAAGGAAAATGTAGGTCTAAAAAAAATCCCATATCCAGCAACTGCTTCCCCCTCTCTCCCGAATGTAAAGGAGTTTAAAATTACTTTATATTTTAGTGCACTTGGATGTTCATAAAATAAATGTTAGTAGTACTATAATTCAGACTTTGATCCATTGTTTCCAACTTCAGTATTTACTCCTTCTCTTGGAGAATTTAATAGACTAGCATTGGTATTGGGAGGAAGAGTGGATCCATATCCTTAGTAGCTATAGATGTAGAAGTCTCTAGGCTTCTACATTTGAAAACATTGCCCTTCCTACTAAACTATTATAATTGTAACAATTTTGACTACTGAAAATTTTATCATAATATTAGATGGGAAGGATTAAGAGAGGAAGTAAACTCTAAAAACCTCATACATAGTGAAGAAGCCAGAAATATTCCTGAGTCATTCTTTGTCACATGGTTGCCATCTCCAGCTATGACAAAGAGTTTATTTTTTTTTTTTAATTGCTATTTTTATATGCTGATAGGTCTAAGTGAAGTGATTAAGCCACTGGAACACAAGATGCAGTCTGTGTGTTAGCTAATCCAGTACTGACCCCAACTTTCTAGTCTCTGTGGGAACACCCTCTTGCTTCAGTGTCTTGTCAACTACTTTGAATGCTCTTAATCCTACTCATATTTTGTGGTATAGCCCAGGCCAGAAATATGTCCTCAAAATTCAGTCTAGGCAAATTAGAAGATATTAAGGCCCACGATGAAAGGGTTTGCCTTCTAGGCAAACTCATATTTTTCTCAAATATTTCACTGTCAATTCAAGCAATTTCTTGTTCCTCCTCTGTGTCATAGCAAAACCAGGCTGAAATCACCTGCTTTTCCATCTTCCCCTTCCGGTTCTTGGTAATTTTTGATGCTGTGCAGCTCCTCCATCACTTTCACCTCAAATTGCCCTCCTATTCTCATTTCCACATGGCCTCCCAGTTGCCAGCTGCCTCTCAAAGTAAGTCAAATGTTGCTGTTCTTGTAGTTGATTAAGGGATTAAAAGAATCTGGTGAGCAACATGGATATAATACATGGAAAAAGCTCTTTCTGTCATCAAGTAAGTAAGTTATGCCCTGCTTTTGCTTTCTGCTGCTAAACTCCTGCTTGTTGAGATCAATTTTCAATGAATTTATTTTAGGTTAATTTTATGCTTTCTGGATCTGAACTGCTTTTGGGTACAGTAGGTTGGAGGCCACTTGTTAGCAGTCTAGCAGCAACGATAATTTTTCTATCATCTTTTTGGGTTTTCAGTTGTAAAGGGTGATACACTGGTTAAAAAGTATGTTCTAAATTTCAGGGGTGGTTTTTTTTGCTTATGCCAAGGAAACCTTCCTGTGCTTTGGAACAGAAGACTTTGTAATAAGCTAGGATTTGGAGGTGAGAAATTTTCATCTGTAAAAAGTTTTATTATCCTCATGGAATGGACTAATATCCTATCAACAAAGTTATGCTGATGGAGGGGTCTGAGCATTAGGCATAATTTTATGGGTTACGATTTTTGGGAACTAAACCACAGCACATTCTTACTTTTATATGAACGGCTCTGACTTAAAAAAACACTCTACTGCACTCAGGTGTGGTACAGTACTCCTCCTTTTCATCCACTATTTTAATTTTGATTTATTTTGAATGAGGGTGGATATTGAGTTAGAGGACACAAATGTAGATGATACATATGTGCCAGAACCTCAGGATTATAGACTAAAATTAAAAAAAACAATTATAAGTGCATGCAGTTGTGGTTACCTGCCAGCTGGCATGTCTTCTCTGCTGGTCTGCCAGTAACCTTTAAAAATTTTCATTGTAATAATGGTGAAAGTGGTATTGGCCTACAAATATTTTATTCTTCCCTGTCATACTGGTTTGTTAAACTTGTACTGTGCTTCATCATCCTCCTCTTACTACTATGATTACTTCTATTATTATTAATTATAGCCAAGCTGTGTTTAAGACATGCTAACTACTACAAGAATACACCAAAGAGATAGTTCTTGCTTTGAATATCTTGCCCTCTGACCAAGTGACAAACCAAGATACACAAATGGAAACTGCAGTGAAACTCTGTATTCAGTAGTACAGAATGGAAGCTGAGCATACCATTAACATTATTGTTACTGAAGTTTATGAAGGCCTCAACTGAGAGAATGAAGGTAGACTTGAATGAGAATGAAGGTAGACTTGAATAATAATGAAGTTGCCATATAGTTATTTATGGGAGTTGCCTTTGAGGGAGAACATCGTAGAAAACACCAACACACTTAAAACCAGAAACATGTAGGCATGGGAGGTACCGTGAGAGTGAATTAAGGGCTTAAGTCAGTCTTTTGATACTCAAAATAGATACCCTTTTCTGAGGAATGGGCTACAGATACAAGTAAAGATGAAGATAAGTATCTTACATTTTATGTAGTAGAGAGGGCTGTACGGCAAGTAATATCCAGATTAAAGTGAAGGAAAGGCACAGGTTATGGACAAACTTGTGTTTAGGGCTAGATTCAGTGCTCCTGGGCATTGCCTTTTGGTGCTGATGGTCTGGAGAGGTGGGGCTGTGTCTTGCAGACATCCAGATCCTGAATCCACTCCTCCATTCCTGCTTTATCTTCATCAGGTGGAGTGGCTGTTGAAATACAACTTTGTGTGGGTGCAAATCATCATCTGATTCACTATGAAACTGTATTTCCAGCTTTTCAGTAGCTCTGTCTGAGCTACTCTATACCATGCCAAGAAAGCACAATTTGTATCCAGCCACCTAGTAATGATTGCACTTTTGGGACAACAGGGTTAGCTGTTGCTTTGTACAAGGTAGTGTTGTTGATGCTGCTAAAGTTGTGGTTGAAATCCACGCTCTGGAACCGTACGCCAATGATCATGTGCCCATTAATGGATGCTGATGATACTCTGAATTGTTAAGATACTGATGTTCTGCCATGCCAAACACAGAAATTGAAGAAGCCTTGAGGATCTCTGAGGAGGATGGACAATGGGCACTGTATTCCAAAGACCCTTTTAATGGAAGCAGAGGCAGGCTCTTGGCAAGGTATCATACAGGAGTGGCTGAAACTTACCAAACAGGTTCTAAGCAAAATTTAAGAGATTGATTTTTTTCTTTGAAATAGTCAGTTATCTGCACTGAATTCAGTGCAGCCTCTCCACTCATCCCTTTCCCATAGTCACTGTGCTGTAACTCCTTCACTCACCATGTTTCCTACCTTCCAAATCAAGACTTTGATCCCGTGTGCCTCCTCTTCCTCACCCTTCTGCATGAAACTTCCTTTCCCCCTGACATGCGTTGCAAGGTCTTGGTGCCAGGCATCCTGTGTGTTGAGTTAGAATGGTGATAATGAAAGACTGGGTAATTCAGCCACTTTGCTGTCCTTTTCACTTCAGTTATTAGGAATTTAAAATTATATTTCGTTACTGAAATGGTATCTCAGTTGTACTGACTGTGTAGTTTACCATTGATCTTACTTGCTGTATTTTTAAAACCTAGTGCCTGCTGCCTTTTCGGTTGTTTTATAGATGTGTAAAGGACTCTGAAAACAGTTACATAGTGGAATTTAACAGTGCACGGTGTATTTTATTAGGATTAAGAGCTTGTAAATTAATATAGTAGTTCTAAGAGCTTCAGGGTATACCTGCCTAAAAAAATAGCAATAACAACTTGATATGATATCTGTATGTTTGCTTTTAGTTTGCAGAATGTCTCTGAGAGACGAGCTTCCTGCCAGCCAATTTATTTTTGAGGTAACAGGGACTGTCTAGAAGTACATTCAGAAGGAAAACACAGTAATTAATTTGTCACTGAAACCTGAGGGGTCCTCTTCCTCATATAGGTGATAATGAAGGTTTTGCATGTAATTAGCAGGAATAATTAGCACATTTCTGGTAACAAATAGACTGAGTGGTTCTGTGCAAATAAATTAATTGTTGTGCTAACACAGGCAATTGTCTCTTTATTGTCTGACAATGCCCCTTGTTTGCACTAAAGCCTACTGCAGACCTTAGCAGCTTTACACAAACAGGAAAGAGAATCTATAAAATTGTACCTCATCCATCTGCTTCTGAGAATCTTCAAGACCACCAAGGGACTTGTTTGTCAAAACTTGTTAAACAATTTGTAATTTTGAATGTGTGTTTCACTATATTAACAAATGAATTGCTCAAACCAACTTAGTGGGTAAACTAGAAAAACCACACTAATCAATCAAACGCTGACTCTGGGCATCTAGGAAAAGAAATGTCCCCGAAAAGTAACAGCAGTAAATTTATAGCAAAGCTGAATAAATCCCAGAATTCCACATATAATCACACAACCCAGAGAAATTGGTTTTATGTATTAGATGTTCCTCGTACTGCAAATACATACTGTGATGTGTGTGCCCCTTGCATCACTGCTGTTAAAAAGGTAAAGTTTCACAGGCCTGCTACTATGTATCCTCTGAGCAGCCTTAGTTTAGACAGGGCTTAGTCAGCCCCAGCCCACAATTTCTGGAAGATCTAGAAAGCTAAAATTGAGCTTTCTACTTCGGGTGTTTTGTTTCATTCCTTTTCGTCACCTCCCCTTCTTTCCCCTCCTGTATTTCCCGTCATCTCAGCAATAAGCTTACATTAGCTTCTGGGTCTTCATAAATAAGGAAGTTGATGATTATGGTGAAGTCTGCAGATAGGTTTCATCTCTCACATGTATCTGTGGAGAGGAGGGGAGAGGAAAGTGAGAAAACGTAGTTTGAAGATGGGATGCTGCAGGTGCAGGTTTGGGTAAAATAATGAATTTTGTTTGTGGGAAGTACTGGATCTTCTACTTCTTGTTGCACTAATAATTCCCCAGTCTTCATCTGTAATGGAAACAATGAGAATATAGTTGATGGGTGTCTCTTTGCCTTTGAGGGTAGGGTTACTATACTTTTCCAAAATAACAATTTGTAATTTCATTTCCAAATTAGTGTTTATATTGATGTGTGTTTTGATTTCTTTTTAATCATTTCCTCACTTTTCTCTAGTAGCCATGGCACTGTGCAGTGCTTTTATGAATTCATGTTAGAATAATAATAACAGTAGAAAAATTAAAGTAAATCTCAGAACGTAATGGCAGCAATTTTTGGGGTGAATGTCTAAAACTGCATTTTTTAGTAAGGAATGTTGCTTAATAGGGATTTGGTTTTTTTTTTTTGGGGGGGGGGGGAAGGGGGTAGGGCGGAGGGGAAGGGAGAAAAGGCAGCCGTTTCCTAAAGTGATGTTTTCTGGAATGAAGTGCTTCAGTGAGATTTTAACCACTGGGCCTTCACAACCCTTTTTCCTGCCTTATTGGAGATATGCTACTCATTGTACAAGTTAGATGTTCTTGCTGTAACTGACTAATAATGTGTACGGGAATATGAAACACAACAACAACAACAAAAGCCCCACAGCCAGACAATGCTTTTGCAAGTGTCTGTACAATTGTGAAATTAAGGCTTGTCCATACTTGTAGCTCATTGACTTCAATCCCTTTACATTAGTGCAGTGCATGTCAGCCAGCTGACTTCTGTGAATCATGTCAAGTGATATACAGCTTTGGAAGTGTTGAGATGTTCGTTAAGTGAAACTAGGTGAAGTATAAAGATATTCTCTACTAAAAGCACTTTTTGTGCATCTGTACAGTCTTCCCAGGGATATCCCGGGCTTCTTCTACTGTTTGCTTGTGTGACCACCTAATGTCCAGTGATTATCATAACAAGATAACGTCTGTGTATAAATGATGGTGTGGAGAGGGCTGTAAGCCCTGGATTCTGTGCAATCAAGCATTTTATTTTTTTTTGTTCATGCAGTTTCTCAGTCCTGAGCTAAGATTTGTAATTTATTATCCAAAAAGGAGAAAGCTTGTTAACAATGTTAATATTAATTAGCAGTTTATATGGAACTGAAGAGACAAATGAACATGGGCTCAGACAGTGCAAAGTAGGGAAGAGAGATTCTGAATGGGCTGCCTCAATATTCAGGTCAGCTTTAGGCCCTCTGAATTGTTTGGAAGGTGTGTGTCTTCCATGAGATGTGAAGGCTTCTGTCATCCAACTTTGCATCTTTTACCTGCTGGATTTTTAGGCAAAAAATGTTTTGCTTGTTGGGTCTAGTGTAATTTTTCTCTTCCATTTTAATTCTCTTTAAATATGCAAGTACACAGCTGGTACTTGCACTTCTGTGGTGTCTCTCTCTGGCAACGTGCTTGTTGATCTCTGACACTCTATAGCTACTTTCAAAAAAAACTAGGCGACCAAGATGGCGACACTGCATGAGTTACATAATAGAAGGCTTGGAGGAAAATGAGTCTTATTTTAGCAGCAGAGGCAGAAAAGCATTCAAATTTTTCTGCCTCGTAGTTCATCAGTACCTCTAGCTTTGAGCCAACGTGGGGCAACATGAGGTAATTTGGCTGAGTCATACCATACAAGACTTTTCAAAGAAGAAAGGTATTATATAGTACTTTAAAAATTTTGGTAATTTTTGGTTACTGCAAAATTCTGTTTATCTTGTACTAGGCTGATTGTTGCCAGCTAGAAAAGAGAATTTAAGCCAAAGGATTGTTCATATCATGAGGAGGTGGCAGTAGAAGTCCTGGTACAGCCTGGCAGACTGGTTGACACAGTCTGTGATCCACTCTGCACATCCTTTGCTCTCCAAGGGCCCCTTGAATGTACTGGGTGCCAATGTGTAACCTGTCCTGAGTGCCTGCAGCCCCTTGCTGCAGTCCTTTGTGCAGCTGTGTTAGTGTGTGTGATGTACAGTAACTCTTCACATGGGGTTGGTAAGCCCAGCTGTGTAAGAGGGAACTATTCAGTCATGTGATGAGATATATATATTTCTCTGAGGGCCTCACCGTGGGATGCATGGTCATATGTCGGCAGTGTGCTTGGTTCCAAAGGGGGGCCAAATGGCATGATAGATGGCCTTGATGTGTGTTGCAGCTACAGGGCTTGGCATCACGAGACAATAGGTTAAGTGACTGCGTGACTTGTGCTAGGACAAATGTTGACAGGAGAAAGATAAAATCTAGGATTAATATTGTTCCCATTAAAATGTTTCCTTTGGTGCTAATTCTGCCTGCTGAGATATGCTATTCATATTTGAACTGCGGCTGCACACAGAATCTGGTAGGATGAATTGAGTGTAATTCCTCAGCATTTAAATAAAGCACAGTTGCTTTAGAGACTCCTATATGTGATGACAGCACTGTGGTGGTGAAATAGATGTGCTCTTCCTCTAATTCTTGCATTCTATTTGTAACAGTGAGCTGAATTCATGTCCTTTGTATTTTGCTTCATGAAACCACTTGCAAAACTGTTATCCAATACAAATTAAAGTATCAGTAGCTGATCCTGCATCTCAGTGCTTGATCTGCATTTCACAAACTGAAATAAATCAGGGTGTGATAGACAGATCTTAGCAAACTTCTGCACTGACTTCACAACAATTGGGTAACACCAGAACTTCTCGGAGTCACACACAGCATGACCATACACAATAGTGGATAATGCAGACACAAGAATTTGTAGTGTTTACTCCAATCATATTCTGCAAAGTTCTATCATACAGTCCAAATCCCATATAGAGGGGAACAGCTTTAGCGAACAGGTAGTTTAACTTTTCATGCTGGTTTTCTTTGAAGGCTCAGTAGTACTGATAACTTTCAGAAGCCTTCTGGAATTTGCTTTTAGTCATTGCTGGTAGCCTGACTTTACATGGTAGGATTAAGTGAGGACACTGGAAAAGAGCTGGAAAAGATTTTCTTTGGCTGTTGTTTAGATTGTTTTTCCTCTTGATTTAGTTTTATCTAATCTCTTCTGGGCACCAAGCAGAGCTGAAAAGTGAGTGACTTTTTATCTAAATTGAAGTGATAGCAATTGATCAGGTTTTCATCATCTGTCTTTGCTGTCATTGGAGCTTCCTCTGTGATCTGCAGTTGACTGAGAGAAATGAAAACTTAATTGAATTCTTTAGCTTACTGGATGTTTATTTATAGATAGGCATGTTAAAGTATGGTGATGTAGGGCAGAGTTCTGTTTCTTGCCATGAATATAAAAGCTTTATTGATTTCATTGAGAGCATGAATATATATTTGACATCTGTGAAGAAGCAGGGTGAAACTTAGTTTTGTACCAGGACTTAGGAGCTGGTCGTGATGACTGAAAATGGAACAGAGAACTGGGTTATCCTGGTAAGGTTTCAGGTACTGCTTATCTCCCGCCTTTTAATTTTGTTACTGAGTCAAGGACCAAGAAGTTTTTTAAAGAACACATTTTTCAAAAGCATGCTGATCCCAGTACCTCTGTGGAATTTGATACTTTGTCGACTCTTCGAGAAATGTTCCAACATTTTGTTTTTAGTTCTGCTTCAGTTTCCCTCATGTACAATCAACACTGATATGGACATCTTATTATACAGGTTTTGCTCTATTAGAACAACAGCATCACTGTGCATTAAGTAGATGAGCAGCAGAGAGACATTCAGCCTTGTCAGGCGAAAATTAACTTCCTAAATGTTTGTGAGTAATTCAAAGGCAGCAAAAAAAGTTGTCTCAGAGCAACAGCCTTTTTTTGTTTGGATCTTTACCCACTGGTTCTTCCTAATGATGCTCACTGAAGTTTACCAACACCACTTCGAAACATTTATTCACTCACAGCCTACAGATTACAAATAGCAGCTGAGCTTTTGTTGGGTATTTTTAATATTACAGAGGGGTAAAACTAGTTTCTATGAGCACTGGAGTTTAAACTCTTTAAATACAAATCAAATGTTTTCCTGCAGTCAAATAAAAAACTGTTATTAAAACTATGGGTAAAACTGGAATATATTTCATAGTAGGAAGGCAGGTTCTAGGGGGCATTAGCTCTTCTCTTCTGCCCCCTGAGAGTGTTGTTAATTCAAATCGCTCATCAGTTGTACCCTGTTGTTTAATCTGAATGAGTACACGTAATATGAAAGTTGCTGTGGATAGCACTGTCCCTTTCTAGCCTGGAGCATCTCTCTCATGAAGAGACATTGCAGGAGCTGGGCCTGTTTGGTCTAGGGAAGAGAAGACTGAGAGAGAATCTCAATAATGCATATTAATATCTCAAAGGAGGATGCCAGGAGGATGGTGCCAGACTCTTTTCAGCGGTGCCCAGTGACAAGACAAGGAGCAATGGCCATAAACTGAACACAAGAGGTTCCACCACAATATGAGGAAGAACTTCTTTACTCTGAGGGTGGCAAGGCACTGGAACAGGCTGCCCAGGGGGCTTGTGAAGTCTCCCTCTCTGGAGACGTTCAAAACCCACCTGGACATGTTCTTGTGTAACCTGCTCTGGGTGGCCCTGTCTTGGCGGGGCGCTTGGACTAGGTGATCTCCAGAAAGACCCTTCCAACCCAAACCATTCTGTGATTCTCTGTACCCCTGCACCACTGGGGGAGGAGGAAGTGGACAATTTGGGAGTGCAGTTGAGCCCAGCAAGAGTTCTTCTAAGTCCAGTCTGGTTTGCCCTGGATGGTAATTGGTGAGTGATCTCTCCTTGTCGTCTTAACCCGTGAGCTTTTCGTTCTATTTTCTCTCCCCTGTCCAGCTGAGGAGGAGAATGATAGAGCAGCTTTGGTGGGCACCTGGCATTCAGCCAGGGTCAACCCACCACAGTAATGAAATAGACCTGATTGTATCTGTGAGCATCTTTGAATCTGTGGATTCCTGTAATCAATTATTTCTACTGCTTAATAAGAAAACAATAATGAATAGCCTTAAACTTCAGTAGGAGGGAGAAAGAACTTATTTTAAGAATAATCAGAAAGCTTTGCACTTTGGTGGTAAGACATATGAATAGACAAATTCATCCCTTCTAATTTTGAATCCATTGTCAGGTTGAGGGTTCAACCACTGAATCTGCTTTTTGTATGGATAATCTATGAAGGGAGGACTGGAGCAGGAAAAAGCAAGGAATGTCTTGCTTTCAGAAATAAAAGTGTAGTGGAAGAACACAGTGATTTCACATGAAAAAATCTTCCATGTGTTCAAAATATTAAGTACCAGAATAAGGCAGCCTTTTTCATGGCTGATAAGAATCAGTTTCAGTTATAAGAAAAAATGGATCCCAAATTTGAATTTTATTTTTGTGACTCCTTAAAAAAGAGGATGAGATATTTGCCAAGTTTCAAACTCTACAAAGTCAACTCAGCCCTCTTATGAGCAATTATGCAATAGCAAAGGCTGCCAAGGGCTCTTTTGTAACCAGTATCACTGGAATATGCAAGACTCAACAAGATGCTTATCTGTCAGGAGTGGGGTAGGATTAGCGAAATTATGCTGCAGGAGGCTTGGATTTAGATAGCCTTTGAAATCCTACTGACTGAAATTTTTCCTAACCCAGATGATTCTAGGAACACATTGTAAGAGCTGTTACATAATGGGATTAGCATTAAAAAAAAAAGTATATATTATTTAAAATATTTTTAATGTTTTTTGTTCATTTTTATTCTGTCTTCCAAAAATTAATTTGTTGCCAGCATTAATGCATTTTACATGAGTTGTCTAATATTAAAAGGAAAAAAGAGCAGAAAAATTACACATGTGCAGAGTTTAATTATGATTAATCTTTAGTAATGATCATTGGCTATTTTCAGATAACAGAAACTATTCATAACCATTTTTCTGTGAGAAGAATAGGTGATCTGGAATTGATTAGTTGAGGTCTTTTTGCATCAAACCAGATTAATGCAGTATCACATAAGGGATTATCTGGTATTTACTGAGAAACAGTGTTTTCAAAAACTTCTGTCCTTGAGGCAGAGCCTTTAGGTTGGAAGTTTCATCCTGGCTTGGACTCCACAGCCGTGCTTAGCTTTCTTATGGGCCTGGTTGTACCTTCTGGGGCAATGTATGTATGATGGCCATTGTCCTTTATTGAGAACATTGGCTTCAGTGGAGCAGTGCATTATAATAGCCCTATGCAGAATGGGTCCAAGGAGCTTTTAATTTCTGGTGAGGTAAGATAAACTTCCCAAACAGATCTATTTGTGAAACTGTGAGTCTTACAAGCATTATAGAGTCATAGAATAATTCGGGTTAGAAGGGAGCTTTGGCATTCATCTAGTCTAAACCACTGCTCGAAGCAGGGTGCACATCTCAGTTAGACCTAGTGGTGAAGAATGAAAGAACACCAGAGAAGTTCATAGCCAGTATTGCACAGGAAATATATGACTAATCCAAAATTCTCAGTGAGTCCTAGAAAGGTGAAATGGCTTTTGTGGATACTGACTTGATGGACACTCCTCAAACATACTGAACACCACTCATGTTACCCACTTTGTGCTTACATACACCACTAACACCTAATTTTGCCACTTCTTCCAGGAAATCCAGTATTCCTCTGTTCACAATGCTATCTTATCCTTACTATTCCTTTTTTTTTTTTTTTGCATGATTTTCTTTTTTTTATTTTCTACAGTTCTCTTTATAAATTTTAAGGGGGGGAAAAATACTGTGTAGTTTAAATATCATTGAAACAGTGATTTCTGTCCTGCTTTCAATTTCATTGTAGTGTGGTTTCCAAAATTCCGTAATTTTTCAGATCTAGTTAAACTTCTGGTTAGTATGTGGTATCTCAAATGGGGCAGGTGAGTATGCATAAGGAAAATGAAGGTATATGTGAAAGAAAGGTCTTGCAGGTAAAGAACAGAGGAAAGAACCTAAGACACAGGCAGGCAAGAGGAAACCGAAGGAGTTGATTCAGGAGAGTAAAGAAGCAAAAGACAAAGGCAGTGCCCTGAAGTTGACTGCAGTTTTACACATAAATGTGCTGGATAATGAGTTGTGGTAGCTGAGTGACCTCATGAAAGCTCTGTTCCTGCTGTAGGTGAAGTTGAGGCAGTAATTTCTTTTGATTCCATACCTGAATCTGACAGAATATGCAAGCTGAAAACCTAATCATGCTCTAACATGGCATGAAGAATGAGTCATAGTCATCTGGGGACTGCAGTTCCTATGCTACCTCTGGCACATTGTAGTTAGGGTAGCAGTGAACTATACCTTCCAAGGAAATCTGTTGTCTTTTTGTATGAAAACCACTTTTTGTCTGTGAGGATATACCTCAAGGTGATACTCTTCAAAGATAACCCTCCCTCTCCAAGCTCATGACCTCCCCAGTAAATAGGGGTATGGCTTTCAGCAGCAGTTCCAGTGCGATTAAAAAACTTAGTCATAAATTAATGATCTTCTGTGTATTTTTATCTTTGAGGCTCGAGGAGAAAGTATTACAAAACCTGAGAGACTCATCTAAATTATCTATTAACCTTCTGGAAAGAATCCAGAAGGTGATAGCCATTTATTTCTGTAGACAAAAGGAGTCATAGAATCATAATCTCAAGTTCGAAGGGACTCATAAGGATCATTGAGTCCAGCTCCCTGCTCCTTGCAGGACTACCTAACTGACCCATATGACTAAAAGCGCGAGCCAGAAACATGTTAGAAAAAGTGAACTTTCCTGGAGTGTAATGTATATTCACAGGAACCATTTGTTAAGTCATTTCAGACAGGCCCATTTGCATCTGATGCGTCTGGCTGTGGTTAATTTAGAGAGAGTAAGTTCTTAACTTAGTCAAGTAAATTCATCAGGGTAAAATTACTCACCCCATCTGCACTTGTTCCAGGTTTCTCTTATGTGGAAAAGCTTTCCTGTCGTATTTAACCTCACCACTTACTCATGTGACATTGTAGACACCTCTGGTGAAACCCTGACACACTGAAAGTAGTAGGGAAACTCCTGTGGATTTCCATGAGGATTTCTCTTTTACAAAAGAACCTTTATGAGAAAATCAAAATACATATACATTTCTGCTTTGTGTTAGAGAGTGAATATAAAAACTGTGACCATACCTAATTAGATCACATTCTCCGCTACACCGTTTTCCTGTTATTTGACCTGTACTTAATTAAGGAATTACCATTTCTGGGTGCATCATTCTACAAGTGGAACTTAAAATTCCGATATCACCTTGAGCTTATATTTTAATCAAAATGTAAATATTTCTTCTCATTTCAACCAGTTCCTCACCTCTGTTGCTGATGGCAATAGATGGATCTAATATTCCACTTTTTTTCTGTAAATTGTTAATCAAAATATTAAGAACAGCTATCTGATACAAATCCCATGCAAAACATTCTTGCTATACTATGGTGAATGGATACTTTAAATTCTGATCTTCTGTTTTCTGTCTATAAACCAATTACTTAGTCTTATAATGTTCCTTATCTAGTCTCAAATTTTCCTTAGGGCAGCTTATATTTAATATTGCATGCATTAATCCATCAAGTGAAAAATTGTTAAAGGCTTTCTGAGAACTATTGCTAGAATAGTTTGTGTCAATGGCTATTTCCCCTAGAACCTTGAAATTAATAAGATGTTTAGACATAATTTGCTCCGTAAATCCAATATGATCTGGTTTTATACATCTTTATGGAATTTATACATCTTTTATACCTTTAATACTTCAGCTACTGTTTTTTTTTTACCTGTTTTAAGTGGTGCTGAGGCCAAGTTAAAGCCACTGGGTTTGAAGAGTTCACCTATTTGACTCTCAGTGGGTTCTGGAGAGCATTATTTTTTCCATTATTTAGTTTTAGAGCACAGGTATATAGAAGGTTCTGTGAAGCAGTATGCTCGGTAGCATGTTAGCTTAGACCAAAATGAAATTAAACACAATTAACACAATTTTTTTTATTTGTTATCCATATGAACTTTTTATCTTCAGCATGGTATATTCTTGCATAGTCTATCAATGTGTATTTTAACATATATAAAAATCTATATGACCTACACAGAGACAAATGAGGAAAAATGTCACTAAAAAGCAGTAATAACTGTTTAGAGTTGGGTAGCAAGTGGAATCGGAACCAAGAAAGTATACCAAGATACTTCAAAAGGGCCTTAGCATCTGAGAAAATGGGTACCGGATACAATAGGTGCAGATGACAAATTAGAAAGATAGATAGCCAAAAGTAAGAGTAACTGTTATTGTTGTGTTTGTGTGGATGCTTTTTCTTTCTTAAAACATTTAGATGGATAGGTAGGGTTTTGTTTCGTTTTCTTTTTTTCCTTTTTTTTTTTTTTTAGTAAGTTTTCTATAATCCAGCCATTCAACAGCCTCAAGAGTCAAGACATCTGCCCTGGAGATGTACTCATGCTTTGACGAGCCTTAAAGCATCATGATTTTTGACATAACGTTCAAATGAAATCTTTGATGCTTGACAGCTGCTGGCTGCATGGAATGCTCTTTTCTGTTTAATTCTTTTTCCCCTTTCAGTGTGATGTTTATTGCATATAATAGGAATGTGCGTCATTTTGCAGAACAGTTTTAATTCCCTTTTATCCAAAAAGCTTTCTGTAAAAGTGATAAATTCATAGGAGTTAACATCCTTTTGGTGGAGAATGCTGGCAATTTTAACAGCTGTGTATGTATGTTTGTAAAAGCGCAGACTAGGGATAAAAGGCTATGTGAAGTTTTGCACGTGGTAGCAGAAAGATGCCATCAGATGTAATGCTGGAGCTGACATTATCCTGGCATCCCTGACCAGTGCTCACTGTACATTAGAGAGGAGCTGCAGCTGGGAGGCTGTTGGGCTTCACAGAAACAAAAGCAAATGTCCCACAGAAGCAGTTGCAAATGCTGTTTATTACAGTGCTACTAATGTAAGCTGTAAAGCCAGATGGTATGGCTCACAGGTCTCATGGATATGGTTGAGTAATGCAGGAGTAGTCCCATTGTACAGAATTACTGTGGCCATAGAGACTTGAGGGAAGAAGTATGATCATGTACTATTGGAGTGGACAACTCATGTTGGCAGTAATGGCTGCCATCTCTAATCTGTAGAGTGATCAGAGATCCAATTATGACTGATAGTTTACGCTGAAGCTATGACAACCCTTAGGGCAATTTCTGTGCAGCATTTTAGTTTGTGTTTATTAAAGGTGGCATCTGCCCAGCTGCTCTTAACCAGTGATAATCACTTTTCACTCAAGATAAACAGAAAGAACAGTCACCTCTACATTTATGTAGCGATGGTAGAAACAGTAAGAAATCAGTGTTCAAGACTGTGGAAAAGCTGAACGCAAACTAAAACCAATGGGATAAGAAATTTCAAAGAATGCTTGTCATTTCAGCTGATTTGCAGGTATTTGTGGATGAGGGACATCTGTGAACAGAAAGAAATGAATAAAGAGAAGCAGAGATGGCAACAGGGAACTTGGAGATGTTTGCAGAGCTTAGATGTACAGTACTTGATGGAAGGGCAGACTTAGGTTTCAAAATAATTATGTTCACCTATGGTATTTTTTATTCAATAAAACAGGACTTTATATACTTTTCTTCCTCCTCCTCGAAGCAAGTGAGCAAGGACCCAACTACTGGCAAACGCTAAGACAAATGGGAAACAAACTTTCCTTAATCTAATCAAACCTCCGTACCTATGATAGATTTTCAAACATGCTCAGGTCTCATTACTACTTTTGGGGTTACTCCTGTGAGGTGCTGAAAACTCTGCCTCTGAGCCAACAGCATGATAGATTACGTGAGGGCTTTTAAGTGTGCATATAGTCCCATGACTTCAGTGGGACTATTTACATGCTTAAATTAAACGTGTGCTGAAAGGCTTCACTGCTGCAGAGCCAGAATGCCTGATGCCTTGTAAGACTGAGTCCTTGGAAATCTAATTAATACATTTCAGTGCCAAAGTGAGGACAAAGTTCTTTTGAAAGTCTGTGAGTTAGGTGTCTAAATGTTGAATGCTGAGTTTTCCTGAAAATCTAGCCTTCAAACATTAATCCTGGTCATTTTTACTGTTAGTCACTTTGGCAGAAACATTCAGTCAGTGTTTTTAGTTCAATCCTGCATGTTGTTTACATTTCTAAGGTGGGGGTTTTAATACGAACTAAATAACACATGGGCCACTGTAGTTGTTTGTTTATTTTGTGGCTTTAGACGCACAGGTGCAGGTCTCTTCCAAACAGGCTAAGATCTGATGTTTAATTAGATTTAAACACGACACACCTCTGAAAATTAAGTTGTCTTTGATTTTTAAAATTACTCTTTCCAGAATGTCTCAAAATCAATTTGCAGCAGTTGTCGTTATGATGCAGATTACATCATGCTTGTTTTCATGCATGTAGGGCTTCGAGTCTGATGCTAAACCAGTATCAGCCTTTGCTCTACTCACGTTTAGGAAACACTGTAATGCTAACTGTTGTTTTATGGATGTGGCTAAGGTTGTATCTATTTATACAAGGTTTACTGGTTGTGTTATGCTTACAAATTTCCATAATTAAGACTCTGGATTCCATAATTACTGCTGCAAATGAGAACCATTTTGCCAGAGCTTATTTTGATTGTCAAATTGAGGAAATTTTAGTATTATGCAGCAAAATCATGATTACAAGCGAAAGGGAGTAGTTTAAACAATTATTGGTTTTTCTAGATAAAAAAATATTTCCCCATGGTTCCCCAAAGTTTATGAACTTTATTCATCAGCAACCTATGATTCATGGTTTGTGACAATCTTGTACTCACAGAGGCTGACTCAGTGGCATAGGAATTTCTGTAATGCATCAGAAGCAGTTCAGGCTTGCTATTTTGCCACCAAGAAGTACTGGCTTTTGGTATTTTTTAGAAAGTTTTTCTCTATTAATGATAAGTCAAAAATAAATTAAAAAAAAGAAGTGATGTCTGAATAAATCCTCAACACGGCACACAGTGTAGCTCAAGATGTTACTACCTGTCAGCAGAGATCAGGACAAATTCAAAGTTTGCGTCCCATGGAAGGAATAAAAGCCACACTACAGTAACATTTAATTTCAGAAAGGGAAAACACATAGAAATGAGAAAGCTTCTTGAAAAGAAATGTAAAAGAGCAGTTGACGGGATAAAATGATTGAAACCCCTACATGAGAGGCTCAGAGTGTAAGTGTACCACCTATAAAGAAAACATTTTCAAAAGACTTTTTCCTAAAACCAGCTTGGTCAGAAATACAGCAACAAGATACTACTCAGAAGTGCAAATGACAGATCAGCAGGATGGGATGAATTGTGTCTCAAGGTTCACAGTGCCATTGCAGAAGTTCTAGAACTCAGATTGTTAAATTATTAGCTATAGTGTGGAATTTATGTCCTAATCAACCTCATTATTAAGGGAATGACTAATGTTGAAATGTGTTGCCTTCTTATAGAGTAATAGAATCACAGAATAGTTAGGGTTGGAAAGGGCCTTAAGATCATCAAGTTCCAACCCCCCCTGCCATGGACAGGGACACCTCACACTAAACCATCTCACCCAAGGCTTTGTCCAACCTTGAACACTGCCAGGGATGGAACATTCACAACCTCCCTGGGCAACCTATTCCAGTGCCTCACCACCCGAACAGGAAAGAATTTCCTCCTTATATCCAATCTAAACTTCCCCTGTTTAAGTTTTAACCCGTTACCCCATGTCCTGTCACTACAGTCCCTAATGAAGAGGAGTCCCTCCCCAGCATCCCTATAGGCCCCCTTCAGATACTGAAAGGCCGCTATGAGGTCTCCACGCAGCCTTCTCTTCTCCAGGCTGAACAGCCCCAACTTTCTCAGCCTGTCTTCATACGGGAGGTGCTCCAGTCCCCTGATCATCCTCGTGGCCCTTCTCTGGACTTGTTCCAACAGTTCCATGTCCTTTTTATGTTGAGGACACCAGAACTGCACACAATACTCCAGGTGAGATCTCACGAGAGCAGAGTAGAGGGGCAGGATCTCCTCCTTCGACCTGCTGGTCACGCTCCTTTTGATGCAGCCCAGGATACGGTTGGCCTTCTGGGCTGCGAGCGCTCACTGAAGCCAGCTCATCTTCATTTTCTCATCGACTAGCACCCCCAAGTCCTTCTCTGCAGGGCTGCTGTGAATCTCTTCTCTGCCCAACCTGTAGCTGCGCCTGGGATTGCTCCAAGAAATAATAACTATTTGAAGATTAAAATCAGGGGGTAGGAAAAATTATGGGTTTTCATAAAGCGGTTGTCAGTATGTTCTCCCATTGAGTCCAGAGTACAACCTGAAATAATCAGCATATTTATAAATAATTTAATAAAAGTTTATGATGAACTGCTAAACATGAAGGAGTGTGTGGATATAGGTTTTGGGTCAGGCTATCCCTAAACTGCAAGTTGCCAGAACTGGAAGGGTGCCATAGGAGAAATTCTTGGTTTGTTTCTATAGTCTTTAGCATCCTGTGCTGTCCACCTTCTGGTATGAGGTAGACTTTCAGTCTGAACTTGCTTTATATTCTTATGAGTCAAGTGTACTCTTGCCTGTTTCCTCGATTTGTTAGACTGCTGAAATGGGGGAAAAAAGTCTGTTTCAGTCTGGAGTCTGTGGAGACTTTTATATATTAATTAAAAGAACTTTTTGTCTGGCAGTGTTTGCTGTACCCTGCCAGTTCAGTGTTCCACTATTTCCTCTGTCAGAGCTCACCAACTTTGCAGTATTTCAGGCTGATATCTCTAAAATACACTTCTTAGGAAGCTCTCTTCATAGATTACTTTAGGCCTGAAACAACCAGATATAGTTTTTTTTCACACATCTAGTATTTCCAAGAATTGATCCTGATTTCGTCCTGAGAGAGACAAATAGGCCTAATATCTTTAAACATTTCCTTTCTTCTTATATGTTTTCCTGAAAAAAATCATGATAAAAACGGCAATTAAAATCTTGCCTGATGATTCAGCCCAGCAAACCATACATACCTCAAATATTACAGACATATGCACTATTGTTTATTTAAAAACTGGCCATGTAAAGTTAAAGGCTCTGAGGCCTTTAATTTAAAATTTAAAGGCTCTGAGGCCCGGCAGTGTTGCTGAATAAACATCTAGCAGTAATAATAAGTTCAATACATGAGTGCCAGTGCTAACTTAATTCCACTTCAGGATACCAAGAATCACAGACACCTTCCTCCCAGTTAATTGCTTTGTTTAATTTGTTTGCTCAAGTAACACAATACTTTGGATTATAATAGAGACCAAAAGGTCTCAAGCCATTCATTCCCCAGAGCATTCCAAGAAATGCAGAAGAGGCCCAAACATGTTGAATACCCATCATGAAGAGCAGCTATTTTTTTGCCATTTCTTGATAACAATTTGCTGACATGAAAATTGACTATTATGTAGTGCTTTTGAAATCCTCCTGTACTGTGAATTGTTTAGTTTGCATATGGGAAATATCTAATGGTAGCAGACTGCTTATTTTGGACAGTGTAAAATGACCTGCTATAGGCATCTTAAATGAAATGCTGGCTGAATAATCATGAGATTAATTACAAATCTGAATCATTTTCTACAGTGCCTGCCACTTGGTAGCTAGCAGCCAGAGCAGACATGGTGTTCATTGATGAATGGTTTTGTGGTGCATGTGTGTACATCCTCTGAATATTAGCAAATTAAACATTCAAGGCAGGAACTCATCATCCTTTGGCAGTAAGTTTACTGGGTAAACTCTGATAAGCCCATCTCCTCTGAACAGTATTGTCAAATCTCAGGGTACTGGAACTGTTGAAATGTAACCTGTCTAATATTAAAGACTTCTATTTAGCCTAGAGTCAACAGGCGCTGTTCTTTTTTGCCTTTCTGCTTCCATCTGACCAGGTTGAAACTTTTCATATATGAGCCATATGTTTTTTTTCTTTGTAAAGTCAAGAATCTATAGCTTCATAAAAATAACATAACTGAGGTATCCTTTGATATCAGCTATCTAATCCTTAGTCAGGAGATTTTCCACAAAAGAAAGTATAAATTAAGGAAAACATAGTTGCCCTAGATGGCCAGAATCTAGGGAAGATGCATCATGAAACTACAAGTTACAAAACTTATTTTTCCTTGCTGACTGTATTTCTTTGCTATTCTTCGATACCTATTTTCAAGATTTCTGCTGTAGCGGGAGTAAACAGTAGGTTTGATGTGAAAGATAACTCTCTGTTATCTTTTACAGATAGCATGGCTCCAGAGAGAAGCCGTAATAGCACAGATTATCCTCCTGGTAAGCAACAATTTTCTGAGATAATTATTTATGTGAAGTTTATGTGTAGTGTGTGTATTTAACCAACAGGACTGAGCATTTACAGCTTAAAGAGGGCATATGTCTTTTGCTTACAGGTGCTGTTTGTTTTTCCTTTCTGTTCTTTTGGAAGAATGCACTAAAATCTCCCTTTTTCCTGAGTTTGATACACTGAACATATTCATACCGAATTTCTATCAATATGAATGCCTAACGAATTCTTTGAAAATATCTCATTCACTTTGGCCTTGAAGGTCTCTCTGGAATTCATCACGTACACTGACTATCTGTATTGCCCAGTTGCTTGTAAAAATGTACCTTACTGTCACCTCTTCAATTCATCAACCTAGGATGATGCAGCATAACTTTGGGAAACAGCAGCATTAAATTAGAGATGCAAGCTGCAGACTATAATATTAAAAATGTGTTCTCCTACTGTGGCCTAATTTGCCTTTTTCTTTTTATGCTGATAATGTATCTGAACCCACACTGTGAGCAGTGTGTAGTAAGTTGCTAGGCTTTTGGCATCCGTTACGGACAAACTGTGGGTTCTTTGCAGCTTCAAACAGCAAATGAAATGAGAAGATGGATGGAATTCGTGCCTAGATGTGTGACATGGAAATGTGCCTAAACAAATGTAATTTTGTAGCAGGAGCACTTAACTTGTGTTGAGGCTAAAAAAACAGATCTTGCTTATCACATGAATTAATTAATGGCAAAACATTTCTGTCTGCTGTTGTTACTCAAAGTAAAAGGCTGGGGATTTTAATCCTGTAATTCAGCATATAAAACTGCTGTCAGAACCTCTGGCTCAGGAAGCCCTAAAACCACAGGATGTTGGAAGTATAACTAGGGGAAGGATCACTGGGTGCTTGCCTTGCTCTGGTACTTTTCCTTAGGCATCTGCCACTGGCCACTGTCAGAGCCAGGATATCCAACCAGATAGACCTTTGGTCTGACCCAGCATGGCCACCCTTATGTAAGAATACATGTGATCATGTGTGGTTTTGTTCTCCAGCCCCTTCCAGGGCTGGACCATTACTGAGGATGAATGAAACTGTGACTGGTGTTAATTTTAAAACACTCTTATTCAGGTTTGGAGTCATGTCAAGGAATTTTGTGCTGTCCAAAAATATGAAAATCCACTGGATATACAGTCCTACTCAGAAGAAGTAAATTATATGTGTCCACATATTCTAAAACAATTTGGAGTAACAAAAAAATCATTACTTTGTGATTTAGCAACATGACATACCCTGATGGGTGTTAACCCTCTACACCCTTCCAGCATAGCCTGATATGTGTGTGCCTTGGTTTTACAGAAATAATGCGACAATAAACATATTTTCTCATTCTCCTTGTCCGTTTTGTTTTGTTTTTAAGTAGTACATTCTTTGTAGCAATGTAGCATTATCCCCTAGCATTTATGGTTGAAGCAACCAATAATACGAGGATTCCCATGTTTATCTAGGGTCTTTAGATGTTTCTGCATTGCACACATGACCAATATTTTAAGCTGAGGTGGTAGGAGCCAGGTTTTCTGAGAGGTTATGCAGTCTGCTTGAGATGCACCTGCTTGAGATGCACACTTCTTGAGTGTGTTGCACACTCAAGAAGGTGCTTGAGATGCACCTTCTTTTTACAGCCTTACATAAGCCTGCTGTTTATGTAAGGCTGTAAAAGTGTAAGTTAGAGTTTTGCTAACAATTTAATAAATAAATCATTCATTTAAATAGTACACCCTCTTTCCTGAATCTCTGCTGTCAGGAAAAGTAGGCTTGGCCCTGGCTTATTATCTTATGGTGAGTATACAAAAGAGGCCTTACTTTTACACTGTCTGTCAAGTTGCCTTCCTCAGGCCCTCAGTTAGGGAAAACAGCCCTCGAAGGGGGCAAGTGAATTCAGATTTTATTTCAAGGAAGCATGGTCAAGTGCTACTTTAACTATGGCTATTCTCACAGCAGTAAGCAAAAAGTGGAAAAAACTGGAAAAAAGTGGAAAACCAGTGTACTTGTTGAGCCAGCAACGAAGTTGTTTCCAGACTGGATAGTGTTTGGATAGAAGCAAGATATGTGGGGCAGCTGAAGTCAAATAAGGGAACTTTTCACTGTTATCATGTACCTTTATGGGTATTGACCCTTCAGTTATTTAAAACAATGTTACAACAGTGTAACTCCTCATGCAGATGTCCAAGCTGTCCTTTGATTAGTGCCTGGTAAATATTAGCTGAAATAAAAAATATAAAGGATAATATGGTACAGTTCATTTTCTGTGAGAAGAGCTTCTTATCCCATGCAGTTTGGTATTGCTTGGCTGACCAAATTAGGTGCAGTTGTCCTTCAAATGCCCTTTGGATATGCTGATCTAAAGGTGGTCAGTGGACAGGGAGCTAAATCTGTTCTGCAGTATGGAGACAAAAAAGAGAAGCGAATATTGCAAAGGAAGCAGGAAGTATGAGAAAGTCCTGATTTAATTTCCATGAATGTTTGTTCTAAAGATATAGCAACTTCCAGTATGAAAAAGCTATTAAAATAATCCCATTTCTCCCCTTTTTCTGGAATTTTGCTGATTACAACTCCTTCTATAAGAGTTTGTTTTTTTCCTTCTTCTGTTTTTCCTTTGAGTGCTATTATTCTGTGTAGTTGTACGAGCCTGTATTTAAAATGAATGCAAAGGGGAAAAGAAAATCCTGCACTCGGGAGCACATATCTAGAGGGCCACAGTTTCTGTTGAAATGAGGTTGTTAATGGAATTAGAATCACAGTGACACACTGTGAAAGGCTTCTCTTTATTACACCCCTAAGATTTATGAAGGAAACGTTCCAGACTCCTACAATTCTTGCGAATAGTGGGGAATATATACGTTAGTGTGCCAGATGACATATATTTGTTATATATGCCAGAGTAAAGCAAATGAAGTTTTAGTGTAGATTTCAGCTGAGGTGGCCTTCTGGAGAAGTTAGCTGTTTTTCTTACATTTTTAAAACCTGTATTATTGATCAGATGCTTGACAGCAAGAGATTGCACTAGTCTGAATTAGTTTTATCTGGATTTTCAACAGACTTTAAGAGTAATCATTGCCTACAGCTAATTACAGACATGAATTTACTCAATCGTCTGAACTTCTCCTTTCTGTTGTTCATTTCAGATGCTTGTACTTAAGCTAGTATGATTTAGAAAAGTTGTGAAATGTGATAAATATTTATCTTTTCTGCTTTTTATCAGAACTTTGGCAAAATTATGAGGCCCAAAACTGTCAGGTACTGCCAGATTATTAGGGGCCATGTAGGTGTTAGTGTGGTAATGATTTGGCTGAACACCAGTTAAAAGGAACTTTCTCTATGGAATTTGCTTAAATTGACTGACTAACATATAGGAAAATAAGCTATTTTATTGCAGTTATTTCAGCATAGCTTCCTATGTAGGGATTCTGTTATGGTATAACATTTTTCAGTTTATGAACAGATGTGACTTTGCAATGCAGTCTTTGTGTGTTTTTTCAGGATACTGTGTTTGACAGGGAGGTATTCTGAAACAGAGATGATAAAATACATTGTTCTGAATCTTCATGTGGTCAAGATGCTAAGGTTTAAAGGGATTAGTTCATCCCTGTTTTGCCTTTATACAGAGATTCCCTATTTAAGTGCCAGTACTGATGGAGTGTCAGTGACAGAGCCAAATGTCAATTAGGTTGTGGAAGAGAATGATTCCTCACTGGCTGTAGCTGGGACTATACTTTTGGGAAAGGTATTTTTTTGTGTTTCTTTCTTTTTAGTAAAAAGAGAGAATAAACATAAGGAATGCAAGTGTTCAAAAATTCGGTCCTGAGCATAGATCATTATTTTGTGTTTCTGAGTATTTCTGAAAATGAAGTTTGCATCAATTTTAAGCATTTCCATTTTCATATATGGCCATTAAAATTAGATTCCCAATTTAGGCTGATTGAAACTGACATTTTTCCATTGTTCAGGATAAAGTGTATTGAAGCGTCCTCTTTTTGTTCTAACTTGTAGCAAAAGCTGGTGTTTTTCCTGGGATAGGAATTCTGAGAAATTTCATTTTAAAACATCGAATCGTTATAACCTGATACTTAAGTGAGTTTGCTTTGTTAGTATTGAAGCAATCTAGATGTCAGTATTTTAGGACAAAGTCATAAAATAAATGAAGAGATAAAGTAGAAATTAAATGCAAATTAAAAAAATACGCCAAAAATTCTTCATTAGAAACTACCACCTCTTAAGATTTCATCAAAATCAATAAAATCTTTGGGCTTTGTTAAAACTTCTTTTTCCAGGAAAAAAAAAGTACCTGATCAAATTTTGTTTGATCTCAAATGTTCTTAGATCAGTATAGTAGGTATTTCCTACATGAAATGAACATGTTGTTGCCTTCTATTAGGTGCCTCATTTTGAAAAGTGGGCCTCCACTAATATCAATGAGGGTTAAAGGGGAAACAATACATAGCCATCATTAGTCATCATTATCTGATGATCCATGTAGCCTGAAGATCAAGCATTTGCTTTAAAAAGAAGTCACTTCTTCACATGAAGGAACACCAGATGCAAACTGTATCAATTCCAGGTGGAACGTGTTTTAATAAAAAAAAAAATATTGCCTATACGGTTGTGCAAGTACATAGCTGAATATTTGTATACAGTGTAAAGAATAGATATTGGCATATCTTTGCAGTGGGGTTGGGGGATGGAGGTTCTAGTTCATCCAATCCTGAAGAAATGCCTGTGAATATGAAAAAAGAACTCGGCCCACCAGATACAGGATTTAAATCTTGCTATTGCAACACCACTTCTCTTCCTGAGATATGATATCTGAAACAGCCAGAGGACGGATATATCTGCAGTTAAAAGAAGAAAAAAAAGGCTTTGGTGGGTTTACACATGATATTTTAAAAACAGTGAGAACAACTGTATGAGCAGTAGTAAATTGTGAAGAGGCTGTGGAGGAAGAGATCAAAACTGGAGGGAAGGGGAAGAAAGGAAACTTCAGGGATTAGATAAGCCCATAATTCTCAGGGCATACTTACTCCAAACCTCAGAAGACACTGTGGTTAATATATCACTAGATTTTGACCTGTGCTGGAAATTTCTTTTAGCAGAAATAATGTCATGAATTGGCAAAAAACATATACATTTTCTGTGAAACCTTTTGTCTTTGTGCCAATGTAAGCAAGAGAAATGCTTTTACCATAAGCCTTTCACTTTCCTATAACCCATGATCTTTATTTCACTCTTAACACATTTAAGCGGTGTGCTAAGATTTTTTTCTTGGCTTTCTTTTTATACAGTTTTAGGAGTTTGTCTTGTAATGGGTGGGGGGGTGGGGGGGTGGGGGGGGTGGGATGGGGAGAATGTCCCACTGGCCAGTTACTTCCTGCACATCTTCAGGTCTCTCATATTCAATGGTCACAGCATATCAATGGGCAGCATTGAACATTAAAATGCATGATGTTGAATTAGACTCTTCAGCCACCCAAATGGTCCCATAGGCAGAAAGTTCCTTGAAAGAACTGTCATTTAGCATGCAGCTAGCAAAGAATACGTATTTTAGGCTGAAAGCATGAAGGCATTTAAAGTTTGAATCATAATCATAAATGAACAAGTATCAAAAACAGTGGTGGAATGAAGCCAAGAATTTATCAGTTTTTCAAAACGCCATTTACAAGAGGCATTTTTGATTTTTCTTTGGTTACACATCCATAGATATTATGCAGGCTGATTACTGAATCATGACAGTAATATCTTTGGTGTATGAGGTGGTGTGTTTTGTTTCTGTGAGTTTTTCTTTTGCTACTGTTTAATCTGAAATTGGTCCCTATTCCTGTTTAATTGTCTGCTATGAATTTAGAGGTTTTATGTTGATATACTTGGCATACTTCCATTTTATCCTTCCTTGCCATGCTGGAAATGGGCTCCAGATCAGACACTGAAGTACATGCATTTACAATCATTCTTTGAAAACGGGCCTATCCCCAGAAGCACACATCTGCTTCTTGATGCTGCCTCACAACTCAGAGTGGTTGTCATAGGTGCAATCTTTCAGTGTCTAATAATAGTGGAAGAACTAGTACAGTCAGAAACTCTCTAGATGTTTTCAGGCTATTTGGGAAGGCCAAGGGATTGAAAACTTTGATTCTGGATCATGCAGAATCTTTGCCTGATTGCCTCCATCCAACATCAGGAGCATTTGAGTATTGCCAAAGAAAAACGGCTCTCTCTTTTTGAGACCTTTCTGGTTAACTGAAGTGTATGCCTTGTTTGTGTATTGACTAGCATAATTTTTCTTCACAAATCAAGTACAGCACATCTGGAGAAACCTGCCAGACTTGCTGCAATGTGTTTTTCTTGCAGTGCATCAATGATGAGTTGCTTCACTTCAGAAGACTGTTCTTCCATTACACTTTCTTGATTTTGGTTGATCCCAGTAGCACAGAGGAATACCCTGCTTTGTGACACAGGGCTGGTGTTTTCTGTAATGCTTCCACTGGTGTGTGGCTGCTCTAGCATGATATATTCCAGTCTGTGCATTTCATTATTCTGGGGGAGTAGTGACATAACATGACCTTTCCTATTTTGTGTTTTTAAAGTCATGGCAGCAATTATATTGTCTCTAATGCAAAGGGTCGTTCTAAATTTTCATAGAGAAGACTGGTCTTCAGACTCCACATCATATATTAGGAACAGAAAAATACTCTAATGAAGGGTTTGAAAATGCATGCAATTTTTCATGTGTGATATCCTGGCCTTACATTTACAATGTGATTGTAAATAATCACCAACATTCAGAAATAAGGCAATAAACTATTTTCCTACCACTTTGGTATACCTCACAAGCATGACCTGATTCTATTAATGTACATCCTCCTGAATCCCATTGCACTTTTCTGCCTGAAAAGTGGCCCTCGAAGAGGCAGAAAATATATCTGCAAAGTCTCTCAATTCCTGCCGTGTGACCACATGAAAGTGAAGCAGAATTCGGCTTGCTGTGGGAATTTTCCTAGTAATACTGTAGAGCACATTTAGAGGAAACCAAAATTTTCTACTTGAATAAATTTTGTTTTGCTGATGAAATCTGTGGTGCTTAAAGTGGAAACCCTCTTTGGTAACTGAACAAAGTCATCAGGTATGTTATCTGACTTGACAGTCTGGTGTTTGATTAATCAAACTGTTAATTTGATTTTAAATGACTGATGCTCTTTTAGTATGTCTGACTTAAGTGCCTGTTTATAATTACGGTACTGAATCAAAGGGTTTTCTCAGCCATTGTACAGATTAGTTTGGAACGATGTGTTTTGATTTCAGTAGTCGTAAAAAACCTAGCATTGGTGTTTACTTTAAAGCACAAATATGTTCAAAGAAACACATAGTTAAAGTGATAAAGCAGTGCCCTCACACTTTTTATCTGAAAAAGGAATGCAAGGGTGCAAATTTTAATAAGTTATATAAACAGCACACTTTATCTTCTAAAGAGATAACCAGTTTGGGGGCATTCATAGCAGTTTGATTGGTGCACACTTAGCTTTGTGTAATGAACATATATCACACAAAACTTTGGTAAAACTGCTGGAGGAAGGGATTTAATCTTGCATGCAGCTGTTTGTGTTTTGTAATTTGCTGTGAATTTGTAAATTCCTGTGAACTTGGAAACTAAGTAATGGTATCCTGTAGCATAGCTCTCTGTGATATGGTGTTTTTTCAAGTGGATTGTAGTAAATGTTCAGATATTAGGATATCTGATCTAGTGGAAGGTGTCCCTGCCCATGGCAAGGGGTTTGGAACTAGGTGATCTTTATGGTTCCTTCCAACCCAAAGCATTCTATGATTCTATAATACCTGAATGTTTGAATATAAATGAAGTTCATACAACATGGGTAAGGTCCTGATCCTATAAAAACAGCCAAGCACATGCTTCACTGAAGTCATCCTTGTAGTTCCATTTGGCCTGATGGTTACAAGAACTCTTAAATGCAAATCAGATGTTTCCACAGGCTTTATGTTGTTATTTCAAAGTGTGTACCTATAACTGCAGGAGAGTGTCTGTATTTGGAAAAAAAATACCAAAACACTAACTTCTGCAAAAAACCTCTTCTGAAATAGTTTATATTATGGGTAATCACTAATGTGGTAAATTCAATGACTAGTAAATGTACCAAACACTTTAAAAGTATTGGTCTTGGTATAGCAAAGAAAAAATTACTGGAGGCATTATTTCTGCCTATTTTTAAATTCTACATGTCTCAGATAATACATTATCATCCCTAGTTTTCCTCATGAGCTGCTTGAATATCTCAGGGGTGTATATTGCAATACTGCAACTATATAGCAGATAATCCAATCCCTTAACAATGACATTATTTTTTCCAAGTGTATTTTTGGGCATTGTAGTTAAGTGGGTGTTTAAAAAAATATTCTAAATTTAAAGAAAGTTTTCCATGCCTCTTCCCCCCCCCAGCTATATACATTTTTAAGAGGCTTGATTTTCAGAGGAAAGATACTCGGCACTTTCTGGAAATGAATCCCTACAAGGCAAAACCATTAGTCATTCTTGAAAATCTTGGCTGAAAGACACTAGACAACACAACCTCTATTTCTGTAGGGTTTTCTGCTTCTTTTTTCTCACATCTCAATTTCATAAATTTTTCAGTCACTGCAGCCTTTCCAGAGTACACATACATGAATTTTGACTGTAAAACTAAGCTAAACCACCTTCTTGATTCTTCCCTTTTAGTTTTTTATATATCATATAGATCAGTATGAAAGAATATGAAATCCTTGTTTTTTCCTTAGCAAGGCATCTTTCTATTTTGGGAAAAAAAAAGAGTCTCTCAAGGAAAGAAGCATGAAGAAATATAGCTTTGCCTCTCCCCTACCCCTACGCAGCTGAATAGTCTCATTTAGAATAACCCTTGCTTTGTTGGTACGTCACTAGCCTGGATTTTTTTTTTACCTGGTTTATTGAAAGAATACTGTGTCCCTTGTCTCTGGTGAAGTGTATCCTGAGAGGTAGTTATTACAAATACATGGATCTGATAATAAACATCCTGTTTCATTCTCCCTGTGTCAAATTCACAGCAGGTTACTTACAGAGCAGTGTACATTTGTGAGACCTGGGTGCACTGGATATCCTCAGGACTCCAAGGGGGACTGATTCCTGGGTCGTGGATGCAGAGTTATTCTGGGCTGGTTTACTTTTTCCATCTGTGCTCAAAACCACTGCAGGTTTGCAGTGAGGAGCCACATCATTGTTCATTTTATTCTAATTTAGACTGTTGAAGATCCTTCCTGGGGGTTGCAGATTGCAGTGATTTAAAAATGGAATGAATTTCAAGTTCAAACTAGCTAAGTGTAAGTGTCTACCAGGAACACTGAGCACAGTCTAAGGCAGTGGCAATGATTATGACTCTACAAAGCCACTGCACCAGTGAGAATGGTATTTTTCATAGGTTACCAGAAGCCTGCAGGGCCAAGTGAAAGACAGCATCATCTGTCCTATGTGTTTCTCAGGTTTGTGAGTAGAAACGTTTTTTGAGAGTGAAGAGAAAAAAGGAAAACTCTTTTACTGAAAGGACCCTAGCAACTGGGGCCAGAATTAATTTCAACTAATTGTAATACCCAGCTGAGATTAGGAGCCCTGTTCTATAGCCCATGAGAAGAGGCAATTTTAGAGTGGCAACACTGAATTATCCTTTAAAGCTGTCTCTCAGCATTGACTTATATAGGCAACCTTTGTTGATGGGGCTCCTAATTAGGCACCCTGGAGAAATTCCTGCAGTTAGTGAGATGAATTTGGATCTCAGTGAAATAAAACTCCCTCAATTTTTTCTTCTGTACATAGCAAAAAAATTATATAGAAGAACATAAGAGCATTTAAATTTAACAGAAATGTGTGTTTTTAATCTGAAGAGTTGATCACTAAAACTTACTTTAATAAGCACCTTGCCTTGCTTGGCTAAGGAGATGAGTCAAAGCATAGAATTATTTTTTTCCCCTTAGCTGATTTTCATTGGTACCACTTTTATTTTGTTTAAGCATATTTTTACAGTCTTAAGTTAGAAATTTCCAGTTATATATCATAGTTGATGAGTATATCGTAGTTGACGAGTATATCATATTTGATTATGCTCTACAGAAGTATTGTTTGATTTGGATGACTCTCTTCAGGAGAAATAGAAGTAATGATACTATTTACCTGCAGTGTAGCTGTAAAGTCTACATATAGACTTTGTATTCAATTGACAATAATAATGCATGCGAATAAACATTCTTTAATAAAAAGAAAAGAATGGGCTCTTTTCAGCAGCCGAACATTCGACAATAAGTTTTGGATATACTTCACTCACTCTCAATCTAGGTCTTTCTAAACTTAAAATTTAGACTGTGAAGAGCAATTATACGTTTTCAGTTTCATTTGCATGTTTTATATGGATCTCACTAGGTCTGCACAAAGGCAAGAATTAGGTTATTTTCAAATCAGATAAACCACTGCAACGTGGCAGAAGAGCTCTGTATAGAGGATTTAATATCTTAAAAAATGTTACTGCCATTCATTTAAAGTAGTCGTGCAAGTTATCCATATTAATTCATGGAGCCTGGAATAGGCATTTGCTTGCAGATAGTGCTGTCCACTGTCTTCTGTAGCAGTGACCTCCCAAAGAAATTCCTTCATGAAGAAGACATTTCTGTGGGGAAAAGGAGAAATGTGAACTAGTATATCCTAATGGGTTGCTTCTACTAAATCATTAACTGGATCTCTAAGCCTCTGTTCTGGCAGTTCCAGCTCGTGTTCTCCCTCAGAGCAGCTTTGGCTTTAAGTGGAATAATTGTTAACTGCAGCAGGAAGACTGAAAGTGAAGGGAACTGGAGTTTATACTTAACAAAAAATTCTGCTGCAAACCTCACTTGTTCTGGTGTCCTGACTTCATTATAAATAAATGTCTATGTGTTATTATGGCTGTACTTAGCTCATTATTACCTTTTTTCTTTGGGTGAGGGGAAACAGATTTTTATATATGTAATTAGGAAATTGATCCTGTACTGCCTATGGATTGAAGTCAAAAGCTATTAACTTCAAGTATTCACAGCTTTAAATACACTGAGGCAGAGTATTTAGAAGAAAAAATCCCAACCAGCTGTACGGATTTACTCTCATGTGCAGAGAGCGAGTTACTGGTGTTAAGTTGCACTACTGGAATTTGTGCGGATACGCACGGCATTTAGTAGTGAGGTTGAAGGAGTACCCGCTGCTGGGCGGGTTCCTAAACACAGTTTTATCCACACACCAGTTTTGGCTGGGAGTTCACACTGGTTTTAGTACAACGCATTGTTGGCTCCGATTTGCCACATCCCGGGCTTGCCAAAGTGCTGATGCTCAGCTCTGGACTGGTCACTGCAAAGAAGCTCAGCTGAACTGGAATAAATATTTGCAGTGGTATGGAAGGGGAAGGAGCTTTCTGAACAGATTATGGGAGGTCTTGGACAATATGTCCAAGCTACTCACATCAACTGCTGAGGGGAGCAGCTCGAGAGAGGACGCCTTCAACACCTGACCGGGCGGAAGCTCAGCGTCCGGGAGCCTCAACTCAGAGAGGCGAGAGACACCCAGGGAGCCTCAAGTCCTCGACAGGACCTGCCCGGGAGCCGGCAGCTCAGCTGACGAGAGCGAGCAGCTGACTCACACGGGGCGGAGCCAGGAGCGGCGGCACCAGCCGTGAGTGGGTAAAGGCCCGCAACAGGGAGCGCGGGCGGTCAGGAGCCAGGTGGGCGTCGTGAGGGCGGGGTGGTGAGCGCTCGTCCTATGACCGGGGCCCGGTCCGGGAGCTCTGCTCTGGCCGCCCCGGCGGTGGCAGCGTCGGCACCAGACAGAGCCGACGAGAGGGGAGGCTGCAGCGCAGAGCTCGGAGTGCAGAGTGCCTGCACTGGTCTGGTGAGGGAATGGTGCACAATGGGCAGGGCTGCACTCGGTGCTCCCTGGTGGAGATCCTCCTGCAGCAGGGACTGAGCTGCGGGATGCTGTCAATAGGCTGCAGGATGTCAGGGAAGCTGAGAGGAAGCAGGAATGCTTGCTCCTGGCCCAAACTGTGCAGGGGCCTCAAACGTCCCCTGTAGCTCACAGAGGAAAGAAGGACGCCGTTAACCTGGGAAGCTGGGAAATAGTAACAAAAAACCAAACCAAACCAAAACAACGCCCCCAAAACCCCGAACCAACAAAAAAAAAAAGGAGGAAGAGGACAATTAAAAGCAAGGGGCTTCCTCCTAAATCTGTTGTCCCCACCCAGAACCGCTTTGCTGTCCTGCAGGGGGCTGATGAGGAAACACGCTCACACCAGAAACAGCCGGCTGTGCACTGGTAAAGAAGATCTCTACTGGTGCTGCCAGGAAAAAGTGGCGTGTCGTAGTAGTAGGGGACTCTACACTGAAAGGGACAGAAGCACTCATCTGTTGGTCTGACCCATTCTCAGGGGAGGTGTGTTGCCTACCAGGGGCATGATCAGGGATGTTGCAGAGAGGCTGCCTGCTCTAGTAAGACCCACTTCTAGTGATCCATGTGGGTGCTAGGGTTATAGCTAGCAGCAGCCCAGAGAACATAAAGAAAGACTACAGAGCCCTGGGAGAGATGGTTAGGGGCACTGCAGCTCAGATAGTCTTTTTGTCAGTTCTCCAGGATACAGGAGAGGACCCTAAAAAAGCTAGGAGGATTGGCCAGGTTAATAACTGGTTAAAAGGGTGGTGTCATAGTCAGGGGTTTGGGTATCTTGAACACAGGACCCAAGTTTGTAGGCCAGGTCTAGTGGTGGCTGGTGGAGCTGGTCTGATAAAGAAGGGGAAGAGCAGTTTTGGTAGGAGGGTTGACAGACTGGTCAAGGATGCTTTAAACTAAATGTGTTGGGGGAGGGGGCATCATTCCATCCCAACACTCCCAGTCAGTTGCCAGAACCTATAATAAATGCTTGGAGCAATGCAGAGATATTCCAGCCGCTCCAGCCAATGAGCTGGCTTCAGTTGGAGCTCCGCTCAGATGCCTCTGTACAAACGCCCGAAGCATGGGGAGCAAACAAGAGGAATTAGAGGTGTGTGCACGTCTACGGGGGTATGACATAATAGGCATTGCAGAAACATGGTGGGATGGCTCCTATGACTGGAGTGTTGGAATGGAAGGTTACAGGCTCTTTAGAAAAGACAGGCCCAGCAGGCGGGGAGGGGGAGTTGCCCTTTATGTTAGGGATAGGCTGGAGAGTATGGAACTCTGTCTGGGGACAGGTGAGCAGTCAACAGAGAGTTTGTGGGTCAGGGTTAAAAGGAAAACAACTATGGGGGACATTATTGTGGGGAACTGTTACAGACCGCCTGATCAAGAGGACTCTCTGGATGAAGCACTGTACAGACAGATAGGAACAGCCTCACGCTCACACGCCCTTACTCTTATGGGGGACTTCAACCACCCTGATATCTGTTGGAGGGACAATACGGCCTGGCATAAGCAATCCAGGAGGTTCCTTGATTGTGTGGAAGACAACTTCCTTCAAGTAATAGAGGAGCCGACGAGGAGAGGTGCCATGCTTGACCTCATGCTCACCAACAGGGAAGGGTGCGTTGGAAATGTGATGCCCCAGGGCAGCCTTTGTTGCAGTGATCATGAGATGGTTGAATGTGAGATCCTCAGGACAGTAAGAAGAGCGTGCAGCAAGCTCACTGCCCTGGACTTCAAGAGAGCAGACTTTGGCCTCTTCAGGAACCTGCTTAGTAAGGTTCCATGGGATATAGCCCTAGAGGGCAGAGGGTCCCAAGCTGTTGGTTGATATTCAAGGATCACCTGCTACAAGCTCAGGAGTGTTGCATCCCAGCTAGAAGGAAGTGCAGCAGGAGGGCCAGGAGACCTCCTTGGAGGTGCTGCTGAGGAGCTGAGGTGCTGCTGAGCAGCTCCTAAGGAGTTGCTGAGGAACATTCAAAGGAAAAATGAGGCTTATAAAAGGTGGAAGTAAGGACAGGCGGCCTGGGAAGAATACAGGGTTGTTGTTTGGGAAGCTAGAGACCAGGTTAGGAAAGCTAAGGCCCAGTTAGAATAAAACTTGGCTAAGGAAGCTAAGGATTACAGGAAGGGATTCTATAGGTACGTAACAAATAAAAGACAGACTAGGGACAACATAGTCCCCCTCCAGAAGCTATGAGGAGAACTGACTACCCTGGATTTGGAGAAGGCTGAGGTTCTTAATGACTTCTTTGCCTCAGTCTTCACTGGCAAAGGCTCTGACCACACCACCCAAGTCTTGGAAGGCAGACACAGGGACTGTGAGAATGAAGACCCTAGGCCTACTGTAGGAGAGGATCTGGTTCAAGACCATCTTAAGAACCTGAACGCGCACAAGTCCATGGGACCTGATGAGATCCATCCGCGGGTCCTGAAGGAGCTGGCAAATGAAGTTGCTAAGCCACTGGCCATCATATTTGAAAAATCGTGGCAGTCAGGTGAAGTTCCTGATGACTGGAAAAAGGGAAATATAACCCTCATTTTCAAGAAGGGTAAAATGGATGACCCGGGGAATTACAGACCAGTCAGTCTCACCTCTGTGCCTGGCAAAATCTTGGAGCAGATTCTTCTGGAAGGCATGCTAAGGCACATGAAAATCAACAAGGTGCTTGGTGACAGCCAAAACATGGCTTCACTAAGGGGTGATCCTGCCTGACCGATTTGGTGGCCTTCTATGATGGGGCTATAAGGGACAGGGTAGAGCAGTTGATGTCATCTACCTGGACTTGTGCAACACGTTTGACACTGTCCCGCATGACATCCTTGTCTCTAAATTGGAGAGACATCAATTTGATGGATGGACCACTCGGTGGATAAAGAACTGGCTGGATGGCCGCACACAAAGAGTTGTGGTCAATGGCTCAATGTCTGGCTGGAGACCAGTAACGAGTGGTGTTCCTCAGGGATCAGTGTTGGGACCGATCTTGTTCAGTGTCTTTGTCGCTGACATGGACAGTGGGATTGAGTGCGCCCTCAGCAAGTTTGCTGATGACACCAAGCTGTGTGGTTCGGTTGATACGCTGGAGGGAAGGAATGCCATCCAGAGGGACCTTGACACTCTTGTAAGGTGGGCTGATGCCAGCCTCATGAAGTTTAACCATACCAAGTGCAAGGTCCTACACTTGGGTCGGAGCAATCCCAGGTACAGCTACAGGTTGGGCAGAGAAGAGATTCAGAGCAGCCCTGCGGAGAAGGACTTGGGGGCGTTGGTTGATGAGAATATGAACATGAGCTGGCAGTGTGCGCTCGCAGCCCAGAAAACCAACCATATCCTGGGCTGCATCAAAAGGAGCGTGACCAGCAGGTTGAAGGAGGTGATCCTCCCCCTCTACTCTGCTTTGACTATCACTGCTTTGACATAAACATATTAACTCTGCTTGGGAAACCTCTCCATATTGTAACTATTCTGGACAGAATGCTTAGCTCCGTCTCTGCTGGGTGAAACTTTCAGGGTCTTCTTCACGTTAGATGGACTGTAGGAGAGTGTTGATGTATCTAAACTGGTTTTAATTGACCTAATTTCTATGCAAGGGTTAATCCATTTTAGAGCTTTGTGCAGTTTAATGTTCTCATCACCCAGGTTAGCCTGCTGAGTTCTGGGCTCTGGAGCCAGACTGTTCTTGGTACTCGTACTAGGTTTGTTAAAGCTGCTTTGTATATTTTCAGACTGCAGGTAGGTTAAACATACATTTGTGATCCTCCCATGTCCCCTTTATGTGTTTAAATCCTAAGGAGGATTTTTAAGGATGCCCAACAATATTCCTGCCTCATGTCTAACAATGAGAGGCATCTCGGTTTTTCACATCCTTGAGCCTGCCAGGAGTGGATTCCTCCCTTGTGCCCTTGTATCTAACAGTTACTTGCTGCAATGCTCTGGGTTAGGGCACAATCCCCCTTTTTTTTTTAATGCCTTAATGAAGACTTTGGAAGGTGTCCTGTTGTCTTGGTGATTCTTTGAGAATCTGGGGAGTGGGGAGACCAAAAGAAAGTGATGTGTATGTTTCTCTCAGACCTTCATACATTTTCCCTGCAGATAATTCCAGTTCAGTTCATTTTGTGGATTTCCACATTTCCCTTGCAAAAATCCAATTGTTGCGTCTCCAGCTCCCTAGCCTGAATACAGTCAGTGCAAAGGATTCAGAGCTATCACATTCAGGTTATCTTGCACTTTACTGTGTTCACCTCCTGTCTTCCAGTATGTCCTGATTTTTTCAACTATTACCTGAATTATACAAATACTTCTTTTACAAACATGCTTTAATCTGTGGCTTATTCACAAGTTAGTTTGTATGTTTACTTGCTGTTAATTACTTGAGAACAAATTATTTCTTCTCCCTGACAGAATAACTGATTCATCTGTTAATTGAGGAATTAAATCCAAGTCCTTTCAAAATGGCTGTGTGGATGTGTTTTTGATTAGCATTCCCAAGGCTCAGCCATGTTAACTTGCTTGCAAATGAAAATATATCAATAACTATAAAGGAATTGCAGTCCAGCCAGAGTGTACACAATTTTGCCAGGGAACCACCATGGTACTGCTGTGGTATTGTCATATACCATGCTGGTGGGAGCTTGAGGTGTTGAATGGGCTGGCATCCTGCAGAGCCAGTTGTATCGCACTGTCGTTTCATTGTACTGTGATTCCTTCATATCTCTGCGATCCTTTTGGCTCTCTGTAGTAACAGAAATCTTTCATTTAGGATGCAGGTATCACTGAGCAAGCTATGTTCCTAATTGTAATTAGACAGAAGAAAATATGTGTGAAATTAGTGTTGAGTAGTTACTTTACAGTTCAGACCAGGGCCTGTTTGGGTGAACTGGAATTTTTTTGTTGTCCACTACATGAGTTGGGAATTGAATCCTCAAGGTAGGCTTTATGAATGCTATTTGCAACCTAATGTTTTAAACCTTTTTTATTGTCTGATAAAGTTTCTAAACTCCCTCAGTGTGGGAGGGAGGATACTGCGTTGAACACAGCTATATTTAATATGTTTTCTTAATAGATTTGTAAATGACTGTAAGGGATTCTTATAATTGTCTGGCCTGATGTGATTGAGATGACAAAATTTTACTTGATAATATTTTTAGGAAGTCTATTAATTCTCTTTAAGCAGTGGTGTACAGCACAGGATGTATCCTGTATATATATACACAGAAATATATGTACATTCAGCTTAAATTTGATGAATGAGAATTTGATTGTGGTCAAATTGAAGATGTGGATTTCCAGAGGGATCATAATTGCTAAAGTATAGCACTAGCTAGAAAAGACTTATGTAATTTAAACCAGACTATTGCAGATACATGGATAATACTTCTACTTCAAAATCAGTTAGCATGTTTTCATCTGTATCTTTTATTAAACCCCCTCCTTTTTGATTTGATTCTCTTGTGCTGTGCTTACAGCTCTTATTTGATGGGGAATTAAACATTCACGTTTGCTTCCTGAGTCTTTTCTTAAGCTTGTTTCAGACAAACAAAAGAAAAACAAAGATTGTCTGGAAATTCTGAGTAATTTAGTTTTATAAATCCTTTCAGGAGATCCTGTGTTTACTAAGTGAACTACATGGGGTTAATTTACTAAAGTATTCTGAAGGACTTAGCCAAATGAGAAAAGAAACAGTACCTAGAGCTGCTGTTCTTTGCCAGGAACAAAAGTAAAACAAATCAGTGGCAGGATGAGTGGATCCGGTTAAATAATAATGTCTCTCCAGCAGGAAGTCTGTCTATCACTGAAAGGTGAGACAGCAACATAATGACAATGCCCTATGCATCAACTCTGAGGGTAAAAAAAATCCATTCCACACCACAACCCACCCCCCAAAACCCGTCAATGAAAATATAAGATGACAGAATTCACAACAGCAGTTTTTTTTTGGTCTTTAAGCTCAAGTGTCTGGAAACACATTTCTTCTCTAGGTTATTCACATGCGGATTCCTTCTTGTGGTGGAATGCCCCAGGGTAACTGAGAGCAGAATTTGGCCCTTTCTGTTTGCTCAGTGAGGCTAAGTGCTGCTTTCTCAGTGAAATACCTGCCTTAAAGCTGTACAGCTGCGATATGCAAGAGTAGCTTTGGCATTTCCTTTTTTCGGTAGAGGAGGTGAGTCCTGCAAAAGCTGCAGACTTTTGCATGGAAATGAAGCATGCAGTGGTTAGTGTCACGCAGGAGTTTTGACTGGAGAACTTGGGGTGTGGGGATGCATTTGTGACAGCAAAGGTAGAAATAAGGCTTGCCAGAATTAATATCAAATTATTAAAGCATCTGCAAAAGGCTTTCAGTCTTTGGCTCTCAGTTACCTGCATTTCAGTTCCAGATGAGTGCAATGCTCCTAGGGCACGTGAAAATTCCCTGAAATTCGGCAGTGGTTGTAAATGCTCATTGTCTCCAAGAGCAAATCTAGTCTTAAATATGGATTTAACAGCTGACAGAAGTTTGAAAACTTTGGTCTCCACTTCTAGGACTTTCAGAATATAATTTTTCAAAATCAGTGTACTCATTCTTTTCTAATGTATGAAGTCTTCTCACACTGCTGTCAAGAAATCCCAAATTGCCATTTGTGTGCTTAAAACATCTGCAGGAAACAAAGGTGTTGGGTTGTTTTTCAATGATCAGTTCTCATTTCCATTTGGTAATTGCTGTGAAAGATTTACCTGCTGTAATGTAGTTTATTTTGTCTGGAAATGCCTTTGTTTCTGTGTATGGCTGCTAAGCAACAGGCCAGATATTTACTGTCAAACAAATAAAAAAAAAGCCTCATCTGCCACTTGTAGGCCCAACATCACTGTTACTGAACCACTCAACTGGGTCATCATATTTGAGAGTCAGCTCTAAACTTAGTTTTCCACCACACAGTAATTTAACTGTAGGAATCCTTTCAGCTCTCACATTACCTAGAGAGATTATAACTATATGGGAGTATTCTAATACCTCATATATTATTTATTTTAAATGATTTTTTCACCCCCCATCAAAGAGGAAAAGGAAAACTTACTCATAGGACAGTTATTTTCAAAAGTAGAGTTACCTTCTCGGTTACCCTGGTGCAATAAGGGATTTCTTTAATAAGTTCCTGCTGTGATTAGAGCTGAGTCCTTCCCTTCTATTACCTCTCTTGCTCTGTCCAAAATCAAAATATATTTCTTGGAACCAGCTGGAAAAAAAATAAAGAAAGAAAAAGAGCAGAAAACCCAAGTCCCAGAAGGAGCAGCCAGGCAGAATTGTTACCGTCAAAGGGAAATTACCGTTGAGGCAAGTAGATAATCAATAGTAATCAAGCTGGTGCCTCTAAAATACATCAGTTTCCCTCAAGACTTGCATTATGTTAGTCTGCAACGGGTCAGAGGCCAAGTCAGACTGACTGCAATTGAGGAAAGCTTTACAGAAAAGTCCAGTTGAGATGACATATTTGCAGTTTTTAATTTCTGGAGCTTGACACCTTCTCCAAGGCTGCTTGAAAATTGCAGCCTCTCTCACTATGAATGCTAGCAAGTGAGTTTGCTCCTTCCTGTTTCAGCATGTCTGTGTTAGTGTTCTAGTTAGTTCGGGAACCTCAGATGACATCTGCCAGGTATGTGTACACACACAATTGTTAGGGGGCTAAACAGGAGAGTCCATGAATCATTCTGAAAAGCACTGAGAAGTTTACTGGCGTTGCTAAAGCCTGTTGCCAAAAGTAGGCATCTAATACCCCTAGCTCCCATGCACTGGACTCCTCATTGTACAATATGAATATGCAGATATTTACATGTAAGCTAGAAGAATGAATTTTGTTTTTTTCACCAGGTGTGCAGTGGAAATTAGTGCTCCTGGCACTATGAAAGAAATAGTCAATGAAGCCGTGGCATCCAAATTCTGAACTATTCCAGAATTACTTTTTGCTGTTGCAGGATTCAGCATTTGTAGAGAATATAATAAGCAAGGCCTGAAATATAAAATCCGCTAAAATGTCTTCATAGATTTTGAAGCAGTCAGTACCCATACAAAGTCCTGCTGCGTATGGGTTGGAATATTAATTTTACAAGCTAATCCGTCTGGCCATCTGCTCATCTGAAATTCAAACAGGGCTGTGTATTGCAAGTTAATACCCTATAACAACCGATAGCTATAAATGATCAGCAGAAAATGTCATTCTGTCTTGCTCCTCCATCAGTGAATGAGTATGACATGTTATTTAATACTTCAGCTACTGATTATTCCTGATGGCTGGGGGGCGGGGAAAGGTGAGAAAGGAAATGATTGAGCCGGTAGTGATGTTTGGCATGCATCTTGTGGATCCACTTTTTTGTTGCTCTCTCCTATGGTCCAATTATTATGGGTTGTGCCAAAGGCTAGAGGAAAGACTGTGTTTAGATCTTCAGATTGGAAGTAGCGTGACAAATAATTTCCTCTGAGAATTACTTTTCTGTGGATACAATTGGTCTTGACTGGATAGTCAAGACCAATATTTCAAGCTCCTGACTAGTCTGTGGAAACCATGAATATATGCAGGTTGTTTTAAACCCAGTGAAAATTTGATTTGACATGGTTCCAACAACCAAACTGACGATTTCTATGCAGAATTCAGAAACACATACTGAGCTTTCTGATTTTTACCTGACTTTATTAAACATTGAGTAAATAGCTAATACTCTATGAATCAATATCTTTAAATCACTAATATTTGTTTGATTTTTTTTAAAAACTCAAACTCAGGGATATCAGAACCAGTATTTTCCTTTTTTTTTTTAAACTTTGAACCCAAATTTTAATTGTTTTATTTGACAAGAAAATTGCCTTTGCAATCTGTGTGATTTGAGTAGCTGCTGAAGTCTTTGTTATGTCAGTGCTACACTCAAAATGCTTAAGCTTTTTTGGATATTATGTTCATACTCTTTTCTATATCTTCTTGTGGTATTAGTTCATGTAATAAACATGAAAATCTAAGCAATAGTTAGTTATTCATCCTTTATTTTCTTATGTGCAGTAAAAAAAAACAAGGGGAGTATTTACAGAAATAAAATGTGAGGTAGGATGCAACTCTGAGGCTTTCAATAACAGTTATGTGGCTGACCACCTTTTGTGCCTTTGGAACTCTTCACCTCTGTGAGATATGTAGAGTTAAAGAAAGAAACCTTGTCTTTATACCATTTTGCTTAATGTCTGTTTTTCTTTTTCCTGTTCTGCAAAATGCATACAGTCAAAATTGTTTCACTGAATTGTTAGTGAAAAAATACTGAATCAGAATCCGAATTTTCCCAGAACCTAAATATAATTTACTTTGGGAGTAGTTCCATTTATTTCCCTAGTCTGTGTGAGGAATGGTGGCAGGATCTGAATCATAATGTTTGGAAAGAACTTTAAAGTCTTCAGAAAACTGTAAAATATTATTAAGTGTGTAATTAATTGCTCAAACTTGTAGTCTTCCTAATGGGTTTACTTTGTTGTTGTAGTAAAAGGAGAAGTTAGATTGCTCTAGGAAATACCATTTTGTAAATTTTGAAACCACAGCAATTTAAGTAACACATTTTAGCTTAGGTTATGGTTATGAGTTGCTGCATTACAAAGATTCCATGTAAAACCACTTCATACCATAAGAGGTAACGCCTTTATGTAGGTGAATAATAACCAGGGGAAATCAAGTGGAGACTCAGAAGAAAGTAAAAAAAAAAAAAGAGGAAGATGAATGTATGTAAATCGTCACGTAAAGGAGATGATATTTTTATTGTCTCTGCTGTTAGTTAATACTGAGAGTCAAAATAAAAGGCTTGTGTTCTCTTTATTTGGTACTGGGGAGGAGTTAGAGAAATCCTTTCCCTGAGAGCTCTGAATTACCTTAGTTTTGTTTGGCACTATTCAGGTGCTATAGACCAGGATAACAAAGAAAGCTTTCAGTTTGCCTTGTTGAGGTTCACTGAAAGCGGAGAGTGTGACTGAAGGAAGAGTTTAGTATAGCCTTGGGAGGCAATTAAGTGATTTAAATATTTCTGTTTGCTTTTCACTGGAAGGCACCACAGAGTTTGGAAAAGACACAGTCAAAAATATTGTGTATCATCTCCCAAGCAAGCTGATCTTTGCTATTTCCTACTCCGTCATCACCTGAAAGGAAGAAGCAAATTTGGATACAATTAAAGCCAATACTAAAAAAATACGTGCAATTAGGGATTTAATACTGATGAAGAAAGAATGATAAATGGAGGAGCTTATGATAATATGGGTTAAAAAAAAGATTCCTGATAACTTCAACCTTTTCTGAAACTATTTTCACAAATAAATGACTTGAAAATATGCCAGTGGAGAATTTAGTGAGAAATTTGCTAATCTCGTAAACTGATTGTACTGAAGACACATTATTTTCTCTCAAAAAAATTACCTAACTTGGTTTCTCCTTCTGTGATTATTTTAATTGAGTTTTTTCTACATGTTACTATGACCACAATAATTTTAAAATTATATATTAAATACTTTCTCGAATTGTTGAAGTCTAGGTTCAGGTTTGGGGCAAAGGAACAATTAATGTGTTATTTGCAATGCATTGATAGCGGGCATGTCCTTAAGTCTGTGTCCCAAAGAAAAATGTACGAACTCTTGTTACAGACTTATGTTCCATTTTTCTGCTGTTGCTCTGTCTAATGTTTTTTCTGACAACTCAAAATGTTGAACAAACAAAGTAAATAAGCACTATGGAAACCACAGATCATAAAATATTCATATGCTTAGAAAAAATACATATTTAAGTTTCTTTTGGTCTCTTCAGGATGACTTTTGTTTCACTGTTTCAGTTTCAATAAAAGAGACAGCATGCACTAAAAAGATAAAATATCCATTTATGTTTGAGGATATTGAGCCAAGTTTTGCTATCAGCTGTACTACTGTGTGTTGTAACTTTACTGGGGTTACTGTGGTATTATCTTGACAGAAGTAGACAGTGATTAATGAGGAATGTAGTTAATATATATTCTAGGAAATCTTGAATAGTGGTATCTAACCATAGGCCAGATTTCTCCCATCTCCAAATAGGAAACTAAAATCAGACTCAGGTTCTAGGTGCATTCTGTAGATGTTCATGTATTGTTGTGTGATGCAGTGCAATGCCATACTAGAACACTTTGATCAAGCTTTAATTTAGTGGTTAGAGCACTTTCTTTGAAAACAGGCAATCATAGAATCACAGAACGGTTCGGGTTGGAAGGGACCTAAAAGATCATCTAGTTCCAGCCGTCCTGCCGTGGACAGGCATACCTTCTACTAGACCAGGTTGCTGAAAGCCCCATTTCAGGAGAACGTATTACCCAAGTTTTCCAGGATCTGATTATATGCTTTTGTTGCTCCACTAATATTTAAAGCAATGGCACTGACAATTTTTACCAGAGTCATTTACCCAGTTAATCTATATGTGCTGGGTATGTGTGTGCAGGTATTATAGGCTGCAGGAAACAAGGAAACAAAAGACTAAAAAATTCAGTGGTTTTCTGAGGCTCCATAGTATGGGCATCCCAATAATAAGAAAAAAGAAGAGAGCAAAGGCACTCTAGAAAGTGAGATTTCTTGGGCATAGACCTTGCTGTATTCCAACTGGAGAATACAGGGAATTTGTACGTGCAATATAGTCAAACACTGAGATGGGAGGATTTACATCAGAGGAGCTTATGCTGCTGAAAAGTCATCATATGTTCTACATAAGAGTCTACATTATAAAAAGTAAATGGTCCTAGAACTTCATGATTTGGGATAACTAACCCAAATCATCTGATAAAATGTCAAAGCTGAAGCAGGGAAGATATGGAGAGGAAAGAGCAGCTGGTTGGTAATGTGGCAGCTCCTGGTGGGCAGGAAAGTTGCATTTTTAGTGATGAGTTTGCGCAGTGTTTTGGCAAAGGATTTTTCACTTTAGTATTTACATGGGAGAAACACTGATCCATTAATTCCTGTTGATTTCGTACAACATGAATATCTGCTGCAGTATTATTTGCAAATTCATCATCCATCATCTTTTTTTCCTAAGGAAGCAGAAATCCTTGTGGATTCTTGTGTTACTCTTCACCTTCTTTCTTCTTGAAGGACTGTAGCAAGTGTATGGAGAAAGTCTATGAGAGCATGTGAAGTGAGAAGTTTCTTGGATGAATGGTGGGTTCTGGCAGTGGTCACACAGTAATGTTTAAAAGGATGTACACATTTGTAGCTGGCAGATTGGCCTCACCATATTTGAGAGGTGTCTTCACTGTTGTGTATGCTGTGTGTGCATGTGAAGAGAGTAAATTTCACTTGGAGTGAACAAGCCTCAGGGATCATTTTTTCCCAACACTTCTGTGTAATCACCAGAGCGTGCCACCTCCTTTAGCTAATATTTGCAGTAACTTTATATGTTAAAACAAGGCTATGCAGTAGTTGTTTGTAGCTTAACCATGTGGCTGCAAAATTAACCTTTGACCTTTCTTAGCCTAATCAGGAAATTGACTTCAGGAGTTATTCCTTAACCCAGGATATGTGGTTAAAGTTAAACATCACTAATAGGAAGTCTAGTAACAGGAAATGTGTGAATGCTAATCCATACAAACATAAACAAACCTTTGGCTTACATACAGTTTTATTGGAATTTTCCTCTTGACTTTCTTTCCTTCAGTAAGTCAGAAAAAATTCAAAGCAGCTTGTAAAGTCTTTTCAGCTTTTTGTGGCTATAAGTTTATTAGATTTCTACTTAAGGAAGCTTTTGTCAATAATCATCTTTGGGTAGGTACGTGCAATTCACTTTCACTGCAGTTCTGATTTATGATGTTATTCACCAAAATAACCACAATTTTCAGGCAAAGGATTAACTAGGAGTTTTTGTGTAACTTAAAATTGAGTAATTTGGAGGAAAAAAAAGATTTACAAACATATCTATTTCCATAAGCTCATTTTGAAATCTTTTTAGAAACAAAATTGTCAGAAAGCCACTGAGATGAATATAATTCCAGATTTTAAAACATTTTTATTGGTTTTTTTTTGATTCCTGTTATATTGTATTATGAAAGTAGGCTAGCATGACTAGAAGCTAAACACTAACTAGTTAATCACTGTAGATATAAGTATAGACCTTACCTTGGAAAACCTTTGAATTTTGCTTTGCTCTTCATAGTAAGTCCACAAAACCTTCATATTGAGCTCCACTTAATTCAATGGGATATTGCGTATGTCCATTGACACAGATCAGCTTTGAGGATTAGAGCCAAAGTAATTTTTTTGGGAGGAGTTTCCTCGAAGCCAGAGAAGGATCTTAGGGGACCAGAAAAAAAGTCTAGTCTGAAAAATTCTTTCTTTCTCAAAATAGGAAAGAATAAGGTAACTGTAAAAGAGTAGCCTGCAGTGTCTGTATTTCCTCTCTTGACCTCTCCAGAATGAGTAAATCAGTGATACTGAAAAAAAATACCCAGGCAAAGTATTTACTATGCATATTAAAGCAAGGGTTATGTATGGCATCAGAATGATGTCATAATGATATGTGTTCACTTAATTAATGTGTGTTTACAAAATTGGTTTAACTCAGGAGGCACACAACTTCTGGCGTTACTTTGTAGATAATTTTGTTCCTAAGGGAACATTTTCAACAAAGTTCTTAAGATGTACAATTATGTTAACTTCAATAAAAAATGTTATTGCATGTTAAATGAATATCAGATGATTATCTAAAATGTGTTTAATGATTAGCAGCTGTTAAAACCATAGAAAATTCATATCAGTTCAACCTTATTATAAAACTTTTGGATGAATTCAATTTGCCTTGATAGGGTGTCTTCTCATAAAAACTTCTCTTTGGAGCACTGTAAAGTTCCACCCCCTTTTGGGTATTTGGTTGTCTTCCTATTTTCAGAGCCATTTGCAGACTGATGTGTTATAGTCATTCACACCAGTGTAGTCCAAAAGGTCTTTGCCTACTATACCCAGGCAAACATGAAAAACTGATTTTGATCACAGCCTCATTAGACAAATGGTTTTAAAAGTAGTGGTTATGAGTGAGGAACATGCAGCCTGCAAGAGCCCTGCTGCTTACACGTAATAATGTTAAAAAAAGCCCAGAAAAAGTTGCTATGTAAAGGTGTGACAGTATTTATACAAGCGACTCTTAGGGCCTGATTCTCTCATTAGTCTGGTGCTGTTGGAATCATTCCTGAAGTCAGTAAGTTTAAATATACTTCAGGATTTGATCATAAGTTAATGGAATTTAATGAAAACCTGTAAAGAAAGAGGTGGAATGAGCCTTAGAGTAGTCTTAGGCCACTTTTTTTTTGGTTGCTAGCAAAATCTAAGCTTTCATTTTTTATATTACTGTTTGGCAAGAGTTTTTATCAGTTCCCTTAAATAACATTGTTTTTATAATGAATTTCAGGCAGACTATAAATTTAATATTTAAAAATATTTAAACCTGTGACACTCATCTTTTTCCACAGGAAAAGCTCCTTGCTTTTCTTATAAATTTACCTCTTTTTTTCCTATTCAAATATTTTTTGTTTTCTCTTAAAAACTGCTGGCACATTTGAGAAAGAATCTTTTTGAGGCTTGTTCTCATAGAACAGAAATTATTGTCAAAGAGTTAGTTTTGAGGAAAAATCCTTTTTTTATTTTACTTCAGTGCCTTGAAGATGACATTCTAATGAGGAATGTAATTTGCCTAATTTAAAGGTTATCTGTAAAATGCAGCTACCCCTTGTGCTGTTGGAGTGAACATAGAACTGGGTGGGTGTACCTAGTGAACCTGTGTATCTCATACTTCCCCAGAGAAGGAGAGGGCTGGTAGTTTCGCCTGAAGACCAGTCCTGAGGCCTTGTATTTGTAGATCCTGGAAGAAATGATGAAGAAGCTGTCCCAAGTTTTATATTTCAGGCACAAGTTTATCTTCTGATACATCAAAGGGTGGTGCTGCCATCCAGAGGGACCTTGACAGGCTGGAGAAATGGTCAACAGGAACCTTATATTGTTCGAAAAGAAGTGCCAGACCCTGTACCTGCAGAGGAACAACCCAAGCACTAGTATACGCTGGGGGCTAACTGGCAGGAAGGACACTTTGCAGAAAAGAACCTGGGGCTCTGGTGGATGCCAAGTTGATCATGAGCCAGCAATGTCTTAAAGTAAAACCAGAATATCTTAAAGTAAAAATATTTTAAACCCATAAATTCAGAGTGGAAGCTAAAATTCCCGATTAGTTTTCATTCTGCCTCAGTCTCCGGAATTGCTTTTTTATGAACTGACAGTAGTTTAAATTCTGGGGCATGGTATTTAGTCAAGCCAAAATATTTTGCCACAGCTCCCACCTTTGTGGCTGAACTCAGAATCTCTGTGTTTAGCTTACATGTTTTTTGTGGTTTAATGTTTTCTTCTCTTCCTGATATAGCTGAGGCATCTCTGTATTGAGCTGTCTCATCTGAAAGAGGCTGACAGCATATGAACGCAGAGGAGTATCCTTTGATGAGAAAATGCAGATCCCAAAGAAAACATTTGCAGAACCACTAATCACCATTTCCATCCAATTGAACAATGATGTGGCATTTATTATAGAATGACTCAAAGGTAAGGCTGACTCCTTGTAAGAAATGCAATAAATAACTTCATATACACCCTGTCCATTTATTTCTGCACCAGAAGCTAATTTTCACCTCATTGCGATTAGTGTCAGAACTCCCTCTGCATTCAGTGGAACCAAGGTTTAATCTTTTGGTCCAAGGACTGCCTTGTTAGTAGCCTGGGGAATTGTACAGTATACCTGGAAACTACTTTGGCAAATATTGTCAAATTTGGAAGAAGTGGCATTCTGGATGTAACGTTCAGAGATGCTGGGTAACCCCAGCTGTTACTAACTTTCACGGTCGTGAATTCAGCTCACTGAAATAAGGGAACTGGCTTTTCACACCTGGCAATGCAGAAGTAGAGGTAGTCAAAATTTTGAACGGTTTGGAGAATATCAGTGGTGTTTTAAATGAATTCTTTTGACTTTAGTAATTAAGGCTACTTCCTTAATTACTGTTTACATTGGATTAAGAAAAGTGTATATATATCTGCGAGTTTGTTTGGTAATTTTAAATACTTCCCTTATTTAGTTCAACTTTTACCATGCCACCAACAGGGGAAAAAATAATTTAATTTAGCAGAAGCTGTTTTCATTTTGAGAAAACTTTGATTTAAAGCTGTGGGGATTGTCATTACATTTAATTATAATGAGTTTGGGGTTTGGAAAAAAAACTTGTTAGTCACGTTTGGCTTTAAAAAACCCCACCCACATCAGTTCATGGTGGGTCTAAAGACTGATACTGTACTGCATTAGATCCCATTTTATTTCTACTAGTAGAGCTTGGCTAGGAAAATTAATTCAAAATAAGATTAATAATTTGGCACTTTTTGGTATCAAGTAGAAACTGGGGCATCCAGATATTCAGCAGAGAATGCCTTAGACACAATCCCTTTTCTAATTTGGATTTACAAAGGTTGTGGAAAATCATAAAACAAAATACATTTTTACTCCTTTGCATTATGAAAACCCGTATGGAAGCTAAGATGGAGAAATCTAATGGTCCTGTTTCTGTCTCATCTCCATTGTCAGCAGAAGGTTGCATTTTATGTTCAAAATATCTGAGCCAGTAGTTATGCTCCATTTACCAGGTGAGACAGAGACTGAGTCATTCAACTTCATAAAATTTAAGGTGTGATCAATCTCATTGTAATGTAGATCAACTAAAATAGGTCAGATGAATCATCTTGAAACATTTTTGTTTTTTCTTTAACTGAAGGAACCCCTAAATTAACTAGCTCAGATACAGACATCTAGACTAAGTGATTAAATTAAAGTGAGATTAAGCCTACCCAAAATATTCACAGTTTAGAGCCAGTTGCTCCCAGGTGGATAAAATAGACCAGCATGTTTGGTATGGTTCAGCGTTAGTCTTGTAGGACATATTCTGGACTGAAAAGCTAATTGTCATCTATGAAAGCTTAAGGTTTTAGGATACATTTCTGTCTAGGTGCATACCTGTAGGTAAACAGTGTGTTTGTTTGTAGTTGGGTTTACACATTGGCATATATCTACACTAAGAACTTAGTCCAGTAGAAACACTATCATCTCCCTCCAGGTTTTGCTTCCCTTCTGACCATCACTGAGCAATGGGTTGACTTGCTCAAAGGCTTTGCAGGCAGCAAAAGCAGAAAGTGTTTGTTAGAGACTAAACCTGATGAAAGAAACATATGGGGTATTGAGCTGTCACAAGTTAAAACGTCCCAAGAGAAGGCTGTTTGATTCAGGAAGCTTTGGGTTTACTTTTACAGTGTAGGCAAGTAACTCAGAAAGGGTTAGTATCATACTGGATGAGTGGCAGAAGGGGTACACTAATTGTCACTCCTGTTAAAGAAATGCTGCATCTGTTACCATGCCAGTTATATAAGGAGCTCTTTCTGTAGGTCAAGTAGCTCAATGTTATTAATCCCAGAGTGCATGTAACTGAAAAAAGCCAAATGCTGAGAACATTAACAAAGTTTAGGTGTACACATTTTACTAGGAACAGAAAAGGCTGAAGGAGTCTCTGAGTGTTCTGAAAGGATTATTTTCTTATGCTTTATATTAGATTGGTTCATTCCTTTTCATTTTGAATAATCTTTTTATTTCTTCCCTTGAATACTAGACCAATTCTTTAACTTATATCTATTATCTTGTACTGTCTGAGGGAAAAGAGCTGAAACTTCTTCAGTTTTCTAGCTTCTTCCTCTTTATAAATTTATTTTCAGAATTCAGCTCAGGATTTGCCAATAATTGACTGAGTTCAATATTTTTGATCAAACTCCCTTTTTTTAATCACTTTCTGCCTTTTCCTAAGCTTGTTATTGTTGCCTTGACTATGTATTATGCAAGGAATTGGATCTCTGGGAATTAAATTGATTCTGATTTCATCAACAGTGTCTAACAAGAGATTAAATGTATACAATCCCTGAGGTTATGAATGTTCTTTTAATTTGCTTCCAAAGTTGCCTACTGTTCCTTCAGTATTTTCAGTGAGACACTGCTGTCAAGGATCTGGCAGGGGAGATGGATCTCGCTTCTTAGAATTGCTGTAATCAAGCTGTAGCCATTTCTTACATCCCTTGTAGCTTGTTGGCTCACTACTTGGTTCTCCAGTGTCTGCTGCACTGTTAAAATCAGATGTTGGTGGGACTTCAGTCACCTCTGATATAAATTTTTTTTGTGGTTGTTTATCAGAAACTATTGCCTCTTTCTCTTCCGAAGATCCCCAGATTTCCCCATCCACACTTTAATGTGAGGGTACTTAACAAAGTGAATAGCACATTATCCAGGCATTTGGGGATTTCTCACCCTAACACCCTCAGGTACTTCTCTGATCAGCTGTTCTCTGAATCCTTTGCTGAAGATGCTCTTCTGTGTTTCTTCTTGACTCCATATCACTGATCCATTTAGCCTTCCTGCCTTCAAGCACTCTGCTGTTCAGTAGTACCTCATTCAGTTCTCTGGTTCTTCCTGTTAATATTTTGATTTGTAGGTGGGGGAGAGAGGAATTATAAAATTATTTATACTGGTATTTATAAGTCTTATCCCTCTCCTACTTGAATTTGTGTTATAACTGAATCAGGCGGCATGTTTTACATGAGGATGAAGCTAAAAGCAAGGTTCCATGACCTAACTGGGTTATCCATAGTTTGAAGTTGTCTAAGAGGAACCAGATTTCTTTTAATTCTTTCAGTGATGGAAGGAGCAATTTTATGACAAATGCTAATATACTTCAAAGGTGGAGGGAACAGGTGAAAGTCAAGCCAGTGCTTGTGCTAAAAATCGAGTCACCCTATCAGTGCTTTTTACTCTCAGAGTAAAACTGACATGTCTCCTGAAATATTTAGTTCAAGCGTGTTGTCGTTCACTAGCAGGCATTTGTTTCCAAAGCTGGTAGAAGCAGTTTTCATTCTTCATGCCTTCTTAGTGATTGATTTGTTTCTTTTTGCTTTTCTTTCAGAGAACTTAATTGCACTATGTTTTTTCAAAAACAAGCACATCAAATGTCACAATATTAGCATAATCATAAAAATGTCAAGCATTCAGTGCATTTGCAATATGTCACAGCTTATTACAGAATGTATTTTTCATATGATTAATGTGAGCCTCTGGAACATACCTCTGAGTGGACAGCTCTTCAAAAGGTGACAAATGGTTGCTACAAATTATTCCCATTAGGGAGAAGAATAGTTTGTCCCTTCAGCAGAATAATGTTGGTCCTTAAAAGCCATAGATGCTAAAGGAATAGACAAATGTAAAAAGTCAAATAAGAAGAGGAAATGTTACTGATCATGTGGTTGTATTCTGTGCAAAATCTGGCTGTGTCTGGCTGACCTCAGTGATTTCCACCTTCAAGAACCCAGAAACCTGGATCATAAATTTAAGTGTCTGCCATAATCCAGATATTACCATTTGTGTCATGGGTACTGTTTTTTAAATATAGGTAGTTGACTAATGCTGAATATTTAAGATGACTCGGTAAGTTAAAAAGCATTGGGTACACATTAATAAATGTACTTTTTTTTTTTTTTATTGTATCTAAACTCGTATAGACTTTGCTGCACTGATTGTACTAATTGCAATAGCATTATTTTCATCAGTAATTTCATGGAAGGATTTAGGTCTGTGAATCTCAATGGTAAGGATGCAAGTGTGCAAAACGGGAGTTTCTGATACACTCTGTAAAGCAACTATCATAAATTTCCAGAGTTCCCTTCATCTTTCTTGCCTGTTGCAGAGGTAAATAGCCACAAATTCAATGCAGTTACTTTAAAATTTGGACATAGGAACCCAATTTATTGTCAGCACAGTAAGTTGCTTCCCAGCATCCATTTTTGGATTGTGTCCAGAGCAATTCCCTCGATTTGTGAAAGCTATCTTCATGGAGCTCATGACTGCAATGATAACTGAGGCTGGTACCCTAAAAGATTCCTTGGCATTGCTTTTTCCGTGCATGGAAAGACATCATCATAGACACAATTTGCAGTGTTCTGGTAGGACCGCAAGAGAGGAAAGCAAACATGGGTGTCCTCCTTACTGCCTCTGAACCTCCTACTATAGGTTTTGCTGTGGAGTATCCTGTGGTATATCATGGGACAGCTCTGTCTTAATGTCTTTGGATGGACAGCAGTTTGCCTTTTGCACATTTGCACTTTTGGAAAACACAATTGAATATAAATAGGTCATGCAGCTGGTAAAATGTGCCAAACAGGTAACTTCCTCCCTCTAAATGTGTTTATGGAAAGCGATAGCCTTGTAAGCTTTTATGCTAAGTAGTATTTCCTTTCTGTCCTCGTAATGTGTCTTAGTCGTTTACCTTTAAGGAAGGAAAATTAAGTCTTCTTTCCAGCTGGTAATAGGGCACCACTGGATGCTCCCTGGGTATGTACTACTTCAAATTAAGCTGTCAAAGGGCCCTTAGGTAGTAAATACTGCACTGGGTAAGAACTGACAATGGATGGCTGGATCTGAATCCCATGGCTACTCTTCTGACCTGTTCTGTCCCTATATGCTGTTTTGTTTTTTTTTTTTGCCTTTTTCTACAACTACCTATCCGAGCCTCACAGCATGTCCATTGACAGAGGTCATGTGCAGCAGCATGTGTCTCTGCATGAGCGGAAAGGAGATAGTGGCTACAGTCTGAAAAGTAAACATGAGTGCAGGGGAGAGATGTACATGTGCAGACCCACTGAACTGCGGGAAGACATTTTGCTCTTTTCTTCTCCACCTCTCTCTACATTCTTTTCTGGCTGAGGAAATTTGACTTCCTCTCCTGCAGTTTTTGAACACCTCTATCCTTTCTTAGTCTGTTTGGTATCAGTTTGCATTCCCAGAAGTGGTGATGGGATTATATCAGAGATACCAAAGGAAATGTCTTTGGCAGCAGTAAGCAGTGATAATAAAATGGTTGCAAGTCAGATTTTGTCATCCATCTGCTGTACATCCAAGGGCCAAAGGATGGATTCAAACATACATATTTCAGAAAACATTTCACATAAAACTGTGCTATAGAAATAACCTCCTTCAAAATCCTAAGTACAGAACTGTTTGCAATTGCCTATGTAATGTGTACCTTTCTGATCATTAAATTCTGCTATGTGCTCTGAGACAACAGATCCATTTTCAACAAGTAAGAACAGGTCTGGCCCCAACCTTGAGGATGTGAGTATCTAGCAGCAGAGAAGCAGTGTGTTCTTGTAGAGCAGTGAAACTGGTGTAAATAATCAGGATTGAAGTATTGAAAAACATAAGCAGAAAACAATTTCTATGTATAAAAAACCAGGGAGCTTTCTACATTATTTGCAGGTGACTTTTTCTTTTTTTTTTTTTAATCCAGCTGTAAAGGTGAAAACAATGTCAGATTTTTCCAAAGTCTCTCTTTAGAGTGAGTTTTGAAGGCAGTTTCCAGGTAATGTGTATTTTCCATTGAGCGACTCATTTGATGTGGTGCAAAATCCCTGCCCTGCCTCTGCTAAAGGCAGTGTAAAAGTTGACATTGATGTCATGAAGACAGTAGCCAAATATTTCAGTCATTGCACACACTCAGCCCTCAGTATGAGGGTTCCATCCCTGTCACATGGATCTGTGTACAGCTGCAGGAGCATGAAGTGTTTTTAGGTCTCTACTGCCAGAGTGCCTTCTGGCCTGATGTGGAGATGCCCCATGGGAAGTGCTGCCTCTGCAGTTGACAGAAAGGGATTTGGGTTGTACTGGCATGTAACCAGGGGACAGCCACTGCTGTGCAGGTTGAGGCAGAGAAGCTCAAGAGTTGCTCTTTCATACTCCTTCTCTCCTGTGAACCAGAGTTGCAAAGGGTGTGTGTCTTGTTGCACTGCCAGCAACATAGTCACATTCTCCAGTTGAATTTGTAGACTTACTTCAAATTTATTTGCAACCTAAATATCCCCAATCTACTCCCTGATCTGTTAGCCAAAATGGATTTTTTCACACCAATGTCTGCAGATGATTCATGCTGCCCTTCTTTTCTTCCCTGTAGGAGACCACTGGATTTTATTCCTCAGTTCACACTATGTACCCTCAGAAAGCACAGATGTCTTTGCATTATGGCATCATAGGAAGTCAGTCACTTTTGCATGTCAAAAATAAAAAGGAAACATGTAAACAAAATGGGAAGCAGGGTAAGACGTCAAGGAAAGGAGAACAAGAGTGTGATCCAGAACGTTACATCTCTTTGTGGGTGACTTCTCTGAGGTACAGATTGAAGGGAGAGACTTTTTTACTATTACTCCTCAGAACTGAAAGATAAAAAACTGCTTTGCTGGAGGCCCCTTCTTCCTGTCTGCATTCTTATACAAGTGATTTGTTTCGGTGCATAGAGACATATCCTGGCAGTCAATAGGAATTTTGCTGCTAAATACAAGGAAAAAGCATTTTACCTGTATCTCTTATGAATGGTGTCACCAAGGCTTCGGAGGGGTTTCACTGTTCTCATCTTGTGTTTTATTCCTGGTGCCTAATACCTGCATCATAAGTGGCATTTCACTGTGCCTCTTACCCAGGATGCTGTCCCTCGTGAATTCAGGGTGAAGACTGTACACTGGAAAGGCATATGAAGCCAGTGCTTACAGGGAAATAAGTAATTAAGACAGCTGAATAGAGTAGGACACATCAAAAATAACAATTTTAAAAATCTGAGAACAAGAAATAGAATCTGGGGAGGTGAGGTTTGAGGTGAACTCATAGCACAGAACAGTCATAGTTATACCGGATCCTTGTCTTTTTGCACTCTCAGCTGCTCTTTCCTCTCTGGAGTCTTTCCAGGGCAGATGGTGCAGCTGAGGCTGCATGGCCTGAGGCAGAGTATTGAAGCAGCATGCTGTTAGCTGGCTTAGCAAAAGTGATTTCTCTCTTTTTTTTTCTCTTCCATATAGTATAAGCTAAAATCTAACTCTGGATTTATTGTTTTCCTGTGGTTGAATCCATAGAGATTTGGACTTTAATAACGGTAACAGATACTAACTTTTTGGATATTTGGATGGTCTGACAACATGTAGTGTTAGCAGTGGTTCTCAGAGCAGTAAGGATTACCTGTCTGTCATAGTTTCTTTATCCCCTTTATGCCCCTCCCAAAAGTGAATTATGCACCCAGCCAGCCTGAACAGAGAAATCCAAGAAAAACTTTATTATTTTTTTAAAAAACAGTCAGGATTTCTTGTGTTAGTTAACTTGCTGGAGCCTGTGTGAACCTGGATTCTTGTTGATCCAGTGAAGTACTGTAAAGGCCGTGGACAGTCACAGTTTTCTAGTGGTGTTAGCATTTTCTCTCCCCAAAATCTGACTCCAAGCAGGCTGAATCTGTATTTTGGGAAGACCAATATTTCCCCTAGATATATTTCTGCACACCATCAGGTAATGGATCATTTGAAGACCATCTCACTCAATAACTCTCATTCAATAGGCAGTGGTTGCAAGTTCCTGAAGTGGGGAAGAGTGTTCTGGGAACTTTATCCAAGAGCTGGACTTTTCTCTCGATTTCTTTTTTTTTTTCATAGTTCTGTTATAGTTACATGTCAGTCTGAGGCCTTCACATCTTTTACAGGTGTTTTTGTTTAGGTCTTCAATAGAGGGTCTAATTTTAGATATGTAATTATGCTCTTTTCTCTCAAGAACCTACTAAATAGAAAATAAATTTCTCCAGGATTGTTTTATAATTTGGATTACCCCCCCCCCCTTTTTTTTTTAATTATTTTAAGAGTGTTAAAACGATGTCACTGAATTTGAACAGTAGCAAAGCTGAGCCCCAAACAGAGAAATATGCAGCCTTTCTCAAAACACGTTGAGACATACCCCTGCAGCTGTGATGGGCTATCAGCACATCTCCACCCTTTCACCAGAGGCAACTTCTTAGAGGCAACTTTGTCTTCAGACTTCAGCTGTATATCGTCTGTTCTCAGCTAGTGTCAAAAGACCCAGGAGCTTTCTGCCTGTCTTCTGGGAACATTGATCTACTCACCACAACTACGTACAAGATGTGAAGTCTTCCCTTCACTTGCACTCTCTCTCTCTTTTTCTCTTAAAAAAAAAAAAAAAAAAAGAAAAAAGCTGTCAGTATTTCAGAAAGTGTGAGCAGCAGATCTTTGTGTACTTTAATCCATAAATAAACATCTCTTCTTTTGAACTTCATTAAAATTGGATGTGTTTTCACAGTAAAACACTCCAGCATCCCTATCATTTAGACATATATGGTGATGAATATTGCAATTAAGTTTTGTCTGTAGGAATACTTGTGGTCTTGAAATAATTTATACCAAAAAGGTAAATAAGAGTCATACAAGAAGATATGTTGCTTATAACAGCAATTTTAGAGCAAGATATTAAGCTCTGCTCCTGCTGTTTTAACAGGCTGGGCCCAATGCATCTTTGCTGTTGTGACCTAGCATGCAGGGAAGTGGTAGAGGGGTGCATTTGGTTTGCCTTCTGCACAATAATATCAGACTTTCTTTGGTAATACTTGTTGATGTATCATATTCAAATCTTCAGCTTTTCCTTTTATGTCTTTGACCTGAAGAAAGGAATTCCTGTTTTTAAATGCTCATCAATCAGTGCTGTGTAGCTAATCTGGTAAAAAAGGTAAAGCTAAGCCAGTGTTAATTTCGTCAACTGTAACATTACTGACAATAGTCGTCAGCAGATGATTTTAATTAGACCAGCATAATGCAATCAGTAGCTTAAGACTAAGCAAATGACTTAAACTAAAGAGGGATTCTGATGACAAACAAGTCCCAGTGAGAGTAAGGATGAATTTTTTGCCACGAGTGTTTGAGCAGCATGTGGAACAGAGAGACAGTCCTAATCACATGAGAAATCACTTAAAAATGATACCAGTGTGCTGGAACGCTGTGTTGGTGTTGGGAATGCTTGCAGAGTGTAAGCAAGTGCTGTGCAAACTTGCTGCACAGCCTTGTGTGTCGGTGACACTCTCCCTCCGCACAGACAGCTCTTACAGCTCTTCCTGTAAGTACCTTACAGTACTTGCCTTATGTGCCATGCATGAAACCAGGACCAGGAAGGCTGGTGAAAAGTTAAACTGAAGAGGCAGCAAGTACTTGTGCTTGGAGGAGGCACAGTGGAAGGGCAGGTGGAATAGGACCTATTGAAGTTTGTTGCAGTAATTAAGAACATACGGGAACATTAAGAAACAAATGGGAAGAGGTGGCAGGGGATATGGCAGTATATTTTAAAGAAAGAATAAGACTAGAGAGAGGCAAAATGGAAATAGTCATTTGGTGTTTGAAGACGGAAATGTCTGGGCTGAAAAATCTGCTGCTGTATTTGTCTCTCTTTCTCTCCCTACATAGCTTCTTTGTTCTAATTTCTTGTGAAGCATTCTGGCCTCTGTTTCATTTCTCCCTGCCTGCCCATGGTCTTCCTGAGACCTGCTGGCAGAGGGAAGCTTTCACAGCCTGCAGTGTTGATTCTGAGAAGTGTGAAGGAAACAAAACCATGCTGAATGATGTGACTCATCTTGGAGAAATTGGTGTTTTCCAGCTGAGTGGAAGTGGAAAGTTTCAGCCTTGCAAGTTAGATGTTTTAAATGGATGTGCTGCAGTAGAGAAACCCCTGTTTGCACATCTTACTCAGCCCAGAATAGAATAACAAATCACATACTAACATAAATGTTTAATGATTTATGATAAAAAAAATAAAAATAGATGGTGAGCAAAATACTAGGTTGACTATGGAGTCCTAAATTCCACAAAATGTAGCATTTCAGCCAAATATGGCTGAAATATCAGCTGTCATATGATGAATATTTTAAAGAAGAGTCTATTATACACCTAGGGGTTCATTCGCTTCAGTAATGAGGACAGTTACCTCTAGGGAAAGGAAGCTATATTATGCTTTCCACTTAACCAGAGGCTGGTTTGACAGGCATCAGCTCAGAATATACGTGTATGTATAGGGAATCGTAGCAGCTTGTCTCTAGCTTACAGAGCAGGAAATGTTGTGCTGTACAATACTTCGGGTTTCTATCTATGGATTTGTGCATGGCACTGAGTGGGATTCAGACTATTTTTATTCCTGAGTCTGATTGTTGAGGTGGAATCCATCACCTACTAAATATTAAATCAGCAGTTTTTTTAAAGAGCAACACTGTCTCTGCTGACTTGAACATCTTTATGTGGCCCAGAGGAAAAGAGAAACAAAGACAAGATGAGAAAACTATCATCTTTTGCATTCTTCTTAATATTAATGATTTCTCTAAAGTTTTCAAACTGTTGAAGGCAAAAAGTAAGATAGAACTTTCACATGGGTAAAAAATGACCCAGGTGAAAAAAAAAAAGCATCCATTACAAAAATAGCAATGAAACTTCTGGAGTTAAATACTTGGTTGGAAGAAATGGAGCAAATGCATCAACAGATTATTTTTTTGTACCAGTTTTGTTTAATTGTTTCCAAACAAACATGGCTAGGAATTGTTAGGAATGTGTCAGCTCAAAATTATTTGAGCACTTTCCTGAAATGTAATTTAAGTCAGATTTTACACTGAGTATTACTTCTGAAACCTGATACTTGCAAATGGTGAAATTTTGAGATATCTGACAACTTAAGTGGTATTGTCTATCTTTTCAGACTGTCTGGAATTAGGTTTTTTTGTTTGGTTATTTGTTTATTTGGGATTTTTTTTTTTGAGTTAATGGTTGCCCTTTATAGTGCAACCTGTGTGTGATTTCTGAATGGATATTTCTAATATACCTTAGTTTCCCATATGAATACTCATCATGCACCACTGCACAAATAAAAACCTGTCCCTATGACCTTTAAATATTCTGCACAAAAATCCCTTTTATGATAATGAACAGATAGGTGAAATAACAAAGGTATGAGAAATGATGGCACTGTTTTTTTTTTACATTCTACAAATTAGTCATATTATCCCTTCAATTCCAGAAATCAAAATTGATATTGTTATTTCAATCTATCAAATATCAAATAACTGATATTGTTATTGTTACAAAAATCTTCTAAAGGCAGTGAGCATTCTTAGAAAGTTTCTGGTTGCTGACTGCTAAGTTGGAAGCTCACTTCTCGTGTCACATGTTTTAGACCTCTGATGGCATACCAAAATGTCCTGGATACCATGATGTTTTAAGCAAAACATCCAATCCTGTTCTACTGTAGGAGAATTTCAGTCACTTGATCAATTTCAAGTAACTCACCTTATTTAGCTAGATGAATTAGCTAGGTTTCAAAATCCAAGTGATTTATAGTGTTGCTCTTTGTTAGATAAACTGACCTCTCAATGCAATAAAAGGACAAAATGAATGTATTCATTAAGTTGATGCCTTTGCATAATTCACATGCATTTTTTAAGATCATGTTACATATTCATCAGTTTGTCTTAGTCATTGCTGTTTATGCTGCCATGAATCCTGTGTAAATATGAGGATATCTGACCTGCTTTGTAGAGGCAAAGAAAGGCAAGGAAAAAGGAAAAAATCTAATATGAGAAATGAAGAGAGTGAAACTAGGAGTTGGGAGGGAGTCTTAGCTATATAGTTCCCTGTCTATACATCTTAATCTTTAGAGGTTCTAGGATTTCATTTCTCAATATAACTCTTGACGTGTACAAAGAGTTTTGATCAAATTTTGAGTTTATTAAAACTCCAGCAGTGAAAAAGAGCATATTTAAATAAAACCATGTTTTCTGTTTTGATGAAAAGTTGTATATCTGGAGTTTGTTTTAGATTTGTGTCCTGCTTGATGTGATGTACTGTTATGCTAAGAATGTAAGGCAGCAGCATAAAGCTTTATCAAGACGTGGAAAGTTTTAGAAAGTTAAATGATGGTGGTTGTGCAGTTATTTATTTTTTTTTTTTTCCATTTTCAGTAAAGTATGGTCTTATTTCTTCAGACTGTGAACCAAGATAGACAGATTAATATTTCCAGCATCATGTAGCTTAGGAAATTTTTTTTTCACAGTGGTAGCATTGAATGAGGAGAATGGGTATTTGGAATCATAAGCAAATGTCTGCTCAAAGCAAGTGATTTCATCCCACAAATCTGTAAAAATTATGCTGCATGATACTTCACTTTAAACAAAAGCTAAATACACTGTGTTGGTGCACTGAAAATCCCAGTCCAAAGAACTACTCCCTTCATTTCTGTTATCCATACTTCCTATTCTGTCAGATTTCTTAGCCCTTTGGCATGTCTTAGATTTGGTTGGCTTTAGAGAGGTAAGGGAATACTTTTACTTGGCATATAGCAGTCAGGGACAAGTTCTACAACTTCCAGGAGGCCTGAAGGTCGTGTGCTGTCTCTAGATAGGGTTCAGCTGTCACAGCTGCCTGCAGTGTCTGAGATGGAAATGTGGAATTTCTACAGCAGACATGACCCAGCCCTGCTGTTGGTTAATGCCATTCTAAAAGCTGTTATATATGAACTTTATGTGGGCATAATTAAGCATGCTACCAAACTTCAAGTGAGTCGTTTTGACTTATGGTGCTATGGGTAAGAATAGGTGATCATTAATAATCTTATCTAATCTCTAAGAGATCCTGTGAAAGGAAGCAAGCAAATGTTTCGAGCATGCTTCTACAAGTCATAACGAAGGTTTCTTGAAACAATGGGAGGTTTGGGGAAATAAGTTGTTGACATGGCAATCTGTACTTGACAAAGCTCTGAGGTCAAAAGAAAGATGGCTGGGCATATAAATTCATAAGTTTTCCTTCCCCAGAGGCCTCAGCATGAACCTTGCACTGCCAGGGTTTTTTTTTAGGAGCTGTATGGCTATTTATCTACCTCCTCTGCCCGAGATATGTAGAAGGCTGATTTAATTGCCACATGTACCTATCCCCCTTTTGCTCTTTACAGTCTGCTCATTCGTCTTTCCAACTCACTGTTATAACCAGTAATTTTAGCCAGGAGCAGCTAAAATGACAGAAATCTATAAAAGGGGTTCATGGTTGGAAGTAGAGCACTACATGCTGAGTGTTGCCTGCCAGCATTTTACTTGGTGAGGGGAAAGGAAAGTAAGAATCCTCATCTTTGTTTTTAATTAATGCAGACACCTTTATTATTCTGAAGTGTCACACACTGAAAATCAAAGGAGCTGTGCGTAAAAATAATAATAATAATAATAATAATAATATTGAAAACCCCAACTGATTCTCCCCATTAGTAATGGAAAACATTTTCAAACAATATCTACAGAATTATGATAGGGCTGGCACTTCCTCAAGGTGAAAGTCTCTCAAAACCATAACATAAATTATTGATTTGTCCAAGTCTCTTCTCCACAGGAGATTTACAATCTCATTTTCATAGTTTTCTTAAGGAGGGAGGGGAAAGAGATTCTTATCTAGGTCAGAATGAAAGCATCTTATTTTTACAAGTTAAGAATAAAGCCCTATTTTAGCTAAAGTGAGTTGCTATGCAATGAAATTATGGGGCTTACTGCTCTGACATTTGTGTAATGTCAGGACTAAATTTAAGCAAATAAATTTACAGCTGTGAAAGTGCAATCAGAGCCATATTATATCACATATTAGATAGAAAGAAAGATGATTTTTGTGAACAGCAAGCAAGATATGTAAGGAAGATGCCTGGCCTAGCTGTGTCTAGCAGATAAGAGCAATAAGGGGAATTAAATGAAAGGGTAAGTAAGGTAGTGTGGCATATCAGAGAAGGTTAAGCGTTCTTGGAAAGCTTACTATGAGTGGCAGCACTTCTCCAGATCTATGAAGAAGGGATCTGGCTGCTGAGGAACCAAAGAAAGTGAAAACCACGATGAAAGTGGTCTGCTATTAATCACCCCAGGCAGGAGAAGCAGGTACCATCATACACAGCAGGAGACAGAAGGTGATGTACTGAACAAGCAGGAGGGAGTGTTTGTGCAATGTGTTCCACCTTCTGTGGTGAAAAGTAGCAGACTTCAGATGTTTTCCATCTCATTATACACATGAGATGGAAATAAGCATGGTGGATAGGGTTAAAATTTATTATTAAAACCTAAGTGACCTTAGGAGCTTGCTGGTCAGGGTCTTACAAGAGAAAAACATGACAACTAATTTAAATTGTCATCTACTGTGGTAGCAACAAAAAAACAAAGTAGTGTCCCTAATGAGGACTTTTTTAATATAATAAAGGAAAACATTGTGTTGTCCTGGCAGAATTTACTGTGAGCAATGTGTTGGTGTTTTTTACAATATGAAAGTGCTAAACCTGGATTTTAAAATAAAGTTTTAATTAACACTTCAAAATCAAATATATATTGTACCCACAATAGAGAAATGTTATATTAGACCTTATTCTAAAAATTGAACACGGAATGATAACATCTCAAAATCAGTGGTTTTGTTTTTTTTTAAGTTGATGTGTTTGAGACAGCTACGCTTATTGTATGAGAAAAGAATAAAATTTTATTACTGTATTTAGATAAGTATGTTAAATAAGTGGAAATGTACACATTGTGACATGCACTTATGCATACTCAATGTGTAAAAGGGGCCACTAATCAGCTAATGAAGAGACTGTCACTGCTCATGGGAGGGGGGTTGGACTGGATTGATCTTTGAAGGTCCTTTCCAGTCCAAACCATTCTATGAGCCTATGAGAACTGAGGGATTTAAAATATTTCTACAGCTTAGAAAGATGATTGTATCTTAAAAACAAATGAAAATCCCACATGGGGTAGAGAAGAGAGTGAAAGTAGCTATACCGCTTTAAAAAGAATAATGTTTACTAAGGAAGGAACTGGTATAAACGAATACAGTTAATATCAAGTTATAGAAAATTGAAAAGGGAGGCAAAATTCAGAAAATGAATCAGTGGCTGGTACATTTAAGGACTGTGAGAAAATTGTCCACTTATATAACAAAAAAATCCTGAAAAATATTGCCAGTCTATTACTAGATGGGATGGTACAGTTACCAATGACAGAAAAGTGGCACAGGAGAGAAAAGATATAATTGTCCATATTGGTGAAAAAGAGGGTTAGTGAATTCATATCTCACAATAAGAAACACTTCCAGTTTTCTCAGTATTCTGGAAGATGGTGAAGGAGAGTAGTTACTGAGTTTGTTTTTTATGAACTCTTGTTATACGTCGGAGATTTGTAAAAGATGAGGCTGAGGAGGTTTTGCAGTCCTTCACAGTGATGTGTTTTAGTCTACGGGGAAAGTTTCAAAGGACTTCAAGATCTGAAATATTTTAAAATGATATTTAAGTACCATTTCTTGGTGTTTAGAAATCTGGGTTACTTAATGCCTGTATTCAATACCACATGAATTTGTTAGAGTGCATCAGTTAACAAATAAGCTGGGGCAATAATGCAATTAATGCAGCCAACATGGATTGGTGGCCTGGAAATCCTCTCAAAATAATTTTTCTTTTTAATAGGATTACAATTTGGGTTGATAGATTTCTGAAATGAGTGTTGCTTAGTATATGATGATATTTTGTTGAAGAAAGGGGAAAGGTGCAAAATTATTAGTCTTAAATACTATGTTTCAAATTATGAGAAATCCTTACTAGACAGAGATGCTTGTATTGGTCTCCTGCAGGGATTAATTAGTGCCCCATTCTGTTTATGTGTTTTGTTATATTCTGAAAGAATAAATTATATTATCACAAATAAAGTTTGCAGATAACTCAAAGACTGGGAAAATGCCAAGTATGGAACAGAAACAATACAAAGAGATCTTGTAGTTGGAAACAGGCAACTTTATCTTGGAAGAAAGAATAGAGGCCAAAGGTACTAGAGGAGAGAATGTCCCAGAAACAGACCCTTATGATAACTAAGGGAGATTCTGCTGATGATAAGCTAGATATTAACTCCCAGGATGATTCCTTGGCACACAGGACTAACATGGCCTTCATGTAAGCAGGAGAATAATTCTTATATCTGGTATTTGTACTTTCAACTCAAGAATATTATATTCAGTTGTATTCATAGTTCAGCGAGGCCAATAGCAAACTGGGGAATTTTTATGAAAAATTAAACAAAAATATCCAAATGCTGAAAGAATTGGAAACCTTAATTTGTAACCCAAGGGAAATAATCTGGAGATCCTGTCTGTAGATACTCAGTTTTGGGGCTGCTGATAATTCCATCTCTGTTTCAGCGGTTTTTAGGTGTCTAATGCACCAGATGTTAAACTACTGCATTAGAAAATTAAAAAAAAAAAAAAAGAGATAAAGGAAAAACAATTTTCTTTTGACACAGAGGAAATAAAACTATGCCAAGTGGGGGATCCTACCTTGGTCTTAGTCTGGTCACTTGGTCTTTGGTCCTGGCACTCCCTTGTTCAAGAATTCCTCCCGGCTGGTAACTGCTGGCAGAGTAATCAGTGTTGCAGGTGCAATGAGCAGAATTAGTAAATACTTTTCTCTGCCACGTAGAGATATAGAGGGAACAAATGTATTGCAGAGAGCATATTATATCTCGTACAACAAGCCTCATTTTTTTGGCAGTCTTTGAAGAAGAGTAATGGCCCTGTAAGATAGATACTTGAGCAGATCTCTGCAGAACCGACTTTAATACTTGGCTTTTCCCCAGACTTCTAGTGCACTTTTTGGACAAGTCATTGTGGATATGTTTCTAGTATGTAATGTTGTCTCAGCCCTAAAATGGAAATCTGGAGTATAAGGCAAGCGTAACTGAACATGGCCTCAGTCTTTATTCAGTGTTGTAATATGAAGCAGGAAGTTGCTACAGGTGATAAGAAATAAGTGAATACTCACTTGAAGACTGCAGATTAAATGCTGAGATCTGTGAGAACCAGCTGGACCTGTGTGGGCTGTAAGCATGCATTCTCTATTTGGGCTTGCTCTTCTCCACAGCTCCTCAACAGCTTCTGTCCTGCATGACGCTGAATATACTTTGCAGTAACCCTAGAAACTATGTTGCTGGTATACATGTCTACATCTGAGTGATAGTTCCATTACGCATGTGCTGAGTGAGTTCTTATGCAAGAGCTGCAAATGCACCTTAAAGTGCAATCATGATCTTAACATCCAGCTATGCTGTAATTCCATCACAACTCCTGCAGCTGCTGTGTGGGCTGCGAGTGAAGCCCCAGCAAGAGCTTTTCTGGGGATGTAAGAAAAGATTCACCTTGCACTTCAGATTTGGCTCAAGAAAACAACGAGCTTGCAAGTAACTAATGAAAGCAGCCTCTTTTGTGAGTAAAATGAGTAGAATTATTTCAGGCATACAGGAAAAGTATCTGATGAGGAAGGAGGAATTGTTTTATCAGGTAATTTTTTTTGACCACAACTAGTCATTGCCCCTCCTGAAATACTTGACTTTATATATCATCTGTGGAAAAAAAATGTTCATCTTCATGACTGCAAAAAATCGTACATACTAAGAAACAGTTTTGCCAGAGGACTGGCAATTGTCAAATAGCAACTAGCTCAAACTAGGAATCCCCCTGGGCTGGTGGGTTTGTCTACTGCAGAGCTCTTTACTTTTCTTCTTGTTCTTAAGCATACCCCTAGGGCTTTTGCGTGGCTTGATTCTGGTCTTGTTTATGTTGGTGTAAATCTGGAGTAACTCAGCTCCCATTAGTGCAGTTCAGGTAAATGAGATCAGGCTTCAGCACATGGTATTCAGCCACTCTAATTCTGTTAAAGGAGCTACAGATGGGTGTTCATCTAGCTAAGATTTGCATAGATCCTCTGTTTTGTAGTTTTCCTATACATCATTTCATCAGATGTTCTTCCAAGTTCTACTCCTAATAACTATTTCTTACTTAAACTGAAGCAGCTTTCATTTAAGATTCTGAAAAGCTTTTACAAACTTCAATTAACTAAGTTTCATAATATCTCTGTAACAGTGGGCACCGGTTATGATTGCGCAACTGCTGCATCCTATCAAGTATAGCTTCCAGACCAAAAGAAAACAAATAAGCCAAAAAACATGTGAAGACAAGATTAAGTATGCAGTATTAATTTACAATGCCTTCAAGAACAAGATGCAATATGTCATTTACAGGAAGCTTTTGAGAGAAAAGAAAAACAAACAAGCAAGCAGGTATATTTCTTTCATATGGAACATACAGAAGAAATTTCAGATGGAAGGCAGATTTTGTGGAGATTGGATTGAGATTCAAAACTCGGTCTGTCTCATTACAGTCCACTTGTAGAGTTCCTGCATTTTACAGTTCTCTCTGAGACAGTTTCTAAGATATTTAGGAATCTATCAGGAAATCACAGGACTTTGCTCCCTTGTTAGTATTGTGAAACTGTGTTTAAAGCATACAATTCAGTTGCAAAGTGTGTAACATCTCTGAATCTTCTTCTTTCTCCTCTGCCACCTTCTCTTCTGACAAGTAGTGACCCTTAGCATGCTAAATACTTTGTGTGCAATGTGTGGGCTGTTGTGAGGGGCTCATTCTCTATGGAAATACCTGTGTCTTCCATGAGACAATTCCCACATTCAGGCAGAGACTCTTGCTTGCAGCATGTTAGTCCCTAGGCATAAAGTATAGTGCAGGTAAATCTGTCTAGAGATTATGGCCCAGCAAAGCAAATGGGATCATGACATGACCACAAGATAGTGCTCAAGTGCATTGAAATGAAAATAACTTAATTTTTCAGATACAAAAGTTGAGCTTTCAGACAAGTAGCTCGTGATGAAATCTGTTTTTTCTTCTTTTTTCTGATGGGAAGCTGACTCTGTTTATCATATCAATATATTATTTTTCCACTGTTAACTAAATTTTATGTTGCAAAAGCTAAAAGGGAAACATTTTCAGGAATCTGTAATTGCAAGTCAGTATGTACCATTAATACATTCTCTACTGCAGCAATAAGGAGACCTTGGGACCAATTATTGATTCTTGTGAGTTCAAGTGGTGCTCCTTTTCTTTTTTTTGGACTCTTATACCTGTCAGCTATAGCTTAACTGTGTACCTTCTGTCACTACTTGTCAATTCTTAATAAAATTTGGTGAACAATAAGGTTCAAGGTTGGCTCATCCCTAAGATTAAGTCTTTTCAGCTTTTAGCACAGTCAGTCATGTCACACGTAGCTTGATTTGCTTTGCTTAAGGCATTCTGAACAATTGGTTTGCATGGTGCTGTTGCTAACCCCAGTTCTAACCGTGTGATGACCTTTCTCCAGCCCTGATTATTTATGTGTATCCTGAAGTTCACTGGGGAAGTGTGTGTTGGCTTCCAAACAAAGATTGCTGTCTATTATATATAATCTAAAAATACAACTGTGAACATGTGTAGGACTTAGGAGCATGATTTTTTTCCTGGAGTTTATTAACATCCTGTTGTGTTTATTTCAAACTGTAAAAGATGGCTATTTCTAGAGGTTTATTGCTCAAAGTTGCTGTAATTGTAACAACTGACAGATTGATAGGTGCAAATTAGAGTTGACTACATTCATGGGCTGTATAAAGCAGTTTCAATTATTGCATTTATATGCCATGTTCACTGGAAACCTGGAGTTAAAATGGGAAATGCCTGAGCTTTGGTAGCTGCCTACATATGCTGTAGAGAAGTAGAAAAACATGAGTAAAGGTATGTATGTCAAAAATAACCTGCTGCTAAAACCAGGTAGAATGAAATGTACTAAATCTATTTGTTCATTAAAAAAACCCAACCCAGACACCAGGTTTGGCTCCTAAAATACCTCTCTGCTCTATCTCTTTGTTTTCATTTGTTTATCCAGACTTCCTAACAAGATGAGGCTTAAGTATTCATCCACAGTGTGTGTGTATATGTATGCATGTATATATGTATGTATGTGTGTGCACCACGTGCATTTATGTCTGGGTGGGCTACAGTGGTGGCTGAATTTCACCTGAGTTTGGCCAGAGAATAATATTGTCAAAACCAAATAAATTTCTACCAGTTTTCTGAAACGAAGTGGATCTGGAGAGGAAAGGGACAGATTGTAGTTGTGCCTTGGCATATCACAAGAAAACCACACTCCTCATGGAACACCAGGAAAATCAAAAAAGAAAATTTTTTAATGTCTCTGTCATACAGAAAGCTGCAGCTGCAACTCATGCTTAGCTCAGCATACGACGTCAGTCACAGCTGTGGTGCTCGAGTCATAGAATCATAGGGTGGTTTCGGTTGGAAAGGACAGTAAGCTCATCTAGTTCCAACAGCTCTGCCACAGGCAGGGACACCTTCCACTAGACCAGGTTACTCCAACCTGGCCTTGACCACTGCCAGGGATGAAACATTCACAACTTTTTTGGGCAATCCATTCCAGCCTCACCACCCTCACAGTAAAGGACTTCCTTACATCTAATCTGAACTTCCCCTGTTTAAGTTTGAACCTGTTACCCCTTGTCCTATCACTACAGCCCCTAATGAAGAATCCCTCCCCAGCATCCTTATAGGCGCCCTTCAGATACCGGAAGGCTGCTATGAGGTCTCCACGCAGCCTTCTCTTCTCCAGGCTGAGTAGCCCCAGTTTTCTCTGTCTTCGTATGGGAAGTGCTTGAGCCCCCTTATCATACTTGTGGCCCTCCTCTGGACTTGTTCCAACAGTTCCAACAATCCACCAGCCTGAATTAATCTGGAAACTCACAGAACTGCTTGATTCATCTTTTGGCTAATAAAGAGGCAATTCCACAAATTTGGTGTTAAGTAAGCAGTTACAGTTTTTTTTTCTTTTTCCTTAAAAAACACAACAAAGTCCTCAAATATGGTAATGCTTGACTGCATATTAGAGGAGCTTACAATATGGGGAAGATGAGAAAACCCTTATGTGTCAGTGTCTGTCCTGCTGCAGCTTGCAGAAGGTAGAGCTTCGTTTCTCTGTGAGCCACCGCTATTTGGTGCTGCCCAACTGCAGGGAGTCAGACTCAGAGAAAGCATAGCTTGTTTGTAAACACAAGTATATCTATCTCCCTACTTTTACGTCTTCATGGATTGTTGCCTGGTGCTGTGAATTCCTGCTGAGCTTGCACTCATTTAACCCCAGATATTCAAAGTGCTGTTACGAAGTTCCTATTACCATAAGCTATACATTTTATTCACCACACCCATTCCCATGAGTATCCAAGCACCTGACACAACATCCAAACAGACAAAGCAAAACAACGCTGAAAAAGGTAGCAGGAATGACAGGAATGACGGGCAATGTGAAATCCATGAAAACAGCGAGTATTCTCCTAGGCGGGCCACCCTGAGAAGGGAGTGGATAAAGTAGCAGCTGAATGGAAAAGTGAACTGAGATTAGAGTCTAATGCCAGTTGCACAGGAAGGATGGAGAGAGGTGAGGAGGAGTTCAGAGGGCAGTCAGGCAATGTGAAGGAAAGAACAACTTCCAGCTGTAGAAAATTGCAGGGAGGAGACCAAAAGGAAGCAATTCTCACAGACAGTAAACACTTATGCTATTATAGTAACTCAGATTAATAAACATTTATCTTATAAAACTGTCCAAAGGACTTGGACCTCAGTGGGCTGTGCTCTGAGTAAATGTGAAGATTGTCTCATTTTGGCTTCCGAGAGAGATTCCTAGTGGGTTTATTGAAAGAAGCTTGTGACAGCTGGGCAGGATACAAGAGTGCAGGTCTCCTGGGCAAACTACTTTGCTATCCTGTCTCTCTTCTCCTCCGTGCATAGTAGATTCTTTGGGGCTCTACACAAACTCCAACAATGTTCAGTGCTTTTCAGATACTGCCTCAGGGAGTGAATGTATGGAAGTGGACTAGCCCAGCTGATCCTCCAAGTGTTGCTGCATGCTGCCACTGTACCCTGTCTCCTGAAGGCAACCAGGTCTTGAGCTTTAATTCGACATGACAGAGGGACCACAGTCCAGCTCTATCCTTTTGGTATGGTTGCACCCATAAGTTTGGTCAAAGAGACAAGTTGAAAGAAGCCTCCAGAGGTGATCCAGTCCAACCCAAAGTGAGAATAAGTTCAGACGTAAATCCAGTTAGTCAGGACCTTGTCCAGTCACATTTTGAACACCTCCCAAGACAGAGATTTCACCATGTCCCTGGTGAACCCTTTTCAGTGCTTAATCACTCTCAGACTGATTTTTTTTTTCTATTATGTCCAGTTAGAGCTTGTCTTGCTGCAACTTGTTGTGACTGTTGCTTCTTGCTGAGCACCTCAGGGAAGGGTTTGACTCCACCCTCATGAGAACTTCTCTTTCTATTGCAGCAGGCTGCAAATAGGTTCCCCCATACTCTTCTCCAGGCTGAATAAACATGTTCACCAACCTCTCCATGGATTTCAAATGCTCCAGCCCCCATCTAAATGGCCTTTCTCTGGACTCTTTCCACTTTGCAAATACATCTCATCTATCGGTAGGCCCCAAACTGGACACAGATGCAGCCTCACAAGGGCTGAGTAGGAACAATATTCCCCTTGCCTTCCTGGCTATGACCTTTTGTTAATGAAGCACTGTATGCTGTTGTCCTGCACCCCTTGCCCAAGTCCATCTTGCAGAGCTACAAGCCAGACAGTCTATCCCCAACTGTACGACCGCAGGCGGCACTTCCATCTTCAGGGCATTTGCCTTTGCTGAACTTGGTGTGTTTCCTGCCTGTCCATCCCTCCAGCTTGTTGAAGTCCCTCTGCATGGCAGAGCTGCTCCCCAAGGTACTCTTCCATTTAGCTTTGCATCAGCCATGAGCCCTTCCATTCCTTCATCCCTGCTCACTAATGAAGATATTAAGTAGAGTCATACCCTGTACTGGCTCCTCAGGAACACCACCCCTAACTAGCCCCCACTTAGACTTCCAGCTGTTGGCCAGTACCCTTTTAGTCTAGCCAAATTTTCATCTACCATGTTGTAGGTCACCCACTTGCTAATCCTTTGAGGAAGCTCTACAGTCAGCTAGAAGAAAAAAGGGCTGAATTTGAGATTATTTTAACCAAAGTTTTTCCTTTATCATTGTGGAAAATTCCTGGAGAGTTGATTATGGATCAGGTGAATATTGTCTCACCAAAATCAGTCTGATTAGAATAATAATAATGAAAAGTTTAGAATAAAAATTTACCTTAAAAATAGTATTTTAGGAAAATATGTGTATCCTTAGTGCTTGAATGAACAGGAACCTTTCACGTGTCTATATTTCTGTCTTTCAATTCATAAAATGCCTCAGGATAACTAGAGGTCAGTATACAGTTAATAAGACATTTCCTAGACTTTGTCATAAGCAATAACTTCTTTATGTGTATATATTTTTTTCTAAATGGAGGAAAATTAGCAAAGCACAAGTCAGTTTTCACTGCTTTTGCCCTTCACCCCCTGAAATCTCAAACCTGTTGTCTTTATGCAGCCCCTGGGGTACAGAGGGCATCAAACAGTTCATATTCTGAAAGTTTACCAAATGTGTTTCAAAATTCAACCCAGTGTTTTCCCTACTGGGCAAATGAGCAGTTGAATACAGTGGTCAGCATGTAATTCAGGTCCTTTCTATCTGTGGAAAATGAATATTTCATAGTCCCAACAGAGGCTGAGGGCTTGGAGGGCCCTTGTCCAAGTGCAGCACAGGAGAAGGAAGTGCATCCTGATTCTGCCCACTGTGAAATATACCTCAGACTTCCATTTCCAGCATTTGTCTCCCATGTGCATGTGGAAGTAAATGAGATAAGACTGATACTTATTTATGGAGGTGTAGTGCTCTCTGTGTAGCTGCAGGAATGTTTGGTTTATCAAAACTGGACGATGTATTAAGATTCTCTTTGAAAAATTTCCATTGACAACAACTAAGTTCTTGGTTGACTCTTTTTTTTTTTTTAATAGAAATAAAATAAATGCATGAATTTCAGTAGGCGCATAACAGGGAAATTTTTAACAGAAAAGTTCTGGAAGGGCTCAAGGAAGATCAACTTACATAACCAGCTAAAGGTTTGAGGAATGGGCTGATGGAATGCAGTGCAGAAATGGTCAGCATTACCAGCCTGGGTTATCAACTGAAGTTTTGTACCACAGCTGACGTGGTCTTCTGGTCTTGTAAACTCTCTCACACAGCTTTGCTAATCTGAAGATTTGCACAACCTTCCGGAAAATGTGGGAAAATGAAGACTACATGCTAGGATTTGCAGTTAGCAGCAAGTAAAGCAGACCCATAAATTTTACGTTGAACCAAGTTCCGTTTTCAAATATACTTTGCAGGCTGATGAAGCAGATGACATTCTTATCTTGTTATTGTTCATTAACCCAAGGATGTGAAATCATTCTGCATATCTGGTCTCCTTTCTCTAGCCAGACATCCCCCTCATTCCTGTGTGAATAGTGCAAGTTTATCCATCACCAGGTAATCAGAAGACTGTCAGGATGTACATGCCGCAAAATTTGTGAGTTTATATAATTTAATTTTAAATATGGAAAGACACATTTGAGAAACATTTGAAAGAGAAATTTAAAGAGATATATTTCATAGGATAATTAGTTCTTGTTTTGCACTAGATTTTCCATTAATTTTTTCTTAATGATATGGACTGTTTCTTGTCTGTGTTGTTGTTCACATTTGGCCTGCTTTCAGTGAAGCTTATGAACAGTGCGATTGCTGTAAATGAAGTCTGGAAAATATATACAAATACATACAGGAAAAAAAAAATAATCTTGCTACTATTAATCTCATGAAAAGTGGTATAACAGAAGTAGGCCTTAAGTCACAGAGATTTCAAATGCAGGGGATTTATTTAATTTAGTTTCCAAGACGAGTTTTGATAACTTTAGGTAATAAACATTTTGTTTAAAAGACATCCCAAGAAAGCCCTCTGTCTATTTGAATGTGTTAACATTCCTAGGCTTGAGACCTCCCCGAACTCTCTCATTCTGTGACTTTTATGCTATTGACTTTGCCTTTTTGGCTGGTAATGTCAGCTTTACTTGTCCAATCTCAGCTGTGTGACTGAGGCACTCATCATTATCCATTGTTTGAATAAGGTCTTGTTGTGTGCTCTGACTGATTGATTACTTATTCTCAATAAACAAAGGCTTGCACTCAAGGTCTTTGAAACATTTTTTTGATCCACTAGTCAACTTACACGCACAGAAGACCAACTGTCTTTCTCCTTTATTCAATTTTTTTTTTTTTTCTCAGGCAGAATCACTATCTTAGAAAGGAAGAAAGATCAGTCAGAGGATGTCTAATTTTTTCTAGTCCTACTTTCTGTTTAAGCTATAACATTTTTCTGGGTGCTCATTTAATCTGAAGTCACAGCACAAGTTATTACATTAATGAACTCCATTTATTCTGAAAAAGGGTAAAGTGAGATCCCAGTGATGTTAGAATAGGATGAGCCCTGAAAACCATTGTTTCCCTATGAAAAGAGAGGGAGCCCAGAGTTATGTTGTGAATATCAGTAAGGGGTGATGCTCAGCTCAAAAATTCAGTTGGGAACAATGTATCCTGTGAATATAAACCCTTCACAGGTGAGTTTACTTAATAGTCCTTCGCATGTTTTTCCTCCTTCATTGATGTATCTGATTAACATAAGCAGCTTTTAAAATATCCTAGTACTGCAATGTCATAATGACAGTTCAGTCTGCCCTACTGTCATTAAGAAAGTCCTATGGCGTTAACTTTTTTCCCGTCAGCCTTGCCATTTAATCTTTCCTACATGAAAGACAATAGCTGAGTAAAACTTTTAATGCCTTGGCCAGTGGAAAGATGTAATCTGGTGGTGCAAATCTGCTATCATTTTACTGTGAGGGGGAAAGAGAAATCTCTTTTACCTTGCTGACATTTTGCAAAGTGGTAATGACTCCAGTGTGCTGTGCAGACACAAAATAACACAAGCGTTTCTGTCTTCTCCTGTATGCACCATGCACTTCTACCTATTCCTATGCAAGAAGGAAAATTTTCATACAAAGGTGAGGTCAGCAAAATTCTTCCAAATAAATATAATGATGTCACTATAAATGGGAAAATTTTGTAGCTAGTGTACATGGAGCTGGCATGTTTTATGGCAATTTTATAGTAAGAGTTAACAATATTAAAAGTGAGTATGTATTCTAACCTATTTGAATAAGGTTCTTTACCCATCCCCTCTTACTCTCTTTGCTGGGATTGGATTGGGCTGGGGAAGGAGGAAAAATATTTTGTTGACCTTTTTTTTTTTCTTTCTTTTCTGTGTTCAAAAGAAAAGTTTTATTATTTACAGTAATGCTATATACATAAAAATCATAGAATAGTTAGTGTTGGAAAGGACCTTAAGATCATCTAGTTCCAACCCCCCTGCCATGGGCAGGGACACCTCACAATAAACCATGTCACCTAAGGCTCTGTCCAACCTGGCCTTGAACACTGCCAGGGATGGAGCATTCACAACTTCCCTGGGCAACACATTCCAGTGCCTCACCACCCTTACAGTAATGAACTTCTTCCTTATATCCAGTCTAAACTTCCCCTGTTTAAGTTTGAACCCATTACCCCATGTCCTGTCACTACAGTCCCTAATGAAGAGTCCCTCCCCAGCATCCTTATAGGCCCGCTTCAGATACTAGAAGGCTGCTATGAGGTCTCCACGCAGCCTTTTCTTCTCCAGGCTGAACAGCCCCAACTTCCTCAGCCTATCTTCATAAGGGAAGTGCTTCAGTCCCCTGATCATCCTCATGGCCCTCCTCTAGACTTGTTCCAACAGTTCCATGTCCTTTTTATGTTGAGGACACTAGAACTGTACACAATACTCCAAGTGAGGTCTCACAAGAGCAGAGTAGAGGAAAGTTTCTTGATACTCCTGCATTATGTTAAATAGGCAAATTTTGTTCTTAGGCTTACATTAGTTAAATCATTCATTCTTTTGAAATATGGCATTGTAAATTACACTTAGTAGTTTTTTTTTGCTCTGCGTATCACTAATATTTGGAGGAAAAGATATACCCTGAATAGTTAATTGAGACAGCAGATTGGAGTCTTCTCCCACTTGCAAAGGTAGATCACATGTAGATGCAGTGAGGTTCAAGACTTACATCAATTCACAATGGATGTAAACATGGGAGAAGAGTTAAGCACCATTTTTCCTGTATGAAAAGAGTGACTAATACACAAGAGGCTAATTCAGTAAGAACATTTAGTAATGGTTCCTGTAACTGGGCCACTTTGTGAAACATGTAATTGCACACCCATCGTTGTAGATAACAGTGTACTGGAAAACTTGCGACAAGAATGGAGCCCCAACTTTCTAATTTTAAGAAACAAACATCAATTCTTATGTAATCGCCTTTCATTTTAAAGGCCCTAGCCCCAGTCTGTAGTTGTTAACCCTCAATTTAAGAAGGGGCTCTGATCAGTGCTGTACCATTCATGCTGCCTATAAGTCTGGAAACGGCAGTTACAGCTCCATCCCTGTCATCATTTTCCTGAGTTTCCTGCATGGGACTGTCTTCCTGACTTCTTGTGCCCTATTCATTCCTAGCAGATTTTCACCTTGGTAATTTTCAGCATCTAGTAAATAGGTAATTTCAGTTGCTGTGACTCGTACCTTAGGGTCTACCACATTCCGTGCTGCTTGTTGTGCAAACTGTCTCCAAATGACCCTCATTTTATCTTTTTCCCCTTGTCAGAGACTGTTCTTTCTGAATAATCATTTTGACTGAATAATCACTTTGTCTCTAGAGACAGACTGCTAATCTCATTTCCATTTAGTCTTTGCATCCTGTGGTTTCTTATACCACACAGCATCCTGCCTTGCAGAGCTACATTAACCAACATAACTGGTTTCATGAACTGGATTCATTTTTTTTTCCAAAGTGGGGTAAGCTTATGTGATAAGGTGCTTTGTAATTCTTTTTTTGTGAGTATATGGGCATCCCTACACATAAACACATACGTTGCTACCTGTGTGAAAACACAAGGTAGCAGGAAGAAGTCAGGCTTGTGAGAATTCTTTCTTGCAATCTTGTGTTAGCCCTCAAAATTTGCCCTTATGGTGGAAGTCCCAGTGTGCCAGGTGAGTGATAATTTTGGCCATCATCTTTATCAAGAAGTTTTAATCAGTCTTCTAGATACAGAATCATAGGATAGAATCACAGAATAGTTAGGGTTGGAAAGGACCTTAAGATCACAAAGTTCCAACCCCCCTGCCATGGGCAGGGACACCTCACACTAAACCATCTCACCCAAGGCTTTGTCCAGCCTGGCCTTAAACACTGCCAGGAATGGAACATCCACAACTTCCCTGGGCAACCCATTCCAGTGCCTCACCACCCTTACAGTAAAGAACTTCTTCCTTATATCCAATCTAAACTTCCCCTGTTTAAGTTTTAACCCGTTACTCCATGTCCTGTCACTACAGTCCCTAATGAAGAGTCCCTCACCAGCATCCCTATAGGCCCCCTTCAGATACTGGAAGGCTGCTATGAGGTCTTCACACAGTCTTCTCCAGGCTGAACAGCCCCAACTTTCTCAACCTATCTTCATACAGGAGGTGCTCCAGTCCCCTGATCATCCTCGTGGGCCTCCTCTGGACTTGTTCCAACAGTTCCATGTCCTTTTTATGTTGAGGACACCAGAACTGCACACAATACTCCAAGTGAGGTCTCACAAGAGCAGAGTAGAGGGGCAGGATCACCTCCTTCGACCTGCTGGTCACGCTCCTTTTGATGCAGCCCAGGATGCGGTTGGCTTTCTGGGCTGTGAGTGCACACTGCGGGCTCATCTTCATTTTCTCATCGACCACACGCCCAAGTCCTTCCCTGCAGGGCTGCTCTGAATCTCTTCTTTGCCCAACCTGTAGCTGTGCCTGGGATTGCTCCAACCCAGGTGTAGGACCTTGCACTTGGCATGGTTAAACTTCATGAGGTTGGCATCAACCAACCTCACAAGGGGTCCTTCTGGATGGCATTCCTTCCCTCCAGCGTATCAACCAAACCACACAGCTCGGTGTCATCAGCAAACTTGCTGAGGGTGCACTCAATCCCACTGTCCATGTCAGTGACAAAGATGTTGAACCAGACCGCTCCCAACACCGATCCCTGAGGGACACCACTCGTTACTGGTCTCCAGCTGGACATTGAGCCATTGACCACAACTCTTTGTGTGTGGCCATCCAGCCAGTTCTTTATCCACCGAGTGGTCCATCCATCAAATTGATGTCTCTCCAATTTAGAGACAAGGGTGTTGTGTGGGACAGTGTCAAACGCATTACACAAGTCCAGGTAGATGACATCAACTGCTCTACCCTGTCCCCTATAGCCCCCTCATAGAAGGCCACCAGATTGGTCAGGCAGGATTTCCTCTTAGTGAAGCCATGCTGGCTGTCACCAAGCACCCTGTTGTTTTTCATGTGCCTTAGCATGCCTTCCAGGAGAATGTGCTCCAATATTTTGCCAGGCACAGAGGTGAGACTGACTGGTCTGTAATTCCCTGGGTCATCCAATATCCCCTTCTTGAAAATGGGGGTTATATTTCCCTTTTTCTAGTCGTCAGGAACTTCACCTGACTGCCATGATTTTTCAAATATGATGGCCAGTGGCTTAGCAACTTCATTTGCCAGCTCCTTCTGGACCCGTGGATGGATTTCAGCAGGTCCCATGGACTTGTGCACATTCAGGTTCTTAAGATGGTCTCAAACCAGATCCTTTCCTACAGTGGGCCCATCATCTTCATTCTCACAGTCCCTGCATCTGCCTTCCAAGACTTGGGTGGTGTGGTCAGAGCCTTTGTCAGTGAAGACCGAGACAAAGAAGTCATTAAGAACCTCAGCCTTCTCCAAATCCTGTGTAGCCAGTTCTCCTGAGAGCTTCCAGAGGGGGCCTACGTTGTCCCTAGTCTGTTTTTTATTTGCTATGTACCTGTAGAATCCCTTCCTGTTATCTTTAATACCTCTAGCCAAGTTTAATTCTAACTGGCCTTAGCTTTCCTAACCTGGTCCCTAGCTTCCTGGACAATATCCCTGTACTCTTCCCATGCCACCTGTCCTTGCTTCCACTTTTTGTAAGCCTCTTTTTCCATTTGAATTTTCCTCAGCAGCTCCTTATCCATCCAAGGAGGTCTCCTGGCCTATCAGCGATAACTTACCTCAAACATAGCATTTTATATTTTCACTTGTATTCAGTATTCCCTGGCATGCTAGTGTAGAATCTGGCTAACAAATCTGGTATATGTGTAGCATTTCTTGTTACACATTGCAAAATTTAGTGCAAGATTTTTAGATTCTGTGGATATTTCTGATGCTGCAAGACAATACTGTTACTTGAGCTTGTACACAACTTGCAGCTGATCAGGTTTAAGTACTTATGTTGAAGATGAGAGTTAAATGAGAAGCTGGAGGTTAAATGAGAGCTTACTGACACTAATGAATTCAGGACATAGTAATTCAGCAGTAGTATAGGTCCTAAGAAGAATGCACTAGGGCTAAAAGTGCTTCAGGGTATATTGCTTCTTCTTGTCATCAGAACTTCATCTGGCTGGTCTTTAAATACAAGTTATTGAGAGTGAGATAACTCAGGTAAGCAGGAACCAGCCGCTGACTGGGAAAGAAATGGGTCAGTCTATATCAGATTTTAGGGAGTATAAATCAAAGTGATTAAGAATCAACTTTCATATCAAATCCTTCTTAATTTTGTAATTTCAGTTACAAGCAGTGAAGTTAATTAAGAGAGGTATCATTCTGCAAGATTTTTAACCTTGAGGATCAGTGAGTCTGAACAGGTGTGAGAGATTAGATATAGCTGAGAATAGCAAGCTGGTGGAAGAAAATACCAGTGTTTATTACATTTAGTGTTTGCTTGAGGGATAAGGAAAGAGAAGAAATCACCTTGCCCAGGAGAGAAGTAAAAAATTATAGGTTGTTTTTTTTTTCAGTATAATCTATTCTTTTCCTAATTAGCAGTTCTTGGGTGATTACCTGAGGAGGCTGGTAGTGCTAGATGATTAAATGAAGATCCGTGTATCATATGACTAACTTGGGCATCCTCTGCTCTTTCTAGTGTCAGAGAAGGTTAAGAACCAGTCCTTTTGATCTATGGTAAAAGCTAATTGACATCATATTTTACTGGAAGGGCTTGTCCCCAGTCAAAACAGAAAATTACATGTTTGTAATCAGCAGCTGTGGCTGTCCTTACTTGGCAGCTCATAGCTGTGTCCAGGCAAGCTTCTCTCTGTCCTGTAAATTTTTGTTGTCTTTTGTTTTTTGTTTATACAGGGGATATTAAAATGGCTGTAGTATTTTGTCAGTGGCTAGAAGTGGTGCATTTCCTTAACCTGTGGAAAATATATGCCTGGTAATTTGAGTAGTGAAAATCAATTCCAACCCAGTCTGGAACTGTTCAGGTGTTCTGAACTGGCGGACCAGCATGATCAAGGATAAAAATAGATATGAATTCAAGTGAATAATTATTTAACATGAGAAAAAAAAACTTGAAAGAGGACATCTTTCTAGACTGCAGAGCATTTAAAATACAAGTTTTCTGTGTTACATCTTTGTAGATTTGCTGGGAAAAGAGAAATGTGATAAAAATCAAAATTTCTCTCGAATTGATAAGAATTTTGTTTACACTGACAAGGTTGTTCAAGTCTCAGTTGAATGGTCACTCTTTGACCTCACAAAGCCCTTGATATGTGCACAAATAACTTTGCCAACTGGTACCAGAGTGACCAGGCCCAGCCCAGGTGTAAGTGAGTACATAGTTTTGCAAGTAAGCACATAGAATTACAATCATATCTCTCAACGTTAATTGCCTCATAGAAAATAAACACTCCCAGTTATGTGATCTCCCCTATTGCTAGGACAATACAAATCATGGAGGTCTGTGATAAGACCCTGCTTTTAATGAAAGGAGATTGTATTTCTCCTCAAATCCCTCTAAATCTTTGACTTGAGAAAGAAGGACAACAAAATTAAATTGAGTTTGAGAAGTATGAAAGTTAAAAAGTCTCCTAGGCCCTCTGTTAGGATCAGGGTTTGAAAAGCTTTGAGAGCACCATGTGAAAAATCTTCACTCAGACTGTCAGGGTGGGCTGGGATTGCTCAGTTTTGCTCATACTCTGTGATACTGAGCACCCGCTAATGCTCTGCATTTTAGGGTTGCTAAGGCTGAGCCTCCCCCAGTTTCATCTGGGAAGACAGACTTGGGCACAGTATCAAGACAGTATACTTCTGTCCTGCTAGCAGGACGTTATATTTAGTGTTACTGTATACATTTCTGCAGTACTCCTCTGAAGAACCACTTGTTATTATCACAGACAGGTAAAGCACAGGAAAAGTTGCAGTAACGAAGTGGCACAGTGAAGAAAACTGTAATCCGTGCCTAAGTATTGTGAAAGAATCTCTTATTCAACCACAGCAAGGTGCTAACACTTACTGTGGTTTTATACACTTCATGCTGGTTGCCATTTGCAAATGTTCAAAACTGGTTAGACCTCTTTTCACCCCTATGAAAGATGAGGTTATTTTAAAAATATGAAGGCTTAAAATAAATGTATTGGTTTTGGGGTGACCGTTTGCTTTTAGCAAGTAGTGAGGAGAGAGTTCCCTGCTCCCAGTCATAATGGGGCTGTGTACTGCTGGATGTTTTGCTATAAAGGCTGCAATCACCCACTCCACCACATGGAGAGGACACCTGCTGTGTGGCTTCCTGGCTGTTCCTCCCTTTGGCTGATCATTGGGATGGGTAGAAAGGCCTGACAGGATTTCTGATACTTTTATCATGGGCACTCAGTGAGATGAGAAAACTTTTAACTTCCCTGTTGCCTGAATGAGCAGCCTCAGAGAGAAGAAGAGTGATGGCGACCTGCCCTCTCTGGGATGGGTCTCGTGGTGGGTGGAGGATTGTTGAGGTGTGGGGAGCTTTCGTGCAAAGAATCTGTCCTCATTTAGCGTAAGAAAGTGAAGCACAATTAAAGATTAAGAACAAAAGGAACAAAATAACCTGGTCTTTGCCTGTATACCCTCTCATGGGGTGCTACAACAGGATGCTGAGTGTTGCTGAGAGGTGTTCTGATGAGATCCCTGATAAGCAGGATCTAATTTAGAAAATTGCTTTTCTAAATCCACTTTTATTAATTGGTGATATATGGGCTTGTTATGGCTGTGGTCTTTGAGAGAACTTCCACCTGCTAATAATGTGTCTGCAATTCAAATAAGGCCATTGATGTGGAATTCTTAAGTGACGGTTAAAATACTTTGCAGAGGGCCTGAACTTCAAACATAAAAGTAGGTATCTGCTGTGTTTGCAAAAATGAACATTGAAATGCGCTGTCCGGTAGGTATTTCCTTTCTTTGAGAGTTATTTTCAAAGACTAATTTCAAGTTACAGATTAATTTACATCTTCATAATCATTAAATGCACATATCCATGTACAGGAGTATTCAAGCCTAACTTCCAGAGCTTGATATAATTTAAAAGATACATTCTGAAGTAAACCATATTTAGAATATGGCAAAAAAAAATAAAGACCTTGCCTCCTGGAGATGCTACAGCCAGCTTTTCCTTATAAATAATATATGTATATAACTGTACAATCAGACACCTCTTTCAATATGTGCTTTCTAGTGATTTCTCTGTACCTTTTTGTTTGCTTCTTGAAAACTCCGTGAACCTTCTGATGGGGCAACACTGCTTTCCCTGCGGGTGCCTGGGAGATGTACAATGTTTCTTGCTGCTGCCTTTCAGTGGCTGTCAGCAGGCCGCTGACCAGAGAACCTTTATTTAGCAAATGTGCACAACTGGAAAATTTTTGTTTGCAAGACTGATGGGACCTGCCTCAATTTACTGAGAACAACAGCAATGTTTCTCCCCCACTGAACAGATCTAGCCTGAACCTCCCTGACGTTAATAAATGACTAGATCAACCTTTCTCACCTCCTTATCTTTTTCCAGATACAAGTGTGAATTACAGAAACTGAGACATGAGTAATATTTGTTGTAATCTGATTTAAAAGTTGGAGAAGAGTGGGGGAAAAGAGAAATTCTTCTATAAAAGCTAAGGGTTAAAATGTAGTGAAAGACTTACTCATTAGCCAGATATCACTAGATTGTGCTGTCTGCTCTGGAGGGAAACCATTAGCAATCCAGCTGTTCATTTGCATTCAAGATGTTTGTAAGATAAAAATGTAATGAAATATTTGATCTGAAAACAACATTGAGTAAAACTTTTTTTCAGTGTGAGAATGGAGATTAGGAGCAAAAGTAGCTGGAAAGAACTTTCCAAAATAGGTGGAGTCAATTTTATTTCAGCAAATTTACTAATAATTTGTGGCAATCTCAGAGCAGAAATAGGACTCTAGCTGAGGCAGTGCTGATCTAAGCTCAGACTGCCAGCTGTTTGAGGAAGTCTTTATCTCAATCAGTTTAGGACATTTCTCTTTCTTCATGTTAGCTATTTGGTATTAAATATCAGTGCTGGAAAAGAGAGTTACTGCATTTTTGTAGTTTATTTATAATGACTTTAGCATTTTGTTATTCATTTGGGAATGGTTGGGTTCTTGCTAGTCTACTGGCTGATGAATCATACTTTCCTTCTTTGTTCCTTCTAGTTCTGCTGGGGTTAGATGCACAGTCTCAGTGCAAGGCATAGGTATACCCAACAGCTGTGAGATGTTTTTGGGTTTTTGGTTCAGAGGTTCACAAACCTCTGAATGGTTTAACCTAATTTCTTGAGAAACTGCATCTTCTCCTGCCATAGTAACGGAACTGCACAGACTGGGGGCTGCAACCAGGTGCCTTTGGGATTCCTGGTAGGAAGGATGTTATCCTTGAGCAAATCACCTTCTTGGTTTTGATACCAACCACCCTTGGGCTGACATTCAGAAAGCTGATTTTTGGACCAAATGGCAGTCTCCATCTACCTGGTGGGTTGTGGGGAATCCCTGACAGACTGACATGTGTGAGGAAATAAAAGTGCTGTTTAAATGTAATTTCATTTGATTTGTAAGTAAGTCTGTGAGTGCAGATTTCCTGAATTCAGCTCTTATTGGCATGCTTTTTTTTTAAGGTTTAGCACAAGAATGATCAAGTTTGAAGTAGGACAGATGCAAAGAATCTGTACTAAAAATGGATTACTAAAATATTTCAGAATTGTGAAAGAATTTAACCTCAGTCTTTGAAGAAAGGAAAATCTAGTTGTCCTCTTGTAAATGTAGGAAACTTTAAGTTCAGCTTTTTCAGAGGTGGTTGTTGGTTACCTTAGTATCTAATAGAGATATTTCAAATGTTTCAAGCTGTTTCAACAACTAAGCATGTCCTTGATTAGGTAATTACAAACTGGTGTACGGCCTTAGTTACTTCTGAAACATTTGTATAGCCATGAAGCAATTTTGAGACAGATTTGGAATGCAAATACGGATTTCAGAGGTCCCAGATACCGCCTTGAACAAGGTTATTGCTGTTAAATCTTAATTGCTTGTATATATACAGTACAAGAATGGATTATCATCTGAGATTTTTCATTTGTATGTGATGTTCATATACAGATTGTTGAAATTTTCTGTTAACTAGACCTGATGGGGAGGAAGAGGTCCAGCTGTAATTGTTTTCCAAATTTTACTATGCATGATTAGTCTATTAAGTTTCTAAACTGCATGTATTTTGGTTGTGTTTTTGAGCTGCATTCAGTGTGAGCAGAAGCAAAGTTTTCATTTATATGTTGATTTTCACTCTGTGATACTTTTGCTTCAAATAGTGCCTTCATTATTTACAAATATAAACATTCTTTTTCTCTAGTGAGTGAGTATGTTACTTCCTGGTTATATACATTCTAAACCAGGCTTGCTGGCATTTTCATTTCATATGAAGAGGGTTAATTATGAACTAGACTACGGGTCTCAAATACATCAGCAAGCTAAGTAGCTGGTGACTGCTGCAAGGAAATGAAACAGGACTTATTTACATTTAGAGTGATGCCTGAGTTCTTAATCACCTCAAAGCATTTAAAAATTAACTTTACTACCAACAGCTCAAGAGGCATAATGAACCCCAGGAGGGAGTTTTCTTCTCTTTCATTTTCATTGAAGCCATCTATTCATTTACATCAGACTACTCTCACTCCAGTCTGTTTTCCTTCTAAACCCTCAAAACTTTCCTTATTTCATTTTCTTAAATAACTTGTGGTTTATTTGGTATGCTTCGTCATAAATTAGTATTAAAGCTGTGCAAGAGCTGTTGGCAACTACTGAAGTACACGCACCCACAAATTCTTTACGGAATAGAGGCAAACAGCTTGGTATTTCCGTGTTTTGTTGTAGATGTATCTATGTATTAAAAAAGGCAACAAACTATCTTTAATTATCGTCTTCATGCTTTCCTGAGCTTTTGCACCTGCACAAGCACATGTTGTGATTTTACACATGGACATGCTCATGCTCCAGAAAGGGGCTGCACTGTAATCAAATAAGCAGCTAACAGCCTGACCAGTAATGACATTTGACGATTGGCAATTTAGAAGATGGAAGCAAAGATATTGAAACTAGTACAAATTCTCTAAGCTTTCCACCATAACTTTGTTTTATCTTGACTCTTATTTGCCCTGAATCCCCTAATAGGAGCAATCCTTTCATAATATACTCTGCCAACCCATTATTTCTATATACTTTTTTTCCCATTGCTACAAACATGAAGCACTAACACCTCCAAAAGTCACCTGTTCCCTTGGGAAAGGTCTCAGCTATGAGGGGAAAAAAAACACTTTTCTTTGGAAGTTTTCCTTTAAGGTTTGAACTATTTTCCCTGCCTATTTACAGCTGAAGTGAAGGTGATATTTTGAGAGACAACAGTAACGAAGAGTACAGAAATCCGTCAAAACTTAATAGGGGTAAAGTTTAATAGCAGAAGCTTTTTTTCTTTTTGATCAGTGATTTAATGGACAAATTGAACTTAGGTGTTTATACATCTATTAAGATAAGAAAAAGTGCTAGAAATGCAGAATATATATATATATTTTATATTAAAAGACAACGTAATAATACCATGGCAGTTTTAGTGAACAGCAGATACATAGTTACAGTAGATACGTACATATTTATTTAGCAAAGCTATAGACATACTTCTTTCAACACTTTTCCCATTGTCTGCTCTTTCAACAAAATTTTAGTCATAAATTGAATAAACTTAGAAATGAATTGTCATGACAGCTTTTGTTACCTGTATTTTTGCAAGGCAATTAGTGTATGCAACTGTGAATCTCAGGGCTCTGAGTATTTAAGCCTCTTACAGGATAGTGTCATAAAACTGATCTGAGGTGTTATGGTGAACAGCCATAGTTTGTGAGGCATTAGAAGCATCGTGGCTGACGAAGAGAGTAAACCTGCCCTGACTACCTCCTGCTCCCTCTCGCCAGCCCCATTAGCTCCGCACCCTCTGACTTTCTGCAGCTACTTGGTAAATTGGATTGAAGAGCTGATACTTTGGGAAAATGAGTCGTGGCAGCATTTGTACAGCCTGGGGTAGTATAGAGCCTGGAATAAGGAGCAAGAAAGGGAAGAAGAAACCAGGGTCTCTTTTTTCTGATGACCATGTCACCTCAATACTGTCAGTCTGCATCCTCAGCAGAGAAAAAAAAATGGAGTGGTTGTAGCTAAGGGGAAATATGATGGGGGTAACAGTGTTGGTGGATAAGGAAAGAGCGACTGACATCATCTACCTGGATCTGTGTGAAACCTTTGACTGTCCTACATGACATCCTTGTCTGTAAATTGAAGAGACATGGATTTGATGGATGGACCGCTCAGTGTTCATGGAATTGGCTGGATGGTCACACTCAGAGTTGCAGTCAATGGCTCAATGTCCAAGTGGAGATCAGTGATGAGTGGTGTTTCTCGGGGTCACACTGGGACCAGCGCTTTTCAACATCTTTGTTGGTGACATGGATAGTGGGATTGAGTGTGCCCTCACAGCAAGCTTGCTGATGACACCAACCTGTGTGTTGCAGTTGACACGCTGGAGGGAAGGGATGCCATGTAGAGGGACCTAGAGATGCTTGAGACGTAGGCCAGCGCAAACCTCATGTAGTTCAGCGAGGCCAAGTGCAAGGTCCTGCATCTGGGTTGGGGTAATCCCAAGCACAAATACAGGCTGGGCATAGAGTGAATTGAGAGCATCCCTGAGAAGGACTTGGGGTGCTGGCTGGAGAGAAGCTCAACATGAGCTGGCAATGTGCACTTGGAAGCTCAGAAAGTCAACCGTATCCTGGGCTGCATCAAAAGAAGCATGACCAGCAAGTCGAGGGAAGTGATTCTCCTCTACTTCACCCTCTTGAGACCCTACCAGGAGTACTGCGTTCAGCTTTGGGGCCCTGAACATAAGAAGCACGTGGAACTGATGGAGCAAGTCCAGAGGAAGTCTGGAACACCTCTCCTATGAAAACAGGCTGAGAGCTGGGCTTGTTCATCCTGGAAAAGGCTCTGGGTAGACCACATAGCAATCTTCCATTACCTAAAGATGGCCTACAAGAAATTTGGGGAGGGACTTTTTGCAAGGGCATGTAGTGACAGGACAAGGGCAATGGCTTTAAACTAAAAGTGGATATATTTAGATTAGGTATTAGGTAGAAATTCTTTACTATAAGTGCGGTGAGACACTGGGACAGGTTGCCCAGAGAAACTGTGGCTGCCCCTGGCAGTGTTCAAAGCCAGGTTGAATGGGGTTTGAGCAACCTGGTCTAGCGGAAGGTGTCCCTGACTATGGAAGAGGGTATGAACTAAATGATCTTGGAGTTCTATTCCAACACAAAGAATTGCATGATTCTTTGAAGAGTTTTCATTTAAGTGAGCACAACACTGGTACTGCAATTATAGGGAATGTGTGTCTATATGGAACAACTACAGTTCAGTCTTCTAAAATCTTGGAAGGGTAACAATTCTGCTAACAACATATCTTCATCATTTTACTGAAGTGGTAAATACTCTGATTGGGAGACAGACGGATTTTTCTGTGTGCTGTCCTGGGGAAAGATGTGACTGCTGATAGCTGTCACTTTGGGTGAGGCTGGTATGGTATCTACTCACCTGCTGTTGAAGCTTGAGGGATTGTTTCCTTTCTGAGCCTAAAGTTGCACAGTTAATATTGCTGTTTATCTCTGTAGCAAATGGAATATGACATGTGGCGAGGCTAGAGGCTAGTACCGCTTCAGCTATCTGTTTGTAGAAGCACCAGGGAAGTTTCTAACAATTATTTAAAACAAAAGGGTGTTGTTGTGCATATCAGTGTTCAACATTTCAAATCTGTAAAATGATTCTTATGTAACTTTTTCATGATGGACCATGTTGCCTGTTGGATCTTGTGTTTTCTTTCAAAACTAATAGTTCATTTCCTGTTTATGTCAGATTTTTCTGAACTCTAGGGTTTCTGTAAATAACTTATTTAGACTTGAAAGAGTCAGTTTGTAATTAAAAATAAAAAAATTGCTTACAGTTGAGAGATTTAAGCCATTTTCCTTCTTCCCTGTTTTTCTATTCTACTTCTTTCATACCCCTTTAGATTTATATTTATTTTTAGTATTTTCCTTGTAATGAGACCTGACTAATTGTAGAAAAGTCTAAAAGTATGCCATGTTTTCTTATCCTATATTTCAGTGCTATGCCGCAGATCTGGCAGGGCTGAAGGATTGAGAAGGACCTGATCCTGCATTTAATAATATGTGAGCAGCTCACTTTCCATTTTCTTCGTAGTGAGTACCACTCACCTCTGCTATTAGTTATACATAAAAGCTTTGAGCAGAGTTTCTCACCTTTTATATTCTCCAGCTGTTTGTTTTCTTAACTTTTTTTCTTCAAAGTTAGATATCTTTGTTTCGTTACTACAAACCATAGCTGTCTCTGGAGTTTACCTCACTTCTCCCCTATAAAACTATCTATAGTTTCATCTCAATTTATATTTGCTGGGTGAAAGGAACAGATTTGTCTGTCACATCTGTCAAACTCTTTCCAGACATTTATTCTGGGAAAGGTTTTGATGCAAACCAGTACATTTTAAAAGTTTTTTTTTTAGTATCATTTCATAAAGGTTACTTTTCTGGCTGGTATTACTTGTAGTCAATTGTGCCTGAATCCCTTTTGATTTAGTTTTAAATGACTCCTGATATAAATTTCTCTAGGTCTCCTGCCAAGAACTATGCTACTATTTCTCTGCCCTTTATTTTAGCCAAAACTTTGTAATGCAGTTTTATTGTTTTGACTGGCTATGACATTGAATTTGAAGGATTTGTAATATACAGTAAAACATTATACTCATTCAAAACATGACAAACTGCTCCAGTAAATGTTTCTTTGTGAACATATCCTTTCATTGGTATGCAGATATTATTTGACTATGTCTAACTATGAAGATGATAGTCTATGTGACTTGTATTTAATGTGATATATAGCATTGTCTTTTGGTTGAATTCACTGGTAGTTTGTTACAGACTTTATGCACTTTTTATTTTCTTAGCTCCATTTTTTTTTCTTCTTTCCTCGTACTTTCAAAATGTGAGACAGAATTTAATACAGATTTCCAGCTGGGAGAATTAATATCTCCATTGCCTAATACAAAAGCAGCTAAAACTGCTCTGGGAGTAGCAGGAGTTTGGGATGCAAAAATACTGAAAACATAACTATGGAACTTTTACTTAGGCATTCATTTCCTATTAACCCCTGACCTTCCTGAAAAAAAGATTTCATATGGAGCACATTCAGATATTAAGGCTATGTAGGAAATTAATGTCAGGTAACAAATTGCTGGGAATGAATTATCCAGTACGCTAACAGAATTGTTCAGATCCAGGTACTCCTCAGGCACTGTCAGCAGAAACTGAGCTGAAACTCTAATTCCTGAGTGTTGCCTGCTATTGCAGATTTAGTGTCCTGCTTTACATGGTTTGTACTGAAGGACCTAGAAAAATGCTGCCTGGCAGCTGACTCCTTTGGGAATCCATGCTAAAATGAAATGTATATTTCATAAGGCCATCGCAGGGAGCAAAATTTTAAGTAAACATACATTTTAAATGAGTAAGCAATTGTCTACTGGGAAACTATGTATGGAGCTTTATTTTTAGATATATATAAACTGATCTTTCAGTTTGGGGAATTACATACATAATTCACAAATACAGAACATGCTAGTTAATTCTTAACATCCCTCTAAAAGCAGCCATGCAATCTAAATTAGTCAACACTATAGAAGAATATTCTCTGCGTAAGGCCCAGTTTCACTAAAGTCAAAGCCCTGTTGCCATAGGAGAGTATTTTACTGACATATAAACTCTGCAATGGATCTGGTTTGGTATTCCTGGAGAGCAGATTTTAGCTGGATTTCCCTGCAGTGACTTGAAGATAACAGTATATTTGGAATATTTTTATATATTGATATGAATTGTGTGACACAGTTCCTGTGGTCATAATTCAGCTTGCATAGGCTGGTTTGTTTAAGGTTTGTCAGACAGTGGACACAATGAATGTTTAATGTCTCATGACTTTCAACATCCGGGGTAGATGTCTATACCTGAGCTAGTTATTCTGGGCTCCCCTTATTAACAGTGGGAGAAGAGGATACTTCTGTAACTAATTCAGATGGTTTATTTTAGATCTCTGCTGAGGATGAGATGTCTTAATCCCTGGCCTCTGTCATCTCTGTCATCTACACTGACTGTGCACAGAGATGAGGATGGCTGCTCCAGATCTAGATGCCTGTCTCCAGCTGAAGTCATAGAAACCCTACCAGTGCTTCAGTGCTGACTAGGAAGACTTTTTTGCGTTTTTTTTTTTTTTTGGAAGTGGATATAATCCTGCAGTTGTATCTGTAATATCTGTAATTTGATAGAATCCAGTTTGGGTTTATGTTTATGCGGGCGAATTGGACCTGAGTGATAAAGGAAGAAAATTTTATGAATTATTCAATGCTTTTCCCTTTTTTCACTTCTATAGTTCAACAGAACTATAAATAGACATTTATGTATGTGTGTATATATACATACACACATATATACGAGTACATATAGACACATACATGCATATCTTGAAAAAAATCTTTAAAACAAGATGAACAGAGTGATTTCTTTGTTGCTTTTTACACTGAAATTCAAGCTTGCTGCTATGATACCTATTCTGAACTGACTACATTAGTCTAAAGAATAGATTGTTGAATATTCCAAAGAACAGAAATAAAATAAAAATAATATCCTTTTAAATCTCCTTGAAATTTCAGAAAGCAGTCAGCTCTTACCTGCTGCCTGCAAAAAATAGCCACATTAAAATTAGCAGCACTCAAAGGCAAGTTAGAGGATCATTGCAAAGATTTCAAGGTACACAGCACATCCTGTACCCACAGGTACATAACCAATTAGCAAGTCACAGGGTGGGGTAGTCTGATTCTTTGTTAATAAGACTTAGCAGTTGTACATCTTCTGTATATACAAGTGGGCTCTTATTAATGAGAAGCATATATATATATTTCAAATGTATGAATTTGCCTTTGTCCTTGCCTTGCACTACTCTGTGAGTAGGAAAACAGGTCACTTAGATGCAGTGAACAGCATGCTCTGACAGGGCTGTGTTTAGTCCATCTTCAACCTCGGAAGAGTCACTTCTAAGGGGTTTCTTTTCTATGTGCTGTGCGCATGTTTCATGCCCACACCGCTGCCTTCTCTGCAAGTTCAGTTTGGTGAGGGACTGGAACTGAAGGGGAGAACTACAAGAAAAACACAGAAAAGGTAAAGGCTTCAAGGTGCCTTGGTCTTACAAGCTTTTCTTCCCATGTCCCCTGTACTTTCTACATTGCTTATATCAATACCCAAGATTACATCAATATCCAGGAAAGGATTAATCCCAAGTTTAACAACTCAGTATGAAACTAGAATGTTCAGTATCATTGATATTGTATTACAAATGATAGACTACATTGTAACTTAACAAAGGCATGTCTCCTCACTTCCAGCTGATAGTGTCAAAAATAACTCAGTGGTAGCATTTTGAATTGTTAATTGTAATGTTGTTCTGTGCTGAAATCCTTGATCTAAATATTTATGAGGGAATCGGTTCTACAGTACACTACATTAGCACCTTTCAGTATGGCCATGTAAGCAAGAGTAACCTTGATTATTCACCTGCTCCCAGATAGAGTGGCAGTGCTGGGGAGTGGGAAGTCTGAGCCCTGGAATCCTGGGGGTATATCTCTTAGTCATTTTCTGGGTCTCATTCTCTTTCTGCAGATCAAACATTCCCTGAAGTGTAGTAGAAGGCAGGAAGAAAGACACTTGCTAATTTGAATTTCAGAAAGCACCTAAGCCACATTCTGATCTCCAGGTAAGTGTCTGTGAGCCACTTGCCTTTGACATTTGTTAAAACTTAATCACTTATCTTTTTGGTGCCAAGCTACTGTACACAGACCAAAGAGAGGAGTATGTGTGTGCTTGTGCTTGTGTTTGTTGGGGAGGGAATATTTTATTTGTTTGTACAGATGATGTGAGGTGAAAACAACATCACTCTGGATGAGATCAGCTTATGAAAAAGGAATAAAGATTTAGTGACAACTGAAAAGCTCAAACTACAGCTGTCCTGGTGTAGTTGCTCTATACGAGATCTCAAGAAGCAAACATCTGGGAACATGTAACTTACTAATTTAGATCAGGCTTTATTTTCATGTATTCATTCTCTTCCTTTTCACCCAACCTGCTTTTTAAAAAATACCCTCAGGCATATCATGGGCTATACCAAAGTCCTTTCTTAAGCAGTAACTGTCAAATGTAAGGAGAAAGGAAACAAATAGCATATTCTAAATGTCAGTGGTAACTAAACAGGTTCTCTCTGTGAAGTTCTGGATATCTCCAAAGAAGTTTGGAATATGCTATCTATACTGTGAAACTCAGTATTAACTGTGTAAAGGGTGTATATGCTGACCATTGACTCAAAATGAAGTCTTTTGCTTTAGATGCCTCATCATAAGTATTAGACTGAAGACCACAAAATATTTCCTGTATTTTCACTTACATTTTAGTCAGGACTGGGCTGCTTATTTTGGAAGTATTTGAGCTATTGAGATTTGCTAGCCTGAACGCTTATGGAAGGTTGGTTGTGCATGATCTTGTTCAAACATTGGATACACTAAAAGTGCTATGCTGAGATAAGCACCTACGTTGGTGCTGTTGCAAGAGTGACTCATTGCCTACTTTAGATATCAGAGATACAATCAGATGAACCAAAATTGAGGAGCCTGTGTTCCTTATAGAGTTCATGGAAAGTGCTGGGCATCTCTGAAGGGTGACTTGTGCAAACTCTCAAGGGGGATGGTATGAGTATGCCCCAGTGTGTTTGCTTGCAGCAAAGAATGTTTCTATCAACTTCATAATATATTTAGTAAAAGCAAAGTCAGCTGGCATACCTTATGCTCATGCAAATATGGCTTACTGAATGAAATGCAAAGAATTCCCAGGCTCCCTGGCAGGGATACTTAATGGGACTTCTGGCACGGCTGCAGTTAGCACTGTGCATGTGATTGGTGAAGAGGGAAAATAGACCATTAAATGCTGTGTGATGCAGGTACTGGAGATGCTGTGTGACACAGCTGAACAGAGAAGGGGTTTGTGATCCCTTATGTGTACTTTCCACCTAGTGACTAAAGGCAGCAGTACTGCTTCATCCCATTCACTTTCTGGAACAGGATGATATACAAACACTTAACAGTCTTTATCTATGAAAAAATATTGTTAGCAGTTATAGTAACCTTGTCTAGGATGTTCAGAAGTAATCCAAGAAGTATGCAAAAGGGGATAGTTTGTTCTCCATGTTCTTGGTGAACAGCAAAACCCATGCTTAAGCTGTAGCAGAGAAGACTCAGTCAGATACGTGAAAAACCCATCTAAGGAGTGCTGAAAGAGGCTGCGTGGAGGCTGTGAAATTCTCATCCACAAGAATCTTTGACCTGGCAAAACATGTGTGTTGTGTCTGCCTTGTGGGGCTGAGGCACCTCCGAGCCTGTGGTGAGAGCTGGCAGGGAGACTGTGGTATCAACAGCTGAGATGGGAGCAGAGACCTGAGCCATACCCAGGAGATGGTTTGCTAAAGAGTGCTGTTTTGTCTGGATTTTTCTAATGCTGGCATCAAGACTCCTCAGTTTCCATATTAGTGGTCTCGGTCTTCCCTTCCTTGACACACAGCATTGCTTTAGCAGCAGGGAGGAGTGAGGCAGTTTTTGTCAGCAGAGCGATCCAGGAGTTGTGCTCACTGCCAATTATTCAGAGAGCAGTCAGGAAGGGCTTGTTTACCAGAACAGCTTTCTTCAGCGATTTCCCACCTCAGAATGGAGCGTGATCCTTTTCACATGTGTTGTGAGCACTGTTTATAGCTGAGAAGCAAGAAATGGGCTTGCAGGAGAACTGTCACAATCATTCAATGCAATGTATGATTTCTCCACAACCCCAAATGTAATAAACACAATCTGTGATATCTGTTTTATCTATAAACACAATTAACAACAGTAGTTAATTCTCATGATCTCTTGGCCTGTTAAAGTGAAGAAATATTGCTTAAGAGGCATTGTAATGGGTTGAGGAAGGACATTTCTGAATCACTGTTTTCCCTACTCTGGACTTTGTGTCTTTGTGCTCACTGAAGTCCCCAGAGACTACTCCATCTTCATGAAAGTACTGAATAAAGATAGATTCAGGTCAGGATGTTCTGGACATACGAATGTCATCTGTATTGTGTGATATTAGTGTCTTTTCATAATGGTGCCTAATATGCATTTAAAATATTTTTAGGAAGGCAATTTGTTACTATTTTTTCAATCTGTCAATGCATGCTTAGTATTTTCTGCCATTCCTAAAAAGGCAAAGGCAGTTTTGTTCTTAGTGCAAAAACTGGGCCTTAAGGAGCTGATGAGATAAATGTTTCTTGTCACTGGAGAAAGCCTGCACTTGTGAAATACAAGCTGGCAATGGGTAGTGTGGAGCTACTGGAGTGGAGCTTGGAAAAGCAGTAATATCTCCCCTTTGATCCTCTTGATGTGTGTACAAATAAAGGAGAATGCGGGCTGGTTCTTCCATGGATCAACAATCACATCATGTTGTGATCCACGGATCAAAACTGAGGCCAAAAGGGTAGGAAGCTGTGTTAGATCTCCTTCCTCCTTCCCGCCTACCTGAGGGCTCTTTCTCCCCTTTGTTACGGAGCGTCTGTATTCCCAGTGGGGCACCAATGTCCATTTTGAGAAAGCACTAAGAAAGGACAGCAAGAGAGGAAGGCCCAGAACCTTGCTTTGCAGCACACTATGCAAGGCTAGCTGCAGCTTTGCCCTAAAGGATCTAATTTTTTGCTGACAAGCCCTTAATTGTGCAGGATGTTGTAATGCTGGTTTACAAATGGGGTGATTGAGATAGTTGTTACGATAGCTGGACTTCAAAGCCCAGTGCTTTGTAGCCATGTTGAAGGTGTCATCAAGGCTAACTGCCCTGACTGTCCACCTTCCCACATCTCAAAACACCCTCTGAAGGGTGCTGAAACCCCCTGTGAGGGGAGGTTACTTCCCTGACTGTGTCTCCAAGGCATGCTCTGTACCTGCAAGGGATGTATCACTGCTGTTCTGGGGACGCTCATGCTGCACTCAGGGCTGGCTCACCATCAGGCCCGTGGACATTCTGTGGCTGGGCTGGCAGTGATGGCATCTCCACAGCTGGCCTAGTTGGTCCCTGCATCAATGAGCATCTCTGTGCTGCCTTGTCCTTCCTCCATGCAAAAGTGCAGCCTCTATTTGCAAATTAAGACAGCATCAGCATTTGGGAACCTGTGGGGAGGGCTGACAACTGTGGGGCCTGCACCTGGCTGTGACCCTGTTTTTTCCGCTCCTCCTCTGCCATTTTCTATGGGACCCTCTGTCTGATGTAGGGTTGCATGGTGGGATCATAACATCTGCAGAGTGTGAAAAAAAAAAGGGAGGCTAAATAGTAGATGACTTAGTGCATACCACAAAACCTGTAGCCCAGGTTTTAATTTGTGCATACCCACAGGAGGTGTACAGCTAGATGTGCTGGGAATGACCCAAACACCTTTGGTGTGGAGACACACAGAATATTCTGGACACCCTCAGGAGCTTTCTGTCAGAGCAGTGTAGACACAGGCACCCCCTAAAATATCACAGTTCCATTTTTATCTCAGTGGCAGAATACAAAATTTAAACTGAATCCAACTCTGGGTATCCTTAAGTTGCTTCCAGACAGCAGACTAAACTTTCCTGAGTTGAACAGGGTGTGTGAAATCTGAAGCCAAGTCTGAGTTTTCCAGATTGGGCGAGGATCTAGTTAGAGAAAAAAGGAATGTGTTCGTTAAAATAGGAAATGGGTACTTCACTAACAGGGTGTGGTATGTATTTGTGAAGACATAAGACTGAAACCCAAGCATGCTGTTTGTGTGCAGAATCCATTCCAGCAGAAAGGCTCCAGGTACGCATTTCTGTGGCCAGCAGGCATGAGCTTCTTAAATCCATCTGCCCAGCTGAGCAAAACCTGCACTCACAGTTTGGAGGTCTGCTATATGCACCTTATGTATAGCAGAATGTATACAGGGTTTGGTGAATGTTATTTGTGAATGGGTAAAATAGAGACAAATTATAGGAAAAAACTTTGAAAGGCAAGGAAATGGCATTCGGTAGGATGAGGAAGACAAGCAGCACATGGACAGTCTAACAATGTGACAGACCCAGAGGCAGCTCTAAAGCTCCAGCACAATTATTCCCGGACCCTGTCATCTTAGCTGTTTTGGCATGTAGTCCAGTAACTGAGAGCAGGGAATAATGATCAGAGCATCAGTAGGTTGTGGTTTTGTACATCTCAGCACAAGCTTTCTCTTTCCTGTCAGAAAGTATGTGTATTTGTTTTTTAAAATAACTTTAAAACCTCTCTCAAATATTATTTTTGATGTCACTGATTTTAGAGAAAACCTGTCAATGAAGTAAAGAAATTTTATCAAAATCTCCTTTTCTCATAGCGCTACATTTTATGAGGAGAAAGTAAGTCCCTAGTAGCTCAAGGTGTATATACATAAATTTGTTCTAAGAACAGGATTCCATACTGACACGTGTGATTTTGTGAATGCCTTTTTTTTTAGTACACATCTACCAATATAATTAAAGTTGTGTTAATGACTTGTGAGTTTTGTGAGTTTACAGCAACAGGGACAGGTAAAACGTCGGCTGCTTTCACCGGCAGTTATGTTTTGCTATTTCCCATTATTTTCAAGAATAGGAAAAGTGTTTTAAGAAAGAAAAGGACTTTCAGATGTACTTCTGAGTAGTGAGGGTAAACTCAGCACATTGCCTTGTCACTGTTATTTGACTTGGTCCTCCCCAGCTTTATGTGCAGAATTTCAATTGTCCTTGAATGTACTTCTCCACCTAGATGGAGAGGTCTATTTGACAATGCACATGTGCTACTAAGGCACTATAAAGAGTTGTAAGGTGGAGGACATCACGAACTTAATTAAACATCCTTGTTATTCGTCTCACAAACATTAAGGTAAGAAGTGATAAAGACTTGGAGTCTACAGCAAAGAAGAGAATGTTTGGATCCAGCTGTGTCAGTGAGTCTTGGGACCACATTGCCTCTAAATGGCCCAAGATGCAACTTTCATTATTTCAGCTCTCTGAGAAACTTAGTGGAGTATCATCTAGAATGCTTAAAGGATTTGCCTCCAGATGGTATGCTGATACATATATTAGGACTACATATTTGTCCATAGTCATGCTGGTATGATATAACCATCACTATTACATAAATAATGACCTACTGAAAAATTCAGAGTGCAAAAGAAAGTGATGAGAATTGATATTTCTGAAATAATGGGCATTTCAGAACTAAACTCTGCAGGATACAGGAATTGATTTTATATTATTTACTTTTTAATGTGGAGAAACAGAAAAGCATTCAGTAACCTTAGAAGCCAATGCAATATGGACTGTTCACAAAGGCATTCACATTTTCTGGGCATAATTAATAATTAAACTCTGATCTTTTTAGAACAATGAAATATTTGGACACAAAGTAGAGGTCTACTGTGAAAAGTCTGTGAAAAGTATATATATATATATAAGTATATATATATAATAAATATATATATATATCCAGTTTCCATTCTCCCGCTGTAGTCACAAGCATGCTGCCTAATTAAAAGGATTTTGAACCCTTGTTTATGGCAATAATTTTATTTTCAGTTTTCATATTCAACTTAAATTATAATGCCCTTAATAGAGAGATATGTTTAGCATCACAGTCTATGCAATAGAGCAAGGATAGAAAGTTACATACTGTTTGATAATGATACTTTCTGGGCAATATTTATGAGATCCACTAATTCAAAAGTGTGCTCCAAAGTAGGATTGATACAGAAAACCAATTGTCGCTGTAGTTTGTCTTTCCTACTTCTTAACATTTCTAACCAGCAGCAAAAATCTTCATAGGTCTGTTACTCATTGCTTAGTTGGCCTTTCACATGGAAATGTTTCTCTTATCTCTAAGCTAATTCTCCCTTATTGCAATCTTTTGTCTTTTTCAGAGGTTATGGAAAACAATTCATTATCTTCTTTCACAAAGAATCTTTCTGAAAAGTTGAACACTGTTATCAGATCCCAGTAGTCTTCCCCCTCCTGGATTAAGCAAGCCCAGTTCTGGCAAAGTCTTAGGCTAGATCCCTTTATTTAGAAGTTTACTCTTATTTCTGTTTTTGGGACTTTCTCCAGCTGGTTGATGTATTCCTTAATGTGTGATAACCTGCAGTGGTCATAGAAATCCAGGTAAAGAATTACCAACTCTGAGTGGAAGAAATCTTTTGTGTGTTTAAGATAAAACTGTACTCACTTTCCCTAACTCAGCATGGTTGCTTCTTATGCAATGGTATGAGTTTATTGCTTCCTTACATCCATTCTATTAGTTAAATTCTTTTCTATACTGCTTGTCTTGCCGCTCATTCTCCAGCTTATATTTATGCAGATAATTTTGCTTGTGCACATGCATAGGAATTCATTTAATTGTTTAGTCGAATTCAGGTTTCTGCTGTTCACCAAGATAATATGTACATACTGCACTGTGAAGGGTTTGAAGCCTTTTAAGCTTAGTGCAATTTTCAAATGCAAAAAACATCTTAATCTACCAGTTCATTAATGACTATGTCACACAGACAGATTCTTGCAGAACCTGACCTGATACATCTTGCTCATTTGAAAATGAATCATTGGTAACTACTCGTTGAATGGGGTTTCCCAAGGAGCTAACTACATTAAATACATTTGTCTGTGGGAATGTCCTATGGGATGTCAAAAGCAAAAATCCAAATGCAAGACAATATTTATTCTCTCTATCCTTAAAGCTTGTTATCTGCTGTAGAGAGAAGGAAATTTGTCCTGAAATGATGTATTAATTAAAAATTTGTCTCTGCTTTTGCTTACATCCTGGTTGTATTCCAGATACTTACAAATAAACCTTTTCATTATTTGTTCTGATATTTTTCTGGTGATTGAAGTTAGGTTCTCTTCTCCTTTTTGATGTTTTAAAAGTAAGTAAACTTTTGCTCTTCCTAGTTTCTGGAGTCTGTATTTCTCAAGTTTCTAAAGATAATTGCTGTTGGCTCTGAAAACTGCTTTCTGTGTGCTCAGTGCATCAGGCCTAGCCAACTTGAAAACTACTACATTATCTGTGTAGACTTTACCATTATTTACTTTTTCTAGCCTGATTTCACCCTTCTATTTATGATTTAAATGGGGCTCTATGACATTAAACCTGATCTTTTAAGCAAAGGCTCAAGCAAAAATATCATTCAATGAAATTGGGGATCGTGGCAAAGAAAAAAGTGTGTTACAGCAATGGATGATTTGGTAGCTATGTGTCATAAAATTCTTCTCTATGTACAAATTAAAAAACTTTTGGCTAAAAGCTCCATAAAGGCAATGTTACTGAGGGTATCATAACCAAGTAAAGAGAATAACATGTAGAGTCATAATATGCTTCTGAGCAGTTGTCATGCTTCATTGCTGAAGTGGCAGTTTTTCATTTGTGTGTAAGAGATACGGAGCTGTATTTCAAAGATGACATTTTATTACACACTTGTTTTCCCAGGGGTAACTGGACACTTAAATACATCAGGCTAGTTTTGAACACCCCTTTCATTTTTATCAGGGCTAACTGCAATGATTTTCTAAATAACTCATGTATACTGCTGTAGCCTCCACAATCCAAAAAGTAGTTTGTAAAAAAGATGTCCCTGCATATCTGTACATATGAATGTGAAATTTTACATGTATATATAAATGAGGAATCCTCAGAAATTTTCTTAAAGGTAGCAAAATATTTCACAAAGGAGCCAAAGCGTAAAGTATGTGTCAACAGTTATGAGACTTAGAGACTTGCTACCCTTGATCTCTGTTCATTGTGTTGGTTATCTCCTGCTACTGCTCCAAGCCTGGCCATCTCTCCTTACTTTTATAGGTGAATGAAGAAAAAGAAAGGGGGTTGTATTTTCATTGATTTATGTGTCTGGTTCTTCTCTTCTTTTCCTCTTCTACTTTCCAAATTTAACTTCAAATTTTCATCTTGTGCTGAGTGATGATTTCTCGGTGAAGCACTGGGGATCAAGATTGCACATTATGCATATAAAGGATTATATAACGTGTAATGTATTTGAATGTTTATTGTAACACATTAAAACACTGTATTCCTTGCGCTGGGGCTCAGAGTAGAATCAGCTGTAACACCCTGGAAAACGTTAACATGCTCACTGGGCTTTACAAAGTTATGCCTGATGAAATTGGCTCTAAAGAAGCATCATACTTTGCCCAGAACTTAAACTTATTCATCTTTGACTTCACACTTGATAAACAAGGTATAAAATATATATTAGGAACAAGAGCATGTTTCAATCCACTGCAAACATAGATCACTAGAGAGAATAAATCATAACCCAGCCAACTATGTTTTTCTCCTACTGCTTCCTCTCCAAGCTCAATTAAGACTCAACATGTTTTTCCTTCTCCCTAGTTCCTTTTTATCTGCTCTCCTTCTCATGTTTCCATGTCTTTCCCCCCATCCTCTATCTGATGAGGCTAGTGCTGTAGCATAATGAGGTAATTCCTGGTAGTGTTGGAAGTCTCAGGCACCTGGATGATGTATTTTTTTTCTCTCCCAGCCTGGGTCAGATAAGACCTGATTACCCTTGGGTATTTCAGTGGTATATGTTCAGGTTAAGTTAGCTCTTCTGGGACCCAATAAGGTTTCTGTGCACTGCAAAAAATGCAAATGTCCATCTTTATATAGCGGTTTTGGTCTGGAAATTCAGGTCTAGATAAATGGCTAGGAAATAGCCTAGATGTGTAGTGAACAGAAGCGTTTTAGATTTGTCTTCCATTCCATCCAACACTTTACAGATGTCTAACCCCTGGCTCTCTTTCCTGGCATGAATCCAGTTCTGATTTGGCACTGACTCACTCTCCATGTGCAGTGGATACTCTCAATCTAGTGAATTTTTAAATACAACTGCTTTGCATATGCTGTGTAAATAAAATATTACCCTCCCTTCCCCCCAGCTTCCAAACTCAACCCTCATGCAACAAAATTCTGCAAAAAAATACCGTTCCCAAGACTAATTGTTTCAGCAGTCTAATCTAAATTAGGTCTCAAACAAAGTAGCTTCCATATTTCTTTTATTTTATGTAGCCATTAGAATGGAATGATTATTTCTTAAAACACAGGCTTAATTTAGATTCAATAAACCAATTATAACCAGAAAAGGGATTAACAGTTTGAGACCTCCAAAAAGGCTAATTACAGGGCCAGCAATTTAGCTGACTGTGTGATGATTCAACTCAGATTCCCATTTCTTAAGCTTTTGTAGACTGTCTCTTCTCCCTGGTGCTTTAATAGCAAGCTTGCATGCAAATACTTGCTTCTTGGTGATTGAGGCCTATGCTGCTTTGGGCCAAAATTGATTGCTGAAGTTACATGACTGAAATGCCTCAGGTAAGAAAAAAAATCACTAGAAGAAAAACATTCAGTAGAAGCTATGTAAAATGTGCTGCCTGACAGTCACTAATGCTCCCAGGATGGAAGAGATTCTGCAAATAGGGTCAATAGAATTAACACTCAATTACCCTTAAATATCAAAGAGGGTGCCAGGCATAGCTCTGACAACATTTAGGGTAATCGTAATTGCAAGCCACCTGCTACATGAACATATGTAGCTAGATGCTTTTTCTTCCTCAGATTAACTGCTCATCAGTTAATAAGCTCAGTCTTATTTCATACTGTTTGAGAGCATGGATGGCCATATACTGTGTAAAGTCCCTTATTCTTTATGGTCCAGATTTCCCTGCTGACATAAACTGTCACTGCCCCACTGGAATTGGTGGAGTCCTAAGGTTTTACACCAGCTGAGGTCACATTTGTTTATGGAGTCAGTCCATAAACATGAAGACAATGTAAATCTACTGATTAAATAGGTAGTTTAAATTTGTGTAATATATGTCAAGACAGGTACTGCTAATCTCATTTCTGTAAAATGCTGTGGTTTAGGTTCTGACATGAAGCCTCTTGAAATCAAGGAGGTTTTCGCTTAGGCTTTCTCTCAGAACCATAGTCCAACTGTTGTAAAATACACAATTTATTTCTAGCCTTTTATAAAATCTATTCCAGAGGTATTTTCCCTTATTTAGCCCCTAAATGTGTTTGGTATCTCATATTTTCTCTTTGAACAAAAAAAAAAATCAAACAAGCAGGATCGCAGAGTGTCTCTAAAGGAGATGTCACACAGTCAGTCCATTCTACTTCATTCACATTCATCCATTTACTAGCTCAGCAGTACAAAACCTGACTCATATGTTTCCCTTTTTCAATTTTCATTGTCCTTTCCCCACCCTCAGACCTTGCTATCAGCCCCAGCAAGTAACTGGTATTAAAGACCTCCTCTTGCCTTTCAAAAGGGAAAGAAAAAATTAGCTTTTTTTTTTTTCTTTGTGATTGTCCCAGTTTAGTCCCTAAGTCTCAATGGGGTTGCGCAATCTGAAATTTGACCTTTTCAAATTGGGTTTGAAGAAAGAAATCATAGCAGAAAACCCTTTCTTCACATTTTGGTTTGTATGCTTTGTGGCTTGCAATCCTACAGTGTCTGAGAGTTCAATTAGACAGCATGTGATTGACAGGTTCCTGAGTTAAATAGCTGGGATGGGATCATATACTTAAAATAGCTTTAAAAGAAAACCTGTAGACAGACAATCAGTCAGACAATCTTTTCAGGCGCTTGGAAAGTCCCTGTTTTCCTAAGCACTTGCCCTGTAAATGATCTGGAAGTCTTGTACGTAAAGTAGTTTAATATAAAAGATTGCTTGGAGGCAGTTAACATGCAAACATACTCCTTGATTTAATATCTAGAAGGCATTTTTGAAGTGAGGGGTTTTTTTTTGTTTTTTTTTTTAGAAGCATTGTTGTTACTCATTATGAGCGTGACATCACTTCCCCTCACCTAGTGATGTGTACTCTCTGTGCTCTGATTTTTACCTCCTTTAAGATCAAAGCCTCATGTCTTTCTCTGTTAATTTCCATCTAGAGGAAAAATTTACCAACAAATCGAAGGAAAAGAAAGGAAAAAAAAATAATTCCTGTCTTTCCCTGTTGCTAGACTTTACAATTTGTCAGATTGGACCAAACTCCCCTATTTTCTTTCTTCTGTACTGTGATAAAAATCTCAGTTCTGAAGCCCATGTATGCCAGGAAAAATAAGAAAGAATGTCTTACTTTTCTTTTCTTGAAGGTGTCACTGCATAGTGTACACTTGCCCATTTTTTATTCCCACATTTACAAAAATTAAGTTTTTAATTTGCAAATTTTAGGAGTGAAGAATAACTTTTAAGTACTCCAACATTTCAGTTTAAGATGTTGTATAGAGACCCGATTATCACAAATAGCCTAATAGATCAAGTGCTGTAAAAACAGAGCAACTGTTTTTACTTTGGCTTTTTTCCCCCCCTACTTTTAGCAAAGCTGGATAATATGAGCACTCTTTTCCCTTTGTATAGCATCTCACTAGTTTGAGCTTTTGACCAGCATGTGGAAAAACATGGATTTAAATCCATGTTTCTTAACTTTGAAAAAAGCGCTCTTAGTGCTTTAGTCTGAAGAGAAGACACTCTCTAACCCTTCTTTTAATGCTGTTCTACTTACAAAAACCCCTCCAGGACCCACTGAACCAGAGGAGGGTTGGATGCTTCCCCCAGCAGTCAAGGTCTCAACTGGGAGAAGACCTACCTGTAAGTTCATCTTTAGGAGTGCTCCTCTGGAGCTGAGAAGGGTGACTTTGAGTCATCCCCAGCAGAACGGTGTATATTGGATCAGAGCTCTCTCAGATCTAGCAAGTGTTCTGTACACAATGCAATATACTGTTTATGATGCCAGGGAGTGCTCCTCATGAGAAGGTTTTGTGGATTTTAAACCTGAACTAGAGCTTGTAAAATCCCAGAGAAGGGTGGTATTTAGTCATAACTCTCCTTGCTCTGAGCATTTCCTATCAGCTAGCTCTGAGCAGATCCTCCTCAGTGTGATGATTTCACACTGTCAGGGAAGTAGCAGAGATCAGAAGATCAGAACATAGCCGTATGTGGTGTTCTTTTTGTAAATCACTGGTGAACCCGCATCTTAAAAACTGCTAATGGTTTTGATATCCACTCTGAAAAAACATATGCAACAGCAAGAATGTTTAGGCAGAAGAGCAAGAGGTATGGCAGTAAATATGAAACAGATCTCTGTGAAGATATGCTAAATAGACTAAGAGCTTTTATTTCAGAGAAGAAACATTCAATAGAGGCAGTAGGGATACAAGAGAGGACTAGAAAGTTATGAACAGAGAAGGTGATAGGAAATTATCTTCCACCATTTTTTACAATACAAGAACAAATAAAAGTGCTGAAATTATCATGTAATAAGAAGCAGGCAAAACAATACATGGAACTCTTTGGCACAAAGTGTTACAGAGACCAAAATTATATTTATGTGTGTGTATGTATATATATATGTGCACACATACTCATCCACATATATCTATAGCTATTAGGTGTGATTGTTCTGATTCAATGTTCAATAGAGGGAGTTTCTAAACCCCTAGTTGCCAGATGCTGAGAGGACATATCAAAGGATTACTCTTGATCTGTTTCTTACACTCTTTCCCTAAGCAGCTCATTTGCTCTTTGCGACCCTCCATTCTTCCCTACATGCTGTGAAGAAAACCGAGTCATGTAACAGCAGGTTCCAGGTGCAGACAATGGGACACCATGAGAAGAAGCTAGCACAGACAGCACCTACCAATATTGTGAAGAACTATCTTTAGAAAAGATGCAGGAAATCTACAAATTCAGCAGACATTAAGGAGAACTGAGTCTGCAGGGATTGGGGCTGATCTGAAGAGCCATTCAAGCAGTTAAGTTATAATAGCTGAAGAGAAATGCTGCTTTCAGCGAAACAACCATGGGTAGCTTTTGCTAGGGCAAAGGACTAGGTTTCTAGCCCTCTGTGGTAACTGACACAGCATACAAGCCATGAAGGATGCTTAATGTTACTTTTTGCTCTATTTTTCCAATATTGTAAGCATTTGCTTTAATATTTTATCTTGATAAGTAAGAGTAATTATTTTTTTTTTTTTTTCTGTCTTATCCAGTAGTCAGGGCAGTCTTCGAATGAGCTGATAGCTGCAGGGAGTTACGTTCCTTGGGAGAAATGAGCAGACAACTTGAGCAGTGTGACTTACCCCTGAGCTGCCTGCTCTCAGGCGTTGTTGCAGAGTCCTGAGGGCTGGTGTGAATGCTTTCCTCCCAGTTGTCAGAGATGACTTGGGGATAAATCACATCTAGTGCCAAGTATGGACAGCATACCTCTTTTGACACTTCGACCATTTACTACTCTGGAGTATTCCTAAGTGTTAAAAGATTTTGGAAACACAGCTTCTTCTAGAGCCACAGAGGTACTCTCCTACTTGCAAGCTGATCGTATTCTCCAAACAACTGGTAGGTTAATGAAGTAACATTTGTCTCTAACATGTTTGGCTAAAGAGCTGGTTAGGTGTAAGTCTGACTTGCCTAATCAACATGGCAAAGCGCATGCTTGAGACTTTTTCTGAAGTAAGATTTTTGAAACTGATACTTTTGAGACAAGAGGAGGAGGAATATAGAGTATCTATATCTCCTTGTATTTCTCTCTTTGCAGCTTAATATGATAGTATGATAGCAGTTTAAAGTGATACTGTGATAGCATCAGACTTCTGACAGCTTTCTGTGTAGTACAGAGTTAGGAAGATCCTAGTATTACATTACAAGATCTACTAAGAATTAAAACTACATGAGGCAAAACTTCCAAGAAATTCAATACAAATGTTCCTCTACTCTTCCTTATTCATTAAATCCACCTATGAGATAGATGATATTAATTTCCAACAGACTTGCAGGAAAATACACATGTGGCTTCTTCTGTAACATGAGGACTGGCATAATCTTGGTGAGAAATTATTCCATTTTCTGTAGAGGATTACTTACATTAAGCTGCAGAGCCCTTAGTGAGTAGGAAATTCCCAGCTGTCCAACACAATGACTTGCAGTTTCAAGGAAGACTGAAGAAAAAGAGCTGGGTAGGCAATTTTTAGTTGGCTTTATTTGGATTTTTTGCTTGTTCTGATTAGATGATAAGATTATCCTATTGAAGAAAAACATGAGGCATATAAAGATTATGAGTAGTTTGCTTCCCATAACTGGCAGGGTGTAAACTATGCCCTAAAATGTTTTTCTCATTCTCTTAATGTGTTTCCTTGTCCATTCTTCACTTAATGATGGTATTTTTCATCACATGGTGTTTCTTTAGGGCACAATCCTGCCATGATCAAGAGGAGGAACTAAACCCCCAAGTTTTTAAGTCTTCCAGAAATGAATGTCTGCCATTTATTTTCCAATTTTGATCCACTTATGCCTGGCTTGCTTTGGAAAAAAAAGTCAATGTAGTGCTCCCAAACAACCTTCCAATTACCCAAAACCTCAGTCCCTGAAAGGTAAGATTGTACTCATCTCAGCCTAAAACAAGTATGTAAAATTTGTTAAATGAATTTTACCCTAAGATGCCTGTTTCTTTCTAGCTGATTATTAAGAAAACCTCATGGTATCCATCTCACACCACTGCACTGCAGACATCTAACAGTTCATAGACGAAAGTCAGAAGTGGGAATCCTGATGAAAGAAAAAGATTATCTTGTTTCATACCAGGGACTCTCACACAGCCACTTGATTTGTTTGTTCCAGTTTGTTGGGCACATCCTATGTACTGTAATAGTAAAAAGGAAAGCTACGTCATCTTATCCTGCATGCAGCTGGAGCATTTGGGAAGAAAACAAAAAATTATACTTTCCCCTAACAGAAAGGGATTAAACACAAATAATAAACAAGCAGGGAGTTGGGGCATTAGTGCAGGGATCTGATCTGCAGCAGGGAGCAGACCCGAAAAGAGCATTCATAGATGATGTAGATAAGAATAATTGTCTGGGAATGAAGTGATATAACGTCAATATGATGGAAAAAAGTCACTGAAACTTGCTGGCTTGCGAATCAGGATTCTCAAAAAAACCCACTCTAAGTAAAGCACAACACTGTACGAAAGCATCCCCTTCAAACTCTCCCTATAAAGGAGTGAAATAGTTTTCAAAGCTTTTGTTTAACCTATCTCACCCAGCAAACCTGAGTAGTCTCCATTTAAAGATCATTGTTATATTTCTTTTGTTGTGGGGGGTAAATCAATCTTAGGATTAGAGGCCAGAGTCCTGCTGGTATCTTCTAGGAAGTTCCTTTGCAAGGGAAAGGAGGAAAAGTCCCATAACACATTACAACACCTCTACTAATAGCCTATTCGTCAGCATTACCACAAAGTCTGCCTATGTCACTTTTCTACTGAGAGGTTTGCTCCATTACCATTCACCAGATTTTCACATTTCTCATGGCCCTACTGTGAGGCAAAATTCTAGTTGTTTATTGCTCCCGTATGTGCTGAAGGTTAAATACATTTCAGCTGTATATTCTGCAGATAGGCTGTGAAGTTTTGTGACATGTCATATTATGAACAGATACTGTATAAAATAGCTGCTGAAATTTCATGCTGGTTTTGAAAGCCTGAATGAATTCTATAAAATATAAGGTCATTTCTGAACTCCCTAGAAACCTAAGGAGTGCTATAGCAAAAGCCAGCCGTAGACCAGGTGATCTGAAATGGAAGAGACCTCTAGATGAAAAGAATGCTCAGAGCTGGCAGTGAGGGGGGAAGAAGAAAAGCTCTCACGAGGCAGGTCAGAGGACTGGTTCACTGAGAAAGGAGTGAGATCACTGGATGACTTGGTGCAAATCTCATTTTTTTTTTCAGGTACATGTTTATACTCATCTTTACTTCAGTTACCTTCCTTCAATAAGTGAGTGGTGTTTAAAACTCAGGAGCATAACCAGCCCCTGAGAAATATGATTGCTGAAACTCAGTTCACAGTCTACGTGTCTGTCTTTTGCTCATGCTTGTCTCTTTAGAGCCATTTGAGTCCCCACTAGCCTGAATGAAACAGGAACAGGAGAATAGGATATTTTAGGGGCAAAACTATTGCTCAGTAGACTATACAACTGCACTTCCATACTTTCACACAAGTCTGTCCCCTGCTCTCCTGATTTCCCCAAGTTCCTCTCACAAATGATGTGAAAAAAAGTTTTGAGAGAAGAAAAGACCGTTTAACTGGAGACCTACCTTGCAGTGAGATTTGGCCAGTGGTTTAGTGGAGGGAATTTTATCGCTCCTCAACTGGTTATGGACTGACTGATGAAAGACCCCTTTTGTGCTCTCCTTTGGCTGCTGACCTCATCAGTGAGGGACTACTGCTTCAGCATGGCAGCATGGAGCTGCTGTCTGGATTTAGTGACATTCAACACAAATGAAGAGCTGGCATGCAGGACTGCTGTGGAAAGGAGTGACTTTGCCTTAATTCTTTTCTTTGAGAGAAGTAACATTGCCAGACCCTTCCATTGTACATGCTAGAGCACAGAGCAACTGTTCAGTCTATTGATCAAATGGAGAAATGTTGTCAGCCCCCTTGAAGTCTGAACCATTGAAAGGCATACATATGGTAGGAGAATACAAGCCCAGGCATGCACATCTCTAGAAGTTGGAGGGAGGCTCTTCTAACTGCACAGACCTTTTGAATTAATTTAACTTTTAGACATCAAAAGGTAGACAAAATATATAAACAGCCAAAATATATGAAAAAAGTAATTATAAGAATGCATCATATTATAGTATTTCAGTCACATTCTTGCCACATAGGGAGTCAGTCAGAAAATTCCCCGTGTTTTACAACCCTTTATATATATTTTGCATTTCAAACTATTCTGTGAAACAACTGATACCCTGAAAAACATTTAAAAAATGAGATAAGGAAATGAGCTTATGTGGTGGGCTTTGTAGCTCAGCAGTGCGAAGAGGTTTGTGTGGGATTGCCCTACCTGAAGTAAAATTTTTAGGAGTTTTGGAAACGGTTCCTGGAACTGGATGGGTGTGATTTGTCTAGATCTTGTATGTGATTTTTCTACCCATCTTTGTAGTACCATTCCCTCTCTCTTTCATCCTACAGTCTCTGTGGACATACTTCCAGTGGGTTTTTGATCACTTCACACAAGTCAGATCTTTGTCCGTTGATCCTGCTGTTATTTTTTGGTTCCACTGTAGCTTGCTGTTCTCTGTTGGGCTCTTTTACTTCCCTTGTCTATCATCTCCCAGGTCTCACTGCATCTCTGCTGGAATGTGCGGACACCTGGCTTGCTGCCATTCTACCTATACTAGGAATGAGCTCATGTCACAACTTTTCCTCAGCCATCAGGTATTTTGGAGACTATTCTATTTTGAAATTCTATATAATCTTTTGCTGGGCCTTATATGACAGTACCATCCCATAATTCCTTCCTGTCAATTTAATATAAACATGTTTTAATTTGGCATGAGAATCCCGTGCCTTGTAGCTCCCATTATCAAAAAAGAAAAGCATTTTCAGCTGATTGCCACACCTGAGAACTTGTTTTCTTTTCTATCTGTAATGTATTTGCTATCATCCGATTAAGTAACTGTACTATTCAAGTCAGTGCATCATTCACAGATATATTTTACATAAAAAGCACAAAGCAGAATTCATTTACAAAGTCCAATATGGTATTCTCATCTTGAGGTTGGACTCTTCCAGAGACAGTAACATACACCGAAGTGTCTCATGTTATCTTGTTACTATGGAAACAGTGATGCAGGACTGTTATGGGTGGAGATCTGTGCCATTTGAAAGCACAATATAAAACTGATACACTCCATAGCTTGCATTTTTATTCATCCTCACTGTGGCATAATAGCATAGCATCATAGTTGTGATAGTTATCTTGCTCATGTGTATGAGTAAGTAATATGTGGAAGAGGAAATAATGAAAGAAAGCAAAGTTTGAGACCAAACGGAATGAGGGATCATACCTTCTGCCACTGATTTATTGTGTGTCTTTGGAAAATACTGTTGAAGAAATCACCTAGTGTCTCAGTTGCCCACTGTAACATGCCTTCTTTTTCGTTCTTTCTTTGTTTTTATTTAGGCAACAAAGCATTTAATGCAAGAATGCTTTTTACTGTGATTTTAGAGTGCATGGCACAATTTTGGGGAGTATTTCATTAGGAAAGAGCAGTATAAAAAAGACATGCCTATTGTAACAGAGCTATAAAGAGACTTCAGTGCTGTTAGAAGCAAAACATATTCCATAAACAAAATGTTTTACATGGTAGATGGTATTCTTTCTCAGGGAGATGGAATGGTCAATGGGATATTTATGCTCCGTGGAATTAGAAAAGGAGACGATAATGCAATATGATTTATAGCCACAAAGAATAGGACTGCATTCTGAAAGAACTTGATGAAAAGTTTGTGTGCAGGAAAACTCATCTGTTTTTTTTTTTCTAATTATTAAGATTGATCTAATGGAAAAACATGATTTCCCCCTACACAACTTGACATGTTTGCATATGTAGATAGACCATCCTAACTTCACCACCACAACTCCTCTAACTGCTTTTTAACATGGAAAAAGAAACTTCTATTATTTTGTGTTGCAGGTACAGATTTTATAGGTGTAAACTTCTATTTGGAGCTGATTATTAACTGTTCTTTTTACCAAGTAGGATTTTAACAGAGGTATTTGTTGATTTAGTCTTCCTCATAGATTTTGTATTTTTAATGAAGTCCCTAGCTAACAGATACAGGAAAGTTTATTGCAAAAAAAGACCTATTCTGTAAGAAAACATTTATGGAAAGATTACCCCCTTAATGAATAATTGTATTTACTATTGTCCTGGGTTCAGCAGTAGCAGTCATTTTTCTCCTTCTTGGTAGCTGGTGTAGTGCAATGTTTTGACTTTCAGCTCGGGAACAGAGCTGATAACGATGTTTTGGTTTGGCCAAGGACTTTGTGAGCCTCATGCTCTGCCAGGGAGGAGGGGAAGCTGGGAGGAAGCCGAGACAGGACACCTGACCCAAACTGACCAAAGAGGTATTCCATACCACAGCACGTCATGCCCAGGATGTAACTGGGAGTTAGCCGGAAGGGCTGGGACTGCGGGGTTGGAGGAGGTATCGGTCAGAGCTTGGTCGGGCTTGGGGGGGCGAGTTATCGGTCAGCTGGTGGTGAGGTGTTGTATTCTCTTCCCTTGTTATTTCCTTTATCATTATTATCACTGGTGGTAGCAGTAGTGATTTGTGTTATACCTTAGTTACTAAGCTGTTCTTATCTCAACCCGTGGGAGTTGCATTCTTTTCAATTCTCCTCTCCATCCCTCCGAGAGCAGGGGGAGGGCAAGAAAGGGGGGGAAGTGAGCGAACGAATTACCTGACTGGGTTTAAACTACGACAACTATTTACTCATTTGTATTGTAATGCCTAGAAGTGTAACATCAATCCACGCTGTCCTTTTGCTAGATGCCAGACAAATGCTGACTCAAGTCAAGGACCAAACTTCTGTGTTCCAGTGATTCAAACTTAGGAACTGTGCAAGCAAAGCAGGGTGTAATAAGACAAAAAAAAAAGGCAAAAAAAAAAATAAAGACACTTGAACTTCAGCCTCTCACTTTCCTTGCTACTGTTTGTTTACAGTAGGTTTGTTACAGATTTGTGTTTTCTGTGCTGATAATGCTAAGCCTTAATCTCCAATTTCTGGCAGAAATTCTGAAATCACATTATTTGAAATGCTTCAGTTGCTTTCTGCTATGGCAGCTATGAATGAACTGAGGACTGATGGTTAAAAGGATTGTTAGTACCCTACATAAAGGTGTTTTGTTACCTTGAACTCAGGGGAGACCTTACAATTTATGTTTGTTTGTTTTTTTTTTTTTTTAATTTTATTTTTTTTTTATTTATTTAGGCTTCTTGTTAGTTCCCATGGAGTGCATGTTCCACAACTGGCAGATCCTTGACCATGCCCAGACTCTTCCAAAAAGCTTAGAGAAAGTCCAGCTCGGGCTTTTTAATAGCAAAAGTTTATAGATTTTTGATTTAACACACATGACTGAATTCTAACCGCCAAAATGAGGGATACTGAGGTCTGTATGGTGAGGCTTGGGTGAACTTGTGATACGCAAAGGAGATTTTGATGAAGAAAAGTTCTCATGTTTGGTGTATGGGATAAGTCTTTTACTGAAAGTCTACTACTGCCCTGCATACCAACAAATTGCCCTTTGCACTGTGCTTTAGATGTAAGAGATCCCCATTTCTAAATTTCTTACAGTAGCTTGTTTGTCACAGATGATGAATCAGTGCACCAGAGTGTTACACAAGATCTCTCAAATTGATTGCTTCATTAAGTGTACAACAATATATTCTTCTGTTACAATTACCTTTTGTCACCTGTGATTGGAGAACTTCATTCTCCATGAATTACTGGAAGAATAATATCTCCTCTGAAATTTGTAACAAACATTGGTGCATGCAGGTGGTTTCAGTGCTCCCACATTGGCCTAAATCCTTTTGGAAATCCTGTGCTGCCTTGTTCTGCCACACGTCACTACAGTGGGTCTTTGTCTTCTTAATTTCAGTCACCTTAATATTAGACATTTAGACCTAGCCGTCTCAGCTTCATTACACTTGTCTTAGATACCTGTGACAAGGATGATGTGTGCTGTATTTTGGACTAGTTTAATTTCAGACTCTGCTTTTAAATGGATGAGTTGAATCCCCACAGTATGCTTTATAACAAAAATAGTCAAGTTTTATAATTTTTCTGTACATATATTTACAGGTATCTGGAATGTGAGGGAAACCAAATAAAATATATTCCTTGCTTACTTGGCTAAAATTTGTTAAATGATATCTTGTAATCATGCAGAGACATGGTTCTGATATTGCTATAAAATTATTTTAAACTAAGAAACCTACAATGGGTGTGTTTTGCTTAATGGGTCATATTATGGTCCTGAAAAAGGCCATGGACTCTAGAGAATTCTATTTTGTCAAGAGAAACAGGAGAATGTCTTGATATAAGAAAAGATGAGGAGAAAAAATTGTCTTTCTTTGTGGTTATATACAATATGTGTTCAGCATGACAGGCTTGGTGAAGCTTTTAACGGGAGACCTGCTCTTCATTTTCTCCCCTTCTTTATTGCTAGAAGATAAATCTTCAATAGAAGTTCAGGGGATGCATTTTTGCTGTTGAGGTCCCAAGCGCTGTGTGTGGACAACACAATCTACTTGGCAGTGATTATGCTTTCAGCTGCAGTAATTGAAAATCAAAGAAAATTAGAGTAACTTCAGTGGATTGAGAGCAACATTGTCATGACTGAGGTCCTGTGGCAACTCTCTGGGCCTGCTCTGCAAGCACCTGAGCCCTGGCTCGGTCTCAAGATACCCATTCTGCAAGAACCGAGTCAGTGTATTTGGTGGTGGATAGTTTCTTGTGTTTGATTCATCTCCATGAGTAAGAGCTTGGAGGGGCTGCTGACTTTCTGTCTCCAAAGTACTGTGGAGCTGGAAGAGAGGAGGTCTCTCAGAGTAGCATTAAGAGACTGATTGTTATAACAGGCTTGGATTTAGCCTTAAGTGTTAGAGGAAACATATGCTGAATGTTTCTGCGGGGTGTTTCAGTAGGACTCAGGAAATGCCATATTTATGCATTTGTAGTACTTTCCCATCACTCTTACAGCTTAGCCAACGACATCTGTCTGTCCTGTTGCCTGAAGATGCTGTCTTGTCTTATTTTACAGAACTGTTACCAGTGGCAAAATGCAAAAATGTTTTCTGATAAAGTGGAACATAATTAACTTATCCACTTGAATAATAAAGATCACAATAGCTCCTTCAGAACATATTAAAAGTTATTATAGGTTTGGAAAGAGGAAGGATGAAGGCAAATGAGTAATTTATATTTGAATCTAAGCCTCTGTGAATACTAACAAATGTTAGGTTGATGCCAGTCTTTGAGAACTGTTTGCTTCACCAACCCTTTCGAAAACAACAACAACCCAAAATCCATGAGGCTCTGGTGCAAAATGTACTTACTCTTTGGATTTCAAGTACAACTGTAGAGATGACAATTTGGTCCAGGTCAGAAATGAACCATCAGAGATTGGGGACTTTGCTAACCTCTCTAGGAACTGCTCCAGAGGAAGACTGGCCTCTGACAGTGCTGCTGTGCTGATTTTCCTCTACTGAGCACTCACCTCATTTTTCTTTCAGGTAGTAGATGTAATGCCTTTTGAGCTTTTGTAAACCCATAGCACTTCATTACTGGACCAGGGCTTTGGTGATTAATTTGTTGCAGCAATGAGGTGCTGCCTGAAGAAGGGTTTCTGAGGACCAAAGCAGACAAAGTAAATGGTGCTTGGCTGTAGAAGTTATCTTTTGTCTCTATGGTATTCTATGCATATAGCTGGTCTGGCAGGAAATCCAGTGATAGACATGAAAGACTAACAGACTTAAAAAATAAATAAGAGACTGCTCTTTATAGAATCTCAAAAACTTTTGTACTTACATTTTTATGGACATAATCAGATTGTTAGGACTTGAAATTTTAGCACACTGAGCTGGGGAAGGTGATGGTCTTATCTAGTGGTACTTCTGTTGTCTCTCCAAAGAGCATGTGCTTTATCTTGATATTGTCTTTGTGATTCCTGCCCACAAAATTATGTCAATTCTGAAGCATTTAATTTTGAAATAACACTTTGCAAGGCACTATCAGGAATGATATTCAGATCAACATACAGTAGCTATAGCCCAGCAAGGTATAGAGAAAATGAATGAAAAACTGAGGTAGCTCCCCAGCACTGACTTGTACAAGCCAATTGTTGTAAGCTCTTCTGTTGAAGTAGGAAATAATGTGGATCAATGGGAGTTTTGGCTACTAAAGAGACTACCAGAATTTCTGAATCTATGTAAAATACAGTCTGTTTCTTTAGGATACAGAAAATTTCAGATGTTTCACAGTGTCAGTCTGATAGCAGCAACAAATTAAAGCAGACACCTATCTATGTAATAAAGACAGAATTTATGTTATATTTCAATAGAGTTGTAAAACAAATTGCACTGACCTTACACAAGAACCGTCTTTGAAGGGCAGACTTTGTTCTCCTCCCTCCCTGTGTTAACCTCTTGAAGCAGTCATTAAATATTCATTCCAGCAGTTATTCTGTCTCCAGGTTGGACTATTTTGCCTTCTTGTGGGTAAGAATTTCTAGTGCCAGGAGTAAACTTTTTGTTGTTTTTGCGTACGGCACTTCCACTGAATAGTAATGAATGCAGAAGACTTTGAGTGTCAGGCTAAAATTTATTCTGGACCACAGGTTCCTGGGTCTTCAATTATTCTTTGCTATAATCATGTCCTGCAGTCATTTTCATGCTGTGGCTTCATTTGTGTGCCATGTGCCATCAGTGTGGCACAGAAGCTGTGCCTCAAAAGACCCCTGTTACTACCAAGGAAAATGATAAGCAGAGAATAACTAGAAAAAGGTGTTGCAGAGCTGATTTAAAATATAGATTTTCATGTATGGCTGCATGCCTTGGTTTCTGCTGGATCTGGAAATAGAATTACCAACACAGGGTGAGAAGAATCAGGCGTAAACTAGAATCAGATAGAAATAAAATCAAAAACTTCTTATAAGATTCTCAGTCAGCTTTTTAAATTCAGCATGTCTGTATATGTAAGTTAATACCTAAATGATTTGCTGGACCAAACCCTGATGATTGTTTCTTAATTACTGTCGATAGATCATCTAGCAAACTGGACCAAAGCTGTAGCCTTTACATGACCTTGCTTATTTACTGATTATAGTCCTTATCAGATAGCACAATTTTCCTCCCCATGATGATGGTAAATGGGCTTTGGAAAGTATTTTACATTATAAATGAAAAACATTCAGTATTCATTATATCACTCCTCAGGAAAAGTATACTGGAAAACAGGGTCTGCTCTTCAGAAAGGTGGCTTTATGTCTTTATTTTAGACTAATAGAACAAAAGAAAAAAGAAGAAGTGCCACACCCATTTAAGAGAGAGTTCAGATTTTGTGCTATTAAAGCCAGCCCATATCTCTATTGAAAGCTTCTACAAGTGCTTGGCAAATCAGGCCAGGCAAGCTCCCTCTTCGTGACAGAGACCAGCAGAAGATGACCCCAAACCCAAAACAAGAAAGAAAAAGTAAGTATCATAGCCTCTTTTGGACACTGGTGGAAGTCAAAGACTGCTTGTGCTTCAGTGTTTGTAAGAGTGAATGTAACAGCAAAGACTGAACTGTCCTAACAACTTTTTTCTTTTTTCTTTTTTTTCAAGGAAAAGTGATGGCAAAATGCCACAAATACTTTCAAGGACCATCTCAAAATCACATACTGAATGTGTGAACTGAAAAAATATGCCTTATAATTGATACACTCTTGAGCGTTATGGTGAATACTATATGTGACCCAAGTATTTCACAATGTGAGCTTTATCTCAGTACAGATCATGCCCCCTCTCATTCATGGACACAGAGCCTTCTTCCTTCCCTCCCAGAGATCAAATAGTATCTGTATAGCAAGCTCAGCAGTTCTTGGCATGGAAAAGTACTATGTAATAAATAAGTAATAAATTAATATTTAACTAAAGCTTCTTTTAATGAAAGTTAGCACCTGAAAGGAGGTGGAGAGACAGACCTATGTGACCAGTTAGCTCTCTGCAGAATAGCAGTGACCACTTTGCAGAGGCTTATGTAAAAAGCAGCAGCTTACATTATAAAAAAAGGCCCATTGCTTTTCTTAACTGATTTACATGGTCAATGCAGGACTAATACTGCTTGGAATGTAGTTATGTGTCCTGAAATCTTTGTGTGAGAGTGCATTCTGCAGTCCTGTGGTCCACTGGCCAAAGGTGCAACTCTGAAATGACTGACTTCACTCATTTCAGTACTAGTGTGTAGCTTTTGTTAAATACAGGTCAGGAGATCATTCTGCGAATGACTGCCTGTTGGGACTCGCCTTTTCTTTAGGCAGAAGTTTTTTTGTTGCAGTCGGTTTCTGTCTATTTATGTTTCCATATCATAAAGGCAGTTGTGCTAAGGTAAGGGCAGCTGCAAACTGTTCAGCTTTGTGGACTACCCTCTGGTTTCTGAAAAGTTGCTGGAACAAAATTGGCTATATGAAGGTTGTATGCTCCTTGCTTATTATTATTTAGTTTTGTTCAGGCTCTTCAGTAGACAGAAGGAATATGTAGATTTTTGATAGTGGTTCAGATGGTATAAGTGGTTCAGTTAATTCAGGGATTTCCTTTCTGCTGGTTTGACTTGCTCTGTGCAGAGAGTGGGTTTAGTGTATTCATAATGGCTATACTTTTGCATGGGTATACGTCTGAGTGACTGGAAAAAGAATCACCTTTTCACATTCAACCCAGTCCAGCTCATGTATTAATATTCCTTGCATTTTCTTGTGCATCTCCTCAGAGAGCAGATTAAAATTAAAATTCTGCCAAGGTTAGGTAGCAGAAAGGATTACTGAGCTAGGTCTTCACCTCTAGAGAGAAAGGTGATATGCAAATGACTGGACTGGACACATCCTTATTCTAGCAACTATTTGTATGGATAAAAAAATCTCCATGCAACTGACAGTTTGTGCAGAAGAGATATTCGGGACCGAAACAACAAAAAAGCTGAAGGTCAGGTTTGAAGTACAGTACATTGAGAGGGTTATACAGACTTTGTCTGTTTATCTCAAGTTATTAGCATTTCATTTTCAAGATCAGCTCTTTACTGCCAAAACTTTAAAAATCATTGCACCCAGTCCTCCTCCACAAGCATTCTCTCAAAAAGCTCTGAACCAGATGAAAAAAATTAAGAAAAATTGACCAATGAAATAAAAAACCCTGTCTCACAACTGCTTTGTAACTTAAAGGTCAAATGTAATATCTCATTTTTGAGGAAAAACTTCAACGTGATTTTCTCTTGGATGAACAGAGAACTGTTTGAGCGATAAAAAATGAGCACTGCACTACCCAATTTCATGCCTGTGTCAGGTTTATGAATTGAACATTTGGTCTATATTGTAAGGATGAAGATAAGTATTGTAAGTACAGAAAGGGGACCAGTAAATGTAATTGAAGGAATACCCTTGCCTGCATAACTCACCTTGCAAATCTTTCACAAAAATGGCAGGAAATATGCTTTTAGAACGTGCCCTTGTTTTTTCTTACCATATTGTTAATGTATGGAAAAACTCGGACATACACACATATCATATACACAGTCCACTGCATATGTGTGTGTATAAATATATAGAAATAATACACAAACATATTCCCAAACCAGCACCACCCTGAAATACAGTATCTCCACTGTTTGATTGTTATTAGTAGGAAAACCCCACCAATAGTTCAGTCATCTGTACATCTGAAAAATGTAAATGTCAATTTTGTTCTTTAAAAATTATTAAGGCTAGTAAAAGATAGCAATTTCCAGTGTTTGCTTGGTTGGTAAGATGCAGGAGAGTGTGCATTACTCCTGAGAGCTGCCATTGGTTAGCTGGAGGGAAAATGGATATCAATTATACATAATCTAAGAAGCCTCTGCATAATAATCAGGCCCAGTAGGGGCTTTGGGGCAGCTTCGTTATTCTCTTGTAAACACAAGAGCCCAGATAGACATGTCAGTCAGGAGTAGTGGCTGCAATTCTTCCTTTTTAACACCTTCACATTCTATAGCTTCAATATGCAAACAAGGCTGTTTAGCTGAGGGTTGAGGCTGTGCTAATGAGCTCCCTGCACTAACCCTGAAGTAAAAAGGTTCTGTTTCACAGCTGCTCCTCTGGGCATGCTCAGGTATTGGAAAATAATTCCTTTTAAACAGAGAAATGCCAATCAGGATTTCTTGCATACTCTTTTCTCAGCATGCTAATGCAATTACCTCATAACTTGTGAACTCTTCATGGTGGTGGAAAAATGTTTTGTCTTTGAATTATGTTTTTTTTTGCAGCAAAAAATAGGAAAGGACTTGGAAAAATTAGCAGATGGAAAAATTATGCTCTCCCTTCATTTCTGGAGGATCTTAACTCAAGGTTAATTTTCACTTTTCCTTTTTAAAAGTGGATGGTCCTTTTATCCCTCCCTTCCATGTGTTTCCCCACTTGTAGCATCATTTCCATTTCCTTTTAGCTGGTCTGTGTCATAAGTGACAGAGGAGGTTTCTACCACAGTTCTGCCATCTTTTTTCCCACTCAGCACTGAACAGGCCAAATTCTGTTGGTTTAGGACCTTGACTCTGTCCTAAAGCTAGGTTTCAGGGCATTGCTGAACTTAGCCAACTGCATAATTGCCTTGGTAATTCACACAGACCCCATGATAATCCTTTATGGATGAACCAACATTTACAACTCATGACATGAAACATGACAATCTCTCAAATATCAAATTACTTTTATGAATAAAGAAGTTTTCTGCCTGGAACAGCCAGAAATCCCCACTGGGTTAATTTAGTGTCTGATAGGAATCATTTGGGTTTTCTGTTTAAAATAGGACAGCATATGTTTTCTTATACAAGTCTATGAGATGCTCCCTGTCTTCATCCATCCATTCATGCATTTATTCATTTGTTCATTCATTCAGTCTTCCCCAGGACTGTTGCCTTCTAGCAATGTGACACAGGATGGCAGACCTATAGGCAGAGCCACAAAAATGTCTGTCAAGTGCAAGTTACAACTATCTCAAACTGTAATGCATTCCTATGAAGAGAGACGGCACATTTGTAACTATTTAGCAGTCAAATATTGTGACTGCTCTTTTTCACTTTGCTAGTGGTTGGATTTCTAATGGCTGTCTCCACGCGTGACAATCCACATTACCGAGTCAGTAGGAAAGTCTTAGCTTTGTAATGTTTCAGCACTTAAATTATTTATTATGTTAGCTTTATGGCATATTAAAATCCTGCTTAGACAGGTACAGGTAACTCCCTTCTGCCTAGCTGAAGCTCATTAAATGGCCATCATAACTGGACAGACTTAATTGTGTTACATCCAAATAATTCTGTCATTTGGATTCAAATCCAAGGCAAATGGCTTATCCAGAAATCTTCATTTATTTGACTATGACTGGCAAAAGTATCCTGTAAGCAGTTTACTCTATGGCATGTTGGTGAAAATTTACAAGTAAAATTAAGAAACTGAAATAAGATGTGACTTTCCTTGTTTCAGAGTGTTTTTAAATTAGACCAGCCTATTTCAGTACTGGTATCCCCAGCCAGCAGAAAATTCATTTATTCATCTTTTTTTAAGTATTTTAAAAATAATTGTTGCCAGTGGTTACATTTATCTGTAGCTTGGAATTTAAATTTTCCTTCTCAGAGAATAAGTGACTGAAAAATCTGCTTTCCATTCAGGTCAGCTTTCCATATGTCAGTTTACAATTCTTCAGTTCACTTTGGATGGTCCAAATGATAATTTTTCAAAACACAGTTATTATGAAATTTTTCTATTGCCTTATAACTTTTGATAAGGAAGAATGTTGAGGTAATTAAAACATTTTTTCCTGGCACTTAGAGGGCCCCCTCTTCTTCTGAAAAGTGTCTCTGTCATTTTAGACAAGTTACTTGACAGTAAGGTTTCACAAAACACCATTAGGAATTTAGGTGTTTTTGCAAAAACTCACAGCGTTCTTCCTCTTTTTGCAGTCATTATCCCTCATCGCTGGATTACAGGTGTTGCAAGGGTCTGTGACCAGAGGACTGTCAGCTCCAGCATACATGGAAAGTTTTGACACTGAAACCAACATTTTTCTTTCCTTCAGTATGTATTTTTGCTTTGTCTATTTTTACTTCAAGCAATTAGAGCAAAAATGCCTTATGTTGTGGTAAAAAAAACCCTCAAGAGTAAAAATTCCATTTTGACTATTAATTTTACAATAGTCGTCTATTAAGTAAGGACTTCTATACACAGTCATTAGCATCCAGCAGAGGTGAGATTAACCTCATATAGATACGAAAAAAGTGATGAAATCTTTTCATTACATTCATACACAATTTGCCATTGACATTTAGGGTTCTACAAGAGGTAACAACAGCATTATGACATCAAAATAGAGAAAATACCATAAAAATTAGTAAGTAAGACATGAACTGTACTGTATGATTGGGGGAATTGTGCAGTGATTTTATATTTGGTTTTGATACTTAAAACAAAAAAAAGGATTGAGCCATGCAAAGGTGAACCTGTAATATTGTTTTTTTTCATCAAGGGTCACCAAAACACCAATAGCTATTATTTCATTCTATTTAAGGATACCTTCCTTTGTAATTCAAAATAGTGATGTTTAACCAATGGACTTACAGAGTCACTAAGCCCAAACAAATCTATCATTTCGCAGAATAATTTGCTAGTTCTCTAGGATTTTGCAGAAAGCTTGAAAGATCTCATGCAAACTGCTTCTTTGAAAGGCTGAACATGAAAAATAAAAGATACAATTAATCCCTTCTTTCTGATCACATAAAGCCCCCTCTCTACATATTTATTCCTTTGACTTTATGCAGGTACCCCAAATACATCATGGGCAATATTGGCTAGCTGGATACTGATTTTTGATATTTAATTTATTGCTGTATGATAAAACAATAAAAATCCAAAATGTACACAAATATTACTACAGAAAATACCCTACTTCCAATGCAACTGGACTATTGGAGGCAAGAAATTCAAGCTAGGTGGACTAGTAGCCTATTGCGAAATGTCAGTGTCTGTTGTACAATTCTGGGCTGTGGTATAGATACTTAATTTGATATAACTTTGACTTAGAGGGCATAGATTGTCACAGTTCTGGGCTACTAGCTAGATCTGGGAGGTGGGTATATGTGAAATGAGGATTTTGTTCTCTTGCCTTGAATGTACCTGAAACAGTTGATGCTCTTCACCTCTGCTTGAGAAGCACCCAAGGCTTGTCCACCCTGGCTTAGGAAACGACATAGACCTGTGTTTTGCATGTGAAAACAAAATATTTTGATAGTGGGATCATTCAGCTTCCCTAGCAAAATAAGCTGAATCCCTGCCAGTAAGATAGCAACAAGTGAAACAGTACAGACACCAACTCCAGGGCAAATGCAGTTGCTACCTGAAGTTGGGATGTGGATAGAGAAAGACTTGTTTATGACATACCAGTGTGAATCAACCATTTTGTAGGTGGGAGGGAGACAGTGCCATGCTGTAGCCTCTATCTGGGATCCTGATGACTTTAACACTGGCTGTGTCATTATATATACTTTAAGATTACTTATTTAGTAATATAGTTTTCCTTCCTTTGAAAGGAGAGCATTTTGGTTTCTAGTTAGTTTCATTAAATATTTTCAGTGTGTGAATATTTTGAATTAAACACTGACTCCATTAAATCATCCCAGGTACTGTCTTTGCTTCAGGTCATTAATTCTATTTTTTAAAGTATTAATACAGACGAAGGAACTTTGTTCTTTGTCTCTGTCTACAAAAGTGCCTGAAGTGAACTTTTTTCCCTCTACTCCTGCTAAATTACTAATTAGTTCAGTGCACCTCAGAGATGAGAGCCTTTGAGATTAGCAAAACTTGTGTTTTCAACAAAAGTTTATTAAGACAGTAGTTGGTGCTCCTAAGGAGAAAATGCCTTCTTTTTTTTTTTTTCCTTTCCCTTGAGCAATATCAAAGCATGAAACAGTTGATTAAAATAGACACAGTGTAATCAAAACTCTGCAATAGCCTAACTTCAATGCAATAACAGAGACCTCCCCCCCCACAACCCCAAAGAAAAACATTATGTGTCTTCTTATGGGAAAGTGTTATTGACGTGCAGTTTCAAAGCCTGTTGGAAAGTCTTAGGTTCAGGCTGGAGATGTTGTAGCTGTTGGTGCCAAATCCATGACAGGTAAAATTGTATAGGAGGGATGCTCCCCCACCACTTTGGCTCCTAGAGGACACAGCCACAGGGAGGAGAAACAGGAAAGCCAGGACTGACGCGGTTGCCTTGGACTGTTAATAGTGTCCTTGGAGTGCTTGGGGTCAGCCTGTCTATCCTGGAGTAGATTGCTGAGGAATTAAAGCAGTGATTCACAGCACACATCTCAAAAGTAGAAATGCTTTTTCATGCATTTGAAAAGGGGGAAGGTGGGAATACTAGAAAAATACCTTTCCACTTCTCTCATGCTCCCTTTCAAACGCGTTGTGGAGATTGAGGTGATATCTAGAGTATTTGAATGTGTAGTGACCTTAACAGAACAGTTGTAAGGTAAAACACTGGCTAGCATATAGCAATTTCTGCATATTCAGCCATGGAGAAGGTGGCAGAGAGACAATTAGGGGTAATATATTCCTTTAAAAAATTTCAGGTCCTGAATATTTAGTAATATGATAGAGTGACACCAAAAGCCCCTATGACCTAAAAAGCCAGAAAAACTTATCAATCCTGTATTAATGTACACAGTATCTTTTTAATCATGTGCTTTTTTTTGGGCTGAAAACATTAAAAAGAGATCTCATTTCATACCCAGACCTGGGAATATCAAATAGCTGTTGTAACACAGCAACAAAAAAGCAAGTTGTTGGCTTTTATTAAGATAAATATTATAATATGTTGGGCTAATTTTTTTTTTTCCTTCCTGAATTTTTTTTTTCATGGGTAGTGATTTCCAACAAAGTCAAAGAAAAAACACTTACTAAAGTTCAGACTGTAATCTACTGGGTGTAACAATGACTAAATATTTATAGATGTTGATACATCTGCACTCTGTACATTGGGTGACTGCAGTGACAGAGTGGAAAAACATCCTCCAGACTACTGACAGATACAGGGCTCTGTGATAGTAGCTTTTTATCTCTGATGTTCCCCAGAATTTGCTATACTTACCAGGATGATGTTTTCCACCTGCAGTGAGTGAGTCAGCCTCCTTGCCTATAGGGAATATTTAGCATGAGCTTTGCAGGGAATTTCTACTTTCCTTTGGCTCTTATACTGAGCTCCTGGAAAGAAGGATGAAGTAGGGTGACTTGGAGGTGAAAGGTAGTCAGGTAAGCAGAAGTCATGCAGAAATCAAATTTATCCATTCTTGCTCTAAGCTGTCTTTATGATGGATCTCTATGTTTGGCAATTTACTTTATCTCCATGGCTATACCAACAAGTAAGAGCTGCAAGGATGAGCAACAAGTAAGAGCTAAACTACACCCTCTGGCCTCAGGGCCGCTGAGCTCTCCCTGGGCTGTTTCATTTGCTAGTGTTAATGTCAAATTTTTCACTTGACTCACCTGTGTAGCTGTCTTTCTATCTATTGGAGGCGATGTGAGGGTCTTTGTTCAGGTGTGGATTTAATACTGATTCATTTAGCACTGATGCAATTCCTGATATGATGTTGTGTGGTTTTAGCCACATAGTTTAGAGCCATGTTTGAAAACCTTGATTGACACCTTAGGAAGTTTGTTCATGCATGTTACAGCATTTCTGCATGGAAAAGCTTATGAGCTGAAGCCTTTATCTGCTTAAGATCTTCAGCATGTAATGCCTGCTCCTATTGGTCAGTCACTTAATCATAAATGCTGAGATGGCTTCCTGAAGACCTTCCAGTGCAGCAAGATGAAGGATCATTAATTGCTACAATCCTTGAATTAATTGCCAGGATGTCTAAACTCAGATGGCCTTGAAAAAAAACCACACATACTTTATCCAAATTGAAATGTTTCCTTAAAACAGCAGTGGACTTTGAGAACATGAATCTGTCTGAGATTGTAGGAGAGCTAGGTAAGTTAAGAATAAGTGTAAGATCACCCTGTTTGTGGCTGAACTGATTTGAAAATTAAAATCTATCTATGAACTGTACTGTTCCTTGTATTGTTAAAGTAGACATAATTATAAATTTTGGAAGCACAGCTTTTTCAACATTGAACAAAGTGTTTAGAGTTTCCATGTGTAAAATGTCAGTCACTTAATAAATCCTTTTCAGAGTCACTTAACTCACTGGCCACTCACTTCTGCAGCCTTTGAGAAAAAACTCTGTTTCCTGGACCTAGGGGAACAATGCTGGGAGGGTGAAGGTAACTTTGTTTCTACTGATATTTCTGTAGAGGACAGCCTGTGTCTGGCAGGACCCTTCCCCCACTCTCTGTTTCCTATAAAAAGGTCAAGTGCAATCATAGAGCACAGTGAAAGGATTAAGAAGCTCAAAAGGCTTAGAAGTTATGAGTGCTGACTGTGTTACTGAATCCAGATGGAAGCGACCTGTTTTAAGCGAGGAGTAGGTCCAAAAGTAGTAATGTTTCCTCTGAAAGGGTGACTTTATTGTTTCTGACAATCGCTGCAGCAGAAACTGCTGAACAGTTTGCAGTGTGCTTAAATGACCCCTGAAACAGAACCAGGAGAGGAGTTGCACTACAGTGAGGTGATGCCGATGTTCATCTGTGCCTCCAAGTACTTGAAGTTCTTCACAGAAGTACTCTGGAGTACTCTACAGCACTCTGGTGAAGGCATGATCTACTGATGACAGTCAGAAAAGTTTGATCTCAAATTCCAGAAGCAGAGGCAAGAACTGTAGTTTGGACATTACAGGATGTGCTCCAGTGACTGAGCTAGTGGATGAGCTAGTAGATAACCTAGTGAAGTTTATCTTGCCAAGGAGTTATGAACCTAGTCCTTCATTTCCTTGGTCTTTCCTGACAAGTGTATTTAGATGTCCCATTTTGTCTCCTAGGGAACATCTAGTACAAATGGGAAAAGATACCTTATTTTTGTTGTTTTGGTATGGAAAATAATTCAAAGTAGTTTCAATTCAGCCATTTTTTCCCCTGTTTTGTTGTTGTTTCATATGGATTTGTTTGGAAAGGGGAAAGAACACGTCCAGCAGTCAAACGTAGGATTTAGCTGTGTACAGAGCCTTACTCTCAAGTCACATAAGACCTTTTGAAATACCATGCTTTGTCCTCACTAAAAGGAAAAGCTGTTCCTTCATGTGTTAGTTAACAAAGGTTAAGTAAAGCATATTACAGTCTGAATTATACAGGGCTGTTGCAGCTTGCTTAAGTGTTAGCAGGTCAAAGAGAGCACTGCATCCTTGATAATGTTTTAGTTTGACCTGCTAACAAATGTTAATACATCTGTCTTGTTCAATGCGTTTTTGTATGTGAATGTGCATGTATTTAAGGACTAGAAAAGAAATGGTATATGTCAGACGAAAGTTCTTCAGAATTCAGCGAGTGTCACTTAAATGAGCAGCAATAAATCACTGAGTATCAGAGTACACTACATGTCCCCCATAGAGGACAAAATGTTATGCAAATAAAGACTTTATGGACAATATTTCTGCAAATATTCTTCATTTTTTTAAACATTTCTGTACATAAACCCATTCAAAGCTATATAACCCTATAAATTAACAGTTGGCTGGCTTCACCAAACCATTAGTAAACAGGCAGTATTTTTTGATTCAGGGGAATGTTAGCAAATAAACGATAGCCATATCAGTTTTTAAAATTCTATTAACAAGTATTCAAAGGGAGTCTAGCTGTCTCAAGTACTTTCACTATTTTTACAGAAAAAGATAAGCAATAAACATGCATTTGTTGGCTGCTTTGTGAGGAAATATTTGTCTATTACCCCTTTGTTGTGTGTTATTGTTGCGCTACCAGTGGTCCCTGACCAAACTGTACTACACGCTCTGTAAAGACCCAGAAGGAAGTAAATCCTTCACCATACAACTCACAACTTTTAATCACAAGACAGACACAACTGATAGGTCCATTGTAAGCTCAAAGAAACAGCAAGGCAATACAGAGCTGCATGTGCGGCAGTGATCTTTGGGTGATGGCTGCCTAGCCAGATACTGTCAGGGACTTGAAATATGAAAATGCTTGTTGGTGAATTTAAGATGTGGGCAACATTTTTGCTAGTCCTTGAGAGCTAGCAGGAGCAGGCTCTTGAAGGCAAAGGTGAGGAGTTCATGGTTGATGAGATAAAAAGTGAGAGTGCTGGAGGTGCACACAGAAAACAGCAAGGTGTTAAAAGCAAATAGTCCAGGAAATGGTTGCAAGGCTAGTTTTATATGAAGTATCTTAAGTAGTTATAATGAGATGACAATAAGGAGTGTTCTTAGCAGTATCCCAATATCATGATTTTGCTTCGTGATGTTTTCCCATGCCAAATTCATCACCTCTCAGTGCCCTTTTCTCCAGAGGGGTCTTCTTTACAATGCAGAAGGTAACAAAGACACTCAGAAAGAGGGAAATACATTGGTGTAGCCATTATAAAAGATAATCACTGCACACCACCGGAACATATAGTAAAATGTAGGAGGGAAAAGGAAAATAAAAGGATTACAGCTGTAAACTGGAAAAAAACCAAACTCTTTCTGAAGCACCCTGCAGTTTTTTGCTGTTTTGTTTTGTTTTGGATATTTTTTTCTTTTCTTTCTTATTTTACAGATTACAAAGCTTTTCAACTTGTTATTAGCAGGCAGAATATCTAACTGTGTTGTCTGCAAATTCTTACTTGCATGGATTTATAAGCAATAAACAAAGTCGGCTAAAGCATGTGCTATTCTCCACTTAACTGAGATGAAAAGTCACAACTGTGCTATGATGTTTTATTAAAATATAAAAAATAGCAAGCTATCAGCACAAGCCAATTAAATAATACTTTTTGTCTCCAGATTAGCCTATGCACAGATTTATATTTACATTTGTATTTTAATTGCAAAAAAATCAGCCTTTACCCAATATAATCAGGCTTGGTATTCCAGGAAGATTATCCATCCACTGTTGCTAGAAGCACAACAGCAAAATATTAAAACAAAACCTTAATGGTTCCACACATTAGACATTTAGAAGGAAAAACAATAAGTCCGTGCTTAGGTTCTGTTTTCTAAAATCACACTGGGTTAACAAAATACTACTAATAGATACCAAATTCTATCACATGGTATCATAAGCCTTCACATTCTTAGGTTTCTGCCATCAGTTCTGTATTATAATTGTATCTAAGACGGTCAGGGGAGGATGTTAAAGCCTGTGGAGATCTACATACCCTGTCCTAATAAACTTCAATGTAGGTTTAGGCAACAGTGCATCAAAATACTCTCATAGCTGTGAAGAGAGGTTTTGAGTAAGAAGATTCGTTAGGAAGGTTTTAAAATTTTCGTTGTGAAGGATTTGTACCCAGAACAATAGAGATTTTTGTGGTTGTAGGTTGTACTGTATTTTTAATATACATGTATTTGTAGTTCTTCTTGAAATGTGCCTAGAGAGTACCATGGAAGGATTAGTTCAGTACTTCTCACCGCAGCTCAGATCTAAAAGCCAATCACAAAGCTCTCCTGCAGTTTTCTCCTTTGTTCAGAAATCTTGTTACCATGTTTGGTGACAGAAGAGTTTATAAAAATCATCTTGCCTTGTGTCCTGGAAAAAACTGCTTGTCTCCTAGTAGTTCACTCTTGGGGCATCATGTAATTTAAGAAATGGTCCTGGCATGAAGGTGTTTGTTGTTGGTTTGTTTGTTTTTTGTTTTGTTTTTCTTTTTTTAATGTTTTAAATTTACTTCTTTTTTCAAGGCATGGTATTTAAGGATAAAATAGAAAAAAAGATGATAGAAGTGTGTGGTTTTTTTAAAATCTTGTTTATATTCCTATTTAGGTTTGATTCACAATAGCTTTGCTTGGGCAGTTGAAATCATCTTTTCTGACAGAAAGTTACTGTGAATAATAGAGCATAGATTTGTTAATAGCTTGCATCATCTAATGAATGAATACCTATGTATTATGTTTATAGAGTTAGAGTAATATGTGTTATCCGGGTAGTTAATCAACCTAAGCCATTAGTGGCGAAATACTTTGAAATGTATACCAACTAATTATGTTGAGAACTATGTATCTTAAGAAATACCTTATGCTGTGGTACATTTATGCATACAGAAACATGCATTAAAAAAATCTCTTTTCCTGTATCAAGATTTTTTTGTTTTTATTTTGATGTCTTTCTTTTGTATTATAGTGTACTTTATAGTGTGTCAAATAGAAAGTAAATAATAATTTAACATTTTTACAGTATTGGCACAATTTGATACTTCTGAAACATATTTGCTTGGATATTTTGCTGAAACAAAGTGCTACAAAAGTGCTAACACATTTCTGAGGGAAGTTTGGTTTTCAGCAGTAGTATTTTCTGAGGATGTCAATATTCTCAGAATTATTTAAAATGAGTTAACTTGCAAATTGCTTATCTCGAGCCTTTATTTATGAAACTTCTTTCATTCTGAAAGGGAGTTAAGCATTTTAGTGGTCATGAATTGTGAAACTAGTTAGAAAGTCTGTAGCTCAGGGTTTGTGTCTTGAAAGAAAGGCTGTAGGTCAAGGTTTTTAATCAGTATCTCCTCACCAAAGAGAGTACTTTTGAACTTTTCCAACACAGTATCATTTTGATTCAGAAATTGATTCCATTTTTGGGAGGTCTGCACCCTGATTATTAGCAAAAATAAATCAATATTGTCCAACTAACTTCTGTGAAATCGTATCAATGCAAGCCAAGTACAAATCTCGTCCATCTCATCCATTAAAATTAATGGAAGAAAGATGTGTCCAAATGACCTCACATACTTAAAATCTATATTTTCTTGAATTGTGTCAAAACAGTGCTTTTAGTAGTATATATCTTTTTATAGGCTTTGTGTGCGAGTGAGTATTATATGTGCTGAATTGCCTAAATGTAAACCGTGATTGATTATCCCCATATGAGCCCAGTCAACTGCCAGTCCACTGGTTAGGATATAATAAAGGACTGTTTTCATCAAGGATTTGGCATGCTCTTGAAAACGGGATTTGGATACAACAGCAAGAATGAACATAGTAGAAATAGAGAAGTTAATCAACCTAAGCCAAAAGTTGCAGTTTGTATGTGCCTAGGTCTCTGCACTCTTCATAAAATAAAAGCAGTAACATCTCCTGGTGTTAACTAACAATGTGAAACAAACAAACACAGAGGTCCACAAAAACTTTTATTATTCACCGTTTTTACATTTCTTGAAGTGCAAATAAAATGATCAAATTTTCCATTTACTTTTTGAAGGTAGAAGCTACAAATTATACTTGTGTTAAGTAGTCCTTTACTCCATGGGTGGCCTATGAATAAGGCTGCCAGATCTTGCCTTGTATCTCCGGGCATTTCTGGGGAATTTTCTGTTTTCTTAGTCCTCTTCAGAGAAATTAGAAGGCAACATGATGTACTTTCAAAAAGTAGGTCTCTAAAAATACATATTTTCCCTCTTCCAGATTCCATTCAGGTACTACAGAAAATTGAGTATAGCTTTCTTAGATATTGTAATAATACATGGACTGAAGTGACTTTATCAGGGGGCAATCCAATAGGTGTTGAATAAGATAAGACCCTTTTTAACCCTTTTGCTGTGGATAATATTGCCTTACATGACAAAAATAAGGGTATTGGGATATTACGAAAGTTTGTGGCTTTCATAGTTTGGAACTTTTCATAATAAATGTGGTCTAAACTCTTGCATATGTCTTTTCTTCCTATCCTTAGTTGTCAGACTTCTGGCACAATGTATTGTGGTTTATGTCCATGCAGCTATTCCTGTTATTTCTCAAGAATGATTTTTGTGTGTTGTTTTGGATGACTTTTAGACTAAGTTCATTAATTTTGCATTTTTTTTTTTTTGCCCCCCAGAGAGTTAACCTAAATATTGATCTTTTTGTTTCAGACTTATCACCCCCACATTTTGATATACCTGTAGTTATAAAACTCCCTTAATTTTACTGGGAGACAGATGGAAGGTCAGAGTTTACCCCATGTGGGGCAATTTCTGGACTGATGCTTTTTATGAAATACATAATGTTTTCTGTGCAGATTTCATGAACTGAGAACCAAAAGAAGCATGAGTTTATGTTCTAAATTATGGCTTTGAATAGTCAGCAAGACTTCAATTAAAAATACTGATGAAAATGTGCATGTTTTCCACCAAAAGCTTCTTTATTTTATATCCATGCTTCAATGAGCATAACTCTCACTATGGAGTACTTGCATGTGAATGCAAAATATGGATGCTGAAACATTTTACCACTATCATGAGAAGTTAGTCTGAGTCTGTCCATCTGGTGGACCTGTGAGTGATTTCTTAGAGCACCCACTGGGTCTGTACATTTTATGTTTTGCATTACATTTTCTATGATTAGCCATAGCTTTACAGTATTTGCTAATCCTGAAGACTTCAAGAAGGTTGTGTGATGCTGGGGTTTGAACCCAAGTAAAATCTACTGACACACGTGGGTCTTGTAGGTAGTTGCATGGAGCTTAGTGAGAGGAGCACAAGCTACAGAAGGGTTTGGAGGTAACATGAAGACATCAGTCTGTGTATGATAAATCTAAAACATGCCTGGACTTTCACCTCTTAAAGTAAATCCTGCATGTTTAGAAGCGGGATATTCAGAATGGATAATTTAACCTTAGGGTTTTTTTGTCCGAAGTTGTCCCTGTGCTTGGTAGCAAAGGATACTCCAGCAGAGGGTATTTCAAAGCAGTATCCAGGACGCACTGCATAAGGAGGTTAGCCCCTGAAGCCAAAGATGGCCTTTGTAAATACCCTCCACTATAGCTTTCATATTTTTACTCAAACCTGTGGTATATGAAACTGCATACATCTGCTTTGGGAGCTGACTAGACATGATGCCCAAACCAGAAGTGTGTACTCAATTAACATGTTTGTTTCTGAGGGGTGGTATGTTATAGCGAAAGAATAAGGGACTGCCATGTATTGCATAATTAAAGAACCACAAAAATGAGCAAATAAAAAGCCAGTCTAAAAGAATGTCATAATATTTCAATGCTGTTATTTTTAAGTTAAAAATATAGAAAAATTTAATTCAAAGGAAGACAATTTGTTGAACTAAGTAAGTCAACTCTCATCTTGATAATGGCAATGTAATTTTTACTTTTGACTGTAGTTTTATCTGAGAAAATCTGGGAAGTTGAAGCATTTTCTCTAGCACTGATATGTCTGAATTTGCCAGGAATGACCTGGCACTTATCACTTCTCCATCTTTCTAGGCAATTTGGAGCTTCCTCATTTGTGATTTGCATGCAACACATGCAGTTATATCCCAGCATTTTAAGGAATTTCCAGGACCCTATGGCCCTGCATTGAACTGAGGTTTGCATGCAATGGCTACTTACCTCTGTTAGCAGCTCAGGCCACCACTTCCTTGGAAAGAAGAAATTCTAACTTTTGGTCTTGTTCCAAATACTGTGGGTTACTTTATCTTTTCCTTTGTGACTAGAAAACAATCTTTTGTCAGAACATTTCAAGTCACGTAGCGGGAACCAGTGGACAGCTGTAGGCTTGGGAAGCAGGATGACTTTTTCCGTCCTAGCTGCCACTCTGTAGAAGCAGCATCAGAAGACTTCTGTTAACAGAGGTACCTCTGAGTGGGGCAGTCTGGGGGTGTGAAACCACAGCATAGCACAAGCTCCTAGCAAGAAATATAAAATAAAAGGTCAAGTTAAAGTAGCTTTTATACATTAGATGGTTCTAAAACTTCATAACAACAGTGTTGATTATGGCTATTGTTTTACTGATGAGCAACCTTCTTAACGCTTATAAAGCTCATTTGATTAATGATATGCATTTTTATCCTTCAGTATAGTTTTTAATTTAAAGCGCCAATGAATACTTGCCACAGCTGTAATATGTATGCTCTTTTTGATCCCCCTGTATTGCCATTAGATAGTTTTCTTTCTACATGTGCTTTTTGGCATCTCTCTGCTAAATTAGAGATTCTTGTATAAAATGTAGCACTCAGGAGCATTCTTTGGATTTGTGGCGCTTTCTTGGAACAACTTGGATCTGCAAAGCATCAGAGTCTTCCTTCCTGACTTTTTTCTTCAGTTGCAGAGCATATATGAAGTTTCCAGTGAAATAAGCCCTATTTCACAGATATATTGGGGAGTTTTCTACCAGTTCTTTTCATGCAAAACAGAGTTTAGCAAGTTATATTTGTATGTGACAGCCTTGCAAATGATCTTCACTTTTATTTAGCCACATGTTGACAATTCTAAGATGAGAAAATCTCTCTGAGCACAAACTGAATATGAAATCTGACATCTCTAAAACTGCATACCTCAAGGCTGAGAAATATCAGTGTTTGGGGTTTCTTTTTTTTTTTTTCATTTATTTTATAGAATTTTTAATTCTGTTTTCACACTAGAATGGAAATGTCTTCTGAAAAGGAAAGTGGATCATCTATAACTAGATACATCATATACTTGATGAAGAAGGTTGTCATATGCATATTTTGGCTACCTTAGTATATAACACAATATCAAAGTTTAGCCGCATTTCAAAAGACAGTTATATGGCATATTTTTAACACCTGTGAAACCACACCCTGTAGTAAATGCATCCATGTAGTAATATTGCAATACAACTCAATAAAGCTGTGAGTACATATGAAAGGTAATATGCAGTCTTTAAATATAGCAAGTATATTCTGCATTTTAGAAAAGTAGGAGTCTACACTAAGAAGTCCACAGGTATATTTTACCTCTTAGAAGAGGTGAAAAGAAATATGTGGAGGTATATGAAATATTTAACAAGAAACATGAAAACAAATATAAAAATTCTAGGAAAAATTGTAATATAAGTAAACTGTGCCTACAGCTTTTCAGCAATGCCAATATGTTTCAGGTTACCTTCTGTAAGTAAACACCAAAGAATTTGCAATTTTAGGAGAGTATCTTTTAGCAGTTCAGACACTGACTTGTTTAGCTAGAGTTAACTCACTTAAATAGAGTTGATCAGCTTTTTTAACTAAGAAGCCAGGTTATAGGAAAAGTAAAAGGTATTTTCCAAATAGATAAACCCACAATTTACATAATATTTAAAATGTATTTTAAATTAAAGAAAATATCTAAAACCTTTAAGCTTTCCCCACTCAACCTTTGCAATAGTAGGGGAAAATGTAACAGAACAGAATGGTAGGAACTAAAATGCAACTGAAAAGGTACCTTCATGTCTTATTTCCTGAAAACAGATCAATGGAAGTGACCAATATAAAAATTTTCAATGTTTTTCAGGAAAATTTTGTGTACTTTTTCCCAATGACTGTGTAATGTAGCAATCACTGCTAGCATAACACAAGTGCTAGGTGACATCCTGATGGCAGGGAATTCAATGGGATAATTGTCCAAATTTCCTTTATGCATTCAAACTTCAGTTCTAATCCTGTTTAAGTCAGTCTTGGCTCTCTAAAAGTCCTTTCAAGTTAACACTTTCCATGATCGGTGGGTTTGTTTTGAATTTTCATAAACCATTATAGGGCTACTTACTTTAGGACAGTGTGAGAAGGGTATGCTCCTTTTGATATCATTTAAGAATAAATGTTTGAACTAATAAAAAAAGTGGCAGATGCCAACTTCAATCTTTGCTTATTTCATTGTCCTTGCAGAAGGAAATAATGTAGCTCAAGCTGAAAATAAGTTATTCTGAGTTAAATATACTAACATAGGAACGAATGAATATTACATGGAGATTTAGGTGATTTGCCAAAAGTTGCATGGGAATCTGTAGGAGAGATAGAAAATCAACGTAACTGGTGAGCTGTCAAGTGTTTCAATGGTCTTTGGACCATTTATTTTGTGTACCTCATGCAAACATTATACACCCGGATTGGATTTAGCTCAGTTTTATCATGATGTTAACTTGTCCAGATAGAATGTCCTACTAGTCTCAACCACAAATTAAGTAACACAAACATTAATAAATTAAAATGAATGGAAATGTGTCATAAATTTTATGTAATAAAATATAGGAAGTTCTGGGAATGCGAAATAGCATCAATGGAGTTATAGAAGAGAAGACCATGGGCCATTAACGTTTGGAATTTCCTGATCTGAGTGGTTGATTGAGCAACCTCAATGCTGCATTTGATGCTAGACTTTTCATTTGACTATGTATACATTTTATACACTTCACATATTTTAGTATAACCTGTATAGGGTATTTTTGTTTCTAAAATAATTGGAAGGCATGACCTTGTTCGGGGGGGAAAGTTCAGCATACATATAGTATGTGTATCTTCTTTGTGAGAGTATAGACAACTCTGAAATTTTCAGTAACATTGTATCTTAAAGGATTTACTTCTGGGATTCAATATGCACGTGAGGCATGTCTGGTTTTCCATCGTGGAAGAAGAAAAATGTCTTGGTTGGCCATGAGTTTCAGACTTTTGATCTGATACTACTTCATGTCTGTGGGTGGTCTCCCAGGGAAGTGCAGAGTCAATCCCATTCTGGCTGTTCCGGGTGTTTAAATTGATAATTGTCTCTACCTCATAACCTTGCCAGTTCTTCTAACTGTATAGATGCATGCCTGATGTTCTGGTGGCCTCAGGTTATATTTAAGATAAAGAGCTGTGATATTTGAGAGTGCACGGGCACATTCAGCTGTGTTGGCCTGAGATCAAACCTTTGAAATCATGTGTTGGAGGTGGAATTAGGTAAAAATAACTCTTAGAAGGTTCACAGCTCACAAGGAAGACACTGAAATAACTGAAACACATCCTCTGAAGGCTGTGAGAACAGTGCCCAAGCAGAAAACATAACTTGGCTTTCAACTCTCTTCTAGCAGTTCAAATCCTTGTACACCAGCACTGACCACTTTTCTGACCACCAGGAATCAGTGTTAGCTTTGGAGCTGGCCCTTGACTCTTCTTTTAGCCATACTTTCTTTATGTTTATTCATTTGATGAAATGTATTAGCATGTGCTATTTTTCAGTGACCACTTGGGGAAAAAATAATTGATTTTTATTTTATTTTTTTTGTTCCTAGATGCAACAGGATTATCCTCTTGGCTCTGCTGAGAAGACCTATTTTTATGCTTTATTTTCCTCTCCTGTAGTGAGCTTTTTAAGTCTGTGTACTGAGGACTGCATAGAAAAGCATCTTTGTATTACAACAGATTAAGCCACTGATTTATAAGGTCAGGCTTTCATGACAACTATCACTTTCTGCTCTCTCTGCATCTGTAGAGTGCTTTATACACCGAAAAGTTACATATTGGTAAGCACTTTAGATCCCAAGCATGAGAAGTGATTGGATTTAATTTTTGTAATCTAAACAAAGAAAGCAAAGAAAACAAACCTATCAGTTTATCAGATCAGAGAGCAAAGAAACTCCTCCTCATTGGCATGGAATGAAAGAACTTTAGAGGAAAAATCTAGCTACTGGACATATATGATTTTACCAGCTTCACACAAAAAATAAATCATCAATGCCTTGTTGGATCTGCATGCAGTGAGGGTGGAGCAGAAAGGAAAAAGAGCTTTTAAGGAATGCTAAGGGTGTAGCCTATAAATTAAGACATTCCTTACCAGCTTTAAGCAACCTAGCCCTAAGCCCAGAAGCACTTTGGTCATAGCAGCTACAAGATCTGTGTTTGGGCTAATTATGGAATACTTACCTTATTTCTTAACCTTCCATTTCATGGGCTTTTGTTGCCCATACTGAGCTCTGTGTTACCATGCCTATGCTACTTGGACTACCTGAACTAACCACATGATCTGTGGTATAGACATACCTCAGTAACAGGGAGGAAGATCTTTTCTCATGTCGTTCACATAGGAGTGGAAAAAGCATCTGCTCCTTATTTTATATAAGGAACGTCAAGTAACTGACCTGCTCCAGAAGGTGCCCTTTTGCAGTGAATTAGCACTTAGGAGACAGACGTTTTTTTTTCTCTTTTCCCAGATAATTGAGCTAGTCTCAGGGTTGCTAAAGAATAGCATAGTAGCTCAGACTACGCAATGCTAATCCATATCTTTTACTCGAGAAAGATGGTCTGAGAATTTTTACATCTCACCAAAAAGAATTACGATTTGTTCACTCATTTCCAGTCCAAAAAGAAGAACCTCCTGGCATCCTCGGGTGAATGTCTCTGAGCAACATGGCTAACATGCGCTCCAGCAGGCTGAGGAAGTGCGGAGGGAAGAAACCTTTAAGGAAGAATTTAGAACTGCTACTTTCGCACTACCTGTCTCTGATTTCTATAGATGCTGGAATAATTAGGTGGTTAGGAGAGGATATTTCATTGTAATGTACTCCATAAAACTGTTTTAAAATAAGAAAAAAAAAAAAGTTATAGCTTTTTTTCTTTTTTTTTTTCCAAAGCAAATTTCTTCAAGAAAGAACTATATTTTACCTTGGGAAACTTACTTAGGGAAGGATGCAGCAAAAATGTGTTTTGCTTACAGCAAAATTTGTAAACCTGGGGTGGATGAGAATAACATACTTCCGTGCTGTTTGAAATTGGCAAAAAGCCAGATTTTTTCTGCCTCACTTAATTTTACCATTTTTGCAGTTGTATAGAATACTGTTACATTTATCTTGGGAGAGGTACACCACTGGCATGAAGTTTCATTAAAGTGTGTAAGATTACAGAATGAAGGACATCGTTGACCTGTTTTTTCTTGTACTAATTTATTTCATTGAGCTAAGCTAAGAACCACGTATTTACTTCAGGTTCAGAGAACAGAGATTAAAGCAGGAGGCTTTAGCATGGCTGGAATGTGATATCATGAGAGACTTTTTGACTTTATTAATTGCTTTGAAGGTGCTAAAAAACTTAATGCTATAAGGATTCCAAACAAAGGCAAAATATGTAGTTACATATAACCTTGCCTGAAGTTCTTTTTCAGGAGGAAAGTTCTCAAATAAAATTAATTAGGAAACTCCCATATCTTAAAAATCAAAGTTAGATTCCTTTACTGAAGAATTAAGGAATTAATGCAATTAATTTCTCCTTGCCAGCATTAAAGCAACAATGAAAACAAAGATTGGAAGTGTTCCATGGAAAATGGGGATGGAATGTATGAGTATTTAACTTTTTCTCTTTGGTGTTCTGAAAAAAACATAATGTAAATAATTCTCTGGTATTTATTTTTAAATGGTTAAGCTTAAAGGAAGTCAGTGTGTTGAATACTCATTAACATGTATTGTTACTTTTCTGAATTTGCTACATAACTGTGTTTCAGTAACTTGGATTTCACTGAAGGGGAAGCGGAGTTGAGTGGAATCTTTTCTAACCTTGGTGCTCCAAAGCGATTTGGAAAAAACGTGCAGTTGTGCAGTGCCACCTGTTTGAGCTACTAGGTGATCCAATTACTGTGTATTTAATATTGAAGAGATATGAAATGTAAAGCCTTGTAAAATTACTCTTAAATTTTGACACTAAGCTAAATCTGTAAGCCTAGGCATGCTGTAATGTGTCTGTTGCTTTGCTGTATGAATTCTAGCTTCCAATTAAGTTCCTCCATCCCCCATATATATACCATGCCTGCCCACTTGTGATTCAGTGTGGAACTTAAAGGAGCTGTGAGGTTGGCGATGGTAGTGCTTAGAAAACGCTGAAGACAGGCACGCAGGCATAGGGTACGTATTTCAGCTAGCTTCTACCTAGGGGACTATTGGCTAAGGGGCTGGTGCAGTGTGGTCTGCTGTGTTGATGGCGCTGGAAGGGAGAAGGAACAGCAGCTGCTGATGATGGAGCCCAGGAGCTTGGGGCTAGTGCAGGCTTCACTGGACATTAACCATTGAGATGTCTGGCTGTCGTGCAGTGTGACCTAAATGCAACAGATCAGCAGTTCACTATCGCATGGAGAAGCTTGGCATATGAATGGTGGGTTTGGTGTATGTTTGGTACATAAAGTCCGTGCATGTTTCTGAAGTAACTGCGGTATATTGCAAGGGCTGTCTGCTCACTGATTTTTGTTACTGAAGCTTTCTCTCATATACTTAAGCACAGTGAACAGTAACACAAATGTCTGCGAAACTTTTGTCAAAACTTCCAGCAACCCAGTATTTTGACAGCTGGAACTTATAGTATATAAACATAGCAATTTCAGAGCACATTATCATTTGGAGTAAGAACATTTCTGACTGTTATTTGTATACCATACACTCAGATAAGTTTATAATGCTGATAAAAAATTAGGAGCCTCAGCAACTAACTTAAATAAATTTATTTAATTAATATTTTGAGAAAAGTAAAATTTGGGTGCAAAAACTGTTTTGTTTTTTTTTTTCATTACTCAGAACAGGTCCAGAAATGATGTAGGTTTTGCTGTCCCATCCTTTCTTCTTTTGCACACAGGTGGGGTTGGACCGGAACAATATTTGGTGTCATGTGTCTATCTCTGAGATCACGGATGTAGAATTAGGTGATCTAGATTTTTATTATTTTTAATTTTTCCAGTCAGGTAAAATGATAAAGCCAAACAGTAAGAACAATATTCTTAACTCTATATTTGGAATTTATTTATCAGCTTCCTAATTTTTCAGTACCTAATAAGGAAGAATCTGGACAGATCTTCATTCAGCTTGGATTCTGAGTGTTTGCCTGAATTCCTTGAAGACTTTTCTGTGATTTTTGAATATGGGGCAACCAATTGCCCAAGAGCTTCAGCCTGCCTTCTGGGCCTAAGGACTCATTGACGAACTGTACAGTTGTTGCCTTGCTTACTAGTGAAATCTTTGCCTAGGAAACCAGGAGTTGTAGAAATATCTCCTAGGTAACAATAAAAAAATTGTTACAATATATTAATTAGCTACTTGTCTTTCAAAACCCCTGGAGACTTCATGTAAGATTACAATTTTAGCTATCCCCACTTGTCTGGTGAATTTAAGGAGTTTGAGCAGACCAGCTCCTTCTGAAGAAAAAAAAAAGGATAGTCTCTTCTCTTGCCCATCCATGCCTAAGCCCTGCCACCATTCCCACCATTCTTCACCTGTGAAGGAGGAGAGGTTTTTGAATTTTTATCTATTTTAGAGCAAGGATCAGATTGGCATCACAGATTTCCACTGCGTGCTCAAACAACACATGTGGAATCAAGAATCATAACTACCTGTGTGCTTGCTGTACAGAGTCTGGGTCTGATAGGTGTGATCCTAGACTGAGGATCTGGGTTAGAGGTGTTAGCTGAGCAAAACTCATGCCCTAGTTGCAAACTGTGCATGCTCAGACCTTTATGTTGCAAGGACTGATGTAGTTTTCAGTATGCCTATGGATTGAGAAGTGCTGAATTATCCGCCTTGCTGACACTTTAGTAAAAAAGTGCTTGATTCCTACTTTGAATGCTCAGACTTTATAAATTCAGCAGTAACTTATTTTAGTAGATTTCTCAACTTAATGCATTGTCATAGGTGTGAGATGTAGCACATATGGGTCCTTCTCTTCTAAATTTAAAACCAGTCAGAGAGCTGCCCCTATGTCTGCCAAAAAGCTTCATTTGTTTTTTTGGTTGCCAAAAGTAATCATATACTCCTTAAATCAAGAGCTCCTGCTGCTTCATATCTCTGTTGACTTTCTGAAACATATAGCTTTGCCTAGACAATTTCTGCATACAAACACACTTTTCAATGCGAGGTTATGTAGTAAGCTGAAAATATTAAATGATAGAGTAAGAATTTTAATGGGACTCACTGACATGCAGTTCTAAATAATAATTTATTTTCCTGTGCTGGTTGCAAGGTCATCCATGTGCATGAATTCAGTTTTGAAATGCTAACACATTGAAGCGAAGATTAAGCATCAGCTCACTAGTTAAGCGCAGTCCGTATTGTTTGGTCTACAAATGAAAGAGCCAAGGAGGACTGTAGGTAGTGCCTCTGCTCAGTAGTCTGAATAATAATATCCTCTTTATTTTTTACACTTGAGTTTTGTGTCCCCTTCAAGAAGTGCCAAACGGCATCTTTTAATTTGGCAGATGCCTTATTATGAGTGTCCAGAGGCTGTTCAGTAAAAAAGGGAGGATTTATAGCACTTTGCAGACTGATCAGGCAGCAGGATGAAACAGGCCGGTCATGCTCAAACCGAAGTAACTTTCACCCTCCAGCTGCTTTCAAACACAAAACAACTGCACAGGTATTTCTTGAATCAAATGGCTGGAGTCATTTTGCAATGTGAAAAGGGTATAAATAGCAGCTGCTAGCTTATGAACATTAATTGTAGCTTACAAAACTGACATCCCTGGGTTTTGATCCCCTAATTAGGCAGAATTGGAAAAAGTTGTGTTTAATTTGTAATTGACTTTAAAATCACAGGGTGTGCATTTCAGAATGACATTAAAAAGCTTTTAAATACCCTTAGAACTTAGTGCTCCTAAATTGGTCCCCAGTGGTACTTTGGAAGTGAGATAGATCATAGAATTTCACAGGACACAGCCTAGACTCTGCTTTATCCTAAGTAAATCTTCAGGTGGAGGTATGTGTGCAACCTGGGATCTTGCTCACTGAGGACTAGAAGAGGGCAGGAGACCAATCACATGAAAGGGATAGCTATGCAAAATGACTTGGAGAAAATACCTGAAAATCATACATTAACAGGAGATGTTTAACTATAGAACAGTGAAAACAGTAGTAGCAAATTGTCATAGCCATTCACCCAGAACCTCTAAAGGAGCTCAGATAAGGAATGCAAACATGGCAGCAGTTATGAGTCATTAAATCTGTTTTCCATACCAGGAAAACTGGTGTAAACGGTAATAAAACTGGGAATGAGTACACACACAGTGAGAAAGAGCCACCACAGCTTTTCAAAAATAGTGTCCCCACAGATACATTTGAGTTCTTTGAAAGAATGAAGGATCGTGCGGCTAGGGTTGCCCTGTTTAATGCTGTGTATGAAGGTTAAAAAAAAAAGCTTTATCAGGTGTCCTTACTGAATCTCCTTAAAGAAAGAAAGCTATTGTGGGTTGAAAACTATCAAGAAAGTTAAGAATAAGCATAAATGGTCATTTTTTAGAATGGCATGGTATTATTGGTTGAGTCTCACAGGGACTTTTTCCAGAACTTGTGCCACTTAAGGTATTACTAAATAGTGTGGAAAAGGGGTGAAGTGTGATTTGACAAAGACTGATGATGTTACAAAACTGTTCAGAGTCATAAAAAAATAATAAAAAAAGGAGTCTAGAGAACTGCAGACTGATCTGATGATACTGAATGGCTGGGCAGACAAAATTCATGTTGATAGATGCAAAGTAATGCACTTGGGGAATGCACCATCTAATTATATATATAGAATGGTGGGCTTTAAATTAGATGCAGGAAGTGCATAAACTGCTGACTGTCAGGAGCTGGGAAGTTTACAGGGGAATATTAGTGTGTGTATGCCCTGTATTTTTATGTTCTCCCTAAACATCTGCTACTAGCCTCTGTCAGAAAGGCAGGAAACTGTGCTAGATGGACCTTTAGCATGACTTAGTGCAGCTGTTCTTATATTCTGGGGAATGCAAGGGAAGGAAAGGAAATGTGATACTTTTTTCTTTTTTTTTTTTTTAAACAGTTGAGACTGCAGCTAAAATCGGATGGAATTTTATAAGACAAAGGGGAAAGCACTTTTTTAGCTCAAGGGCTTTTTCTGCTGAATTTCAAAGGTCTGCAGCAGAGGCCTTCATTGCAAAGGTATCACAGGAAAAGGACATAATCTTTCATAATTGAAGAGCAACCTAAACATTAGGGTTGCTTCTATTATTTAATGCTCGTTACCATGCTTCAGACATTACTTCTCATAATAGCTAAGATTGATTTTCTCTCTTTATTTTATTTTATTTTATTTTTTTGTAAGGAGGGCAAACCTGTATTGACTGACCAGATGAAACAATCTGCTGTGTAGAACTGGGTTGGTTGACATTATTATGTTGGCACACAGAAAGAAGCAGGGATCTGCATCTCTGCTCTGAAATGAGGAACAATTGCTGTTAATGTCTTGGAAGTTGAGAGAAACACAGCATCAGAAAGTTGTATAATGTGGACCAGAAAAGACATGCTTGGAAAGAAAAGTTTTGTAATATTTTAACATGAGTTCAGTGTACATAAGTTTCATCCTCCTTGTTTCCAGATGTTTGATGCATTTCCAAGCACAAGATGCCTAGAGTCTTGTTAGGGTAGAAAACAGGTACCTGTAGAAGATGAAGTCAGCTGACATAAGGTTGAAATTACTTTCTTGCTTTTCCTTGCTTAGTAAAAGTAGGGGGAAACTGAATTTTTAATTTAGATGTGTAGTTTAGGAGTTTGAAATTAAGTGGGGTAGTCTATGCCTACGTGCACTTCAGTTTCTTCTCAATAGAGTACTTTAAGAGATGAGATCTGGTTCTCAGACCCTGCACTGCAAGATGAGCGATCCACTTCATTTGCTTCAAGCAAATATCCTGTAGGAAGATTGGTTTGATAGTTTGATTGGTTTGATCAAAACCTTTAATTTGATGACAGCAGCTTATTTTTCAGTGTCGTACCCCTCTCATGTTGTTTTGAGTTGTATTATAAGTGAATTAAAAAATGTGGTGTTTTTCATAACCTTAAACAGGTGAGTGCATTTTTGCTATCTTGAAAATTACCTTTTATTGCAGCACGCTGATTGAGGAGTTAAGTAACTGCTGGAGGAAAAATGTAATCATCATGAAATTAATAAACATATCCCTGATATATTTTTCTACTCCAGCATTTTTCCAAACTCATGCATGATGAAAAGTCATCTGAAAACCAACTGCTTGGTCATGACTCCCTACTGAGGATGGAACTGGGAAGATGCTAATGTACAGAAGTGTGCTTACCTGCTATTTCAGGCATTCCTATGTACAGTACTGCCCGGAAACCTTTCTGGACCCTTTCTCTATATACTTTGGTCTTTAAATATCACAAACCTCTGGTTCTTATCACAAGCCTCAATGGCTTCTTTGCATTTCTAGAATAGAAAAGGCTTCTTTGCATTTCTAGAATAGAAAAGGCTTCTTTGCATTTCTAGACTCTTGAGCAGGCTGCTCTATATGATGTGTAATAGGCTGGTGGATAAAGGCTGGGTAATACATGGTCAGCCTTTGAGGTTCTCAGACACATCTGTTTACTAGGCTTCATTTACTTGGATAGAATGATAAAACTTTAAGGTTGTAGTTGCCTGAAAATCTGTTGTGAAATCCATCCTCTTCCAATTGGTGATTGCATCTCCATTTAATGAAGGGGAGTAGCCATCTTTCAAATCAGTCTAAACTGTAAAAAATGTTTATACAAGTGCCTGTATTTCAGAAAATGGCTTTTTTTTTCCTTCTCTAAGTCCTGTAAAATATGCAACTGGAGTGGTTTTGTTCTTTACATTTGCAATGAGATTCAAGAGGCTGAAGCATTGATTCTGTCAATTGCATAAAGCTTTCTTTTTTTTCCTCGTTTTTTTTTTTTTTTCCTCCTACAAGCCTATTGTTTTGCAAGGAAACTCAATTAGAAGAGTATGTGTAATTGTGGGCATGGCATGAATTTCTTCCTTGGTGGGTCTCACTGATTGCAGCACCAGATAAAAGGATTAGCAGGAACTGTGCCATAGCAATGCAGATCTCATTTACCTGGAGAAAGCCTTCTGCTGTCTTGACAGCTGTGTAAGACTGTCAGCCAGGGGCTAAGAATCCTAACTTGCACTCTAATTTGGTTGAAACTTGAACGCATGGGAGAGTACAGCTATTACCTCTAGCCACACAGAAATGAGTCAACATGTTGATAGCCTGAATGAATAAGCAAATTTTAAAGAAAGAGTGTTAAGACTCAAATTACCATTTGCACTGCTGTCTTTTGCAAACCCAAAACTCTCGTTCTCACAGGAGCATTGTCTTCTCTGGGTCTGCGTGGAGCTGTGTGTACTTGCAAGTGAACTTTATAATCTACATACCTTCTCCTTATACTCTTACATTCTATATATTCTGAAATCCTTTTAAATCTATGCAGCATGAACAGCAATTACAAAGGCAAGGTCTCTCACTGGGCTGGGAATGAGACATTGGCTAGCCGTCTGTGCATATGCTCAGCCCTAAATTTCTCTCTGCTCGAGTGCCATTTTAAAAGTTCACTACACTGGTTTCTGTGACATTTGTCTCCTGCTTTCTGGGAAGGAACCAACAACTTCATTTGTGCAGCGTTAGTAACTTGGGCTGTATTTGAATCAGCTGTCACAAGAAAGTGGAGTTTAGCTGCATAAATATATGTGTGCATAGGGGGAACGGATTCTTTATCGGCTGTAAGAAAATTATAAAAAAATAAACGAATCTTTGGAGGTATCTTGACTGCGCCGGTGGCACATGCTTGGCATGTGAAATGCTGGACACTTATGCCAGTGCATGTTCCTAATTACAATCTCCTTATCATAAACAATTACCATTAAATGCAGTGCATGGTGGAAGGGGGAGGAGGAAGAAACCCAGGTAGGATTGTTTGGAGCTGCATGAGTCTGTGTTTGCCTCAGGCTTAGTTAGCTGTCAAGAAAACCCCTGGAGCACCCAGAATTCACAGGCTTTATAGCTGATCATAATCAATAAAGGCAAAAGCCCAAGCTGGGGAAAGTGGGCAAACATGTGTTGTCCTCTTGACCATTACAGGATAAAACTGTGTGCTGATGAGTAATTGTGAAAAGAAATGAGGGTCAGAAACACACACTGGCTTTAGGCGTCTGTAAGTGGTGCATGAAGCTCTGATCAAAGTGAGGTGATCACCGTGTGAGGTTGATGTCTCCTCTTCCGGGGTCAATAAGGATGTTTTGTTATTTGTGTCCTTTAGGCTCCCGTATTTCTTTGCATGGGGGCACAAGATGCTCCCTGGGGGAGGGAAAGGAACAAAAAGTCAGGCTGCTGTTTGATGAGAATCAGCTAACAGCGTGGATTGGCAGTGCTCTCAAGAACTCCTAGTGAGAGAGTATCACAGAAAGACCTGTGGCTTATGTTCATGAGTTGTCGTTTAAACCCTAGCCAGATAGCTTGTTCACTCACTCCCAGTGAGTGTTGCCAGGCTGAGAGCAATCGAGGGCCCCCCCACCCTGAGGCTCTCCCCTTCCCTGCTCCTGGAGGAACAAGGAGGAGGATCGAAAGAGTGCAACTCCCACAGGTTGAGACAAGAACAGTCCAGCAACCAATGTACAATACAAATCACCACCGCTACTACCAATGACAACAATGATAAGGGAAAATAACAAGGGAAGAGAATACGATACCACCGGCCAAGAAACGAGTCCCACCCGGAAGCCTGTGTCCTTCTGGGTAACTCCCAGTTACCCCCCACCCCGGGCATGACGTGCTGTGGTATGGAATACCTCCCCGGCTAGCCCGGGTCAGGCGCCCCATCTCTGCTTCCTCACAGCTTCCCCTCCTCCCTGGCAGAGCATGAGCCTCACAAAGTCCTTGGTCAGGGTAAACATCACTTAGCAACAACCAAAAACATGGGTATCACCAGCACTGTTCCCAGGCTGGATGTCAAAACACAGCACTGCACCAGCTACCACGAAGGAGAAACATGACTGCTACTGCTGAACCCAGGACATGAGTGTAAAAGCTATCATCTGCCAGATGTCAGCAAATCCAGCCCTGTTAAGATGGCTTTGGAGCAGACTTACAATGATATTGCTTTTGGTCAGTTTATCTAATGAGCTAGATTCTGCTATACTTTGCTATCTATAGTATCTTGTTCTGTGTTTTGTGATAATGAATTTTGGGGACTAATCACAAAACAAAAATCTGTTTGCTAATGTTAAATGTGTTATTGCTATGCCTTTATAAGTAAAGTGTTAAATATTGTAAGATAGCAGTTTTCTTCACAACATGGACTGTAACCAAGGTTTTAAGGATCATGATGAAGTAAACATGGCTTAACTAACACATCAGGTGAGGATGCTGTAGCCTAAACAGTCTGTAAAATCAAAACCTCCAGCATATGTCAGGTGATTTAGTTGAGCATAATATGCTGGGACCTATGGTAACTTCATTATTTCTTCTGTTTTAAGAATATGCTTAGGGCCAATCACCACAGGGCATGCAACTACAACTTTGTTGTGTATCCAAGACTTACACATTAGAATCACTATATAAATATGTTAATACTAGTGTCATTTATGTTTTTTGGATACTCTCAGCACGTCCATGCTATTGATAGAAGAGAATTATAAGGAGCCACAGTACTGCAAGCTTGAGATAAAAAGTAGAGGGTGCAACCTCAGGCAACTGATGCTTTGTAATGCCAGAGGGTGGGTGGACCAGTACCGCGTACTGTGGATCTCCAACAGTTACTGGAAGTATTATTTAAAATGGCTCTTTCTGTATATATGAAAAGGTGGTAGACCCCTTAGGAAAGATTTGTATCTCTTGGCAGGTAGTTATGGTAGTTCTGTTTCAATAAATGTCTTTATGCCTATGAGAAATTTTGTGGTTTTGTGTTCTTACACAGATAGATCACTTTCTGGTGCTCTATATTAGTCTGTTCTCAGTGAATACATTTGAACAAGGACAGGATTCTGACCCCAGCTGAACAAATCCTGCAACCCCAAGTGTCTGCATACTTGACTGGCTGAGCTTATCTTTGTATCATGTATTCCTGTTCATCACACTGCAGGGTGTATGTTTGCTTAGCAGTTCTGCCTCTCACCACCCAGACAGGGTGGGCTTGCAGACAAGTTGTTATCTACCCTTGTGTCACAGTGTCTGTCCTCATAAACACTGGCAGTATTAAAATCTTGCTGCTGTGGAAAGTTTGCTTAAAATCAGTTCCTTAAAAAAGATAAGCATGCAAAAATATGAATTTGGGTGGGGCTTCATTCTCATGGATTTTTATATAGAATGAAAAGGGTGACAGTGGAAATTGAGAGGAAAGGCAAGGAAAGGCCAATAAAATATGAAGATCCTAGCCAGATCTCTCATTTAATATTCAGTGGCTGTGATTTTGACTGGTTTAATTGAATGGCAATTTACTGAGTCATAGTTCTTGGTTCCCTGGGAAAGGAACTTGCAAAAAACCAGTGTTGCATCATTTCATACTATGTAGATAATAACTATAGACCTGTAGGTGGTTTTGAGCAGTCATTATTCCTCATGAAGGTAATAGGCTTATCTTAAGCCAAATATTTGCTTCTGTCTGAATAGCCAATAGCCAATCTTTTTTTCTGGGGGAAGTTTGGGAAGGAAGAGATTTCTTGTTTTATCTTGTTTCCTGGAATAACTATGACCAGTCAAAACCAGCTGGAGTGGTGGTCACCTGCCTTCCAGTTGCTCCTGGAGGGATGTCTAATGTATGTATCCCACAGAGGCATCAATTACTTCCTTAACCTTTGGCTAGTGCCTCTAGTGCTATGGTAAAAAGCATTTGCCATGGAGCTCAGGTATGTTGCATGAGCTGTGATACACTTTTGTTTTTTTCTCATGATAAATATGTGTTTTGAATTAAGGAAAACAATGAGAAGAGAATAAAATAAAGCTTCAGTGAACATCTGTCATTTTCCTCAGGATTTATAAGAAGAAAATGGCTGCTGCAAAAATATTTTTGGTAAATAAACTGGAATGTAAGGCAAATAAAAGTGCAAACCAAGTATGTGGAAAAAGCCCACACCTCTTATGTGCTAGCCAGTTCTGCAGTCTCTCACTCTTTAATGAAATTTCCTTCTGGACTCAACAGTCCCCACTGATAGATAGTTAATTGCAACCAATGTGCTGGTTATAAAAGTTTCTCTTTAAAAGGTCTCTTATTCAGTTAAAAGAGAAAACATTTGGGAAAAAACCACATCCAGCAACCCCAAATCAAACATTTCTGCAAGCAGCTGTAAATGTGGATGTGGAAATCAGAGACTTCACAGGCTCTCCAATACGCTCAATTTTTTTAAAAGTGGGGGGAATTTAAAATTTTTCTAGTGTAATCTCTAAGCATATTAAAGACTATTAATGACATATACTGTGAGCTTGTTCTGAACTTAATTCTACTTAATATCGATGTCCTAGTGAGTCTTTTGCCCAGAGAAGTTGATTTAAATTGCAAGAAAATTTAAACTTTAGCTTAAATATTGTTTTATTTTAGTTTATCCAGGGCTTTTTCTTATGCATAATCCACCTTACCTATCTTTATTTTGCCTCAATATTACTATCTTTCTCGTATCCTGAGATGGAATTAATGGTAACACAAGCTGTAAGAAATAATTTTCTAGCCCTTTGTAAGCTCTTGGTAATTGTTAGAGGACCAGCCAGCCTTAACCTGAGCCCACAAGTAATCACTCAGAGCCTGGGAGTCTGAGAGTGCTGTCTTTTCATTCAAAATTGTGTAAAATAAGCCACTGCATAGTGTTACAGCCTGTGCCGACTGGCTGCTGTTAGAGGCGGTTATAGGAACTGTTTCCTGTGAAGGACATTGTTAGATTTGAAATGTGACTTTGTGGCTTTTAAGTTTTTGTTTTGGCAGAGGCTGTTGTCTGCTTATAACCTGTTGAGATATAAGGGTTTAATAAAGAGTGAATATGTCACTGAAATTGTTTGCTTAAACTTTTCAATATTTCTGCATAATTGACAAAAATGTTGTCTTCAACCTTATAATTGGAGAATAAATCCATAACTTTTATCTACACTATAGCTGTCTTGAAGAATCAGAATCAAGTTAATTAAAATACAATTAATTTTCCTTGGATTTCTTTTGATTTTTTTTTAAACAAGTGAAAATAAGCTTTGAAAACTATTGACTAACTGAAAATGAACTTAAAATTTGGTAGCTCCAAGATTATCTTCTCTCTCAGATATAAATATGCTGGTGATTTCTTCATTTGAGAGACCAGGAGCACCACCAAAAGATTTAAACTTCAAGAAATGCAAAGCCCATTGTCTAGCTGGAATTTTTCCCTAATCGAAGACTTTTCAAAATATACATTTTATAATAGTTCTGGAGCAGTAAAACCAGCTGGGATTGTTTGGAATGAGTAGCTACTTCAAAAGCTAGCCAAGTTCAAGGGTATTCTTATCTGCTTTACTGTTCCAGCCACAATTTCACATACTTCTGTTACTTCATAGAGCTGATGTCTCAAAACATATTTCTGACCACTGTCAGGCAGCTTTTCAAGTTCACACATGAAACCCCCTCAAGTGCAATGCACGCTAAAATAGTTTTCAGCTGATTTAGTTTTAATGTGGAAGGAATGTAGGTAGCCTTTCCACTATAGAGTGATTTACCTTATTAGTAGTTTAGTTTGACCTTTTTTTTATTTTTTTAATTTTTTTTATTTTTGTTTTTTACTGCTGGGACCTACTCTTTTCTTAGGCAGAACTCCTGCAGGGAGCAGAACTCCTATAGGGAGTAGAACTGAACATTTGCTTAAGTCAGGAGTGCTAAATTAGGCAAATATGGAATGGAAGAATTACTGCAACATACCCAGGAGAGTCATAAATTAGCAATTGCAAAACATGACAGGTTGCAGTGAAAGAAATCTTTCTCTCTCTTACAAAGATGTAACCCTGGCAAGGAGGTTAGTCTTTCTAGAGATGAGTTTAAAACTTCTGTACCGAGGTGGCTGAAGGAAGGTAACTTTGCAGACCAGCCTCAGTACACTGCATGACACAGATGGCTTTCTTTGTCCATAAATGAACATTGTTTTTTTGAAGCTGGCAGAATCTGTGTTAGAAAAATTTCCAAGCTCAGTAGCAGCACTTCTGTGTACATCTGTGGCTTGCATCTCTCAAAGCTTGTCTCAAAGCAGTGGAAGCATCTCCAAAGTTCCATCAATAGCACAGGACATAAATACTTGGCTACCAATACACTACACCTCATAGCTTTTGGCCAACTTATATGCTAAAGACAGCATACATGGCACTGAATATTTATAGGAATCTGTCAACATGCTCAGTGCATTATTATATATCATTTTATTACTATGGGTGTCAGTCAAGGAAGATTCTTTTTGGTTTATTTTCCTACCATACTCTCATTATTTTTTCTGGACAGAAATGTGTGAAGAGAACAGTGATCTGAGATGTTAGTGCTGGAAAATTCAGCCTCATTCTAATAATAAAAGTTCTCCTGTTTCAAGCAGCTAGGTTGTCTTTTTCCTTGCTTTGGATACTCAGCCCGTCATTTGAGAAATCCAAACACTTGTACAAAGCTATAATGGATTGTAACCTACAAGATTGTTCTCTGTGTTATAACTTCCTGAAGTTAAGTAATAAATTACTTTGTTAGGCAGTCAAAAATGGTGTGAAAAGGCTCTTAATGTTATCACATTAATGCTAGCCAAAATGTCTCCACCTGAAGCTGTATATAGAAATGAAAATCAAAGGCTCAGTAAAATCTAGCAGACATCCCTGAATGATAGATTTACAATGACTGCCTTGGATAGCTTTCTCTGAGCTTTAAAGCCAATGAATGTTTTTTATCTGATTGTAACTTTTCCAGGAAAATAAAAGCTATGCATACAGTATGTGCTCCTTCAGACTTTACAGTATCAACTCTTTTTGGCATCATTACTAACACAAATGAGTTCTTTTTATTCCTACCTGATGAATACCACAGTAATTTCTGTGACCAGAACACTAGGCATTTTGATTGTCTGCTATCAGCTAACAGTTATTTCCTGCTACTGAAAGATGCTTGCCAAATAAGTTTTTAAAAGGTAGATACAGAAATCTTTGATTTGGCGCTTTCATGATGTTACTGAAAGCCTCCAGGAACTGAAGAGAAAGAGATTTTCTAAGTCCTTGGTAAGGGATCAGCATAGCTGTAATAAAAGGTTAGGTAAATCCATGGTGGAAGATCTAAATCTATTGTCAATACTGACCATTTGTTTTTATTCTTAATTCCTGTTCTTATCTGAAATTTATAGATTAGTGAATATAATTTTACTTGAATTTCTAGTTAACAAGTCTCTGTGTCTCAACACAGTTGCTACACACGGTGTTCTGTACTTTATGGTAGTATTTCTAGGGAAAATATAAAATACTTTCACAGTTTAATAACAGACTAGACTCTTCACTTCTGAAAGCAGATGTATCCTGTGAAGAATGAAATAAATTTAAGAGATAAATAGTTCAAGGATGGGTTTATGTCATACTATATTTTTTTTTTTGTGCCTGGCTGTAGAAATCAGTCCTGCTTTCCCAAATTACATTTAAAAAATATATGTAATTTCTAGGTGCCATCAGCTTTGATTGAGAAACAAGCCTTTGGTCTGCAGATCTAGGAGCAGTGGTGTTTGGGAAGGTATCTCAGTGTATCTTTATTGCTAATCCCAACCAGTAAGTTAACTATATATTCACTTTATATTTCTATGTGTCAGAAGACTTTTATACAACTATATTCAAAGCCAGGTGTCAAGTGGCTGGGCTATCTGCTGCTGATACAGGGTAAGGTCCCCAGCATCTTTCTGCTGCAGTAAGGTTGCCAATCCATGTGTCCTCAGGAGCTCAAGCTCTCATCCATGCTTTAGTTCAGCTCCTGCTGGAAACTTCTGTGCTTGTTTTTTTTGGAAACTACTCAATTCCTTGTGACAATAGACAGTGGGGAGGGGAGGGAATGGGGAAGGAAGCAGCAAATAAAGACGGAGAAGCTGGTAGGGAGCCAGTTTATCTTGTATCTGATGCTGATCATGTGGTGAAAAAGTATTCTTTAACTGTAACTCAGCTCCATGGGCAAGCAGTGCAAGTGATTCCCCACAAGGAACAAAACATCAGTCTGATGGTGTAGTTAAATTATTTTTGTTTGCGTTATTGTTCTGTGGCCAGATTTAGGTGGGCATACTTTTTTTCACAGGAAGTAAGCTGCGACAAAGACAAGAGGGGACATTTGAAATTAATATAGATTTTGTTCATCAGTTAGACAGCTGAGTGCAGCTGAAATTCAGCAGTCCTTTTGCTTGCCAGTTTAACACAAGATGTTCTGGACTAATGTCGCTTCCATAGAGTTTTCTATATACTCTGCAGCCCCAGGTGTTTAGATGTCAGAGGCCAAGTTCTCAAGAGATCATAGCATTGCTGAAGAATGAGTTGTTCAAGGTAACAAGCTAACTGTTTAAGTATTGCAACTAATCACAGTGTTTCAAAGACTACTTTCAACTAAGTAGGTGATTTTCATATTTATGTTTTTCAGCCTCTTGAAAACTTATTTTCAGGTTTTCCTGCTAATTGTTCTTTGCATCAGGACTAGAAACACACAGGAAAAATAAAGAAATAAAGACGAATGTCTTTTGTAACTGCATGAATCTAGGAATGTGTGCTCTAGAGAAAAAGCAGATCATAATGAAGCTTGCCATTAAAACTAATACACCTCTCTATATATTTTGGGTCAGATGAAGGACTGCAAAAGGGCTTGCGGACTGTGGCAATCAGCTTGATTTTATAGAAAACCTTGGGAGTAACTAAATATTCACAATATTGCACTGTAAATTTCAGAATGAAAAGTGACACTGAAGTCCGGTGGATATACATGCGCATAAATGTACATGTGTGTGCATGTGCTTTCACACACCCCACACTCCCTAGTTCGTCAGCAGAAGCGACCACAGGGGTTTATACTGGTCATTCCAGTATGAGCTGGATTGTTTTCACTGGGGAAGGAAGATGCTTGGGAAAAGGGGAGTATTCTTTCAACAGGAGTAGTACTTTGATGGATGAATTGTTTTTGTTTCGATATATTTTTCTCGGTGATGCTATCCTAATAAAAATACACTGTTAGTATTTTTGGAAAAAAAAACAACACCAAAACCAAAACCAACCCAAACCAAAACCAACCCAGGAAGTCTGGGATAGGTTTGCTTTTAGTATCTGAATCAGAGTGAGCAGTCTTGAACTGCTAACCCCTCAGAATGACACAGACATGAAAGGGATGCATGTATCCTTTCACTGTGCTATCGGGATAATACAGTTCCTTCTCAGTGCTTTTCAGTGCATTTTGAATGAAGAGCCTGTGAGGACAGCTGATTTTAATCTGAGAATCCACTTTAAAGGGGCTCAGGAGATTCAGTGCTAATAGAGGAGTTAAGTGATACAGAAGTATTACTTACTCCTCAAATGAGAAGATGAAATAAGAATCCTTAGATAATACAGGGTGGAAATAGATACCTGCTGATCTTCCCCCAGGCTCCAAGAAGGACTGAATGAAGAGTATGGATGGAAGCTGATGCCATATAAGACTGTTCTTTATCAGCTTTTTCTCATTCATTCCAGTGGACCTGAACTCCATATTCTAACTCTGAGAATATTGAAGGACTACAAAATCTCTTGTAAGAGAAAATTGGGGCTTCCTCTTGAAAAAAGTTATCGGGCTGGATTGTAGAGTGTAAAATATGCAACAGGCTAGTAATGATGCATGCTTAGATGTGTCTGAATATCTGTAGCTTTTTACATCTGTATGTTTTGTTACACAGTTCTAGACACTTCTTTTGTTTTTTTTTTTTTTTTTCGCTTTACCTGTCTTAATGTTGCACCCAAGAGATGACCCAGATTCTTACTGGGATTCTTGGAAACTGGTGTAATATAAACAGCAACATACTGATAACTTACCGGAATGTTCTCATAGGCATCTGCTGGTTTATACCAAGGGTATTGGAAAGTACCCAACACAGTTCACAAGTATTCAGCAAGTCACTATATAGAATGAGAATTATGGCAGTGATTTATGTTGCATAAGTAGCTGAAAAAAATTCTACTGAAAGAAAGAAAAAAAAATTAAAAAAACCCTCTCTGAAGGTTTCTTTGGGTAATTTTGACCTTAAACATTCTGCATTTGGGAAGTAGTGAAATTGAAACTGCTCTCTTAAAATAAATAATGTGAAATATTGGATTCATTCCTGTTGGTTATTTACAGTACTGCCTCTCCAAAACCAATACTATCTCCAAGTTGACTTTTATCAGATTACCTATTGAGGAGCAGTGTCATTGGCAGCATCAACATTTACACTTAGAGCAGAGGAGCACATGTGGTTCACTTTGTGTAAAACCTTAGTCCTTGATATGAATCAGACAAATTGTATGCTAAAAGATGGGGAGGTGTCATCAATTTCATATCCTTCCTTCTTCCCTCGAAGAATATTTGCATGCCACAAACTATGCAACAATTGTTTTCTTTTTCATATTCAGTGTGTGGTTTTTTTGTTCTTTTTTATTTTTTTTTTCCTCCTTTTATACTTTTTTTTTTAGTTCTTAATCACTGTTTTATCTTGTGACAAGAAGAATGAGTTTAAAGCAGAAGCAGGTTAGGCTGACTGAAAGGCTGTGATATGCATTGTGGAATGGTCAGAGATACACATGAAAATGATGAATATCCACCTCACTCAGACATCTTTCCTTCATATTCCTTCTATTTCACAGCAAAGACAGAGATACTGGAGACAGAAAATGGAGATCCGGATTTCCTCAAAGAAAGTGGGTGCTGATTTGATTTTTGTCCAAAATGCCTGGGTACTGCCTAGCAATGAATTAAAGAGTACATATGGAAATAAAATTGCATATATTTGAAAATATAATTTCACAAGTCTTAAAATAAGTTTCAAATAATGAAACAAAATCTACTTCTTTTACTGTAATTTCAGTGAAAAAAATAAAGCATTTTCATGCTCTCTGAGTTAATTCTGTCTGCTTGACCCCTCAGTCTTCAAGTTCACTCTTTTTTGAAGTGAAGGCTTTTAAAAGCCTTTTGTGCTGTAGTTAGTTAGAACCAAGATTTTTCTAGAAGGATGTTTTGGAACAGAAAGTTGTTATGGTCAGGTTGACAATGATATTTGGGTGGATTTTGCACAGTGATTTGGCATGAACTGTGAGTCAAATACAGGGCTCATGGGAAGATTTGCAGGACAGCAAGCATTAGTGAATCTATGCAAATTTATACTAGGTCAGGCTTTGACTTCCAACTTCTACATTCTTCTAAAGAGAAATTTTGGACCAGGGACTATCTTGGCATATGACTCATACTGAACTGAATGGCTGCTATGGTCACTTCCAGCTCATATATCCAAAGCCACAATCTTAATTTGAACTTTGGTTTTACACAGATGGATATACATATACTACTGTGACATTACAAGCATATACATATCTGACTAGACCCACCATGCCAATTCGTCTTTCACATGCTTTAAGTCTCTTGTGCCTCTCCAACAGCCAAACCTGGAAAATCCAGCTACTGTTGAACACTTGAAAAACATAAAGCCAGAGGAATGAAACAGCTGTGTGATTGCTTTTACCTGTGCTGTTACTGGAGGTGAAGGAAAAGACAAGGGGGGATATGGTTTTGCTTTCATAGAACAGAAAACTAAAGCCAGCTCTGAAAATCTAAAATTAACTGCTCAGTAAGGAGGGACATAATTTTTATTTCTAACATGACTTCTAACATTTTTTCCAGAATTTTCCGTTGACTGCCTTTTTCCCCCCTCAACTCCTGAATGAGTGGCACCTACATGCTAATGTTCTGCTGTCCCACATACAGCATTGCTTGTATTATTTAACTTTTGTGCTCTGATTTGGGAAATACACAATGTAAATGAGATCTGTACTCTTTTATTCAGACAGGAGTACATCTGTTCAAGCTAGTATGCAAAGGTAATAAAATGTAGCTTTAGCTACCTAATAATGAAGCCTTTAGATAACTAATAATGAAAGAGTGAGAAAAGTTTTATGAGAGCAAAAGGAAGCAAAAGAAGAAACCTTTTTTGCAGAAAACAAATAAAAATCCATGTGATCAAATAAAAAATAGTTTTTCAGGAGGAGCAATATCAAAGAGGATACTGGAATCAATTTTTTTTTTCATTTCTCAGCACATTTCAGTACAGGAACTATGGAATTACTCTTATCTGCTGCTTCAGTTCCTATGTGGTACCAGTAGATCAGATTTTTTTAGGCTCAGCATGTCAGGAATCCGACAGTATCAGGGATCATTAATAGAGTTTTGTTCTCCCTAAAAGGCATTTCTGCAACTGGAGTCCCCTGTGGAATAAGAGTTCTGAGCTTGTGTGATGTACGGAATAAAATGTTTGTTTGAATGTTTGTTGAGTGCAGCATGGAGACATTTGAGAATCAACAGTCCCTTGTGTTTACAGAAGCAGTCACTTTCCTACTACATGCTGTCCAGGAATTACCACGCTAGTCAATTTAGGGTAAATTTGCAAAGTGTTGCACAGGGAGTCACACAGTTAAATCCTATTGATGTTAATGGGAGCCATGCAGCTAAATCCCTGCACATTGCTTTGTAATTTACCCCTTTGTGTTTCTCAAACCTGCTGGCTCATGACTAATTTGTGTCTGCAATAGAAAAGCTCTAACGTGTTTTGCTAGTATATGGAATGGGCATAGTCTATTATTCACACTATATCTGCCATATAAGTACTAAAATCCGAAGTACAGGCGTTCTTACTAGTGCTTATTGTCTTTGCCCATATGGTTTTCTTATAGAGTAGTGATAGTTAAAGCACCAATCGCCACAGTCCTCAGAACCTCAACTTCTTTCAGAAAGAAAATAATATCACTAAAATTTTTGAAAGCAAAATTAATCTTACTTACAATAAGGAAATAAAAGGAAAAGATTTGTTTTTGTGAAAGCATCATGTCTTAAAAATTTGCTTTAGCATTTCTGAAGATGATCTTAACTTACTCTTTAGTCTGCAGAATGACTTGGGCTAGACTTTCTAAATTAGGTTTTTGGGTTTTTTGTTTTTTTTTTTTTTTCAGAAAAGAAGTGCTTTAAGGTTCATTTGTGGGAAGGAGCAACTGTAAAGAATTAGCTATTGCTTCTGATAATTAGGTTAAAAGAATGGTGAAGTGGCAAGATGCAGGCTTGAAAGTGCTTTGCCCCTGTGCCTGTGCATATCTTATTTAGTGTTGTGGTGATGAGTATCACTGAGCATATTTAGACCACAATAGAGTATGGTGCAAAGCTGCTCCAGATAGCCAAGAGTTTGCTAAATAGTCAGACTGTGGATAGCCATACAGGTATCAAAAGTAAAAAAAAATGTGTTGATACAATACTGCACCCATACTAGTTAGTTTTGGCTCCAACAAAGGTAATTAGTTCAGTTGCAGCACCCTGCTGATGTGGCAACACAGCTTCTGGTTCAAGAGCTGGCCCAAGCAGCAGTCTCCAGGAGTCTGAACACCACCCTTCATTGTATGGTGCAGGCATGCCCATAACAATGCTTGTAAGATGAGTGACTCTATCTTCTGTGCAAGGTTTGGATGATTCCCAGTAAATGGGGCTTAGAACTGTGCCATGAATGCTGAGGAGAAAAAGAAAATATTGCCTCATTTATACTGCTGATTCATCCACTGAATGGAAAATGTTATGAAATCATATAACTCAAGACTCTGTCTTTGGACATATATATATGTAAAGCAGCTAATTGAGGGCAAAGAGGCAACCTGAACTATAAATTCTGTAACTGCTCAGTTGGTCACTAGAAGGTCTGAGACATACAGGTGGGCAACACAGGTCAAGCTGATAAACCTACCATTACTAATAGGTCTACCAGGAGTTTGTTATCATTTGGACAAGACATCAATTTATAAAACCATAGAATAGCTTGGTTTGGAAGGGACCTTTAAAGATAATCTAGTCTAACCCCACTGTGGACAGCAACATCTTTCACTAATGGGACTGCTCAAAGCGCTGTCCAGTCTGATCTTGAATATTTACAATGATGGGGCATCCACAGTTTCTCTGGCCAATCTGCCTCAGTGTCTCACCACCCTTATCATAAAAGAAATTCTTCATTATAGCCAATCTACATCTACTTTCTTTCAGTTTAAAACCATTTTCCCTTGTCCTAACACTACAGGCCCTGATAAAAAGACTCTCTCCATTTTTTTTATAAGACCACTTTATATACGGGCTGCAATGAGGTCTTCCTGGAAGTAGTGGAAGTAAGATGCACCTACATCATAGAATCATGGTATAGTTAGGGTTGGAAAGGATCTTAAGATCATCTAGTTCCAGCCCCCGTGAGCATTTCCATGTGATCACTACCAAACCCAATAATTTTGTTTAGTTTTGGGTTTAAAATCATGGTGGGCAGCAACATTTATAGTTTCCCTTTTTTGATAAATCTCCATCCAACCCTGACTAACCACCCTCTTGTCTACTCCTATCACTCCATTGCAGGTTTTATCACTCCATTTGCAGCCTTTCATCTTCAGCTCCAGGTTGCCTGAGTTTCAGTGTAAGCGTGATGGGTGAAACGCAGGAGTCTAAGTGAAGACCACTTCCCCACAGAGGCTCACATCATCATCAGAAGGTTATGTCATTCTTAGTATATTTTAAACTTAATAAATCCATGATGGTTAGAAAAGAATTGAGCTTTTTTTTTTTTTTTAAAACAGTAGAATGAAAAGCATCCTAATAAAATTTCAAAATTAAGAAAAAAAAAGATTTTTACACAGGAGAAAGAGTGTTAGAAGGACAAGTAACTCTGCAGGTAGGGGTTAGAAGTTATTTATAAATTAGTCCCATAAAAATACATGTACATTTTCATTTGTCATTGGAATATGCAAGTCAGATTCTCATGTAGTCGTACAGAGTAAAATGAATGGCATACTCCTTTGTACTTGAATTAGAAAATGGGCTGCAGGTCTGTGTATTCTTGGCATTTTCTGGCTTTGTAAAGGTTGCAGGCATACGGGCCTAGTGTTTCTCGTAGTTTTTGATTTTTCTGTTTTGACAATGTGATACTCTGAGGTATGGAAGAGTCTGACATATCTGGGGCCCTGCAAACATCTGGATGGAGTAGCCAGAGCTAATATGGTTCACGAAAACCTGGCTTCCATATGTTATGTCCTTCCACTTGGGTTTCAGGATTTCATCATGGGGTCTGGATTTGTTGGTCTCTGCAGGCATCAAATCTGTTCATAACAAGTGGTTTTGATTGTCATATGATCAGCTGTGATAAACTGAAAGGAAAAACTGAATAAACTGCTTGTTATAACAGCAAAAACTGCTTTAAAAAAATAAACATTTGGAGCTTTGCAAACTTCTGATTCAGTGTTCCAAATAGAAACCAGTGTTCTATTTTGTTGCAGCCATGGCCAAAAGTAAAACAAAAACAAACAAACACACAAAACTGGTTGAAAAGTCAAAGAATAACATTTTTGTAATATACAGGTGTGCAAGAAAGAGGTGCTGTAAAGCAGCAAGAGGAAACTAAGGGAGGCTCAACAGTAAGACTTATATTTTTGGGCTACTTATATTTTATGGTTGCAATTGAAGTTCAGCTGTAGTTATGCAACAAATATGTATGTGCTATAAATCCAGAGAGACAATCCTAGCCACAAGGTTTTATATCAAAAGAAAACAGGGACCCTCACCAACTGAGGTACTACAGAAAATTGCAGAGTAGCTGAGTTACAAGGTAGGTCCCTTTGTCTCTTCTGTGTTTTGACTATTTTTCAGCTGTTACATCTGTATTTACCAGGGGTTCCCTACATTACCATTTTTGTGCCCATGCAAAAAGATATTTAGGTTCAATGGCTCAAAATATTCTTGGTTTTAGACAGGATAAGAAAAGATTTTTAAGCTGTTTTATTAATAAATATAAATAAATATAACTGAAAAAGCAGACAAATAATCAGAGAAACTCAGAAAAGGATTTCTTAAATGTGTCAGGAACAAACAATAGTTCAGCAAGAGTATCAGTTTGACACTAGATAAGGGTAGTAAGAACAGCAAGAAAAGGAAGTGTTCAACAAATATTTTTTTATCTGCTCCTGAAGAAAAGCAGGATGATGTATTCCTATGATAAAGTATTAAGGAAATACTTTCTACTGAGCCAGCAGATAGGGAGGACCATAAACATAAACAATGGAAGTTAAATACTTTACTGAAATCAGCAGGACTGGAACCCTTGAGTGCCAAAGGAGTCAGAGTGAAGAGACTGAATTTGTTTCACGGATTAGCAAACCTTGCAACACTGAGGAACTTCAAGAATCTTTCAGAAATCAGTAAAATGTGCTGGTATTGATTGGTAATGAGAGAGAGGTCACTGCTCTTTGGCAGAACTGGTGCTCAATCCCTAGCAGTGTTCAAGGCCAGGTTAGACAGAGCTTTGGGTGACATGGTTTAGTGTGAGGTGTGCCTGCTCATGGCTTGACGGGGATGGTACTAGATGATCTTGAGGTCTTTTCCAACCCTAACTATTCTATGATTCTATGATTCTATGGATAATAATAAGTGATAGTAAAGGAATGCAATTAGCAGGATTTAATGAAAAACAGGATGTGTAAAACTTGAAATCTATTTCATCACAGTGCAGCGATACCTGATAAAAGTAAGTTTCTTGTCTAATGTGGGTGTCTCATTTGTGCAGGTATATGTAGTGAAATACTTGGTGAAGACTGAGCACCTATCTGTTTTCTCTATGTAATAGCAGAAAGAGGCAGAATTCTTTGTCAGGCACTGGCAGGAGTTGTCACCCATCAAAGTTTAAGCACCTACACATGTATTCATCTCAACTTTGATAAAAAATTAGTTATTTAATAAAAGCTAATCATCTAGGCTTTTACCACTCTATTTTTAGACTCAGAGCTTTCAAACAGAAGTTATTTATAGGTTTGTCCGGCCACAAAAGAGGGTGAAAGTGACGTAGACAGTACACAGAAGTATGGAAAGTGTCAAGAAGGAAAGAATGATTAGAATAATATAGTACCCTGTAAACAAAATAAAAAACTGGTTTACTGATAGATCTCCAAGTGTTATGTATGGGAATTCATCATCCTGTGACACATTTCTAGGCCACATATTATTTAATGCTTCTGTTGGCAATATGAAAGTATAAAGTAAATGCTGGTAAGACAGACATCACAAAGACTAGTAGAGCAGGCTCTACTATATTTCTTTTTTAATAATAAATTTAGAGTAAGGGATTTTAAAGAAGGATTTATGCAGTAAAAGAAGCTGTAAGTGGCATAGGAAATGTACAGGAACACAGATGCTACCAATAAGAAATTATAAAAATGTTACAAAAAGTTTTTCTGCTGAAAGATATTTAATTAATGAATCTGCACAAACTTAGCCTTCTGAGACCAAGGTGAAATAGTTTCTTTAAGACTGGTCCCCAAAAGAAAAACAATGTGACTGAAAATATGATTAAATATAGCTCTTAGTAAGCATACAACAAAATTAATATCAAATGCTCTAGCAGAAGAAGCTTTAAGAGTGATGACCCAGACCACTGGATCATAGATGGTAAATAAAATTACTGTAATTTGCAGAATGTTTGGAAGGACTTCGCTGTCTGCGTGTAATGTCTTTTTAGACGGATCTTTAACAGAGACCAATCTTTTTGCCTCTTTTTACACTAAGCAAAGAAGTATTTTCTCTGATCATTGGCACAAGTATCTCCAACACAACATGGTGATCAGATTGTCTACCCTGTCTTCTGCTCTGCTGTCTTTACATCCTCTGCAACTCTGAGGTTTAGTGCTGATAAATACTGTAGTTGTCCACCTGTTATATAGATTACCAAATGATCAAATTAAAAAAAAGCTTCTACCAAAGATAATGGGTCACAAGCTTAATTTGCTTAGGGTAAATTAAAGCAGAAAAGTAGGAGTTTAATTTCATCTGTCTGGCTATCTATGAAGCTCTATGCACTAATGTCACCTGGTATAGCATAGCCTGTGCCATGAAAGAGGGAATGGTTCTGTGGATGGGTCTTCACCTTTGCAGCACAGACTGGCAATCAGTTTGTCACCCTAGGTTTCCTCTACAACTATTAAATGATTAAAATTAGGTAATTATCATCAAAGAGATTTTCTGTGTTACTTTATGGAGTGTCTAAAATAGCAGTTGAAATTAAGCTGTCTACATTACTCCTTGCTAGTTATATTGAATCATAGAATGCTTTGGGTTGGAAGGGACCTTAAGATCATCTAGTTTCAATCCCCCTGCCACCTAGACCAGGTTGCTCAAAACCCTTTCCAACCTTGCCTTTAACAATTCCATGGATGGAGCATCCACAGCTTCTAAGGGCGGCCTGTTCCAGTGACTCACCACCCTCACAGAAGAGAGCTTCTTTCTAGTATGTAATCTAAATCTACACTCTCAGTTTAAAACCATTTACCCTTGTCCTATCATTACTTGACTTTGTAAAATGTCCCTCTCTATCTTTCTTGTAGGTCTTTTTAGGTACTGGAAAGCTGCTTTAAGGTCTTCCTAGAGTCTTCTCTTCTCCAGGCTGAACAAGCCCAGCTCTCTCAGCCTGTCCCTGTAGGAGAGGTGCTCCAGACCTCTGACCATCTTTGTTGGACTATGGATTGCTCCAAAATGTCCATGTCCATCTTATGCTGGGGCCCCAGAGCTGAACACAGTACTCCTTGTGGAAGAGTGGAGGAGAAGAATCACCTCCCTTGACCTGCTGATCATGCTCATTTTGATGTGCCCCAGGATACAGTTGGCTTTCCAGGCTGCAAGCATGCGTTACCAAGTCTCTTAGCTTCTTGTCAACCAACACCTCCAAGTCCTCCTCAGCGTTGCTCTCAATCCAATCTCTGCCCAGCCTATATATGTGCTTGAAATTGCCTCAACTCAGGTGTGGAACCTTGCACTTGGCCTTGTTGAACTTCATGAAGTTTACATGGGTCCACTTCTCCAGCCTGTCACGGTCCCTCTGGATGGCATCCTTTCCCTCCAGTGTGTTGAATGCACCATACAGCTTAGTGTCATAGGCAAACTTGCTGTATCCCACTGGTCATGTCACCAACAAAGATGTTGAACAATGCTGGTCCCAGTACTAACCCCTGAGGAATGCCACTCATCACTTTTCTCCACCTGGATATTGAGCTATTGACTACAACTCTTCCTTTGAGTGCAACCATCCAGCCAGTTCATTATCCACTGAGTGGTCCATCCATCCAGTTTAGAGACAAGAATGTTGTGCAGGACAGTGTGAAATGCTTTGTGCAAGTTCAGGTAGATGATGTTAGTTGCTCTTCCCTTATCCACCAACACCACAGCCCCCTTGTAGAAAGCCATCAAATTTGTTAGGAATGATTCGCCGTTAGTGAAGCCACTTAGGTGTCATCAATCACCTCTTTATTTTCCATATGCCTGAACATAGTTTCTAGAAGAATCTGCCTCACGGTCCTGCTGGGAGGAAGTGTGTTGAAAGTGTTTTTACATCACCTAGCACAAACTGTACTGCTTCAGGACCGTGGTTTTTAAGTACCATGGTGCTCTAAATCTCATTGGTCCTGATCAGTGGCATGTCCTGAGAGAAAAACAAGCTATCTCCCATTAAAGAACTCTGTAACAGTTTGAAAAGAATGTAAAATGTGAGACTAGAGATATATTTTTTCATTATTTTTTTTTTTTGAGATACAAAAAATTAATCCTTCCTTCTCCCTAAACATGTCATTTTTCCATTTTCTCATACATCTCTGTTTTTCTGGGTGGCAGCCAAGAATGAAAGCAGGAAATACAAGTATATTTACAAGAAAGACTTACTTGTAATTTATGATTCAAGCGCACAACCACAGCAACACGAGTCAATTTACCTCACCTTAACATTTTGAAGAGTGCTGGTACTAAGCCTTTACACGTCATGAGGGTTGCAAACTACCAGGAAGAAGTGGTAACAGGAGGCAAAAATATGCATGATACAAGTAGTAATGACGATTCAAAGCAGATGTAAAAGAAGAAAGGAGTGAATTGTCTTTCTCTTTCTTTTGTTTAAGTAAAATACCTGTACTCTTCTGGAATACCTGTACTGACTTCTGGAAGTGGAGTTGGACTCAGAAGGACTCTGTTCAACGACCTGTTTGCATGTTACACAATAAAATATGTATATGCTGTTACATGATGCAGAGGAATTGTGGAAGAAGAGTAGACTTAGGACTCTACCTCAGACTCCATTAGGCAAGACCTTAATGTAGGAAACTCCCACATAATACCTTTGTCTGGCTCTGCAGTACCTTTGGGGTCCTCAGACAGTGTGGTGCATGGATACTGGGCAGCATGGAGATGTGATGGATCACTGGTGACTTCTCAGCTTCAGGGGACTCTGGGGAAGCCACCAGAGCCACTGAGCAAGCTCTTTCCTCCAGTCTCAGGGAGGGGTAAGGACCTCTGCATGGAATAGCACTGCTGTTCAGGAAACCAGGCAAAAGGGTCCAAGTGGATTAGTGTCATAAAATCAGAACCCAGTGTCATGATTGTGAAGGCCAGGATGAGTTTGTGTGACAGTGGTTAAGAGAAAGAAACTAAAACAAGCCTCAGACACCAGTCATCTGCAGTGCTGAAATATTACTAAGTTTTGTGTCATTCAAACAGTTGTGTAAGCACAAGGGTATGGAGAACTCTGTCTTACCACAGCTAGAGCTGTGTGAGATGTATAGGCACTACAAAACACATGAGTTTTACCTTTATGTCATTGTTTGTGTAAAGGGGGAAGATACCTATACTTGGCTTCTGTTCACCTTCTGTGTGAAACATATTTCTGCAGGCAGCATTTGAAATAAATGAGGCTCCATTAGGTAGGATTTGGTTTGGGGGAAAATGAAGAAGGGGGATGAGGGAAGCGAACAGAATTCAGAGAAAGGCACTAAAGAAACGCCATCCGTGGACACTTTTATTTTTAACGCTAAAAGGTATTGTGATCCAAAGCATTGAGGCACAGTAAAGAATTTGATATGTCAGGAGAAAAAGAGCAAATGGGATAAGAAAAAAGACAAATGGGATATTCAGTCAAATGTAAATGGAAGCATATTTTTGAGAGCCATAGTGTTTGTGCACTTCGGTCTTCCTAAGTGGCTGCCTCTTCACAGTGCCAGCCCGTTACCTGTGAAAATACATTCTTTCTTTCTCACAGATACTGGGAGACTTGAAAGGTATCTGTCCACAAAAATGAAAGCTATTTCTAACATTTCTGGGGGTATATGTCCCCTTATGAAAAAGAAATTGAAAACAAGAAAAACCTGATCAAATAATGTATGGAACATTTAAGCATATTGTTTAAATGAATGCACTGAATATTTAAGATTAGTTCAATTTTGGAAAATGGCTTGAGAATTAGAAGTTTGGCTCCATTCTGAATTAAAAAGAAAATGTTGACTTTTTAACTGAGTAGATTTTCTGATTAAAACATTTCTGCTTGAAAAAGTTCCCTTTAATGCTGTTATACAGTCTAAAGGAGATCAGATAGCTGCTATGGAGTCTTGCCTGTTTTACTTCATTAGCTGTGGAGTGTAGGATGAGAATGACCTTGCAGATTCAGGCACCAAAATTTAGATGCATGTGTGTATTCACCTGTAAGATCAGTTTATAAACTTTGGCTACAGACAATGAAATTTTAATCTGAAGCGTATGGAGCTTTGGGGTTGGTTGGTCTCATCACAAGGCAGAATCCTACACACTGGCAGATGAACCACCCTCAAGTCTCTATTGACTGCATAGGCTTGAATTAGGATTCAGACATGCAGAAATAGCATCTCATGGCATGTACAAGCAAAAAAGAATGCTTTACCCGACTTCCAGGTGCTTCTCCAAAACTTAGGCTATTCTGCCTGATGTCTTTCTCAAATCTGCCATGCATGCAGGGAAATCCTGGGGTATACTATACCCTCTCAGACAGTATTAGGTACCTATCTTTAAGTATCAGATCTTACCTGAAAGCACCCACCTCTCCCCAGACTGTCATGGCTTAGGTGCACAACCCACCCACCTACCCCTAAATGTGGGTGACTGAATCTGCAAGTTAGTTCTGACCATAGGAATGCAGTTTAGTTTACTAAACATAAATATTAGGTGCTGTTTCAGGTGCTGTAGGGTATTTGGAACATCCACATGAAACTGGTTGATATTGCAGAGTATTTCTGGAAGAACTGTACTTTTCTGGACTGACCATATCATGCTGAGTGGGACACTCTGCAAGATAGATATATAAAGTATAGACATTGAAAGTCATGTGGCATGAATTTCAGCCTGATGAAAATCTTGTAATAAAACAATTAAGTGAACATGCAATGCTTTAAAAATTGTTGACAAAAACATTCTGAAGAAGCAAGCTGTCTTTCAAGCTTAAGAGATACTGTGTCTTGATAGTGGTTGCATAAGTAGCTTAATAGAGCAGTTTCTTTTTCTTGTATTTTTTAAATAGAGCAGTTTCTTTTTCTTGTATTTTTAATTCTCCTCAACATTTGTTTGTATGTTCCTCAAGAGTGGATCCTGGGATTCCTGGGGCCCAGAAGCTTGCATGCAGAATAATAAAAAAACAGTTCCACTGATTCATCTGGGTGCAAATCTGTATATTTTAGTGAAAGAACTAGATAACTTTCATCTAGTAGAAAACATTATCCACACCTCAGTAGCCAATGTGAGAACTTGAATTCTGTCTAACTGTCCTAGGTGCCATTTCTGTTTTCCTCACTTTTATCCTACAGCATTTTCCTCCCATACAGTATTTTTTCATTGTCTTTAGCTTTCAGGCATCCCTGTATGCACAAACGCATTCATTATCTTTCCTCCTTGCTCTTTTTGCCAAATGCTTGGTGGATGTAACTTGGTATTGCCTTGATGTCAGTGTAACTGTGCTGGTTCACACGGGCTGGGGCTTTCCCTCAGCTTGGCAGGTTTATTTTAATGTCCCATTTCTGTGATCATTATCGGATTATAGCTTTCTCTAAACTTTTCTGTGTCATAATTTGGAAACACTGAAAAACAACACAACTTTTAAAGAATGATAATCAGCACTTCTAGCTGCTTCTTTTTTTCCGGTTTAAGCACTGGTCCATAAATATCTCATTAACAAGAATCTGTTGCAAGTATTTTCATTGTTTTCTCCTTGCTTTGTGGTGAGCTAAGTGTTTCTGAATTTCCTGGGTGGATGCATTAGATGGTGACATGCTGAATCTAGTTTTATCAGTTTTATTCTGTTTAAGCTATTTTAAATGCAGCTTGAGGTATGTAGCTATACATTGTTATTAGAATTGTAATTATTATTATTTCTATTGTTATTACTGTCACTCTTTTTGCTGCATTTGGGAACTACTGATTGTCAGTTGTGTTGACAATCAACTGTTGACAGTTGAGAATAGTTCAGCCAGGAGGAGGCTCATTTTTAGCTTGGTTTTGGTTTGTAGGGCTAGTGGTGACAGGAGTACTTTGGGATTCCAGCTGTTGCAATGTTTGGAGTGCAAGGGCTGTTTGACCAGGCATGGGATAGAGATTTCAGTAAGAGGACACATTTCTTTGTTAGCCGAACAAAACACTGAGAGACTTTCACAACACCTACGTGTTGTTTCTTGTTCCAGAAACTCCTATGAGCCAGAAATATTTGTTGCAATGTGAAATGTTCAATGAGATAATGACAGCATTGCAGAAATCTGGATATACATGGTGGGGCAGGAGCTTCCCTTTACATGAGCTTACTTTTATAGGTGTGCTCAGCATAACTTAATAAAGAATATAATAGAGATTATGAATCCAAAGGATACTGATCCTGGACTTTACACAGTTTTTTAATAGTACCTTAGTTTAACAAATTTTTGTGATTTAAGCCCAGCCGGCAACCCAGAACCATGCAGCCACTCGCTCACTCCTCCCGCTTCCTCCCCCCACTCCCAGAGGGATGGGGAGGAGAATCGAAAGAATGTAACGCCCACAGGTTGAGATAAGAGCAGTCCAGTAACTAAGGTATAACACAAACCACTACTGCTACCACCAGTAATAATAATGATAAGGGAAATAACAAGGGAAGAGAATACAACCGCTCACCACACACTGACCAATACCCAGCCTGACCCGAGCAGTGATCTACCCCTTCCGGGTAACTGCCCCCAGTTTATATACTGGGCATGATGTGCTGTGGTATGGAACACCTCTTTGGTCAGTTTGGGTCAGGTGTCCTGTCTCTGCTTCCTCCCGGCTTCCCCTCCTCCCTGGCAGAGCATGAGACTCACAAAGTCCTTGGTCAGAGTAAATATTACTGAGCAACAACTAAAAACATCGGTGTTATCAGTGCTGTTCCGAGGCCGAAAGTCAAAAAACACAGCGCTGCCCCAGCTACTAAAAAGGAGAAAAACGACTGCTACTGCTGAACCCAGGATGCAAATGGAAGAGAAAAAGGTTGAGGAACCCAGGACAGGTGTAGAAAGCATTAATGAAACAAAAAAAATCTTGCTAAAGGATGATCTAGGGAGCACTGTCCTTGTGGTTAGCACAATCTCATATGGTTGTCCAAAGCAGAGGTACCACACAGCTGCGTAGACCCCTGCTCAGGCAGCTCAGGACATAAGGCAGCACTCAACTAGAAATGCTGTGGTCATTTTTGCACAAAGCTGTGCCTGCTGCTCAAGCACTACTGGGAGATTGTGCAGATTAGGTTGAACACACCAGTGTGGCTGAACAGCATGTGGATCAGAGCAGGTCTGAAATCCTCCAGTGTGAGCTACTGGCAGCATATCCGTCTTGTCTGCAAATGACAGCTTTATCAAAGCTGTGTGAGACAGGAGAGATTTACTATGGTGTAATGCTAGGCTAAGGTGGCCATTCAGCTCTAGAGTGGATTTGCACAAACAATCCTGCTTTGCTATTCCTGCATTTTATGGTCAAAACCAGTGCTTTTAGAGGTATTCTTCAATGTCGACTAACAGAAGGCCTAAAGGAGTAGAAAGAGTTTTAGAATATACTATAGTTTTAAAAAAAGTCTCTATTTACATCTAGCTAAGGAAAAAAGATCAACTTATATTAAAAGTTCCAATCTTGAGTGTCAAGAATGGAACTTTTTTCTAAGCTCTTTCTTCAATATCTTTCTAAAGGTTTTGGGCAATCCTCTCAATCTATCAGTATTTATAAGCCTAACAGCTGCTCACTTTTCTGAGCTATTGGAAAGGATAATTCATTATTGCTTTGCATTCTTAAGCTATAAACCACTGTGCAAACATGTGCTATTAGCTACACCTAATTGTTATTCAAGGCAGGGCTGGGAATGGTTCCAGAACCAAATCAATTGCACTCTACAGTTTTGATTTTATGATATCCAGCCACCAGTTTCAGGGATACCTTGGGGCTTTCTGAATGGCCTTGGTCAAATATTTACATAAAGTCCATTAATCTTCCTCTCTGGCTTTATAATTAATTGAAAAATGATTCCCCTATGTAGCAACCTATTCTTGTCCCCAACAGTTTAGGTACTTGGCTGAAGAGAACAATAATCAAAATCACTTATCAGCAAAAGTTATTTCCATCATCTTCTTTGTATCACAGACCGCGGTTACAGCACTCAGCAGTTTTAAAGGTGTGGGCTCCTGAGCCATACTGGGGGGTGTGTAGCGAATCAAACGTGTTCAAGATCTCTGCAATTGTTCATGTACTAATTCTTTTTGGGTGTAACTGTGGGATGAGAGAACAAACATGGGATGGTAATCGTTAACTGGACAAGGATTTCCCAGCTTGTGGACAGGTGTGTTACTGTGGTCTTCCTCAAAGCAGAGATGACACTGTGAGGTTAAAATGCTGACAGAGACATAGACCGAAAGAAAAGCCAAAGATAAGACATCTGGAGCTTTTCTTAAAGATTCTGAGGTTGAAGGCACCATCAGCTGTTTGCTCAGCTTTGATAATTTACGGTGTGAACAAGGGATTAGTGTAGACCAACACTACAAGTGAACTCTACCTTGTAAAACTATGCCTTTCTATTTGTCTTCCACACAGGCAGGAAGAGGAGCCCCCTCTTTTTTCATTATGAAACAACTCATTTGGCAGCATAACACACAGCAGTGTGGTAGCTGTCTTAGCTAACTCACCTGAATTTGGACTGTTCACATTAGCGCATGATTATGGCACCTGTATGCTTTCTGCTTAAAAGTGTTGGGAATGGTATCAATCCCATGTGATCTGCCCATGCACAGTCTCAGCAACCCAGCATGAGAGAGGATATACTGTAGCAATTGATCTAAGCATAGATGATTCTTATAAAGCTCAATACTAGGCACAAGATGAGGATCTGAACTGGAACAGAATTCCCTTTACCCTCAATGGCATGTTGGGCCCTGTTTATAGCCACGCTACAGAGAAAAGTCTTGCTTATCACTGTCTAATACATTAGACGGGCAAATAAATACATATTTATATCCACCTGGCTTGTCCTTCTGACTCACGTCCTGAGGTTGGATTGGCTTTCAGAAACAGAATTGTTTGCATTGAAAGAACGACTTAGCCCGTCCTGGTCATCTTTAATTACTGTAGGAACTTACTGTGGCTAGTTCAGTCAGTGACTACAGAAAGTTCCTAATTACTTAACTAAGAAGGCCAGCATTCAAAAAGAAAGATAAGAGCACAAGGAGGATGACCTCTGAAAGTGGTTAATTAACTGTAGTTACTGACATGAGCACTGCTGTGAACTTTGCAAACTATGATATGCACACTGGTGATCATAAAGATAATGAGGTCAGTTGTTCATTTCAGTCAAAATGACAAGAACAGACTTGATGTAAATGAAATAAGAGTTAGCTATAAAACTTTGAATATGTGAGAATGACTCCACAAAAATGATAGTTCTGAACTTGATGTTTTTTTAATGGAAATACCAGCTTTGGTCACTTGAAGATCAGCTCTTTGTAGGTGACAACTGCAAACTCGTTTGGTTTTTCTTGCTGGTCTTCTCGGTATTTGGTGGTTTTTATAAACTCCTGTGGCATATGCTGAATTGCAGATATTGTTAGCAAAGCTAGTTTCTGGTCCTCTTCTTGTGGAGAAACTTTGAAAGACTCATCCAAATCCATGCAAATAATTGAGGATCCAGAAGACAAATAAAATGTGATCTCTATTAAACCATTCCAAAACATCCAGCATCAGTCATGTGATTTTGCAATTGCTTGATCATCTACAATCTTAGTTGTGGTTTTGGTTTTATTCATCGAGTCTCTCTGGTTGTCAAGTCTGACATTGCACCCTCTTTCATGGCATTTCCTATGGCTGCCATTAATTTCAAATCACTCTATATCTTTTATGTCTTTGTTGGTGTATATTTATATCCAAAGCATTGACATAAAAACAAATGTGAAGAAACACGGTTTAAGAAAAGGCAAAAAGCCCCCCCCCAAACAAAACTTTCATTCTCCAGCTGTTCACCTTTATCATTAATCATTTGCCTTCCCTTAAAAAAGACATAGGCCTCATAGAAGTATGAGGTGATCACTGACAACATGACTGTTACAGTAGTTATAACTTTCAGTTAAGTAATAAAATACTTCTAGACATTAGATTGCAACTTAAATTAATAGACATTTCAAGGCATTTAAAACCCCCTATCACTGACCCTCTAAGGAAGCTTTAAAAATATCTGTCATTGTGCTGGTGAAGAATAACAGCTTCAAATTCAACGTACTAAGAACTTTAAAAATCATATTATGCATCTGAATAGTGTGGGTTGGAAGGGACATATTATGCATCTGAATAAACACTACCACCTGTCTATTACATCTTTTCAAGTATCACACAGGTATCATACATGAAGACTTGTATTGATGAAATATGACTAAAAAAAAGCTTTACTATAGAGTAATGGAGAGAAAAAAGTACTGAATTGTTAGAAAAGTCTCTTCTCTTTGTATTCATCATGGTAATTGCCTGTGCGTATTGTAAATTCTTGTAAATTACTTTTTATCATTTTGGGAAAGGAAGATGAAATATCTTGTGGAATGCAGAAATTAATAATACAACTCTTACTTTGTTACTGGGGACACCAAAGTGAAGGGGAACCAGACACAACTTTCAGGTTGAGGTTTCAGAATTTGAGTGGTGAGGCACTGGAATGGGCTGCCCAGGGAAGTTGTGAATGCTCCATCAATGCGGCGTTCAAGGCCAGGTTGGACAGAGCCTTGGGTGACATGATTTAGTGTGAGGTGTATTTGCCCATGGCAGGGGGGGTTGGAACGAGATGATCTTAAGGTCCTTTCCAACCCTAACTATTCTATGATTCTAATTTCCTCTCACTGTTGCTTCCCTTGGGGCAGTGCAGTTACGACACATCCAGCACAGGTCAAGATTTAAATGACCTATTTTTACCCTAGGTGTTCCTGTGTATTAAAAGACTTCACAATGCAAAAATAAAAAGAAAATCATTATCACAGAGTCTGTCTAATCTGAGTGTCAGTGCAGTTTGTTTCTTCAAAAGCAAAATAATCTGATCAAAAGATGAGCAAAAAATTACTTTGTATAAATTGTTGAATTTTACATAGATATACTGAATTAGGACATGAAGGGAAAAAAATCTGCCATCGCAGTAGGCAGAGCAGAGCTTATCAAAAAGGTAAGACCAAAATAAGCTAAATATTGTTTCTTTTAGATTCCAGAACATGGTTTATAGCATTTTAATGTTTATGATTAACGAGGTAGAAAGCAGATGCTCTATCACTGAAGTCCAGATAATGTCATCAGCCCTCTGAGTAAGGAATAGTTTATTATTTCACAAAAGCTTCATGCCCTTCTGGCCTTGCTTAGGGACTTGGCAGCATATGAAATGAAGATGAATGATACTTTAAACAGAATTCACCCTTCCTCACAAGACCTTATTAGTAAAATAGGAATACAAAGCATCGGCTTGCAAGATAAGTAACATGTGCAGCACCTCCTGCAATATACTTTTTTTTTTTTTAGTAATTGGTTAGGAACACGTAGGACAGATCTCATTATCAAGGTATATTGATTTTTTCTACACACAGCCTGTTGCTAAATCATTTTCCAATTATGTAGTAATGTTGTAAGTATAAAGGACAGATCTGGAAGTCTTAATAATTCAGAGCAGAGCAGACTTTTTCTAAGTAGACAGGGAGGTAATGTGGAACCCACACAGGGTAGCTGATCTAAGTAGGACTATGAACAGTCAGCCTCTAAAAGGAAGACTCCTGGAAATATTTGTTTTAAAGTGAAGTACCAGGAGACTATTTTTTGTGCATTTGTTTACTGCAAGAAAATGCTGCACACAGATCCTGTCACTGAAAATTTGTAAGAAAAGAAATGCTGTTTTATGTTTCTGATAAGTTAGTAATATTTTTTGAATTCTTGGAATTGTGGAAAAAATTTTGCAGCTAAGAATCAAGTATAATAATAAAGAAAATAGTTTAATTTACCACTTGCAACCTAGAAACGTGGACATTGACACAAACTGCATATATAGAAAGGTCCCTGAGCAACACTAATAAATATTTCTGTTAACTTTTGGCAACACTTTTTAGCCCAGGAACTCTAAATATCTGTAGAAAATGGAGGGATTTTGCTGCTTATATCTCATGCTTATTTTCATTTTGCTGAAGATAAACATTACATAGCAAGAAACAATTTCATCTTAAGTTTGCTTTCTAGAAGTTCAAAGTATATTATCTAGGCTCCTCTATAATGAATGGAGGGTAATTCAAATGACCTGCTTTGGATCTCTTGCTTCAGATGGGTGAATCTTACTCCAGAGATGCTTCTACTAGTATTGGGGGGTTCTCTTGAGTAACTTCAGACTTTCCAGATGCCTAAAAAAGGAGCATGAAGCCTGAAGGAGCACTCTTCCCTACTGGTGAGGAAATCAACCTTCTTTCAATCTCACACATCTTAGACTATGCATGGTAGGAAGATTGTGGATAGGTACACCATCCCACCATCCTTTGAGACGTTCAGTGCAAGGTAGGATGTGGTTCTGGGCAATATGATCTAGTTGTAGATGTCCCTGCTCACTGCAGGCAGGTTAGACTAAATGAACTTTGAAGGTCCCTTCCAACCCACACTATTCTATGATTCTATGATTTTATAATATTAGAGAAGCAGACTATCCAAAGTTATACAATGCAATAATAAGGGAAAAACAGCTCCCTGAGGTGGGAAACTTTATTTATACTAGCTTCTCGGAGTGCAAAAATGTAGACCAATAAAGACAGTCCTCCTTTATCTACCTAGATTTATGAAATGTTATCTGAAGCTGTAGTTTTAACTATGGATTATGTAGCATACTTTATGGATTATGTAGCAAAAACTTTATTCTTTAACTCAAAAAGATCTTTGCTTACTTACATTTAGTTATTTTTAGTTCTATATGTATTTATATTTATTAGTAACTGATTTTTTATTTGGATAACAAGCCTTTACAACTCTTCTCAATAGAATGATATCACATCAGAGAAAAGTGGTTTGAATTAAATGAAACACTGACAATTTTTAACCCATTTAAAATGCGGCTTAATTTTGAAATGGAAAACCATTTCAAATTCTGAAGCTGAAACACTTCGTTTTGAAAATGTTGAAATGTTGAAACTAAATGCGGAGTAAAATAATGGTGGAAAAGAGAGGAATGGGTCTCTAGCCTTCTAATTGTCAGACCTTTTTGCTATCTAACTACACAGCAACTGAACTAATTTCCTGAAGGCTGGTCTTGTTCAGGAGCAGCCTGTTATGAGATGACTTCTTGTTTCCTGTTCATTAGCATCTCAGTGCTGCAAGACAACTCCACCACCAAATTTCTAATGGGATTCCTACCTGCCTGGACATTCCACAGATTCTCCTTCTCACTATCCTACAGTTCCAAAATCCACACGCTGGTGAAATTGCACATACTGAAATGACTTTTGGAAGGTGGTTTGAAGTAACAGTCTAAATAGATAATGCAGGAGTCTATTAGACAGGCAGTGCTGCATATTTCGATGAAGGATGGCCCAATTCTCACATCACCCACTGCCTCCTCACCATTCATTAGCTCTTCAAACTGCGTTATAAGATCATTCATTGAAGAATTTTGGCTTTATACTGTGAAGAACAAACAGGCCTGCAGCCCTCAGCATTAGACAAAAACTTGTAAAACACATGCATGAATAACTAAGAGCAACACTTGGGAAAACACATATAATTGAGATCATATTTCTGCACTTGAAACAATGTGATTTGCAAGTGACTCACCTTTAAAATAACTGCATGGAGAAGACATGGAATATAACCCACAGATCTCAGAAAGATATAAAGTACCTGCACAGGTAGGGAGGTAGGTTATTATTTAGCCTTCATTATTAAAAAAAATCAACAAAACAAACCAAGCAAAAAACCCCAAACAAACACATCCAAACCAAAAGACTATCAGTTTCTTTCTTCACATCCATTTCCCATCTATAAGATGACAATGTACCTTGATACAGATGTACTTGAGCCTATCGAGTGACCTGAGATGTGGAATTTCTAGCAAATACATTTAAAACCGAGTTTTTTAAAACTGTGGGATACATAAGTGCCCATGACTTATGATGAGACCAGTGCTATTTGTGATGATATATATTTTTCTTATTGTACAGTTCCTAACATATTTTTTCTTGAGAAGTATTTTGTGGAATAAACCATGGTTTGCTTTTTTTCTGTTTTACAGTAAGCTTCCAAACTGTGCATGATAGAGGGTCTGTCTCACAGTGATTAGCTCACTGGGGTACTTGCAGCAGGTGTAGTGACCTGGGACTCAGGAGAGGCAAATAGCTTGGAGTAGTTTTCAGATTGCTTGTACTGCCTGTACTACTCTGCTAAGCTCTGTATTACCACAATTAGTTTTGTGCCAAGAGCAAAGTTTAAATATGTGTACAAGTGTAGTGTTCTGAATGCATGATGGCATACCCTAAGCTGTGTAACGCAGAAATCACAATTTGAACTGCAGGAAGTTGAAGAGACTGAGTTTTACAAAGTGTGTAACACCACAGACAGAATATGATGCAGACTGTGTAGGACATTCCTTTCATTAAAACAAGGATATGATAGCCACTAGTGCTCTAGACATTTAGCTGGTGTCCAGCTTACACTCAAATTTATGTCACCATACTGTCACTACAATACTGAGATAAGATTAAAGCTGTCTCAAATCCACTGTCACACTTCCATCACTAGAGAACTGTCTAAACATTGACAAACTGTATCTGACTTGGGGACAGCAACCCATCTGAGCCTCCTCTGTTCTGCACGTTCACTCTTGTCCGAATTTATCCTTTCTAGATGATAGAAACTGGTGTTTTGTATATTGCTGTGAGTCCATAGAGGAAATAATTAGGTTTGTGATGGGGAATGAAAGAACTCAGGGTTGGGGATTGATGTGTGGAAAGGCTTTTGTGTGAAGGTTTTCTGTGGAGAAAATAGGAGACATAAATATTGCACTAGACAAGGAAAATAGCTACCCAAAATCTCAGCTGCGGGAATATGAGTGTGTGCAGGTAGGAGCCTTGGGGCTAAAGTAGAAGTATGAAAATATATCTCCTGTCTATAAGCTTGGAAGCCTCCTTCCAGCATCTTGTGATGGCTGTAGTAGCCTACATGCCTGTTATTGTAAAAATAGCAAGGAAATATTACATCATAAAACTATTGTGACCCTTTCAAATTGCATATTTTTTTTTCTTGGTCTTTGGTCTCTTGAAGTCCTCAAGAAGGGCCAAAAATAAAGGACTGCGTAGGCCACGAGATGCCCACATTAGTTGCGAAAGTATGCAAGCATGCAAGTATTCTTATATACTCATCTTTATACTCAGATTATAGTGGCATCTGATCTCTCAGATAAATTTGAATAAAAATGAATGAATACTTGAGTAAGACAAGCCAGTGGGTGTGTGTGATCTAGATTTTTTTGAAACTTAAATTTATTTCATTAAATAAGTTACTATATTTTCTTGAAACTTAACATTTCAGCAACACAGAATACTTATTTAAAATAGCTGTAAAAATGTTTACTGACATTTACATATTGTTTCTATTTTTCTCTTTTCAGGAAGTAGAATTTTCCCCATAAATACACATAGATAAGAATCTTAGAGCGCAAAATTAAATGTGTGTATATGTACATATATATACACACCTAAAAGATACAATTGAAAGGATTTAAAGGTTGGGGTTTATTTTGTATTTTTTATAGAAGGCTTTGGCTTTTTTGATTGAACCAAAATCTTCATAAGAAAAAGTTTCCCATTGAACATTTAAAATCAAACACTGCCATGAGGTTCATGCCTTGTCCTACCTAGCAACAAACTTATAAGCAATAATAGTTTGTCTTCTGGTCTGAAACAAGAGCTGTCATTTCTGTTTTATTCTGTTTGTGCTGATAATGCCTATCCTCCAAACCTAAATTGTTTTGGTTGGCTTCAGGCAAGGCAGCATTATTTTTTCATATGGGAATATGTTCTAAAATATTAAGCAATAACATTCTTTATTATTAGTGTTATTGTAGCTCCTAGAAACTCCAGTCAGGACTGATGCTATGTGATTCTTAGTGTTTCACAAACAGGGAAAAGATAGGCCATTTTTATAAGTTTATAATTTCAGTGGTAAGTAAGTGGTTTCAGTACCCATATATGCTACTTATTGAATAAAGTTGATAACCTCCTGCCTTCATATGAACTTTAACATCATGCTTTCACATACACTAGTGGAATTTGCTATGTGTTCATCATTTGGCTGCTCAGCACTGCTATTGCTCCAGATTCATTATTTCAGTACTACCATGTCCTAAGCTTGCCAAGGAGCATGATTTCATCTCTGATAGGGCATGCTAACTGGTCCCAGCCAGACAATAGCAGACCTGCAGGAGAGCACAGCACCATTAAAAATAAAGATGCATGAAGCCCTTGCCTGTTTTGTCATTTTAGTGTAGAGCTGAACAGGCTGACATATGTCTAAGTGTTAGGTGGAAAAGACTTTAATGAAGAGTCATCAGGAAATTCTGTAAGGTTAAAGCCCCAGACCTGCGATAATTTTTCGTTTGTTTGTTTGTTTGTTGGGTTTGTTTTGTTTCCTGTGCGCTGGTCACATTAGGAGCTTTGTATGATGAACAAGTTTAGTATTGGAAAAATAATGCACCTTCCTATTTAGGCTTAAGTATATATTTTCATGAAACAGAGGGTAAAACCAGCTGAATTTCTGTGGCTATTCTCTGTCTCCCTTTTACCTCCTTTCCCTGTGCATTACCCCTAGAACTGCCTATTTCAGGATGTCCAGAGATCCTGTGGATTTTCTCCAGTACTGCAGAAGTCTCTAGATGAAGAAAAGCTTGCTTAATCCATAATAATGGCAGGTCTGTTTATTGATCTCATAAATTGCACTTTACTTGACCTGTCAAAAAAGCAGAATGCTCAGCATGTGCTTTCCTGCTCCTGTAAGAGCCTCTCCTCACCTCGGGCAGATTGCTCCCCCAGCTTCTCCCCATCTGCTGGCAGCTGTTGTAAACCCTGATATAAATTCATTAACCTCCTTCCAAACAATCTATTTGAGCTCATTCTTGAGAAAGTACAGAAGGAACAATAAACACTCACTACTGATTTTTTTTCATTGCCTCTTGTAACACGTCTGCACCCAAGATACAAACCCAGGTTTCCTCTAAAAGGAGGAAAGTTAAACCCAAAATCCATAGGAATCAAAATCAGCCCACAGACTAGGATTTCCTGATTAGTAATGCTCTGAATCTTAGGCAGTGTTAACACCTGTCTAATACCAAGCAAAAATCTACAGGCTAATGTGAGTGGTGGCAGAGGAATCAATGGCATGTATCTGTAAAAAACAAAGAAAGAGGAAGCCAGTGCTTAATAGCAAGCACTACTGAGTGTGACTTACTGATTGAACATTACTTCTATCTCAGCAATACCCTGAAGTGCAATATCATTGTTTCCATGCAAATGCCAGGAGTGGATCTTGAGTGGCTCTTGCATAGTAAGAAGCTTTGTTTTGGTTGTTATGGGAAAAGTTGCAGACAACTGCTTGACTAGGTGGTGTGTATCTACATAATGTTACTGGGTTCTATCTTTGAGAGATCGAGGAGTTGCACTCTGCGAGTGCATTGCTGGGTATCTTTTAAAGGTACCTTTTAAGAGGCTACTTTTTTTTTTTATTAAGAAAGTTGGGTCTTTTAGCAGGGCAGTTTCTGATATCACAATGTGAAAACTACAGTAAACAAAAAGGGAACATTTTGAAAGGAAGCACTGGCCTTTAAATGCCTGATTACCAATAAACAGAGCTGGGTCCCAGCTCACAATTTTATTGGGATTAGGAATCACAGATGCTTTGTGATCCACTGGAAAACTCCTCTGAAAAATACAAAATCTGCAACTGAAATGTAGACGTAAGGTATATATTCATTAACCAAAAAAAGTGAGAAGAGATGCCTAGCTTTGGCGAAACATTCAATTTCTGAGCGTCTAAAGATGGAGAGAAATGCTGAAACCAGGCTTAAACCTACAGAGAGGGCTGAACTTCAAATATTTAAAAGTGTTCTGCAAAATTTTCTGCAAGTTCTCCTGTCACTTGAACTAGATTTAATGATTTTCAAATATTGCCTTAAAAAATAACTAAAAAAAAAAAAAAAGTGGCTGAGAAATTATCAAAATCACATTGAGATAGATGGCTCTGCTAAGTATGACTGCAGGTCAGTTGTGTGTTCTGCCAGCTGTGTCAGGTTTTAGGATCATCGTAAAAGGTTAGAGTACATTGCAGTTTTTTACAAAACATATTTAAAAAATGGACAAGGCAACTCAGTCCTATTTCTGTGTATCTAACAGTTTTATTTTTAATGTAAAAGTATGCAGGTCTTACAAAAAAACTTAAAAGGATATCTTGCATTTTGAATATAGGAGATTGTCTTGCTCTTGAAGTTTGCCTGGGCCATTAAAATTTTTTAGCAGACTGAGGAGCAGAAGCATTGGAAAGCAGAAAGCACAATAAAATCACAGTTTATGTATTTTTTCCACAGCATTAATAACGTTGTTATTAATATATTCAAAGTAGTGTCAAAACATTCCCTGTTCCTGGGTCAGAGAAAGGACTTCAGGACACACTGTCTAAAAGGCTGTGAAAATTTAAAGGCATGCCATTTAAATGAATGCTCTTTTGCCATTTTCTTGATCTAGAAGATGGTGGGAGTTTGGCATTTTGCTGTAGTAGATGACAGGGTATAGACTGTTTTTGAGGTAGTTCAGTGTTTGTGTGGTAAACAGAATAGGAATATGGTTTCAGTGGGAGCTGAATCAGATCTAACACTTCTGGCTTGCCCTTCTCTCCCCATTCAGATATCTTTCCATCTTCCTGTGTCTGCTTCTAATGTCCCTTGGACCAGGGAGCAGTTTTACAGGCTGGTAGTACAGGATGGGATTGTGGATATCAGAAAACATGTTTTACTCCATTTTGAGTTCCTGGCTGGTCTTCATTGCCTTCATCTTCAGGGAACTTTTCAAGACAGTCTAATCTGCAGACTTGTGGATGTAGATTCAATTCTTCCAGAGCCAGAGGACAGTTGCTCTTGAACATTAATGAAAGAGCGCTTCACTGCCTGGCATTGCTCAGGAAGAAGCCATGTGTACATTAGGAAAGTTTTAAGAATCAGTGTGGTTGCTGGAGGACAGGCGTACCTTTCCAAGAAGCAGTCTTGGGCAATGTCAGTTGCTACATTATCTGAGTTTACCAGAGAAAGGGGAGTCCCTGGAATGCAAGGATTGATTTGAGTGACCCTAGGTTAGAATAGTTCAGAAATTGTTTGTGTTATAGGAATTTACTGAAGCTGTGCCTTAAAATTCCCTCATTTCCAGTAAATTACTGTATAATGGCTGAATGGTCACCTGGTATAAAACAACATTACAGCAGTAAAAATGGTGTATTTCTTTTCAGTGTTAAATAAATAAGCCCACACATCTTTCTTGGCTCATCTGTAATCTTTGGTGAACAGCACCTGATTGATAGGAATGTAATGACAATCCACCTCCTCTGTTTAACAAGCCAGAGAGAACATCCAGCTAAAACAGCCTGTGTTTCTGACACCAAGAGAATGGGCTGGAATGACTGCCAGAAGTTATTGAGCTGGAGAGAATTTTAAATGAATGAATTGGGCATGAGTCATGTCTTTCCACAGAGCAACTGCGGGTGCTGCCTGCCGAAGTACTTGAGAAGTCAACAAGGGCCCCTTTTTGAGGGAGCTGGGGGAGAATTTAATCACTGGCTCAGATTTGGAATTCTGCAGTGCATCTGGGATAATAATAACCTACAACAGCAAAAGATTATTTAAAGAAAAGCAGCTTCAGTTTGTCAATAACTCAAATACCAGCAAACTTGGGTGGTGAAGGGTGCAGAGTGTTAATTGGTCTGGAAGCAGTATAAATACTTTCTGCATTTATCTCACTTACAAATGTTCACTGGTGATATGTTATCAGTAATTTATGATGTGCCATGACAAAGGCTTACATTTCTGACAAAAATAGCAATTAGTTAGAAGAATAAGGATTCTCCTTGAATGTTTTCAGCAAGTTATAGGGGGGATTTTTTTCCTTCCATGCATGAACTGCCTGTAAAAATTCTTCAGATTTGCAATTTTCTCTGTTGCTTGAATTTAGCCCATTTTTTAAGCTTTTCTAAAGGCCTTGCAAATTCTCTCATAAAATTACTGGTATGAATATTTTGCATATCTGGTGCATAAATTAGCATGCAATCGTGGTGATAAGTATAAAAGAAACTCAGCAGTTACTCATGCACTTTCTTAATCCTTACTTATTTGATTTTGTTTTCTCCTTTACAGACATTTTAATTATTACCGAAGGTGGTCTTCTGAAGGAGGAGTCAATTGTGCATCAAAAATTTCAAGCACTGTCTCACGTACAGGGTTGCTCTGTTGTCCCAAAATTTCGTGCAGGATGCTTATCAGGTGCAAGGAAATGCATGGGGGAATCCAAGTTGTTATAGGTAAGTATCACAGTGCAGATAGGTACTACACTGTCTTCACTTTCATCCTTAGGGAAGGGACTTGGATCCCTGTGAGAAAAGTCAAATGCTTTCTGAAGATGATGACTGCTATGAATCCAGAAGATCTCTGTGATCTTAATGGTTTGGTAGCTGGAATCAAAATAACATGATATCCAGGCATCAGAGATGCTTTATGATTTTTTTGCCAGCATTAGCTCACTGTTTTCTAAGTGAAGTTTCAAAGTCATGTCTCTAAGTGCATTTACTTGTGTTATTCGGTGAACTCTAGTAGGGTTTGTTTTGAAAAATAAATGTTTACTCAATTCTTGATGATTTAGATTGCTGTGGAAAAATAATAGTTTCTGAATTCAAAGAGAACTTTGAAAACAGCATTGCAATATTAGGGCTGCATTCAGAGGCCACCAAAAGATAGAAAGTGTTGGTGAAGATTCAAGTCAAAAGCCATTCACTTCTACATATTTCTGCTTTGCAGAAGAGCTGGAGAATACTGTAATGAATCTCACATAATATATTTTGTAAACAGACATATCCAAAGAATATTGAAGCTAATTGAAAGGCACCCCTTAAGTTTAGGAGCTTTGGGTAAATCCTGGAATTGTCAGATTTTAGCAATAGATTTAGTTACTTATATTTATTTATGTTCATCCCCTTCCTTTCAGACCCACATCACCTTTTTAAAGCATCACCTGGCACACCAGTTTTTGGCTATGGACATAATCTGGGATCTGAGCATCAAGTGGGGGGTTTTACAGCGTGGCATAAATATAAAAGACAGAAAGAAGGCTCGTCTCTTTTGTAGTTTGGAAGGGATGTAGCAACTGAATCTTGGGGGCCTTTTTGTGTCTCCTTTAGGGTTACTGTGTGACAAAAATCCCATGTGACAGTGTTCATTGCCTGTGGATGTGGATAAAAATCCACTACGTCATTCCCTAGGCACCGTGGATGTATGGGAGGGGACTGCTGGATGTGCTGGACAATATTTTGTGATTACTTAGGAGCACTGAATCTGACATGGAATAATGTTTAATGATAAAGAGTAAGCAAAACTTTTACTTCAAATAAAAGGGCAGAATTTGGTCAGTATGATCTGTCAATGGAAAAAGTTATTGAATCTTCTGATCTATTACAGAAACAGTTCTGATTTTAGAAAGATATTGCTTTCCAATGCAGATACACTTTACCTCTTTAATGAAAACCCTTATTCCTGAACTGCATAACAATGCAGTTGTATGAGCTTCAATACTCTGTTACATGCTTTCCATTAGACTGACAAGGAAGAAATACCACCAGATCAGATCAGATCAGGAACTATAACTGCAATGCAAAAATGCTGGTTTTTTTTTTCTGGACTGTTCTCATTCCAAGGGCAGAAGATGTTTTTTCAGTTTTTAGAGAGGGGTTACTGGCTTATTTCAAGGATGAGGAACATATGGCAGAACTACTGTGAATACAACAGTGTGAATCACTGGGATTGCTGCTTCTGAAACAATGATGGACTAAGAGGATTTTGCTTTTTGTGAAGCTGCTCTTATCTCCCAGCACCTGCCCTCAGACATTGAGCTAATTTGTCAGTGGCATTGAAAAAAACAGATAAGAAAAGAATCTTTAATCTGAGGAAAGGTTACTAGTCCATACTAAACTATATATAGTTTTTCAATTAAACTCATCAAAAAAAGAAATTTATTTCACTTCTGGAAAAAGCAATCCTCCCCTAGATATTCTCTTTGTAAGATTTTGTGTGCAAGAACACATCATATACCAGAAGACGTGGCCGATTCTTTTAGACCATTTTGACAGGGGCAGTAAATTTCAGTTCCCAAACCTACTCAGATGCAAAAGCTCTGAGCCACAGGAAAGCCATACACAGTTCATGGACCTGCGCTGTCTGCTGGAAGAACTGCCAGGAATGATAAAAATGATAATAAATTTGCTTTTACTGCTCCTCTCTGTTGCAATAAATTTGTCGTGTATCTTTACAGAAAAATGTGTATGGACCCTCTTTATAAACCCCTGGGGAGAAATTTGTGAACAAAAGTAACATTCTCTTTCTCTTCACTTCTGTTTGTGGTGTCTTTTTATAATTTGTGGAAGGTGTCCAACAGGTTGGAAAAATGCATTGAAAACCTAATCCAGACATGTCAGTACAACACTGGGTTTAGTTTAAACAAAAATGAAGCAAGCTTTCCCTTTTCCAAAGTAGTGTCTCCAAAAATAATTCTCTGATTCAGAAAATACACTTTTATCCTGGCTTAACTCCTTCTGTACTGAATAACAAGCAAGGCTATTTTTACACAGCATAATGCATACACTTACTGAGAAAAATATATTTCTCCAGCAGCAGCAGCAGTTTTGATCAGAACTATAAGAATCTCTAACATGTTTGGCCAAAGTCTTTGCTAGTATAAAATGAAGTTAACATAATGACACTTACATCTAGCAGTGCAAAATTTGAACCGTGAATCAAGGGCAGTGGCAAAGGAAATGTCATCATTTCCCTGTGTTTTTCTGGAAGAAAAATATAGGAAGCATGTTCTAGTTTTGGAGAATTGTTTTGTAAATTTTCCCAAGAATGATTATGTTGGGGTGTGAGTGATATGTGTGCTTCAGAACTTCAGTGATATTCCTTGTTTTTTGAGAATTTGTCAATAATTTGATATGAATTGACTCTTTTTTTTTTTAATGGGCATGAGTTTCTCTCAGGATCAGTTAGTATCAGAACTGGCTGGAGTCAGGAAATTCAGACCACAATGAGATTTTTTTGAAAATTTAGGTTCCATGTTTAATTTCAGTGAATGAAAGGCAGAACATATCACTCATCAAAAATGATGGATTTGGATTAAGAAAAATATCTACAATCCATGGCATGATTTTTTTTTTCAAACCCATGTGCATACGCACACAGTATTATATTGACTAATTTCAGTTTGTGTGGTCCAGCATGAATGTATGTGGCCAATATACATCAAAAGAATTTAACAGAAACACTGAGAATACATTTAACATTGAAAATGGGAGATTTCTACTTCCTCACAAACTCTGCCAGTGACATTGTGCCATACAATGAACTTGAAGCCCAAACTGCTTTTCTCCAGATTAATGCCAATTTAACCTGAAGTAAGGTCAATAATTTCATCCCTTACTTTGTATAATAAAAAATAAACAATAGTTCACAAATATTTCCATTCAAAATGCATCCTACTGGTTACAGTTCACTTGAAGCTGGAGGAAGTGAATGAGGGTTTTGATCTGTGCTTTGTGTTGCTAGAGTAATTACAACCAAAGCATTGTCTCGGCAGACAGGTCATGGAGTTAATAAGCACAGAGACTAAACTGCGCCCCTGCATCTAGAGGTAATCCTCTAAGGGCGGGTTTACAAAATACAGTGGGGAAGCCTACAGTCCCCTGCACCTTTTTGACGGTAGGTAAATGGAGAGCTTCCTCCTCTTGGGTCATTCCTTCTTGCATCTGCCATAGCACTCAATTGAAAAGATGAGAAAAAGTGTCTTTAAAAAAGCAGCTATGCTGCCGGTACTACTACGAGCACAAGATCAGGCAGCTTTGTAATTAGAGAAGATAATTTTGGTTTGTGATATTCTTCTAGCCAGCAAGAAATGCTGTTACTTACATGAACCCATTCGTATGACAGGGAAAACTCCAAAGATATGTTGTCAAAGGAAAATGTGAACAAGCAACTATTTGTAATGAGGTGGTTTTAGTATTCCTGCCAAGATAATTCAGAAAAGGGAAGATACGCGTGTCTCGAGTGTGTTTCCTCTCAAAGATGTGACCATATAAGCGTATTTTGAAACAGGAACAACACAACATTTAAGCAAGTGTTGAATACCCTGCAACTTCAGCCTCACTGACAGTTCAGGAGTTTTCTGCTGTATTTACCTCTGAAATCTGCCCAAATACTACCATAGATTATCTGTCCCTTTTTCTTTGTTCAATCATTCTGCAGCCACCTGACCTAGATGTTCTGTCAAGCTTGTGAAGCAAGGTATTGAAAACACCTTTACCTTGGTGTACCTGAGTGGAAAATGGAGGTTCAAGCTCTTCCTGATATGGTATGTATGACGATGCAAATGCCTTGTTTTGAGCAGTCAGGCAAGAGCTGAGTGTGGATGAGTGAAATGGTGGTCATTTGTCTTAACCAACAATCTATTAAGATTTTTCTCTTTTTCATCTTGGAAATGCTCCCTTTTCAATATTCAGTGTTGTTGCAGAAGGAGCTTGTTCTGATGAATCAGCATTCTTTGAAAAAAGCAGTTTCCATGCAAAATACCCAACCAGAAGTACTACTATTACCACAGATTTTTTTCTTTTAGGGTCCAATCTGGTTCCTGTAGAAGTCAGTGGAAAAAATCTGATTTCCACAAGCGCTGGCCAGGATTAGGGACCGACTGTTGTACCCTGCCTGTTAGGACTGCTCCTCTGAAACTGAGGTAGTTGTTGGACTTCAAAAGTCACTAGTAGGAAGAAAATCCATCACTTTTTAGAATCATGGCTGACAAATTCAAGCTTTAATGTCCCATAAAATCAGCCTAGGCCTAGATCTTGATGAATTGTGCTTTCTGTCTTCTTACTTGCATTCAGTAACTTTTATCCTTCCTTCCACTACCTCATCTGATCTAATCCTCTGTGCCAAGGGTTTCCAGCTTCATTTTTTGGCCCTGTCACTGCGATACCAGTATGGCTGTCTCTGTACCAGATTGCTTCCTTTAAGGAGGCTGAGTAGTTTCAATCTATTATAGTGATGCTGTGGGGAACCCTTTCTTTGCAGATTTTTCTCTTATTTTAAAAAAGAAATATTGTTTTCCAGTGTCACCTTTTTCTTCTGTCTCTTTGTTTCTTCTCATTTGTACCCTTTTCTTTTGACATCCTTTTACCACTGTTTAAAGATAGTATTATAAAATCTATTTTTATTTTCCTTTCTGATGTCCAGACATTCTGTTATTTTTCTTCCACCCTTTTTCTTCATCTCACACCTAATTGTTTCCTTGACACATTATAATGACTCATTTTTAACTTATTTTCCACTTACAGTATACTAGGGCAAAATTGTGCACAAGCAGTTTGAGCCTGTACATGTAACAGAAGTCCTGGGGTCTCTGTGAGACATATCATTGTGCCACTCTCCATGTGAAATGCAACTCAGTGTTAGCTAATGTTCTAATTCAGCAATTAAAACTGCTATTGTGGAGCAAGAAAGCACAGGTGAGCTACATGGAGCAGAATCATAGAATCATAGAATAGTTAGGGTTGGAAAGGACTTCAAGATCATCAAGTTCCAACCCCCCTGCCATGAGCAGGGACACCTCACACTAAACCATCTCACCCAAGGCTCTGTCCAGCCTGACCTTGAACACCACCCGGGATGGAACATTCACAGCTTCCCTGGGCAACCCATTCCAGTGCCTCACCCCCCACACAGTAAAGAATTTCCTCCTTATATCCAATCCAAACTTCCCCTGTTGAAGTTTTAACCCGTTACCCCTTGTCCTATCACTACAGTCCCTAATGAAGAGTCCCTCCTCAGTACCCCTGTAGGCCCCCTTCAGACACTGGAAGGCTGCTATGAGGTCTCCACGCAGCCTTCTCTTCTCCAGGCTGAACAGCCCCAACTTCCTCAGCCTGTCTTCATATGGGAGGTGCTCCAGGCCCCTGATCATCCTCGTGGCCCTTCTCTGGACTTGTTCCAACAGTTCCATGTCCTTTTTATGTTGAGGACACCAGAACTGCACACAATACTCCAGGTGAGGTCTCACGGAAGCAGAGTAGAGGGGCAGGATCACCTCCTTCGACCTGGTGGTCACGCTCCTTTTGATGCAGCCCAAGATACGGTTGGCTTTCTGGGCTGTGCGCGCACACTGAAGCCGGCTTATGTTCATTTTCTCATCAACCAACACCTCCAAGTCCTTCTCTGCAGGGCTGCTTTGAATCTTTTCTCTTCCCAATCTGTAGCTGTGCCTGGGATTGCTCCGACCAGGCTGTAGGACCTTGCACTTGGCATGGTTGAGCTTCATAAGTTTGGCATCAGCCCACCTTACAAGTGTGTCGAGGTCCCTCTGGATGGCATTTTTTCCCTCCAGTAACAGAGAAGACAGAAAAGGGGAGAGACAAGTGATGCAAATATGAAGAGTTGAGGGGAACAGAGACCTGTGGATGGGGCTGAAAATGGAAAGGAGTGGGGACCTCAAGGGGAAAGCAAGAAGTGGATAAAAAACTCCAAAGAGAAATAATAGTGAGGGGTGGAGAAGGAACCTGAAGGCAGTGAAGGTGGAGAAGTAGAGCAGCATCTGCCTTTGCAATACTTCACCAAAGTTTAAGAACAAACAGCCATGACAACAGCTACTGTGACTTCAGGGCAGGGCACATAACCGAGAAAATGGTACTGAGTTTAAATGACCCAAGACAAAATGTGTTGTCTGGTTTCTTTACATAATTCTATCTTTATTTTATTTTATTCTATTCTATTCTACTCTATTCTATTCTTATTTTATCCTATTTTCAGTCATGAAGCCCATACATTGCATTTGCTGAATCTTTAACATTCTTTGTTTATTTTTTTTCCTGACAAGAAATAACTTTTTTTCTTGCATAAGATTGTGATTCATTTTGTACAACTCAGGAAGGAGCCTTTAGGCAGAAGTCTTTCTCCTTCATTTGGAGAATCAAGATGGAAACAAGATGACCTGGTTCATTAAGAGATAATTTTCGGTAAGAAATAGCATCTTTTCACCTGACCAGTGTATAAGGATGTCCTGACTTTAAAGGAAATTAATTTGAAACCCTCTTCTATCTCTTACCTCTGAAGCATGCTGTCTGCACCAGTGCTCTTTGGCTGCCAGGGCAGCTAGTCAATATGCAGGCTCCCATCTGAGTGTAATCCTACCTCTTAATCCATGTAGTACAGATACAGATGTACTTTCTACCGGCTCTCACATTCAGTCCTATCTCCAGGCAAAGTCTTCTCTGGTTTTCAGAAGGAAGGTTTAGCTGATAGTAGCCAATGACCTAACCTCTGCCTTTCTGATCCCCCCAAAACCCAGAGACTTGGAACTGATCATGTCCCAGAGCAAGTTCTGACAGCTCAGAATGATAAAAAAAGCCTAAAAGATGATGACTAAGATAGAAAAATAGCCACATTAAAGGCAGATAAGAGAACTCGCTTACACCTCTTTGAGTTTCAGCAGTTAATTTCTTCTCAGAAGAAACATGAGATAATTACTTGACAGCTTGATATTTTTCTTGTCCACTCCTCTAGAGTGGGATATGAGACAATAAAACTGATGGCTGTAGTCTGCATTAACTGGGGAGCAGGCAGGTTACACATTGCGTTTTTTCCACTCCTTGGTCAAGTGATGAAGGTTACTCCTACACAGAGCATTTACCCAGCTGGGTCCAGTTGGTGCTCAGTTCTCTGGTAGCAGGAATCGCAACTCAAGGGAGTCACAGCTGCTGTGGACAGCCAGAAGAAAGCTGCTTATGTACCTTGTATTTCCTTGAAGGTAATTTTAGCTGCTCAGATAATATTTCCTTAATTCTTCTGGCTGCCTGGAAATCTTCTGGGATAAAGACTGCTGTGAAGCATTTTCTCAAAATACATTGTTGAGTTTGTCTATAGATTCATTCTGCAGAAAGTTATTAGAGACCTGAGATTCAGAATTCCCTTATCTACAGTACAGCTTCATTGCCTAGTGATGCAAACCTGAGGTGAGGCTTCCTCTCTCTCCTGAAGGCTGGGGAGACAAGGCAGAAAGGCACTTTGAGAAAAAGAGGGCTGTTTTCAGGGATGTATGCAAAACTTTAATTTCATTTCACAGACTTAATTCTTTCCTTTCAGGATCACTAAGGAAATCACTGAAATGATTCATATTGGTGACATAATTGTGTTTGGTAAACTGTTCGTTTAAAAGGTGAGGTATGGGACATTTTAATTTGCAGCAGATTATTTCTCCTGCTACATCTTCACCGATAGTCAGTGAAAGGTATGGTAAAGGTATATTTGTACTTATGGGTTCATTCTCTGATTTGAGCTTGTCCTGAGAACCAGGAAACTCACACTGATTTTTTTTTTTCATTTACCTTAGCATTTTCTAAAGTTCTGAGGAAAACAGAACATATTTTCTTTTTTTTTATGTTCTAAGAAGTATACCTTCAGAAGGTTTCCACCCACAGCTCTGTCTATAAGTGCTTATTCTGCAGTTCTGATGTGGAAATTGTCACCTACTTCATTCTGGGTGTGTCAGATGTACGTGGTGAAGTTTAGACCGCTTGAGGCATTGCGATCTGGCTGTTACAGACTGGACTGGGACATCATCATAGCTCACCTATATGAGATAGGAGCTGGTAACTTAAAAAAAGAGAGAGGAATAGCCTATTTATGAACTCTTTTAGTTCTCTACTCCTCCATGATAAAGTTTTCCTTCGATGTTAAAAATGGGAAGGCTTGTTAGGTAAATATGTATACTGAGCTGGAGAAGGAAATGGAAGGAGTGAAAAGGAGAGGAGAGGAAAGAAGAGAGGAAAGGACAGAACAGGGTGGGACAGGACTGCTGAGTACTGCCAGATGAATGGTACGCAGATGAGGACAGAGTTCCTTTTTGTGGTGAAGTTCCTGAAATGTATTAGGGACAAATGTACGTATTTCTAGAGAAAAAGCAAAAATCAACTTATGCTTTTATAGCTAGAGAAAGGTCTTCCGGTAATCTTCAGGAAACAACATAGAAATCTCCTGGTTTAGATTACTCATCTACTCATCTACATCATTTTTTTGCTCAGTGGAGATTACTCCCATTGTAGTCTGAGGAATTGAAAGAATGACAATGTCCCTGCGACCTGTATAACACAGTCTGTTAATACTTCCTTATAAAGAAATGAATAATTGGCATTGATTATATGTGTCTTGGGTGAGTAGCACAGTTCTGTCACATGTGGGGTGATTTTACCTGAGAGGATTTTGGTGATCTCAGGTTATTTATGGGTACACTGCCCAGCTTTCTGCTCGGCTGAGCAATTGTGGCAATAACCAGGGAGTGCAAGTGTATTCCAAAGCTGGGCTTACAGTGCACATACATGCAAAACAATGTGAAGAGAGCTTGCGGCAAGTTTGTAATGCAGGATCAGCTTGTGTGAGGAGAAGAGGGGTGCTAAATCCCAGCAGTTGTCTCATGTCTGTCAGTAGAGGCTGCTGAACCAGCTGCAATGCCTCTTGCTCTGCACTCTGCCCATTCCTGCTGGGGATGACATAGGCAGTCTGCAAAACAAATATCAATTTGTTAGAGCCTGATGAAAAATTCACATATTGGCTATGAGTGTTCCAACATGAGGCAGAAAAAGCAAATTCCAGCTGGAAAATCTCACTGTACCTTGTGCTGGCTTAAGCTGGCAAAAGCACCTTTATGTCTTATAGAGTTGTTTCCTGAGATCCTTCGTGTATTAATTCTGTCTCCAGATGGGGGAACAATGAAAGGCCATCAGCTGGGTGAAGAAATCTATTACATGAGTGATGTCTTCTTTGTACCTTCATCTCACAGCATATCTAATGGCCTCACAACACACAAGTAGCTTTGTGCAGACTTTGTCAATGTGTATATGTGCAACAAATTCCACAGACCTAGTTTTCATAAGGCAAAAAGAAAATAAACTCATCTCTCATTTAATATATTTGAAGTTTGACCTGTAAAGCCCTTCCAGGTGGTATATAGCTTGACGAATCTGTGTTTTTTCTCTGTGGGAGCAAAGTCAGGTTATTCTCACTGTGATGAGCTTTTACTGCTTTCCCAGATCAGATCTGGAGAGTGTCTGCTTCTGCAGTGGTGCATGTATGCCCAAGGGGACAAGCAATGGTCTTAGAACTGAACTTCTGCCAACCATTTTCACTGTTTAGCAGAACTTATCTGGAAACACTCATCATACCATTTTATTTTTCAAGTGAAATGCAAACACACTACAAAATCATATGTATTTTCCTGAAACTTCAGCATTTGTGAGGGAAAAAATTGTGACATTACTGAAACAGGAAGTTTCACACTACTACAGTATTTTATTTCAGCACATCTAGGAAACATCACCTCATGGTATCAATACATTCTGAAGATGTTTGACTGCAAATTGTCTTTTCCACTGCACTTCCCCAGTAAGATGAGAAGGTACTGCTAGCCACTGTAGAGAGATAGTGAGACATTTTGTGTTACTATGAAATGGACAAAACAATTCATGGCACCTTTTTATGTGATTTATGTCACCTTTTTAGGCAATCTACATAGCTCCTTGTGCTTAACAGGGGCTGAGCAGGGAATTTCTGTGGAAGTGACTATCTGGAAGAGAATTGCTCTTTTTTCTAAAACCAGTATTTTTTCACAGGTTAAAAAAAAAAAAAGTCAAAATTCTTGGACTTCCCATAAGAACAGGCTTTTGGCATTTTCATTTTCTGTGGAAAATTTTTATTGACTGGGAAGCAGAGATACATTTTTTTGCTTGTTTATTTTTCCAGGAAATTCCTTCTCGTGAAAATATTTAAAATTTTAGTTCTGTTTTTAATATTTTCTTTTTTTTTTTGTTTATTTGTTTGGTTGTGGGTTTGTTTTTTTTTTGGTGTGGTTTGTTTTTCTTTTTTAAGAAGTGTAAAGTTTTGTGTCGGAGAGATGTACCTTTTAAAAAGTACTGTATCCTTTAATTGTGCTAAGGTTAGGAGAAAGAATGCTTAATGTATGAAAGGCATCTGCAATCTCTAATGATGCTACAGTTATCCACACCCATGGGAATTCCAAACTGCATCATGCAATATGTTTTATACCTGATAGTTGGTACAAAACATGTGACAGAAATTGTTTAAGAGTGGCAGCTGAATGAAGTGAGTTACATTAATTCACTGATAAATGCCTGGTTCTCTATCAGGTTCTGAGTGATTGCCATTGATTTATGAATTTGTATATGATTTGGAGCCTCCTTAATTAAGAGGCTGCTTATCTTTTTTATTCTTTCTTGACAGTAGAGGTCAGCTGACTTGACATTATTTCATTTGAGTGACTTGCTTTATAAATTACTGCAGTGGGGGTTTCCAGGAAAGGGTCTGAATGCTGTTCTCCAGCACATCTTAGTGCTTCTGTTCAGGGAATCTCTATTTTCAAGAACTTTCTTCAGAAAAGATATGCACATAATTTGTAGAGGATGAAATGATTCCTGACTTATACAATGTATTTTAGACATTGCAGAGGAGCTTAAGGAACTTGTAATTTCCAAATTTTATAAAATTAATAAACTCAATAATGTTACAGAGGTCACGTTCACACTAGAATCAAACTTTTATCCCAAACAATTTCATTCAGGAAGAAAAAAGACAAAAAAATAATGGGTTTTACATAGATATTTGGTTTCTTTTTCAAATAACCTTTTGACTACCCAAACTCCCTTTGGAGACAACTCTACTGGCTTTGCATAAGACATACAGTAAGGTCAGAAGTCCTCTCGAAATCAGAACAAAATTACATACACAGAGTATTCAAAGCTGTGAAAGTCAGTATCAGTGTACTACACAGTTTTTCTTCTACACAGGAAAAGACATCAATAATGTCCCTATTAGTAGTCAGTAGTCTTAAGGCCTGATTTTGAAGCCATAAGCATGGTAAATATCTAAAGAGTTATTACATCTGAAGTATAAATCTGTTAAATATGCATCCACATTGCACCAAAATACTTGAGCTGTTCTCTTGAGTGAATGTTACACATTTAAGCAGGCTATCATAGGAAATATATTTTGGGTTGATTTGCTGAAAACAGATTAATTTAATGGGGTCCTTTTATCCATTGTGCTGGATGAACTAGAGACCAGCTTTCTCAGGTATTCATTTAACAGGTCTCCATTTCTCTATTTCATAGGGGTTTGTCTGATGGAAGGAAAATCAGAGTCTTTAAGTAGCCTGCTTGATTTCTTTAACAGCTATTCAGTTTGCTGGTCTCCAACATCTAGAATTAAGTTTTCTCTTCCATCTTGCACAGTACCGAATAGAAAAGGGTGAAGCTGGGAGTCAAAATCACTTAAATAGATCAGACAGATTTTGCATTTGACTATGAACTTTTCTACCTAGAGATGACTAAAAATTAGAATTTATGGCTCAGAGGAAGTTTCAGTATTTGTAAATCTTATTCCAGGCCTATTTGAAGATAATTACAAAAAAAGATGTTTGTGAAGGAGGCATCTTCAGCAACAGTGACTGCAACATGGTTTAAAGTTGCCTCTTTCAGCTGCATCTGATTGTAGCAATTGTTGAGTGAAATATTGTCTATTTCATCTCTTCTCTGAAGAGTTCTAGAAATTGAGTGGGATGGAGATTCAGATGGCCAGGGAACATGAAAGCACTATCATGACTTTTAATAGGGCTGCTCAAACAGTGTAACCTGTGAGTCTTAGCAGAGCCCCAGGAAGCCTCAAGCCTTCCACAAGTGTGTTCATAGTCAGGCTGAATTTCATCCACAGAGAGGTCCTTCTGTGACACGTTTTGGGTCAGTGAGTAATCATTTCCCTAAGAAATTCCATTTCTATGGAAAATTCCTTTCCCTTTGTTCTACCTCTAACAAAATCATTCGGCAGTTGGGTGGAAATGAAGGGAAGGTGGGGAGAGGCAAAGTAGAAAACTTACAAAAAATGTGTTTCTTGCATCTCTGCATCACTTTGTTGGAGATAGATAGCTTTCATTTGCTAGTTTTGTTTTCTATTTTTATTTTAAAAATCATGTTTCCAAAATACTGTGTAAAAGTCTCTTTTCTCATGTTTTTTCACTCTATTTATTTTTTTTTCAGACTTTTTTTTTCAGAAATGTAGTCTGCATAAGAATCTAATTTTCTGACGCAAGGCTGGGTGCCCCCCCATCACCGGCTGCAATGCGTGTAAGTAGCAGGTCTGTTCTGTGTGTTTGCCTCCTTGCTGCTTCTGTTTGATTAACTGAGCAGTAGTTGGGTATTAGCTGGATAAAACTAGCACTCCAAATGAACATATTTATTCAGGAACATAGGTAAAGAATAAAATTCTGAGGCTAAAAGGAACTGAGGTTTTCCTGCAGTGATGGCTAGTCACTGAGGGGTTAAAAAAACCTAACCCCAACAAATCCAAACAGAAATGCCAGATTTCTCTGGTATCTGTTCTGTATTAACACTTTAGGGACTGAGGTGCTAGTAGGCGGCCATTTTTGTCTCCGAGTAAAGAAACAGTTACGAAGGATCATTTAAATACTCACTGAACTGCATCAGACCAGGACAGCGGGTTGATTGGACCAGGTGAACTGAGCTGGTACTGCTATCTGTGCCCTGGCAGAAATGCAGAACCCTCCTAGAGGAGGAGAATTCTTACTGAGGTTGCACTTTTTACATAGCTTTCCCGTAGCTGCATTTGCAGCTTTCCTTTCTGCTCTTGTATTGTCAAAGATCCAATAGTATGGTCCCTCCCAGTGAAGGATTCCACCATGCATGACTATTGTAAAAGCATGGCACTTTCAAAACATGAAATAGGAAAAGGATTGTATAGACAGTGGAATAGAACAGCATAAAATCAATGAAGTCTGTACCTAGCATATGGTAACTGTATAGCAAAATATGTACTGTAGTAGATGGTAACTCAGGCTTTGCCTCCATTTGAAATCATAAGGAATGTTCCCATTGGTTTCAGTGGCTGCACGATTTGACCCAGCAAAGCAGACATCATTGCCTAGAGACTGAGTCAGATAAGGGCTCTTACAAACCTCATTTGAGCAAATAACTCACATAAAGAGGAAATTATTTCTGAGTAAGCAGTGAGAAAGCAGAACATCTAGCTATCTTGACCCTAATTTAATTTTCCCGACATTCATCATAGTAATTTTTTGGTTAATGCTTTGACTTGTGTGGTAAGACTGGTATGTGTCTCCCCATATTCATCGTGGCTGTGGCACAAATAAGGACTCCTTCTGACTGCCGGATGTGGTGAGCGGCTGCAGCACAGGCAAGAGAAGCTGCTGCTGTCTGTGTTTTTCAGGACACTCATTTTTCCCCTTACCAGCAAGTGTAACTATCACACCATGCAGCTAAAAACTGGAGGTCATAGATCTCAAAAACTACTCCCTTCTTCCATGTTATGTGTGAGCTTCTGCTAAACTCAGAGGTGGTCTTGGACTTTGGCTAAATAACTGGTTAATAATTCAGAGAATTTCTGCTTGACTAACTAAAGAATTATTGCTTTCTATTTTCAGTTCTCCAAGTGAAAACAATCTGCATTATAATCAGTAAAAGCAGAGGCTACTCAAAGGAGGGTTTGCAGATTTGGCCTATAATGATGGTTGGCATACTAAAGGGTGAGGAATAAAATTTTCTCTGAGATCTGTTCAACCCACTCTCCAAACTCCAGTTATATGTGAGATTGAGCCTTGAAAAACAGGCCTTCACTGATACCCTGGATTTAAGATTGTGAATAAAGAGATTTTTATTTCGACTAACTAATCCAAACAGCAGAAATTATTGCAAACTTCCTTTGAATTATTCCTCACAGGCCTTATATGTCTATTCATCTTGCTCACATGGAAGATTGTTTTTCTTTCATTATTTGTGAAAAAAAAACCCAGCAGATTAACAATTGTTGATGCTATTTGGATTCTGCTGGACTTGCACTCTTCTGTATGCTGTATGCTTGTGCAATAGCCTGTGATCAGACTGAGGCTATGATATGGTACGAGGGGCTTGCTCTCTATGAGCAGGGTCATCCAGGATCTACTTCTCCATTTGACTTTAAATCCCTGAAAGTCCTAATGTCACCAAACAGAAACTTTCCACTCAGGCAGACAAAAGAAATTTCCAACTAAAATGGTGACAAATTTAGCTTTGTCATCTCATCAAAGTGATCTACTCTCTGTTTAGCACATATATATGCATAAGACAAAACTTTGTTTTATTTGGATGTAAGGGATCACCACATTCCCAGGCACTTGACACTCCTTAGTATATATTGAGAAAAATTATGGCCTGGGTGGTGCTGAGGGTACATGGGGGTTAGGAAAGCAGCAGTGAGTCACTGGTAAAGGAAGCTGTCTGCTGAGCAATGAGAATAATGCTTTTTAATTCACAATTTAATAAAGTAATATGAGGTGAACGTGCTGTGCAGTCTAGTAGGCTGGCAGGAAAGCAGTGCATAACACACATCATGAGGTATTGAACAGCTGCCTGCGAGAGATAATATTTCATGGGGACTTTTGGAAGCACTTTTGTTAGTGGCTGGCCCATATGGCTGCCCCTTCTCTCACTCCTCTCTCCTTTCAGACCTAAGACACACTTGTATCAGCTGCTGCTCCAGCCTGGTAGTGGAAAGCAGGCAAAAATCCTAAAAATGGATACAATGCAGATGATTTACATTCTCTGGATTACACTGAGGCAAGCCAGGGCACACGTACTTATTTTTGTCCTTGTCTTTTTTGCTTCCACTTTCCTTCGCAGTGCTTAGATCATTGCAGAAGTGACACAGCCTGTTCCCGTTGAGCACTATACACCATCCCAGACACTCTGGAGATACCTCCCAGCACATTGCTGAGAAAAGCTGTTGTTCTGGCTCAAAATCACATCTGGCAGCTGTTATTTGACTACAGAATTTTCCTCTGTGTAATGCGAGGTTTGGGACCAGTCATTACTCTGTACTAAGCTTGATTTTGTGCGATTCTCTGTGATTTTTTTTTTTCAATGGTAAAATAAAAAATATGACTGCTTTTAAAACTGGTACTATTTAAAACCCAAACACTAATAAAAAGGAACAGTATTCTTGATACTTATAATTCTTAGAAAAATAGACTTTTTGTCTCATTTCAGATGAATATAAAAGCCTGGACCATTGGAATTTCTCAGCAGTACGGCCCCTCTGCTTCAGCACTAGTTAACCTCCACCCTGGAAAAGCAGTGCTGACCCACCAGAGCACCCGCTTTGTAAAGATCTTTTCATAACATATTTAGTAGAGCTTGAAATGTATGAAGAATGAAACTGCTAGTCATCAAAAAATCTTGGGGAAAGATAGACAGGACTGTACAATTTTGGAAAGGAAACCCATTTACCATGATTAGATTTAATAATAAGTTTAGCAATATTCCATAATTCTGTATTGCTGAAGTAACATTCCTTATTATGAAAGATAATAAATTAAGGACCATGTAAAATATCCTGTCCAGTCAACTTAAGAAAATAGGGGAATAATTTGAAACACTCATTGCTGATTCTAAGGTTCTTGACTTATTATGATCCTTGGCATTATATAAGGAAGCCTCCAGATCGAGAGTTTGAGGTTGAAAATGTGACACTATTATATTCACTTCATAGTTTACACAGAGTGGTAGGTAATGTAAGATAATTCAGAGGACCTTCCCCCTCCCCAGGTAACATGTGCTTTTCCTTAGGAATATGCAGTCTCAGGCCATAAGACACTCACACTCAAAATCTCACACTCATGTTTAATTTAAACCCTGTGAAAAGTCCTATTGATTTCAGTGGGACCACACACAGTAGGAAAGTTGAGCATGGGGAAAAACATTTGCAGATCAAGGAATCTAGACTATCTGGACAGACCCCATAAAACCAGATAGTTCGCTGCAGCTAGGGGACTAAATTGCATGTTAGTGTAATTAGGAGGAAAGCTGACTTTTTATTCTATAAAATATTTCAAGTTTTCAAAAGTTTGCTATTACTCTGAGTGGGGTAAAACTCTCAATGTTTTACAGTTTTCTGAGGGAAAAAATCAGTTCAGTGTTGGTGGTTTTTATTATTATGTTTTTAGCTATTAAAATGATTAATAAAAATGTTTTGTTTGAAATAAGGTATTACAACATTGAGAATTTTCCCCATTTTCACCAAATGTTTTGTTTGCAAAGGAATTGCATTTTTCTCTAAATTTTCTACTAGTTACTCAGACTAGCTCTGCGTATTGCACCAAATGACCATAAACAACTCTTAAGGAAGATGGGTATGAAAGACTGAAGGACTGTAGTTAATATTTTCAATGGGGAAGCATAATTAAGAGGAACCTGAGGGCTAGAGTTTAGATATAGGTATAAAAAGTAGTAATTAACTATCAGAAACAGAAAACAGAATTTGAGTCATGTTGGTCCAAGTTAGGCCATCCACCAAGTCCGATGACCCCAGAACTGAATATCCTTGGACCTACATAGTGCAGCTATAGCACATACAGGTCTAGCATTCATTGAGATATCTCTGCACAGCACCGCTGCACAGTGACAGTTCAGAAGCACCCATGTCCCACTTCAAAAAGAGCTTGGGTACTTGGAGGCTCTTTTTGCAAAAGGACTTCCTCTAAACCCCTGTGATTAAGGTATAGATCCATGTTAACAGTCTGTTTCTTCTAAATCCAAAGACTAAGTACCATCTTAGCTGTCTATGCATCACTATGAAAATCCTCTCTGGCTTTGCTTCCAGTATAGACATATTTCAAATCCTTGCAGTAGTAGTACTTTGGTCCATGTAGCTCATCCTTAAATATATCTTTGATTTATTCTGCTGGGTAGATTTACTCAGTCCAGTCTCAAATTTCCTACATGTTTTCTAGTATCTCTCTGCTGCAGGAGAATGGCCTGGTTAGAAAATGTAGCCCTGGAAAGTAAAACGTGTCCAACTTTGTTTCAGCTCCAGGTTTCCTACTTCTCAGGAACATTTTCTGTTTGGCAGGTTAGGGGGTGTTTTTTACCTTCAGCTTTTTCCTTCACTTAATTTCTGGCTTTCCTCTGTCTACCCTAAAGTGCAGGCTACTTAATTAACAGAAAGGGAAAGATCTGAGGAACTGAGAAACATTGTCCCCAGATACCCCAAAGCATATGCATATAGAGGCTCAAGCTCAAATTCAGTTACCCAAAGAGGGATATGAATGTGGATCTTTGAAACAAATCATAGTACTATAAGGAAGGACTTTTGCTTCGACCTTTCTCTTCTTCATTTTTTCGGTGGATGGCTTAGCTCCCTAGTTCTTCAGAGTTCATGGCTGTGAAACCATGGATCCAGGAGGATCCTGTGGATCCAGGAGCTTTTCTCTCACCTTGTGAGTTAGAGCTAAACCCACAAAGTGTTCTCTGGCTCAGCCTTGTGGAGCATTTCTCTTCTACATGGCTGATGATTAACTGGAGAGGTGTTTGTTGTAGGCATTGTTCTGTGAATTATATGAAGGAATTGTACGAGTCAAGCAGCTATTTTAGATTTATGGTCACTAAGTCTGAAATTGCAAAGCTAGGTATAACCTATGGTATTGACATATTTGCAAATGAATCAGAATGTTATTACAACAGCCAAACAAATGCATCAGGCTGCAGATAGACAAACCAAGCTAACTGTAACTGAGAGGACAAGCTATGGCATTTCCATCTGTAGCATCAAATTCCTTCTTGAGGCTTCTGCTGATTTTGTGCAGCCAGTAATGCTTCCTGTGGTACTGAGAACTGTGGCCTCCAGGGCCATCACCAGCTGGGACGGAGCAGTGGGAACTCTGACTCTCAAAATAGAAATTCTCTAAACCAACTCATGAATCTTGTCCCAGCAGCCCAAAACTCACTGAAAATCGGTAATATTGGCTCCTAAATCCCTCAGAGGCTTTTGGAAATGTTCTTAAGTCATGAGATGTGAGATTCCGTAAGGGTTTGACTGCTATGTAGCGTCTGCTGTAGAATAAAGTCTAAAGCAGATGTGAGAAGTGGGGGGGTAGTGGATAAGACATTTTTTATAGGGTTTAAAAGCAGCTGAAGTAGCCTGCAGTTTTATGGACTTAGTGTTTCCATTCTACCATGAGAGCTACTTTCCCAGGTAAATTTGTTTTCATCAGCCCCACTGGTAATTATCTCCTTGAATATGGTCTCTCCATCATTTGCTTTTCTCAACACTTCTAGTGGTGGCTGTTTTTGTTTTCATTTTTGTATATTTTGTTTTCATTGAGGAAAAAAATATCTTTACTAATTGGAAGCTCACTGTTGTGATGGAACAAATATTCCTTAAAAAGAAGGATGAATCTTTTCTTTAATAAACTATTTGTTTAAACCATATTTTTTGTCCTCCTCCGTTGTGAAGTTTGTTCCTTATTTAAAGCAGGATGACAGGCCTCTTCCACTGTTTGGAAAGGCACTGAAGCTGATACTCCAGAACAGAACCATCCGTTCTTCTGGGAGCTAATTGATTAGCCTTAGAGCTACAGATCTGTACTGAAGGACTCAAAAGAGAAGACTTCATTTTTCTTTTTGAATGACTTATTTCCCCAGTCTGTATGTATTAAGCATGTCCAGGTGGTCTCAAATTATTTACAACTGCAGGAACTTCTGTGGTCACTCACAGGATTATCTGCATGTGAAAGCATATTTGAAAGTCAGTACTGCCCTTCTCAGAAAACAGGACAATCTTTGTTAGCACATATTCTTATTTGGAATACTTTTATACTAACCTAAGAGAACCTAAACATATAAATCTCACTTTGCAGTATTTTGAGAGTAGTGATTTCCTTTAGAAGATCATTAAAAAAAAAAAAAAAAAGAGAGAGAGAGAAGGGCCTTGGATGTATTCCATACTTTATTAATTTTTGGTGATGTGCATCTACCCAGTAAGGAGAGGAATTAAATATTATATCTTCTGATCGGCCTGCTCAGGAGCTTTCAGTTCAGTTCAGTTGAACTTTGTTTGTAAATGTCTGAGCTGTGTGTTTATAAACAACACACTACAGCGACTTTCCTAAACCTTTTAACACTGCTACTGTTCCCTGCAGAAGAGAAGCACATTTTAAAGAACAGTAAGCGCCTAAGAGCATCCATTCTGCAACAGAACCACTCACATCGAGGGCCCAGCGTTCTTGTTGTTCCTGGAGGTTTTTTTTGGCCTTTGCATTAATTTTCGCAATGAAACCAGAGTTTTAGCCCATAGTGGTCAACATTGACTTTTTCAGTTTTAGTGATTATTTCTTTTTCTGTCTTCAGGGTTATTCTTAGGTCTATCTTTTAGGCTGCTGGCATCTTGTCAGCCTGGCAGCCAGATGAATGTTTAAAGACGAAATCTGACATTATGCATACATCTCCTCTAGTACCAGTGCCAAGAGAGTCACTATTTTAAATACCACAAAAATGTGTATATATGCATTTATAAAATATGGTAGCCAGGTTATAAACTTGCTTCAGTTTTTAATTTCACAGTTTGTTTTTGTTGAATCATAGAATCATATAAATTAGGGATGGAAAAGTTGCATTAGGTCATTTAGTCTATCCCGCTGCCAAAGTGGGATTGTTCCCTGCAGTATATTTTCCAATGTTTTATCCAGTACTTTTCCATTCTCAGGCTTGGGCTTACACTTCAGCTTTTTATTCAGTTAAGCTTATGTTTTGACATTTTAAGTATTTTTTTTTCCAGAATTCACTGAATTCTGTTACCACCCTGTGGCAATAATGAGGCCTGTTGCTGCTTTTCAGTTGTATGAGAAGCTAACTAAACTTACTAACCTATGGCTGTGTTAGAAATGAGCCCTTCTGTCATCTAACCATGAAAGACGTATATTTATGCTTCAATGGGTAAAGTTGTGGAGTATATTTCTGAATTGCTTACAACTCATACGCTGTTTGTTTGCTATTTTCTTCTAGCTGACTTAAGTTCTTCTTTCTTGGCTATGAGTTATATATGAGGCATATATTTCCTTGGGTCTCCCTTTAACTGATTTAACATTTCTTATTCAGTCACTCACTACCTAAATAGCACTTTATTAATATAAATTAATAATCTCTCCAAGAGTACGCAAAGTTTTACTACCTCCACGTATAGAGTGCATGAAACTTTCTCTCTGTGGCAATGAAAAATGGAAAACATAGGAGAGGTCCTGTGATGGTAGGACCAATATAAAGATGATATCGCTGCTACATGCCAGATCCACACTTGGCACCCCTTGTGAACAAGGCTCAGGTTATGCTGGCACTGTGGTATCTATGTCTCATGAAACTAATGAATTTCTGTGTTACTTATACCCACTGGTGCTCAGCATCTGTGTCTGCAGTCCTGAAGCAGGGCAGAGAACTGGATGCACAGGACACTGAACAGTGAGGGGCTTTTGTGCAGTGCATCACTACACCCACTGTGAGCAGGCTTGACATTTCCCTCCTGGTGCAACAACTCTGCCCTAAGACAGAGTGTGTCTGTCGTGTGACCTGATGTACATTTGTGCTCCCTCTGGTTATGTCACACGGTGTGCAGAGTCTCATGCATGGATGTTTGCAAGATGGAAAAGTCTGAAGAGCTATGTTAATTTAGGTGAAAATGAAAGTGTTACTGCAGTGATTAGCAGTTCCTTAGCCTTTCTGGCAAAGAATTTTGAATATAATATTCCCCTACACTGATTTCCAGCAGAAGTATCAAAAATCCTTTATAGCAGACTTACAGCAACCTAGCTCCCTGTTAATGAGATGTTAACCCTTTTTGCTTTTAAAATGTGGTGGTTTCTGAACAGAGAGGCTCTGTGGGATTTAATTAGAGTGAGTTAACCTTTTCCCAATGAAATGGTGGCCCTACATGCTTTTTGTTTTGAGCTTGCTTGTTGCATCTCTATCTCAAATAAACCCCACTGATGCATTAGTTAATGGTTGAAAAATGCTGTGAGGATGTAAGGGACTAGGAAGCAGAGTATTGTCATTAATACACAGAATTGCTAGTCAGGAGACCTGTGGGCCCTCCCAGCTGTATTGCTGATTTCCTGTAGCTGTGTATGAAGATGTTGTCATGCCAATAAAGTCCGACTGAACTGTGTGTGACCTGGCCATGTTAGCTACAGCCAGCCAAAGTATTCAGAACTGCTTGCTAAAGTTTTAGGCACCTCTGTGTAGTATAACAATTTGAAAACTTTGCCTTACCTTCCCATTACACTGTTTCTGATAAAATTTTCTTGTGATTTACGGCACCAGAGCTGGCATTTCTATTTCCCTCTCTTGAGGGAAATTGAGTTTCTATTTCCCTCTGTTTCTTGATCTATGAAACTAAAGTGATGCACATTTTTATGTCTTACCAGGATTAAACCCCAGTTTTTCTTAATGCCTTTGAAACAAAAAGTGCTGGGGAAGTGCAAAGCAGACTGTAAAATGCAGTGTTTTTTTCCCATCTTACTTTGCCTCTTGCACACATCTTGCACATTCATGAAGATGCCTTTGTAAGCACCTCTGTGAGACACTGTGGCTCTGCTTGTTTAACACATTTCCTGCCTTAGGTTGGAAAAATGACTTGTGAATAGAGTTAGGCTTCACCCACTGAAATTTCTTTGGCAGGTGACAACATATGAGATCATTTTACACAGTTCTAATCACCTTTAAATCCTTCACCGATACCAGTCTGGCGAGTCAAGACAGAGCCTATTTGACCCAGTACAAAGGCAACTACTAGTAAACCTATCAGCCATCTCAGTTAAGAAATCCTGTGCTAGGATATTTACAGAGGAGATCACTTTTAATTTATTTAATTTTTCTGACCCTACAGTATATGATTCCTCCATAGGAAATGTATCACTTTTCTTCATATTTTCTGGGGTAAAAGCTAAGGAGCCTGAAGGGTTCATGTCAGCCCCAACATGACTCGACAGAACTGTCTTAATCTGCAGACCAATTTGCTCTACAGTCCCCTAAGGAAGGAACTTGTTGATTTTGGCAGTGTTTACCTCTCCTACAAACAAATTCATCGTTTTCCAGACCAGCTGGCTCTTAAAAATCACTTGAGAACTGAGAGGGAAAAGAAAAAATCTGCCCCAGGCTGCATCAGTATTCTTTTTCCTGTGTTCTGGGGGAAGCTTTTGTGTTCTCCACAGCTGCTTGAGGATAATCCACAGAGTCAAGATTATTCACAGAGTCAATAGAAATGCCTGTAAAGTTCTCTGAGTTTAGTTTCCTTCAGTGGGGAGAGTGAAAGCCCCTGTCAGAATAAAAAGGAGGAAAAAAAATAAATAGAAGATTCTTGACTGAGTTAACTGTATTGTCAACTACACTTGTGGAGAGTGGAAATAAAGGAGCTAACTTGAGCCTGTTTGGGAGCTACAGCTTGTGTTCTTCATTACTTCCCTTTACATAGATTGTGCACCAGTAATTTTTGGTGTGACTCATAAGTATCTGCTTTTAGATATTATGTATCAGGAATCAAATCCCCCGTTTCTAACCTTAACACAGCAGCCTCAAGTTTTTAATTATTCACACAGATATCATATAAAGTGATGACAGCCATGTAATATATTGCAGAGGCATATCATTCACCTCTGACTGCCTGAATTGCACTTTCTCATTAGTTTGTCTCCAGCAGAACCAATTGTTTAACAGTCAGATATAGAATATTATAACTAATAGACATATACTACTATAAACAAACAAACAAACAAAAAAACCCCAAAAACTAAACAACCAAAAACCCCCAAAACTCCCCACGAAAAACACCCAAAATTGCTTTTTTTCAATAAAAACGTTTCCATCTTCTTCAACTGTCTTGAGGTTCAGGCATTCTTGTGTGTGTGCTCTAACCAGTTACTCTAAAGACATCAACCCTCACCTCTTACATGAAGATGGCAATCACTAGATTTCAAGATAGATAGTTTTTTCTGCTTCCTTTACAGTTCTGACAAAGAGTAATTCCATGCTGTTCCTTCAAATTAAAAATATTAAGTTTAGAAGGGGTTGGCAGGCTGTGCATCTCATGAAGAAAGAAACCCATTCCTCAGTTCCTCTTGGAGTACAGCAGCTCCAGGCTGCTTCCTGCTGAGCTGGCTTCTTTGGGTCCCGTTCTGAAGTGCTAACCCTCCCTCTGGGAACATTTGTCACCTAAATCAGATTCCATGCTGGAGACCAGTCACCCAAAACTCTAATTCACTGGATACAGCCCAAAGTAATTAAATTGAAGATATTAAGTCACGTTTAGAGGTTATTAACATTTATTACCTAAAGATTTATTACCCCTTCGATGTCTATATAGTTAGACTCAGTGAACCTAAGTACCTAGTTTTACATTCTTTATTGTACAGGCTGCATTTTCCTACATTTTTTCCCCAAAATACCTGTTACTGAGGAGACCAGTGCTGCTGATGCCAGTCAGTAGGGAGAGGACACTCCTACTAACTGCACTAAAAATAAAACAGAGAGAGTATATGAACTTTGTATGTAAAACCTAAAGGAGGTGAAAACTAAGAGGAGCAGGTGGCCTCTTTTTTGTCCCCACGTACTCATAACAAAAGGGTTTGGTAAGAATGACGAATACCTCGATTTTACTGCTATGATTCAGGCAAGTGTAGCTGGATGTTCACCTCATCCTGTGCTGATGAGTCTTCTCCACTGCATCAGACACTGCAGAAAGCACACTTCTACTTTAGTCACTCTAGTTTTGTATGCGGTACAGACTGTTTGCTGGAGTACATTAATGCTGACATGCTAGGCTGAAGGATGGGTCTTATTTGCCACAGCCAAGGTCACATCACAGCACAGCCCACTAGCTTCTGTCTGTCAGCACTTGGAGACACCTGGTACTTTCCTGAGGCTTTACCCTCTGATGTATTTATTTTATATTTACGTATTTGTTACAAGTTTATATTCATTCAGTCATAGCACCTCTCAGCAGTGACTTCATTGTATTCTTCTGTTTGCAGTAGTTCTTGTTACTTGCAGTTTAACTCTTTTATAATGTCAGTAAAAAGAACACATTTGGTCAGAAACTGAGTGTTTGCTTGTTTATATAAAATCTTGTTCTCCCAGAGAGCTGAAATTTATTTAGATATAAGAAATTAGGCAGACGTAATCCAAAATGTTGAAGATCTATGAGAGGTTGATAGAAGACTGTGGTTCAAAATCTACCATTTTGGATTGCAAAGGCAGAAATTCCCCCTTAAATTCATTAAATAGTTGTTGTGGAAAGAAGGTAGCTAATACATTTCTGTGCTACACCCATATCAGCTGCTTATGCTGACAGCTGACTTCCTGGCCCATCTCTAAGAGGAACAGCCGTAGTCACAAAGTTCAGCGGTAAGGCAGGTAGAAGCAATGCTAGCGCTAGGAAGAATGTCACCCTCAACCTCTAAAAAGGTGTTAGCAATTTAGCTTAATGGATTGTATCATATATCACACACGGTTTGGGTGACTTCACGTTGCCTCTGCTTGTCTAACGACCATGTTTCTGGAATATGTACACAGTTTTACTCGTTTCTGGTACTTCATCTAGCTGTCCAGGTTTTGGATCTTTTCCACCTGCCCAATCCACTGTTAGTATCCATTGTTAAAGTATTCTCAAAAGTAATTATAAAAGCAAAGTCTTTGTTTAGCTTATTTGGGAAAATAGCGTGGAAACTTACTGTGGACACACTTGCAATCACAGAACTACAAGGAGCTTGTAGATGTTGCCCACATTACCTGGCTGATCGTTTCGTATGAGTACATCCAGACCCTCAAGAACTTCAAAGCCTTCAAGTGTGTTCATGTGTGCAAAGTCTATCTGGCCTGAGATCCCATTTCTGAAAGTGGTAGTGTATGCTCAAGTAGATGTGTGAGAAGTATGGCATACGAGATGTGAACCTTCCTGTTTCTTATTCTTCTGGATAATCTGTCAGGTTTTCTGAAGCAATCTTTTCTCTCTACATATTAACTCCTTTAAAGAAGCATACATTAGTGAGAAGACTTATAGCTCAAGCTCATATGTTTCTGCTTTGGGCAATGCCATGAAAAGTTGTGTCCTTGGCCAGTATGATGTAGTCATCTGGCTGTGTTTCTGAGCAGCATTGAGCAGCCACACCTCACTAAGCAGGCATAGCTGGATATCTGCTGAATGATAATAGTTGTGACTAGACACACATGGTTTGGTTACATTTATACCAAATAATAACTTTACTGCCCTCGTTATCTTAGTGTCCCTGGGATAAATTAGAAGGTGAACTGTTTTTGTGAACAGTTCTGAAATAGTTTCAGTCACGAGTCCAGTCAGCAAAGATCAGTTTAGTCTGATTTTATTGATTTTGAATGAGGCGGGTTAGTGTGGTAATGACAACGTGATCAGACAGTCATTTCAGACAGCAGTCTGTGGGGCAGCTGAGCAGTTGTGGGTGGGAACTGGAGACAGCAGCCTTTCTGGTCAGCAGGCTTTCCACAGGCTTTCTGTCACCTGCTTCCTTTTCTTTTCTTTCCCAATCTGCTGCGTTTTCTCCCATCTTTCACTTATCCCTGTCAGCTGAGACTATACTGTGAATTAAATGGCTTCACCAGATTACCTTCTTTCATCCTCTGTTCTTCAGATTTACTTCTCTGTTTACCACACTCCCTCCAGAAAACTGATACCCTGTCTATGTTAAATCTATTCTCCAAATGTTGCTTTCCTTCCAAATTTGTGGGATTAATGCTATTTGGCATATGCTAGACATTAGGCTGAATCACCGCTACCACTCACCACGAACAAACAGGTATTACCACACACCAGCCATCCCTAGTCAGTGCCAGTCCACTACAACCACAGTTAAATTGTACAGAAGTCCCCAGGAGAAATCACAGGTCATTAGGATTATTTTGAAATTGAGTGGTTTTAAATATTTCCATCAGGATGTGCTGCTACTTATCTTCATGGTTGCAGACCTCTCCAGCTGCAGTCCAACATGTTGTTCCAACCACAGCTCAGCTGCTTTCAGACATTGAAGTCTCCACATCTCTGGAGCTTTATCATCCTTATACCTGGTTATACTGTCCCTCTTGCTCTGCCAGCACGTTTGTTCTCTAAGCTGGTTCTGTAAATAGCACCACCATTTTAAAATGTGGTTAGGCTAAGCAAGAAAGATCATTTTGGCAGGTTAGGAAATGACTGCATGTGGAGGTTTAGTTTCCTTCAGCATGCTGGGGAAGAGTAGCAGAAGAGGCAGTAACCCCTTTGAGTGACTTAGCTGCAGCTTGAGCAACACATCCACATGCACCACCCACTATCAGTAACAACACAGGGGTCTACAGGGCCCCATGACTACACGTGACAAGGGCTTGAAAGCATGGCAGTGCCTGTGCCTACTTAGGAGTAAGGGAAATAGCTGAACCTGAGTGTACCTGATTTCTCAAACCAGCAATAGTCTGTTTGCTGTAAGGGCTAGCCTTTGCCAGATGTGCCTGCAGAGACACTCTGGCAGCTTTTGAATAAGGTTTCGATGCAGACAGCTATGAGCAGCTGCCCAGAAAATGTTCGTTGTTTTTTTTTTAAAGTCGGGTATTAGATAATTCTGACAGAGTTTTAGCAATGTAGAGAAAAAATACACCACTTGAATATACCCCAGAAAGCTGGAAAACGAAGGCTGTTTTAATTTCAGAAAATGTGCAGTCGAAGGCACAGACTATTAGCAATGTCCATGCACAGACTGTCATAACTTGTTTTCACCTCCATATAGTTTTTTGCCTTTCCTGTGGGAAAAACTACCTTCAGCACCCAGTGTGCTTAAATTTTTCCACTATTCAGTGGTCTAGAATTTCAAATCTTCACATGTGTTTTCATTAGTTTGGAATGACTTTTCTAGAAGTGGTGACACAAAATAGCCATGAGATGTTTATTGATTAAAGGAAACTTTCATTTGAAATAGTTACATTTCTTTTCCCAAATTATTAAATTAAATATCTACTAGACCTATAAAGTAAGAGTTTTTCTTAATATTTAGATCCAAAGTCTTCCATGATACTTTTAATTCAGTATCAGGATCCGATCCAACCCAGTATGTTTAGCAAATGCGAGAAGAAATCACTATAGGGTATTTCACTACATACCTGCTTTATACAAAATTAATCTTTCCTTTAACCAAATTAAAAATTAAGATGCATACCATAAATGTAAATTTATCAGGGTCAAGCAAATGTGACAAGAATATCCACAAAAGTAAAACTTGTATTTTCAGGTTTATGTGTAAGCATGTTTGTAGACTTAAATTGAGAAAGGGTCTGAAATCTAAGGACTGAGCATAGGTTTTTGAAAATCACTCTTACAGTGTTTCAACAGGGTTCCAAGAAATGGAGACAACCTTTTCACTTTTGGAAGACTGGTTTATAGTTTCTGGCCAGGGATGTGGACACCAAAACCCTGACTGTTGCAGTCTGGCATACGCATCTAATCTTTTCCAAAGAAGTTCTGGTTATAGTGCTGAGCATATGCAATACTTGGGCAGAACTCTATGCCTAAAACAGAGCTGTGAGTGAATGGCAACACTTAATTTCATAGCAAAGAAACACTAATGAGTGAGGTGTTTTACATAACTCCCTCTCCTTGAATTTTAAGAATTTTGCTATGAACTATGAAATAGTGTCACCTCTCATGCAAGCAATTCACAGCAAGGAAGCTTCTCCTGCATGTCAGCATCTGTAAATTTTCTTTTGAAAGTGCAACCGAAATCATGCTTTTTCTTTTAAATAATAGAATAGAGGAGGTGGAACGATCGATTGGGCCATTAGTTCTGTAGTTAAGCTCCAGGATACTCAGTCCCTCTGCATATCTCAGCTCACTGAAGGTAAATAAATGGAGACCTTGTTCTCCCAAAGTAACAGGTCATATAGATAGTAGTAATAGGCTCTAGTGGTGAGTTGATGCCTGAGTACGAGTCACTGGGAAAGGGAGCACTACTGATTTTCTAGGCAGTTACAGAATTCACTTTGGAGGAGGAATGGTGCTGGGCAGTCCCTGCATCACAGCCTGCTTCTGTATTTTATCCCATGGCAGTTTAATCCACAAGAAACTGAGAAAATAGCCAGGACTTTCGGTGCCTTTTGCAAGCTGAGTATTCTAACCACAGGCTCAGGTGTTTTCCTTCTTCTCTAGAAGATCCCTAATACTTTTATGGAAGATGGAAAATCTTTTGTGGGAGGGCTTTGGGTATGCTTTTCTCTTCTTCTATAGCTTTAAAGTCAGGAGAACCTCTTGAAAGACAATATATAGAGCTGAGTATGCTCGGTTTTCAGTAATAAAAGCTCCTGCCATCAAAATAATGAATGAAAGAGGACTTAAGAGGTTGTATACACACAGAGACGCATAAATTCAAGGCACCTGGAAAATTTTTATGGTAAGAGTCTACATACGTCCCTATTTAAGTACAGCAAATATCTAGCTGTGATAAATTCAGTGTTGGACATAGCATTTGGATTTTGCAGAAGCCTTGCTCTAATCCCTGGTTTGAATCCCAGGCATAGAGCGCATGGGAACTCAAACTGTATGTAGTTTTGTTTGTTTTTTTTTTTTTCCTGGAGTATGTGTACCTTTCTTAGGTCATGAGGGGAACACTTTGAGTTGTGGCTGAGCTGTGTTGAAAGAGATCATTTTAACTCTGTTGTGGTACAGTTTGGACTAGAAGATGGCCTTCCACAATGGTATCCAAGAGCAAAGAGATGGACTGTATTTCTAGCCATGAAATTTTGAAAGGAGGAGGGTAGTGAAAGATAACATTAGGCTACACATTTGTGACTATTCATGGATGGAGACATGATGCTTTTTTTGCTTGCTCAGTGAGTAAGATGAACAGACACATAATCCAAGCACCGAGGCTGGGTTCTTCTCAGTTAGACTTATTATCATCTTGAGCATAATATTGCAATACTTAACTTGTTTTGCATCTGGTTTGTCTATCTGTCTGTCTGCGCAGGTTTGTAATAAGAATGCAATGTTTGTAATGTTTGCAATGTTTGTAATAAGATCACACATACTCTGACTATACTCACAGAAGAGTAAACAAATCCCAACAAAGCCAGATATCAAAAGGAGCTTAGTCAAGACAGATCATAGCTTATGTGCTGTAGTCATTCTTTCTGGCTCCATCTCTTCTATTTGAAGAGAATAGTTGCTCATTCCAGCAAGTTTGGTCTATTCAAAGGTCCTAAGGAGAATGAGTCATTTAACCATGTTGCCAGCTGCTGTGATTTTATTAGTGATGCTTGCAATATTTGATGGTTTTCTTAAAACATCATGTACTGGAGTAATGTGGTTGAGTGAAAATCACTAAGTTAATTTTTAAAGGAATTGAGTTTCTTAATTCCTTTAGTCCTCACAATGAGAGAGGAAAGGTTGGAATGAAATAAAAAAAAAAAGAAAAAAAAAAGGAACAAAAGACAAACAAGAATGAAGCCTGTTTTCACAATCTTTTTTTTAAGTTTAAATAGTGAGAGCTGAATGCCAAAAGCTAGCAATACTGCAGTTGTGAAAGGCTTCTAAGTGGCCATTTTCATCTCCATTTGGTCCCAGAGAGGGACCTTTTCTTATACATGTATGTGAGGAAGCTTTTATTATGTGTCTGTAGGAGCCTCACCTGATGTCAATTTAAAGAGACATGTGATTTCTTCAAGTTGGAAACTAATGTGCCATAATTCCCCAAGGTATAAATTAATACAAAATATATGTCTAATATTATAAGGTACTAGGCTCAGAGATCTCAGCCTGAGCAGTAGTATTGAGTTTTTCTGTAATCAAAATATGCAGGCACCTCGAGGGAATGTCTCAAGCTGGCTGATTACCCATTAAAATCTCAGACCTTAGATATAGGCTTATAGAATATATCACCTCACATGAAGAGAGCATTATTTTAAATTTCCTTTATAGATATGGGTCTTGGTTTGTCATGGAGTGAGGAGGGGAGGCAATGGCAACTCCATCTCAGTAGGTTTAGTTCTTCTCACTAGGCATGAATAAATGGGGAAGAGTCTTTCCTGAATTATTATTTACTCAGAATCCTTTTGATAGTTACTGTCTTGCTAAAATCTCAATAATTCTGTATACCTTTTTTCTCCATAAACAGCACAATTTCACTTACTGTTTGATTTCCATACAACTGAAGTTAGATCATTTGGCTTTGCATCTTCCAAATGGGTTCCTGCTACGGCAGAATGAACTCTACTGTTTGGAGCTATGTGGTGTTTGGTTTAGTTGAAGTAAACTCTTACAGAATGAACCCAACGGTATTTCTACTAAGTGTGCCAGTTACAGAGAGATTAAGCGCAGCTGGTCTCAGAAGACCCTCTCCTTGCTCCTGTTCTTCCATAAGTGGCTTTTTATACATTTACTTCTCTATGCTGCCAGTTCCATGCATGATTAATTTTTCTTACTATTTACAGCTCTTTCAGAGGGATTGTCTCTCTCTGACACTTGTTCAGCGTTCAACTTCACGGGGGAAGTGAGAATGTACTTTCAATGAGATACAGCTATGCAACTAATGGTTAGTGTTTGGCCAGCAGCTGAGTCATGAAGCCAAAAACCAGTTGAAACTAAATCAAGCTTACAGGTTTTCATTTTTCTACACTGAAAAAAAATGCAGAAAATAATATTTTGTTCAGGAGGATGTTTCCATTTACTGAATTAGGAAGGTTTGTTTTTTTTTTTAGAGAACTGGAGGAAATAAAAAAGCAAAAGAAGGGCAGATTCACAGAACTGGAAGCAAAGCAAAGACAACCTGACCAAAAGCTCAGTGACAAAAGGACTCAGCTAAGGTGAGCTGTGGTCCTCAGCATCCTCTGATGGTGATCTGTATTCCGAGATCCTTCAGAGGAATGGGTCAGACACTCTCATTGACAGATTTTGTGGGTTAGCAGCTCTGTGGTACCTATGAAATTGCAGTCTTTACCTGGAGCTTTACTTTTGTAGGAATATTTATAGTGTTGTTTTCCTATGCAGATTTTCCTGTGTCTAATATTTAAGTCTACTAGGACACTAGTAGACTTTTTTTCTAGCTACTTATTTCTGGAAAACATATTTATTTGAGATTGTTATCCCATGGCTGGCTAATGGGTTAATAAGCCATTAAACACATTCATATGCAGGCAGTACATTTATAGAAGCCTTTTCTCCTTAGGATCCCAAAATAAAATTGCCTTCGATGACCATAATGCAAGAGATTAAAGGCCTGTTTGTTCAGGATAGATTTGTTTCTTAAATGGATTTTCCTGTCAGTGACTGAGTAACCTGAGAAGTGTCAACCGCTTGTATGCAATATTACCTGTAAGGCTGCTGGTGAGGAGGGATAAACTCCTCATCGCTTTCAATAGAGACTGCATGTTTTTGTAAAAGATCAAATCAACTCAACTGTGAGTTACTGAGTGAAAGGATAAAATTCCTGGGTGAAAATCCATGGCTTTTATATACTTGAGGTCAGACAGGATGGTCACTTTTGAGTTTAAATCTACAAACTGGACTTCATTAAACAATAGTATACCCAATCCAGGCTCTTTCTCTTCTCTTTGGAGATGAACATGATTATGAAAACTTTTTAATTAAGTTTTAGCTGCATCCCAAACCTTACCTAATCCCAAGATTACAGCTGAGGTATGTTCATATGCAGCCACAAGATCTGGAAAATAAAGTCACTCCTGCTTGAAGTCAGAACACTACTGGAACAGTTGAAAGTCAAGAATGTCTAGGTACTGCCTAGGTATTAATGCTTTTTACAGTTAAAGACAAAATATATAACTCTGCCTTCTTTATAGAATATTCTATATAGAAGACAGAAATTTTCCTGTTTGCAAACACCAGCATGCCAATTTTGTGCTTATGAAAAGCTACTCTTACAGATCTAAGCCTGGAGGAAATCGCAGGGGTGTTCTGAATATCAATTTTTAGTCATAATTTTAAAAATAATTGTAGGGTACTACGTCATAGCACAATATACCTAAAATTTTACCTCAGAGAAAAGATTGAACATTAATCTTGGAGGAAATAATCAAGAATAATAGCTTTATCTGAAATTAGATTCATTTTATATGAAATTAGCCTTACTAAATATATATTGGTTCTTGGTGTCGACTGGACTCGTACATAGCTACAAGGTGCAGGAACAAGCAGAGGCTCTTCTTTCTGTAAGGAGTGATGAGGGTTCACGTACAATTTGCCTTTTTACCACCCGCAAGAATATTACACAAGGAGAGGGTCTCCTCCTTTTTGTTGCTGGTATAGATGAATAGGTTAAGGGGCCCATGGCAAAAAAAAAAAAAAAATCTTAATGAAAAAGAATAACATTCTCTAAGGAAATGTAAAACTGAACCAAAAATACTCTAACAGGAAATTACTACATAAACCAATGAAAAATATTGAATTTCAGATGCTTGAAGGAAAAGCAGAGGAGAAAATCTCCATCAGAATTCAAACAGGAGGAAAAGCTGTACCCAGTGACATCTTTAGTGCTAGATCAGTAAATTCTGTTCCATTCCTGACTAAGGAATCAAACTTTTACTGAGGCTCCAGGATATCACCACAGAGGTGACTATCATGACTTGTAAGTTGGAAAATCACTTTTACTCTCTTAAAATCTGGTTTAATTCTTTGAATAGTTTCTTGAAACTCCGTGTAGAAAATGTGCCTTAGAACACACTGTAAAAAATCTGCCTTAGAACAGCACAGAGAGAGTGGCTGGGAAAGTAGCGTGTCAAAAATAAAATAGTTCTGAGAAGGAGATGCCACTGAAGCAAGGATCAATGCCCAGGATTTATGGTGGGTGGTTAGGGCAGTGCCATGAATAGAAAAAAAAACCTGGTTCAGATATACACTGAATTAATATCAAGCAGATATTAATGTATTAATACCAAACAGATCAGGGACCTGTAGCTCGGCCTCCCACAGTTTTAGACCTCCTTCTTTCACTTATATTAGGTGTTGAAAAGAAAACAGATACCTACCACAATCTTGTATTTTAGGAAAAATGTTCATAAGGTTTTTTAAGTCTACTGTGGAACACAAAGGAATCTAACATGTTTCATATTTGCTGCAAGTGGAATCACCATCCTTGATTCAGCTCTTTTTTTTTTGTAATATCCTCTTACTCCTTACCACATAAGAACATTTTTAGGAACTATATTTCTAAATTGCCATCATCATCATTTTTCCCCAGGCATCTGAATCAAGCAAAGGTGGAAGGAAGTGGGAAGAATACCATCTGGGAAACTTTAAGGGTTGAGAGACCAGATTTCCCAGATGTGCACAAAACCTCAAGCTGCATTCATGAACTGTTGTAAGCATGGACTGAGGGTCAAGAACACATCAAACCAAGGTTTTATTCAAGTGGCTTTGAGGTTTGAGGTGAATGTTGCACCACTCTGGTAGCATCCTGAAGGGTGGAGTGTGGGCAAACTGTGAGCAGGATTTATTTGCTCTAAGTGCATTTAATATATTCCTCAACAGACGAATGATTATAGGGCAACTTTACAGCAGGGATGAGTGGTTTTCTATCTTATAAATGCATATATCAATGGAGTATTTGCTGTTGATAGCATTAAGGCATAGAGAATAATAAGAAAAGAAGAAAAATATCATATTATTGTTTTAAATTTCCCGCTGATCTGGTATAAATAAAATGCCATTAATTGTTTGCATAGCAAAGAGTTGTAAAGGCTTAGAGTAGAATGAGTTATTCACGACTCACATAACTTAAAATCTATTATCTAGAAGCTAATTTGAGACCACCAATTTTTTAATTGTGGTTTAGAGAGATTAACATATCTTAAGAAATTGAGTTTAAACAACCCAATATTTAGTCTATTTTGGCCCTTGCATTTATTTTTGTATAAGAACTATCACTGATAGCCTCCAGCTAATCAGAATAATTCACTTCTAAATGTCATAACAGGGTAAGTGAATACCTATAAGTAGTAGATCTGTATGGTAGATATTTCCTATAGAAGACTAATCACTCAGGTATAGTATTTGTATGGAAGACATAAAATCTATTTTTAATTAATATAATGTTATAACAGCCAGAAAAAATATAATTGGAGCAGATAATTCTTTCCTCTACATTTTATTTGTTTTCCATACAACCTCATTTGCACCTTCTGGTCTACAGGCTACATAGAGGAAGTTGAAAATTTTCTAGAAAATTAGGTTTAGCAAAAAAAGATTGTTTTTTTTAATTAAAAAATCTAATGAAAATTTTAAAATAAATGTTCCTCCTATTCAGTTTTATCAGGGAATTTTAAAGTACCTCCATTTCAAAAATTACAGAGTGACATTACCACTACAGAAACACCATGATGAATATATCCTATTAGCATGTCTATTTCTTTTTTCTGGGATGAGTAGACTAGGTTACCCTATTATCTTATATCTTTCCTACGAGTGATAAGTCTCTTTCTCTAGCTCTTCTTTCTGGCTGGTTGCTCCAGTTTTTTCCTGTGTTGCTGAGTTCTATTTTTTTTTTTTAATCTAGAAAATATTTTGAGCTCTTCAAATGAAAGGTTTTATTTGAAAGAAAAATATTATTGCCATTGAGAAATTACTAAATTAAAAAGTCCTTTCCTTTTTGATGATTTCTTCCTTCCTTCCTGAATACAGATTTTATGGCATGTCAAATAGGCCTGGAGGTCACAATGTGAATAATCCAAGACTAGGACTTTGAACTGATTTTGAAAACTAAGAAGCTTGGTAGCTTTTTAACACCTCCTTATTTTACTACGTGCCCCAGCACATCTTAGTGTTGGAGCTATGCAACAAAGAACCCTCTTAATGATCTTTGGAACTTATATCTAAGCAGTTCCTTCCTTCCCCCTCCATACCCCACCTCCCCTTTTATTTTTTTCTTTCTTTTCTGCCAGAAGTCTAATCTTATCATGCTAAAGGCATGGGATGTTCTACACTTTTTGCAACACATCTACAGATATGATCAAATCTCACTACCCTTGTTCTCTGCACTGACGGTCTTTTCTTCTACTCTTCCCCCTAACTGCACACCCCACGTGGCCCCCGGCTCACTATTGACATCCCCAGTGCTCAGATCACACCTGGGACGCTCTCGCCGACCTCTTTCAAGATTTCTGGGGAGAGATAAAAACGCGTTTGTCCCTTGAGTGAAACAGGAAGTTCAGCAAGTCAAAACATTGCTTCTGTGGATCTGGTTGGGGTTATCCATTTGTCAGGAGTGCATGTTTTTACCTGTATCAGCATTAAGGAAGGCAGGAGGTCTAAGGCATCCGACCACATCATTGTGATAAAGGAAGGGAAGCAGAACTTGCCAGCAGCATACCTCAGCCAGGAGATGAAACGGGTGAGCTCCTGCAGCACACAGGAGCAGGGTGCAACACTGTGCAACACTTAACACTTTCAGGGGTTCAGGGTGAAAACAGAAAAATATATTTTAGATGGCAATCAAATAATGGAAGGACTGAAGAATAAAATAGTTGCCTACATCACCTTGTTTAGAGCTGTCTGTAAGTCCTCTGACAATACTGTTGTCTCTAAAAACCCTTATGATGGCTTTCAGTTTTTTCCCCAACTTTTTGTGCTGTTGACACCTGCTGACAAATGCTGGAGCAGAGTGCAGTCATGAAACATCATTTATTTTAATTTATCTGTTTCCATATAAAAGTTAAGAAAGAAACCAAATATGAGCCTGGCAGTCTGTATAGATGTGACTTTGGGCCAGACTTAGTATTTTGGTATAAACACTAAAAGTCTTTCAAAAAATAATATCCTGTGGCTTTTGCACTTCCATTATATTAAACAGATTTTCTTTACTCACAGTGGGATTTCAAATTAATTTGTAATTATACACACAATGAGGGGATGAGAAAGAAATGACCTAATTATAGACCAAAAAGATGCCCTACAGCTATCATCCAATTACTCCAACCATCTGAGCTCTTAAGCAAAATGATGGGCTTAATCCTCTCTTGGTCACATCTAGTTGTAATTTGCCACTGGAAGCTATAATTTCACTTTAAATATTCATTCACATAATATAAAACTCTGTGCTGATGTTACTTAGGATGGAAACAGATAATGAGAATGGGTCACAATCACAGACATCCTTCTAGACTTTGGTCTCCACGAACTATGTGACCATTGGGTGACAGAGAAAATCACAGTTTTTCTGCTGTGTCCCCCAAATGGTACTAATTTGCTATAATTAGGCAGATAGAAAGCTTTTAAACTAATGGAAAGATCACAAATACCCACTAACAAATGCAACCTATCTCCCAGTTTCAACCTTCCCTTTCAACATAGGATGAAGAGTTCATGAAGAGCTACAGTAATGTGTGGGTTAAGAAGCAGCTTTCCAATTGAACAAATTTTTACCTCTGTTCTTTATGCAATATACTCATTTTATATTAATAGTGTTTTCACTAAAATCTTGCAGTAGAGCAGGAAGATTAAGATGAAGGAAGGGGCATGGTACAGAAGAGGTTAGCTCTCTAGAAAGCATTTTTCTTTTTCAGTTCATTTAGAGTTGCATAAACTATTTACACTTAATCTGAAATTATATCTTCTTAGGTTTTCAGAAAATTAAAGGAACCCAAAACCAAACTGTAAGTGAATTCTAGCCGAAACTATTGTGTTAAATAACAGACAACTAGATAGCAATGAGGGGGTGTATAACATGGGGTGGGGTGAAGCAAATTTCACTAACATTTTAGTGAAAGAAGAAGAGGAGAAAGAGCTAGTAGTCTCACAGCCCAGTCATGATGGAATTCGCATAAAGTTTTGGTGAATTATACTCAAATATTTATTTCTCCTCACTCTCCCCAAAACAATGAATTCTGAGGATATCTTTCTGTACCTGTGTGGAAGTTGTAACCTTCTACAGGGACAAAAATGTTGTTTGTACCTAGGAAAAAAAGCCAAGCGGTCTCTTGGTCATGTGAATTGTCAAGCTATTGTACATAATTAACTTCCTGCTCCATTAGTTGTTTGTATAAAATGAATTGGCTGCAGTGGGTGAGATACAGAGAAATTTACTCTAGAAAACAGTCTATTTTTCAGTTAAAACTGACCTGTAGGCTGGCAGACCTTGTGTACAGTTAAAAACTTAGTAGTTACTTGTAATCACTGCCTTACCCTGTGTTTTTGGACTGCTCTTTTGCAGTTGTGTGTTTAAAAGTCTGGGGGGGATTACTCCTCAGGTGGAAAGACTGATGGTGGAGTCATCTCTCTTTGAGGCAACTCTGTTTATAAGAAAGTTTAAAGCCCTGTTTCTTTGAACAAAGGTGAAATCAGAAAGCCCAAGACAGTTTACCACCTTCTAGCACGAAGGTACTTTCCAGACAGCCTCTTTCAGCATCTTTCCATAGATGCAGAGGTACAGCCAATATGACCATCTTCTCTCCAGAGGCTTTCAGGAAACAAGCAGAAAGAAATATCCATGTGCCTTTCCTGGTCTGGCTTCAGCTAGAAGGTGGATCTGAAACTCGTGCTTAGGCCAAGAGAAATCAGGGCTCCTGCAGAGGTGCGGAGCAGGGTGGCATTTCCAGAACTATCTCCTTCTCAGGGCTCCAGAGGTGAATTGCTCTAGTTTCACACACTGATTGAACTTTTTCATGAAAGACTTCAGAGCTGTCTTGTTGCTTTCCAACCTAAGATTTTTAGGGAAAAGTAAGATCAGGAAGGAGAGAAAAATACTTTTGCTACAGCAAATGCTACAACTGGAAGAAAACACAATCTTTTAGGAATGCAAACTCTTCCTTAGCAACTTGTTTGCCTTATAAACCCTATATATTCCTGGGCCATTGTGGCTGCAACCACATCCATCTTACATATCTTCTCATGGCCAAAAAAATATTTGGTGAAGAGAATTAAAATTACTGCTGGCTCTGGCTTTGCTTTGGCTGAAAATATGTGTCTGTGTTTTGAATTTTTAGACTGAAGTTACTGGGCTCCCTTATAGATGTAGCTAAAAACATGACAGATGGTTGCCTTTAATGTAGAATAGTACTTGTAGGAGTTTAAACTCGAATCCAGGCTACCAGAGTTCAAAATTTTTCTTCAGAGCTGAGACTTCTGTTTTTCATTAGTAGATTTTCTCACTCTCACTAGAATTGCCATTGCTCCATAATTTGCTGAAGTTAGTTATGCTCTATTGCTTTTGTAACACCTCTCTCCTATAAACATGTATTTCTGTTTGGGCTTGAAGAAAATTGATTTCCTAAGCAAAAGGATATCACTAAAATGTGCCAGAAAGAAACAGTTGAATACAGTCTTTGCTTCTTCAGAGGCATGCTTTGAGAAGGGTTACACCAGGCCTTTCCTGCAGTAGTTTTTTTTTAATCCACTAAAAATTCCTTTTCTCCATTGCTGTTACTCATGTGAACCGCCCAGTTGATTTCAAAGTAACGTCTTGCATATGATAAAAGTTATTTGTGCAGTGAAGTGATTTAAATTACTTGTATGAAGAGTGCTGTGGTTTTGTCCCTTTCTGTGAATTCTGAAATGGATATGCCTTAACACTAACTATTTCATTTGATACATGCTAAGATTGTCACCCTGTAATATTTCAGATAGATTCTCTGTTTACGTTAGTGTTTTTTCATTCTCTCTGCCTTTTGAAAGGTATACCTATATAAGTCTGCCATCTGCCTATAATTTTTCTTCTTGATAAGATATATGAAGAATTTATTTAAATCTTCCAGCACTTTCTGCCTCATCTCTTAAAAAGTGATACTCTTTAGGCATTACTGTGTTTATCACTCACCTTTTGTTCTTATATTTTTGAAAGCATTTTCCGTGATTTCATAATCTTCTGTAATGTCTTTATTTTGCTCTTATCTGGTAGTTAGCCTGTAATTTATTTATTTATTTATTTTCTTTAAATCTCTATTAATCCTTTGTGATTGCTTTTCTAATATTTCTTCTGCATCACTGCTAACCATTTACTGCTCTTGAATGCTTAGAATTAGGTGTAATGAAATTCTGAGTATAGTTGATGTATGTTCAACATGTATTTTTAGCTCACTTTATACCCTCTTTACTGTAGTATGCATTGCTATGGTATGCTACAACGTAGCTCCAGCTGTAAATTGCTAGCTATGCCCTGTTCGGAAGCAAAGTCTACCTCTATTTTTGCAATAATGATTTGCATTTATGATAACAATTAAAAACTGTTTAAACAGTTTGCTTTTCATATTCAATTCCGTATTCTTGCAGGAAAGCAAAGAAAACCAATTCCTGACTCTGAGGGTCCATTTATTCTCTTTATTAAAACTATTTGAATGCCATATTTGCGGTTTGATTTTGTTTTGTTTTGTTGGGTTTTTTTTGTTTCTTTTTTGTTTTGTTTTGTTTTTAATTCCTGTGTGTTGTCACTGCAGAGATAACGGAAAATAAAGTTTTTTTACAAACTTGCTTGTATATTCTAATATTCACAGGCTACCCTTGATATAATTCTTTGGCTTGTCAAAACCATAAATAGAGTCTGAAATGGTCTCTTGTTCAAATAGTGACAGATGAAATTAAGTTGTTCAGTGGGTTAGTACAAACCCAGATTTACTGCATGGAGCAGCACACCTAGTGTAGGACATTTTGCATGCTGGTACAAAGGACACTTCAAAATTGGTCACATATCTATCCCTAAAGGTGATCAGCACCAGGAGAGCATAGCTCTTGCTATGACACCAAAAGAAAGAACAAAACTGCAGATTAAATAATGTAGGAGAGAAATTGAGTGTCTTTAAAGTATTTCAAACTGAGGATTCGCCTGAAACCAGCTGATATGGTGAAAAATTGTTCAGCTCCAAAACTGTGGGAGAAAAAATATTGCAAACCAAATGTATAGGACACAATTTAAAGACGTGGTTAATGTAAAGATCCTGATTTTAAGATAGAAAATAGTAAAATAAAAGGGGAAATATATATAGCAGGTTATGTTTCTCTGACTTTTTTTTTCCATAACACTTTATTTTTATAAGAGCAGGAATGTGCTTGTGAAACTTCCTGAATTTTTTTGGTCTTATGTATATTTGAGCATTATCATTTTTTATTTCTTGGGTTTCCAATCTTTCTGCACTATTTCTTTAGTCTTAAAACAGAAATGGAAAAGGAGCACAAACTTATATTTCAAAATGTTATGTTTATTCTATTTATGAAAGACTTAAAAACACCGAATGCTAGCATTTTGTTTTAATTAAGTGGTCTGGCTTGCTGTCATTTATTACATAAACAGGTTCACAGGTTGCAAAAGAAAAGAAAGAAGATAAAGGCAGTATCTTACATATAGAGATAGATTGCTGATTGTCGCAGTTGTTAGAATAGTTAGATCCAACAGAAGTAATAGGGAAACCCACATATTATGTATACAAACATCTGACTGAATCCTGAACTATGTTGCACTGCCGATTGCTTTATCATGTGCAGAATTCATAGTCTTACAGTGTTGAGGGGAAAAAACCTTTTTCTTGTAGGAAAATATTTTACGAGGAAAATAAGGCCTACCAGCCTGTGCTGAGCTTATTCCCTGCTGTTCACAGGCATGACTTGAGGGTCTTTCACTGTGTTGCTGCAGTTCTCTCAGAAGCTCAGTGATCTTTCAGAAGCTCTTCCAAGGAAGTGCTGCATTGACCCTGAGCTGCACAGAGCAGGTAGCATTACTTCTTGAGTCTTGTGGTCATGTGGTGACTTTTCCAGTGTCTCTGTGCTTCCAAGAGCACAGCCCTGTAGAGAAGCCTCTTCCAAACTGCTGAGGTTGGAATGAGGTGGCTCTGCTAATTGGAGACAGTGAACATTCGTTCACTCATTACAAGACATCTGTAAATGTTTTGTGGATCACTTCCAATTAGAATTTTCATGCTTGCTGGTTAAGAAAAAAAATGTTTGACAGAAGCTTCTGGGAGGTAAATATTTCCCTAAGGAACAATGTGTTATCTTAAGAAGGAAAGCCTATTTTAATTTTTTTGGAGGAACTGATTAAAACCTGCAGTTTTTTGATCATGGTGCTTTTTACAAGAAATTTATCAGTTTACTGGGTCTTCTTTAGGAGTTAAGAAAATGAACAAGTATTTATAATTCCCATCCTCTTAAGACCTTCGATTTATCAAAAGTATCTCACGTGGCAGGTTTAATCATCTTTCTTCCAATTAAGAAACAGACTTTCCCAAAGGCAGTGTCTTAATTTTACCTTAACCCTGTAATTATATTGTGTGTAAATTCTGACTCTGATGCTAACTTCTCAAGTACTCTGTTCCTTGAGAGAATGATCTAATGCCTTGGGGGTCTTGATATCTAATTACTGAGTACTTTCCCATCTCTGCATTGTCTAGACTGCAGTTAGACACAGAGATGCACAGAATCATAGAATCATAGAATAGTTAGGGTTGGAAAGGTCCTTAAGATCATCAAGTTCCAGCCCCCCTGCCATGGGCAGGGACACCTCACACTAAACCGTCTCACCCAAGGCCTCGTGCAACCTGGTCTTGAACACTGCCAGGGATGGAGCATTCACAACCTCCCTGGGCAACCCATTCCAGTGCCTCACCACCCGAACAGGAAAGAATTTCCTCCTTATATCCAATCTAAACTTCCCCTGTTTAAGTTTTAACCCATTACCCCTTGTCCTGTCACTGCAGTCCCTAATGAAGAGTGCCTCCCCAGCATCCCTGTAAGCCCCCTTCAGATACTGGAAGGCTGCTATGAGGTCTCCACGCAGCCTTCTCTTCTCCAGGCTGAACAGCCCCAACTTTCTCAGCCTGTCTTCATATGGGAGGTGCTCCAGTCCCCTGATCATCCTCGTGGCCCTTCTCTGGACTTGTTCCAACAGTTCCATGTCCTTTTTATGTTGAGGACACCAGAACTGCACACAATACTCCAGGTGAGGTCTCATGGAAGCAGAGTAGAGGGGCAGGATCACCTCCTTCGACCTGCTGGTCACGCTCCTTTTGATGCAGCCCAGGATACAGTTGCCTTTCTGGGCTGCAAGCATCTGACACCAAAAACCCTGGAAGATCCCCAGATAAATACAGCCTGATTTGGAGGAAGAACTATTTTATGTTATAAAGTAGTGAACTTCCTTTGGTCCTCTCAAGAAATGTGGTGTGAAGATGACACGGCCGGGATTCCTCTGACTAGATACAAAAATCTTTGTATGTAGACCCCTGATAGTATACATTCATATTCTGAATGTTGGGTTCTGAATGTTTAGACTGTCTTCATAGCCACTGTAGTCAACCCTGTGATTCATCTCATTCTGAGGTAGCAATTTAAAACATGATAGTTGGGGAGAATCTGAATGTTAGGTGAAATAAACACCATCCTGAATTTTAGTGAAGTTACATTGTGTTGCACTATGAAAATTCAACTTTTGATATACATCAGTTTTATTTGTGCATGTTTGCTATATACTAAAACTTGCAGGAAAGCATGAAATATTATTAATAGTAATTATTGTTGTTTATATAAAATGTTGTTATATTTTCTTGACATTTCCCTCATGAGCCTAAATAAATTTAAAATTATTAACTTCTTAAAGCAAAGGATCAGGAAGAATGAACAAAAGGTTTTTTATATTGGAGACCATTCAAAGAGGGCTAATATGCATGATTAAGGAGTGTAGAGAAACTGATTTATAAAGAAAGATTAAGGGAGCAAAATATGCATACTCAAGTCAACTAAGTGATGCATACAAAAGAACATGATAACTGTCTTCAAATATGTGATGCATGTAAATACCAAGAATAGAGAGGAAATGAATATTTGGGTAAATTTCCATGGGGAAAATATTTTGACATTAAAGACAGTTATTGTCTTGCTTTGATGTTGCCAGCTATATGCCAGCTATATGCTGCAAGAGAGCTAGAGCTTAAAGGTAAGATTAACACATTGTAAGAAGCATGAAACTGAAAGTATCCTACAGAAATTATTAAAAAGCACTCTAGGTTTAAATACTGAATGGTAAGAGCTGCGTGACCTTTTGAACCACCATATCAAATACTACAGAATGACACACTCAGAATTAAATTGATGAGGGATTCTAGTTTTTGTGATTGCTTTTTTTTTTTCTTTTCCCACAAGAAAATGAAATTTACCATTGTGAAAGATCTTGGCAGGTTAAATGATCAGCTCACTGACCTAAAAAGACAAACCAGTTCTTTTTCATGTATAAATTGGATGCTCTGCAAGTATCTGAGTAAGTGCTGGCCAAAAAATGGTTTACTTATGAACTGCTGCGTGTCTTGACACATTATACAGCTTTTAATAATTAAGTAAAAGGAAGCTCTGTATCAAGAAAGTTACCATCATATAGGAAATATAAATTATGTGTTTCAGTGCTGTGCACAGATTTCACTGACATGGGCATGACTGGTACTTCTGTTGCCCAGATTAACTGAGCTGGTCAATTATCAGGATTATATGGCTGGCAGAAAGGATCCACAGAGAAGCTTACTAGACTGAAACTGAATTGGGATAAAAGACTATTTGTAGAGCCATGCACCTGGATTTACTGCAGGGAAGAAAAAGAAGCTGTGTTCAGGGTGGTGTATAAGCCTTTACTTTGTGAGACATGATGGTGGCTGTATAGCTGTGCAGAGCCCAAGCCCTGCCCTTTGCCAAAGGATATGTCTAGTCCTGTGGTAGAAATTTGTTTAAAAGAGTTGACTGAAGAATCTTTCTTCTTTAGTCATTTGTACAGTTTGTCAGAACAGGATTCAAGTATTGTCAATCATCTTGAAATCTAACTAGTTTATAGCTTGTGCTCTGAACCTACCCATTCTTTTGATCTTTTTGCCTTAAGAATGCAACTGCATGAGAAATACATTAATAAACTTTAAAGAGAATGATACATGTCAGAAAGTCTTTCTGGAAAAAAAAAATAAAAAATCCACAAAAAATCCAGAAGTATTCCACGTGACACCAATGAAAAAAGAACACTGTTTTGGAACTTCTTCATAAGCAATGCAGAAGCAGTATCAGACATGGGAGACCTATCTGCATACTTTTACATTTCACAAGTCAGCGACAGATTAGGGTCAATAAAACTACTTAACTAAAATAGAACACGGCTAGGTTTCAGGTGCCACATCGAAATGGTGACTTCAAAACCTTGCATTCATTTGCTGTCTGACCTCAGTGTCATTTAAAAATAATTGACTTCCCTGTTTGTCTGAAGCTTCTCCAGGGTATGTGATATTCTGGCCATTCTCAGAAAGGCTAGCCAGGCAGGTAGAGCCATCTAATTTAAGCACTCTGGGGATCCTGAAGATAAGTGAGGTGCCTTGTTTATAGCTGAGACCTGGGAAGTGTTCTCAGACCCACATAATTTAATAGGCTGAGAGAGTTGGGGTAGTACAGCCTGGAGAATGGAAGGCTCTGGGGAGATCTTGTTGCTGCCTTTCAATATATAAAAAGGGACTGTAAAAAAGATGGAAAAAGAGTTGCCCTGTAGTGACAGGACAAGGGACAATGTTTTTAATCTGAAAGGTGGTAGATTTAGATTGGATATAAGGAAAAAAATTTTTACAATGGGTGTGGTGAGGCACTGGAACAGGTCCAGAGAATTTGTGGATGCCTCATTATAGGAAGTGTTTAAAGTAAGGACAAAAAGGGCTTTCAGCAACCAGATCTGATGAAAGATGTTTTCTGCTCATGTCAGGGGGGTTGGATTAGATGACCTTTGAAGGTCCCTTCCAACCCAAACTATTCTATGAATATGTTCCAATAAAGCTGGGAATGTTTCAGAGGTAGACTTGTTTGTTTGTTTATTTGTTTGTTAAATATTGGCTTTGATCTCGGGCATTTAAACCTCTCATTTCTGAGTAAACAGCTTACCCCAGGGTCCCAGCCTAGCCTATATAGTTGGGCAGGTGGTGTGCACTGCAGCTGCAAAAATTGTTAAGATTCGTGGAGACAGATAAGAAAGAAACTGTATGGAGCAAGCTGTTTTCTAGCCTTTGTTTTTGCCCCAGAAACCTTTAATATCTGTTTTTCATTAAATTGTAGAACTTGGAATAATCCTATGTAGCATTGTTACCACATTATCTTAGTCAGTTTTACAAAAAGCTTGAACCTTTGGAGAACAGCTGAATGTCCTGTGTATTCGAACAACCATAGTTTTCAGTTGTGACACTGAGTGCCTAAGCTCCATAAGGTGACATTATTTGAACTTCACTATTGTGAGTTAGGGTTAGACGCCTCTGCAGTGTTTGGTCTTTTCCTTTGAGTCAGTGGCCTCAGATACTTAAGCTGTGTTTTCCATAACAGATATTTAATCTTGGGTTAGGATTCTAATTTGTGGGCTAGATGCCTGAAATCTAGGCAGATATTTCATTGCATGGATCTACGAGTCCCTCTTGATCTTCCTGTAGGCAGCAAGGTCCCTTGTTGGAGCATTTGGAAACTGCTGAGAATTTTTGCTGCAGTTGTAGTACCTTCTGTCCTCCTGACATTTTTGAAGATCATTGAGATTTACCAGGTAATTCCTGAAAACAGAATCTGGACCTCAGTATCCACATCAGAACATGGCTGAAGATTAGAAATATGCTTAAATCATAAAGCTTCCAGGAGCTGAAATCTAGAGACTTCATTCACTTCCATCTTTAATGATGAAATAGAAGCCAGAAGCAGCAGGGCTTCTGTTCTAAATCTCAGACTAAGAATGTGGTCTTGGCAGTTAGACCAATACCATTTGTATATATTTATAAACAATGAGAATATTGATAGTGAAATAATTATGAATACATAAATGTAGTACACTAGGAAGCCCTGTTTATATGCATTTTTTAGTTTATAACCATACTTTTAAGAATTTCCTGTCTTTTGTTTTAGTCAGACGCAGGACTATTTTAATGCAGTTTTATTTGTGTGTTCTGTTTCCTCCACATTTTTGTTTGAGCAGAAGAGGATGGGGATGAAAAAGCAGTCTCCAAGAAAGGTTTACAAAGTTTATGATGCTAGGCTGTGGCAATTCCCGTCTGTGCACTTAAGGCAATCATAAAAATGCATACACTATATTTTGAAATGCTATTATGACTTTTTATGTAAACAGATGATGATAAAACATTGTGATTCATTATTCTAACACAATACATGATAGTTGTTTCTTTGCAGACACTATGCATTTGTGTTGTGGGCTTTATTTACAGGATTCATTGTAAAATCTTCACAAGGGTACTTACTGTATCTTCCTATCATCACATTTTAAAAATAATGATCTCAGCCTCTGACCATGTAAACTTTGAAACAAAACAGTAGTCCAATTGTCTTTTTGTGTAAACAAGCCTTGTTTACAAGGTTAGGCCTTCACCAGTAAACCTTGTTTTAATATACATTATGATTACACAGATTTTCAGGCTATACATGTGAAATCACAGGCAATGCTGGTTACAAAACATCTAAACCAAACAAGATAATTGATTTGATGCAAAACCTTAATAACCACTGCCATTACCACTTTGTTCTTGTATTCTGGGTAGGGAATCTGCTTTCAGGTATCTTCTTCTGGAATTTTATTCTCTCCTGCTTGTAGATGCTGAATCCATAAGCAACTGCTGTAAGGGAAGAAGAGAGACTCTTTGGTGGTTCTCAAGAGAGTCCACCCGGTTGTGTCCCAGATTCAGGGTCTGTGACTCTTGAGTAAGATTCGCTGTCACCAACTGAACCGAAAATTTAGGTGTATGCCTCTGGAGTACCTATATGTGGATTAAATCTCATTCAGGGTTTAGATAGGTTATTGAAACACATGACCAGTTGAAATCTCCTAGGATACCTGTTTTGCCTTTGGATGCCAAGCCAGGAAATCTCAAAAGGAGTCCTCTGTTCTCTCTGTCAGCTTTATGTGTGCCTCAGATGTCACTAGAATGTAATTTTAGACAAAAGTATCAATCTGAGAGTTAACAAGAGTGTAGAGAAATGCTTGGCTTGCCAAGAGTGGACATCCATATGTGGTCAGCACAAACCTGGAGAAAGGACAACGGCGGCTCAGTAAGACATAAACCTTGCATACTTGCAGTTATCTCAGATGTCTAGGTAAGACAGACAGGAATTTCTTGGAGTCTTCCTGATCTTCAATATTTCACTCTAATTTCTATCTGATCCTATCAATATTTAATTTTCTGTCATTAAATTTTTCCATAAGGGAGTTTCTAGGCATGCACAGAACTGTCCATGACTGCAGACATTTGGAACAGAGGAGGACTGTGGTATCTCAACATTTTTTCAGTACTTTTGCAATAAGATGATCTCCTCTATGCTGTGAAAGGACTCTCCAAACCTCAAGGTTTCAGCTGCTCTTAGTGTCTCACTGTACAGTTAAGTCCTCATAGGGAAACAAAGGGTATAGTCTCTCAGAAACAGACTTACGGATGACACGGTTAGAGACATTCAGTCTCAGTCTTAGCGCAGGAGAAAAAAAAAGTGTGTCCTTGCAAAATGGAATAGCTTTAGCAGGAGGGCGGCTGCCACTGGTGAAATTTTGATACCAGATGGTTCAAGGTATATTATTAGCATATATGGTGGGACTCCTTGGCAAAAGAGGGCATAGAAGAAAAGATGCTCAGAGTCTCTATTTCTGCTTTCCTGAAAGAAATGTCAGACTCCCAAGGGTACATTGAGCTCTTATATCTTCTCTATGTGCCCTGCTCATGGGCTCTGATAGAAGCTTAGGTGCTGAAACAGGACTTAGGAACATAACTTTGGCTGGATTTGGAATTCTTAGCTTACTTTCTGGGCAGAAGTCATAAAATCAGAGAAAAGCAGTTAGTGGCATTTCTTTGACTTTTCTAGATTTCATCTCATTAGCACTTATGACAGTACAAATTCTGTGGGAACAGAGAGAATGGGCCTGCTTGTTCAAGCAGAACTGACACAAATACACTAAGTAATTTTTGGGCTAGGAATGGCCAGTGCCACCCCAGGCAAGGGACCATGAACAGCTCGTGAGCCACTGGCCATGTAGAAATGTCAGTGCAATATTTTCTAACATACCTTAATGAGCTTTATAGAAGAGAAATGAAAAACTTCTTTCCCCGTCTCTGTTCCCCCCAAAATGTCTAAACAGAAGTTGATAATTTCATAAGTATTTTAGACTTGCATATTGCTTTTCCCAGCTTTTTCCTTTTCTCTATATGAGGTTATAAACACATTTAAAACCACATTTAAGTACTGTAAACATCTCCATGTGGTTATTTTTGCTAATCAACTTACAGTGATATGATCTTGTGAACATTTTCATGTTCTCCTGTACTCATGTTCTGTATTCCTGAAAGAAAAATCAGTATTTATTTCTACAGCAAAGAGAGTGGTTCTGATATGTATGGTTTGGGTATCTAAAAAGGTTATCCAATGCACTGTAAAGACAGGGAATCAATAACATATCCGTGTCCCTGCCCATCGCAGGGGGGTTGGAACTAGATGATCTTAAGGTCCTTTCCAACCCTAACGATTCTGTTATTCTATGATTCTATGTTAGCATTATAAGTGATAACAAAAAAAATGCAAGAAAAGAGTTCTGGGTTCAGAAGGATAGATTTGTATTTACATGCACTTCAACAGTTGTTTTGAGATTAATTCAGAACACCCAGTTATATGTACAATTTAAATTAAAATAGGGGTTTCTCATATTTTAACACAGGACGAAGAAGAAAATTTTTTTTTTTTATATGCACATGCACATGCACACAGACATACAAAAGGACACAAACCATTTTGCAGAATGAAGGGAAACTGAAGTTTTCTTTCAGTCCGATTAGGTGAATTCAGTGTGGTTATGTTGTTGTAGTCCTCGGGGCTCTAATTGCACATAAAAACTTCCAAACCATAACACATGTGGTATTCCCATCCAAAACAAAAGGAGAATTATTAAAATGTGGTGGGATTTCATGTAATATTGGCAGATAGCTTAGATGGTAATAATTTAGCAGTCACACCATGAAATTAAAATATACATTTACTTGGTGCCATTCTTCAGACCAACAGCAGACAGTTACATTTTTTTCTTTTTTTAATGAGAACAAGGAGATTTAATTACTTAAGTTTAACTAGAAAAGCCTTTCCATTCTTGATGACAAAGGCAAAAATGCAGGCACAAGTTTGCAGATATTTTGTGAGCGTTCTTTCCATATTCTCCATAGCTCTGCTTTAAGGCATCCAGCTTTCTGAAGGCCGTGAACCACCACAGAGACTATTCCACAGATTCCAAGCAATGTGTGTGGATTGCAGCTGCCCATAAATAATTATTTTGAAAGGCAAGTATTATGGCTGCTATAAACATTTCAAGTAAGTTGCCAAAATCTTCAGTATGGTGCCTTTCTGCGCAAAATGTATACAAATTATACTACTATTTCTTCCCACAAATTCTTCCCATTTGCAACAATTCTATCTGTATTGTGTTACTGTCTATAAAATGAATGCTAAAGAAGTGAGCCGTAACTTGCCAGACACAAACTACAAGATACATTTGATTTATGTTGCCATGAGGTCTGGTAGGACAGAATTACCAAGTTTGGATCCAGAAACATATTTTATCCTGACAGTTTAGAGAAACTTGTAGCTAGAATGCTATCCTGAGGCTACATATGTGTCTAACAAGTTATATATAAGTAATTAAAATAAGCGTCATCTACACTTGGTCAGACCAGGAAGTAAAGATACAGATGAAGGCCTCTTTTATGTCCTGGCAGAGTGGTTTGGTAAGGGTTGCTCTATGCAAGTTGGTAGGAGGGGAACAGAGAATGAGGCATAGACAGGTAGCAAACTCATGTACTAGAGACAAGGAAAACCACAGATGTGGGAAAATTAAGGCAAAAAAGGAAATTAATTCTAGGGTAGTATTACATCATAAATGTGCTTTTGCTTAATTAACAAGGGAGCTTTTAAAATATTTTTCACTGGATTTGACATTTGCTCCTTTAAGAAAGAGTAAGCAGTAGGTGCGTCTAGATTTTCTTATCTCAGTATTTTTGGGGTGCATTATTAAAGCGCAGGACTACATCTCCACCTTTACTGCCTGCATGATGACTCTGAAACAGTAGATCTAGAGTTCAGTGCAGTGGAAATTATCCATATCTCTTTGTGCTTTATAATCCTCCAATGATCTAAATTTAAGGGCTAAACACAATTCTCAGGGGTGGGAAGAAGAAGAGAAGGAAAAATCCTCCTACAACCAACCTTTTTGTATTTACACTCGAAATGGAAAATACAGATGTTGCAGAAGTACACATCTGGGACATTGTTTCCATATTTTTGACAGAGACTAATTTTCCCTGTTTTTCAGCTAAGTGGCTTAAAATCAACTTCTTCCCCCTGCCTGAAACTCTCGGAGTTTTTGAAATAAAATCATGTGAATACATTTGCTGATCTTGCAGACTCTGCTGTTGTACTTATTTCCTTTCTCTTCTCCCCAGAAGCTTTGCAGGATTCTTGTCTGGGTTATAGGGTTTAGGCTATTTTCTTCTTTCACCACTGTTCTAATGCTCCATTTGCAAAGTGTTTAGATTATAGCAGACGCGAACTTCCTCTGTCTCAGAGCCAGCCATGAATCAGGCTGAGAGCTGGGACCACTGGCTGTCAGAGGACCTTGAAAAGCTGCAGCTTTAAAATAACAAGTGTTTGACAGCTCTGCTTACAAAACAGCAGATTGGGCTATATTGTAATATGTAGCTACAGATGACATAATAACTAGGGACTTAAAGTTATTTAGTCTTTTTCCTCTCACCATAATTTCCAATAAATAAATCTCTCTGGGACAGGAGGTCTGGTGAGTTGTACAATGTTTGCATTTTCCTCACCACAGCTTGTCCCTTCTCTTCTCTATTTTAAACATTAAAAAAACACCCTCAGTGCTGGTAATCATGGTTCTATAACATTTCCTGTTGAAAGAGACAGACTAATGTAAAGATAAATACAGACACTTTTGGGTTTTACTATTAGTCAAGGTATTCATTATAAGTCTTTCCATCAAAATCTCTTTAGAAACTTCTTAATGGATAGAGCCTAATATTGTGTAGCTGGAGTAGAAATCAAGCAATTATTTTTTTTTAAATTTAAATGGTGCTTTTGAAAAAGAGCTATGCTTACAGTATTCCTGTGAATTTTAATTTTCAAAATCAGTGGTCAGAGGTTGCATAAGTGTGGATTTGTGTGCACTGAAAAAAACCCTGAAGTGAATAAAATGTGGCTACTGGAATGTTCATCTTTCTCCAGACACAGAAAATGAGGGAATGAATGAAAGAATGAGTTTAAATTAACAGATTTGCTAAAAGAGATCTAGCTATTTTTGCTGCTTTCCCTTCTCAATGAAAAAAGTAAGAAATGCCAACATTTTATTGATCAAATTTTCCCTTTACTAATATTTAGTCTTTCAAAGAAACCCATGGGATATGATTGCTTAATTTCCATTAGACATTCAAATCCCTTTGCTTTTGAAATTCCATGTCTAATTCCTACTTCTTTTTAACTTAAAGCCCTTGATTCTTCAGAGTCTCTTTACACTAATTTTTACTGTAACCTTAAAATAGATACATGGAAGTTTAAGGACATGTTTTACAGGTAAATCTGCTAGAGTCTAGGCTTTAAAGTATTTATACTTGAACATGAATTTTCTTCATTGTCTTCTCTGGAAAGCAGGACACTGGGTACAATAGATTACACCCAGAAAGTCTGCATTGCATAATACAAGCATGGCCTAATTTTAACTTCAGCTATCTTCAGCTGAGTTCATCATCTTAGGCTCCATCTGTAGTCTATGAAGAGAAACAGGCCTTATTAGGGCATGGTTTCTCTGACCTATTTTAAGTGTGTACTTTAAGATGACATGAATCACAACCTGAACTCCACTGTCTACACTGAATAGATCTCCATTGACTGTCAAGGGAACCCAGGGTGATTAATTGTGTTGACATCTACACTGAGCCAGATTATTTCTACTCTTAAAGCTGAAGTGTCCTTAAAGTCTATGAGAATATTTAGCCTTGAACTGAACATTTTCAGTTTCTCATTGTCGCTAATATTGAAATGGGCATTTTGAGATACTAGTTGATACTTTCAGAAGAACCACAGTGAATCATATGGTTTAGGCCCCATCTCTCAGCATTTGTAGAGTTGATATAGAACAAGAAAACAAGTCTTGGGGTTCTGAGGCCTGTGTAAAAGGTGGGTAGGTTTACTGGATGTCTACAAGGATAGTAGTATAGATGTGCCTTTCAGATTTTATAAATGCAGAAAATAACCTCTTTGTGGGAAGGCAAAGGGCTAATTTGACTAGAGTTTCTGACTCTTAAGAAATTACCCAAACCTTAAGTCTTGTCCTAAGATATGAGCTAAATTATGCTTCAGACAGGACAGAGACGCCCTTTCTTAGACACTTGCAGCTTCAACTAATGTGTGATTAACTTGATGGCTTCTGTACCTCAATTAAAAAGTGCCCAAAAATGCTGCTGCTATCACCGACTTATGGAGTAAGTCTAACTAATTAGGACCAGCTATTTTTACAAGTTATCTGGACATTTAAGAAATGGAAAACTTAGTAAGCTCTTGCAGTTTTATAGCCATGTCCTTATATGTATTTTAGCACACAACTTCTACTAAAATAGCTTATGTGATTTAGTGGCCTAAATACTTTTACAGATCTAATCCCTGGACTCTCCTCCTGCCTAAATTCACTGGGGGTTTTGTAGTCAGTACTTCTGAAAGTGATATTAAGTGCTTTTGCACTAAATACAAGCACTTGAATTTAAAGTATCGGGCATGATCTGTCTACATCTGAGTTTGCTTACCTGTATAAAGAAATAACTAATTCTTACCTGTATTTTTGAAGTCCAATAAAGGTTATGATATACTCTGAAATGTTGATAGCAGATTATCTGTCTTGGATAAGGTTGACTCAACACTGAAATGCCACATCAAAGCCAAAAAGAAATGAAATAGTTTCTAACAATTATTTTCTTTTCTTTTCTTTTTTAGAATCATATTATTTTTAGAATACATTGTAGAAGTTTTCTTTAAGTAAAATTTTGGACATTTTTATTGAGTTTACTCAATAGTTCATGTCCTTTTCTATCTCTGTTTAAGACCTGCATCCATTTCTTTATGATTAATTTTGTTAAATTTTTTTTCCCTAGCTTTACATTTTGGATTATGGTTTTAAAAGCAATTCTTCTTATCCATTTGGAGAGGGATATCTGTAAATATACCTATACACTCACAGGGATTTAATACTTGACAATTTTATTAAAAACAACAAGTACACATAGCCTCAGCATTCTTTCTAAGATGTTACTTAACCTTGTCTATGAAATATCAGCAAAGCAAAATGAGATATCGGGGTTTCAATTTGCCAAATGTGAGAGGTTATAAAAACAATTTTTCCCACAAAACTTGTTTATGAAGAATATTTTAAGAGTACTTTAAGAATAAGAAGTCAGAAAAACTGACACATTTGGAAAAAACTGCAATAGAATTTCATTTCTTGTGAGCATTCAAGGTCATTCTATTTCCTGTTTTTTCCACAACCTTTATCAGAAAAAATGACTCTGCTGCTTCTCACAGTTTTTTGGTTTTGCTTTTTTTTTTTTCAGCTTTTATACACCTTTTGTATTGCTAGGTTTAACTTAGAAATGAAAAGCAATACAATTATTAGAATCCATTTAGTTGACCTTTTCCTTGACTAAATTTGGCCATCTAAAAAGAGAGCTCCTAGTTCAAGCTATTCAACTAGCTTTTCTTGTATACAGACAGAGAGAGGCACCTTGAGAACAGCAGCATAGCTCCCAGGTCTTTGATACCTCTGCAGAGACTGGATGACCCAGCTTCTGAGTCACAGTCTAGGTCAGAAGAGCCCAAGAGGCTGCTGAAAAATGAAAGTCAATACAGAAATTCCAAAAAAGTAAAACCCCACTCAAAATAGTTATTCCACTGAATATTCTACTAAGGGATTAAGCACTGAAGCTAACACTGTGTGCTTTCTCCCATCTTCAGAAGCTAACTCTTATGGGGCTTATTCTGCTACAGTGACCACCTTCCTGAACTGATGCTAAAAGGCCCACTGATTTTGTTGTTTTCTCTGATTGCTATTTATTTGTGTCTATTGTCTTTTTGTCTGTTGTTCTTTATCAGTAAAAAGAAAAAAAACCCAAGTCTGAAGCCCATGAATTAGGAAGGGGAGAGTCATCCTTATTTTGGTAGTGAAAATAAACTGCTGTGGGCATTAAAAATACTTTTTTTTTTTTTAAATCAAAGTAGTATAAAGTTCTTTACCCTTAAATAGTTTGTCAGCTGCCTTGAGAGGAAAACAAAACAAAACAAAACAAATCTCCCCGGCTAGACGAAAAACAAAACTCTGAGTTTTTTGAAAGAGAGAAATCAGGAGAAAAATAACACAAAGTTAAACAATTTGTTAACCTTCAATAAAACAACTTTGAAGGGGTGGTGAGGGGAGATGAGTTAGATTTCTGCAAAATTCATTAACCTTGAGAATGCCTATAGGAGTCATAGGATAGTTTACCCAGGACATTGAACTAGGCCTCAAATTTTTCCCAGGGTAAAGCTTTTCCAGCACTTGCAACACTATGTCAATGCAAAAATTTTCCCAAACTTCCTGGAAGAGTTACAGGCAAATCACTGGAGACACAAAAAATATCTGGGGCCTCAGCCAACAGCATTCCTCTATGAATACTGGTATCTCAATTTGCTCTTTATTTTTCTTAATTGGCATTATGCAATTTTGAAGATTTACAGCCAGCTAGACTAGAAAAAATAAAAAAGCAAGGCCAGAGCTGAAAGTGACAGCAGCCCTTTTAGCACATAGTGGACATAATTTTCTACTGCAAACTCAACTAGTTTGCAACAAGATCTCCCCTTTAGTCTTCTGTGATGTTGCAAAAAGTCATCAACCTCCCAGATTATATCTTATCTGTGGTTTGTATAATGAATGTTTTAATCCACTGGAGCAACAGAATAAACCATAATTACATATATTTTAGACTTAGGCTATGCTTCTTTAAAAATGTGTCCTATTTTAGCATGAAAATCTCAGCTTCTCAAAACAAACAATCCATAGACTACATGGTCATTACTCTGTTTTTTTTGTGTATGTTGTCAAAACTTCCAATAGCATTTTAAAGAAGTACCTCAAAGTACAGCTGTTGTGAAATCTATTGTAGATAATCTATGTAATCATGAACATCTGACTCTAAAAGTGAAGGTTATAAAAGGCACAGAGGGCAGTTAAGCATGTAATTCTCTTTAGGAGATAATGGGAAATGGGCATGTAGCTCCCATCTGTACCTCAGAAAATCTCTCCTAAAGACAACTGAGAGCCTGTAGTTATATAGGATCCACCAAGAGAACAGCAGAGGCTTCTTTGGAGAGCTTTTACCTTGAAAGCAACAGCAGCTCCTTAACAAGCTTCCTACAAATGAAGAGGGCAAAGGTGTGTAGATTTGGCCCCATGGGAGCAATTCCTTAACTACTTTCCTGTACTTTGCGTCCCTGATATTATCAGTCATAAGAAATGATCGAAGTTAGCAGAGTCTGGGAACCTTCCTTCAGCTCCTTACACATGAAAATATTAATCACTCTGGGTGTAGTCAGCCCCCTGCTCCAGCTGATAATTCACTTCAGTTTTGTTCTGGAATATAATGTTTCCAGCAGTTACAGCTCAGCTAGACCTGGGTCTGATCCCTTAGCTGTCTTCCCCTGACTTGTTTGTCAGCTGTACTAGAGACTGTAGAGTTGGCTCTATTGTGGCTGCTCTTGTGCTTTCGCTTCCAAGGGACTGAACTTTGTTCCCATCCCTAAGCAACCTTTAGTTAATAGCATACTAGCAACAGTGGTTCTTTCTTTTAGTTTGGAAAAATATTCAAGCTTTAGGTTCTCTGTGCTTCTCTGCAGAGGATGCTTCCAAAGCATGAAGATTTTTCCAACTAAACTGAAACCCAGCAAAATGTTGTTCTTTTTGTTGTTGTTTTGTTTTCATGATACTCTTCTAAATTTTAGGACGATGCCATCACCTCTGTGCAGGTGTTCTAAATTATTTAAACATTAAATATTTAGAAAGATGGCCTTACTTTGGTCTCAAAATGGCAATCTTGACATAAACAGCAGTATTCTGGAGAAAGATGCCAGATGAAAGGATTTTCTGGCATGCTGGGATTTTTTTGTTTTGTTTTGTTTTGTGCTGCAGAACTGTCATACAGGCTCAGACATGGAGCAGCAGTCCACTGTATTGGGTGATGTGTGTACGCAAAACATAAAAGCAGGTCTTGATAAACAGAGCTTACTGAATTTCTAAATAAAAGAAAATATCTTGTAGGGACAACTTCGTCCCTCATTTAGAAACAGTGAATTCATTGTGATCAGTTACCAAATTTGGCCTAAGAAACAGACCATGCATTTTGTCTGTATATGTCCGGTTTATGTATTTTAACTGTGTTTACCTGACAATAAAGGCAATAAAAGTTTTCCTCTTGAACTCAGTGCAAGGGCTGGCTCTGGTCTCTTTTAGAAAGGAAACAGACCAAAAAAAGTTTATTTTTTTTTTGTCTTGAATTCTATTGTTATTTATAACTGAAATTGTGACTCTTAATTGCCCTGGGTATAATTGGACTGCATACACAATTATTTTTTTTTAAGGGAGAAAGCTCACAAGGTCCACAAATCAATCAGACTCCTGTGAATGCTTAGGGAAATGTAAATCTAGAGAAGTCAATATACTCTGCCACTCATTGCTCTTTCTTTTTTTTTTTAAGACTCTGTCACCTCAAGCCTTCTCAAATGCATATCACAATAGGAAATTAGGATGTGAAATTAAAATACATAGAAGTGACAAAAATGAAATTATGACAAAATGCAACAGTATAGTTAATAACTGCAAAAGTATGAGCAGGGGACAGTGAATGAGAATAAGTGAAGGACTTGAAAGATGTGCAAAAGAACTCAGCAATTGCTTTTAAATCTGACATATTTCAATCTTTCCAAAGCTGCATCCTTACTGAAGGAAACCCCCAGACAGAGAACAAACAATGCTGAGTGTTGATAAAAAAAATCAGGGGTAGTTGGGAGCTAGACCTGTTGTGGGATGGCTTCACTGCCCTCAGTGCGACTTTTCCAGTCTGCAGCATTTGGATATGAGCATTTATTTGCGCCAAGCTTGCCGCTGACAGCTGGAGAGACACCCTTCCCCCTTCCTCACTTTTTGCCAACAGAACAGTCATTTTAAAAATTGAGAGAGGGGAAAAAAAGGTTTTTGCTATTTCTAAGCTGACATGTAGATGACTAAAGTGTGAATCTGATAAATATTTTCTTGGAATTAGAAGGAGTTTTGCTTTGAGCATCTCCTCCAGCGAGGAGATTTGCAGATGCACCAGACTCTGAAGACATAGATTAGAAATACAGTGAAAGGCTAGGGCTTTGAAGAAAACCCAGTTAAATAGAGAACAAACTTAGTATTACTGATTTCAAACAAATACATGATATGGTGGTGTTTCTGAAGGCTGACAGAAACGTAATCTGCTGGTTCCTTCAGCTAAGGCTTAGTGATGGCAAATAACCCGTCACGGAGTGCAGAAGGGAAAAAAAAATGTTGGGGTTTAGCTCACCACTTGTGATCACATTAGCACCATAAATTTTGGTGCCTGCTAGATACACCTAGACCCATAGATGAGTGACTCATAAAAAATAAAACCCCCTTCAATTAGTTTTCTCCTTCTTTCAGTGGTTCATCTTAACATGCTTAACATGCTTAAACAGTGTTCTGGGTGAACATCCACTTTTTTCTTCAATTAATTTATGATAGGATTCTTTGTTTTCAAGTTCCAAAGCAACTTGTAAATGGATTTGAGCTCCTATGAAGCCATTAGAAAGCATGTGATATTAAAAATTCAAATTGGCAAATAAAATATTAAGGTCACAGCATATATTTTCTAATGATGACATGCATTATTATTAAAATTACAGTTACTATGAGAATATTAGTAATTTTACAGACATACCTCCTTCTGTGAATGTTCTATAAAATCTGTTCAAAAGTTCAGTTTTAGCATGTGTGCCTTCCTCGATGCAACATTCACGAGTTCACTTGTCCTGAAGTCAGAAAGAAAACTTGGTGATATGTAGTTTATACTTTTGTATAACATTGCACATAGAATCATAGAATAGTTAGGGTTGGAAAGGACCTTAAGATCATCTAGTTCCAACCCCCCTGCCATGAGCAGGGACACCTCCCACTAAACCATGTTACCCAAGGCTCTGTCCAACCTGGCCTTGAACACCATCAGGGATGGAGCATGTACAACTTCCCTGGGCAACCCATTCCAGTGCCTCACCACCCTTATAGTAAAGAATTTCTACCTTATATCTAGTCTAAACTTCCCCTGTTTAAGTTTGATCCCATTACCCCTTGTCCTATCACTACAGTCCCTAATAATAGTCCATCCACAGCATCCCTATAGGCCCCCTGGAAGGCTGCTCTGAAGTCTAATAGGCTCTTTATCACTAATATTTCATTAAGGTGAAATTTCCTGTGCCACTGTAGCATATCTTTTGGAAAGACATGCTGCATTAATGTCCAGACAAGCAGTAGAGCAAAAGAATTACAGGCATTACCTTGCCTTTGAGAAGCTTCACTTTATTTCTGATCTCCCACTTGGTAACACCAGGGCATCCTCTTACTTGGCATGTTGTTGTGGTTTAAAACCAGCCATACAGCTCTTTCACTCACTTCCCCCCTTCTTGCCCTCCCCCTACTCCCAGAGGGACGGAGAGAAGAATTGAAAAGAATGCAACTCCCACGGGTTGAGATAAGAACAGTTTAGTAACTAAGGTATAACACAAATCACTACTGCTACCACGGATAATAACGATGACAAGGGAAATAACAAGGGAAGAGAATACAACACCTCAGCACCAGCCGACCAATAACTCACCCCCCCAGCCTGACCAAGCACCAACCGATACCTCCGATACCTAGTCCAACCCTCGCAATCAACTAGCCCTTCCAGGTAACTCCCCCTTACATCCTGGGTATGACATGCTGTGGTATGGAATACCTCTTTGGTCAGTTTGGGTCAGGTGTCCTGTCTCTACCTCCTCCTGGCCTTCCCTCCTCCCTGACAGAGCATGAGTCTCAGAAAGTCCTTGGTCAGACTAAAACAACAGTGTTATCAGCTCTGTTCCCAGGCTGAAAGTCAAAACACAATGCTGCACCAGCCACCAAGGAGGAGAAAAATGACTGCTACTGCCAAACACAGGACGCATGTTCAAGCTACCAAATGACCCAAAAGGCAGGAATATTCTTTGGCAACAAACCTCCCAGTGACACCTGTGATCTTAGGAGTTAAAATAAGAACTGCATGGGACTGAAGCAGTGTAAAAACCCACAAGCCAAGGAAGCCTGCACTTAAAACACTTAAAAACTGAGTAAGGTTCTTGAGTGAAAAAGAGTACTGGACAAGAGACACTTGGCTGAGCAGAGGGTTTGTAGGGTATACTTTCTTTTAGGACTTTTGGTGCATTTTGCACTATTTTCTTTATTATCTTCAAGTTCTTTCTTTCCTTTTTCTAGTAATACAAAACAATTCGTATCTTTCCTCAAGAGAGATATTCCATTGTTATTACTTCAATTTATAAATATGAAATGGCTGTTGCTCAAATCCTTGTATGTACCAAGTTACACTGAACTTCCAGAGGATCTTTGTATGCTTGGAAGGACAAATATATGCATAAGGTATCATAGCTGTTCTGTTATATTCTATTCTGTTCCATTTCATTCCGTTCCATTCCATTCTCTGCTGTTCTATTGTATTCCATTCCATTCCCTGCACTCCTGATGAGTTGTATGATGACATGACCATTATTTACCTGAAATGCCAAGGAGTGTTCAGCACCAGAAACACTTTCAAAGATGCAAATCAGACACAAATCAGGTTAGAGGTGGAAAGAGTATTTTATTTATTTATAAAGAAAGTATTTTTATTTCTCTTCTTTTAGTTTAGTTAATTTTAGTCTAGTTTAGTTTAGATTAGCTTTACTAAGTCCTCCAGAGCTGATGGCCAGAAGCCTTAACCCGATGCACATGCGTAGCCAGGAGCGGGCTGATGCATCCTTCAGTTTAGCTGGAAAATACCCTCCCTTGCAGGCTGAGAAAGGAAAGCCAGGGCAGGAGCGGTGCTGTGGTGGGGCGAGAGCAGTGGAAGAGCCCAGCCAGAAAGGGCCAGGGAAGACCTGACTGGGGGTGATGCTCAATGCTACAGAAGACAGCATCAGATCCCAGGGCCATGCTGGGGCCAGCCTGGGAGTGCTGAACGCTGCCTCTCCCCGGATGCGGGGCACGAGGGCCAGCTGCCTTTGGGCCACAATAAGCCAAAGGAGCCCCGTGAAAGGGCTGTGCTCGGCTGCGGAGGAGGCAAAAAAACCCAGGGACGCTTGCTAGTCCAGCCTGGGGGCAAATGAGCCCTTCCTACCCCAGCTGCAGGACACAAGGGGCCACCTTTGTAGTGCATGAGCACCAGGTGATAACCCAGAGCACCAGGACCAGAGGAGCCCTGACAAGGGGTCATGCTCAGTGCTCAGAGGAAGGCAAAAAAACCCCGGGGACCGGTGCCAATCTGCCCCGGGGGAAAATTCCTTCCTGACCCCAGTGCTGGCGATCGGCTACTCCCTGAGCATGTGAGCAAGACCTGCTCCTGGTCCACAGGCTGGTTACGCCTCTGAGGGGACAAGGGGACACTAGCACTGCCTTTTCTGCCTCCACCTGGAGCCATTTCAGGGGCTTCCAAGAGCAGCAAAGTGCCACTGGCCTGATCTAGCCTGGGAGCAAGAACCCTTCCTGTGCCTGGCATGGAGGCTCCAGTGGGGCACTGTGAGAGGGCACTGGGCCATTCTTGGATCCTTTTTCTTCATGGTTGCTGCCACTATCTCCCCAGGAGACGAGGGCAACAATCTCTCCAAACACTGAAGCAATATATCCATCCGTCTGATGAGCTATGACTGTGACCCCTGCAGTTGCTGGAATTGCAGCAGAGAACCTCTAGGAGCTTCGGGCAGTCTTCCCCCTTCTGCCCCTCCAATTAATTCCACCAGTGACTCAAGGAATTCCTCACAGTCTGCCAGCTCTCTTCTGGTGGCAAATCTCAGTGCTCTGGCAGTAGGATGCAGGAGGATGCTGCTTTATACTGCCCCAGAGCATTGTGATGCTCCATTGGTGGGTGGTGGTACTATGACACGTGGGTAATGGGGCCCCCACAGCCCTCCCCACCCCAGCCCTGCTGCTGCTGTTCCTTCAACCAGCATGCCTTGGAGAAAGGCCTTTGGGGTGCTGGCCTTGAGGCAGTGCCTGTGCCCAGGAAGCCCAGGGCGATGTCCCTGCCCATAGTGGCCATGGGGTGTCCCTGTAAATTAATTCATGTATCCAGACTGTATCAATGAAGGCTTTTATATCACATACAGTCATGGTGTATAGTCATCTAGCTATCCCAGAGGTGAAAAAAAAGGGGTTCTGGATCCCTCTGCATGAACTTTGCAGAAAATGTTTGGAGGACAAAGTATTTTCGTAGCATAAAAGAGTCGGAGTTGATTGTTTGTCATAAGTTAAAGTTAGTGTCAGTTGCAGGTCAAGATGCATCTAAGGTTTTCTTAAACGTTACTAATTTTACATTGTTATTTTTTCCTTTGTGGTCATACCACAAACTTGGTGGGCAGTAGCTTGTAGACATTTCCAACGCTGGGATACCTATGCCTTCCTTCCCCTGTGAGGTTTTGTTGCATTTTTTGATTTAGTCCTGCATCTGAGTTGTTAATACACCATCAACTTTTCTCAGACACACATTTATTCATGTTTTAGGTACATTTATCTCTGGACATTGTGGATATGTTATCCACTTTTCACAGACAAACATAGCCCCACATCACCCAACCTAAAACCAGTATGTGAACAGAAATATGGAAAAGACTATGGCAAATTGCTTATTGATGATATCTACACTGACAAGAAAAAAAAATGCGTGGATGTATTTTTCATTGAAGATTTCTCAATGACCCTCTTCTCCAGTATGACCTCTGTTCCTAGTTTGCCTTGGTTTTGCTCCATAATACTGCATAAGCTCTCTCACTTTTGGCATGTAAACACATTTTTATTGAAATGACTTCTCAACATTTTTTCTCAGACATTTGATACTTAACGTAAATAGAATTCTCAAATTATCTAAGCCATATCATGTAAGAATCTCTGCCATAAAATACCTTAACTGTTCTATCATGTATCTTACAATTGCTCTTTATATCTAAGATGGGGATACTGGATGCTGTATTTGTTGATGCTCATTGCATCACCATCTAGTCTCTCTCAGTTATGGAATAAATACAGTTGGATCCCAAGTTTGCTCCCTTTCATGTCAAAATAGGAAAAGTCAGAGTGGGAACACTAGAAGACATGTCCTTCTTGTGTCAGCTTTACAGTTATGGGAATCAAGTAACTGCAGAGGTCTAACATAGACCTACAGGAAACTCTCTTTATAAGCTGGAGCAAAAATGCTTGCCATAGTCCAGGCCCTGAAACAAACTGGGCATTCAGTAAAAGATGACAATTTTCAAGGTGGAGTCAGGAGTGGAGAGAAAAGATTGCAGATTTTGTATTTTTGTTGTGTATCTTCTAGCGGGTAACAGACTGATACTACGAAGATATGTGAATTGCTAGTTTGGTTGTATAAAAAATTGTCAGATCCAGGAGACGTAGTTCCCTTTCTTGCTGCAAGAGTCTTTGATGTTCAACTGAAAATGTGCATAACGGGGAAATCTGTGTTATTGCTGGCATTTAAACTGACAGGATTTCTTTTCTGACAGCCTTTAGCAACATGCGATTATTAGCTTGACCAGTAAGTAAGGATATAGATGTCAAAAAGGTTTTCCAAATAAATAATCTGGGTTTGATCATCATATTTTAATGTAACTTGGGGCAATACATTGTAGAAGTCCTCATCCAGTCAGCTTGTTGTGAATTACAGTGAATAAACCTCCAAGCAGAGCATTCATAGTGCCAGTTGAATAAAACACAGCACATATAATAAATATAATAGACCAACCAAAGGACTGAAAATCACTGCAAGTTTGAATCCTGCTGCCTGAAGTTTTATTTCTGCACCTGCACTTTGGAAAATATTCAGTTTTTTTTTTTTACTTTTTTTTATTTTTAGGTGAACACCAAAGAGAAGTTTTATTACTTCTTTCCTCTGCCTTATTCATCATGGTCTTTGCACACAAAACTCAGCATTATTTGGGGGTATCCAAAACCTCATACTTACACCACAGACAAACATCTTTATTTTAACTTTATTATAACGGTGTCTAAAATCATAATTCTTTATGGTTTTACTGTACATCTCACAGGTTCAAAATTATATACAAATGAAATTGAATGATGTTCATCCACCTTTTCCACTGAGAAGGAATCCACTGTATATCTGTGTCGGCGACATTTAAAGCATATTTCCTTTCTGGGGAAATTTTTCTGTAGGCATATTATTACTGAAATGTCTACCTTAATGCTTACCCTATCTCATTCGTGTGTCAGTCTGCAAACACGCAAATTATTACCTACACTATTACTCTGACAGGCTAAGATGATGCTAGTCCTGTCTTGAATTTATTTCAAGACTCACTCTAAGATTTTTTGGCAGTTAGGAGCATGTTTGTGTTCAGATAAGTTAATCATTAATAGTAGTGTGGGGATTTCTCGAAGTGACCAGTTTCCTCAGCACTTTAGATACAATAATAGGCCATGAAGGAAACCAGCGGAGTACTGCATACAAGCACTATCTGCTTCAGCTTACCTGAAAACTAATGAGTTGTGTGATGGTAAGGTATTATCTGAAAGTTCTGTTTTCATCCAGTGATAGTCCTGAGCTGAATCAAGGAAAAAACTCTACTAGAAACCTGTCTGACTGCCATGGTAAAAGACAAGACTCATACCCAGGAGATCAGCACCAAAAAGTGTACTTTTACCCTTCTAGCTGTTCCCTACATACCATTCTCAGTAGTGTTGCTTCACAGTTCTCAAGGCAAGAGACACAGATTTACCTCCACATTTATCAGGTTTACAATTACATTTACAAAGGATTTTTTTTCCTTTCTTTTTTTTTTGGCATTACTTTTTGCCCGTACTTCTCCATTGTGACCCTTCTTTTTGATCAAAAATTCCTTGATTTTATACGGCCCTTACAGAGCCACAGCAAAAGAGCATTTAGAGTTAAATATTTTTTAAGAGCAGGTAATTTTTCTATCCATCTGCTTCTTCTCACTGGGCCTGCTACACTGCCTTCCTGCCTAAGGGGTCTGCTGTTAGACCTCTGGAAGAACCAGCTTCCCATAGCCAGGTTTCCTATGGAAACTAGACTTCCCTGAGGAAACAGGGAAAGAGCACTGATGAAGTAGAGAAACCATGTTCTTATCTGCTAGACTGACTCAGAAGAGCAACAAATGCTGCTGGTAAAGCACTTGATCAGCTCAGAGCTGCCCTACTGATGTCTGTGCTGACATATATCCTGCAGCAGGAAAACCATCCAGCTCTCCGAATGCATCCATGGTAGCATCCTGCACCGGAGAAGCATGGCACTGGTATGCTTGTGTCTGGTAACGATGAAGCAGCCCACTTTTGGAGAGAACTTGTGCACTTCCAGAGACACACAGAGCAGACCTTTGGCACTCTTCCAGCCCCAGAAGTGAAAGAGTGGTTTCCTCATGGTGGGTATCCTTTCTGCCCTGCCACCTCCTTCACCTACTTAATTAGTCTTGCTCATGGGTACTGAATATTTTGCCTTCTGGTTTTGGATGCTGGTGTTTCAAGACACTGTCAAGACCAGTAAGACTTTGCATTTGTTTTATTACTCTAACTTGTATCTTTCCTTGGGGAGTAAAGTCAGATTTTGATTGGAGATTTCTCTTGCAACCTTACTGCTGGAAGCTGGTCAGTGCTCAAAGACTTTAAGATCTGTGTATGGGAACCTAGGGATATACTGAGAAGTTTGCTTCAAAATTTTTTTGGTCATGTGAACATTAAAAAAAACAGTATCTTCTCTTTATGTGCCTTCCTTGGATTATATTCATTGTGTCTGTCACTGTCTGTATTCCTTGTTCTTTACATATAGGCACAGGGTAAGTTTTGTACAACTCATCACATTTTATTCACCCAAGAAGGTTGTTTTTGTCCAGCAAATAGAAGTATTTATAGTAAGGGTTATGTATTCTCTTTAAGTACCTAGTTTTAAAGTATGAACATCTTATCAGACTAAGCAGCATTGACCTCTTTGCCTTGGTCTTCACTGGCAAACGCTGTGACCACACAACCCAAGTCTTGGAAGGCAGATACAGGGACTGCGAGAATAAAAACCTTGGGCCCGCTGTAGGACAGGATCTGGTTCGAGACCATATTAAGAACCTGAATGTACAAAAGTCCATGGGACCTGATGAAATCCATCCGTGGGTCCTGAAGGAGCTGGCGAATAAAGTTGCTAAGCCACTGTCCGTTATATTGGAAACATCGTGGCAGTCAGGTGAAGCTCCCGAGGACTGGAAAAAGGGAAATATAACCCCAATTTTCAAGAAGGGTAAATAGATGACCCAGGGAACTACAGAGCAGTCAGTCTCACCTCTGTGCCTGGCAAAATCTTGGAGCAGATTCTCCTGGAATGCATGCTAAGACATGTGAAAAACAACAAGATGCTTGGTGACAGCCAGCATGGCTTCACTAAGGGGAAATCCTGCCTGACCAATTTGGTGGCCTTCGATGATGTGGCTATGGAACTGATGGACAGAGGTAGAGCAGCTGATGTCATCTACCTGGACTTATGCAAAATGTTCGACACTGCCCTACATGACATCCTTGTCTCTAAATTGGAGAGACATCAATTTGGTAGGTGGACGACTCAGTGGGTAAAGAACTGGCTGGATGGCGGCACACAGAGTTGTGGCCAATGGCTCAATGTCCGGCTGGAGACCAGTAACGAGTGGTGTCCCTCAGGGATCGGTGTTTGGACCGGTCTTGTTTAACATCTTTGTTGGTGACATGGACAGTGGGATTGAGTGCGCCCTCAGCAAGTTTTCTGATGACACCAAGATATGCGGTTCAGTTGATATGTTGGAGGGAATGAATGCCATCCAGAAGGACCTTGACACGCTTGTGAGTTGGGCTGATGCCAACCTTATGAAGTTTAACCATAACAAGTGCAAGGTCCTACTGCCTGGTCGGAGCAATCCCAGGCACAGCTACAAGTTGGGCAGAGAAGAGATTCAGAGCAGCCCTGTGGAGAAGGACTTGGGGTGTTGGTCAATGAGAAAAAGAACATGAGCTGGCTTCAGTGTGTGCTCGCAGACCAGAAAGGCAACTGTATCCTGGGCTGCATCAAAAGGAGCGTGACCAGCAGGTCGAAGGAGGTGATCCTGCCCCTCTACTCTGAACTCGTGAGACCTTACTTGGAGTATTGTGTGCAGTTCTGGTGTCCTCAACATAAAAAGGACATGGAACTGTTGGAACAAGTCCAGAGGAGGGCCACGAGGATGATCAGGGGACTGGAGCACCTGCCGTATGGAGAGAGGCTGAGAAAGTTGGGGCTGTTCAGCCTGGAGAAGAGAAGGCTACATGGAGACCTCATAGCAGCCTTCCAGTATCTGAAGGGGGCCTATAGGGATGCTGGGAGTGGACTATTCATCAAGGACTGTAGTGATAGGACAAGGGGTAATGGGTTAAAACTTAAACAGGGGAAGTTTAGATTGGATATAAGGAAGAAGTTCTTTCCTGTTCAGGTGGTGAGGCACTGGAATAGGTTGCCCAGGGAAGCTGTGAATGCTCCATCCCTGGTGGTGTTCAAGGTCAGGTTGGACAGAGACTTGGGAGACATGGTTTAGTGTGAGGTATCCCTGCCCATGGCAGGGGGGTTGGAACCGGATGATCTTAAGGTCCTTTCCAACCCTAAGTATACTATGATTCCATGGTTATGATTCTATGATTCTATAATGCTACAAGAACCCCATGTGCTACTCTCTATGCCTGTAGTGTTGCAGCTGGCACTGATATACTGGAAGTGGCCAGGAGAACACATAAGGAGAAATGAAAGCTGTTCTTGAGACAAATTTTAAAGGAGAGGTGGTCTTTCTTTACAATTCTAACTTTTCTTCTATAGCAAAACGTCTTTATAGGTAGTTTATTAAACTAAAAATACCCTAAATGGCCAAGGCTTTGGGCCCTTCAGGTATGTGAGAGATCCTTAATGACAGGCTGATTTTTACAGTTGGTGACAGAAGGAAGCAGACATGGGGTTGCCAAAATGGTAAAAAACAAAATTACATGTGCCTGCATAGTTACATAGGAATTGTTGATTTTTCTAAATTCTGTTCCCCTGTGTTATTGTTACAAACCCATGTGCTGAATAGGTTGAATTATTCAACTCCATATGTGTTTCAGGTGAATCTAATAAAAACCACACACCTAACGGCTAAGGCAGTTCAGAGATGGCTAAATAAACATTAATGAATTGCTGTGGCTAATGGCCAATTTCTGGTATCCATAGCTCAACCTCCCCTTCTCTGCAGTGTTACTTCCTTCAGTAAAGCAAGATAATATTTAGGTGTATACTGAAGTGACAACCACATGAACCACAGGAACAGAAATATAGCTACTTTCAAAGGTAGGAGGCTTAATATATGAGCCTTGAAAGGATCGTGACCTCCATCAGCAAAAAATACCCCAGTGCTTTATGAAGGAATGGTTTTGTTCCTAAAGTGAAGCATACAAAAATGTAGCTAACCACTGGTTTCATGAGTTCTTAACTTAGCAAAACTACCAAAGCAGACAGAAGTCAGTTTCTGTTTTGTTAGGCTAATTCTGAACCACCAAGAAACTCACCCCCAAAGCCTTAAGCAAACAAAACAGATAATGTTGAAAAAAATCCTAATGATTGCAAGAATATTGGAAAAGAGGGCCATGTCAGGGGCAATTCTGTTCCTAAAGCAGTTTTATTACAAAGGCTTTCAAAGAAACAAACAAAAAATAGACATTTCAGTATAGTGTTAGCTTAGTAGCTGAACAATTCCTATTGCTTTTGCTTCTATAACATAGGTAGCTCCTCTGTAGGTTTGCTATGCAGGCTACGTAACACATCCCTAAATTCAGAAGAGTAACACCTGCCCACACTACCTATCAACAAGGAGCACGAATGAAGCTGTATAGATAAATAGACTTTATCTCATGTCCTTGAACTGCTGCTCACCTCTTGGGAAACTAGATAGTAATATTGGGTGATGCATATCTCTTAGCTGTGAACTCTACCATGAGAAGAACAGCCTGTTAATTACATATAAACAACTATCAGATGATTGTAGACTTGAATCGTTAATACTGAGCAAGGCAAGATTCAACAAATGGCTTTCATGTGAAAGGTTATAGATTTCATGTAAGGCGGAAGAATGGTTGTCCTAAAGGATGCTGATTCTGTGTGGTTTTCCTCTTTTTTTTAATGGGCAGAATTCCTGTAAAGCTTACACTATTAGGTATTTTAGAGGAGCTGGTGTTTTCTAGCAATAACTAACCCGTTACTTTTCAAAATCACAGCAGCCCCAACACCGACTTCTCTTTTGTACTTCAGTTTTTGAGAAATAGTTCCTACATTATCACCAAAGCTGTAGGCTGTCTTGCTTGTATATATAAAAAAAGAAAAAAAAAACCAACTGATTTTCTTTCTTTCTTTTACCGACTATTTTCTTGACTTTAAGGATTCAATGCTTTCCTTTGAAAGTTAAGGAAAGATGTTTTCTTTTTATAGAAATCCATATGTTAATTAAGGAACTGCTCTAGAAAAAAGCTATTTCTCTACTGTAAAATTCCAAAATGATTTATCCATCAGAGCCCTCTCTTTTAGAAGTTAATTATAGTTACATGCCTAGGAACCTTATTCAAGGCAAATTTCCGGCAAATTTGACAGTATCCATTTAAATATACAAACAAAATATGTTCCTGGTGAGAGAACCTGTTTGCTAACTTTAATTCTGGAATACATCTTTCCACTTTGCTATAACCCCCCTATTAAAAACCAGAGGATTATAATCCAAGACAATACCAAGGTTAACACAAAGACAAGCTGTAGTGATTCAGACGCACATTCATAGTGCTCAGAGTGAGCTGAGGAATTATTGACATTCACCCTCTAAGCACTCTAAAAAATAAACCACTATTTTTAGAAGTTGCACATAAACAGCTTCCACTAGGGTTTCAGTTAACAAAACCTCACAAATATTTTAAGTTCCAAATATATGAAAATGAGTCCAAAATTGACTATGAATTATGAATTTTATGGCTTTGATAAGATTCCACTTGAAAGAAAGCATATGTTGCTGCTTAGTGTATTTATTGTTACTTCCATCAGTAGCAAACACATCCAAATTTGGATATACAGAATTATTTTTTTTCTGAGAAAGAAGAAGGTAAGATAGAGAGTATCTTCTTCGGAGGTTCATTTGAAATAAACAGTGTAAATCTGACTAGAAATAATTGTAGATGATGTAGTATGCTATTTAAATCATGTTATTGCCTAAATCTGTGGAAATATGATGAGATAAATTATGCTTTCAGTGATGTGAGACTAGAACATTATTCAACACTGCAAAATGCTGCCAGAAGTATGGATGCGTATGTGCAAGAACAGCACTGCTGCCCACTGGTTTCACAAACATTACCAGCACTGAGCTGTTTCTTAAAGATTTTCTTTATTGTGCTGTGACTGGCATTGTTCCACATATGATAACTAAAGATGGTGCTTTTGTACAGACAAAGCTCAATATCCTTGTGCAGATTTGTTACCAAAACCCGTAAACTTAAACAATGAAATCAAAACTTCATACACCCTTTCCCATGCTGTTTTGTTTTGTTTCTTGCATTACACACATCACCCAAGCACAGCTATTCGTTATCTGTATGACTTGTCTGCATCAGTGCTGCTGGGTGTAGTGCTGTGATTGCTAACTTAAAGGGAATTGTCACTTCAGGTAGCGGCACCAGAGTGGCAGCCATGGAATGTAACTATGTGGCTGTTGCATGCGGCAAAGGAGGTAACACCGGTGACGGCAGATCTCACCTCCAAGACTAAATCTTTTGAGAACAGACCTTTTTATGTCCTCCATCAGCACATTTCTGGTCCACTTTTCCACTTGTCTTGTTTGCAGAAAAATGCACTATTATAGTGTTACAATTTGGAAAAATAAAATAAAATAATGCAGACTATGTTACTAAGAAGCAGAGTATAAAAAGCTGCTACAAACCCCAAGGACTTAAGATGCGAGAATAAAATGGTTGAGTTGAGGGACTAAACTCTGGAGGCACCACTGTCTTTATGATAACAGGAGATTTAGTCTTGATCAGGAGTGATAAAACTCAAATACCTATTCTATGGGAAGAAATAGTATGGAAGATTCACTACTAACTAATACTGTTGACCTATTTAAATGTAATATTTCAAAATCTAGATTTAAGAAGTTCTTTGTAGATAAAAAAAGCTGTGCCTGTAAAATGTACAATAGGACAGACTGAAGGTTTACTGTGAAAACCTCCTTCTGTCCCCTGCTTCACAGTAATTTGCAGTAAAATCATCAGTTTTGGCTGTGCCTAATGTGTTTGTATGAGGGAAAAGAATAAGAAGTACGAAGCCAATAGTTTTTGCAGACTGTAGTATAGCTCTTGTGCTTAGTTCATATATAATTCATTGTTTCTTTTGCACTGTAAAGCAAAAGGGTAAAACACATGTTCTTGCAAATGGGATACTCTCTTTTGTCTCCTTTTCTTCTCTCCCATCACCCTCTCCAATCAACAGCAAGATCCCAAATCACATTTGTTTACTTTATATCTTGGACAAATCTGAAAAGAATTTGGGAAGTGAAGTTTAAAAAAAACCCAAATCCAAAAATGGCCTGACAATAAAGGGGAAGAGCAGTTTTGGAAGGAGGCTTGGCAGGCTGGTCAAGAAAGCTTTGAATTAGATGTGTTGGGGGAGGGGGCATCATTCCATCCCAACACTCCCAGTCAGTTGCCAGCACCTATAATAAATGCTCGGAGCAATGTGGAGATATTCCAGCTGCTCCAGCCAACGAGCTGGCTTCATTTGGAGCTCGGCTCAGGTGCCTCTATACAAATGTCCATAGTATAGGGGACAAACAAGAGGAATTAGAGATGTGTGCACGCCTATGAGCGTATGATATAATAGGCATCACAGAAACATGGTGGGATGGCTCCTATGACTGGAGTGTTGGAATGGAAGGTTACAGGCTCTTTAGAAAAGACAGGCCCAGCAGGCGGGGAGGGGGAGTTGCCCTTTATGTTAGGGATAGGCTGGAGAGTATGGAACTCTGTCTGGGGACGGGTGAGCAGTCAACAGAGAGTTTGGGGGTCAGGGATAAAGGAAGAACAGCGATGGGAGACATTACTGTGGGGATCTGTTACAGACCGCCTGATCAAGAGGACTCTGTGGATGAAGCACTCTATAAACTATTCTATTCTATAAAATGTTTTTTACCCAATGAAATTTATTTGCTGAATATCAAACTCCAGCAGCAAGCAATGAAAGTGAGAAAGCTTTGTAAGAACAAGTCAGAGGAACATCCTTTCAGATGGAAACTTATCTTATTCTCTCACAGTATTAGAAAACAAAAAACAAACAAGCAAACAACAGAAAAACGCCACCCCAAACCAACCAAATGGTGCTTTCTGTCTAAAAGGATTGTCTGGTAATGGCACTGGAAACCTAGAGAAGTGAAAAACAAAACCTTGACGATTCAAAGCCAAAGGCACAGCTATGAGCAAGTATTGTTAGCTGTATAGGGCAACTCTCAAGGACTTTCTCCATCAGATGCATCAGTTCAGTGTGTGCTACTAAGTAATTTCTATTTTGGCCATTAAAGTGAACATGAGATTCAATTTAGCAGGAACACAATCAGTCCAGGTTGAGTACTTTTAAATCTCCTCCTGCCTCACTAGTCTGAATAGCACTGAGTGCTATGTTAACAAACCTCTTCAGCTTCCTGCAATCCTAAAGGGAATTTCATATGTCAGAAAAGATCAGCATATTTATTAGGGCCGTTCAATTTGCATTTGAGGAAAGAATTTCACAGCTATATTTGTAAAGATTTTAAGTTAGCTAAACAATGGCAGCCATTGTTGACGTTAGGAAGCACTAGCAGCAGGCATTTAGCAACCAGAGCTATATATTATGTATGCTGTGTAAACCTTTACTCTGATGCTAAACAACATTTCAAATGCCACCAGTGTTATACCATATATTTCTTACAGAAGCACCATTGTATGCACAACAGCCTTCAACAGCTTGCACTGCCATTCCTGGAATGGTTCTGGACAAGACAATATTTTAGTAGCTCATTTTATCAGTGACCAGATCTAGAGAGCTTAATAATAATTCAAGAGAGGCTAGAGTTAATGCAGATGGAATGGCACATTTCCTGAAAGGCTTCTGCCTTCTGCTATGGGCTATTTCACTCAGACCTCCCATGGAGTCAGCTTTCTATGACTGTTTTATTCTTAATTTAGAACCCACAGAACACTGAAAAGTCAGATAAAGAATCCTCGCTCTCATTTTTCTCCCTGTTGTAGCATTATGAGCCTATTCTGAGGCTGGTCCCTTCTTGCAAACTCCTTTAAAAAAGCTTGCAACTTTCAGTGGGATTTAGAGTCTTGATGCTTTTACCAGAACCAGCTGGTGCTGGTAAAAGAGCAATTAAGCACTTCCTCCTGCAGACTTTTCTCCAAGCCCTGGAAACCAGGATGATTGCTGAGAACCTTAGGCCAGGGGAAATACCTGCCAGGAAAAGTGAGGTAGCAGTGGGGAAAAGAAAAAAAGAGCCCTGGAGGGAATTGAAATCAAAACTCAGATACAGAGTTGAATTATAAATTCTTTATTCATCCCTTGAATCTGAAAAGATAACTTAAGTGGCTTTCTAAAATAGATAACTGGGAGTCTCTATTTCCCATCCCTAAAATATTCCTAAATTACTCAGTATAGTAATTCTGTATTCCTGAATAAGAATTGCATAAGGAATTGTAGCCATTTACTCCTCATTAGAACCATACTGAAACGTTTCAAATATTGTTTCTAGGATTCAAAAACCCAACAAAATACATTACAATTTCAACATCTGAACTTCAAAGACATCATATGTAGTATCATGAACATGCTTTTAAAGAAAGACACATCTTTACCTTAACACTGAAAACAGTACAATGGAGAGGTTTGTTTCATCCATCTCCCAGCCCATGTTCCTACCCTGTACATTTTCTGCTCCGTCTCCTCATTTCAAAGTTTCATTTTGCTGAGGAACAAACAGTGGAGGAGTAAATGAAACTGCAAAAATCTATCTTGAGCAGAAACAAGTTACCACACACTATCTGGTCTGCCTGGATTTGCAAGTCTGTTTGTAAGAATCCAAAAGTGAAGGTTAAAAGTAGGACTGTGTTGCTTAACTGACCTTTACTTTGGCTACCAAACAGAAAAATCCACTAAAGAAGGAAAATTGATATGGGTTGATTTAATCATTTCCCTGTCCTGATTTTTTTTTCTCTCCAAAACAGCAACTGTTGTTAAAAAAAACATTCACTCTTTACCATCTACAAGAACAAGAAGAATCTGACTGGGTATCTAAGAGGACTTTAATTTCACTGTGTTCATTAATTTCTGTGTTGTTTCCATGTCATAGAGTGTGCTCTGACAGTTTGAGTATATCCAGTGTGGAAAGAAAATGAAGGCTCAGGCTTCCCAGTGTGCTAGAGGAAATGTATGCTTCAATAGAAGCATCACTCATCAAGGTTGTCACTGCCATCCTGATCTCTGTGGAAACTTGAAATAGTATTTAAAATTGACTGGTGTCAGTATCTCTTTGCTGTAAAGCATGCAGGGTTTGTAAGTTGATCTGTTCTATTACTGAATTTAGGAGACTGGAGCAGGAGAAAAGAGATGACACATGACAGAGATATTAAAAACCAACAAATTTTGTGTTATCTGCAAAACTGCAAGCACAGAGTAGATGAGAATGAACAATATTGGGGATGCTTCAAAAGGACTTGTAGATAAATGGTGGACCCTTTGGTATACCTAGAGAACTTGTAAAAACAGCTTAAAAGGTAAGCTGGAAAGAGGGAGGAATGCATATTGAATCATAGGGGAATTATACAACCTTCTGGCAAGAATCTCTTTAGGAAGATTCATTGAAAAAGTATCATAGAACTGAAATAGAAGTAAAATAATCCCTTTCAAACTAAGGTTTAATATAATGACAGCAACAAAATCTGAGCTACCTGAGTGATCGCAGAGGTAGTGGGCTGCTTCAACCAATGCACATGAAAAATCACAGAATTATATGATAACCATAGAAAAATACTGAAAATTACCTCTGTTTTAATAAATAGGAAAATTCTTTTCAAGTCATATTACCAGATTTGTGGTTGGATGAGAGTTCTGATTCCATAATTGGCAAAATCTCTATCATTAGGCTAACAGCCCTTTCTAGACTTGCAGCCCTTTCTTTAATTGGAAACAAAATTTAAATGATGGAGATGTGATAATGAAAACAGTGGGAAGAGGGTGTCCTGGGTTCAGCAGTAGCAGTCATGTTTTTTCCTTTGTGTTAGCTGGTGCAGTGCTGTGTTTTGACTTCTGGTTTGAGAGCAGCGTTGGTGAAGCCGATGTTTTCGGTTGTTGCTAAGTGATGTTTACCCTGACCAAGGACTCTGTGAGGCTCATGCTCTGCCAGGGAGGAGGGGAAGCTGTGAGGAGGCAGAGACGGGGCGCCTGACCCGGGCTAGCCGGGGAGGTATTCCATACCACAGCACGTCATGCCCGGGGTGGGGGGTAACTGGGAGTTACCCGGAAGGACAGGAGCTTCCGGGTGGAACTCGTTTTCTTGGCCGGTGGTATCGTATTCTCTTCCCTTGTTATTTTCCCTTATCATTGTTTTAGCTGATAGTAGCGGTGGTGATTTGTTGCTGGACTGTTCTTGTCTCAACCCGTAGGAGTTGCACTCTCTCGATCCTCCTCCCCGTTCCTCCGGGAGCGGGGAAGGGGAGAGCCCCGGTGCAGGGGGGGGGGGAGGCGGACACGGACCTTGATTGTTGTCAGCTCGGCACCACTCACTGGGAGTGAGTGAACAAGTTACCTGACTGGGTTTAAACCACGACAGTTCTTTTTGGCGCCCAACGTGGGGCACGAGGGGTTGAGATAAGAACAGATCTGACTGGATTGATAGTCACTCGTCACAATGCTGATTTATTGGCTCTCAAGGTTTTTCCTCTTGATCTCACAGTTTCAGTATACCATATCTTACGTCCATCCGGTATTGGCTGTATTAGTGTTTTTCAAGTGTGGGGCTTGGGCTAAGGTTTTTATCCCATTGTACTTTATGGTAATGACTTGTAATACAATAGAATCATTGATCATGAAACTGATCTGGTTTATGTTCCCAGTGTGGTCACCACCTTTATACTTTGGGAGGTATATGATGGAGGTGCTTAGCAATTACACATCTTTTTTCTCCTTCTCAGGTGCTCAGCCTGTGAAGGAAACATCCTTTTACCCTCCTAGTCGTCCCCCCAGACCATTTACATTTGAGAGTTTTGAATTTTTTAAATGGCCTTTTAATGCTGTTGAGACTTGTTTACTGATGGTGATGGGAATCACCATGCTAACACGCATACAGAGTGTGTTTTGCCCACTACTGATTTCAAGAGTTAAGCAGATTCAGGTTTGGGTCTTGTCTGGGGTCAAAAGACGATGTAGGAGGACCGAGAGATTTTCCCAGAGGCTGGACAGCCATGAGTGGCAGGGTGTGTGGGATAGTATGGGCAAGTATCTAGGTCAGTGGGCCCCTCCAGTATTTTGGAATTTCACTACCGAACAACTGCAAAATCCAGAAGAATTAGTAAAACACTTAAATGAGGTGTGTGGTCATTCTGGCCATACCAGAGATGGACAAATCACGGCAACGTGCTGGGGCTTGGCCTATGCTTACAGGGCCTTGTTCAACACTATCCAGCACCTTCAAAAGGAAAAGAATATCGGCGGATTTGAGGGCAAAGCGACAGTCGCTACTCAAACTTTGGCTGCAATGAACTGCGCAGCTACCCCAGTGGCAAGTACAGCAGCTGCTCAAACTTCAACTGCAACAGACAGCGCGGTTACCCCAGCTCCAAGCACGGTAGCTACACCACCCCCAGCAACAAGTACAGTCGCTACTCAAACCACAGTGATAATCACTGCAGCCAAACCAGAGGACCAATTCGTACCAATATCAGTTGCCCCTGTACGCAAGAGAACAAGCAAAAAGGAGGCAAAAAGGGTGAAGCGAGATGAAGAACCAATGAATTCACCACCCGGAAAACTGTCGTGGTTTAAACCCAGTCAGGTAACTTGTTCACTCACTCCCAGTGAGTGGTGCCGAGCTGACAACAATCAAGGTCCGTGTCCGCCTCCCCCCCCCCCCTGCACCGGGGCTCTCCCCTTCCCCGCTCCCGGAGGAACGGGGAGGAGGATCGAGAGAGTGCAACTCCTACGGGTTGAGACAAGAACAGTCCAGCAACAAATCACCACCGCTACTATCAGCTAAAACAATGATAAGGGAAAATAACAAGGGAAGAGAATACGATACCACCGGCCAAGAAAACGAGTTCCACCCGGAAGCTCCTGTCCTTCCGGGTAACTCCCAGTTACCCCCCACCCCGGGCATGACGTGCTGTGGTATGGAATACCTCCCCGGCTAGCCCGGGTCAGGCGCCCCGTCTCTGCCTCCTCACAGCTTCCCCTCCTCCCTGGCAGAGCATGAGCCTCACAGAGTCCTTGGTCAGGGTAAACATCACTTAGCAACAACCGAAAACATCGGCTTCACCAACGCTGCTCTCAAACCAGAAGTCAAAACACAGCACTGCACCAGCTAACACAAAGGAAAAAACATGACTGCTACTGCTGAACCCAGGACAAGGGACAGTCCATGAAAGAAAGAAAAAAAAAAGAAAAAGAATTCTCAGCAAATAAGAGTTAATAAGCCAAGGGTAGGGTGTGGGAGAAGCCAAAGTTTGGGCATGGAGTTGACTGTTTAGGTTTTTTTCAAAGAAGAAAATAAACTCCCTATTATATTCCACCCCACCAAAAAACAATCAAGTCCCAATATATTTTCTTCATCAAAAAACCACCAAACCAAACAGGTTTTGGAAATCAGTTTTTTGCAAATCTCTACACTGTGTGTTGTCTGAAACACTTCAGGAATGCTATTATATTAACTGGCAAACCACCGAATACCCTCAGTTACACAAACAGTGCCCATGAAGGTATATGAAGACTGGAGATGTATAAATGTGGAGATGTATAACAACCTTCTGAATGAGGTCATTATGATTTTCATTTGAGTGTACAAATTAGCTGCAAGACTTATGGTTGTGAAAAGTATTGTTAAATTAACCAGCAGGAGAATAATGCATTGCTAGAAAGTACTTGCCATTGTTTTAAAAGGCAAGTGATAAGTAATTCTAAATCAATGAGACTGGCAAATGTCAGTAACACACAATCCTGGGAGATACAGTCTTAGTGACAACGGGACACTAAACTTGGCAACAGATGGTTCAAGCAAACATAGGTTATTATTTTCCTCTGAGGTTGTTGTGGTAGAGAGATGAGCCAAGAACATAGGCAGTCATCTGAGCAAGCAAGTAACGCTGAGTGACATCTATAACAGCATCTCTCCAAAGGTCATAAAGGTGGATACTAGAAATGGGCCAAGAGCACCATATTCCCTTCTGTGAGTGGCCTTCAGGACAACAGCTCTGGTTACTTATCCATCCATCCATCCAATTGCTTCCATGGCAAGAACTCTGGGCAGAGTAGGTACGTGCACTGATGTTTCTTGGATGTTTTGTTGTACATCCCTGGATCACCTTTGGCAGAGAACAGGATTCATCTCCTAACACCCCTGCCCTTACAGTCAGGTGTCATATCTTGCTGCTAAGAAGAAACTCAGCCTCTGATGTGAGGAGGTTTTGGTAGGGGCTGTCAAATGTAAATGAGCCAGGCTCCTCTGGGTTTTAGACTTTTCATTCTGTTTTGTCTCTTTACAGAAAAAACATCTTCCCTCAATTAAAAATAAAGAAGTTAACCCATTTCTGATAAGAGTAGGATTTTACTCCTATACTGCATACACAGCCAATGGTAACTGGTTCACTTGCCATTCAAGGAACTTGTCAGGTCCCTACAGGTAGAGGACTTCATAGGATCTCTCACATTAAACTGTCTAAAGATCATGTAGCTAATCTTGGCTCCTGCTGTAGCTTCTAGGGAGATACGGTGACTTTTGGAGGATCACCCTGTAAAACTTAACATGTTTTGGTTCCCCATCTCTCCCCCCTTCCCCCCCCAAATCTCAGACCTAGTATGCATCATCAGACTAATTTTCAAGGGAGGTGGGGAGTCACTGGATTTAAGCTAGAACTGTAAATATATGCGAAGGAAGAAAGTTCTTTCCTAAAACATAGTCACATAGTTCATATATTTATGATGACTTGTCTCCATAAGTCACGTTTACTATTAATGTGATGCAAAAAAATCCTGTCTTAGAAAAAGGCAAGATTTTTTTGTTATGAGCTGACAAATATTTCAGCCATTCTGAAAGAATTTCCCATGCTGCTTTAGTTCATAGTGACATGAATGCAAAGTAGCATGCACCAGAGTGGTGCCTTCAGGAATGCCTGACTGTAGGACTTTGCATAGTATTGTCTGTAATGATTAGGACAAGATATTTGATCAGTTGGAGTTAATTCAGTACAAAGTCCTACGGACATTTAGGCAATAATCTGCCCTTTCAGCAAAAAAAACAACCAACAAACATACCTGTATGTATGCATAGACCTACTCTTTCTAAAATGGACATAGGGTATGATATTTATTTTTTGGGTACTAGGAATTTGTACATGAAGCTTGGATTCAAAGTAATTTTCTAGTTCTTCTAACACAGAGGACTCCTAAATCCTGTAGCACTGAGAGGGATCTCAAGTGGTTGCATTTCCTTTCACAACCCACTTGCTTACTACTGCAAGATTTTAGTCTCAGGGTTCCTGTAAAACAGTGTCTGAGCAGCTAGACTCTGCTGCTTCTCCATAGGTGAATCTCAGATATATTTGTTTAAATATTCACTCTGATTTCTCTGATTTTCCTTCTTCGACTGTCAGTGTCACCATTTATCTCTATCATCTCCAGATCTTTACCTCTGTCTTATCTGTATACCTGTGTCATCTCTATATAGACCTGTATATAGCGAATGGATCATTACTGGTAGTTTGTCAGTCACCTGCTGGCCTGCAATGACTTTTGGGATCCCTGCAGTGCTGATATAGCACCTGTCTAAGTAACACTGCTGTTACTCAGTAGGGATTTTGTACAGTACAAGAACCTATAGACTGGCTAAACCAAAGCATTACAAGAGAGTTTTAAATAGAGTGTAGTCAGTGGGTGCCTGTGGCCTCATTTATTTTTGAAAGACTGTATTGATGTATCTCCTCCCCAGAATTCAAATGGAAATCTGGGAGAAGATCCCTTGAAAGACAAGCCAGAGAATGAGGGAGACCCTCTTTACCTCCTGCATTAACATTTCAACCTTGCCTCAAGTGCTTAGTACTGAGTTTGAGAACAAGGGAAATGATGTCCTGAGGCTTCAAGGCACTACTTTGCCTTTGTTCAGACTTAGGCCATCCTGCCTATATAGATTACTGTGCTTTAGCAGGGAAGACTCCCTCATGTCCTAAGAAGGTAATAACTTCTCTTCACATCACCACTATCTCAGCTCAGCAGTCGTCTTGTTAATTGACCTTTGGTGTCTCTGATACCAGAGACCATGCTTAAAAAGCTACCAGTGCTTACCTTTTAGGGCCTACTCTCTGCTAGTGAGTCCACAAATCGGAGATGTAGCGACCAACAAATCAGATAGTGGATTATGAGACCAAGGTTAATCATCCACAGCTTGTGTATCAAGTTTTCTGGGTTTGTGAGGGGGAGAAGGTTTGGGATTTTTGATTTTTTTTTTTGTTTTGTTTTTTTTTCCTTTTGCAAGCTTCTGTGTGGTATTTCATAAAACAACAGGAAAAAAAAAGAAAGAATGATATACAGCATTCACAAAAGTGAAACTCACAGGAAGCTGATAATGGATAAAGTTTCCAGTCCAACTCTACATAATGACTTAGACAATTCAAGCCCTGAGAAGTTTCAGAATCTCAATGTTAGACTGTAGTTTTTCAGTGGGAGTTTTCACCCTGAGGCAGGCACTGACTGAGCTAACACATAAAGCTCCAAGGCAGTTAGTTCCCTGCATGGGAACCGAATACACTGACTGCTATAGAGGACAGATTTACAGGTATGGCTTTCTGAAAGCCAGGGGAGGATGGAGGAGATGTCACTCATGGATGTCCCAGCTACATGTGTGTGTCCCAGATCACATATATAGTTCAGCCCGGAGAAGAGAAGGCTGCGTGGAGACCTCATAGCAGCTTTCCAGTATCTGAAGGGGGCCTATAGGGATGCTGGGGAGGGACTCTTCATTAGAGACTGTAGTGATAGGACAAGGGGTAACGGGTTAAAACTTAAACAGGGGAAGTTTAGATTGGATATAAGGAAGAAATTCTTTACTGTTAGGGTGGTGAGGCACTGGAATAGGTTGCCCAGGGATGTTGTGAATGCTCCATTCCTGGCAGTGTTCAAGACCAGGTTGGACGAAGCCTTGGGAGATAAGGTTTAGTGTGAGATGTCCCTGCTCGTGGCAGGGGGGTTGGAACTTGATGATCTTAAGGTCCTTTCCAACCCTAACTATTCTATGATTCTATGATTCTATATAAGGTAGGTGCAAGAAATTTTCTTGGTATACATTGGTAGATTGACCCCTAAGTATCAGTGATCACAATTTTTTGGTTCTAGGGGAAGTTAAAGATTGTAACCCTTAGGATTTTCAGTTAGGTATACAAGGTGGACTTAAATGTGTTGGTAATTTACACTAAATGCTACATAAAGGTACTGCAGCTTAACAGGGCAAGTCAACATGTGCACAAGAGGAGCAGTAGATCCATCACCTGGCTTCACATTTCTTAGCTTACTTTGTGCTAACTTCTCTCCACTGCTGATACTGTACAAGTAAGTTGGTACACTGAGTCTAGAGTATCTTACACTGATGAAGTAGACTCATTGCTCTACAGCACTAACATTCACGTCAAAGAATGACAGCTATGTCTGATTGGGGTTTACAAGTTTTGGCCCTGTCTTGAAGTTGAGTGCTTCTTTTGTCAAATTTACACTCTGAAAGAAGACAGGGATATAAATAATATCAGCAGTTAGAGCTATCACTTATAGTATGGTATTCCCAGACTGAGCACCTTTCTTTAACAGAGTACAACAGAAAGGAAATTACAAAGCTCATTGTCTACGGATATTTTTAGTATCTGAGAAACAGTCAATTTAAAAATTATATACAACTTGATATTATTTGTTATGTGTCATAATAAACATAGTTTAGAAGTTGCAGAGATTATGTAGAATTCTGCAGTTTGGCATCTGCAGATCTATTCTATGATTTATGAAATGTAAATTTGACCTCAGTTTTTTGCTTATGTTGCACAAATCGGCAAGTTTTGGCTTGCCTATTAACAATGAAAAGGCACCAGACCACAGATTTGATAAAACACATTAACTTTCTTTTTAATTTACCCCAAATATATTTCAAGCCATTTCAAAGTGAGTAAAAATACACTAAAAAAGTGTTTATTTCCCTTTTTTAACTGGCTTTGATCAAACGTACTTCATATTTATGATTATCTGGATTATAACACTGCACTGAGCCCAGAATGTAGGGTTGGACTGAAATATCAGTTATTTGTGGAAAAGACAGCACATTTCTCGGTAGAAAGTGACAATCTGGATATATAACACACATCTTGGTGATTACCAGTCATTTTGAGATGTAATTTTGGTACGCTGACATTTTTTGGTGTTCATATAAGAGCGAGGGAGTCAGTGTCAGGGGGCTAGAAGAAGGAAACTTATTTTTAGTTCTCCACCAATTTATTTTTCACTTTACACCCAGGTACACAGTAAAGTGAAAGGGTTTGAAGATTTCATACACAGTACAATCCAAGAATTAATTTCCCATATGCAAAAACAGTGATATCTTCCCTTCTAACAGGCATAGTTAACAGTAACTTCATGAAGTTACTGTGTGTCAAACAGTATTGTGTGTCTGTTCATAGACAGAAATGGAGTTCACATTTGCAAAGTTCATCATCTGCTTCCATCTTTGCTGGCTAAGAAACTATTGCCTTACTCTAACAAATTATTGCTCCTTCCAGTCTTATAGTCCAAAATCTCAACTGATTTTGAATAAATTTGGTCATCAACCCCTTAAAGTCAGTGGAAATCAAAGGCCCATTTTCTTATGAGACTGCCAGTGGCCAATATGAACAGCCTAAATTTTTAATTTCTTTTCAGAACTGTGGTGGCTGCATAGACAGACACGGAAAGAGTTTAAAATTAAGTGAATCATAGAATCAGTCTGGAAAAGTGCTCTGTGGTCACCAAGTCTAACTAAAAAATCAGAAACTTTTAAAAACCAAAAAATTGTAAAAAAATAATAAGTCATCATAGTCCCTGGTGAAATATCTGTCCACTTGTATTTTTTTGCATGAGTCTGTAATGTCAAGAACTGAATTGATGACAATACATAAATATGAAATATCACATTTAGCGAATATTTGGTATTTTATAACTCTGAGAAACTTTTTTTTAAAGAACGGACTTAACAAAAGCCCCACGTTAATTCATTGAAAGTTTTCTTGTTGCTGGGTTGCCTTCTTGAGCAGCTTTGTGCAACTAGCACATTAAGTGCTTTTTGCCACCAAGATGTGTATTAGGCATACATGTCTGTAAGCTATTTGTTCTCTCTTTTTTTTTTTTTTTTTAATGAATAGAACCTGTGTTGGGAAGGTGGGAGGTCGAAAGTTCACATCTTCCTGAAGAATCATCACGAAAAATGAGTGCACGCAGACTGGTGTGGTAAAACACTTTATGTATAGTAGAGCAGTATTAGAAAGCAACCTGGTGAAAATCATGTGCAATTTTCCAAATGTTTCTGTCGTATTAAAAATAAACATTGGAATATACAATATATTATTTTATATACATAATGGAAAATCAGTTCCTCCCTTCCCCATCTGTTAATCTTGTAGTTACACAAAAATCTTTGTGTCCCATCTGGTGGTGATGATTGCTCTAAGGCTGTATAAAGATGCAGGAAATATAGCTCCCAGTATAATTTTAGGTGTTACTAATCACATGCTGTAAAAGAAACACAGAGCCATAAGCATGAATTCTCAATTTCAAATATGCTTGCTGTTAGCCTCTAAATTAAGAAAGTCTGTAGACACTGCAATAGCAGAATATGTAGAAGCAATAATATTCTAGAAATAAATTTATGTAAAATGCAGTATTTCCAACTTTGTAATATATATATGTACGTTAATAGTGAGGAACCGACATTCATTAAGTATGGGTTTTGTACACTGTTATGTATATTCCAACTCTACGCAAAGATCCCAGCTGAGCTGTCATTGTGTTAGGTACTATAAAGATATGTAGACAAGAGGAAATTTTTTCACAATGAGATCAGCCCTTGGAATAATCTCCACAGGAAAGTGATGGATTCCCCAGCACTGGACACTTCCAAGATTTGGTTGGACAGAGTGCCGGGGCATCCAGTCTAAGTCACATTTTACCTGACAGGTTGACCCAGATGATCTTTGAAGTCTCTTCCAACCTGCTATTCTGTGATTCTATGATTGATTCTATGAAATCATTACAGACTCTTTGCAATGAAGACTTTTACTCTGACCTCACAGAAATTGGGAGAAATAGAATATTGGCCTTTTACTGAACAGATAGGGAGCTGAGGCACAGAAAGATCAAATGGCTATTCCTAGAATACATTACAGAAAAAAAGTATGGTGAATTTTATTTTAGCCCTGGATATGGCAAGAGCTTCTTATTGTTTTAATAATTAATTATCATGGCATTATTTTCATAAATTACCTCTCAAGACATGTTAGGATCTTGTTGCTGTTACCCTATTAAATCATCAAAGTGTTATCAAGCTCCTGGGAACTGGATTTCTAGGAACTGATTCTAACTCAAGGTGTGACTCTGACCAAGTTCTGCTATTGATTTCAGTTTGCTTCACATCTACCCTGAACAAAGCTTTGGGCAGCTGTATGCAGAAGTTGTAGGAGGCATGGCATTATGGTAAGGTCTTATGATGTGATTTTCTTTGGATTTCAAGAAGGTACCCCTTCTTTTTGTGCCTATACCATGCCTCTTTGGATTTCAAGCAGGTGCCACTTCTTTTTGTACCTACACCATGCCTCCTGCCATTGCTCCACTGGCCTGTTTATTCAATTGTCTAAATGTGGAAATCTATAATGTAAAAAGTCCTATCAGAACCAATCATTTTGGTCCCCCTTTGCGATCAGAGAAGAGATTGGGTTAATAGGGTCTCTAGTGTTAATTGTTTTACCCTAAAGTTAGTTTTAAAATTGGACAGCTGAATCTTGTCTTTAAAGTATTAACTTCTTTCCACCAACTGTGAGCATCATACATAGTATCTGGCTCAAATGTAGAGGTCTGAAATGTAAGTGAATGAAGTAGTTCCCACCTAAGACCTATGAAATTTATGAAAACAAAGTCTTCTGCCGCAGAAAATATATGGACTCAGTCAGAGATCAATATGATCAGACAAAAGCCGTTTATTACAAAGCCTTAACCCCTTAAATACTGTTTCTTATATGCACTTACAGTGATTTGGCATATTATGATTGGATACATGTCTTGAAGACCCTTTGCAACTAACATATAGTTGGTTAAGCACAGGTGTGGGAACTTGACCTTGAAAGCTTGCCAACAGTCCACAGTTCTCATTAACTCAGTGAAATCCAGCTTCTTCTTATCTTGCTTGTTTAGGCTTCCTCGGGCCTCTCATGGCCTTGCTATATCTTTCAGGATTATTCAGAATTTATGTACCAATTATCCATTCTCCTATGAGAACACTGCCTCCACAGTCTTCATTATAAAGACAATCTCTACAGGCTTCTGCTCAAAAGTGAATTTTGAGCCATTGCTACACTGGGAAAAAATCAAGTATCACTTGTTTCTACGGAATATATGATCCTTTCAATTGTAAAATCCTATCTTCTATGGAGCTGCCACTCCCTGAGGAGTGAATGGGGTGCTTAACTGAGCTATGTTCACGTACGTATTCAGTATACAAAGGATGAAATACATTTGCCTGCTATTAATGCATGTTATTGATGCATGTTTCATCATAACTTGAGAAGTCTAAACCAGCAATTTTCCTATGATCTTATAGGCTTCATTCCTTGAGGATATTCATTGTCATGGAATCACAGAATGGATTGGGGTGGTGGGGACCTTAATGATCATCTAGTTCCAAGCCCCAAGCCCCCAAGGGCAGGACATTTTCCACTAGACAAGGTTATTCAAAGCATCATCCAGCCTGGACTTAAACATTTCCAGGGATGGGGCATCCACATTTTCTCAGGGAACCTGTTCCAAGGTCTCACCACCCTCACAGTAAAGTATTTCTTCCTAATAGCTATACAAATCTATCCTCTTTCAGATTAAAGTCATTCCCCCTTGTCCTGTCACTACATGCCCTTGCTAAAGTTCCTCTCCAGAGTTCTGGTAGGCCCCCTTTAGATATTGGAGCACTGCTCTAAGGTCTCCCCAGAGCCTTCTCTTCTCCAGGCTGAACCACCCCAACTCTTTTAGCCTGTCCCCATAAGAGAGGCTCCATGCCTCTGATATTCATAACATGTTATCTTATATTCCTCTAGCAGTTATAATACTATTCTGGCTATCTCCTCTTTTCAGTTACAAATGTACAATGAAAAAATATATTAGGCTCTGAGTCAGGCTAACTCACACCTTCATGTTGCATATGCTAACAATTTGTGCAAGAGATGCAATGATAATCAGGTTGTATTACACCAGAACAGTAATTATTGACCACTTAGAAAAGAATAAACTGAAACAAAAAAGCTGCACATTATTGAAAAGTCTGATTTTGTGGGTTTAGAAACTCCACTAATGAACTTTTCTTGAAACAAAAAGAAAAGAAAATGTCAGTTGTGCTGCTTAGACATCATTGTTAAAGACCTACTTACTGCATTTTGCATTTCCAAAACAAATATAATAGGCTCTCAGGGTAAATTTCTATACACTGTGGAGAACACTGAATGCTGGACAAAAATGCTGTAAGGGCATGAGAAGGATGCAGACTGGCTGTAGTCCAGCTCCCCATTTGTAGCTTATTGCTGTAAAATTTCCATATACTTCCCCTGAGTACAATATAAAACTGTGTAAAGTGATACTTCTGGCTTTGAATGAACTAACAACACCAGGGAATTCTTACAATAAAATGGAAGAGGGGCAGCTTATACAATTCAATCATTTTTTCCTTGGAAAAATGGATACATAAAAATATTTCTAGAGGTCTGCCTATAATATTTTCTTGGTATATTTAATGTTCCCAGACATTAGGCAACTTTGCAAAATGTGGATCTGGGTACTGGCAGGTCTGAACATGATTTAGACATTACTGAAGCTTTTAAAAGGTGTGGTATTCAAGGAGTCCTCTCCAGACCTGCATTTTAAGAGAAGGATTTACTTAATGCTAACAACACCACCTTACTAACATTCAGGGTTTCAGACTGAAAACTAGACTGTGGTGCCCTATTTACAAAGGCACGGTGCTCAGAAAGTAGACAGAGATAATTAGCCGGCTTAAAAACAAAATTAAACCATCTTTTTCCATAAGCAACATATACACATACTTAAGGTCGACATTTACCAGTGAATGGGAAGATCTAAGATCCTGAAACTCAAAGAAAGCTACTGGGTTTACTAAGCATATAGTAAACTTTATGTCCAAGGTCAGATTCACAAAGGTGTTTAGATTTGGTTCTATTTAATGTGGCAGTTAGGAGTCATGCCTGTGTGGACTGTTCCTGGAGGACATGGACATGCCCTCTTGTATGGGTTGCATGAGGTACAATTCAGAGCACATTACTGGGGTGTGAAAGTCTTTACACAGCCTATCCACAGAGCGCAGCTCAGACATGCCAGGTTGGGTACATACTGTTAGGAAAGTGACTAATAACTGAATCCCTGCAAAATAACTTAAAAAGCAAAATGCTTGTTTTAAAAATCTGATCAGTTGAACCACAATTGCAAAGTATATATTTTGCTTCACAGAAAGCAGACACAATTAATTAAATCACACAACGGTAAAGTTCAGGTCTTAGGTATTTGGTTGCAAATTCAAACCTAACAATAAGAAAGGTATTCTTTCTTAGTAGGAAAGTCTTCTCCTTCTTTAGGTTTTTTGCTGTGATCTGATGAAGAGCACACATCAGTGCCAGCATACATACCCTGAAACACCTAACTAAAGACTTATGACTGTGCCTGTAAGAGACAGCACAGTAAGTCCACAAACTGAGGGGCCCAGGATTACACAATATTCACTCTTCCTGCTGGTGGCTGAGCCTCACGTAGGCCTCTGCTTGTGCAGCAGTAGAAGGTGTTTTAGGTTTTCTCTGCTACTTTTCCTGAGCTTGATGTTTAATTTTTTTGCACCTCTAATGGGGCTTTTCCTTCTCACTCATGACCTCAGAGTATTTATAGGCTTGGAGGTTCTTTTAAGGAGCTCTGTATAAGGTCATTGAGGTTTCTTAAAATTCTGGGGATTTGGTTGTTTGTTTACCAAGTAATAGTAAATAAGGCAGAGATTATTTGTTGGGAGAGGCAGAATTATTAGCTGAAAAAGACACATGCTGTTTACATCAAATCTTTTTGCAAAATTCTCAGATTTGACATGCTGTGCTGCCTGAAACATGTTATTTTTTTTGAAGTAGTCTAGAATTTATTTGTTGTTGGCATTTTCAAAATTATGTAATTTAATGCATTTTTTAAGGTTTATGTAATGTTGTACATGTATATATTTGTGTGGAAGGGAAATAGTGCATCTAATTCTTATGGTGATGGTGTATCTTGTTTCTTTAACCATTTCTTTCTGCAGTGAAAGTTACAAAGCAAGAGAAAAATCAAAAAGACTTTGATTTTAACAATGAACGTGAATTGTGCCTATTAACAGAAATTCAGATCTGTGTATGATACACCAATGGTGCTAAAAAATTAGATACTTTACAGAATATATTAAAAAGACAAAAAACCATAATAAATCATAGTGAACAAAAAGCAGAAGATGAAAGAAAGATTCAGTGTCAAGCAATACATTTTTAGCCTACATTTGTCATGAGAAAAATTAAAGAAATCGGGGTTCCTTGCTTGCTTACAAGACCTTGAAAATTTACAGCAACTTGCATGTACACTGGGGAGCAGCTCCAAATTTCCATGGAGTACAGACATTGAGAAAACAGCTGCATAACACATTTAAGAATCTTACCTTTGTGCAAAGGTTTGGCTCTGAATTTTTGCTGTGAATTCAGCTCTGTAGGACCCTGCCAAAGGCAGGGGAGCAGCTGCCTGACAGAGTCAGAATAGCAGCTGACTGGGATCAGGGAAATGCATGCTGTGCTCCTCCAAAGAGTTCTATGATTGTTTACTGGGAGCTGTGGACAACCGTCGAGTACTGGTTGCCCAACTCAGCATAGATGAGGACAGGCTGCCTTGCACTGGTGTAGGTGCTTGCTCTTGTGTAAGGGTGATTTGAAAAGCCCTGATCTACCATTGAGCCTGAACAGCTAAAAAGGGGATTTAATTTCGGGCTTTCATCTCCAGATCAGTGGTGACGAAATCAAATATCTGTGTGAATATTTGAACTGAATATCCACACTGCTATGGCCCTCTGTATAGGGGGGCAGATATGGTCTGGTACCCAGTGTATCTGGGAGAACTGAGGTGAGTCAGAGAAGCACAGTTTAGGCTGGTTTGGGTACCACCAGTTAGGCTCATCTTAAATGTAACTTCCTTTAAAACTTATCCAAGACACATAAGGTGTTGGGGACATGAAAATCTTAATAGTTTAAAAACATAAAAAAATAATAAATATATATTTAAATTAATACTATTATAATTGTCTCTTGGGATAAGTCTTTATTCAATTTCAATTTACAGTAAAAATTTACAGCTGAATCATAAACCCTCAAAGATGGGATTTGTCTGTGGAAATTTTGAGACAGATTTAAATATATTAGTGACTAATAAGGGATGACAAAAGTAAAAGATCTGGCCTCTGTGCAAGCCTGTTTTTGAGGATTTTTTACAGTGTTGCATGGGGTTACACACTATGGAAATCAGAATTAATTTTTTTTACTCAGAAAACTTTATAGTCTTCTAATGAAGGATCATTGTGTAATGTCCTGGAAAAGTTCCCTCAGTCTTCCTAACTAGAGCTTTAGACAAATAAAATATGTCCTCACAGAATGCATTTCATTTTTATACAACAACCACCTGAAAGTTTTGTGGGGTACCTCGTCTGACATAAACAGAGTACACTTGGTTAAGACATCCAGCTTTGTATGGTTAAAGTGGGGTTAAAATATATGGAAGTGGACTTTTTCTAAGACACAGATACTTAGCAGGCTTAATTCCAAAGGAGATGGTGGACCGGTTTTTGAGATCCTTGGCTGAAGCTTTGAAATCTTTCAAAAATATGTACTTTTACTAAGTTTTCTTTCGTAAACTGCGCCAACCAGGTACCAATCTGTGTACAGATTATGTCATACTACTGGATCTATCTTGTTAAACCATTTTTAAATTTCTATTGATAGTGAAGTAACAAGTGAGGGAAAAGCTGAGTCACTCATACAAGGGCAATTTGAGTCAGATTCGGACTCAGGTAAAACTGGTGTCAATATCTCACGTAGAAGCTTGAAGTTTTTGTGCCACAAGTGCAGAGCATGAAGGAAGGAAGTACTGGTAGAAGAACAAGGATTCTGGGTCAGTAAAGGGGATGCTTTTGGAGACATCTAGCAGGAGAGAAAAAACTGTCAGTATGTGATGACCAACTAATTAGTAAATGCACTGTAACAAATTAGTGGAAATGGGATCAACTAAACTCAGGCAGTTACAGCAATGTACAACATACTTTACAGAAGCACTTAGGCAACCCTTCCACCTACTGTTAGAGAAGAAATGGCTAATTTTACATGCATGTGTGACAGTATAATCTTATTTTCTTTGGGATTCACCAGTCATGATTGGTATTCTGATTATGCAGTGCATGCCAGGCCATATAAGTAGTATTGTTGCTTTATAGGAGGTAATTTTGGTGGTGAAAACAGTGATTTGTCTGACAGAAACAGTAGGCTGCTCCAGAGTCTTGAGTTTATAAGGCATTTTGAAAAGTTTTGTAGTAGGTTTGAATTTGCAACCAAATACTAAGCAAACTAGCATGGTTTGTAAATTAGAAACCTTGCTTTTAGAGCACATCCAGCTAGCAAGGCTGTATCTTCCTAATGTATCTTCCTAATGATTAGGATGAATATTTTTTACTTCATATCACATACTTGCTGACCCACCCCTTAGCTCTCAAGCAAACAGTCACAAGACTGATACATTGTAAGCCTCTTATTACTGAAATTGCTCTTATTACCCACAGTATCTAAACTTTATTACTGACAATGATGGTTTTCAAATATCCTTGGGAATTTAGAGAGTTCCACAATTCAGAAATGCACCAGCCTTGCCAGCACTGAATGTCATAAGTAAATAGGCAGCAGAAGAAATTCAGAAATTCTAACTTCCAAACAGTCCAGAAGCCAAACAAAATATTACAGGCAGAAAAAAAAAAATCCCCAAATCCAAACATAATTATACAGCTGGAGTTCAGGTTGTTTGGACTTGGAATGAAACTGCTTGCCCAATCCTATCAGGGGATCTTTACAGTTCCAAACCCACGTATGCCTCCCATTTACTATTTCTATTCTATACCAACCTGCTATTTTCTGCTCAACTGGTAAGCAAAAGATACTTTAAAATTTATTTTTTAGTCTGTACTTATCGTCAACTGTCAGACAACAATAACAGTCAGAAGAGTGTGCTAATCAATCTGCCTTCCAGGCAATCCCTCCAGGAGAAACTTTCTTTATCTAGATGGATATTTTAGTCTGCTTTAAGGACCATAAGGTGTATATACAACCAGCCACTAGAAGAATTATTAGACTCTGAAGCCTGACTTTGTGCAGCTTTTACCATTGGGAAAATTCTTTTGTGAAAAAGATTTTGTTTTTCATGATGCTGGATACCATAAATACAGTGACTTAGTTTTTTCAATTAGTCTAAAAGAGATTGGGAAGGACATCATCCATTAAAACCAGGTCTGGAATTAACAGCAGTCACTGATGCCTTTACGGAGAGCAGTATTACAGGGTAGGCAGAAGGATATGTCTGTTACTAAAGTTGCCTGACACAACTCATGATAAAATCATATTTTCAAATGCTAATGTGTTCATCATATTTCATCAGTTTGGACTGAAATTTTCCATACTCACTGACTGCCTCAGGCTAAATTTCTTTAGGGAATTTTCAACAAAAATAATTTAGCTAAAGAAATTCCCTCTCAACTGGCTGAGCTTGGACTCTTTCCAACTACTAGAAATAAACCAGCTCCTTCCACTCCTGCAATGAAAGATTCATGCTGTATTACACTTTTCCTTGGTAATCAACAAGCTCCTTACTTGTTGAAAGTAAACATAACGCTTGTGACTGTAATAAGAAGGGATGATTTTACATCACTAAGATTTTGACCACAGGTCTTTGTAAGAAGCTGAAGATTGGTACTATCAGTTCTGTGGAAGTGGAGGGAATAGAATGCTTGATTATTTACGTTTTGTTTAATTTTCAAAGTAATGTAATAAGCATTGATCTACAGATATGATTGTATTCTGCCTGTCCACAAGGAAAAACTGTTTGATTTCAGTCTGGCATGGACTGATGTATAACTTTGATGTATTAGCTAGAGATATTTCTAAGAGAATTACATATTAAAAAATAGTTAAATTTTTATTTTTGTATTAATTGATCTCTGCCACCTGATTCGTAAAGATATGCGACCAGTAAATGTGGCTTTGTTCTATTTTATCTTGCACCTCTAATAAAAATTTAAACATCTCTCTGACATTAGCCTGCTAGAAGAAATGAAAGTGAGAATCTTCCATACTATTAAAATGGGTCTTCTTTCATGTGCATCTTCTACAAACATTCACAGCTCCTGTGATGGTGATACCACTTAACCCTATTTTTAAACCTCATTAACCTCTTTCTTGATGCTTGTGAAATGCGATTTGTTAGCTACTCCACTCTTTAAATATTTCTCTTCTGTTAAGCTAAAAGCAAAACAAAATAAAAGCAGGATATAAAGACCTGGGAAACATCTCATCAGCAATGTGCTATTTGTCTTTCAGTAGAGTAAGCATACAATATGGACCTCCAGATTTGCTGTTAACTTGAGAACCACTGATATCCTCTGTACCAATTCTTTGGCTCTTTTGTTTCAGATAAATATAATTTCATAGATCTTCAGTTCAAACTTACCATTAAAAGATAAACATGAAACAAGGCTATGAGTTCTAATGAAGAACCACAGGATTTAAATCTAATAATCCAATCCACTGACACACATTGTGTAGGTAGTTGCTTCTTGAAATAAGCCATCCTCAGTACTTTTTTTATTCCTCAAACTCCTTGCATTTCTCACTGCATGTTTAGAGTCCTACACCAAAGACCCCATGCACACTGACTTTTATTCATTTAGGTTTTCAGTGAAAAAAAAAGGTGGAATATTAGTCTGGGTAAATGGATGTTTTAAGCTCGATAGAATTCTAGCTTCTCTATAAAGAAAATATGATATCACCTAAACAATATAAAATATTCTCAGACATGCATAGCTACCTGCGGTTTCACCTCATGAATTTTTCAGCTATTTTATCCACCAACTTCTATCACAAGAAAATCCCAATTTCTAGAGTGACCTGACAACAGTTAAATTTTAAACCAGACTTTTCCTTTAAATCTATCAGTCTTTTTTATTTAAATATTTTGAAACGTGAAGCTCTACAAAGGTATCTGCTTATTTGCATGAACATTTTTCCTAGCTAACTGATCATGCAGGTCTCCTGATATCATTGTGAAAACAGGATTTTATTAAATGGCTCTGAAGATAACTGAATGGTAGATGTGCAGCTGCTAGATTTATGAATCTGGATCAGGATTAGGATCAGGAGTACTAATTTTTCCTAGTTTTAATATGTTTGTGTGATGTCCTGAAACATGGCTGAAGTCTGTAAGCTGTACCTCATGCTTTAATAGAAGAGCTCATGATGAATGTAGATTCAAATACCCTTAATATTTTGCAGATGCTGTGAACACCAATTACAGAACAGTGACTGCAGTGAAGGGGTTAATGATTAATTAAGAATGATGATATGAATTAAGTATCAGCAGGGTCTAGGGTAATTGATGTCAGGTGAATGGGAAACTCCCCAGGATAATGTCAGTGCCAGAGGGAGTGGTGATTAGTGGGGATAAATGCTGGTGTGATCTGCATCTGATGAAGACAGAGTTGAAATGTTTGTGGGACTGGGCCCAGCTGAGAATAATAAAGGCTTTTCTGTTCCCAACTGAGAATAAAGGAGATTTTGAATCAAAATATGTAAATACAGGTAGAACCCTTCCTGTCTTTAAAAAAATGCAGCTAGACCTATGCTTTTAATACTTATCTGTATAAAGCTCTAGAAAGTAATTATAAAAGTTCATTGTGAGCCGTGTAATCATTAATTTTAAGTGGTTTCAAGGAAAGAAGAAAATTGAGGTCTGCTATTTTATTCTTTTCATTACAAAGAACAATGCAGAAGTCTTCGAAGTGCAGATGAAGATTTTGCTGTGTTTCCACTTACTACATTTGCAAACTAGGCAACAAATATTCTGATACAACTTCATAAATCTCTTTGAGAAAGCCAGATAGAAAACAGTGGCAAGTGTTGTTTTTATTTAGTTTTGGATAACTAAAGCTATAACTTCCTATTGTTATTGTATGGGCATATGTAAGAGGGGTTTCTTCAGACAGCTCTAGATAATTTTAATTCCTTTCCAGAAAAAAAGTCTATTGTGTGTGTTGTAAAATGCAGTACAGAATTTGTAGTGCATAATCACTTAATTAAAGATTGTCTCATAATGCATGTAGAGGAATTAAGGTTGTGCAAGAAAGCTCAATTGCTCTGTTACCTAGCTTAGATGTGCTTAAAAATGTTCTTTATTAAGTAACCTGATACAGTATTCTACACAGAAAATTGTATATCTTGTGCCATTATTTTACTTTAAAATCTCTTTCCCTCTACGTACCTAAAAGGGCCATGTTAATGGTTCTTATTTGTTTACTGTAGGCAAATTGTATGAACTTGCCATGTAAATCTGGGCCATATCAGTCTAGTTGACATGCCAAACAAGAAAAACAGAGGAATTAAGAATTTCCTGGTGTATCAATAAAGGTTTGATATACAGAAGTTTGCAGAAGTCTTACCATGGTCTGTGAGCATAAGAGCATAAACACAGGTCACAATGAAGGAAAGTTAATTTTTGCTCCATGACTTTACAATCATAATTTGAGCATGCTTGTTGAATGGCTGGGTGATTCATTATCTGTACATACTGTATATGCTGGCTCTGCACTACTTCTGCATTATATAGGAAGATATCTTTAAATCCAAAATGACAGACATGGTAAAACAATGGCGAATCTGTTCATGGAGCTACATAAGCAGAGCTTGTTCTAAAAGTACAAGCTATATATATGAGGATGGATTATTGGCGATTATTATACCTCTGGATAGTGTGATAAGTGTAAAATACACAATTAATAATGATTTCTTATGCTTTCAGATTGTCATTATTAATATTTTACATATATAACTTCTATAGATAAAATTAAGTAAATTAATGTTATGAGGGAATTTATTTATGGAGTGTGCAAAATTCACAGTTATACATATTTTGTGAAAGATGTAATAATATGAGAAATGTTTGTTTCACTTTCCAGCATATTATCTACTAACCCTCAAAAAAAATGCAAACTTTGTCTGATTATGAATTTTTACATACCCTTTAGTTCACAAGGAATAGCATTTAGTCATATATACAGTACTACAGATGAAGTAACTTTGCTTTAATTATAGGTGTAGGTATTCTGCAGTGATGCCAAAATTTGTCACTGAATTAATCTCTTGCTTTCCTGCTTAAGTTCTGAAAGAGATTTATGCAACAGAGTGAGTAACATTCTCCATTCCTTTACAGCAGGGAAACTTGAGGAAAAGATTGCTTAAAGAATCCAATTCTTTGATGCATTTTATTTAACAGATATTTCATGGAGGTCAGCTGGAACTCCTATTGACCTCCATGGAGCAACATTTATGCCAACACAGAGCAGTTGGTGCTTTGAAGAGCTAGAAAGCCTGGTCAGTAATATAAAGCCAGGTCTTGTACTTTAAATCCCAAATGTTAAAACAAGAAAAAATATTTGTTTTTCTGACTCTTTCTCCCTGACTACGAACACATAACTGTTACGAACTCAGTTTTCTGGATTCTGGGACTGCTCTGAAATTGGGGTCACTTGGCTCTCAAAGCAGCACTCCATAGGTGCACTACGAGTTCACCAGGCAGCCCTCTCCAGCAGTGTTTATTATACTTGTGTTTGCAACATATCTTGTTGAGTAGTGCACACAGCCTTACTGTTGGTAAATTCTGTGTAGATCACCCCTTTTAGTGAGTTCATTAAAACTGTCATTATCTAATTTTCCTAGAAAAAACAAGGGGGAAAAATATCTGAAACTGGACATCTGACTGTGTAGATGCTCCCCTGCTGCTGGCAGTAAACTGCAGGAGATATGGGACAATCCTTGGGAGAGAACAAGAGGTGACTGAAGGTGCAGCCATGCAGCTAACACACTGAGTGGGCATTCCAGCAGGCCGGATAAAAATTATTTATGTTGTGGCTATGTGTAAAATGGCCTGGGCACTTTCCAAATACAAGAGAAAAAACAATCCTTGCACCCAAGGACTGGAGCATGAGAGGACAGATAGGCATGTAGTGAAGGCTGTTTGAGGGCAGAGCAAAGAAACCGGAGGATAAAGCTGAAGTCAGAAATAACTGAAAGTTTCTGAAGTTGCTTGATTTATTTTATGTCAATACCGGAAGCCATACTAATACTAGTACTGTCAATACTACTCCAATCTCCTATCTCTTTTACAAGCATCTTCACTGTTTACCTTGTCTCAAAACCTTGGTTCCAGTACTAAGATCCTTCATGCTCTCCCTCTCATCAGGTAAATAAACTTTTCAGTCAAAAGATAAAATAAGTAATGTGTCCCTGAGCTATAAATACATGATAATCTGCAGTGTTGGGGGTTTGGGTAACTTACAGCTATACAGAACTTGCCAGTAAATAAATCTTGTGCAGCAAAAGTGTACCCCATGATCATAATCCTGATGACTGGAGAGAGTCTTCAAAATACAAGGGTAAACTGAAAATGTCATTGCAGTGTGATGTCGTGAGAAGTTTGAAATTCTCTGTGCCCTAGGGAGCACAGAGCAACACAGTGTTCAAGCGTTCAGCAGAGTCAAAATACAATAACAATATAATTTCTGATAGGGGTGTGGAGAAACAAAAGCATCATATATTGATTGGAATGCCTGACAAGCTAAGTGCCAGCTGAAGTCTGTAATAAATATCACTGATGCTATTTCTAACCCCTTAGAAAGCAGCCACAAGGAGAGTTTTGGTCAGGGCTGGACTGTCTGGATAAATCCTGGGATTAAATTCTTGTATTTCTAACAGTGGACAATACTATGTAGGTACTTCAAAACCAATAAGGGAATGTTTTGTATAGACATAAACTTGAAACTTTATTTTATAGCCACATGATTCCAGATAAAATTCACTGCTGGAGCCACCAGGGAAGGTAGGGCAATGACACAGCCATGAGCCTGTAGCCATTGGTCCTGCAGGGATGCTCTTAGCTCACCATGTGTGCTTAAGGGAAGAGTCATAACAGGGGCAAAGGCGCTGTGTCGGGAGATGCTTCTGAAGACAAAGGACTGGTTTGGTCTTGCCCCTTGGATTTAGGTGTCTAACCTTGCAGCCTGCCAGAGCTTGCTTTCTCTCTCGTTCCAGTTTCTTGGCTTCCAGTGCTTCCCTGAGAACAGCTGGCCTATTTTTACTAAGTGGAGGTATAGCCAAAACTATTCTTCAAAGCACAGCCCTAAGAGCCTTTTCAGACACTTTCTAAGGTACCAGAAGAACTTCAGACACTTTAGGAGCTCTGACCATTAGTGAATGGTTGCTTGCAGGTATTGAGAGATACAAGTTTGGCTTTAATTTCCTTCAGTATCAATCATTTTTTTATGGCTTTGAACCTCAACCTGGTATATGGCTACAGAAGAACTCTGTTGAAATCACTTCTGTATCAAGTTGCTTGCATTTCTTTTTTTACAGTTTAATGAGATAAAAAGTGAGCAAAATCCCTACCAGAAACAAAACTATTGGTTGGTAGAAGAAAGCCCAGACCTGTAAGCTGAATACGGCTGGAAGGAAGAAGCGGGACAAAAAGACAGTTTACAAGAGATGGAAGGAGATAGTGATCCTGGAAAGAAGGAACTGAGCTGGGGTAGAAAGCTGAAAGTTGTACTCTTTGGGGTTTGTGTGTATGTGTATGCACAATATTCAGAGGAAAGGCAGAGAAGGATGAATGACAAGACTAGAGTATGTGTATTTGGGATGTTAATTTTATTTTCTCATCTTTTACCAAGATAGAGATCACATCAGAAAATTCATGAAGTTAATTTGCATGACAAAGAATGACATTTAAGCAAAAGACTGAGAAAATAGAATAGGAAAACATAGTGGTATGGCTATGGCTTCATAGAGGAGAATATGTGCTGTGTCTCGTTTGTCCCCTATAAAGTCCATCTTGACCCCATAGGGCATGTTTCTCAGTCCATGCAACCTAAATAAGAGACACCTAAATCAATCAGTTGAAACTTTGAAGATCAACATTAAGCAGGGTCGCATTAATTTAAATCAGTTTTCAGAGTAAAGACTGGTTTTGAAAGATATCTATCACAGAACTTGGCTAAAGAAAAAAGTTCTTTGGAATTCTTGATCTAAGGTGAAGTCCTCACCTGGTAGTGACAGAGGTGGGAGTCTCAATGTTTTATACTTTCTTCAAGCAAACAGGATATTTTCCCAGGATTCTGCAACCCAGGTTGGGTGATGTCATGAAAAAATTAACATGTTCTGAACTCCTCATTCATCATACTAAATGTGCTGGCTGAGTCCGAGTGCTGATATATTTTATTGCAAAGATTCCAGATGAGGCTTTGAAATGTATTTCCAAGCAAATTCCTCCTGGCAGGTTTTAGGTTGAGGTCTTCTCAGAGCTCTCTGCAAATATTTTTCCAGGTGTAAAGGTCTATACATAGAGCAGAACATCTGTCTGCATGAGATTTCAGTGTTGTGTGCTACTGTGGCAGTCTAAGGTGCTAAGGAGATGGTAGAAGAATTTCAGAGCTATAATGGTGCAAGAACGAGAAATTAGTTTCTTCGGACATTGGATGAAGGTTTCAAATGGGACTGTAAATCCCAAACTGGGAATCCCTTATAACCTGAAATGAGGCTAATGTCTGAAAGACTGGGAACTGGCCACAGTAAGACCAGAAAATGATTGCTTGCACTCAAGAATAATTTCTAAAATAACAAAGAATTTACATTTCTTTGCGAATGCAAGAAAAGTCAGCCACCACTGAAATGCAAAACAATGAGAGTTATTACAGGACCAAAACTTCACGCCTTTACAATAACAACATATTAGCTCACTTCTTACTTAAGAAAATTGACAGTGAAGGAAGTACTCTTTCATGACTGCCAATATCTCAAAAAATGGGCCGATTTGTGTTTCTTACTACACAACCTAAAAGAACTGAGTTATTATGTACTGGACTTTCAAGATGTCAAGATAATTGTGTAAAAATATTTGAAAATGTAAATAATTTTTACTTTTCTTCATATGACATAAGTTGCTCCATATAATGTAAATGGTAATTTCAAGGGATGCACCTTTGTTTCTGGAGGTGAAATGAAAAGGAGCATTTGACAAGATCTAAATACGCAGTATATGAGAAACTGTAATACAGGTAGATCTTTATTTGATCACTAATAGATTTTGTAACATAAGTTTTCAATTACTTATTTTTTTCCCTTTAGTAAAATAGTGTTAGAATTTCAGAAGAGATTAAGTTTTTTTTCAGTCTGGCACATTTATTAATTCTGAGAAATAACTATACTCAGAAGCTGCATTGATTTAAAGTTGGAAACATCTTAAAATATTTTTGAGCTATTAGGAATGGCTTTGGACATTAGGTGAATATGAATCAGTTAAACCTCTCTCAAATTTTAAATAATAAAAATATTAAGGATGATTCAACAACTGCCTAGCACTTACATTGCCATGACAATTCTCACAAAAAGTTGCTATTGTATAGTTCTAACAACGTGACATAATTTCTAAGGAAATTTTATGCCATAAAGTGTTCAATGAAAAAAGCTTTCAACGAAAAAATAGATGATTTTTTTTTTTGTACATAAATATAGCTGAACAAAATGCACAGTATAGTGAGAGGTGAAAAATGAAAAAGGATGTTTTTCAGTGTTATGTATTAGTTCTTAATTGCCTTTTATCTCACTCTGATTTCAGCACACAGAAATATCTTAATATCTTCCAGTTAACTTCCCCTAAAAAATATAGTAAATTTTTAGAAAATTTTAACTGTTTCTGAAAGCTGAAGGTTATTGTATGAGGAATATTGTATATCAAAGTTTTCATTTTATTAGTTGTGAGTGCTTCTGGATCTTGAATTAGAAAATGGTATAATATTCTAGCATTGATTTTGGTTCTTTCAGTTTCTTAATGTGTATGAGGTATTATATCTACTCTTACCCCAGATGAATAACAAAAATAATGTCTTCCACAACTTGGACAGATTGCAATAACCTCCTAAATAATATTCTGATATGGCAGAGGTTCAAATGATAATTATTTCACTTTTAGTTGTTAAAGATTTTATAAATTGCTTAGAAAGAATTTAGAAAGTACTTGAGTGCATTATACTGCTACTAAGTACCAGTTAAAATAATAAATAATTTAAACCAGTGGAAATACTTCCCCCCTACCTCCACTTGGCTTCATAGGCAGATATAGCTGTTACAACTGCATAAAACAGCCAGTGTTGTCATATATTCTCAGTGTTTCAACTTTCCTTTCAATAACATGAGCATTTTTTAAACCATGAACATTATTTAAACACAAGAACAAATTCAAAGCTAGACCTGACTACACTGACTTGAAAATATTTTGGAATTAAAACAATATAAATAAGTTCCGCCAGCTTTTAATTAAGAATATATTTTATGAGTTAAAAATGTGTCTGTCTTAAAAAAATTAGGGTACCATAATCATCCTAAGCTTTCACAATCATATTAAATTTCTTAATGAAATTAAGAAACTTTCATTATATTTCTTCAGAGGTGGCTATAAGAAGAACTGAGGGGTTGATGAACCAAACATTGACAAGACAGCAGAATGGAAACTGTAAAAACCTGGTCTTTATCTAGAACAACTTTTAAAGGAGGGGTCATTTGCTATAATGAAAGAATGGGTTTATTAAAAAAAATTAGTTTTATTTAGCAAGTATTATAGTGAAGAAATAAGCTTGTTAGTACTTACCTGTCCAAGTCTTTCAGAGATTTTACAGCTAAAATAATTCCCATAGGATTGTGTTGGACTTAAACCAATCTTCCTTATTTTGAAGATGGTTCTATTATTCCTCCAGTTTTAGACCTCACAAGGAGTTATTACACAAGCTGTATATGTGGAACAGTTCTATTTGCCAAAGCTGTCTACCTAGAGTGACTGAATGTGGCTGTTTTTGCGGGTACCAGTTTCACAGCTAAGAGAAGAAAAAAGGAAAGGAAAGCTTTCTGTTACCCAAAGCAGCTGTATGAATTGCAGAACTGTAGCTGTGAAACTGAAGGCTCAGTGCTCACTTCTGAGAGATGGATGTTGGAGGGACTTTGTATAATTTACTATATCTAGACCCCAGTTATTGTCATCAGATTGTTTTAGAAAAAAAATAGAATTTCATAAATACAGAGGATAGGTTTATAGAGGCTCCATAGCATCATTGAACGCTAATGATAGTGAAGGAATCCCACAGAAAATGTGTGCTATAGTTAAGTATTGGTTTAAGCAAACGACGGGGAAAAAACAGTTCTCCAGATATCATTCTGAGGACCTTTCTGATCCTTACATGGGAGCATAGAGCAAACAGCTTTCATCTGTTGTAGGCTGACCTACTGTAGAAACTTGAAGCAGTGTAGCAACACCAGTATGTCACTAGACATGTGCCCATTTGCAGGTAGCCTGGATGAACTTCTGTTCTAGCACAACCATGCAATAACCCAGTCCCAGTTTGGCAAATGCACCATGTTGTGCACAATGTGAGTGCACCAGCTCTCATGGTGCTGGCTCCCTTCTCTCTTTCTTGTGATTTTGGGTGCCGTTCAGACATGCCCTTTCCTGATGAATCTGTATCACAGTGGGATTGCTGGCTCTGTCCCCCAACCATTTTAAGTGCTGGCTTTCTCCCAGCCCTCCTAGAGATGCTGACAGCCCCAGTGAAGTGGTGGTATGCAACCCTGCCACCACAGAGCTGCTTGAAAGCAGGGGGCACAATGCATTTCTTATAACACATTAATTATGCTGAGAACTATACCTGTGCAGAAACCACCTTGTTGGGAAATCAGCATGTAACTGCAGGAAGTCCAGAAATAAACAGACAGATTGTTACTCCAGCCTGCAAAATGGTAGATTCCTGCCAAATGGGCTGTGGTTTCCTGCATGAGCTTGGAACACGCCAGCGACACAAACGTGAAAGGTTTTGTGTCCTTTTTGCAGAAAGGCTGCTTTCTCTCCTCACTTGGAGGGAAGGAATGACAAGTGGGAAATGCTCTTGATAGATACCAAGTCTATACTGAACAGTCTGCATTGAATGAAATTTATTTTTTTTTAAATGTACCCTTGGTCATGGAAGCTTCCACCAGGAGGATATCTGTCTAGTCATGTCTCAGTGGCTGAATTGTATTGTACATTTTACTGTGGTACTTGTAGATATTAAAGTGTCTGTTTAGGATAATATTTTTCATTGCTGGTTTTAGTGCTTAAAGATTAAAGTTGTCTAAAAAGGTGTGTTGAAAGTGCCTAGGCAAAATGGATGCTTACTTTCACTTGATTACTCAAATTCACGTTATGTATTTTTAAGACTTGTATATTAATATGAAATGATGAAAACCATAAAATCTTCAGTTCACTGAAGTTTGGAAACCTAGAGATATCATTTTACTGGAATGTTTTCCAGCCTTTGGAACAGGGTTACACATCTGTGTGCACAGCTGCCTACATATCATATTCTGACTTCCATTCTGATGTGCTCTTCAGTACCAATATAATGTAGTTCATTTTATAATAATTTATCTTTTTGTTTTGTTTTGTTTTTTCTTTAAACCGGTTGAATTACCAGAACACATTATTATGGCTTTCGTTTCATTCACTGTTTCAAACTTCAGCCTATAAATTATTCGTAGAAAGGCTTTTCTGTGAGTATTTGTAAACCAAATATAATGAAAGGAATTCAGCTCTAGAAAGGAAGGGCTTGAAGGAGATAGGTGTTAAATCTAATTTGCTTTAAAGCTTTAGATTGCTGTGGTCCTTGAAGTACTTTTAAGAATCTTAAAGGTCTGTGGTGCAACAGAAATCCCAGTGGGTAAAAGCACCACTCAGAATACCTGCTGCAATGTTGCCCTTGCTATCAAAACAGCATGATGAGTCAATGAGTAACTGGGATGTTGGTTTTGGAGATCTGCCATTTTAAAGAGGATGTTAAGTGTAAATAATTTAAGAAAGAATTCAAATTTTTCATACACAGTTGCCTATCAATAATGGTAAACAAAGAGGAGTGTATGCTATGATAAAGAATGGTATGGAGGTAAATGTTCGCAGCAAGGCTTTAAATGGCTCTGCCAGTCCATAACACAGTATAATTTGTGTAGTGGGCTTTGTAATAATTTCTGATATGATTTTTATCATCACCTTACAAACACGGCATATTATGGGGACTTTCTCCGTCTTACCTGGAACTGTTAGGACTCTTTTACGCACTCTGGAAGAAGCTTCACAGATATACCTAGTAACTGTGATTGTTTTTAGAAACCAAATATAGCTGCAGCTCCTGCTAGATGATGCTTAGGAGGGAAGAGTGAAGAGTCGTGGGGTAATGAATCCCCTGGAGGTAGGCAGGTGGTTGCATGTATTTAACAGATATGCCAGATAAAAGGATTTTCAAAAGTAAACCTTTACCACTGATTACCACAGGATATCCTCAGGTACAGGTATTAGAGTTTTCAAACATTTTCCTGTGCCATTCTTATTGATGGCATTATCAGAAACTTTGTTAAATTATCAAAATACGTTGTGCGACAACTCTGGTAGGATCTCTGGTAAACTTTCACTATATCAAACTCTCTATGTCGTACAGACAATGTACAACATGAGTGAAGAAGTGTGAGAACTTGAAACTTGTTCTGCTCATTGCTTGAGTGCACAGAGCAAGTATACAGCTGATAGGATTAAATTTGTATTAGAATTGAAATGATTTTTCTCTTAGAAAACCCACATATATACAGTTTTCTCTTGACATATCTGTTGGAAACCTGTTGCTGAGGATTGAAGGAAGTACCTTCACATACCTAATATGCAACTTTTTAAATTTTTTTGTTCATTTTATATTACATAGAAGATTTTTAACAGAAAACCTCTGTGCAACACCACTCCCTATATTTCATTTCTTCATTGGTATATTTTTACATTAAGATGGTTCAATAGTGACAAGAATGTTACTGTTGGAAGCAAAAAAAATGGCTTAAAAAGCTCACCTCATGCTTTGCACTTGTCATTGACATAGTTAACTATTTACCCAAAGGCCCATAGATGGCAATTTCAGACATTTGAAAAAAATACTTTCATATAAACATATAGACTGTTGACCGATAAAGAAATGATGGCAAAACAAATTAAGTCAATTTTATGAAGTCTTAAGGTCAACCACCTTGGTGAAGTCTGAAAGAGCAGACTAGTTAGCTGACTGACATCAGAACCAAAAAGAAAGCATTCAGCCACCTGGATAAGCATTTTGCTGAAAAGAAATTGTTCACTGAATAGTTGTCAGTATTTTGGCTTGCTGGAATATAGTTTCTCAGATGCCACAATAAACAGCTCTTTTGAAATTATTTAGGGCTCATTTTTGCTTAAGGTCATATGCTACTTAGCCTTACACAGACTATTGTCCTAGTCCTCTGTGTTTTGCCTATCTACATGACAGAACAATCTAGAATAGCATTTTTAATGAGTTTCTGACAAACTGCTAACAGAATGGACTTGGAAATGAAAAATAAAATTTCATAAAAGCAACAACATGCAACATGCAATTAGCTTTCAAAATACAGTGGTTTATTTTGAAAGTGGGGTAGCAAGCCATTCTGGGGAAAAATGGAATTTTGTAGTTTTGAAGCTGTGACACTTGTCTCTGACTTATCTTTGACTTTGAGTGTAAAAAATGGAATATGGACTAAAGTTATCTGTCTTCTCAAATAATTATCATTCTTCCCCTTTTCCCCTCAATTCTTGCTTTTTAACTTTTTAGATTTTTTGAAGAAAGACAGAAATTAATGAAGAAAAAATGAGGAGGCAGCAGAAAAACACACAATATCAAACATTTCAAGTAAAACTGAAACAGATTTTCAGAATTGTTTGTTTTATTTCATCATTTTCCTCCTCTAAGAATGCAAAAGAGAACATTATGAAAAATAAGTTTTCAGGAAAATGTTGTTCGAAGTTTTAAATCAATTCTAGTGCTCAGTTATGTATATTCCTCCTGTGAAGTGTGGATCTTGAATAAAGTTACACAATAAATCTAGAAATTCTTATCAGAAGACAGCTAGTGAAGCCTTGGTCCAGGAGAAGTCAATGACAAAACTCCTATTCACTTCTGGAAGGTCAGGATCTCTCCCCTTACTAATACATTTAAAGAAGTGATCAAAGTTTCAGCAATGCGTGTTTTCTGACTCCATATATGCAGTAGTTGGTCTCTCACTCTAGGCACAGGGTCATATTTAGCATACTTTGGGCTCTTTAATATGAACATAATAGGAGAATGCCAATAAAACCACAAGATTTTGCAAGTCATCCTGCAGACATTTTCATCTCGGGCAAAAGGTTTTACTTCAGCTGTAATGAAAACAGATATAAAGCTTTTTTACTTAACAAAAGAGAAAAAAAATAAAGCACTTACTTAGGAAGTCTAGTCACATATTTCTTTCAAAGTTCTGCTAGAAAGCCAAGGAATAATTGTAAATACAATTCATAAGGAAGAAAATATCAGTTGTTATACTGGTGAGAACCAGCATGTAGCCAGGTTAGAGCTGAGTCTTTTTTGCCTATTGAAGAAGTGATCACAGGGCTGACAGCTGGAGTTTATTTGACTCTACAATAAAGCAACCCTATAGGTACCTTTTGTTGTATTCAAAATGCCAAATGTAGTCTTAATACACTTTTTTTCTGTTTCCCCCCCCCTTGAGTATTTTATCTTTAACCAAGGAAATAAAAAAAGAAAAAAAGCATGAGATCAACCTGCACCCCAGTTTATTTAAGACACTCTCAAGGCAAATGATAAATTTTTCACAAATCTGTATTTTATTCTTGTGTTGTCAGTTAGAGAGTAACAAGGAAGTCCACTGGTTACTTGAAGCTGCGTGCAAAGATGATTGTTTAAATGCACAGAAAACTGTTTTGCAGCCAGTCATGCTTCATGTTGTCTATCAAATTGTGTGCACTGCCTAAGCACAGATTGCATCTACTTAATAACTGAAAAATAGTCCTTAAAATATTGGAACTCAGAACAAAAAAAAACCCAAACCCTAATTTAATTGATATTTTTAACATTTTTGGAAAATACAGTACATTTGAATGCATTTTGCAAGCACTTTGAGTTATAATTCTAGATGATAGGGGTGTTTGTTTCCCCACACACTTTCCAGTCACAGGACTTCCTGTAACGATAATTCACTGACCACATTTTCTTATCAATGTTCCTCCAAAATGTAAGGGACTTCAGACATCTGCTTTGCTGTTGAAATGAAGCAATCTTTAGACAATCACAAAGTGTTGTGATGCCCTTCTTGTATGACGAGAAGAAACATATGGATGGAAACAGACCTCCACCGCCTGGAAAATGTGAACTCTCTAGTCTTTTCAATGTATGCTGTGTCACAGAAGTCTATCATGGGTCACAGGTACTTTACCATTGTATTTCTGAGGATATAATAATTTATTTTTAGAGGCATGTTGGGTCTTTTTTGTAGATATTAGGTAAAAGAACTTCCAATGTATTTTGTGCTGACTTGAGATGTTTACCTCTATTTTGCAGGGAGAACATACAGGACATGAATAAAATGCACAGATAACATTTTGTGTTACCAACTGTAGTAGGTACTCATCTGTACTTTTAGATATAGGAAGCCAAGACTGCCTTGGTAGACTTGGAACCCAGAGAACATCTAGAATAAAAAGAAGCTTTTTTTATTGAAATACAGAACTACATCTTGGGTCAGCTCTTGTCCATTAGCATCAGCTGACAGTGTGCCTTCTTGCAGGACCTTAGTCATGCGAATACAGAACCTCTCTATTTCTGACAACAATGCTGTTTCACAGGTGTAAGTGAACACGTGTGGATGTACAAGTGTGAATTATGTCCTACTTTGTTACTTTTTTAAAAAGGTAAAGCAGAGTGGGAGCTCCAGACAGACACGGATCCTGCAGAACTAACTCTTAGTGACACGGGAAGGTCTGCCACAAGGCCCATAAAAGCAAGTCTGTGGCTATTAAGGAAAAACATGTGCTGAAGCCTCTCAAAAAGGGTCACATAATTTATTGCTAAGATCCTCAATGAAGAACTTGGGTGAATAGGCTTCACCAACACTTGAGATATTACTCTTCTTCAGAACAAAAGGTTTAAATTTAAACTTGTTACCTTTAATAGAAGTGAAAACTAAGGTCAGTTTGTTTGTTTCAAAAGCAGACCTGAAAAATAACTCTCACTTTTTACACCCACCGATGTTAGTTTAGTTTTTGAAATGTAGCCATAAAAGATGCTATGTAAGAAGTGGACCTGAATGGTCACTTAAATATTTTTGATCTGCAATAGCTGTTGGGATTAGGTGAGTGTCACGGAGAGCTCAGAAGTATTCTGACTGAACCTAACATGCAATCCTTTCATGAGCTGTGGATCATAAATAATACACATTTCTTGACAGCTCACACACTCATCTATTTGAAATGGGTAAATTTTAACTTGTTCACCAATCCTTGTGCCCTTAGCAAATATTGATATAGACAGGATGTAAAAGGCTGCCTTGGAAATTATTATGTCAACTGGAATACCTCGGAGTTTCCAGCCTTGTGCATGGGAAGGACAGGCTGTGTCATCTGAGAAAGAGCCTTCTGAAGGAAGGAGTCATGACTCAGAGTCCTTTTACATGTTCACAGTACCGGATCCACTGAAGTTGGCTCTCAGAGCAGGAGTGAACAGAATACAGAAAATTCTGGGTTTATCTGGTATGCAGTAGTTGATCAGGCTGGCAGAAAGTGCCAGTCTGGCATAACCTCTCTTACCATCTTGATCAGTCTTTGGTTTAAGGCACAATCTATTTTAAAAATATAGTATTCCTGTAACTTTCCTCACCAGCTCCCATTTCTATTCAGTCCACTTACAGGGTTCAGAAAAAAAGCCCAGAAATTGGCATTGTGGCCAAAGTTTGTCTGTTATAACCAGAGAAGAATGTCTTGAACTTAATATGTTTGGTTTGGGAGATCTGTTTTTGTCCGCTATAACCAATTGTCCATTATAACCATGTCCATCATAAGTGTAGTGTGCACTATATAATTTAACAGCAGTGGTTAGTACAGCAAAAGCCAACTGCTGAGGCTGGGTGGGAAACCTGAGATATTTTTTTAACCAAATATGTCCTAAAATAATCTTAATTTTTTGAGAAACTATCAATCTCTGCATTCTTGGCTAAGTGCTGTTGTTGAAATTTGAAAATGGTCTATTCATCCTTAAATATATGCTTCACCAAGAAAAGAAAAGGATTTTTTTTTTTTTATTCTTTCAAAATATCAGATGTTTTATGTGCTAAGCAGAACCTTGGCATCCTTGAGTTTGAGGAAAAAAGGTTAAAATAGGAGGGGAAAAAGCCCAATTGTTTTCGGTGGAGGAAAGTGCACATATATATAAATATAATGTATCTTAGGTAGAGAGAACACATATATAAGACTAAGCTTTCTCACCGTAGTTAAAATAAATTGTCTAGAAATTTAAGGGCCCCAGTAAAAATTCCCATATTGTTAATTTATTAAGTCTTGTAGCATAAAGACCAACAAATGGAATAAATATTAATTCACAATAAAGCATATTTTACCCTTTTAAATGCCAATAATCTTTAAAAAACAAAAATGAATTTGGCTTGAGCTAAATCTGAATAAAAATGTCCTAGTTTTTGCTTCTTGAAGAAAAGATTAGATTGGTTAGAAGTAGAGGGTTTTTTTGGGGGAAATTAGACTTTTTTTTTCTTCTTCTATGAAACAAAGCATTTTAATTTTACATATCAACATTTCCATTAAAAGCAAAGCCAGAGAAATGGCATGCCAGGTTTGAGCGCCATTTATAAAATCAGCAGGTGATGCAGTCCATCTTGCAGCAAGTAATCCAGTGGTTAGGGAAGCTGCCCAAGGGGTGGGGGAAAAAATGCTTTCCTCTGCCAGTGGAGAACCCCTGCCTACCTCCCAGGAAATATCCTGGGGAAGAATTATTTTTATTTTTCTTTTAATTCCCTGTTAAAATAGTCTTGACTTGCTCAAGATACAACTTTTGTTTTACTAAGCATTCTCCAGCCTTATAAACAAGAGCTTAAATCATTGTTTCCTTCTTCTTGCCTCTCCCTTGGCATCCTGAGAGCCTTGGTCTCCTGGAGTCCACCAGTGGTCTATGTCGGACTTCATGTACTGTGTGGGGCTTGATGAGTGTCATTTGGAGAGTGTCATGGATGTGTCCCTATCTGAGGAAGGACTGGCATGGGGTAGAGGCACAAACTTAACAGCTTTTGTACCATATGCAGGTATCTACATGTACCAAGCAATTGTGGAACAGAAGAGCAAGCCTCAGGCACAATCCCTCCTTGGGTGGTAGCCTGTGAATTTGGAAGTAAAGAACTGTGAGATATCTTGTAAGAGAGCTCTGTTGCTCAGGGGCTGTTAACCAATCTTTATGTAAACTCTTCCTGAAAGCTCACTTCTACCATACTGACACAAAAAGAATAGTATCTTTTCTGATTCTCCAGCAAGCTGCACATAAGACTTTTCAGTTTGTTTCTTTTTTTCTGTTTTGCTGCCCTTACTTGTTGCTGGTAAGGTAAAATGGATCACAGGCAGTTTAGTACTGGAGGCTAGCATTTATATTTTTAAGTCTCTACTGTGAATGGAACAAGGCTCCTCTTTTTGCTGCAAAAATGCAGTTTCTTGATGGGAGGTGTTATGCAAGTTACTGTAATTACTTGGCCTGAGAACTCCAGGGAGCGATTCTGGACCACAGTACTAGTTCTTGTAGGCAGGATAAAGTCAGACTTGCTCACCAGTGGAACTGAAGCTTCGGAACTGTGAGTTCTGCCCCCATCCTGATTAAAATATAAAAAAACCACTGCAGTAAGCTCCAGCCTGTCTCAGTCCACCCAGATATAAACTAATTCATCTAGCGAAAGTTTATGACAAATGTGATACAGCCGGTTCCACCTTGGCCTTTAGAGTCGAGGAGAAGTAAAGCTCTGTCTTTGTTCAGTGATAAATGAGATGCTTATTCCAAGATTTTCCTCTGCCAGTGAATTATAGTTGGAACTGTTGGGAAAGGAAAAATTGTGGTTGGAAAAAGGAGTGTATTATGTGTGAGTGACACAATGTTTATGCATGTATGTGGGTGTTCTAAGCAGATTCTTATGATGCATAAAAGAATAAGGATGAAGAATGCTTAAGTGCTGCCAAGTTGTCAAGTGTTTATCTTTTCAGATATATAGTAGGATCGACAGCTCTTACTGGATGGCTCCTATGGTAAGCAGAGAAAAGGAAAAAATAATGGGTAAAATCCTGATGAAATAAAATGATTTTTCTTAGAATTAGAAAATAGTGTAAGTAAATCAATAGTTTACATGTGTACAGAATTTTTTACTCCATGAGAGGAGAAGTTGTTCTAGTTCGTGATATGATAAAGAATATTGAAATGGCAAAATTGTACAAGTTTTGTACTAAATCTCTGAACCCAGGACACTGGCAGAAGCAATCAGCCTACTTCATGGGTTTACCTTCCTGATTCACAAATTCCAGGTGATCTCTTTCTTCTTCAGAGAGGTGATCATGCACCTCTCAAGATCTGCACAACCTTATGTCTATTGTCTAATTTGGAGATGAAATAAATCAATTTCTCACTCCAGAATCCAAGCCACCTAAGCCCATTTGGTGCTTCTGGCTTATCTGCTCTTTGGATCTCTCTACAGACCCCAGAAGGTGCCTCCCTCACTAAGCAAATCATTTGCAATCCCAATAATTTAATTAAAACTGGAATGCCTCTATATGGTCTACGAGAGAGGGAGCAGACTCAGATGCTCCCTGTCACTGCACAGACCCTCATGAGATGCACCTTGGGCCCTCCTAAACAACCCTCAGTTTGCCAACGAATCATTGTCTTCCTTACCTGAATTTGGAAACTGGTGAGGCCAGCCTGTACATCCATGCAGGCAGACTTATGAGCATTCAAGAGTGACTACTGGGACACATAGTAAACTTTGTATGATTAATAGCTAGTGTATTATTTATGAAGTGAGGACCAGTGATACATTTTCCCCTCAGTATACTGGGCAAAAGTCATCTCAGCTTTTGCATGAGGTCTGCATATACTCATAGGCACAGACACCAGTATGAAAGCTTCTGCTTGCTGCATTATTTCATGACACCGTACAGATGGTCATCTAGATTACAAAGGAAATGCCTCTGGCAAGCTGTGCTCTTCACTGGTATTGATACTATGAGGTGTAAGCTTAGAGTTTCTGCAAAGTATCTCCTTTTCTCACGTTTCTTTTTTTTTTTTTTCCCTTTTGTCTTTTTGTCTGCTAATAGAATATTGTAACACAGAATACTTCCAAACAATTTGTAATCTTTGGATAGTCACCAATAATATTTATAATTTGTAAATATTTTTAACTGTGACTTGCAGGGCACATCTTGAGACAGTTAGGCATTCTACATTCAGCAATGAATAATGTGCATTTTACAGAAAAAAAGAGTGTTAAGTCCTCTGCTCCAATCTTCTCCATCTCAGCATCCCACAATATACCCTTCCTAATCAGCAAAATATATCTTTACCCAGTTTATTCCTTCTGTTTTGAAATTAATTTCACAGAATAGTGAAGTATCTTCCCTGAGCATGAGATAAAAAGCTGTTTGGGAATTGCCTTCATATGCTTCATACTCATTTTACTTACCTTTCTCATCAGTTTCCAAAATGTCAAACATAGCATTCTTCACCTTTTTATTCATAAAGATTTTCAGTTTTGAATGACACATTAGTCATCATCCAACTTGAAGCAATATTGAAAATCCTCACTGAAGCAGACATATGAAGGGTCAAAACAGATTATATTAGTTTAAGAATTCAGTTGTTAATGTGAAGTTTTAGCTTTTAGGCTACAAGAAAAAGCCTGTATTTTTCCTTTTGTATTATTAAAATAAAATGTGCTCAACAATTAATTTTGTATTTTTTAGACCTTTGTATGGCAAATCACATAATTGAAATGATTCCCTAAATGTCATATTGGCGGTTGATCAATGCCAGTTGAGAGCATGAGCCTAGAATGTAACACCTGACAATTAATGCCCATGAGTTTCATTGTGAGGATCCTAAAACTTCCCTAATTCAGTTTGTTCCTATAAAGAAAGGTCCAAGAAGTGAAGCAGAATTTTCAAGAAGGTTCCTCTCTGCCTGCTTCATCCCTGTTCCTACTGAAGTAGGTGGGAATTTTGAAAAGAGGATAAACGACATATGTGCAAGGCAGTCCAGTTTTATAGACCCCATCTTGCACTTGTTAATGCTATTTGAATGATGTTGCAGGCATGGCATTAATAGAACTGCAGGTCAAATCTGAGGCACAGAGTAGAGAATATTACTTTTGAAATTACAAATGGCAAAATTCTTTCTCTTCAATTAGCTGAGTAATCCAAATTTCATGCATTCTTTCTAGGTAAACTCTTAAGGACTTATCTGGGAATAGGAAGATTTTTGTGGGTTTTTTTTTTTTGGTGTCAATCTTTTATGGTAGAGATGGTTAGATGGACTGATTTTTATATCTGATCAAAGGCCTGTTGAAGTTAATGGCTATGCTGATATTTATTTCTTAGAATGTAGGATATTCTTCCAAATTAATTCTGTGCTAAAATGGGGCAATCTGTTTTTATATAAAAAGTGAGGTTTATGGTCAGGCCTGGCTCAAAATATTTTGTTGAAGACTATGCAGGGCTTCAGCAATCAATGAAATATAATAAAAAATTAAAAGGAAGAAGCATTCTGTCAATAGCACTCCTGTAACAAAGGGAATACTTGTTTTATATTGATTAGCTCCTGTTAAATAATGCATTATGGCTTCACAGCCATGCTCTTGCAGGTTGTTTATTGCAAGCAGTGGCAGTACAGAAATACTCTTAGTGAGCAAGAAAATCAATACTGTATCTGTAAACACACTTGCAAATGCAGTCCCATGGCTCACCCTCCAATCTGCAGCTGCCCATTAAACCAGAATAGTGTGAAATAAGGCTGGTTTTTACAATCTGTATTTCTCTTTCAGCACCTTTCCGGACAGAAGTAAGCTGCTGAGGCACTTCAATTAGAATCCAATCCATAAGTAACTTGTTTGGTATACTTCTACTCACCTATGGAGTACATAAGAGTACAGATCAGGTAAGCCATTTCCAACATGCAAGGATTGCATATGAGGACAAATTTTTAGCAGCTTCTGTTTGCATGGCTAAGGAAAATGCCTCCATTCTTTGAAGATGTGGTATGGGTGTCAACTGAAGAGCCAGGTGAATGAAGCTGAAGGGAGAGTAGGGAGCAGTGAAACACACATACTCCAGGGACACCTGATACCATGTTTGGTTTAGCACTCCCCATGTCACATAGTGAAGAAGTGGTCTGCCGTGGCTAGGTCTGGCCATGTCTTCTGAAGATATGCTAAGGGAAATATTCCAAAAGGATTGAGTGAAGCTGAGTTTTCTCTTTACGTAGTGGGTTTTTATTTATTTGCCATTCATCACAATCTGAGGTTCTTTCAAATGTCACAGTCCAATCCCTCTAAGCAAAAGCCCCTGAATTTAAGAATGCTGTGATGCTTTTCCATTATGACTTTGATTACCTTAAACAGGGTTTGACTGGCCTAGTGAATGATACAAAATCACACTGGTGTAGCTTTGTGCATATTAAATTCAGGACAAAATAAACATAGTTTCAGAAGATGAACACTCTCAGTTCCACCTAGTATTACAGAAATAGATCAATATTTACAGTATTGAACTCCTATAAGTAATGATAAACAATAAATAACATAATGCTAAAAATACTTGATCATTTCAGACAAGCTGAAAGTTTGATTCTGTGAAAATGTATCTGCCTGGTTTTAGGTTATGACCATTATTGTACAATGAGTTCTATGGACACAAAGAGTGGGATTTATCCAAACAGATTTAGCCATCTAAAAGTCAGATGTCTGTCTTAGGTTGATAGTCTGAATTTCCCTTGTATATATAGTCTTCTCCAGAAGACTGAGATAGCTATATAATATAGGTGGAATGTATAAATTTATACATTTATTTGTACTTTCTTCTTCATTGGCTCTATAGGAATCCTTGGCAGATAACCTATATCAGATGACACATTTTACAACATTAGGCTTACTGAGCAAATCCTTTCATGTGAAAAATGACCAGCAAAGGTGTGAGAAGAGTTGGAGACAGGGAATTTCAAGTTAAAAATAAATGCTATCCAATAATTAATAACAGTTGGAGACACAAACTAGCACAGACCAGTGTTGCTTGCTCTCATTTTAAATTCTTCCAAAGGAAAAGATTATTTTTGAGGTTAACTATTAGTGTAGAGCCAAATTTCAGCTAAAGGGAGGTCCAAGTAATTTTGCAATGACTCCAACAATATTGCTTCAGAGGAAACTGCCTGGCTATTTAATAGAAAATGTTTCACAGAAAACTGTGGTGACTGAAGTCCAGAATACTGTACTGAGGGCCATTATTTTTCAATGCCTATATAAAGGTTTATTGAAAGTCACTGATCTTGTCCTTAATTTCTAATGGGGTCCATATGACAAATATAGGAGAAATCAGGGAAACAGGGTGAATTTTAGAGTTCTGAGATCATCTGAAATCTCTTTTAGACAAGGTATGCTAGGAAGATCTGGCCCTGAGCCTTGTGGAACAATATCCAGAATAACATCTCAATGGCCATGGATAGGGCAAGGGAATGGCATGCATCTTATGACCACATAGACATGCTCTATATTTTTTCCTCTGCTTTAGGAATTTTTACAGATAAGGTCACCCTGTATACAAACGGGTAACCAGCAGACCATGGTCAGTTTTAAACCATTTCTACAGCACTTTCATGAACATACTTTAAAGAGTTCTAAGAAGGTGTCTTCTTTCAAATCCAGTAATATACATAATTACCATGGTATACTTTGCTGTCATGACCAAGCCTGCTCATGTTCCTGAGGAAGCTTGTTTAACCCTAGTTTGGCTATTGCCATATCACAGTGCAGAATATGGAGAGCCTTTGGAAACTGGTAAAGCCCAAAGCTGCAATGTCCCCATTACGATGAACATAATAGTAAATCACAGTTAAGAGAAACAGTATCTTCCTAAGAATGGTTTCAGGTTATCTCTGGTGTGAAAACTATGAATGATAAGGGCCACATTTGACACACATTTGGGTTGCACTCTATCCAGGCCAGCAAAAAGGCAAATGGAGTGAGGTGGGAGAGGGAAAACATTTAGCACTGAGTACATACATCCTCTGAAGTTATTTTCTCACAACCCAACAAAAAGCTCAATGGGTATAACTTAGTTTACACTTTCAGGGCAGTCCGCAACTACTAAATGCAGAAATGAAAAGTGTTTTATTGCATCTGTAACAATACCTTCAGACAAACCTCACCCTGAGTGATATGTTTTAAAAAGTCTATCTGTGTTAAGGTTTCATATTGCTAACCATTAGCCATTAAAATATCAGTTACTAGTATGGTTTATTGCAAATTGGTGAGCTGATCCTTTGCCATGGTCCTGCAGCAAAAGCACTTTCTGATAGCTCTTTACAAAGAGCTAATCATGGTATTTCATCTAAGGGAAAGAAAATAAGCTAAGTCTTTCAGTAAAGCATTCTATAAGAGAAATGCATATTTCAAATGTATTTCTCAACTCATGGGTGCAGAACTGAAGTGAATTATTCATTTCCATCACAGCCTTCAAATCAAAACATTTCAGCATTCCTTACTTACTAACATCAGTGGATTGTGTGAACCAGAACGCTATGTTACAATAACCTCATGATTTTTAGGCAGAAGGATCCTTGAATAATATTTCAGTTTCTGCTTTTCCCTTGAAACTTCCTTACTTCCAACAGTCTTCCTCTACTTGCCAACAGTGACCTAACTCTAAAATTATTTGCTACATTTGACAGGGAACAAAATTAACTCTTAAGAAAACAGGTGGCCTATACCATCAGCAAAGAGTGGAAAGGAGCTCAGATGTATGTCCTGACTAGTGCACTAGCAGGGCTTATATTCTCTGAAGTCCCTCCAATCAGTGAAAAGCAGTTTGTCCAGAGGAACTACCTTAGCTGCATATTACTGTTATGATGTTTTGTCAGTTTAACTGGATTCCTTTTCATGTATTTCAAGAATTGCCAGAGTTGTGTTTTGTCATTAGTCTGCAATTATAACTTTTCAGGGTGGGAATCTGGCTTAAACATATACAGTGCAACATGGTTCTTTCAGAAAGAAGCTTTAACACAGATGACAGTAATTGTTAAGTGTCTCTGCTATATACACTTACCAAAGTGTTTGTCTTATTAGTACTGGGGAGGAGAATTTCTTGCTGTAGTTTCCAGGGCACATTTCTTAGACTTGAGAACTGCTCAGACATTCAGTCAACATCCTCTGAAGATGCTTATGTTTTGGCAGGTACATTTATCTGTGGAACAGCACACAAAAAGAAACCCTGATGGTTTGAAAGGGGTCGGTGGAGGTCTGAAGGTTAACTTAAGCCAAAGATCCTAAGGGAAATTATTCTTAATGAAAACTGACACATGTATGCCGCTGACAGCTTTGGAAAAAACAAACTTATATTTCATCTGAATCTCAAAAAGCTCAATTTTTTTTAAGTTGTTCAACAAACCCTGAACAAATTTTGCACTGAATAATTTTAGCTGCCAAGGAAAATTAATTCACACACTTTCTATTCCTACTGCTTTGGTACCCAGTGTAACTGCTTTACATTTATCTGACCCCATGCGATACCTGCCTTTCAAAACCGTTACATTTAATACATTTTCATAAGGAACAATTTGGATTGTTGCCCAGCCATTGTCTAAAATGAAGAAAGAACAGAACCTTTAACACAGCGTGTGCATATATTATCCCCACATTGTGTATGAGTACAAGAGCAGACATCCTTTAGAAGTAATAAAAACAATGTCTACCTAATGTGCTCCAAATGGCATTTCTTGTTGTCATGGCTTAACCCCAGCCAGTAACTAAACCTCACACAGGCATTCACAAAGTGGAGGAAGAGAATGAGAAAAGTGAGAAAAGTCTGAGATAAAGACAAACTTTAAATTTAATAGATAAAGCAAAGCCATGCATGAGCACAAAGCAAAACAAAGAATCCATTCACCACTTCCCATGGGCATGCAGGTGCTCAGCCATCTCCAGGATAACAGGGTTCCATCATGCCTAACAGTAACTTGGGAAGACAGACACCATCACTCTGAACATCCCTCCTGCCCCCTTTCTTCTTCTTCCCCCAGCTTTACATGATGTCAAATGGTATGGAACATCTCTTGGTCAGCTGGGGTCAGCTGTCCCAGTTGTGTCCCCTCCCAACTCCTTGTGCATGCCCATCCTCTTCGCTGGTGGGGTGAGAGGCAGAAAAAGCCTTGACTCTGTCTGAGTGCTGCTCAGCAGTAAGGAAAATATCCCTGAATTATCAACACTGTTTTCAGCACAAGTATAAAACATTGCCCCATACTAATTACTGTGAAGAAAATTAAGCCTGTCCTAGTCAAAACCAGCACACCTTCACACCCAAGTCCATGGGCTTCTTGCATGTGTAAAATCAGCACAGTAAATGTAACTAACTATGAGTGTGTATTTATATTAAAGGATGGCATCCTCTATTGCAGAGCTATTTACTGTAACAACATGAAAAACGTGGGTTTTCTGTAAATGGTACAAAGAGGTTTTGGGTGTACGTTCCCACTAAACATGAACTGGTATTGTTCTTACAAGTTTCTTAATGAAAGGACTATGTCTTCTGTAACGAAGATGAGCTTTTATTATGAAAACAGATAAGCTAAGACAGGAAGGAGCTTGAGAAAGAGAGAGCTAGGTATGTGTCTTTCAGTTGGTAGCTGTGACAGAATTGACTTACTAATTAAGAGGTTGAATGCTTCAGGGATGTTACAATTCAGTCCAGACCTTAAAAGATCAGATAGCCTTTTGAGATGCCTATCATGTTGCTCAATGTGCCATTATAGACCTCAGACACATTTAAGCAAAGCATGCTGCTGATAAAAGCCTATGGCAGTCAGAAAGCACATCTTCACAAAGAAGGCGAGAACTGTAGAGCGTGATGTGTGATAGGAACTATACTGGTTTGTACCAGATGAGATTCTGCTTGTAATCAGCATGATGCCTATGACTGACCACAGCATCTTAAATGGCTGGGAGCTGCACAGTGCTTGTTCATCCCAGCCTGGGTTAAAAAGAAACGCTGTTAGCACTTGCATCACAAGGATGCCCGGCGACCTATTCTAATATCAGGAGTCCATTCTGATGCTCTCCTGAAAAGTTTATTTTCTCAGTAGGCTTCTCTTTAGAAAGGTGTGAGAAATGCAGAATTACAGTCTGTAATAGAATCACAATTGAAAACTGAGAGTTTAAAAAGCTTTCTACATCCGATTATAGGAGATAGTACACTTTTTTGGTTGAAGAATAAAGAACTATGGAGTAATGGAGTAACTTATCAAGATTGAACCCTTTATTTAAAAGTGGTTTTAGTTACAGCAAGATTTGAGTTGTGGAAGTGAAAGATACTGAAAGAAAGGCTAACAAACTTCAAATGTGAAATGTAAATACAAGTGAAAAGTAGAAAATAAACTTTTCTCTGCATCTTTAAGTACAGAAACTGGTTGGTTTAAAGTGTAACAGTAAATGTTCAAGAGAAGGTTTATAACATGGAAAATGCCAGAGACAAAAGGTGCAAGAAACCTCATCGGTGGCAGTTTATAAGTAAAGGCTGAGGTGAGCAGCTCGAGAGAGGACGCCTTCAACACCTGACCGGGCGGAAGCTCAGCGTCCGGGAGCCTCAACTCAGAGCGGCGAGAGACACCCAGGGAGCCTCAAGTCCTCGACAGGACCTGCCCGGGAGCCGGCAGCTCAGCTGACGAGAGCGAGCAGCTGACTCACACGGGGCGGAGCCGGGAGCGGCGGCACCAGCCATGAGTGGGTAAAGGCCCGCAACAGGGAGCGCGGGCGGTCAGGAGGGGGGTGGGCATCGCGAGGGCGGGGTGAGCGGGGTGGTGAGCGCTCGTCCTATGACCGGGGCCCGGTCCTGAAGCTCTGCTCTGGCTGCCCGGCGGTGGCAGCGTCGGCACCAGACAGAGCCGACGAGAGGGGAGGCTGCAGCGCAGAGCTCGGGGTGCAGAGAGTGCCTGCACTGGTCTGGTGAGGGAATGGTGCACAATGGGCAGGGCTGCACTCGATGCTCCCTGGTGGAGGTCCTCCTGCAGCAGGGGCTGAGCTGCGGGATGCTGTCAATAGGCTGCAGGATGTCAAGGAAGCTGAGAGGAAGCAGGAATGCTTGCTCCCGGCCGAAACTCTGCAGGGGCCTAAAGCGTCTCCTGTGGCTCACAGAGGAAAGAGGGACGCCGTTAACCTGGGAAGCTGGGAAATAGTAACAAAAAAACCCAACAAAAAAAGGAGGAAGAGGGCAATTGAAAGCAAGGGGCTTCCTCCTAAATCTGTTGTCCCCACCCAGAACCGCTTTGCTGTCCTGCAGGGGGCTGATGAGGAAACACGCTCACACCAGAAACAGCCGGCTGTGCACTGGTAAAGAAGATCTCTACTGGTGCTGCCAGGAAAAAGTGGCGTGTCGTAGTAGTAGGGGACTCTACTTTGAAAGGGACAGAAGCACTCGTCTGCTGGCCAGACCCCACCTCAAGGGAGGTGTGTTGTCTACCAGGGGCATGGATCAGGGATGTTGCAGAGAGGCTACCTGCTCCAGTAAGTCTCACTATTACCCACTGCTACTGATCCATATGGGTGCTAAGGATATAGATAGTAGTAGCCCAGAGAACATAAAGGACTACAGAGCCCTGGGAGTTAGGGACTCTGGAGCTCAGATTGTCCTTGCGTCAATTCTCCAGGACACGGGAGGACCCTAAAAAGGTTAGGAGGATTGGCCAGGTTAATAAATGGTTAAAAGGGTGGTGTTATAGTCAGGGGTTTGGGTGTCTTGAACACAGGACCCAAGTTTGTAGGCCAGGTATAGTGGGGGCTGATGGAGCTGATCTGACAAAGAAGGGGAAGAGCAGTTTTGGTAGGAGGCTTGCCAGACTGGTCAGGGATGCTTTAAACTAGATGTGTTGGGGGAGGGGGCATCATTCCATCCCAACACTCCCAGTCAGTTGCCAGCACCTATAATAAATGCTTGGAGCAATGTAGAGATATTCCAGCTGCTCCAGCCAATGAGCCAGATTCATTTGGAGCTCCGCTCAGATGCCTCTATACAAGCGCCCATAGCATGGGGAACAAACGAGGAATTAGAGATGTGTGCACGTCTATGGGGGTATGATATAATAGGCATCACAGAAACATGGTGGGATGGCTCCTATGACTGGAGTGTTGGAATGGAAGGTTACAGGCTCTTTAGAAAAGACAGGCCCAGCAGGCGGGGAGGGGGAGTTGCCCTTTATGTTAGGGATAGGCTGGAGAGTATGGAACTCTGTCTGGGGACGGGTGAGCAGTCAACAGAGAGTTTGGGGGTCAGGGTTAAAGGGAGAACAGCAATGGGGGACATTACTGTGGGGATCTGTTACAGACCGCCTGATCAAGGAGAACCTGCGGAGGAAGCACTCTACAGACATACAGGAACAGCCTCATGCTCACATGCCCTTGTTCTCATGGGGGACTTCAACCACCCTGACATCTGTTGGAAGGACGGTACGGCCTGGCACAAGCAATCCAGGGGATTCCTCGATTGTGTGGGAGGCAACTTCCTTCTGCAAGTAATAGAGGAGCCGACAAGGAGAGGTGCCATGCTTGACCTCATGCTCACCAATGGAAATGTGACGCTCCAGGGCAGCCAGGGTTGCAACAATCATGAGATAGTCAAATTTGAGATCCTCAGGACAGTGAGAAGAGCGTGCAGCAAGCTCACTGCCCTGGACTTCAAGAGAGCAGACTTTGGCCTCTTCAGGAACCTGCTTAGTAAGGTTCCATGGGATATAGCCCTAGAGGGCAGGGGGGCCCAAGGCTGTTGGTTGATATTCAAGGATCACCTACTGCAAGCTCAGGAGTGTTGCATCCCAACTAGAAGGAAGTGCAGCAGGAGGGCCAGGAGACCTCCTTGGATGGATAAGGTGCTGCTGAGGAAAATTCGAAGGAAAAAAGAGGCTTATAAAAGGCAGAAGCAAGTACAGGTGGCCTGGGAAGAATAGAAGGATGTTGTCCAGGAAGCTAGGGACCCTTTTAGGAAAGCTAAGGCCCAGTTAGAATTAAACTGGGCTACGGATGTTAAGGATAACAGGAAGGGATTCTATAGGTAAGTACTGAATAAAAGAGACAGCGTAGGCCCCCTCCGTAAACTACCATAACTAGCTGCCCTGGATTTGGAGAAGGCTGAGGTTCTGAATGACTTCTCTGCCTCGGTCTTCACTGTAAAAGGTTCTGACCACATCACCCAAGCCTTGGAAGGGAGACGCAGGGACTGCGAGAATGAAAACCCTAGGCCCACTGTAGGAGAGGATCTGATTCGAGACCATCTTAAGAATCTGAACGTGCACAAGTCCATGGGACCTGATGAAATCCATCTGCAGGTCCTGAAGCAGCTGGCGAATGAAGTTGTTAAGCCACTGGCCATCATATTTGAAAAATCGTGGCAGTCAGGTGGAGTTCTCGAGGACTGGAAAAAGGGAAATATAACCCCAATTTTCAAGAAGGGTAAAATGGATGACCCGGGGAATTACAGAGCAGTCAGTCTCACCTCTGTGCCTGGCAAAATCTTGGAGCAGATTCTCCTGGAAGGCGTGCTAAGGCAAGTGAAGAACAGCAAGGTGTTTGGTGACAGCCAGCAGGCTTCACTAAGGGGAAATCCTGTCTGACCAATTTTGTGGCCTTCGATGGTGGGGCTACAGAACTGATGGACAGGGGTAGAGCAGTTGAAGTCACCTACCTGGACTTGCGCAAAGCATTTGAAATTGTACTGCACGACATTTTCTTGGCATGTATCTTCTTACCTGCTCCCTGTCTCAATTTCTCTCACTTTTATGTCCTTAAAGACTGCTGGTGCATGTGTCCTGTAATGAGCACTATGCCCAAGTGAAGCTCTGAAAGTATTTCTGCCCATTTCCTGGAAGGACCAGAAACCCTGTAAGTAACACAGACTTACAGGACATATCACAGAATGCACACTTGTCTAGTTCTAATTGTTAAAGGTTACTAGTTTGGAAATTGTAATGTATTTTTTCCCTTCCCTCCCTTCCTCCTTGCCTTCCTGCCTCCTTGCTTGCTTGCTTCCCTCCCTGCCTCCTTCTTTCCCTCTTTCCTCTATCTTTTTTTCTGTTTCTGTAAATATTAAGATCTTTATTAAAGATGTGCAAAAGGAAGAAAAAGATTTGTAGGAAACAAATGACTGAGAGAAAGAGAGAACAAAACAGAACAAACATGGTTCTGTATCCTGTTTGCAGGGAAGAATCTTAGATTTCTTGCCTATGATTATTTTTGTATTTAACATAAGTTGTCCTTGCTTGTGATCATTTGCGTATTAAAATACAAATTGACCAGTAAGAATCATGAGAATGAAATCCAGGACTGCTTGCCCTAAGTGGGTTCTCTAATTGCAGAGCTGTGTAGCCAAGTTCTCTTTCTGTTCTGAATTCCTTTCCTCATACCAACACAAGTTCAGATGGAGAGGTAGAGTGCCTCCTTTACCTGGGATGAGCATTGTAACTACACAAGTCCTTTTTGGAGCTAAATTCAGGTCCTCTTAAGGGGATTTGCGTTCTCTTACCAAAAATGTTGGGAGTTTCACAGCAGCATTACAAAAGCATGTATTGACATGGTTCGTTTTACGCACAGTGGTACACTGTGGTATATATATGTGGTACACGTAGATATATATGTGACCTGTAGTGGATCTCTCTTACACTAATTCCAGATAGTGCAGCATAGATTTCTTGAAAAATTAGTATTGTTTGGAATTTCAGACACTGAATTTTCTGTTAAAGACATCTGGAAATGTATATTTATATCTGTATGTGTATGTATGTAGTGTGTTTACACAAGAAGAGATGATCAAAAGAATGCTAGTAATCCAAATATGTCTGACTTTTTATTTAATCTCATCCTCAAGGTCAATTTATATTCGACACACAACTGTCAGTAATTCCATCCCAGTAATTTAGGACATCTTATCTGCTCTAAGCATGATGATATTTGTGATAAGACTTACACTGTCTTCCTGTTCAACAGCATCTCCTAACAGTGTGCTAAACTTTGTGTGGCATTCCTCAGAACTTTCTTATTACTTGTGCAACCAGTAATTATTCTTTGTATCTGGTAGGTGGCTATAAAACTAAGTTCCATCTTGGCTCAAAGCTCTGTTTTTCTGCATTAAGCTGTGTAGCCCTCCCCAGAAGATGGTGATATTGCTGGTGGTTTAGGTTTGAAATGCTGGTGGCTTGACACAAGCTAAAAGATATTAAAAAAAATTTTGGGGGAACCATAGAGTATGATTGAGGTATTTTAGCTTTTTTGCAGACATAAAGGCTGTATTCCTTTCTTCTATGAAATTGGAAGATGCTGTTTGCTGTTGTAATTAACTTCTTAAAGACTTTTTAAGTAAAATGACTTTTAAAATATTTTCATCTTTGTCTTACTAATATATTCATAGAAAATAGGGCAGGAAGGTGGTCAGCCTGGCTGCCCTGCTTCCTGAAGACAAGACTGACAGCACCTCAACTGATCCTGACAAATGTTTGGTACATGAGTTTTTAACAATGTCAGTGATTGAGATCCCACAACCATCCAAGGTGTTAATGAGGAATTTCTAATTTTAGGCATCTTTATAGTTCAGACAATTGCATAACAACAATTAAAAGAGATGGCTCAAAAGGAAAAGGCTTTTGAAAGTGGGATAAGGACTCTTCTCAAAAAAATGTAATTCAAATCTTTAAATGCAAAGTATCACATCTGCTGTTGCTGCCATTAAAATGTTTTCTAAGGCAAGCAGTTATTTTATTTTCATGTTCTAGATCACCCACCTGTGAGGAAGCAATTCAGCTCCTTCCTGGACAACACCACCATGAAAAACATGAGGCTACTCTTATGATCAAGCTGCAAAACAGAGCTTATGGAGTGTGCTCACATTGTTCTGAATCTTTATTTTGCTTTTGCGTAGTCCAAGAAACCATGTTTCTTTAGATGTGTAAGTAAAACAATTCAGCTGTTACTCATTGGTACCTAGATGTGTGCATCTTTGATTAAGCAGCCCCTCACCACTCTGCTATTAGTGAAGAAAGCTGGATTAGTAAGCCCCTGGTGAACATGGGAAAAGAAACAGTGCAGTTAAATAGAATATCTAAGCAAATATGTGTATGTATTCCTTGAATTAGACTTTCATTGAATTAGACTTCACATAAAAGACAAATCCTATCTTCTCAAAGCTGAAAGAAAATTTTATTAGAATACATAGAAGAAAGCTTTTTTTTTCTGCATTATTATAGCATAAGCAGCCACGAACTGTCTATACAACCTTGGAATGTGGAATAGAGAGGAGGAGAAAGAAAAGTCTTCCAAGGAGCTGGACAGCAGCTGGGAACAATCAAATCTATTTCTTGCTCTTTACCTTCCCTGAACTTTTGCATACCATATTTGCCACAACAAAATTTTGGTGTGTCCTGATTTTTGAGACTTCTAGACCATGATAGCAACAGAATAAGATTTCAAGATTTCAATTAGCTGGGAATGAGAGTTCGCCTACCCTTAAGTATCTGTTTTAGCTTTCCAAACGGAATATCAAACTGTTGCAGCAAAGTTGAATTTTTCTCTCTTTCAGTTGCATGGTTTTCTTAAAAGACAAACGAGACAAATTTTCTACCTAATGCCACTGAAAACTTTCTATATGAAAAAACCCTGAAAAATATTTTTCAAAGCTGTGTGGAGCCAGATACATAACCTGTACTCTATTCAAACTGTAATCACCTATGAAAAAAGCCCCCAAAAATTCCTTCTGGGCCTGTTTTATTCTTTGGTTTTGTCTTTTTCCTCCACTTGCTTTTTAAATCACACTTGTCATTTTAAAGCATAACAACATATGAAAAGCAGAGAAAGTCAATGATTGTGTGTGCAGTAGATTCTGGACTTACATGAGAGAGAAAAGAACTAAAATAATTTAGTTTGTAGGAGATAGGTGTAGTAGAGAGGTATGAAAGAGGTGTACACAGTATCATTAACCATTCTACTAGTACCTTCTGTTCAGAGAAGTGGAGATTGAAGTTATACGCCATCATTAGTTTTGGTGATGGTTTATTTGGTTTGTTACTCTTTTTGTAAAGCACCTGTCTCTATAAAAAGGGCAGATATGACTGTGAGGGAGTGTGGTGTGGGGGTTGTACCTCTTAAAGCCTGAACAGGGACAGAAGATAAGTTTTTTTGTGAATTTTCTTTTTGTGTCTGTTGTCAGCTTTCTTTTTCATGCTAAGCAATGAGTCATGGGTATGACCCATGGAGAACAAAGCTGGAGAAGCAGTAACTAGGAGCAAAGTCACCTACTAACTCAAGTGAAAATGCAAGCCAACTAGGAAGGGCTGAACATTTCAGCAAGAGAGGTAAGTGCCCAACAACTTCATGAGAATACTGGTGAGAAACATTTGTTCTTGATTGCTAGGCAGATGTTGAGGGATTAATATGAAAAGGGAAGATTTAATTAGGAGGAATGCTTCGCAGAACAAGTTAGGACATATAAATGGATTGAGAAGGAGAAAACAATTCACCCTTAAGGTGTCAGTTTTATGTGTTTTTGAACAACTGTATTATACACCTATGTAGTTTTAAGTATGGAACTGTATGAGTCTGAAAGAAACTTAAAAACTGAACGAAATTAAAAATCAGGTTAAGAGAACAAAAACTACTTGAACAACTTCAGGGATATCATCACCAAGGTAAAATACAGTCTAACCTAAGAAATTTCTTATGATGTATTTCCTTTGGCACTGCAGAAAATATGAGAAAGAAATAATGGAACTTACACATGTATTTGTAGATAGTAATATGAGTCTTGTGTAGAAACACCTCTCTCAAAGAGAGGTAGAGATTCTCCTAGAAGGCATGCTAAGGCACATGAAAAACAACAAGGTGTTTGGTGACACTAAGGGGAAATCCTGTCTGACCAATTTGGTGGCCTTCAGTGATAGAGCTATGGAACTGATGGACAGGGGTAGAGCAGTTGATGTCATCTACCTGGACTTGTGCAAAGTGTTCCACACTGTCCCGTACGACATCCTTGTCTCTAAATTGGAGAGACATCAATTTGATAGGTGGACAACTCGGTGGATAAAGAACTGGCTGGATGGCCGCACCAAAGAGTTGTGGTCAATGGCTCAATGTCCGGCTAGAGACCAGTGACGAGTGGTGTCCCTCAGGGATTAGTGTTGGGACCGGTCTTGTTCAACATCTTTGTTGGTGACATGAACAGTGGGATCGACTGTGCCTTCAGCAGGTTTGCCGATGATATCAATCTGTGTGGTTTGGTTGATACGCTGGAGGAAAGGAATGCCATCCAGAGGGACCTTGACATGTTTGTGAGGTGGGCTGATGCCAGCCTTATGAAGTTTAACCATGACAAGTGCAAGGTCCTACGCCTGGGTCAAAGCAATCCCAGGCACAGCTACAGGTTGGGCAGAGAAAAGATTCAGAGCAGCCCTGTGGGGAAGGACTTGGGGGTGTTGGTTGCTGAGAAACTGAACATGAGCTGGCTTCAGTGTGTGCTTGCAGCCCAGAAAAGCAATCGTATCCTGGGCTGCATCAAAAGGAGCATGACCAGCAGGTCGAAGGAGGTGATCCTGCCCCTCTACTCTGCACTCATGAGACCTTACTTGGAGTATTGTGTACAGTTCTGGTGTCCTCAACATAAAAAGGACATGGAACTGTTGGAACAAGTCCAGAGGAGGGCCACGAGGATGATCAGGGGACTGGAGCACTTCCCATATGAAGATAGGCTGAGAAAGTTGGGGCTGTTCATCTTGGAGAAGAGAAGGCTGCGTGGAGACCTCATAGCAGCCTTCCAGTATCTGAAGGGGGCCTATAGGGATGCTGGGGGTGGACTCTTCATTAGGGACTGTAGTGATAGGACAAGGGGTAACGGGTTAAAACTTAAACAAGGGAAGTTTAGATTGGATATAAGGAAGAAGTTCTTTACCATAAGGATGGTGAGGTGCTGGAATGGGTTGCCCAGGGAAGCTGTGAATGCTTCATCCCTGGTGGTGTTCAAGGCCAGGTTGGACAGAGCCTTGGGTGGCATGGTTTAATGGGTGGTGTCCCTGCCCATGGCAGGGGGGTTGGAACTAGATGATCTCAAGGTCCTTTCCAACCCTAACTATTCTGATTCTGTGTTTCTATGAAGAAGTTATACATTTATAATTGCCTAATCCAGAAGATGATTAACACATATCCATAAAAATAGGCTTTGTTTCTTACATTCATTTAAAATGGTAGCATCACTAATGGTAGCCACTCTATAATAAATAGGCAATGTCAGTTTTTTCATGCACAGTAGGCTCCATGTACTTGGATTTTGTCCCCTGGGCAACAGAGCACATATTTCTGTTTCCATGGGCACTTCAGAGAGCAGTCTCTGCTCTGTTACAAAGGACTTCCTACCATACTTTCCCCTGCTTCTGTGTTCCACCAACTCATGCTGGTTCCAGTAATTCATATTCTTGTATTTTCATCATTATTTCACTCATCTTGAAAGCGTTTTTAGCAGGTGGGAGGTGTAAATCAGTCAGTTCTGTTCTATCCAACTTCAAAGCCTGAACAAGGAACAACAGAGTTAGGTCTGCTGTCTTTTGACAGTTCTGGTGAGAAGTTCATGCTGGGGTATTGTCTGTTATGAAAAGTCCTAGAGAAGCTGTCAGAAATGAAAACAATATGCTCTGATGGAAAGAAGCTTCTATAAAAAATACTATACAGTTAAAAATGTCCAGTTCTAATAACAGTTTCTGATGGTGCTTCTTAACTATATTAAAGCAGAGGTTTTGCATACAGACGGCCACTGTAGCTCTTGCTATTTACCATTTTTATTCTGATGACACCATAAAGCATACTGAAGTTGTTTTAGGAGTTACTTAAGCACTCTCTTTATATAGACTTATATAGAAAACTGCAGAAAGATTTGCATTGTCTATTACATTTAAGAGAATGTTTCCATAAGTGTTTATCCAGGTGATACTTACAAAGTCTGAACATGAACTTTTTGTCTTAGCATAAATTTACACCCTACTGCAAGGTACATTCACTGTCTTCTTATCAAACCCTGAATTAAGGCTTGCAGGATTCAACAGCTCATGCCTCTCTGCCCTATTTGTGGCTGTTGCATACAGCTAATTCCTCCTGGGAAAAGAAGCAGGCCATCAGTTTGTTTACCAGCCAGTAAAGATACCTGGCAGTTTCCTTGTGCAGAATGAGCTGCACTCTTGTCAGGCAGATATTTGATCCTCTCACAAGCTCTGCCATCTGTTGAATAAATATAGACATGTGAATTTCAAAAGTATTACTGTGCGTAATAACAGGCAGTGGAATAGTGCATAGTATCTACTGGTGGAATTAAGACACATACAGTCTCCAATTATTCCAGAGTTACAATGCTGTTAGGAACAAGGCAAACTCTTTAAAAACGTCACCCCTTCCAATTTCTTAAATGAAAATGATATAAATATTTTCTGTTGGTTATCACATGGATTTTATACTTAACAGCCAATTTAGCTGTGCACACACAGAATTCATTCACAGTCTGTTTAATTTACTTCAGTAGTCTAGATCACTAAAAATGCAAAGTTAAAGAGACACTGAATTACAATGAAAGTGTCCCAGATACTGCATTTGGGCCGCAACAACCCCACGCAACACTACGGGCTTTGGGATGAGTAGCTGGAAAGCTGCTTGGCAGAAAGACTTGGGGTTGTTGACTGATGGCTGCTGAACATGAGCCAGCTTGTGCCCAGGCAGCCAAGAAGGCCCAGCAGCATCCTGGCCTGTATCAGCAATAGTGTGGCCAGCAGGGCCAGGGCAGTGATCATCCCTATGCACTGATGAGGCCGCACCTTGAATACTGTTTTCAGTACAAGAAACTCTCCTCACTACAAGAAATATATTGATGTGCTGGAACGGGTCCAGCGAAGGACAAAAAGGCTGGTGAAGGATCTGGAGAATAAGTCTTATGAGGAACAGTTGAGGGAGCTGGGGTTGTTTAGTCTGGGGAAGAAAAGGCTCAGAGGGGATCTTGTCACTCTCAACAACTACCTGAAAGGAGGTTGTAGTGAGCTGGGGGTTGGTCTCTTCTCCCAGGTAACAAGCAATAGGACAAGAGGTAACATCCTTAAGCTGCGTCAGGGCAGGTTTAGACTGGATACGAGGAAAAATTTATTCACCAAGATAGTGCTCAGGCATTGGAACAGGCTAGTCAAGGCAGTGGTGGAATCAACATCCCTGGAAGTGTTCAAAAACAGTGTAGATGAGGCCCTCAGTGGTACAGTTTAGTGGTGGTTTAGGCAGTCCTGGGGTAATGATTGGACTTGGTGATCTTACAGGTCTTTTCCAACCTAGTTGATTCTATGATTCTGTGAGGTGGCAATTTTGAGTTTGTTTTTTAGTCCCAGACAGACTATGAAATACCATGTGCAAATTGTTTAGTACTGATTAATAGTTTGGTTTGGTTTGGTTTTCATTTCAGTGTGCAGAGAAAAAACACTCCATGTTACTCTGCTCATAAGCAAAATATTCTCTAGCCTTTTTTGTGTCTTCAAATATTCAAGTTTTTTTTTTTTTTACTTTCAGTAAAAACTTAACTCATTACTGTTTCCACCAGCAAGTGGAGCAAACAAATTTGAGCATAAATGTTGCATAGGCACATCAGTGTTTAATACAGTTTATGAAGGAATTTTCAAAATATTCCTGTAAGATCATGTTACTATCAGCCTTTATTGGGCTAGGAAATGCCCATAACTTTTGAAGCACTGATTCAGAAAGACATTTAAACACTTGCTTTCTCTACACTGAGCTGAGAATATGCGTTAGAAATTTGCCATACTGGCCTAGAAGCTGTCACCATTAAGCCATTTCCAAATGTTTTGTTACTGCATTATGAGTAATAATACCATAAGGTGAGATAACATTAAAATGTATACTTATAAAACCTCTCAATAACACGATATGTTAATGTGATTTTCATTGAGTTTTGTGGTTTTGCAGTAAAACTTCTAGTTTTAGGACAGGATTGTTGAAGAGAAGTGATGGCAGCAAGGTCCCAGCCCTGGGCAGTATGGTCTCAGCTCTGAGAAAGGTTACAATCTCATTATTAGTCAACAGGCAGCAGAATGCAGGGACATGTTTCTAACAAACAAGGTGGAAAAGTAAAATAGGAGATAATTATTAGTTTAAGGCAGGGTCACAGACTATTACAAGGAGGATTTACCTGACAATGCAGAAATCTATGAGTAACAGCTAAACAATCTATCTCATGGAATATTTTAACTATTTAGGATTTTCTTCACAAAATTTAGCCATGTGTATTTACGTCTTCTAAATCAGCTGCCTATATGTCCATTATTGTCAAGAGGGAGATATACCTCCAGAGGATGTTTATTTCCATATTAAAAAAGGTCTATAAGATAGGAATCATGGATTGCTCTCATCACTGCATATCCCTTTCCAATTGCTTATGAAGAACATGAAGGACTAATTAAGTTTAGATGAATTGTAGACAGCTCAGGTTGGCTCAGCAGAATCCAACCCTTAACTTGTCATTTAGTTTAATGATCTGATGATTGAAATATCAGAGAACAGAGCAGTCACTGATATTTCAGTCATCAGATCATTATTTCATTGTAAGAGCAAATGAAGATCTGAGTTTTTCTCCCAGAGATGTGCTTTGAAAAATAACTGCTGTAGTTCACACATATGCCCTCACAATAAACAAATGAGTAGTGACCTGTGGAGCTTTATCAGTTATTTGCTAATGGATGAGCATTAGCAGACAATAAGGAGACTACTGATATATTCTAACAAAAAACACCTTACTGTAGTATAAATCCTGAACAAGTTATGGCTTTAGCCTGATACTGATTTATAAATGGTATCCTTCGAGCTATTAAATACAACTACATATTTGCAGACATCAGAAGTCCTTGGAAGTCATCTGAGTTCTGCCAGTGCTCAAAGTACCACTCACAGGGAGTTTGTGAGCCTGATTTCAACATTAGTTTGCTAAATAACTTCAGCTAGTGACTCCCCACTGCGCATTCCTTATTTTCTCATTTGTATGGAAGAACTAGGAGTCCTTACTTTTCTCAGAGGAAAAAGCTAATGGGCCTTAAAGCAATTTTTATTGCTCTGTGTCCCGAGTCCATTATTTTTCTCTTGGACAAATTTTATTTGTCTGCTGTTGAGACACACTTAAAAAAAAATATTATGATGCTGATATTCTTGCAGTAAATTCTTGCATGCTGTTAACATATGACAAAAGGAGATAAAAAGCAAACAAAACAAGGTTAGTGTGAAGTGAAAAATGATGTAGTATTAAGCTATGTTGTTGCTTTCTATGACAGTCTTTTTTTTTCTGATTCATACAACTGTCAACACAGATAACTGTCCTTATACAGACCAGATTGTTCAAAATGGCTTCCTGTTTTATTGTTATTATTTTGAATCTGTACTTCATTATACCCAATATTTGCATATACAATTCACTTCCTTAGGTAGTTAGTTACACTGACCCCAGGGAAATGTCCAGTGAACAGTCACTGTGACTGAGTTTGAATGACTAATGAAGTGCTAATGGGAAAATCTGGGCCCACCTGATAGCACCTGAACTTTGCTCACCATAAAACAGGCTGGATCAAAGGTGTCCATAAAAAATTTATTCCTATACCATAAATAGAACACATTAAGAAATGACTGTAATTTTACATAGGTAACACAAGTAAGTCTCCTAAAACTTCATCCTTCACATTTTATCATTTGATTCCTATTCATAGGGAATGAGGGTGGTGTACGAATCACTGGGTTTCCTTCTCCTTTTAATTATAGCAGTGTAGAAGGGAAGTGTGCCACCCTTCCCTTTCCTTATTTCTCCAAGATTTGTGAGCTGATAATAATTCAAAATTACCATCCTAAAATTCAGATCGTACAGGGAGTATGGAATCTAACCAATTCCCAAGTCAATTTCTGACTTAAATAGCAATAATGGTTAGGAACTGCCTATTTCACAATTGTCACTAACAGACAATTCAGACTTTTGTATTGCTTTTTTTGCTGTTGTTTTAAAAAAGGCCATGTCCACACAATCTTTTACAGTCATGGTTCATATATGTGGGCTTGCTCTTCTCTGACACTAAGCTTGAATCATACCTAGTACCATATAGCTGAATTATTTGAGAACTGTGGCCAAGCTAGTAAGTCCTACTGTATGGCTTGTTTCATAGACTTGAGTGTACCACTGTGACAGCGTGGCTGCCACCTTCACATCTCCTGAATATCCTGTTCCAAGAGCAGGAAAAAAAATTCCCTTCACATCACCACAAAGTACCCTTCAGTAAACATGATGTGGAGAAGGTGTGTGTTGTAGCTACCCTTACCTGCTTCCACTGTGTCCCCACAGCTTGTGGCTAGGGATGTGGCTCCCACATTGATGGGAACTGCTGAGAGGGCGATTATTGACATACTGCTCTTTAGTGCTGGTAGAAAAAAGCCCTAGAATAACATGAGATTAAAAACTTTTCAGGATGATTACAAAGGAATAAGAAAGGGGATACATCGTTCTCTGAAGGGGAACTAGTGAATACAGAAACAAAATGAAACACATGGGAATTTGCTGTTTGTACCAATTACAGGTGTAAGGCATGGATTGCAAAGGCACAGATGAGCACAGGTTGGAGAGAAATTTGGAGAAAAAGCTTTAACTTCAGACATGCCAGACTCTCTTGCTCTGTGGACGCTCTCAGAGGCCAGAGGGGAGAGGGACACTAATAGTGAAGGCAGACCTACAATCCCCAGGGTCAGTCATAGCCATGGAAGAATTTAACAGAACATTTGCATCTCAGTAGCTTTTATTGTCCTTGCCATATGTTACTCAGGCTGTATTTACCTATCTAAGTAGCAGCTCAAGGAGCACCTGAATGCACATGAGCTGTTGGGAGGAAGGAGCTTGGCATTGCTAAGCTCTTCCTTTTCTTCTCTCCTGACTCATTGGAATGTGAACTGCAGAGTACACATCCAGTAGCTCTTGGAAGACACAATTCAGTAGTTAATTTACAGGAGAAAATAGCTAGAAGCCCCTGTAACAAAGCTGTCAATGGACTTCTAGCCCTCTGGAAAGAATTCACTTGTGCTTGGTCAATTCAAAGCATTCAGAGATTCCCTTCAAATTAATGTGCTTCAGTCATTCATGATGCTGAGTCAAAAAAAAATGTTGTCTTACTCCATACTTATTCTTAGGTTAAAAGGGTGACTTTTTTTGGTGAACATTATTTAAAAAAGACAATTATGTCACTGTCTTTGACATAGTCCTGGCAGCTAGGTGCAAAAAGACAATCTTTGTTCCCAGACCTCCAGGTCATGAATGAATGGTATTTCTGTTTCTGTATAATTCAGTGGTTTTTCTACAAAAGCTGTCAGAGATGTGTTAGCATGTGATCCTGATGTCTTTTTTGGAACAGAGAAGTTTCTCAGAAGGAGAAAAGGACAGTGGTCCACACTTATCCACAATCTTGTAGCATAATATTCAACATACAGCATCTGCCAGACAGGTTCAGTCAGTGACTCCTTGGTGATTTTTGTGAGTCATTTTTCTTCACAAGGAGCATTAAAATGGCTGCTGTAGCTAAGCAGGTAATCTGTGTGAGGTGTTTTTATTATTCACAAAACTCGGGGAGTACAAGACCAAAACCAAGCTACAGCTGGTTTTGACTAAGTGTAATTCAAGCATTGCATTACAGTAATGTAGTCTGTTTCACAAGGGTAACATTTCAATCTTCCACTAAAAGCGTGCATTTTTATTATATAAAAGACATTTGTCCCTGACTACCAGGGATAGTGCATTTCCTTTTAAGGTAGTCCATTGCCTTTTAGTCGAAAGCAGTATCATGCCCAGTTTTTCTCTTCCGTGTACTTTTAGACTTTCTTTTTTTCCCTCTATAGTATACTTAATAATAAGAAAGATCTCATTACACTGATGTAAGGATTCTTTTAACATAGGATACCTTTAGCTTTACCTATGTTTTTCTGAACTCAGGTTTCATTAATTTACTCCTTAAACTACCTGTAAACAGTTCTGCTGTACATACAAATAGTTGTGTATGTTTAAGATATCATTAGTCACCATCTGATCAAGATACATTTGGATTAATTCCAGGGAATTTAGATTGTTAAGCCTTTATCCAGATATGTTCTGTCACTGTACTTCTGTCTGTTCATATGTTCAGAAGCATTCGTAGCATACTTGCAAGTAATTTTTAGCTATCTGTAGTCTTTGAGCTATCTATAAAAGCATGCTAAACAGCTTTGGCTAGCCCTTCCTGTTAAGTCACCAAATAGCCACTCATCTGACTATCGGATAGAGTAGTGAGAGTAGTCTTTTCTTTTTTTAATCAGAACTAGGTTAGTTTGCATTTTCCTAAATTGGTATGATTGTTGATAAAGGACGTGCAGTCAGTTAGTGAACAGAATATTCTTTTCAAGAATGAATATTCTCTTACTCTTAATCAGGCAGTTGTTAAAGGCTTCAGCTGTAGCAGGTCAAACAATAATTTCAGCATCTTTTATCTGTCTGCCTTCTCCCTGTGTGAAATGTTGATATGTCATTGCTTTTAATTTATAGATTTTCAGACTCTATAGTCAGTGATCAAATCAGAATACATTAATTTTTCAATTATAATTTTATGCAAGCATTTTATTAACTCAAGTTGCATCTGAAACTTTTGGTAGTGAGGCGTGACTTGAAGTTTCCTGGTAATAAGGAAGATACATGACAATATTATTCAATCTATCACAGCAGAAAAATGCAGAACATCAATTATATAGCACTCTGCAGATATTAACCATACAATGACAACTTTTACAACTGGACTCCTGCTGTTATATTTTAGATTGCCTTTTTAGCTTTGAGAATGTTGCAGTTAAGGGATCTTTCAGAAAGTAGTTACTCCATTAATGGTAAAAGAATCAACTTCTTCTGTTTTCTTCTCCTAGTTTTTACACCGTAATGTGGACTCATGTAATTTGAATGGAAATCAAGAAATGACATGTCTTTAGGTCCTCCACGAGAGGATGAATTGGCACAATGAAAGCTCCATACATTTTCTGTGGTAGATTCATTTGCTACCTGCAATAATAATTTTGAATATATTTGCTATATTTTGATATCTTGTTAGAATATAATTCAAGAATAACAGTTACCGAGTTCTTTGCTAGCATAGAAAGGAGAAAACAGTTTCTCAATTTTAAAATTTCTAAAAGCTCGGGTTCTTCTAATTTTGAGGTTCATTTTTCTCATCTATATCTTCTTGTGTATTGCACTGCGTAAGACAGTTGGTGTGACATGTAGTTGCTCTTTGTAAGCAATGTTGTGATCCTCGTATAACAGCAGGAGTGATTGTTATTATATGCAATAGCAGCCCTGAATGACTCATTCATGAATGGCTTTTACCCACTTCTTCAGCCAGTTAAATTACCAGTGTTTTGTGTTTCTAAGTTTCTAAGTGAGAGAAGAATCTGACCTTCCTTCTGCTTCAGAAAGAATTTAAAAAAATGGAAATTAATGTTCTAAAAGTGTAATGCTACCCAAGGTACAGGGTTTTTTTTGCTTACAAACTGAAATGCAAGGTCTGTTGCTTAACATCAGATTACAAAATGTGGTTATCTGTTAACACCTATCTACATGCAAACCATATTAAGTTTAACCTACTTTTCTCTCTGGGACAAAGGACATTATATAAAGCACATTGTTGTGTAACAAATACATTATGTTCTCTAAAAGCTGCCAGTCTCCAATAAAGGCTTTACAGCTATGAAAAATATCATGCAATGCTTTCTCTGGAAGAGTAATTGCACTAAGCAGCCTTGCTCTTCCTAGTTTCAAAATATATATGACAAATGAAACCAAAGATACAAAACAAGTACAGCATCATAAGAAGTGTGTAGACACACTCCCCAAATTTTTCATATACATAATATATATCTATATAAATAGTTTTATCAGGAGACTTTTATGTTTGGGAAAAATATGTCTTTCTTACAACTCTAACTAAGGAAAGTATCTCTGCCCTTGTATAAAAAAAAAATAAATTAAGAAATGTCCAGCCTTTTAGCTGAGAGAAAAGTTTGCAGGCATGAAATAGAGTCTCAAAAGCCATAATATAAACAGAAAAGAACCTGAAACATATTAGTCTTAAAAAAAATCAGTCTTTAAAATCACACTTCAGGAACCCATCCTTACCTGCAGTCACTTAGGAGCCTGACTCACAGTATGGGATTTATAAAACAATTATATGGTATCATAGACAGAACAGAATGAGCTCCTGATTTCTTTTCTTTTTTTTTTTTTGTAGCTAAATACACAGAGTAAACATTAAGTAATCAGTCTAGTAAATGACAAAGATGTCTGAAAGGTAGCACCAGTCTTGTCTAGATCTTCACCATCATTTAATTTTTCTACTATTTCCAGAAAATCCTTCCCAATGTAGTATATGGAAAAAACTAACGGGATTAATATCCCAAACATGAGTAAGGAACTGACTGGATGTGGGTAACAGAAGTGTTGAAAAGAGGTCTCACGGCTTCTACAGAGTTTAAATAATCAATTCCAGGGAGCAAGAAAGTGCTGCCGCCATATGCTTGCAGCCCTATTTTAGTGGGTCAGAATCCTTCTTTCAAGGAAATGAGCAGCTTATACTTTTTTCCTTTGGAAAAATGTCACCAGAATTTTGTTAGTTGAAAATCTTTTTCATTCAAATTCCCTTTGTATTCTTTTGGCAGTAAAATGCATGAAGAACATTTCACAGATCATGAAATGCATAATACCCATAATTGAAGATATTACACAGTTTAGAGAGCTGCTAAAATGGTTACTTACTGATGGTTCAGTGAAATATTAGGAAATGTGGCCGGTTTCTTGCAGAAGAGGAGCCTAATTCCAAGACAAACTGGAAAATGTAAATGAGCAGCAACTGAGGTATTTGTTTACTCCTTACACTGTCACCTGTTGCCTCTGGTTACATCACTGGACACTGCAAAGAAGTGTGCTCTGTGTTCCCTACATCCTTGCTTTGTATATTTTGCAGACAACAATAAGATCTCCCTTTAACCTTCACTTTTTAAGACTGAACAAAACAATTTCTCCTTCTGGAAGAACTCAGTCCCCTAACCATTTCCTGTCTCTCCACTGGTCTTGTGCCAAAAATCTGGTGTCATTCTTGCCCAGTCACTTTGTCAATTACTTACTTCTCTTTTAGTAATATCTTTGTTTTTCCTCTGCTGCTGATCCTTGTGTTCTTGGAAATTACTGAATGCTTTGTGCCACATTTCTTCCATATAAAAAGTTCAAACATTGAGCACAGAAATGCTCCTTCATTTCACCACCTTTCCTATGAGTTTCTCCATTCAGAAAATAGTTGTGTTTTTTTCTTTCTAAAAGAATTGACAGTGCGTGACTTCTGCCCGGGTAGAAGGCTGTTCTGTGCTGCAGAACACCTCCTTCACTGAACCTGGAATACTCTTAGGATCAGATGTAAAAGTTCTGAAATGAAAGCTTAGCAAGAAATTCAAATTTTCTCTAATTGTAGAACTCTTACTCAAGCCAGGGGAGACAAAACTCATTTTAACTCAAGTAGCTAGAAACAGGGAGTGCTTTTTGTGAAAATAGCACATGGTAATAGGATATTAACGATGCCTGTAACACCCACAGCAAGCTCCATCTGTTGCCAAGATGACCCTCCTAGCTTCTGCTACCTTCTTTCCATTGTGTCCACATTAGACAGTTTTCTTGACTATGTTTTCACACAGAATTGAACTACATTTCCTTTTTATCTTTTTTCTTTCCTGTCTGTCATCCACATATTCTTTTATTTATCAGGGGATGAGAAAGCCATAACCTCCCATATTATTAACAGTAGACCTAGTAATTAGTTAATATAGAACATTGACAGGCACGTTACATAACAAGTGAGTTCACATTTTAATCCCTTAACACATCATTTATCTTACTCATTTACAAACCCGCATTTCACAACCCAACTTACACATTCTTTTAGCAGTGAGTTATTTATTTGAGCATTAACTTTTTGGTTATTTATTAAAACATATACCTGGCATTTAATAAGGCTTACATATCCTCATCAACATCCATAACAGGTCTGATGATACAGCCTTTTACTAGGATAAAGGGCTTTACTCTTGCCAGGCCACATTTGGTATGGGAAATTTAGTCCATTAATCAAGTATCTGTAATAGCAGCACTGACAGTACCAGAGCAGACAGAGGATAAACATCCTATTGACTCCCTGAATTTTTTGAGAACAGGAATAGGTTAGCACAATTTGGTCTATGAAATGACTTTTTCCTTTTGTTGTTTATCTCCCATTTTTCACCACTTTTGAATAGCTGTCCCAAATAATGCACAAAAAGCTGTTCCAGATTTTGTGCTGGAATGAATGAGACAAGTAGAAACTCGAGGAATTCGAGGTCAAGCCTAAGGCAAAGATTAAAGCAGAAGCTTTGTTTTTCATTTACATTTTAGCTCCACCTCGACTGAATCAGATGGAGCAACCAAGGCAATCAGCTACTTTACAGAACTAATAGTCAGAAAGAATCTGGCTCATACTGCTGTGAGGGCAATATTTTCCACACTTGATTCAACAGAGAATATATTTGTCAAGAGAAGCCGACCCAATGCTTACTTCTAAGGACTGAACTAAAAAAAAGCTTTTTTTAAAGTGTTGTATTAACCCTTTAGCTTTATGTTATGAAAACTGAAAGATATAGTGAATATTTTGCGTGGCACTGTGGTTTGCAGCTAGATTTTGAAATTTTCCAGCCTCTTTTATCGCAGACTGATATCACCCACCACTGCATGAAAAGCAGAGACTTAAGAACTTCGGGTGAAATTTTTGCTGCTTGCTACCCTGACAGGTAAAATTTCAGTCTCTACTTTAGTCTGGAGTGTAGTAGAAGAAAGTTTTTTTCCAGGCATATAGATGCTATGCACACTCAGCCTTGGTAAATACTCCTTTCCTGATATTCTCTTGTAAAGAGACACATACTCACAGGCCTGCAGAGTGTAACTAAGGAGATTATCATATTCATAATCTTTCCTTGTGTTTTGCCCTCCTTAATGTTTCACCAGGTTTCCCAGCTCTGTCAAAGCCAAGATCTGAGCTGCTCTCAATTTAGGTTAGGCTATCAGAGCTGCCCAGGACTCATTCTTGTAGTCAGAAGTAATCAAAGTAAGACAACACTAAAGCTATGTATCACTATCACCCAGACTTTGTGTCTAGGCTTGAGTCAGGCCACAGGAAAAGAACCCAATAGGCTTGTGGTTCTTTTCTGAGTAGATCTGAGATATCAAAAGCTTGGTTATATTTTTGCAAAGGCATTTTGGTTTGGACAAGCTTCCAGTAATTCCCATTAACAAAGAGAACTCCAAGAAATAAATAAATAAATTAAAAAGGCCAGCAAAACCTAGGTTATTTTAAATCCAATTCACCATGAACAGCCAGTGATTTATGCTATTAACTGCATCTTCCATCATTCCAAGAACATGCAGTCTAAATTTGTCAGCACTGGGCAAAAACAGTGCAGAGCTATAGCCAAGTCATTGGGTACAGAAATATTGTCAAAGTTAGAAGAGCACATCCCATTCTAGGATCTTGAGTCATGTAAGTGTATCTGTTGGTAAGAAAGCATATAATTTTAAATAAGGATTATGTATATATTGTAGAGATATGTCTTTAAATTAATTCTGTGTAATCCAATTCTTTCCATATGGGTAGGATTCCAAAGAAGGCTTGTTAATTCCAGAAAGTGGACCTAAGATTTCTTGGTGTCCATTCCTAAAATTGGTGGACATAGGGATGCTAATAGCAAGCTAATAGTGAACAGTCATCTAAAAGCCAATGCCAATATGGGCCAGCATCAGCTCTTGCTGAGCTCAAATGCAGTCGACAGATGAAAGACTCTTTTAATCTTATAGTTCTAATGAGAAACAGTAAGAAAGGACAAATCACACAGGAGATATTCAGCTAGGGTCAAATCTTCATTTCCAGGAAAGATTCAGAATACTTCCATGTCATCATAGATTTAAAAAAAAAAATGCATATAGAAAAGTGATTTTTTTGTTATGAATATTCTTTCAGAACCAAAAAAGAAATTGCCAAACCAATATTTGAGATAAAACTAGTAACATAGGTATGAATAATTTGCAATTTCGGGCATACAGTGTTCTTTATTCTTTCTTTCTGCCATCAGTAGCAGGCTCTCTTGCATTCACTTGCTCTTTGCTTTGCCACTTGCTCTTTGCTTTGGCAGAGAGTCATAGGATAGCCATCTGGATTCCTATTGCTGGGTCACTACTCGCACAGTGGTAGAAACTGTACTTACCTCATGATGGATGTTTCGCACAGGTATAAGATTCCACTTCCTGGGAAACTTTCATGTGTATATTGAACTGCTAAGAAAGCTTACAGTCTATGATATCTTAATATCTCAGAATCTCTTTCACATCTAGATTTTTAACGTATAATTTAAGAATGAACCACTTACTCTCCCTCTACATCTCTGAGCCTAATAGGATGTGCTTGAATAAAATGAGCATTCTAAAAGAAATACGACCAAAGTTCAAGATCTCATAGCTTCTCCAAATAAGTTGTTTCATTAATTAAGCAAGCTCTCTGTTGGAAAAGTGTGCTTTATTTCCACATTGAATTCCTCAGGCCACTCACCTTTTGCCCTTGCTAAGCATGATGGTACGAAGGTAAAAGGAGAAATAATAACTCTTCAAGATGGTATCAGCATTGCCAACCAAAGTGCAGAAGGGAATTGTAGCTAGAGAAAAATTTGTGAGGAATAGTGATTATTAGTCAGACCATGAAATTTAGGTTTCTTTTCTATCCACCAAATTCTCAGGTAGACTTGAGAACACTTTTAACACTTAACAATCCCTTTCTTACAAAACAATAGCAAGTATTTCTGAGTCCATAATATAAATAATACAGTCAATGCCAGCATTTAATTCCCTGTCTGGGACTGTAAGCAAACTGGAAGATTATTCACATACTGTTTTCTCTGGGGTATGTGTCAGTTTTAAATGTGTCTTTTCTTAAGACATTAAGGAACTGTTTCACATAATGATTTATAGCTAAATAAATTATAACATGGTGACGCTTTGCCCCTCTTATTCATTTTGATAATCTAGCCAGCTTTGTTAAACTAAGCTAGGTAAGGAAATGAGACAGAAGTAGAGAAAAATGGTCAACTCACACAACATAGCTACAATACAGCTTGCAGTACAGCTGCAAGACTTCTAAAATCCTTGGTCAAAGCTTTAGTATATTCTGCTCTTTGCACCGATAAAATAAACGTACAGTTCTGGCACAGCCGGGATCAGAAGTAGCACAATTGTCTGTATTATCAATACAATTAAGTGTAATATTTTTCCAGTTGATTGTGAACAAAGACCTGATTGATTTAATGAAGCAAGTATCTGGAAGTGGTGATGAAGCATGTAGTTGTGTCTGCAAACCCCTGAATTACACAGAAAATGAACACATTTATCTCTGAATGCAATGGCTGGCCGGGTTTTTTTTTTTTTGGGAGTATTTGACTGCTGCCTTCTTCATTGTTTGCTTTGCAATGACAAGGCAAAACTTGACCTAACAATCCAAGAAGGAAGTTATATTAATAACATTTTCGAATGGTTTCTTATTTTTATTTCTCAAACAAAAAATCAAGTTGCTTGTTCTTTGAACTTCCATCAATTGTCAATGTTTTACTAAGAGTTTTCCAGGACAGTCAAAAAGGAAACTGGACCAGAACAATGGGTAATGTAAGCATTTATCTCCACTGCCTTGCATGCTGATAAGGAAAAGCCAAGTAACTGTTTTTTCTCATCTTTTTAATTTTCTGTTTATTACCTCCTTAACTAATTTGCTCCTTTTAACACAGAAAATCAGATATTTTAATCTGTAATTTCCCCTTGTTCTCATCTCATTATCCTATCTTTTTATTCTTTGTCCTGTATAGAAGAAGCAAACGCATTTTTAACTGATAACAACTTTCTGTTAGATATTTTATGTCTTTATGTCCAAATTTTTCCCAACCCAGGGGGCAACGGAAATTTTCTTACACAAAATATCGTGTAACTGCTTCCAACAGAGAGCACCTCTCCTCTTAAGTCCAAAAAACTTTTTTCATGAGTGAAGACACTATTTTGACACTTGCTTGTTTTAACTGAACTAGAATACAGTTGTCTTCATTTGTTAATGAGTTTTGACATCTAATAATAGCCCTAGGTGCCTTAAATTTCAGATTTACAGTGTCAGATGTCGTTAACAAACTTGGGTCTCAGAAAGTGAATATGCAGCGCAACTTGGATGGAGGCCTCTGCAATGCCACCCAGGCACTGGCTATGCTGAAATTTTGCTCATGAAGGGTAGGAAGATATTTCTGCACATCTCAGAGGGGCCTTGGTGCCTCAGGCATGCTCAGATTATACTTAACTTGCTTGGACAGCCTCGAGCTTGTTTTAAAATACACCTGGGTGCCTGCTGTCTTTTGCATATAGTAGTCCAGGAGAAATCTAATATGCCCATCTTCAACATGTATGTTCCTAATGCACACTGTCATAATGGGCAGGGCAAATTTCAGTCATCTTGAAATAAATTCAAGTTCAGCATCTCAACTCTAAAATATTTGAAGTATCTGTCAATTTTTTAAAATCTATGTTGAAACAAAAAATACAGATGTATCTCTATATATTTATTTCTACTAAATACTTGATGCAATTTTTGAAGCTAGAATAATTACTATTGCTATGTAAACTATTACTAAAACCTGATTAATTTCATAAGAGACTCGTGTCCATGACCATACAGTCCTGAAGCAAATGTGTGGTGACTAAGAGCTGCTCCTTTCTTCTGTTGTCCACCCTTTTTTCAGTTACTTTGATGTGTCTTAACCAAGTCCAGTGCCTAGAAGGTAAGAGAGATAGTATTTGGGCATACAGAGTTGATATTCACAGTATCAATACTAGGATTTCTGAGCATCAGTTGTTTTTAAAAAAGAGCAAGGATTGTCTAAATGAACTTATAAGTTCATTATCAAAACCACTCTTAGAATATAAAACTACATAACACAGCAGCATCAGGTTGGTATTTGCCACATTAAGCAGTAGAGCAAAATTGTGAACAATGCCTCAAAATTTTTGTAGTGTACATCTGAAATAATTCTGATTACGTAAAGCCTAAGCAGAGCAGATGACATAATACACATTGGGAACATTTTACGCTTTCAGGTCTAAAAATATTAGAGACACTTTAAATGGTGTCTTTTCATGCTGTATGTCTTTGCTCCACCACAAAAGATGGTTTATAAGTTTAAGAATCCAAATGCAGAAATTCTCAGGACTCATCCACCACAAGTTGGATACTGGCTTTCACCTTTTCATGATCAATAGAGAAGGTTAAACAGTGATCCATGAAGTTCATAAGGAGATGCCACCTTTTCTGTAAACTAAGTTGTTCTGAAGTCCCCTGAGTGAAACCTTTTAAAACAGATGACCACATTACACAAACTGGCCACAGGACATTTCTCCACAGAAAAGAAACCCAAATAAGAATTTCATTAGGAAGCCATAAGCTTATCACAGGCAAATCCAACTAACTTAATGAAACAACAAGCCTTTTAAAACTAATTTGTATTTATAAGGTCCTTGAGGGTATATATATTTGGTATAAAACAAAATTTTGACACTGGCCAAATATTTGTGAGGCACTCTTCCTAGTTTTAAGAGTCATCTTAAAAAACCCAAATGGTGTTTCAGGTATGCATATCCACTCCATATGTGTAAATAAAGAATGAAGGAGCTCAGGATGTGCATGTAAAGCTGGTGATGTCTCTGCTTTTGAAGATGTTGATATAAACAATTGCTAAATTTGCTTGGGGCATCTAGTTTTTCTCACATTTCACTCCATGGTTAAAAAAAAAAAACACGCAAACAGCTTCTCACCCCAACTTCTGCCAGTGTACAGTTCCAAGCAGTCTCCCACACTAAGACTCATTAATTGTTAGTTTTTCGCCTAGCACAAAAACTTCGCTAAGACTTTCCGAGACATATTTCAGTGTGTTTCAGGGCATAGCACAGGCAACATGCCATTCACAACACATGGTGTAGGTGAAGGCAAGAGGAAAGGCTTTACCTGCACAAGTGTGAGGAACGACATTTTGAGTGAGGGAATAGCTCTTCATTTGTTTTATTTACCCAGACACTGAGTGTAGGTCTACATGAAGGTCTGTACACAAAGATGAGCTTACAGTGCTCACGCTGCTAACTGGCAACACACTACCTGGAAATTAGACCTCTTCTGTTAATGTGGTGCCTTCTGAAGCTAATCAGCCCTATTGAGAAATTTTAAGAGTGATAAAGATAGTCCTCAAAGAAATAACCTTAGGCTTTTAAAATACAACTTTCTATTCCTCAAATGTGAGATGTAGGAATGGTGCAAAAACCAGGCTAAGCAAAGAGAATCTTGAGCAACCAGCCCCACCTTATTCTTTGGCTACAGAATGAGCAATTGTTGAACCAAAGTAAACAGATTATGCTTGCCCCATCTTGCTGTAACACAGATTGTACTATGCAAATGATCTTTAAGCCCACACACAGATACACTAGTAAGAGTACCGGAATTATCATTTAGGACAATCTAATTTACTGTTATTGAATTAGCCTAAAAATTTCACAACGTTTAAAGAGTTCCTTAGCTGTGAAGTGATATTGGAATATAAACTAATATCTCATGATTTATGGTCTGTGCAGAACATCAAGCAAGCCCAGCATGCTCATAGATTGTGTTTAATATATTTAAAAGCTTTCTAGTACAAAAGCCTTGTTACTTTTACCCAGATTTACTACTGCATTTCCCAAATTTGCTTTTGAAGAGCTTTGCATTTTAAAGGTTACATGTATAAGAAATAAACTTTAGGATTTCTTAGTTGTTTGAATCTATATCTTCTATCTTACTAATACTGTAGTCTGTGAATTCCCTTTATATCTTAGTTTTAAAATATTAGTTTAGGCATGGCAGGTCTACTACTTCCTTGTAGACTCACTGAGATATTTTTAGCTTCACTGAGACATTTTTAGCTTCCCCTGTAAATTCACTCACACTCTAACAATTCGTTGTGGACTTGTTGGGGCACGTTTGACCATCATTAACTCTGGCTGCAAGTTTTACGCCATTGTATTGCCTACTATTCATACATCCCTAGAACACAGATTTAAGTGCACACAAGGGAGCAGGTGCAGCTAAGCAGGGAGTGGTAAGGTGGGTGGAAGGTCTTGCCTTATCATTCTCCATATGATACAAAGCCTACCTGGCACGTCAGGAATGATGTAATTGTGGGTTTGTGTAATTTGCAACAGGTTTACTTCAGCACTAAACTAGTACTTAGGCGCCCAAATTGCCATTTGGGCACCTAGATTCAGAAGAGGGATCCAAAAAACCCCACCTAATCAGTTTAGGTGCCTGAGATGGCAAAAGTACTGTTTTGGATCTCATCCTAAATTGCTACTTTCTAGACTGAAGGGAAGGCACAGAGGAAGTGTACTTCAGTGCTGTGCAGCACCTCAGAGAGTTACCTCAGAGGTAATGCCTCATGCCTTATTCCCAGGACAGAAACTAGGACACACAAATTAGAAATGGATGAATTGTCTTCTTTCACAGCTTCCTTCTCTGGCACCCATTTTCTGGCAGAAAGTTTGAGAGATGTTTTTCTTTTGCATTTGGCTTAAATATTCCTCCTCCAAGTTTCATTCCAGTGCATGAATGAACTTCCTCTGATTTCCACAGATCCTTCTGCATCTGGGGCACAAGGAGGTAAATGCCTTCTTTCTGGTGTTAGTTCAGCCCATCTTCAGGTAATCATCATAAAGTAAATACCCTTTTCTGAAGAAAAAAAATATCAGTAACTACATGTAGAATCAAAATACACAGAACCAAAATGAAAACATAGATCTGCAGTTAAAAGAGATGTTTGAAAGATAATGATGTAGGAGAGGACTGTTTCTTTGTAGAAGTAGGTATGGTAGAATAAGTTCAGAAACCTAAAATTAGGACATGGCTCCAGCTGGAGAAGAAAGAAGAAAATTATATTAAAGATAAAATTAGTGTGCGGAGAGTATTCAAAGGCACTGATTTTCAGCAGGAAGGTTATTTTTTTTTCATAACACAAGAAAGAAGAATAGTCAAAGGATCAGTAATATAAATGGAGAACTGGAAATGGAAACTGTCACAGAAGGATTTGAATGCATGTAAAAGGAGTGGGTTATTTCTGGATCACATGATGAAAAAGGAGGGACAAGTAATCAAACTTTATAACTAGGAAACTACAGCAACATGGGTTGCATTGTTTTGAGAAGCAGTTAGGTCAGATGGCAAATTCAGGGGGAAGGAAGAAGGGAAATGATCTATCTAGTACAGCAGACATTGCATTCAAGTCTGGGAAGTATGTATGAAAAGTCACTAGACTTCAGTGACAACTGTGTCTCTGTTTAACTGTAGTAATGTTTTTCTTATTATTTGACACTGCAAACTAATACATGTATTTCATCCTCATACACGCAGGCACAATGTATATGTGTATATGCCCCCAACAATGTATATATACACACATATGTACATATGTGCTTGTGCATATATATATAAAACACATAAACATAAGGTGCTTTCTCTCTAGAAGGATTTTTTATAATTTAGAAACATTTTCATATGTATTCTACCTCCTAAACATGTATCATATTTTTTTCAAATTAATTGGGGGTTTATTTCTTGTCAGTAGGTTAATAAAATTTATTCAAGTTCTCTTGCTTTCTTTTTACTCATTTTTACACAGTTGCTCCTACTTCAAGTATGTATTTCAGCAACAGTAATTAGTTGATTCAAAACATTCAATAAAACTAAGTGGAATTCTTGATGAGCAGGGACAGATTTCAGTCTTAATACTGAAATTTAAATTGAAAATCTAAGCTAGCTATGCACGTCAAGGGAAAGGAATATATACTGAAACAGAGCCCAGTGTTTGTGGAGCTACAAGTATCTAACTGCATATAATCTGTATATGTAAGCACATTTCTTACATTGGGTATATGTAGGTTTGGATGCAAAGAACTGAAACAGAAAGGATGAGGAGAATTTGAAATAACTTCTGGAGGTGCATGTAAAATCTAAGAGACAGACCCCAGTACAGAGAAATTCACTCTGTATGACTAAGATGTTTCAGATATGGGAGTGTTGCACACTCTGGTGATACTAGTTCCTATCTGTAATGAGAAGACTAGGAACCCTGAATCCTAGACTAGACAGTCATCGTGTAGATGGCTAAAATTAGTCAAGATGAAAACCATTCTTAGCACAGGTCTTTAAAATACACAGTGTCTTTTTAGTTTATAACATCAATAATATGATAATATAATTTGATATATAAAAAAAAAGAAACCAAACAACTGACAATTTTCATCTTTTAAAAATTTGTTCTTCCCATGAGAAGAGAAAAATAGAATCATGCTGGGAGTCACTTTCCGAGGGCTGCAGCATACAGTTGTTGCAACAGTATTACTGAAAAGGTCATGGGGATGTGTACATCAAATATTCCAGGTTAAAAAGCCAACAAGTGTCTTTGATTATAAATCCTTATCTGAGTGGCTGAATACACCTTTGGTGAAAGAATGCAGAAATATTCTCAGGAATTATTTCACTTTCATTGTTGTTGTTTTGAAATATTTGTTTCTATCTAAGATAGCAGGTGTTTCATGCTGAAGAATGTAGCTCTTCAGTAACCATAGTTAAAACGCCATAATAAATTCAGAAAATACTCTCTAAAGGATCGAAGTCTGAGCCATCTTTTCTTGGTCAAGACTATGACCTGTGCTATCAGTGGGCATATGTAGGCCAATAGAAAAGCTTTTGACAAAACCACACAATTACTACTTTGTGATGAAAACCATTGCACTGACATGAAGCTGGATTTGAGAACTCTACTTATGGTGAGCAGAGGTGGAATATTTGATGAATTAAATTCCACACTTACGTGATGCAGTGGCAGCAGTAGAGCTACAGATTTCTCAGTCGTGTCACATGGAGTCATAGTGCCACTGGATTTTGAGGGACTTGTTCCTAGCTGTGGTTCCAGGGTGGACTTCTGTGCAGACCACCATACAGGGCACAGAGTGTCTTTCTGTGCATGTAGCATGAGACTCCTGTCACATGAACACTGTGAGTGTTCAACCTTCTGCTGACTGCATATTAGGTAATGGCACATGAATTTAGCAGTGATGTGGCAAAAATAACCTCACAGGTACTGTTCCAAATAGAAACGTCCACATTAATAAGCATTCTTCTTCCACAAATTAGTCCCTTCCTTCCTTCCTCCCTCCCCTCCCTCCCTCCCTCCCTCCCTCCCTCCCTCCCTCCCTCCCTCCCTCCCTCCCTCCCTCCCTCCCTCCCTCCCTCCCTCCCTCCCTCCCTCCCTCCCCTCCCTTCCCTCCCTCCCCTCCCTCCCTCCCTCCCTCCCTTCCCTCCCTCCCTCCCTCCCTTCCCTCCCTTCCCTCCCTCCCTCCCTCCCTCCCTTCTCTCCGTTCCCTTCCCTCCCTTCCCTCCCTCCCTGTATCTCCATATAACCATGGCCTGTTTATATTGTGTATAACCAGAATTTTAATAATCAAATATTCTGTCAAAGTGTTATTATGGAAAAATAGAAAACCTATTAAAAACACACCACTTACCTAAACAGATTCATTTTGGGGGGAGTAAAAATTGTTAATCTGTGACTAGTAATGAAAAATTAACCTTTTGACTAGTTTAGCTAACAAATGTTTAAATGGGATGAATAGTTTTTCAGAAGCGGATTTGTTTTCCAGAAGACAATGACTTCCCATGCTGCAGTTTTGTATGTAGTGGAGTGCTCACATTGTTTCTATTCTTACAGTTAATTGTTAGTATAAACCCTGTTTGTATTTTCATTGCAGTAGCTAGAATGTCTTGTTCTTCAGTTAGAACTCGGGACTTTGCTTGGCAACCTCTTGGCCTTTTTAGCTAATGCACAAGTAAGATAAGAATAATCAACTTAAATATTTACATTGGACATTTCCAATGGTTGCTTCCAATTTGCAGTTTTCCAAGGGGCTGGTAAAAACACTGCATTGTAGACCGAAGCATGTATCTTGAAAGCCTTTTAGTTGTTAATGTTCTTATTCACAGTGTGATACTGAAAACCTTTAAGACCTTAATGACATATCCCAAAAGGCAGGTAGACTTGTGGATGTCTAGGTGCTGCTAATAAAATAGCATTGCCGAGAACAGAAACATGCTGGCATTTCAGCTACCCAAGGCAGCAGAGCCCTCTATTTCTATATTATTTGCTTCTTAGAAGGTATTACCTATGTATACCAGGTCAACCTCATAAGCACGTTGAATGAGGTCGGAGCAGGCTTCACATCAAGCATGTTCCATATTTCAAACTGCTTAGACTTAGACTAAAGAGACCAAAAGTCGCTTCTTTTTTAGGAGTTCCTTATTAAAGAACAGATCACATAACAGACACGTTATAGTAATTCTTAGATACCCTGAGAGAAGAAATCGGCTTGTACAGAAACACAACCAGAGTAAACAATGAACAGCAAGTGCTTGGCACCCAGGTCTCTGCAGAACAGAACAGCATTTTCAAGATACCGTATAAGATTTTAAACATGAGCTTTTCAACATTTGTATTGCTACTTACTGCTACATACAGGACATTTTCTCAAGGTGAAAAACTGTCAGAAAGGAAAGAAATTAATTTATCAGATAAGTAAGAAATGGACACACATTACCAGATGGTGCATTGCCTTTCATTTGCTGTTAAATGCCTTTGAAGAATTTAACTTGGGCACCTAACCTACTCTCCCACCCAGAAGGAGTCTGTATACAACTCTGCAGTGGTATAATTTCATTACTTTTCTGAGGGTGCTGTTTCTTAATACCCTAGTTCATTTTGACTGCAAGAGAGGGCTGAGAGCGCTCAGCCATTCTTGAGTTATTTTTCCATAATTCTGCTTGCCAATTTTGTAAAATTTGGTACAGGATGAAGTAAATGAGGTAGTGCTTCAGCAGGAGTAGCTATCCAATTAATTACCTGAAGAATGGTGCTTGCTTCCAGTTAACTCAAACTCTTCATGCACTTAATATCTTCATCACCCTTGAAATGAGCAATTACATTGCTACTATCTGTCAGCTATTTTCTTGTGTTATATTTTTGTCCTTTGAGAAATTAAATTTATTCCTATATACAGCATGCTTGCTTTCATTGCCTTACAACATGCAATATATGGCCCAGTCAGTCAAGATTAAATTTGTATTCCTTTGAAAGCTGTTCGATACCCCATTCCTCCCAAATTGTAACAAGCAATACAATACGTCGAATTCCAGATTATGATTTCAAACAAGAGCAAATTAGCCCGTGACAGTAAGTGACATTTGAAACATTTAGAGTGTTCTCTCTGAATTCTGACTTGGATATCTCAGCTTGTAATGGGCAAGATTGCACTTTGTAGGTAGATGTTGGTTATATTTTTGTGTGCCAGCATGCCCTTTGATAAACTGTCATTAATGTTATTCCTTAAAGTTTTAGTCTGCACCAGAAATGTTTTAAGTTTTGATTCTTCTTAAATTACAGGTTTCTTCTCAAGCCTTTTTCTGAGGATCATTATTTGAGTTGTTTCCCCCTGTTCCCATAAAACCAATTCTTAAAATTGCTCCATTTTGGTATTATCAACTTAGCCTTATCAATGTCTAGCAATTAGGTGCTTAAATCTGACAATCATAGGATCATAGAATCACAGAATAGTTAGGGTTGGAAAGGACCTTAAGATCATCTAGTTCCAACCCCGCTGCTGTGGGCAGGGACACCTCACACTAGACTGTGTCACCCAAGGCTCTGTCCATCCTAGCCTTGAACACTGCCCGGGGTGTAGCATTTACCACTTCTTTGGGCAACCTGTTCCAGTGCCTCACCAACCTCACAGTAAAGAACTTATTCCTCATATCTAACCTGAACTTCCCCTGTTTAAGTTTAAACCCATCCTCCCTTGTTCTATCACTGCAGTCCCTGATGATGAGTCCCTGTCCAGTATCCTTGTAGGCCCCCTGCAGACCCTCTAACTATGAGAAAGGCTGTTTACCAGGCTTCTGACAAAGAATAAAGTCAAACTTGGGCAGAGATGAAATAAAAAATATATATAACTTTCTTTTCATAATTTCAAATGCCAATTGTTTTATTTTGGCAGAGTGTGTAAAAATGATAATGAGATCATGTGTTGATGCAAATTTAACTTTTAATGTCTAATAAACATGTAGAAATTTAAAGCAAGAGGTCTGATTGATTATTTTCATAAAATCCAACCAACCAACCAATGAAACAAATATTTTATTTTCAGGGCCAGAATTTTGTCTGCCATACTGACCATGAATACAGTGTTCTCTTTACTGAAATCACTGTTGAGAGATTCCTTCTCCATGTCAGAAGCCATGATGCAGAACAGATGCTGAGACATAATATAGCTATCCATAAATCCTTAAACTAAGAGCTGTGACCAGTATATTCTTTATGCGGGAGGCTCAGTCTGTGCTCATATACAGTTTCCTTACTCAGACGCCAAATCTGTGCCCCATTTCTATCCCCGTGTGACTGAGAAGTGGAATGGAAACTTGAACTACTCAATTCCAAGGAAATTATATAGTACCCTTGAAAGCCCTCTTCATAGCTTGTTTCTACCCCTAAGCAGTGAAATCATGGTAATTCAGCTCTTTTTGGAGATGTGGACAGTTGTGCAAGAAACGCAGTTGTGTAAAGTTCCTGTTTGTATCTAAAGCCCTACAAACTAGGTCTATTCCCAAAGCTCAAATTCCAGTATTAAAATAAGTGAGCTGGAACAGGACCCAGTGTATTAATATTAACATGAGAATACCAGGCGTTCATACGTTGCATCCATATTCCCAGAGGTGCAGTCTGTACTCTGGTATAACTGACAGCTTAATAAAGTCCCTCCTCCCCATTTGTTTCAACCAGCTCAGAAAGACAAAAAATGCTTGATGCACTTAAGGATGAACTTACATAGCTAGTTAACTCTGACATTCCTGTCTTGGGTTGTGATCTGAATGTGAAAGGCTGTAATAGAACAGGGGATCAAGACTCAAACACAATTAACTGGATGACTGGTGACATGTTCACTTGCATCAGACTGGTATCGGCACTCTCACGCATGAGTGAGTCTCTGAAAGCCTAATCTTGTGGCTGCCTTCAAAACAGATGGTTGTCTTCATATGAATTTATGCTAAAAGTCACTATTAGTACATGGTTTCTGCAATGGGCCCAGGTGAAAATGGATTTAAAAATACTGTTGCTTTAAGGAAGAAAACTAATGCTGCTGAGTATTAATGCTGATCAGTGAATGCTGATGATTTAAATTAATAATCCATTGTGAGAGGGATTAAAAAAAAGGAAACTGTTAAAATTCAGTGAGACCCCATTTGAGAAAGCTATGAAAGTAACTTTGAGCTCGTTTAATTTCAAAACAAAAGCAAATGTGAGCTTTTTCAGGAATCCAGCATGCTTGGGTGGAGAGGCATAGGTACTGCTTCAGAAGATGGGAAAGGTATAGTGCAGTGGGAAAAGTGGGACAGAACAGCATTATACTTGTCTCTTTCACACAACCCACAGATTTGCTAGCCGCTTGTTTAAAAAAATGTCCACGTGCTATGCTGTAGTATGTATTTGATCAAATTGATGGCACCCATACTGACTGTATTAAAAGATGAAGTCAAGATTATGCCTTGCTGTTAAATGTTTGCAAGAATGCTTGAAGTGCATGGATAAATATAAAATAGCAGTAGTAAAGGTAGTCTCTTGCCATTATTGTTCCTGTCAGGTTCTTCCCTTAAACACTCCACTTCTAAATCCATCTCTTAAGATAGTTTTATGTGGAATCTCTGATTTTAGCCTAATAGTCACCTGTTTCAGTCCTGTCCTGATTTGTCCCTTTGGACCAATCTAAGATGTATCTAGAAAGTATCCACTAAGTAACGAGGCTCTTACTAACAATACTTCACCCCTTACTCACATCCATGGAATTAATTTGACTTAATTATCTTAAAGTTAATTATCTTTGACAACCTTTAAAGAAAAAATGTCAGGGCTAAAAAGCTGTTCTCCAGATCCAGAGAATACTTTCAACTCCTTCGATCTTCAGCATGGCCTCATCTTAGCCTAAGTCTTTTCTAGAAGAGACTGGTTTTGAACTGTCTTGAAATATCCATGATCCTATTTTTCAAATCCTAAAAGGAGAGCAGTGCAGTGCTAATATAAATACTGCCTTATCTAGGACTGCTGAGGATGTGTGTGATTTCCTGAGCATATCCTGGGCTTGTATCAGCTCACTTACCAACTGATAAGTAACATGGCACTTTTGAAATGAAAAAAAACCACAGCATTTAAAGAGATCCCTTTAAAAGAAGAATACTAAGGTATAAATAAACTTGAGATTTTTGTTCAATACGTGACCTTTTATCTGCATCAAAAGCAATCCCTGTTGTGTTGGAAAAACAGAATAAAAAGAAAATGCACACACAGAGGAGGAATAATGCATAGAATGAGCTGAAATATCTGTTTCTGGGCTAAATGACCAGCCATGAAAGACATAGTAACTCTAAAAAAACCCTATGTAAACACTTAAGAAGGAGAGGAAATATTTAACATAGCTAGACAGGTTGTAGTAGGGGTGAATAGGAAGAAATTAAGAAAAAGATTTATGAAACAAAATACCAGTAGGAACTTCCTGTCCAACTGATCCATGTAAGAGTTTGATTTTGCTAATTTTATAATTAATATTACATTAATGTCAAGGGAATACCACGTATTTGATTTTAACTGCTATACTTATCATCCATTTTTTTGTGACAATTGATAAGCAAAAGTACAGAAGAGAGAAAGCACAGTCAGATAATTGTGCACGTGGAAAAATTTAAATGAAATATGAGCGTACATATTTAATTCTACCAGGAGGCTTAACCTCTATTTGTCTTTGGATCACTAATTATAGAATCATAGACTAGTTAAGGTTGGAGAGGACTTTAAAATCATCTAGTTCCAACCCCCCTGCCATGGGCAGGGACACCTCACACTAAACCATGTCACCCAAGGCTCTGTCCAACTTGGCCTTGAACACTATACTGCAAAGATTTTCATGCTTGCGGGCTCTCCAGTTGGTCAGACTGTTCATATGTGTATTATCGGCCTTTTTCTACTCAGGTATCTGGAGCCTCGGCAGACTTGTACACAGACTTTAGAGTAAACACTGGCATGAAAGCAGTTTAAAGATTAAGGCTGCATATTACTACAAGGTTCTTTGTCTCTAGGATGGCATGAATACAATCACTAATCATTCTTCAAGCAACAGTAAATACAAACATAAGTATCATACAATAAGCTATTGCTATTTATGAAGGCATATATTCCATGAAATTTTACGTACTTGCACTCAGTATCTTGCTTCTTAAGAGCCCTTGTGAGATGGAGCCAAGCAAAAGCCACTGTGGGTGTTTTAAAATTCAACATGTTGGGATAAGTTTTGAAGCACCTAAAATGAAAATTAGAGTCTTACCTTTACAAAGAAGTTAATTTGGAAGCTGACACCAGTCTCTTTGCTAATGTACATCTCAAAATCCCAGTTGGCCTTTATGCACAGATAAAAATCTTGTTTCTGTCTTAAGGATCCCTGAAGCATTCATACCTTCTTTTTATAAGTGTTTCTGATGATTTCATATTGGGATGGAGAGAGACATAATATGAAATGTTAGATTTGAAATATGAATGTAAGATATATTTTTGGCTGCACATGACATAGTACCTACACCATGGAGCAAGGTACCCCTAATAAACATATTGGAAATATAAAGGTAATAAGTTCTCTATTTAGGAGAGTGTGCAATAAGCATCAGACCCTTCTCTTGAAAAGGAGTCTTCCTGCACAAGAAAAAAGAAAACAATTAAAGTGAGATCATCATTAGTTCAATGGGCAAATCAGGCAGACATATTCTGGGGCAAAAGCACTGAAGAGTCATCAGGAAAGAATCTGGGACCTCACAGATAAAGAATGTGGCTCGGTGTCTCAATGACGAAAAAACTTTTTAGGGAAAAAAAAGTCATGCAGAAGACAGACATATTTTATATGCAGTAAGCTTGGAGAATGGAGTTTGGAAGACTAGCTGAGAGAAACCGATCACTTAGTGCAAATAATAAATTCAGCTGAGGAGAAACACTGATTCTTAGAATATGATTGACACTGGCTCTTGAGACAGATGTCCTCCTGCCCTCCCAGCTGGAAAGGCCGACTGGGTGGAGCTCCTTTAGAAAACTGACTGCTGCCATTGTACAGCTAAAAGAGAAGTGGACATGCAGAGGTAAATTTTCAAAGCAGTGTGTTTATTAACTACCCATTGACAAATACAGGCAATTGTTAGTGAACCTCCTGCACATCCCTTTGAAAATCTGCCCGTTTTGTCTGAGATGATATCTCACCATTTATGCCAGAAAAGGTGCCTTCCAAGATAGAGGTGGACCTTTCTTGACAATGGATGAAATGGGTGATCTCAGGAACCCTTTCTCTTTTTAAGAAAGCTGTGTGAGGTCTCCCATACAACAATTCACATTCAATTTAAGTTTTTTTCTCTTCTCACAAGATCAAAGAATTTTTTCTGATGTCATCACGCATGGCATGGGTAATGAAAAGTTTGAGAAGCTAGAACTGACAGTTTCCAGCATGGCCTCTAATTCTGTAGCTGTTCAGTATTCTTATTTATATAGGGACGAGAGGGGGGACGTGATTAAGAATACTTCACCTGGCAATCCTTGAACCCTCACCATTGAGAGCTGAGAGCAAGCATAGTCTCACTATTATTATGCTCTACCCATGTATACTTACAATGAATAGACTAGCACTCTGAGTGTTTCTTCATTATAACCATGATTTGCTTTACAAAACGTTGAAGCATGTATGAGCTAGTTATCAATCAAATAAGTAAGAAGTTTTGGATTCAATGCAAAAATCTCTGTGAAGTAAATGTCACACAACAAAAAGGATAAATCCAAGTTTTAAAATAATTCCATGAGCATGTGTTTGGACACATTGCTCTTTGAACACAAGCCTTGACTGTCTGGCTAGAAAATTAGTAACATCATATTACACTTAAATCTCACATAAAACATGACACAGTCAGTATTGAAAGGCTTGATATTATTTAATGAGGGCTTTTTCCTTTCTTTTTCTTCTTATTCCAGGCAGTCTTTCTATGGTATGCAAGCAATTATTCAGGACCAGGTGTAGCAAAATAACAGTCATTAGGGAGTGAAGGTGGTCACCAGTTGAAATCGTGCACTACACTGTCACACTTGGTGGATGCAACTTTCTTGTATCTATGTATATGCTTCTTGTTTGCAGTATCACAGGAGTTAAAAATAATGGGATACAAGTTTTCACAACATCCATCAAATTCAATGTGATTTATCAGTTACATTTTGGTTGCGGTTTTGAGGGGTGTGTGTTAATTCTGTTGATGTTTGTAGTGGCACTAGTGGCACTCAAATTTTTGTATCTGTCTTCAAGATTGGATTGTTCTGAGCATATCTCTGAATAAAATGGTCTTTGTATTTGTATTATGTCAAACAGAGACAATATGAGGCAGTGTGAGCAACCAAATAAAAAGGCCGGATATATAGTGTAAATACGACAATAAGAATTTCAGTATGGATGGAGACTGTGATCAGTATTGCATTGTATGCCAAATAGGTACCTTCATTTCTATAAAAATGCCTACAAATGTTCAGAAGTATTTTTGTTTCATGCTGAGATGAGAAATCAAATATGAAAATACTTGTTTGAAAAAAACTGGAAACAATTTGGGATTGCTACAACACCCATAAAATACTAAATTCTTATGTACTGATATTCTGCAAGCAACAGCTTTTGTTTTGTTTAAATTTAATATTAATTTCTGTCCTTCAGAGCTGTTGTAGTATTACGGAAATAGTTTCATTGCTGTGTGGCTCTGTTTTTACCTCCACAAGTAGAGTCAAGTTTCTGTGACAGAGAGATACAATTCTGTCAATCTAACATAGAAAATTTGAGACCATTATGGGAAGAGTATCAATAAAACTATACAGAAGATATCTTGGAGCAGCTGAGTTCTATTATGAGCTCTATTCTGAGAGCTAAGTTTGCTTGATTTTGCTTACTTATAAGCGTTTTTTTTAATGGAAAACAATGCATCCTAATCTTTCATATTTAAAAAATGGTCTGGAAAAATATAATGTTAAGTAAAAATATTTCAACAAAGAATCCTAATCCTTGAGTATAAAAGTTTAGGGTGCTTGCAATAGTATGCAAATGCACAAAGAATGTCAGTTGGAGCTTCATTAAGACCAAGCACAACCTGTCTTTTACAGAAGTAATATTCTAAATAATTCTGAAAACATGGTGTAGGGATATTGGAAATACAAACAGAAACATGTATTTTCAAATTAATTTCTCATTTCAGTTAAGTCCTTCAATGTCACAAGATAATTGACTTGACATTGTTAGAATTATTAAAGATGATTTTGAGGTAGATGGAATTCTGTTCAGTCAAGGAAGTAAAAAAAAAAAAAAGAAAAATCCCATCATTACATTGAAGGAAGTGATTGTTTTTTTTTTCCAGATTCATAGCCAGAAAGACACCAGTGGTGTTGTTTCTCAAGAAACTTGGAATCTTAGAAGACGCTCATGGGAATGTAGTCACAGAGCTGCTAAGAAAGCTGGGTGAAGTAAATTTTTTTTTACTGCATACTGTTGCCTTCTGTGATGTGAACATGTGAAATTTAAAAAAATAAATACTTGTTTCTCATGCTATGTTGTTTAAAAATATGATTAGTTTTGGTAATGAAAATAACTACAGCATCTTAATTATTTCTTTCCCACTTTCCATCCCATAAAACTACTTCCAAAAACCTTTCTTTACAGGTTTAATTTTATTTTACAGAAGCTAAATTGAGAATCATTGAACAGCTCTCAAATCCCTGTTTTTTTCCCCAGTTGGTTTGTGAAAACAGTTCAGCTGCATAATTTGCCATAGCCTGTACATCAATGCAAACATCCCACAAATATTGAGTGACTGTTTAACCTCAAAAACAGAGTGTACTTTGAAAACTTTATTAGCGATCTTTCACTCTCAAGTATTTTTATAAACTGTTTCCCAGTGAAAATGGGATGTTCCCTTAAATTGAAAAATGATTAATTATACAAACTATGTGACAGAAATGTTTATCATTATAAAAGAAAAACATTTACAGAGCGATTTCAGTAGTTTATAGTAAGGAAAGATAATTAATAGTTTGTTGCTATTCTGTGATTTTTTCAGTGAGATAATCCATAGCTGGTGGTGTGGGGAATAGCTTCTACTTCTCAGTTCTCCAAACAGAAGAAACCTCCACTGAGTGGTTTGTCTTAATAGCAGACATCTGTCTGTTTCTCATTATTCACATGGTAAAGAGGAAAGATCTGTGTGCTGCTTAGGAGAGTTTTAATGTAGCATATAGTCTTAAAGTAGTAGCAGATACATCTGGGAGATTTTAATCACTCGTAGTCCGCACCTAACGCACAGAGTTAGTGCAAAATCCATCAGAATCATGATAAGTGTTCTTGTGATAAGCTTTCCGTAGAAAACAGCACTGTGCTCTGAAAGCCTCAGAGGGCAGGACTGTCTTGGGAAGGGACAGATCCCAGTAAATAGTGTGTCCTGTGATCCTAATACTTTTGCTCATGCGGTGTCTCCCAGGCAGCTGTGGGTGAGAAGCCAGATGTCCATGCTGCTGTCCTTAGGAGCAAATAGATGCCAAAGCATGCTCTGGTACAGCTAGTCAAAGTAACAGTAAAATTCAAGTCCATGGCCCTTGCTATCCAGTTACGACGGCTTCTGGTTTGAATGCCTTTTCAGCAGGGTTCTCCATGAGGACTTTTTCCTCCCCAAAGCAAGCAGGAAGGGGAAAAAAGGTTTTAGTGAAAAATAATAATGATTTTGTCAATACGTGTCTCAGCACTTACGCTTGCTGGTCACAATAAGCAGGGCAGTAGCTACAGGTTTCCTCCCCTTTTCCTTTTGCCTCCTCTACAAATGTCATTGTGCAGTGTGATGTGATGATGTGACTCTTGATCGCCTGAGAGAAGAGGTATCATATTGCTACCTCATCTACTGTTTTTCCTGTCCCCTGTCCTGATTGCAGCTGCGTTTACCACCAGTACAATTTCAGCTCAAACAAATGGAGCTTGCTAAAACCTCTTTGAAGACTGGCTTACCTGTTCTAATGGAGAACATAATGAAAGTGTCTGCCTACACGTCCAAGTGCACAACAAAACTGTGAGGGTATGTATGTTAGTTTAGCAAAGAACAAAAATGCTTGGATGTTGGAGAGAGAGGTCACAGAAAATTACTAAAAGTAACAGTGGTCTGCATTCAACTAGATGCCTGTCTGCAGTGCTCTTTCTGTTTTGCATGCAGAAATGAATAGCAAAATAGAGTTCAGAAATGAACATCAAAACCAATTAGAGGTTTAAAAGCGTTCTGTATGAAGAAGTATTGAAAATACTGGAACTTATTAAAAAGGTGAGAAATCAAAGGAGACCAGATAAAGGTGACTAATACAATAAATGATATAGAGAAATCAGGGGCTCTCATTTAGTCTTTACAATAAAGTCATTTACAGCAAAAGAACATGGGCATTCAGTGGAAGACACCAGATCTAACACCTATTACATACCTTGTCTTTATTAACTTATGAAAACCACTGCAACAAAATGTTACTGAAGCCAAGGGCTTACCAGGAAGAGGTAGATGTCATATGGGAACATCTGCAGTAATTTCAGTTAGGAAGGCTTGATTTTGAAGGAATGTAAACCTTTCGCTCTTCATGGCTTAAATAAAGCCATGGGAAGAAACTTTTTTCAGTTTGTGATGACAATTATTTAATTGAAGGATCTACAATTTCTCCCACAGGACTGTGTTGCTATTATGGTCTGACATAAGGTGATATTCTCATGTTTCAAGGCAACAAATTTACCATCGAGTTAGCTGTTCACTGAGTGATCTGGGCAATGTGTCTTAAGAAGTTAGTACCTCTCAGATGAGAATTACTGACCTTCAGGTTACATTCAGTAACTAGGCTTTGTGTGCTCCTAGTCCAGCACAAATTGTGGCTTAAGAGAACCAATTTTCATGTTACATTTCAGCAAACCTAGGGACAGGGTTAGTCTTCCTTGCAAGTTACTTCACTCATGTTGCCAGCAACTTTCCTACACTGATCAAGAAGTGCAAAGGTATTTGACCCGTCTCCCCTCTTTAAAAAGCATTTTTTTCCCCCAGTGGTTTATAGAGATAGGGTGTGCAACCTGAATTCAGTAACCTCTCTAAAAAAATATGTCTGTCCTAGAGGAAGCAATTCTTTCTCTTGCAAAATCAGCGGTGTCAAGAAACAAATGTTGTTAGGTGACAGTCACATAGCATATTTGCTATGTGGTTTATTTTGAATGCCTGTCTTTTAATATTTCTATTTCTTTATGGTATGTCATTACATGCTGGCTGATACAGCAAAACTTTTTTTGGGAGTAACATCACACAATCACCTACAGAATTTGTACAACCAGTAATACTCAGAAAAAAATGCCACACTTATCAAGTCATAAATACATGGAAGGAGACTCCTTGTTTTGAGTTAATTTTGGGTTCAAGCCCTTTTTTCCTAGGTGGATGAAATTCAATGAGACTAAAAAAGAAAAGAAAAAAATTGCTATTAAAACAAACAAGCCTCATGAAACAAAACAGTTTAACATTTAATCTCTCTTACCATAGCAAAAACACATGCCCAGAGTGCCTGTGTCACCCTTCTAACAATGCAAGGAGGTCTCAAAGGATGTTTACCATTCCCAGGAATACAGAGCAAGAAAAGATGTCATGCTTTCTCTCTGCTCAGAGATACTATAACCTGAGGCTGTGATATTGACAATCTGGTTACCTGGGACAGAAAATGAGAGCAGGAAAGCCTACAGATTTAGGCAAGTACAGCATTAAACTTTATCCAGGACCCAAAGAGAGGACACTGGGCTGGACAAGTGTGCTATGGAAGATGTTTGTCTCAAGGGGAATTTGTGGAGAAAGCTGTGACCGCTGGCAAGGCTGTATGAGCTGTGGGCAGTCACGGCAGGGAATCTGAGTGCAGGGAGGCTGAAGAGCAGGGTGCTTGAGGAGTAGGAGTGCTGAGGAGCCCAGGGAGGCCAAAGGGCAGGGTGCTGGGGAGATGCCTGGCGCAGGCTGTGAGAAGCTGCTGGCTCTGCATGGCTACTCCCTGTCTCATGTCCAGGGCCTGTGGGTGCCCCTGCACAGACTCCACCACACACTCCTGCTCTTCTCTGCTCAGGCAAAGCCCGATGCATCAGATATGGTCTGCGGTGTTGTTTTTTTGAGTTTTAGCTTCTTAATTTTTGTTTAAAAAATGTTCAATGTATTTTTTCCCTCTTTCTGTTTACCATTATAAAATCTGACTTCGCGAATAAATTACAGTTCTGTTTTCTCCATACCCACATCCCTCCCTCTTGTGATAGGATGAGGGGTGATGGTTTTAAACTAGAAGTATTCAGGCTGGATGTGAGAAATATTTTACAATGAGGGTGATGAAACACTGGCACAGGTTGCCCAGAGATGTGGTGAATGCCTACCCCTTAAGACACTGAAGGCCAGTCTGGATGTGGTTGTGGGCAACCACATGTAGTTGAAGATCTCCCCGCCCATTGCAGGGGGTTGGACTAGGTGACCTTTGAAGGTCCCTTCCAACCTAAACTCTTCTAGGAACATGGATCAATGAGGACTGAAGGTATTCTCTGGCTTTTTTTTTTTTTTTTAATGGAGATATTCAGGGTTCCTCAAGTGTAGGAAAGTGAAGATTACCATGTTAGAGCTGACTTGGATTCTTCTGGTGGCCAGTGCTGAACAGTGCTGATGAAAAAGGATGCATACCGCAAAGTGTTCAGACCCTTTGATACATGGGAAAATATTTTTTTACTGTATTTTTATATTTCTTTTTTTGTTATTACAAGTACCAGTATTTTGACTGGTTTATGACCCAGAACATAAAGGTTTACAGCCTTTTCCCATTGCTCACTTCTTTTAATAATCCTGCATCTTTTTTTTTTCAGACAAAGGCCACATTAGTGGAATGCATGAGAATACAGTGTGAGATAAGTTTATCATGACAAAAGATGCATCAGTTTGAAGTATTAACCCAGCATTGCGTTGGAGACAGTGAATAATTAGTTTAACCTGGCAATGAATAATATAAACTTAGCCACAGAAATGGTTGGTGTTATCATCTTAAGCTTTTGTAATGCAGTAAGGACACCAGGTTATCATGATTATAGCAGCAGGAGAGTTTGTAGAATGAGCTCATGTAAAAGTAGTTGCTGAAAAACACTGTGAACATTTATGGGGCTCATTATTTATCATTAATTATTTAACTGCAGGTCCCCATGTGGGCAGTGGAATCCTGCTGATTTACTACTTATCAGGAATAAATTACCACTTACAACTTGGGGTTTTCACAATTTTCCTTTTGTCATCATAAATAAATTTAACTAATAAGCTTGTTTCCTTCTCCCTGTTAAACTGACTGCTGGCAAGAGGCTTTTTGGCTAGTGACCTAATATGAGACAAAATATAGGATAAGTGAAAAGCTGTGTATTTTTATGAAGGCTCAGATTGTTTGCAATAGATCTGAGAACTCAGCAAGAGATCAGTATTTGCTTACATTTACTGTGTATTTGTACAGGACCAGATTTTTGAAACCACTCAGCAGCCACAATTAAAGCCAGATTTTTTTCCTGAGGAGCAGTTTCAAATTTGCCAGCTAACTGAAGTTATTTTAGTACCTAAATGAGAACCAATAGCTAAATCCCCATTTCGGCACCACTCTGATCCTCAAAATCCCAGCTCAACTGTCTAACCCTTTAGGTGCCTCTGTTACTGCCAGCAAATCATTGAATATGCCTGTATTGCTACTAGGGACAACATATAGACACAAATCTTAATATCCTCAGTCAGCTTTCACCCCTTCCTCATATTTCAGCCTCATCAGGATTTGGAAACTACAGCATTTCTCCAGTGCATCTCTTGGCAGGTTTCCTGACAAGGAAGGCGTAACCTGATGGATGACACTACTCTGCAATACTACACCTCCCACAGTTGGCTTCCAGGGATACGCAGATGATTTGCCCATTTGCACATGCATGCCTGCATGTGTGTGAAGAGAAATTTGGTTTATCCCAAAGCCTAGAAGCTGGTGCAATCTGCAGCCAAGAAGGCAGGTCTGCTTTGCTTAATTTGGCCTGGATGCTTCAGTAGTCGGCTTAGGGCTGCACCCCATCAGGACTTTCATCCTACCCTGTAAGAACACCTGTGTTGAATAGAAGTGTTACTATATATCTGTACACCTGGCTGCAAACCTCTGCTAATCCAGGAGGGTGTTTAAACAATCAAAACCTACCTAAAACTCTGACCCTTTTCAGACAGTCTCCTCTAATTTGACTACCACCACCTGTGATAGGTTCTTTGATATATGGAAAAAGGAGGTTTTACAAAAAGTCTCAATTTTGGTTTTGTAGAACACAAAGGTATGTTTTATCAGATCGAAACATGTTTAAAAATGTGCTATCATTTCTGGATTTCCGAAGGGCAAACTTTGGCCTCTTCAATCAATTGCTAAGGGAAGTATCATGGCAAAGGGTACTAGGTGGTAAAGGGGCTCAAGATAGTTGGTCAGCATTCAAGAACCACTTCTTCAAAGCTCAGGATCAGAGTGTCCCAATGAGTAGGAAGTCAAGTAGGGGAGCCAGGAGACCAGCATGGTTAAACAAGGAACTGCTGGACAAACTGGAAAAAGAGGATCTATGGATTATGGAAGGAGGGGCTGGCCACTTGGGAGGAATATAGGACAGCTGTTAGAGGATGTAGGGAAGCAATTAGGACAGCTAAGGCCTCCTTGGAACTTAATCTGGCAAGTTGGGTCAAGGACAATAGAAAGGGCTTCTTCAAATACATAGCGAATAAAACTTAACACAAGAAGCAGTATAGGCCCACTGCTGAATGAGGTGGGTGCCCTGGAGACAGAGGATATAAAGAAGGCAGAGGTGTTGAATGCCTTCTTTGCCTCTGTCTTTACTCCTACAGACTCTCCCCAGGGGACCCAGATTCCTATTGCCCTGGAAGGAGTCAGGATAAAGGAGGAGTTTGCTTTGGTAGATGAGGATTGGGTTAGGGATCAGTTAAGTAATCTGGACATCTATAAATCGATGGGTCTGGATGGAATACACCCGCGGGTGCTGAGGGAGCTGGCAGAGGTCATTGCTGAGCCACTCTCCATCATCTTTGGTAAGTCGTGGGAAACAGGTGAGGTGCCTGAGGATTGGAGGATGGCAAATGTCACGCCGTCTATAAGAAGGGCAAGAAGGAGGACCCGGGTAATTATAGACCGGTCAGCCTTACCTCCATCCCTGGAAAGGTGATGGAACAACTTATTCTTGACACCATCTCTAGGCATATCAAGGATGAGGGGGTCATTAAGAGCAGCCAACATGGCTTTACCAAGGGGAAGTCATGTTTGACCAACCTTATAGCCTTCTGTGAGCAAGTAACTAGGTGGCTGGATGATAGTAGAGCGGTAGATGTGGTTTTTCTTGATTTCAGTAAGGCATTTGATGCTGTCTCCCACATCATCCTCATAGATAAGCTAAGGAAGTGTGGGCTTGATGACCAGGTAGTGAGGTGGATCAAGAACTGGTTGGAAGGAAGAAGGCAGAGAGTTGTGGTCAATGGGGCAGAATCTAGCTGGAGGTCTGTGACTAGTGGAGTCCCTCAGGGGTTGGTGCTGGGTCCAGTGCTGTTTAATATTTTCATCAACGACCTGGATGAGGGAACTGAATGTACCCTCAGCAAGTTTGCTGATGATACTAAACTGGGAGGAGTGGCTGACACACCAGAGGGCTGTGTTGCCATTCAGCGAGACCTGGACAGGCCGGAGAGTTGGGCGGAGAGGAACTTGATGAAATTCAACAAGGGCAAGTGTAGAGTCTTGCATCTGGGGAAGAACAACCCCATGTACCAGCACAGGTTGGGGGCTGACCTGCTGGACAGTAGTGAAGGGGAAAGGGACCTGGGGGTCCCGGTAGATAGGAGGATGACCATGAGCCAGCAATGTGCCCTTGTGGCCAGGAAGGCCAATGGCATCCTGGGGTGCATTAGAAAGAGTGTGGTTAGTAGGTCAAGAGTGGTTCTCCTCCCCCTCTACTCTGCCTTGGTGAGGCCGCATCTGGATTATTGTGTCCAGTTCTGGGCCCCACAGTTCAAGAAGGACAGGGAATTGCTTGAGAGAGTCCAGTGCAGTGCTACAAAGATGATTAAGGGAGTGGAACATCTCCCTTATGAGTAGAGGCTGAGGGAGCTGGATCTCTTTAGCTTGGAAAAGAGGAGACTGAGGGGTGACCTCATCAATGTTTACAAATATGTAAAGGGTGAGTGTCAGGATGATGGAACTATTTTTTTTTCAGTGATGTCCAGTGATAAGACAAGGGGCAATGGGTGTAAACTGGAGCATAGGAGGTTCCATGTGAACATCAGGAAAAATTTCTTTACTGTGAGAGCGACAGAGCACTGGAACAGGTTGCCCAGGGGGGTTGAGGAGTCTCCTACATTGGAGATATTCAAGGCCCGCCTGGACAAGTTCCTGTGTGATGTACTCTAGGTTACCCTGCTCTTGCAGGAGGGTTGGACTAGATGATCTTTTGAGGTCCCTTCCAACCCTTAGGATTCTGTGATTCTGTGATCATCTACATTTATTTATTTATCTACACAAACACATACAGATACATGCATACACATAGTAGTGATTAAAATGAGGGGGTATATAATTCTATGCCATTCTGGACACTCATATTTCAACCTTTTTCAGCTGTGGGTGGGATACATTTTTTAGTCTAGCATAGATTTTCATGTACAGCTTTACAGTTCCCCTGTCAACTCCTTCCTATTCAGATGGAATGTTCAAAAAACTTAGGTCACAAACTCATCTCAAGAAATTTCTCATATCATCTAGGCCTTAAAAAATCAAGCAGTAAAACAGATGTTGCATTTTAATGATGTTATTCACACATAAATTTTAAAAGTTTTTTTTTACTTTAATAGATGTTCTCAATAATAAATCAAATATTCTCCAGCTGTCTCAGCGGCATGTTACAACACTAGGGAAAAAAATACCAATTCTGCAGAAATTAGTGCCTAATTATTTAGGGTAATTTACAAGATACTTGGAAGACATGTTGTTCAGAACTATTCATTTTTATTTTTTTTTTCATTTGTGGATGGCATTTTTAAATCTAATTTATTTCTATACCTGTAAGAGAAAGTGGCAATATTTGAGTAATTGCACTAAAAATATCATGCTTGGGACTAATTATGTGTATAAAATTGTATACTGGTTTAGGTCTTCACCAAAAATTTGTCCATAATATGATTCTAGGCTCATCTCTAAAAATATGGTGAATATTGGCAGTATCATCTCAAAGGAAAAATGTCACCCCATTGTACCGGATGACTAGATATTTTCAATCAGCCTTTAATATAGCATTTGTGATAATTATATTGCTGAATGGAATCTCTTTTCTTCCTGTTGATCAGGAAATTTGGGGCCCCTCCTTTCTTCCACTAAATTCAAAATTCATACACAGTTAAGGGGAAGTATAACCTGATGTATGTGACTTCAGCCACTTGTAAATGCGGGGGTTTTAGCCTTTTCTGTACTTACATGCATGCTAATGTGGCTACTTCTTTCTTATTACCTGTGAGGACACAAACGGAGGTTATCCCTGTAGAGTTTCTCCTCCCACGACAGTCAAATTGATGTGAAAGGTCTTGCCAGTGGGTTATTTAAATCCTGATATTCTGTTCTTGCTTATCAAGAATGCTGGGTATAAATCTCTTGGCATTTATCTTTCTACACTGCCCACTAACATTTTCTACTACTTCTGTCTGTCCTTACAACATTTCCTGGAGAGCTTAAACTGAAAGCACTAATTATTAATTTAGGGCTAGATTCTGGCTTCTACAGCCAGAGACATGCTGGAGGGAATGCAAAGGGGCTCCGATTTTTTATATGAATTTTTTTTATCACTGAAATCCTCACACATCCACTCCTTGGCTCATATTAGGAAACACCCATGATTCTTTTTAACCAAACCTGTCCACATCAAATATGAGTTCAGATTACAAATGAAAAAACAGACCATTAAAGTTAGAAAAGATTTTTTTCAAACACATAAGTACATTTACTCAGTTTGAACAATGGATTGCATTAATCACTGGTGGGTTGTTTTTTGGCTGTTTTTTGTTTTTTGTTGTTTTTTTTTTTTTAACATCACAGAGGGGATTAACTCTAGGAAAGAAATGTTTCATCATCTTGAAGCCTAGTAAGACTCAGTGTTATTATATCAGTATAACAGGTTAACTGAGGCATAAAGGTGAAGTGACTTGCCTAAGGTCATGCAATAGATCAGTGGCAGAGCTGTATATCACATACAGGGTCATTTAAATCCCTGCAAAATGCGTTGCTCCATGAGACTTTCTTCCTCCCTCTTGTCAAGTATAAATAGTTTAGATTTTCTTTGGCAGGCAGAAAGCCCTCTACTCTTTCTCTTAATGTATTCCCAAGATAAAGCATATTCACTGACCTGACTCTAACAGGAAAAATTTCAGGCCAAACACAAAGAGATTGCTCAGTTCAAAGCACTCCTTGAATTTACTGCAACTTCACCATAGGTTGACTTACCCATTTTTCCAAACCGTCCTATTTGTTTGGCAGCCAGTTATTCTTAGTTCCCTTGTCTTTAAGTTTCTTCCTCCAGTGGTATCCCTTCCTGCTTTTTCTGCTGCACTCCTTCCATTGGCAATTTTTCCTATAGTTGTCTCTTATCTTCTTTTCCAGTCACACTATTTGCATATATTGTGGCAAATCAGGGGTTCTGGTTATGCACAGCTTATGAATTGTGACAAAATAACCTCCCCAAACATACAAAGAAGTCCTCTGCCTTTTACCATCTTCCCCTTTATATTTTTCTTAAGAGCATCCTCTGAAAAGGCGCTTGCTCAAGTGTTGTTTGATAGAGTGAAGGACAGTGAAGAATCTACAGCTGTAGGTTTTATAATGGTTAACATGTCAAATGGTTATACAGTTGTATATTTGACTGCATTCTCTTTTCTCCTTGCTATACGAGCAAGCCAGATACCTGATATCTTCATAGCACTCACTGTTTTTTGTTTTGTTTTGTTTTGAATTCAGATTAATATGTTAAATCATTATAGTTCAGTCACACTTGAGGGAAAAGTGGTATTGGTCAAACTTTGATGCCATAAATTGGAATCACATGTGAATGTGTCAACTTTTAGCAGAAGATAGATCCCTACATAACAGACAGAAGAAATATCTGGGAGTCTAATCTAACATATAGTTAGAACTATGTATTAATGGCATCATGACGGTGTAGTGGTAGTTTTTTTCTTACTCATAAAGACAGCTGCATTAACAAAGCCTCAGGGAGGTCAAATAAATATAAAATGGATGCTAGAGATGCCCACTTTTTTCTCAGCTGCCCTGTCCGTACGCGAGGTCAGGCTGTTGCGCTGGGGACACCTAAGAAACTAGGCTCCACTGGAGTAGTTTTGATGAAGAGCTCTGGGTTTCTTGAATGGCAAGTGTGTTTTGGTTGGAAGGACTAGTAGATAGGTCCTAGAAGGAAGGTTTGATTACCTCTTCTCTTTGAGGAAGCACAGATAAATTTCAATTTTGGGTTGGAATTTTGAGATCATTTTGGTTTGAGGCATTTTTATTTTTTCTGACTGTTTTGGCAGAAACTTTGACTGAAATACTTTGACTTGTTTTATTTTTGTCAGCACAACCTGATGTTTGATTTTCACCCCTGCTGTATTATCAGGCACGAATTAATCTCTCCAGGACTAGTCTATTGTAATGATGGTACTGTAGACCACTTGGAAAATGAAAGCACTAAAGAATGTTGCTACCTGGAACTTACACCTTACACTGATAGTAACAAAACAGTTTGTATTTGGTAGGATTTACTTGAAGCTATAAAGTTCTTAGTATTCTGAAGCTTACTTCAGAAACTATGTCTCTCCTACTGAGATAAAGTTAGAGGTACGGACAACTGAACTACTATAATTTCTCTGGTATTAGTACAAGTGGGCATTTTCAAGGACCTTTATTATAGGGAATTAGTGATTATGGAAATTTGCCAAAACAGGTGAATCACAGAATTAATTTCTTCATGCACTGGTGAAAAAAAAAAGCACATCTGTGAAAAAGAGATGATTATTCTGTTTCTCCATGTGTGATTTATGTATATATATATAGGGAGAGAGTGAGAGAGAGAGAGAGAGAGAGAGAGAGAATGCTGGCAAAGAACAGGAAGTATTTTTTCAGGTGCTTAATACATCACAGAAATAACAGATTGAGGAAATTGCTCACATTAGTAAGTTTGGCGCCACATGCTTAACTATGCTTAGAGTTTTTTATTCCCAAGCAACCAAAGAATAAAGTTTATATTCCTCTTCTTGATAATATTACAAAACTGGCTTTCATTCTACTTCTTGCAGCCTGAGCCTTACACAGTTATTGTCAGCGAAGCAGTAATGAAAGTGCAATCTTTTATTCTGTATGTTTGGTTTGTATCATAATAAGCTAGTGATGGAAAGTGTTTAGAAATGTCTATGCCTGCTGAATAGGGTTGCATGATAATGCTCCTTTCAGCAGACAAAGAAGAAAGCAATTGAACTACTTTGCAGCTACTCCATGAACTTCAGCCTTGTCTGAAACACAAATCAGATGCCATCATTGAGAAGGTGTTCTAGGTGTGGATATAGTCAATAGTAACCTTTACAAGCCCCATATGAAAAACTGCTGTTGTATAAAATATGTCTCCACTATTTGGCATTTTGAAAGACAATTTACTTTTCCCAAACTATATCAAAGAGCCAGTGATTCAGAACCCAACTAATCCTTATTTTAATGTTTATAAGGTTCCTGTGTGCCAACATTTTTTAGTTCTAATGTTTGATATTTATTCATATTGCTTTATCACTGAAGAAATTCCCATTAGAGAAGGAGGCAGAAAAACCTGTTAGATCATTTTTTGTCTAAACTTAAGCACTTCAAAAATAATTGCTAAGCTAGTAGTCTATGAAGAAGGGTTCTCTGATATGATATGTTCAATTCCACCTGTATTTTAAGAAATACTTACTCATTGGCCAAATTATCATTAAATCTGATATAGGGTGTACAGGGTAAAACTGAGTTTTCAGAGGACATATAGTGAGTCAAAAAAAAAAAAAGTGAGGAAACTAAGTTTTTTTAATTGAGGCTGAATTAGAAAAACAAACATAGCATCTACCAAAAGTTATGAAAAAAGTTCAGAATGTCAGCTATTTTATAGCTTCTCACAAAATCACTGAACAGTTTAGACCAATTAGATTGCCACCCCCACAGTCTAAATGAAAAGAAATACCTTTTTTTTTAAATTTTAACAAGAATACTTACTAAAATTAAAATTTGGGTTGATGTAAGAGAGGTGTACAGATTTGATTTAACAGTTTAACCACTAAAATAAAAGTAATACTATATTCTTAAGGCTTTAAAATCTCTCACTTGTACACAGCTTTCCAATGTTCTATAGAATAGCCCTTTGTCTCATGTGAGATACATTGTATCATAGAAAGCAGATAAAAAATTAATGCTCAGAATTCATGCTTTAGTTCCATTTCTGATGATAGAGTTCTCCAGATGCGGAGACAAGCCGCTATTTGTACCAGAACCTCAGTTTCTCATGCAGAGAGACTGATAACTCTCTATGTCTGAAATCCCAGATGGTTTCTCTGGAGCTATGACTTACACTAAGCTTAAACAACAGGAAAGCAGAAAAAAAGTTTAAATTGCATGTTTTTTTACTCCCAGTGGAACAACTGTAATAGAAATAGCAACAATGATAAATTAGATTCTCTTAGTGCCATGTTGGGCATTGGCTGAACATATTCTTTAGAGAGGATTAATTACAGTATGGTATTTACATCATGCTTTACTGAAAAGAAAAGCTGATACGTTTTCTGTAGAAACTGAGTTTTTTTCTACATACGTACATGTGTAATTGACATTTTTTGCTCAAACATCTTCCAAGACTAGTCCACACTGAGGCCTAGCTCGCAAACACTCCATTATTAAAGATTTGTTACTGCTAAGCATGAAACTCTCTTTATCTCTTCTTACTATGACTTTTCTATTTACTAGTTCAGAATTCAAGCTTAATTCCCAGCCAGAGCTTTACACCTGTCAGCTAGACTGAGGGTAGACTTTGTTCTCTACCAGTCATCTTTCCTCAGTCCCATCTTTGCTATTTCTTCATTCCTGTTATGATATTACTGATGAGTCTGTCTGCAACTAGCTCTTCTAAATGGTATGCAAGGTGAATTGTGAGAGTATCCATCATTGTACTGTTCTAAAGAAAGGTAGATGGTGTTGTTGCACTTATGATGGTGTAGTGGGTTTTTCTTTATTTTCAGGCCCCCATACTTTCCTAGGAGTGGAGCAGGAAGAAAAGCTGTGTCTTTCATATGTTCCTAGGTTGGGTGATGACTGCTCTCCACCTGGTCCCCATATTTTTTTGGCTGCCAGTTTAGAAATTTCACCTGGTGGTTTCTATCGTGGTTTCTACAATAGGGAAAACTGTTGCAAAGGGATTAGTGAAGGATTTGTGTGGGATAGGAAGAGAGGGAGAATAAACTGGTTTCCTTATCTTACAAAGAGCAGGTCAGCTGCAGTAAAGCAATAGCCTGGATTTTCCAAAAGGAAGGTAAAGTAGGGTGTAGTCCTTTTCTGTGCCTTGAAGTTCTGGAGCAATCCTATCTTGCCAAAGCATGATAATTTCAGTTGTGCCTACACAGCACAACTGAGCCGTGACATTCAAAGTTGCTCTTAGCAGGGAATCTGTCCTTGTTTGATACATTAAATGTTGTGCCCTCTATATTCTTCTATAAATAATTTACCAAGTTTTAGAAGAGAAATACTTTGTGAACCAATGAAAAAAAAAAAAAAAAAGAAAAAATATATGGAAAGACCAGCAAAAAATAAGGAGGAGTTTGGACTGGAAGTCTGCACAGCTAGGATTTGTGAAATGTAGTTAATGATACTACATCATGTATGAACATGTTGTTGACTGACTAGACTCCCTGGATCTGTTTGTACCAGACACTACTGTTCTTGGGGCCAGGCAGAGTGCATTTCTGCAGTCAGTGAGAAAAATAAAACATGCCAAATAATTACAGTAATGATGCAAAATGCTGGGGATGCAATATAAAATTTCATATTATATCAAAGTCAAAAGTGCCTCTTGGCTTGGCCAGCTAATGCTTTCTGCAGCCGTAAAATTTGGCTGCAATTGTGCAATACAATACTGGTGAGAAAACACAAAGATTATTACTATGCTCTCTTAAAAGACAGATCCTAAAGCTGGACAACCAAGGTGTGTAAAGCAGTGGCAATTTATTTCCCTAACCAGCAGGGAAATACTAAAGTATAGAGAAAAACAACTTCCAAAACCTCTACGATTATGAAAAGGATACATATTTATGTAAATGGTGGTGAAATCCTAAAATGTTCCACCTGGCAAATGTTCCAGAAAGGAGGGCCCAGAAATCATTTTCCTTGTCTGCTTCTTGGCAGGATGTTTGGTGGCTTTCGCTTAACACCATAGAGATTACACTTCTTCATTTTAGTGAAGGCCACAAGGCTACCCTGCTGATAAAAACAAATGCCAACCTCATCCTCTTGATGTACCCCACAAGGCTCATGCAAATTAGCAATCAGAGTAATGAGTTCAAGTCCACAAGGTCCCCCTGACATTTATATCTCCCTTCTCTGGCCTCTCCTATGCTTCAGACAGCTAGAGCCCAACTTTCTCTCCTTCATCCACACACTTTGTAACACATTAACCCCCCCCCCCCCCCCCCCCAAAGTACTGCTATGTTTCCTCCCAGAGCCAATGACCTTATAAAATAGACTTAAAAAATATAGAAATCTTGCCTGCTAATGAACTATTTTGCCTTTTCTATGCCTATGCATGTGCGCATAAAGTCACATGGTGCTTTCAGGAAGAGAGTGATTGTGGAGACACATCATTCAGAATAATCTTGATAAATTTAGGCAGAAACAATCTACAGCTGTACTCCCTCTATCACCTCTTCTCTGCTTTGCCTGAAATGATTGGGTTACTTTCTCAGTAAATCTACACTATTGACATAACAAACCCTATGTTTTTTCCCCTGATAAAGTTGACTAAATTAAAGTTTTGTGCTTTACTGAACCATTTAAAGTTACAGCAGTCTTAGAGATCTTGTTGCTGGTGTGAAGTCTATTTATAGATTTTTTTAAAATGATGATTAATAAGACTGTTATTCACATACACTTATGTGCAGAGACCAATATTTATTTTATTTTTTTAGTGTATATATGGGGTCACCTTATTACCTACAGACACAAGCAACAAATTATTTCTTATAAGAATAGAAAGGGCCTTTGAGGAAAAAAAAATTGGAGGGCAAGGATGTTGTAGTTGGTTGCATTCAGGGAACAGTGGTCAAAGACTCAATGTCCAGATGGACACAAGTGACAAGTGGTGTCCCTCTGGGGTCCATATTGGGATCACTACTGTTTAATATCTTCCTCAGTGACATAGACAGTAAGATCATACAGTGACAGGACAAGGGGAAATGGCTTTAAACTGAAAAAGGGTAGATTTAGATTAGATATTAGGAAGAAATTCTTTACTGTAAGGGTTGGTGAGACACTGGCACAGGTTGCCCAGAGGAGCTGTGAATACACATCCCTGGAATTGTTCAAGGCCAGATTGGACAGGGCTTTGAGCAACCAAGTCTAGTGGAAGGTTTTCCTGACCATGGCAGTGGGGGTGGAACTAGATGATATTTAAGGTCCTTTCCAACCCTAACCATTCTATGATGGTTCTATGATGATATTTTGTTGCTATTAAAATTATAGATGGATTAGAACATCTTAAAAAAAAAAGGCAATATTAGAACCACTTCCAAAAGTGCCTGTGGAAAACAAAACTTTCAGAAAAGTTATATTTATTTAAGGTTCCAATATTTTTTTTTTTGAGGATGGACATGGTATTTCCAAAACTACTGCAGAATATTATAGAGATTGGTCTTAAACCTAAAACCTAAAAAATCATCCAAATGGTTTTGTTTCTATTTTACTTTTTTCCAGGTTTGAGACAGTTTGTATTTTAAGTCTTACTTCAACGTCAGTTTTCTAAACTAACTGAAAAGTATTCCTGTAGAACCACATATAATAGAACACTATTCCTTTCACAGACCATCGTGCTTCAATATCACAACACATGTAAAATGAAATGCACTTTTCCCATCATAAATCTTGATTATCATAAGATTTTGTTTAAGATCACTCCCAAAGACTGAAGTAATAGGGCATTGTCTAGGGTGAGGCGTCCCTGTCCATGGCAGGGGAGTTGAAACTAGCTGATCTTAAGGTCCTTTCTAATCCAAATCATTCTATGATTCTATGATTTATGTCCTTATTTAGAAACTGATCTGTGTTTCATGGGTTCCGCCCCTTTGTGGGTGTTTTTACAAGGCCTGTGCTGGGGATAGTTTGGTTTCCATAAGAAGAGTCTGCCTTTTAGATCTTTTTCCAATACCTCTGTTACAGCTTATGCAGCAACTTTGCCTCTGCTTAGACATAGAGGGTGATCCATTATTCCATCCATTCCATTAATTCCCGCAGCTCTGGTCAACATGGTGAGTTGCTTGGTGGTACCATCCTTTTAGACTGTGTTTGTAGGTATATTTTGTGGTCAAACCATTAAAATACTTCAGTACCTTACTATAAACTCTGTTTCAAGCTAGGAAACATTTCATTAGTGCATTAATGTTCATTCGCAGGAGTGAAACAGAGAATGTAGACCCTGAGTGCTGAGTCAAGGGGCAGTAAATGATTTAGTTGGAGGTGTGTCAGGAATGATAAGATCCACCAAGTGGTGCTGCTGTGTATCTAGAAGTGCTGTAGCCAAAAGTCTTAGAGTTCAAAATTCACTAGGATAGAGTAAAAGAAGGTTAGTTTTTCTATTGGTAAAAAGATGCTAAATATTGTATAGAAGTCAAAAAAATGTAAATCAATAGTTAACTTTTAAATCACTCCAAACATGGGGAAAGGCCAGTGGACAGAGCAGAGTAAAAGATTATTGTGTTCACTACGAAGAGGTAAGTGGTTTGGCTTTACCAGGTTCAATGGGTCTAGTATATAAGACATGTAATTTAAATAGCAAAGAGCAAACAGGGTGAATCAGACCTTTTGCAATGTAAATAGAATATCAAAATTATCCATCTGATTGTAATTCTAGGAAGTAACATATTCCTCCAAGTTATTAAGCAAAACATAAGAATTGATGTAATAGATCTACAGACCCAAATGTTCACATTTTAAGTGAAAAAAAAGATTAAACCTGTGGTGAAACAGAAGTCCCAGTGCAATTGTGTCAATGTAATGCTGATGTTGGAGTCTGATTAAACGCAAGAAGTGAAAAAGGCAACTGATTTTCACACAGGCATGGTACAATGAATCCAGACAACACTTAGCTGGAATCCTCACTTAAGTATATTTTGTGTTGTTTATATTTTGGTTTTCAGTCTTAGAACCAGGATCTGAACCACTGACAGACATTTGGAAAAGCTGCATGGGACAGAAGAATGGTTGGACAGATATTCTAGAGTAAAATAATCTCCCATTCAAACCAAAGACCAGTTCTTTCTGCAGTAGCAGACTTCCTTTATAAAAGCAAAAATCTCACCTTGACTCCTCCCTCAGGTTACCCCATGAACACTGGAGACCCTGTTAGCTGTCCACCTTGCAAGGCAATTAAAGGCATTAGATTACAAATACTGTTAGTTGCTCAATGCTATGGCAAAGAGGATTTAAGACACAGACAGTACATTGCATAAGCAAGGTTTTTTGTGCTGAAATGAAGGAAGTCTGAAACCAGATTCATACCTGCTGCTTCAAAAGAAAATACTTCCCTTGACTACTAAAGAAATCATGTTCCTTTGTTGGATGACGTGGCCCACAAGCTGTATCAGGGGTTTATGCAGATCCTATGTAAAAGGAAGGGTGACTATGTATAGTAATTACATTCTAGAGAATGCCTGAGAACACCCCATCACCAAAAGTATTATAGAATCACAGAACAGGGTTGGAAATGACCTTAAGATCATCAAGTTCCAACCCCTCTGCCATGGGACACCTCCCACTAAACCATGTCATCCAAGGCTCTGTCCAACCTGGCCTTGAACACCACCGGGGATGGAGCATTCACAACTTCCCTGGGCAACCCATTTCACTGCCTCAGCACCCTCGCAGTCAAGAACTTTCTCCTTATATCCAATCTAAACTTCCCCTGTTCAAGTTTTAACCCATTACCCCTTGTCCTATCACTACAGTCCCTAATGAAGAGTCCCTCCCCAGCATCCTCATAGGCCCCCCTTCAGATACTGGAAGGCTGCTATAAGGTCTCCAAGCAGCCTTCTCCAGGATGAACAGCCCCAACTTTCTCAGCCTGTCTTCATATGGGAGGTGCTCCAGTCCCCTGATCATCCTCATGGCCCTCCTCAGAATTTGTTCCAACAGTTCCATGTCCTTTTTATGTTGAGGACACCAGAACTGCACACAATACTCCAAGTGAGGTCTCACGAGAGCAGAGTAGAGGAGCAGGATCACCTCCTTCGACCTGCTGGTCACGCTCCTTTTGATGCAGCCCAGAATACGGTTGGCTTTCTGGGCTGCGAGCTCACACTGCTGACTCATGTTAAGTTTCTCATCAACCAACACACTCAAGTCCTCATGGTTATTATTGCCTCCTGGTTAGAGCTTCCACACCTTGACCAGAAATGATCATTTGACTCCTGTTACCTACCTCAAGAGTGGGTACTCTAATTACCAAGCTAGTGGGTGGGAAAAGCTAGGGAAGAGAGGACCATATCTGCACTTGAGAACACATCTCCAGCCATCTCGGTAGGTTCTAGTTTGTGAGTTGACAAGACTAGAGAGGTTCCTAGTGTTCAAGAGCATTAGATTTAGTGGTGAACACGTTCAGAAAGAGACTTCTAAGCAAAAGAGAAATATGATGTTAAAGTGGGTGCCTATGGACCACATCTCAAATGTTAGGTGGTTACATCTTAAAGTAAGAGTTTTGATAAACTCCTTTTGAGGAGGACTGTAGGTTTGATTCTAGGTTAACTGATTGTGTTCTATATTTTCTAATGTAGTATAGTATGAGCATGTTATACTTAAAGATACATTGTAACATGCAATGCCATTACTGTATAAGATCAATAATATTTTATATAAAGGCATAGATATGTATATACTTGTATAGATAGATGCCAAAAAAAAGCAGAGAGCCGAAGATGGTAGCCAAGCACATCTGCTCAAATAGTTTGACAAATTTAGATATGCAGAGTGGAAATAATCAAAACAATTTATGTCTATGCTAGTTTTTCTAGTGAAAAAATAAGAGTTAACAATGGTGAAGCTACTTCTATAGTCATACACAGTGGATTATATTGCAATAAAATAAACATGAAAAATACAGAAGATTTCTTTTTAATTCTTTCTTTACTATTAATTAACATTTTTTTTTCCAAACTAAAAAAGGAAATACTTTGCCATCCTATTTTCATGTAAAAAAAAAAAATTAAAAAAATCAATTTTGGATGCTTCCTTGACATGGCCTTTAATCAAAGAGAGAGAACTGGGTCTAGTACAGGGTACTGTTGTACAACACTCTTGGTATAATGATCTTTTCTGGCTTTAGAAGTCCTTGAATTTACCACCTACTATTTTTTTTTTTTCCCTTGAACTCCCTAATAAGCTAGAACTTTTCAGTCTGTAACAAAATAGGAGAAAGACTGAAGAAACTGGGCTCTTTTGACATGAAATTAACACACAGGCTCATTTCTTCAGCTCCCCTTTAACCACAGTCCTGAGACAAAATTCACTTGTTTAATTACTAGATCATTTACCTTAGAGATGCTGGTTCAAATTCTTTCATGCAAAATTGAAATTATTTCAGTTTCATTGTTCAAACAAGTATATTAGCCACTGACCTAGAGAAATAACAGATGGGAATTCACCTTCTCAGTTTTCATGAGAGAGCACTGTCCATCTATACTATCTTTTGGTGAATCTAGGTGAAGTTGAAATCATTCCTTCAAAACCAAAAAATAACTCATCTTTTCCAAAGATCACTTTGTTCTTAGAAGGAATCTAAGATTACTATTGTTTTTTAAATCAGTTTTTGTGAACCAGATTATTCAGGGCAAATCTGCATGGCCAGATAGGTACAAAAAAGCTGCTTTTCTCACATCCCAGTGTGACCAGATAATTGTCAGCTCTAGTACAGGATCTGAACATCTGCCTTAGAGGCAAGTTTTTTTTTCAGAAAGACAGAAATAAGGGGCACAACTACCATGCCGTCCCTCCTCAATGTAGGAAGAGGCTGGCTTTTTTTCTATTTGCATGTATTCACATGCACATCTGCTTAGATATCTAACTGTCCTCATCTGTCATATAGGGAAAATTTGTGCTTATATTGGCATGGTAGGTTCCATTCTACCATGATGGTAAAACTTCTCAAAGTTAGATCTTCAAATGTTCTTCATTAAATAGCTAGAATTCTTTTGATGAAGCAGAGTTAGCTTTTCAATGAAGGGAAAAGGTCTACACAATTTCCTTTCAGAAGCTCTTGCAAAGAGCCAAATTGTGCTATTCAAGGGAGATGTGTGCCAGCACAGGATCTTCAGCTGGACAGTGGAAAAATCTTCTGATGCTGCAATCAACTGCCTTCCAGCTGTGGCATGGAAGGAAAAGTGAACCTGTTACTGCTTATGACTCCTGATCAGGGTTTACCCAGGGGTCTATGGCTACATGTTATCCCAGAGGGAGCTTAAAAATTGTTCCACACATATATTCTTTTCCCTAGGCTAACTAGCATTTTCAAAAATCTTCTGGCTTTAAATCCTTTTCTTCTGAATTTAAGCTATCAGAAAAGGGAGGTAGTCCTGATAGAACATACTTTGCTATTCTGTTGCATTTTTTCACAGAAGAAATACGTTTTTATAGATTTTTTTCTTTGACATATTGCTCCTCCAAAGTGCATGTAGAAAAAAAAAAAATGTAAAAAAAGTCTTAGTCTTGTAAAATGTTGATCAGTCTTTTCTCTGTGAAGTAGACGAAGCTATCTGTTTGAATAAGGACTGTCTGTAGGATCTACTCCTGAATGTGCGTATTTTCTATCTTCAGTTCACAGTTGGACTGCAAAGTAATGGCTGCTTCTTGAATAAAAGACTTTTAAGGACTGAAATTTATCTCAGCACAGAAAAGGCCAGTTAGAACCCCTGAGTTTTCCAAACAAAGAAATCATTTTACTTGCCTCAATTTTCCAGCTTTAAGTATGTATTCTTTGTTAAATGTTAACTTGTTCTAGCAAGCAGTATTCCTGCCTGAAAGCAAGCCTTGCTCTGTTTCTAGGGTTACCAAGGGAATAGGAAAGAAAAAATGAAAATAAAAATAAAAATGCTAGCAAACAGGAGGCCAGGCCAGTATTCAAAAGTCTCCAGATCTGTTTTGCAATACAGAAAGCAAGGGCTTTTCATAGGGTCTAAATTTGGCAAAATCATCTTTCCTATTCCTCCCTAACTTTATTTTTCTGTCCTCTGTCTATTTTTACTTTAAGCTTCCCTCTGTGAATATAGAGAAAAGATCTATGGATAGGAGTCTGGGAATAGGATAAGAAAAGTAAAACTTCTTGCAGAAATTTAATGTTATGCTAAAACCAGATCAAGAACAAAGATTGGAAATGAGTATACATATCAGCATAAAAGTATGTGGACTATATAATTCATTAATTAATGTTATTGAATAGGTTGAGTATGTAGTCTAATTCACAGACAAATCAAGAGCCTGTGGTCCTACCTGTACTTCTTTAGTGTATGCAATGTTTTCCTGCCTTGCATAAGTACCCATCTCCTAATGCCTAAGGGTCTTATTCCAGCATCAGAGTAGTAAAGTGGATGTCAGCTACCTCAGGTAGCTTCAGCTACAGGTGTTCAGGCCGGAGAGTTTTACAGATCTTAGTTGTAGGCACCCACGATCTGATTCAAACTGAGTATATGAAGACGAGGAAGGTAGTCATAGCAGTTCTTTAAGAACTTAGCTGATAAGTCACATGTGTAGGCAACCTCATTCCCTGTGACAGTGTTGTGGTTTAAGCCCAGCCATGCAGCTTGCTCTCTCCCTCCTCCCCCTTCCTTCCCCTCCCCACTCCTGGAGGGATGGGGAGGAGAACTGAAAGAATGTAACTCCCACGGGTTGAGATAAGAACAGTCCAGTAACTAAGGTATAACACATATCACTGCTGGTAATAATAATGATAAGGGAAATAACAAGGGAAGAGAATACAACTGCTCAACACCCGCAGACCGATACCCAGCCTGACTCGAGCAGTGATCTTGCCTTTCCAGGTAACTGCCCCCAGTTATACATCCTGGGCATGACGTGCTGTGGTATGGAATACCTCTTTGGTTAGTTTGGGTCAGGTGTCCTGCCTCTGCCTCCTTCTGGCTTCCCCTCCTCCCTGGCAGAGCATGAGACTCACAAAGTCCTTGGTCAGAGTAAACAGTCTGATCAGCAACTAAAAACATCAGTGTTAGCAGTGCTGTTCCCAGGCTGAAAGTGAAAAACACAACACTGCACCAGCTACTAAGAAGGAGCAAAATGACTGCTACTGCTGAACCTAGGACAGACAGCAGTGGAAAACAGTAAGAGGCAATTCAGTGCACACAGATACTTAAATTTGACTGATGCCTAATTTAAACACCTTTGTTGTAATTCCTGGAGGCACCCACCTGTATTCTATTTCCTTAAAGAAAAACTGAAGATCTGAATATCTTTGTTAAGTTCTAAAAAATGAAGACAGACAGAATTAATAGACCCCATTTTCACTGGATGAATGCTTTGGAGATGTTTTTTTTCCTGGGTGATATGGCTTCCTACAGTATTGTAGTGTTCAATCTACTATTTGGTAATCGGTTCCTTTAAAAAGGTTGTTTTGGGTATTTTTGTTTTATTTTATTTTATTTTATTTTATTTTATTTTATTTTATTTTATTTTATTTTATTTTTTAAATAACACCATTACTGGCACTGACATTTAAAAAATCCACCATGTCTCATGAAGTGATACAAAAAGATGACAAAAATTGCAGTGGATGGCCACTTGCATGTTTCTTTGTCCAGCGGGACTGTACTTTGACTTGACTTGAATATAACATGTGCAGAAATATCTGCAAGGCCTTAGGCTCTTCCATGTGGTTCTAAATACAGTTTAAGATTAAAATCTTCTTTGTGTGTTACCTTTTTATTTTATTGAAAGGTTACATTTTGTATTCCTAACAAAAGGAGTGGTTTTCAGAATAAAGTTGGAGAAGTACTTTATAAGAAGTATCTTCTTAGCTGTATGCTGATACCATGTTTTCCAAGTTATTTCCATTTTGGAAACATCAATTGGAAGAAAATTCCATCTATTTATTGTGCATGCATTTATTATTTATATACATGTATTTATTGTGTGAATTTGATTTAATACCCAAAAGTTTCTAAACTTAAAAAGAAATGTTCTCAACAACTTTGACCTTCCTTTTACCTTCATACAAATTTGGAAATAGTTTCAAATGATGATGCACATTTATTTTTAAAAATTATGCTGACATTATGAATTCTTTAAAAATCTTTTTTTTTTTACTGAAGGACATGCAGGAAATCCATCACTACTTGATATCTCTATAAGATTCTCTCTTGACTGGATTCAAGTCTCCAGCTGCTGTGAGAGTTAATAACACCCTGGTTTTTGTATCATCAAATAGCAAAACATTCTGGACAGCTGGAAAAATTTTTGCACTAATGCTGTAATTAGATACATAGAATTGTCTTGGTACAGAAAATTACTTAAGGCTCAGACAAAATACAATGTACCACTTACTAGCCAAAGGTCAAAGAATTTGATTCCAAATCTGACAGCCTGTTCTTTAGAAGAATTGCCTGAGAACACTGGGTCCTGGACACCTTGACTGAAGATCTCATATGGTTAAGAGAAATCTACAATTTCCAATTGAAATTATTTTTCTCATCATACCACAATATTTTCACCATAGGTCAGTAGTTCAGTGTTTTTCTCCTAGATGGAAATCTTTGCTTTAGTTTGGATTAATTTCATATCAGACATTTTAAGATATTGTTTTCTTTTTCTGAAAACAAACATAAATATTTCACAAGAATATGCATGCAGAAACATAAGCTTGTGACTAGAAAGATTAAAAGCACATCTACACAGCTAGGTTGATTATACCCATAATCCATATGAATATGAATCCATAAGCTCTATGTGAATACAGGCTGACGCCCTTGCAAGTAGGTCATGCTTCTCAAAGACTGCTATTTAGACAGTTAGCTTCGATATTGAATTGTTGTTTGACGTATACCTTCGATACAGGCATATTCATTCAGACTGACTAAAGGTGTCATTTAGAATGTGAAATCTTCCAAACGGAAGTATGGCGAAAATAGCACTGTTATTGACAAAAATTAATTTGGCAAATAGATAAAAGATTGAATCAGAAGTCCTTGAATGATTTGTACAACTGAAGCTATAAAACTTAGAAAAATTGTAAATTTTTAGGAATTAAGTCTATGTTTGGTAAAAGAATCAGATCTAATTTTTTTTCTAAATGCAGAAGCACAGAGCTGCCTGTGATGTTAGCCTGAGTTTTTAACTGCTATACTAATCAAAAAGGAAGTTATTAAAACTTTTTATGCACTGCAGTATTATTTTTACTTCATCAATAGCTACTTGAATGAATGTGAAATGAGTTAAAGTGATTTGGCTGGGATTCAGTAATGCATGGGAAATACTTCAGATGCAGTTAAGAAGGCTGCAATCAAATTAATCCAAGTAAAATAAATACCCATCCTCCTAAGTGACGGAATAATGAATAAAAGTATGAGTGCAAAAGATTAACAGGGGCCCCTTGAACTAGATAGCTAATTTCTTTTTACAAGGTGTTGCATCAAGACTGCCAAATGAAGACTGATAGCAGCATTTTAAACTGATGTTTGTTTCTCTCCTTACAGAGAAAAAACCCTCCCCTCCAAATTAAGAATCAATTTTTCCTGAGGACAGAGAACAGGGAGATGGAAGTGAATGTAGTTGATTTCATAGAAGATGAATCAAAGAATGGCACCAAGAGAGGTGATTAATTAAGTTTAAAAGGCAGTTATGTTTCTGAAGGACTGCACTGAGGAACAAAGGAAAAAGACAATGTTAAATACATAAAACACAGAAAAATTTCAACGGGTATCCTTTCTTCTATATTGCACATAACCTGCTGAATTTTTGACACTGTTCCTACTATGATGTGCAATGTTTGTCATTCAAGAAGATTCATCAAGTCTTCATGAATCCTTCATCAACCTCTTAAATCCACACTATCTCCCACATCGTATCCCATTATTGAGATCATGACAGATTCCAGAGTAAACCCTGCCTATTTGTGCCTGTCATTGCCAGAGAAAATGCTTCGGAGAGACTGACTGGGAAGAGATGGCGGCCCTGGATTTTAAAGGAAGAGATTGTATATGGGTGGAAATCTCTGCCATAAACCCTAAGTATCATGGTTTGATATATGACAGCTGCATAATATCCCACCAGTTTTTTTCCTCTCCCAAACTAGCAGCTGCCCAACTAAAAATGGAAATAATTTATGTTCTCCAAAGGCTAACTGATTGGCAGGCAATGCAGGAAGGAGTAGTAGGACCCCACTGTGACTGTGGCACCTCTAAAACAATGAGAGGGAAAGTGGTGAGATCACAGGGATATGTGCTCTACTGGAATCAGGGAGATTTCTCTTATCAAAAAGGTTGAACTATGCATGCCCGGGCCTGGAAGAGAGCTGGGCTGTGATTTTTGTTGAAATTAAAGAAGAAATGCACCTCCTCAAAGGGTATGTATTTTTCTGATTTGTGACCCAGAGATACATGATATAGTGGATTATATATGTAGACCATATAGCAAACAATCCAGTATCTCTTTGACACAGTATGTGTGTATATTAGTTTCAGGAGGGTAAAAATATAAACTCACTGGAGTCTGTGATTTCCCTAGGTAATAAAGTTATTCAGAGAATATTGGTTGACAGCTACACCCACTTGCCGTCATCATTCTGCAAGGGCTGGTACAGAAGTTTAAAATGCAAATTTTCATCTTTTTCTCTCCCCTAAGTCTTCATTATAATGCATCTCACTATTTTTTAGAAACTTTCAGTCTACTTGTTGGCAGATGTGACAGGCGGCTGTAACATTGATAATATCAGTGCTGTTCATCCTACTTCTTCTTACAATGATTCTTAGCACATATTAATTAACAGAAATAAGAAAGGTGCAATCAATTTATTTAATGTAGTTAATTAAAAAGAACTTGCAACCTGCTATCAGATAAAATTTGGCTTGTGCAATTGCAGCTCTACAAATTTTAATGAAAATATTTTCTTTTTTTATTTTTCTTTTTACATAAATGTGCTTCTCAAAGTTTTCTTTCATTAACCAAAATATTTTAGGGCACATAAGAGGAAACTTGAACAAATCTTACACAGCTTAGCAAAATATAAAGACACCCTGTAAATGTAGGGTTTATGTCTTTCAAAGCTCAGTGTTAGGCAGGGTAAGGAGCAAAAAAACAAGAATGGAGGAAAGGCTTTGAATGCTTGTAAGAACTGGGTTGCTTTTTCCTTATATTTGCTTACCTATTAGTAGCTATTAGTAACATTTTAAAATATGATTTATAAGATATACTTCTGAAATGTTATTTACCATATGTGCAAATATGCCACAAGGTAATTAAATCACATCCCTCATTTTAAATAATTGGGCTAAGTACAGCTGGAGAGTTCAGGGGGACTAGTAATGAAGTCCTTAGTATAGTACTTAATTACCTGCTTGTGTGATATAACAGAAAATTTGGCCTTACAAAATGATCTAAAGATCAGGAGATTTGGACTGCATTAAAGACAGTGTCAGGCAGATCAAGAAATACAGCTAAAATATAGAGGTAGTTTATGAAAATGAGTACTTTATCTAATCTTGTGTGGTGGGGATAGAGGAGGGAGATAAAACGTTGGAAGAGTATACTTCTATTCACCTAAAAGGAAAAGCACCTTGGATTGTGTGTTTGTCGCAAGAGCTGCTTGATATTTCCACTCATTTCTCTGCTGGAAAAAATATTTTGAAAAGGCCTGGTCCTGTTGAAAAGACTCTTTTTTTTTGAAATTTAAGTTTTTTTTTTATCATTTGAATGGTCAGAACTAAAGTTATACAGTTCAAAATTGGAAAAAAAATCTTTCATTGATTAAGTTAAGAGCAGAGACATGAGCAGTAGCAAATATTTTCTTAAATTCTGAATTTGATCCTAATGATGGATGGGGGTTGTCTCAAATTTAAAATAAAAATACGGAGTGGTTGCTGCTTTCTGCCACGACAGCAGCTTCCAAGATTCTTACCCATTTCCAGAGCACTGTATCAATGCATCCTATTGGATTACAGATATTTGTCTTCCCATTTGTGAGAATTCTATCCTTTGAGAGTTAGCCCATATATTTCTCAATGTCAATGAAGGAGCAGTGGCTTGGCTGAAGACATGACTTCATGAATTCCTTGTTTTCCAAAGGAAATTCTGCATAATGTTACAAGCTGGAGGATAGCATCTTTTTAATCAAAGAAATACGTTCTGCAGCATGCTTAGACTCTGCTCCACTACCTGCTTTCTACCATGATCTTTGTTTTGCTTATTCCAAGATTCAGCCTGTAAGTGTTCAACTCCAGTATGCTGGGAGTGGGTAGCAGAGCTGAAATACGATCTTCGTAGAAACATTATGAATAGAATAATTATCACAGAATAGGAAAGTTATAAATTTTTGCATTCACTGTTATAAGCAGGCAGAATTAAGGAATATAAATTTCCCTCTCCTATATAATTCAGCAGATTTGTATGAAGCAAAAATTCTGCAGTTGAAATGGTACTTGTATTGTTCAGAGGTGGAAGAGAAAGGGAGAAGTTATGTATTGTTTTATCTTTGCTACTGTCCCTACCTGCTGATAACTCAACAGTTTCAAAACATGAATAGATTTGAAACCATCATATACAGATTTTCCATATGCTTTTATAGTACTTAATTGTAAATATGTTTTTCATATTAAAATCACAACGGAAAAGCGATGCCTACTTTATGGCACAACACAAAAATATTCTTCAGTTCATGCCAGTTAATTGCACCCAGTTTGTGTACCCAGAGTGTCAAGGTAGTTATTCAGGAAGTATTTCAGAAATAATTTACAAAATACAGAAAATTTATTTAAGTTCCCATAAAAATGTATGTCTATGATAAAATTGAAAGAGAAATCTGGAAAGAAATTAATACAGTTGTTATATCAGAAGTAGGACAAAATCATATACATAGATGACAAGAGTTTGAATTTTTGCTGTAAAAAGCATAAGAAATTAATTCAGATGAAGATGTACACTAGCTATTTGAAAAGTGAAAAAATAATGCATTTCAATTACATCATTCTGAAAAATGAAAGGTAAGTGAGAAAAAAGTGGAGATGGTGAAGTGGAAATTTTGAATTCACAAGTGGAAGGAGAGGGAAAATTAGATGATAGAAGCTTTGTTTGGAGCTGCTTGCTGTAACTACATGTATGTAATTGGATTTGTGTGGGATGAACGTTTTGTATGTGTGTGCATGGATAACACATTGCCATATTGACTGCATCAGTTTTACTGTACTGCAATTAGCAGAGCTAGCCTGGTTCAGAACAGCTGAGAACGTGGTCCATATATACATTGTTCAATTATGTCTGTAATAACATAGTGTGCTTTAGGCTCATTTTACCTCAGTAAACAAATCTATGAAAGTAAAAGCAAAAGTGTATCGCCATTGCAGGCTTGGAACTACTGAAGGACTGTTATATTCCTTGCATCATAAATATCTCCCATGTACTAAGCTAATCCCTTTGGACTGTTGCAGTATGGCAGAATAAAAGAACCTTTTTGCATTTAGTCTCAAAACCTTAAATACCATGAAAAAAAGACAGCATTAATGTTGAATATTCTGTTTTTTAGAGTCAACAAGTGGATTCTGTAATTTAAGTCATACATTTGTTTCTTAGAATTTATCCTGCTACTTTATTGCCTTTGGAAGTAATTTGGAAGTGTTGGGTGCATAATAGTCAATAAATCATATAAGGAAAGAAGAAAGGCATTTTTGTTCTTTACAAATGTGGTAGAGGCTGTAAAATGACAGCATTTATTAAAGCAAACAAACAAACAAAAAAACACCCCACCCCCCCCCCCCCCCAAGCCCCCCAAAAACAAACACCAGAAAACTAATTACAGATTTGGGATCTCATAGTGTCAAACTTCAATGAGGTTAAAGATGTGAAAAATTTTCCTCATATAACTACCATAAACTGTTGATTTCAGGAGCAGACCAGGGCCATATTCACAACAGACTTCTTTCCATTTAATTCTTATCTTTGCATTATGTTATGTCACTGATGAAATACAGCAGCCCATGCAACAGTCATCAAGAAAACAACATTTCAATTGCAAGTAAATACAGCTATGTTAAATCTAATCTCCAAAGAGCAAATATTTACCAAGAGTTTGTGATCACAGGCAGACTTGTAGAATAAGCAAAGTGTATAGTATCTGCTTGTCTACATAGGTATTGGGAGTTTTTATTTAAAAAGCATTAGACTACTGCATGCAAGTACAGCATTGGCTCAATACAAACCTTCATTGCTCTCTCCACTCCTGCAGTGCTAAGAACCACACACAAAACTGTATTCTGGTAAGAAAGAAAATATTACAGAAGAGCCTTCAGCATTTGAAGACTTTATGGGTGTTTGTAACATTTTAAATAAACCACATACCTATTTTCAGCTTTATTTCATTAGATGTGATCTGCGGTTTGCTGTGTTTATGTAGATGATTATATGACTTTTATACTACTACAAGAATTATACAGTTCTTTTCATCATTCAAATCAGAAACAAAAATAGTTTGAAAATTGCTTTTCAAGCTTGTTGAAAATTTTATGACAAAATTATTAGTATTCTGAAGATAGATTTCAGTACTGACTGTCATGTATCATACCTCAGATGCTATCTATAAAAAAATAATAAAAGCAATAAAAACAATAAAAGCAGGCACAAAGAGGATTAAGTTGTCTATTTTAAAAAGCTGGGCTTAACTATCTCAAAAAATTATGAAGACAACACAAATTAGAATCACAGGAATTTGTCTTTCTACATTTAAAATATTTAGAAAAACAGACGCTCTTGAGACAGCAGAAACTACATTTGTTGCTAATAATCATTGCATAAGATTGTCAAATGCTTTGGAAAAGAAAACCAAGAAAACCTGTTTTATAGACCCTACTGATTTACAGGGTAGTATTGACAATGTGCTATTAGAGGAATCAGCCTGAGAATTTCAGAACATAATGGTAACTGCTGTGATGTAATGCTTTGTCTGAATACTATAGGTAAATTCTTCTTCAAGGATAGAAAATGACAATTGAGAAGTTACAGTTATCTCTTTGGATAAAGTCCTAAATTCTTGTCAAGCTGCTAGAATAAGGCAATCAGCAGATTGAAATCTTTCTATTTGAGGGGTAGATAATTCAGGTTCCTATTATTACTTTGTTAGGGATATAACCTAAAATGCTGAATTAAATGAAAATCAGATATTTGTTAACTGACGTAAGCAAAACACTAAACTTTGAAATATAAAGTTGAATGGCCTCAGCAACATATTCAGAATAACATTATTTACATTATTTATGTGGTCTTTTTGATCCTTGTACCTGAAGACCAATCATAGATGAATGTAAATAAGTTTGAGAAAGAAACTAGTATAATTCACATTTTCTTTGCTCCATCAAAATGTCTATCATAGTAATTTCCCACTGGACTGAGATTTTCCTTAATGCTAAAAACTCCCCCTAAAATTCAAGTATAGTGAGTAAAGAATAACAACTCTAACACTTTTTTATGTTTATCCACTCTCAGAATATAAGAGTTGGATACTAATTTACATGCTGAGAAAACACAAGTTTTAAAACTAAAACTCTTTCAATGTAACAGCATCCCAGGGCAACTTTCTCTCTCTCTTGGATAGGTCATATGATAACTATGCTGAATTCTGCTCCTATCACTTAAAAGATCACAAGACCTCTTAATTTCAAGCTTTCCTGGCAGTGCCAAATCCACTCCCTGGAACAGATCGGTGAGACAGGAGAACGTCCAAATTCTACTCCTGCATCATAAAAGTGGCAGTGCTCCCTCTGGAAAGATGCAGCTCCAGCCACCTCTCACAAACAGGCTTCAATATAGGAGCTGGTGTTAGTCTGAACAACTAAACCCATAATTATTGTGTGATCCAGTGAATGGCAGTGTCTAGAGGCTTTGCACATGAGAGATCTATAGCACAGAAACAGTACTAAATGCCTAATCTAGAAGACCATTTCCATTTTGAAAACAAATTGTTGTTGGAAATCCATGCCTTTCAACCATGGTCAGTTTCACTTTAAAGGCCACACTGTAACTCTCACAATTATCTCCAATATTTTGCATGCAATTTTCTAAGAGTCAAAAATGCCTAGCATGTGTGCTTCATCAGATTACCTGTTCCTAGCGATGAAAAAGAGGGTAATAACCAGCTTGTTGGGAGACAGAGGGAAGACAAATACCCTGTTAGTCATGCTGCTGCTGTGGGTAATGTGTCTTCCAGATCCTATTATGCAAGACTCCAGGTTGTGCTCATAACCCGGAAAATGGTTTTAGGATAAAGAAAAAATGAACATGTCAGGATCTCAGAACCTATGGTTTTGCTGTGGGGCAATATTTTCGTGATGATGTTCTCACAGTCAGTCAACAAATTGTGTTATTACACAATATGTAGTTATCATAATTGAGGAGGCTTCTTTTGTTACACAATCTATTTATTGACTGTCCTGACTCAATGCCTGTGAGGGAGAGTTAATTTTTCATTTTGGCTCCTTCTGCACTGAATTACTGTGAGCAGCAAGGAAAAGTGAGATTTGTGCTTCTGTCTGAATTACTACAAGCTACAAATATAACTTAAAAATCCTTTCTGTCATTTACCATATTCCTAGATAAGATTCCTGTTCTCTCTCTTTTAAATTTCTGCTTCCTCCAGGAAAATGCCATATGTTGTCTGTGCAACCAGCCTTTCTTGTTGGTCAGCTGGGAAGAACAAACAAATGCTAAACACACATAGGTGACCTTAGGAGTTTTCAGCAAGCTTCATTACTGCTTGATCTTATTCTCCTGCATTGTTAGTCACTTCAGACACTTCAGGTCAAGGCAGTGAATCAGGGTAGCTGGCTCTGAGCTGGAGCATCCTGCCGGCCAGCTGCCATCGTGTGATTAACCAAAGGCACTGCCAGCACAGAGGCACCAGGCAGTCTACTGGTTTTGCAGACTAAGGGTGGCAGCGGTTGTAGCACTGAATCAGTCATCCTTCTCTGTCAAGTGGTGTCACTTAAACCACCCAAACTCTCGGATGATGAAAACCAGACTGTGCTATTTGAAGGCACATCGTTTGTTACTGCTCTTTATCTCCACCTGCTGGAGTTTATTCCAAACATTCCCTGCTCCAACCTTTCTCTCAGGAGGTTGAAGTACAAAAGCTACAGACATGATATGCAAGTGCTAGCGATGGTTTATAACAATGCCTTAACCAGACATGCATAGAAATTTGTGGATATGGGCAACAGTAATTTAGAGACGAGAAAATGTTGCAGATTGACTTTTTCCGACCCAATACTTCAGCTTTCCCTTTGGAAGGAGTTTTAACTTCTATATGTTCCTGTTACAAAGTAATAGAAAATTATGAGGATCTATAAAATGAAGAAACCAACTCAAAGCAACACATACTTAAAAGGTAGGTTTGTTTTTTTTTTGTTTTGTTTTGGTTTTTGTATCTGAAGGGGATTCCGGTTTCTAGAATAGATGATGATTTAGCACTGTTGACTTTTTCTTTAAATGATAAAAGATTATATTAATTTATGTATATTTACAATATTTAAAACAAATAGTACACATAATTAAGAATTACTTTTAAATGGATGTGTTAAGAGAACCTGAAATTTATTTCTATACTCAAATCCCAGAGCTTGCATAGCTAAATGTACAGGAGTGTCAATAATATTATTTAAAAATAAGTAGGAGAAAGAATTTAATTCATTAATGTGGTTTTATATGTATAGTACCTTGTGTGAAGAAAAAGTAAACTGAAGAAATAAATTTTTCACATACTCTGACAGAGATGTCTGTGGTTTATTTATCTCTGGTAGAAAAGTGAGTTCCATTGCATAAGCCCAGTGCTTTTGAATTTTCCATCTCCTCTGCTCATACATGTTTTAGGACACAGCTTTATCATTACAATAGAAGGTAGCAGTTGCAAGACCTTTTGGTCATAAAAAAGTGCTTTGGTATTGATGGCTGGCATGAAAAGCAGCCTTTAATCCAAGCTTCATATTTGCAGTTAGTTCACTGGCATAGGATTAATGCCAATGGGTTCAATCCTGCTTGATGGCTGGGGAGGCCTAAGTTTTGCACTTTATGGACTGCGGCAGTAAGCACTAGGCTGTTATGCAGAATCACTACAGGCAATATAATGCTGTCTGTATTGCGTTTTCAGCTTGACTGAATGCAAGTGACAAGTGTGAGGAGTGCTCTGACTACACACAGAAGGGCTCTCATGCCTTGGTTCTTCCCTGTTGATTCTGCCAGCTGTTGGGGTATTTAGAGGGGACTGCAGATGGAATTATCATTAGGGACGTAGATATCTTCAGAGTTGAAAACATGGTAGCAAGACCAAATTTCTGGATTTCCAAAGCCTAGAAACATTGCAAAACAAGTATCCTTAATAACTTATTTTAGCAGTGTAAATACTGTTGGTTGTAAGTACTGTAAGAAATGATCTGAGTTTATCTCTAAGACTCTTCTAGAGCAATGACATTGGTTTTGGCTTCTTTGGGGTGTTTTTTAGATTGCTTGATAGGAAAGATGTCAGTGTACCTGCTGAAATAAAAGAAGTTTGCTTAGGATCACTACTATATCTTTGCTAAAGAGACAGAAAGCTTAGAGTATGGAATCTGATTAAGAGAAGAGCATAATGGAGAGATCATGAATATAGATTTTTTAAGCAAGAAAGAAGGCAAATTTTGTGAACTTTATAATCTTGTAAAAAAAAAAAATCCAAGAAAAACTTTCATAGTTAGAGAGATTACCAGGAAGTGGAAGATATTCTTTTCTTTAGAGTCACAATATAGATTCACTCAGAGACTAGGGTTCAGGAGAGCTTATCAAAATTTATTGTCTCTGGATTTGAATCTATGGTGAACAAAACTCTTTAGAGAACCTGTTCAGCTAACACATAATAAATTAATCAATCAAGTTTCTGTGATCAGGAAATGCATTATACTATAGCATTCATGTATGAGATTTGTATTTTACATAGCACATCATTCATACACTACAGAACATATCATTTTGTTATGATGTATCATTTAAAAAAAAGAATCTGGAATGCAAAATTCTTTTAGCTTAAATGTATTCATACCTGTAGAATGACTTGGGATCTTCATATAGAAATGTTTAAATAAGTGCAAATTTTTCCATTGAAACCACTTCATCCTATACAAAATACAGTCCTAATTATATTAAAAATAGAAGATAATTTTCAATCTATAGATATTTATAATTTCTAATAAATCCTGATGCTATAACTAAATCTACTCTTAGCTGAATAAGTCAGAGCATGAGTTTCCTGAACTTAGGCATCTTGGGCATCTTATTCAAGTTTTTTAGTGTCTCATGCCTAGCTTCCATTTGACACCTAGTCTGCTCAGAAGATAGAACCTGGAAAACTACTCAGCTGATCGATGTTGGTGTCCACATTGTGTTCTGAATAGCTCAGCAGACACCTCTGTGTAGGCACTTATATTCATCTGTCTTCAGCTGCAAGCAGAGCCTTACCTCCTAAATTTCTTTTAGGTGTAATGGAGAGAGTTGATTCACATGGCAGTTCATGTAGAGGGAACTTAGATGACTTCATTTTAGCTGTCTAAAATTAAGAGAAATTAATCACATTCTGAAGAATTACATTAGCCAAATTCCTGGTTTTATTTCCTTTCTATCTAGTAATCAAGAAAGGAAGAAAGGCATGAAAGAGAAGGTGTGTGAGGGAGAGAGAGAAAGAGGGAGGAAAGAGAGAAAAAGAAAAGAAAAATAAGGAAAATGCAGGCAAGCAGGCAAGAAGGCAGGAAGGCAAGAAGGAAAAAAGAAAGAAGGAAAAAAAAGCAGCCTTCTGACTGCTAGACATCATACTTGTGAACAGTCATGCACACATATATGTGTAAATATGCATTCGTGTGTGTTATGCATGTTGGCGTGAGTGTTTGAAATAAACGCAGGAAAACATCTACTGTTTAGAAACTGAAATAATCACTGTCACATTGTTCAGGATGTGTGGAAGCTCTGACCCTGTGCTAGGGCCCTGGAGGTATTTACTTTGTGCTAAGCTGCTTGGTTTTGTTGAATAAATGTCTTCTACATCCACAAGGAACTAAAGTCCACTTAACTAGCTGAGATCTACAACACTTGTGTATCCATCTATAATGTGCTTATCAGAAGCCTACCAATAACATGAATAAGTTCATCACTTTCTACTCATACTATAGTGTTCATTAAGGTTTACTGTTAATATTTTCATGTTTCATTATAAATGTCCTGGGTTCAGCAGTAGCAGTCATTTCTCTCCTTCTTAGTAGCTGGTGCTGTGTTGTGTTTTTGACTCCATACCGCAGCACATCATGCCCAGTATATAAACTGGGGGCAGTTACCCAGAAGGGCTAGATCACTGCTCGGGTCGGGCTGGGTATCGGTCAGTGGGTGGTGAGCGGTTGTATTATCTCCCCTTGTTATTTCCCTTATCATTATCATCATTGGTGGCAGCAGTACTGGTTTTGTGTTGTACCTTAGTTACATGACTGTTCTTATCTCAACCTGTGGGAGTTAACATTCTTCTGATTCTCCTCCCAATCCCTCCAGGAGAAGGGGGAGGAAGAAGGTGAGGGAGTGAGTGAGCGGCTGCGTGGTTCTGAGTTACCAGCTGGGCTTAAACCACAACAATAAATTACATATATGGCTATTGAGCAGAAAAGCAAATTGTTTCATTAACTATACTTACGTACACCTAACAAGAATATCGGGGATGCCTTGAACATAGTAGATAATGACTAGAAATAAAGTTTGCAGAATTGAAATGGAAATGTGACTAAGTTAGCTGAAAAGTAATGCAGAAAAGGAAGATGCAGGAAAACATATAGTTGTAACCTCTTTCAACTGTGTGCATGCACAGGTCCACAAGAGGAAAGCTCTGCTGCCACATCTGTGTACGGGTAGTATTGACACATTTTCTACTGTCCTGTAATCCAGACCACATTACCTTACAAAGAAATAGAACTGAATTATGACATTTTGGGTCAATATGTGACAAAACAAAATTGCCTGTAGTTTAGTAACCTTTTTTTCTTTGATCAATTACAGACAATTATTCTTTTCAGTTATTAGATCATTACTGTCTTTTCTTCCTTGCTTTGTTATTCCAAAGGTGACAGGAAAACAAAGGAGACAGTAGTAAGGAAGCAGTAAGTGGAGATGGTATCACTTGTTAAAGCACAGTTATAGTTGGTGAAAAAAGAAGAACCTACAAAAAATCTTTGAGAGATGCTGAGAACTAACATAGATCATTCTACTGATAATCATGGGCTCTATAGAGAGGTGCTGATTTTACAGCAGAGTAGAATCTCCATACCTATCCCTCTCAACACCTCCATGTACTACAAGATACTTTTCTTTCTCTTTTCCCTTTGCTGAAAGTACCTTTCCATCTCTCTGCCTCTCTTTCTCTCTAACTGCCTCTCCTCTACTCCACAGTCATCAACTATCTCTTCTTTCAAAGATGGTCTAATTGATACATATTTAACTAAACTCTGATCCATTGGGATCCACTAGTATTAGGTTTTAGTTATTTTAGACCTTAAAAATGGCCTGTGTGCCTGAAAGAATGTCTAATTTCTCCAGCCACACCAGGTGGTAGAATAAAAGGTACTGTGTCTGCCTACAGACCTTATTTTGCTTTGTTAGAGGCCTCCTATGGAGCACCAGTGTGAGTTAAGAATTCCCTCTACTTGAACCTGAAGTGCTGGGGAGCAGTTTTTTGACAAAGCATTATGACTCATTAGTGACTGAGAAGCTGAGCTGTCTCAGGCATCCCCTGGGGAATTTATATCAAGGCATTCAATATGATTGATTCACCTAGTACTAAAAGCAAGAAGTCCTCAAGGTACCTGACACCCTAAGAATAGCTTTGTAAATTATCATCCCATCTGACTCTGTTATGGTTCTCTTCTAGTTTGATTTTGTTGGCGTCACCTTATATACCAACTTCTTCCCATTCTCAATTGTTTTTAAGATACGGAAATTGCAGAGTGTAACCAATGGAAGTGGTAAAATCTAAGGCTAAGAAATGGCTGCCATAAGTAAACATTACAGTTCTTTGGAACCTAATGTAGAATATTTTAAGAAAAAGAATGGAAAATAATAATTAATTTATAGTAAAAAAAAATGCAAAATAGGATATGGCACATTTCCCCAGGTCTTCTTCCCATGGCATTAAGGAACAAAATAGTGGTCAAAACACAGTTATTTTTAATTTTCTTTTAAAAGCCATCTGAATATTGTAACTTATTTAGGAAAGTGCTTATTTGTCAGGGCAATAAAAAAGAATAATTAGATATAAACCAGGGGAAGAGTTTTACTTTGCCTTAGTAATGACTCCTTTTAGCTAACTGGTAAAAAAGAAAGTGTTCTACCTAAGTAGAATAATATTCATTTTTACTTAGAGGAACAATTATTAGTCCAGAGGCATAGAATAAAGGTTTTGAGATTCCATCATCTTTAGATGACAACTACTGCAGGCTATCTGGACCTCCAGGGGCTTTTGTGAATCCTCTCAATGCTCATAAACTGACCATGGTTTGTCTGTAGGACTCTACTGAAAATCTAATATGAGTGTGTTCCTGAAAAAGGCAGGAACAGAAATACTGCTAAATAAGCTATACAGGACCTGCCAAAAGAAAAGAAACAAGCTCACTGTTTCAAAGTTTCATTCCTCCTATAAATTCCATCTCTGCAGTATACAGGCTGAGTTTCTTGAAAGACTTTCTCAAAGGTGATGATACAGGTAGTTTGAAGGGTTTTAAAATGGTAAATTCTTGTCTTGCTTGACAACAGTAAGTGGAGTTATAGGTAGATTTTAAAATCATAGAAGGTTGTATTTTTTTCTGTACAGATATGTATATTTTATGCATTTGTCTCTTCAAATGAGATAATATGAATAAATTACAGAAGCCTTCATATGGCTCAATGTACATTTGACAGCCACTGAATGAGGACTGTGCTTATGTAAGTACAGTTGTACCACGCCTACTGACACTAGCAGTATATAGGTGCTTGAAGCTTCTATCAGAGCCAAAGATCAGACTGAGATCTAGTTGACATTGAAGTTGTAGCAGAATAAGATGAAATGATGAATTGCTGAAATTGACAAAACTTGCACTGATTTCAGCAGAAGCATTATCTGTCTATTTTATTGTGTATTTTTTTTATTGATGTTCCTTTTTTTTACAAAATTTTAATTTAGAAAATGGTAGTAAAAAAGATTAGCATTTTCTCATGTGGTAAAAAATTGTAAAAACTTTATCTCAAGCTGCTCCAAGGTTAACTTTATTGTACTGGTCTTATGCCTTTTTGTTAGTACCCCATGTTATCATTCTAAGGTGTTTTGCTCGTTTTAGAAGGCTACCTCTTCTAGTGCTTCTCTTCACTGTGCCCTTACCATAGCCCCACTTGCCAAAGTTAAATTTATGATTTGACGTTCCAGGAGCTCAACAGTCCATGGAAACCAAACATTTTAATTTTTTGCCACCTCTGAAACTGAAAAAAAAAAAAAAATTAATTTTAGAAAAGACAATTAGGAATAAGTAAGTTCAACAAAAGAAAAAAACTCCATGCTATAAATTAATGAAGATTCAAACCATCTTCTTTGAAGACTGAGATGTCTGAAAATATGATGTTTCTCCATCCCTGTATGCATGTGTTAATGATCTAAATGAGGCCAGGGCAAGGAACCAAGCACTTTCATGCTCCATAGTGTTTAAAGATGCATATTTTGTTGGCATGGTTTTGGCTAACGTTATTAGCACTATCCCAGATAATGCCTGGATAATAATAAGGGGACAGCACTCCCTGAGGATAAAACAATGAAATCATCTTTTTCTGGGCTCTGTCACAGGCAGTGACACACTTTCTTTGCCAACAAACCTAGTGACTGAGAGGGAGTTCTGACTGAAAGGTCCAAATTGAGTGTGAGTCACTCACTGATGGCAGCAGCTCTCACCGTTTCATAAATAGCAGCCTGGTAGGTGGGGATATATTCAGGAGACATTTTAGGGCCATTGCAGTCGAAGAGGGTTTGAGTGTAGTCTCCTGCTTCCAGGAGACTACCCAAATCACAAAGGGGAGGATTTTGAATAAATATGGTCTTGATTTTTTTTTTTTTCCAGAAGAATCCATACATCAAGAAAGCCGAAACTCAAAATTCAGGGGCTAGAGGAGAGCAGGTGAAAGTAACACTCCTGTCTGTTGACTGAGGGGTACTCTTGGGATTATTCCAGATTATTATGCTTTTTTCTGTACTAAATAATTTTTGGAAAATTAATATATAAAAACTTATGGAGTGGGATTTAGGATTCTTTAGCTCTTCACTCAAATATGTTTTTTTGCAAGACTGCCTACTTGGCTTTTGCCCCATTATTCTTGAATAGGTTGCACCGTGTCTCTTTCCACCTCTTAGAATTTGCTTATAGCCTTGAAGTTTGTAGATGTCTGGAGTACAAAAGATAAAATGAAATATGTGAAAAATGCATGCAGTTTTATTTTGCTGCAAAACCACATATGACAAGACATTAGAATTTTGCTAAGTTAGCAGCTGGTTTATTTGCTTCATGTATGTTACCATCTTACTTTCTGAGTACCTTGTGTGCTAGGTTGCAGTGTTGTGTCTCTGTAACACAGGTTACTTTTGTCATGGAGGAATGAGAAAAAATGTATTAATAAAATACTGTGTTAAAAATGTGCTGAATATCTGCATAGTGAGAACTCCTAGGAGGAAAAAAAAATCACACAATTTCATAGACTTATGTAATGAAGTCTGCAGCTTTTGGCACTGGGTCTATTTTTAAAACAAATCCGTAATAGTGATTTTCATTCTGAGTGCTCTCCCAAAGCAATGTAATTATTGGCAGCATTTCAATATGCATTGAAAAGTAAAGTTGTATTAATAATTTATTAATTTTTGATACTCAAAACCAGAATCTGGAAAAATATTCGATTGTGGTAGCCGTAGAAAATATTATGCATGTCTGAGTTTTTGAGGTCGTATGATAAAAACTCAGACGTTATAGTGACCTGTAGCTTTGGAATGTAGAAATGAACTGTGTAATTATTTTACAAGTGGTAAATGGTGGGAAAGTGTACTAAAAAAAAAGATAATCAACCATATGGATAGACAAACAGATAGGGAAGGACAATTATTCACTACAGTCCCTAATGAAGAGTCCCTCCCCAGCATCCTCATAGGCCCCCCTTAAATACTGGAAGGCTGCTATGAGGTCTGCAAGCAGCCTTCTCCAGGCTGAACAGCCCCAACTTTCTCAGCCTGTCTTCATACGGGAGGTGCTCCAGTCCCCTGATCATCCTCGTGGCCCTCCTCTGAACTTGTTCCAACAGTTCCATGTCCTTTTTATGTTAAGAACACAGAACTGTACACAATACTCCCAAGTAAGGTCTCACAAGAGCAGAGCAGAGGGGCAGGATCACCTCCTTTGACCTGCTGGTCACGCTCCTTTTGATGCAGCCCAGGATACGGTTGCCTTTCTGGGCTGCGAGCGCACACTGAAGCTGGCTCATGCTCAGTTTCTCATTGACCAGCACCCCCAAGTCCTTCTCCGCAGGGCTGCTCTGAATCTCTTCTCTGCCCAACCTGTAGCTGTGCCTGGGATTGCTCCAACCCAGGTGTTGGACCTTGCACTTGGCTTGGTGGAAATTCATAAGTTTGGCATCAGCCCACCTCACAAGAGTGTCGAGGTCCCTCTGGATGGCATTCCTTCCCTCCAGTGTATCAACTGAATCACACAGCTTGGTGTCATCAGCAAACTTGCTGAGGGCGCACTCAATCCCACTGTCCGTGTCACCAACAAAGATGTTGAACAAGACTGGTCCCAACACTGATCCCTGAGGGACACCACTCGTCACTGGTCTCTAGCTGGACATGGAGCCATTGACCACAACTCTTTGTGTGCGGCCATCCAGCCAGTTCTTTATCCGCCGAGTGGTTCACCTATCAGATTGATGTCTCTCCAATTTAGAGACAAGGATGTCATATGGGACAGTGTCGAACGCTTTACACAAGTCCAGGTAGATGACATCAACTGCTCTACCCCGTCCATCAGTTCTGTAGCCCTACCATAGAAGGCCACCAAATTGGTCAGGCAGGATTTCCCCTTAGTGAAGCCATGCTGGCTGTCACCAAGCACCTTGCTGTTTTTCATGTACCTTAACACGCCTTCCAGGAGAATCTGCTCCAAGATTTTGGCAGGCACAGAGGTTTAATCAGCATAGTTCACAAGATACTACTTGTTACTCATATGGCTTGTATTTTTTTTATTTTACTAGCCCAGGTATTTTGATGCTGTTAAAATCAAACATTAATGCAAACTGTTAATATGTTAACTAGCTTATAGCTGCAGTAAATAATAAAGAGATCCTGATGAGACTAAAGAATTAAATTGGTGTAATAGTTAATGTGTATTACTTGTATTGCTATAATGCATTGATGTCACAGAGTTCTAAATTTTAATCCAGCAACAATTTATCTTTTTTAGGTGTAGAAGCGAAGTGGATTTTCGTATGTCTGACTGAGAATTAAAGCTTCTTTTGTTCTGAAATCCCATGGATGTGAAGTTGTGAAGAAAAGCCAAAGGAAATGATGCAGTGTGACTTTGGAAAAGTAATCAAACGGCTATATAATCACTGGTGGTTTTTCTAAAAATTAAGAATGAAGCACTAAATTAAAAGAAAAAAATATTGAAAGTTTTATTTCAAGATCGTTCCATTTTTCATCAAATTTCAGTTGTTTTTTTTTTTTTGTCCATTCTCAGTCCTCCTAGTAAATCTGTGCTTCTCAGATGCTACCTGATGCTACCTGATGTAAATAACAAACTACAAAATAAATATGTGCTACCATAGTGCATTTAAATTACTTTATTCTTGCACAGGTACTCTTTGGATTCTCTTACCCAAAAGCACTGAGTGCAGAGAGTTACATTTCAGTTTGCTTTCCTGGCACTTAAAAGGGAAGAAAAAAATGTAAAATTGCTAAAGGTTACACAGTTTGACCTATTCTAGTTCACAGAGAAAAGAGAAATATTACCTGCATGTTTAGGGCGTCAGCACGGAAGTGATTCTCCCTGTTCCTTAGAATTTCTGCTGAATTGTACTGATTTTAATTTCTGAACGATGTTTTGCTTTCAATATAACAAAATTTGAGCATTTGCACTTGATTTTAGCACACACACACTTTTAAAACATAAACATTTGCATAGAGTTATATCTCATGTCAAATCTTAGGCAAACTGGCAATATATTACACACTGACTGTGTTACATACATGTACACATTGCACTCAATAAAGTAACATCCCCTCTACTATGCAGAAAATTGCAATAATTGCCTCTTTTATTAATGAAACTTTATTTTTCAGTGACAAATCCAGAATAAGCAGAGGCTGGAAGGCAGCCAGATTACAATAATTTATTTGTTCAAGAGCTTTTTAACCCAATTAAAGAATGTGTTCAGACATTTTCATGAATCTGAGGGTTTCTTTGAGAAACATTTTAAACTTTGAGTTTACCAGGAAGGATGGTAAATATATTTTGTCTACAAACTGAACAGTGTGCAGTGGCAATCTGAAGTAAATTCTCTGCCTGGATTCCTCAAGCTGCTAACCAGTGTGCTCTGAACTGAGAATAGCGAGTTCTGCCACTTCATTAGACTATTTTGCTTCCTACTCCCTCTTCCTTGTTTTAATATATTGAACATTGTCCAGCATAATTCAGGCACTAGGTTACATAGATTGAGATCCTTAAATATTTTCACAGGACTAGAGAGAGAAAGAGAAATCAGTTTTGCTACTAGGAAATCCCATTTCAGATGCCAGAGAAGATTAGAACGTGATGAAGAATGCTGAAACGGAAAATTAATTTAGTGGCATTACTGTAGTTTTGAAGAAAAGGTTAGGGAAAAAGTACATTAATTTTGAAACAAAAAAGCCTTCCTTTCACAAGTTGCAGAAGTTTATGCAGAGTTTTGTGCTTTGTCCTACTTTTGGCTTTGTATATAAAATACAAATTGACTTTCATTCCTGTGTCATTTTTAGGATTAGAGCGATTTTTTCTGCTCCTAGTCTCCATTACTTTCCAATAAAATACAAAGAAAATTAGACTTAATACTGTTGACAGTTTTAACCATGAAATGTTTCTTACATGTGAGCTATAACTTCAGCAAATTTTATTTTTATATATGGTGAAACACTGGAATAAGTTGCTCAGAGAGATGGTAGATGTCCCATACTAGGAAACATTCAAGGTCAGTTTGGACAAGGCTCTGAGCAACCTGATCTATTTGAAGATGTCCCTGCTCGTTGCAGGATGGTTGGACTAGATGACCTTTAAATGAGCCTTCCAACCCACAGTACTCTGATATTTTTTTTTCACTGTCATTTATTGAATTTCTTCCTAGTAGCCTACCTTGCCGACCCTTAAAAATCACACCTAAAAATTACAATTTAGAATGAATTGCCAGAAATACACATCTTGCTTTAAATGTTGTGCTTCAAATGACATGCAGGGCTGTTGGTGAACTGGTCACCACAATACACTCAGTTATAAAGAATGGTTGTTGGAGGATTTTTTGGAGTAAAGTGCTTGTGGCACTTCCCCTCAAGGATAGGAATTACCCATTTATTCCCAACTTCTGTTTCCTACTTTTAAATCAGTCCATTATAGTGGTAATTTTTAGTCATTGTCTTGTATTTTTGTCTTTTGTCATCCTTTTATTAAAGAGTGCCTATGTGGTATATTGTGATGCAGTGAAGAACTAAGTAGTTCTAGTTTACCCCAGGGAGATGAAATTCATGTTAACAATGTTAAAGATATTAGGATTAACCTGTATTGAGATTTTTCTCTTGTCATACAGCCCAATTGCTTTTCAGAACTGAAGCTGTCTTTGCACCTGTTTTGTCACTCATAATCTTAAACATGATCACAATAATAGTAGGAAAACCTGATAATACCCTTTGCCTTCCCCAGCTGTATCTAGTTGAGGTTTCTTTAATTCTTGTTTCAGCTCCCAGCTGTCCATTCCTGCAGCGTCCTATTCTCTCAACAGCCCAGATATCTGGCATAGATCATCTGTCAGATTGAAACCAACTCCCACGTCTATATTTCCCCCTCAACTGCCAAATGAGGCTGTGTTTGCTTAGCTGGAGTAGTAACAGTAGGACAAGGACATGTTGTATTACAGCCACGTGACCTTACCTGTACATATTTGCAAAACCAGAACAATACAGAAGGAAAACAGCCTCTAGTTTTCTAAATTACTGCAGAGGTTAAAAATCTCCAGATAATTCTTTGTTTCACACCTTTATTTCCACAATACCTTTCTCTGGTTTACTTTCCCCTTTGTATTTTTATCATTTTATCATCTGAAACATTTGTTAAATTAAGGTGACACACCCAGTTTCCCCAAAGCCACTTTGCTCACTTCACTTCTATTTTTTTACCATTCTTCCATTTATGTTTATAGTTGTCAGCACCTCTGCAGCACAGTCTGTCTTTTGGAATAATTATGTATAATTTATGCTGCTGTAAGGAAGAGGGGTGCTGAAGGAGTCCCCCATTACCAAGAATAATATAAGAAGTTATTATGTATGACCAAGTTGGCTGACATATTAGATGTCTGGGGAGCTAGAAAGGAAAAGCCAATTTAAAGTTATATTAAAGAGAAAATTAATTTTAAGATTCCAGAATGGATTAAAATTAAGACTGGAAAATTAATTTACTTGGATCAGAATTAGTTGAAAAAAAGAGGTATTTTTGAGAGGAAACTTTTGTTTTCTTTTGACTAATGAGGTTCAGACTTGATTAAAACTTTATTATGGCTAGCTTTTAAACAGTGAATAGAAATTCCTGGCTAAAGAAAAATGTACAAAGCCAGAAAATATCAAGCAATATCTGAAAAGGTGCTAAGTTGCTATTGCATCCACTCACTGAAGTCAAAGCTGATAACTAGATTCTGCTCAGACAGGAGGCACTTGAAATTAGTGACAGAATGGGGACACTGCCCTCTGACAGTGTTTGCTTTGCAAATAAAGACAGAGAATTTGGTTCGTAAGTGAATAAAGAATCCTATGAACATTGACTGTGATACGCTCTTTCTGCGAAACATGTTGCTTAGGAGATTCTTACACTTTCTTGCAACTTTATCAAAGTATGAATAAAAGACCAGAAGAACCTCCAGTGTGGGCTTCTGAAATGGACTGCTGAATTTGGTAAGATCAGGCTCTCAGTACTTTAATGAAACTTTCTGTAGATTTCACCGAAAGTTTAACCCTTAACTTCATAGGATATGTACAGTCAAGCAAGTGTACAAAGTACTTGTAATTAGTGATCTGCGTGGAAAAGAGAGAGTGTTCTTGTCTGTGAGCAACAGTTAGGTAAGGTGGACAGCATCTCTCACTTGAGGGGAAGTTATGAGAAAAAGTTGCCAATGAATAATTTAGATCAGCTGAAGATGTTTTAGAAGATGGAATAGCAGGGCTTTGTAGAAGAAAAAAAAGTTTAATGATTTCTTATGATGGATTAAATCACTTGATATTTATATATGAAGGCTTTAACATGTATATATGCATGTTTATATTGATCTTGTATATATCCTTGTGTGCTATGACTGAGTATGCTAACACAGGATAAGTGTATGTGTGTACCCGCTATTCTACCTTTTTCATTATGAACTATGGTAACATGGCAGCAAACCCCACATTTACTGTGATGAAACTGTATGAAAGAAGGAAAGAAAATAACCTTCTCCTCAGCTTCAGTAAAATTTTTGGCTCACTCAAGCTCACCACTTGTGAAGCCAGACTCCAGATCTTGGTCCAGCATGATGCCTGTCCACCCCCAGATCTTACATCGTATCTGTCAGCCCTGGGTTGGTGCTGTTGACCCCAGACATCTCAAACAGAGCTGCGTGTCTGGAGCTGACAACCACAAATTAACCTGGAATAGCAATAAGGATATTGCAGCTGAGTCTAAAGTAGACACATGATTTAGGTACCATTGTCTATAAAGTGATTTAGATACTGCTGTGGTGAGCTGCCTGATGTCCCTATTCAAGTATGAAAAACAAGAGATGGATTCCTCCATGAGTCAGCTGATCGGAGCTAGCCTAGCTAGAGCTGCAGCCGGCACGCTTCAGCGACCGCGAGGGTCAACGGAGATTAGGAAAATCAGAGGGGATAGCGCACAGACATCGCGACTCCCGACACCTCCCGATCCCCGAGCCCCCAGCAGCCCTTGCGAGAGAGAGGCTGACGCTGCGGGGGGCGTTCCCACGGTGACGGTGACCACCCTCCTGCCCCTTGCCTTGAAAGAGCCTCTGAGAGGGCAGCGACCGGTCGCTGCCCACCAGGCGCAGGGAGGAACAAGCAGGTCGTGTTGCTGACCCTGTTGCTGGTGTCCCAGACTGCGGACCAATATGGTCGCCTCCAGAAAGAGAGCTTGCAGTAAGAAGACTGCAGCAACTCAGACAGACACCCCGTCCCAAACCGTGGCTGTTCAGGTCTCTGGATGCAGGGGGTGCCAGAGACTGCTGCTGCCGGCGGAGGGAGGACAGCATTCCACCTGCGTGAGGTGTGAGCAGGTAGAAGATCTGCTTAGCCTAGTGGCAAGACTTAAGGAGGAGGTTGAGACGCTGAGGACTATCAGGGAGTGTGAAAGGGAGATCGACTGGTGGAGTAACTCCCTGGCGTGCCAGTCGGAACGGTTCCAGGGAGATACCCCCGAAAAGGGGAAGGACCCCCTGCCTTCTCACACAGAGGGGGATGGCCCGAGACAGCCCCTGCCCTGTAGCTGTTGCGCAGAGGTAGGGGACCAAAAAGACGACGAGGGTTGGAAGCGAGTTCCGGTTTGGCATTGTGGGAAACCCTCCTCCCTTCCTGCCCTGCTTCCCCAGGTGTCCCTCTGTAATAGGTTCGAGGCCCTGGATCTTGAAGGAGAGGTAGGTGAGAATGTGGGGCAAGGCCAGCCCACAAGGCCACATAGGAAAAGGCGGTCGACTTTGCACCTCAAGACTGCCTCTGATAAGAAAGAAAGAAGGGTCATTGTAGTAGGGGATTCCCTTCTGAGAGGAACAGAGGGCCTGATATGCAGAGTTGACCCTCATCATAGGGAAGTGTGTAGTCTGCCTGGAGCCCGGATCAGGGATATCACTAGGGCGCTCCCCAGCCTGGTGCAACCGACAGACTACTACCCGCTGCTGGTCTTCCAGACAGGTGGGGAGGAAGCTGCTTCCCGCAGTCTGAGGGGGATGAAGAAAGACTACAGGGCCTTGGGGCGGATGGTGAAAGAGTCTGGGGCTCAAGTGATCTTCTCCTCACTCCTTCCATCTTCCACTGATGATGTGGGATGGAATGGGAAGATTCAGTCCATAAACGACTGGCTTCGAGACTGGTGCTACAGGCAGGGCTTTGGATTCTTTGATAACAGCTGGTTTTATAGGGCACCATTCTGGACAATGACAAGTGGAAAAGGTTTATCTCACAGAGGCAAAAGGATGCTGGGGCACGAACTAGCAGGGCTCATTTGGAGAGCTTTAAACTAGATTCGAAGGGGGATGGGGTTGTAGCTGGGCTTGCCCCAGTGGGGCAGCGCTCCAGAACTGATGAAGACTGGGAGGCCTCCTATAATCCTAGGGTGAAATCGGTGTGCTCAGCTCGCTCCCTGGAATGTCTGTACACCAATGCGCGCAGCATGGGAAATAAGCAGGAGTTAGAAACCTGTGTTAAGGCAGGAGACTATGATCTGGTGGCAATTACAGAGACGTGGTGGGACAGCTCACATGACTGGAATATAGTCATGGAGGGCTATGTCCTTTTCAGGAAAGACAGGCCAGCCAGGCAGGGTGGTGGGGTTGCTCCTTATGTACGGGAGCAACTACAATGCACCGAGTTCTGTCCAGGGACAGATGATGAGCGAGTTGAGAGTCTGTGGGTGAGAATCAAGGGGCAGGCTGGCAGGGGAGATACTGTTGTGGGTGTCTGTTACAGACCACCAGATCAGGGTGAGGAAGTTGATGAGGCCTTCTACATGCAGCTGAGAGCGGCCTCACAGTCACAGGCCGTGGTCGTCCTGGGGGATTTTAACTTCCCTGATGTTGCTGGAAGGACCACTCAGCAACCCAGCCACAGTCCAGGAGGTTCCTACAGTGTATGGATGATAACTTCTTCATGCAAATGGTGGATGAGCCAACCAGGAGAGGAGCGCTGCTGGATCTCATCCTCACTAACAAGGAGGGTCTGGTTGAAGCAGTAAGGGTTGAGCGCTGCCTTGGTTGCAGCGACCACAAGATGGTGGAGTTCAGGATCTTGTGCCGTAGGACTAGTAGAATAGCAAGTAGAATTGCAACCCTGGACTTTAGCAGGGCAAACTTTGGACTTTTCAAGCAATTGCTAGGGGAAATCCCATGGGCAAGGCTGTTTGAAGGTAAAGGGGCCCAAGATAGTTGGTTGGCATTCAGGGATTGCTTTTTCCGAGCTCAAGATCGGAGCATCCCGACATGTAGGAAGTCAAGGAAGAGGGCCAGGAGACCTGCATGGCTAAATAGGGAATTGCTGGGTATGCTCAAGTGGAAGAGGAGAGTTTACAGGTCCTGGAAGGAGGGGCTGGCCACTTGGGAGGAATATAAGGCTGCTGCTAGAGGATGTAGGAAAGCAGCTAGGATGACTAAGGCCTGCTTAGATTTAAACCTGGCGAGAAGGGTCAAGGACAGCAAAAAGAGCTTTTTCAAATACATGGCAGATAAAATTAACACCAGAGGCAATGTAGGCCCACTGATGAACAGGATGGGTGCCCTGGTGACAGAAGATACAGAGATGGCAGAGTTACTGAATGTCTTCTTTGTCTCTGTCTATTCTGCTGCAGACAGTCCTGAAGAGCCCTGTACCCCTGAGACCTTAGGTGAAGTCAGGTCAGCGGAGCGGTTTGCCTTAGTCAATGAGGAATGGGTTAGAGACCAGTTGAGCAATCTGGACATCCATAAATCCATGGGTCCAGATGGGATGCACCCGCGGGTGCTGAGGGAACTGGCGGAAGTCATTGCTAGACCACTCTCCATCATCTTTACCAAGTCTTGGGAAACGGGAGAGGTGCCTGAGGACTGGAGGAAAGCAAATGTCACTCCAGTCTTCAAAAAGGGCAAGAAGGAGGACCCGGGTAACTATAGACCGGTCAGCCTCACCTCCATCCCTGGGAAAGTGATGGAACACCTTATCCTTGGTACCATCTTAAGGCATATCAAGGATAAGAGGGTTATGAGGGGCAGTCAGCATGGCTTCACCAAGGGGAAATCATGCTTGACCAATCTCTTAGCCTTTTATGAGGAAATAACGCGGTGGATTGATGATGGCAGAGCGGTGGATGTGGTCTACCTTGACTTCAGCAAAGCATTTGACACAGTCTCCCACAGCATCCTCACAGCTAAATTGAGGAAGTGTGGTCTGATGATCAGGTAGTGAGGTGGACTGTGAACTGGCTGAAGGAGAGAAGCCAGAGAGTTGTAGTCTATGGGGCGGAGTCTAGTTGGAGGCCTGTAACTAGTGGAGTGCCTCAAGGGTCAGTACTGGGACCAGTATTATTTAATATATTCATCAACGATTTAGATGAGGGAATTGAGTGTACTATCAGCAAGTTTGCTGATGACACTAAGCTGGGGGGAGTGGCTGACACGCCAGAAGGCTGTGCTGCCATCCAGCGAGACTGGACAGGCTGGAGAGTTGGGCAGGGAATAACTTGATGAAATATAACAAGGGAAAGTGTAGAGTCCTGCATCTGGGCAGGAACAACCCCAGGTTCCAGTATAGGTTGGGGAACGACCTGTTAGAGAGCAGTGTAGGGGAGAGGGACCTGGGGGTCCTAGTGGACGACAGGATGACCATGAGCCAACACTGTGCCCTTGTGGCCAAGAAGGCCAATGGCATCCTGGGGTGTATTAGAAGGGGGGTGGTTAGTAGGTCGAGAGAGGTCCTCCTTCCCCTCTACTCTGCCCTGGTGAGACCGCATCTGGAATATTGTGTCCAGTTCTGGGCCCCTCAGTTCAAGAAGGACAGGGAGCTGCTGGAGAGAGTCCAGCGCAGGGCAACAAAGATGATTAAGGGAGTGGAGCATCTCCCTTATGAGGAAAGACTGAGGGAGCTGGGTCTCTATAGTTTGGAGGAGACTGAGGGGTGACCTTATTAGTGTCTATAAATATATAAAGGGGGAGTGTCACGAGGATGGAGCCAGGCTCTACTCGGTGGCAAACAATGATAGGACAAGGGGTAATGGGTACAAACTGGAATACAAGAGGTTCCACTTAAACTTGAGAAGAAACTTCTTCTCAGTGAGGGTGACGGAACAGTGGAACAGGCTGCCCAGGGAGGTTATGGAGTCTCCTTCCCTGGAGACATTCAAAACCTGCCTGGACACATTCCTGTGTAACATTATCTAGGTGTTCCTGCTCCGGCAGGGGGATTGGACTAGTTGATCTTTTGAGGTCCCTTCCAATCTCTAGCATACTGTGATACTGTGATGAAACAAACACAAAACTATGGTCACAGGAGTACATCTGAGCATTCTCTGCCTCTCCAATCTGGTGCTTACATAAATAACTCAAGTCTGCGGGTTAGTTATGATGTCAACTGAATGTTTGCACTTTCCCTGGAGTATATGTCAACCTGGAGTAGGAGGTTCTCTCTCACTTCATTGCTGTTAATTTGTACAAGATATTTTAAAAACATTTTCTCCCCACAAAAGAGAGTTTATAAGAAAACTTCTTTTTCTCCTATACTATGTTTGCCTCCATAAAAGTATTCTCTTTTGAAAGAGCAATATATGTATAGTATGCTAAAGTTTTTTCAGTCACTTTCTGGGTTTTTTTTTTTTCTCAACATACCTGTGTTGATAGTGACACAAGTCCTTTTATTGATTTTCCAGGACTAGCTCACCCTAAAAATATAATTTTGTCCTAAATGAACACCCAATGCTATTGACTAACAACTCTGACTTGCCAATATTTTTTTAAGAGGAGATGTTCAGGATACTTGAGGTTCAGCATATAATATAAAGTCCACACCTTGGCAGTAGTTATTTTAAAAAATGAGACCTGCACTAAATACCCCAAAGTGTGGCAAATGCTGCTGCAAATCCTGAACAAAATGAAGCAGGTAGAGCAAAACAATTCCCAGAAATAGACTGACATCTTGACAATGGTGATACCCAAAGGGAAAAGTGAAACCCAGTGATACTGTTGTTTCCTGAAGGGTGGGGAGGGAAACAAAAAAAGAAAACAAAAGGAGACTAAGAAGGCATGAATATTAAGAAGTAAACCATATTGTGATGAAGAGCCTAAAAGACTGTGACAAGCAATGGGATGTTAAAAAAGTTAATTCAATGAGGTACTTGGCATTTTCTTTCTTTGAAACTTTTTGTAGTGTAAAGAGGATTTAAAGTGTTCTGTTGCTCACATATAGTCTTCCCTTGTGGCATTCTGTTAAAAATATATTGCAATTACAACTCCACCTATTATTAGTATAGAAATCTGTACTAACTGTTTTTCAGTTAGAGCAACCCTTTCTCGGTGACAGAAGAAACAATTGAATGCAGCCTTTAATGGGACAGTGTTTCCTCTCAGAACCCCATGGGATATGAGGTCTCCCTCTGTAGCTTTCAGTTAATTGCACACAAAAGACTGCAGGAGATGGTATTTGTTTAAAACTGTTGCTGGCACTGCAATAAGAGATGCCACTCCTAATTAAATTAGATCCTGTTATAATTCTGCATGGGAAAGTGGTGATGCTAATACAGGTCCTGAAACATTTTTGGGTGACAAATGCTTATAATCAGAAGACACAAGCATGAGCAGCAAATATATGGAAAAATTCTTCTTCATATCAAATAGAGTTCCAAGAACACATTTTCTGAAATAGCTTCAATTTTAGTTACCTTTAGTTAAAAAGTCAATTTGTTTGACCTTACATTTAAGCAGATTTAAATATTCTTGGCTATATTCAGCTTTGGCGGAATGACCTAGATTTCATAAGAAATCAATATAATGAGTGACTTTTTTTGAAAAACTTTTGTTTTTCAGAAGATATGTTCCTTCACACAAATAAGAGAAATTACCCTCCTCCTGAAAACCGTAGCTGGGCAGAAGCTGCCCTTAGATTAGGAGGTGTCTCAAAAGTATATATAAAGTGTAGTCTGGAGAGAAGATAAATACGGATCTTCTTTCATTAGAGTTTTCAAAGCATCAGACAATATTTTGTTTCTCACACGAGCTCAGAAACTGACTTCCAAATTTCCTGAGAGTCTGATCAAAATCAGAACAACATTACTCTGTCATGAAAAGTTTCATGATTTCTTAAAACATGCAAGAGAGTTAATTTACAATACAAAAGGGTACAAATAAAAAATTGCAAAAGAAAAGCTATTTAGATGTAAGAAAAAAACAACCCAAGCAAGTCCCATTTTGCTATGGGTGGAAAATGATTTGGATGTATCATCTCAGGATGTTTCCTGCTCCTGGAACTCACTTAGCTGCTAAATTTAGTAGTTGTACAACAAAATTCAGTCTAAGCTTTCCACCTGAAACTCAGCCTTTCCTTCACAGTCACTCTGTTTCAGATATTATTTCCCTCTTGCCACCTGGTGTAAACTCTTCAGAAGTTTACTGTGCTCCTGGGCTCTAATCTGCTTGGTTTCTATGAAGTGACATTTTCAATAAACTAAAAAATCTCAATTAACATAATCCAAGATGCCATTCCACAGTATATTTCAACAACCCAATTTAAGGATTAGGAAAAGAAAATGTACTGCTGAACTCAGAAAAACTTTTTTTTTTTTAAAAAAGTTCAATCAGTATTTTCTTTGTAGTTTGCAAATGATGGTCATCTCTTTCACCACTTTTCATATTAACACCATCATTTTGTTTGTTGGTTTTGTGGTTTTTTTTTCACAACTTGCCTCTAAATGATGAGCATCAAATCTAAAATTAACAGACATGATATTTCTAGCGATGCTTTGTAAAATACAGAATTTAGAAAATTAACTCTGCAGGCAACCGTAAAAGTTGCAGCCTGAACCTGCAAATAATCTTGCAACTCCACCATTTCTTTCAGTAGGAGCAGCTCATGACTCCATTCTATGCTTCAATGTCTTACCTCCATCCTGCTCCTCATAAAGATCTGTGAGAACAGATATATCAGAAAGTATGTTTTTAAAGTGTGTTTTAAGTATGTTTTTAATCTGAACCCTGGCCAGCTACATATCCTACAACCATTTGATTCCATGTTGACAATGTCCTGTGACAAAACTGTTTCCATTTCTCTCCAGACCTGGGTAAAGATACGAAACATCAACTCTATAAATGTCAAAGCAAGAGAGAGAAAAAATACTCCTTATAAAATCAGGGGGATCCTTACCATTTCATGTACTCTGCCAGGTGTGCCTTTGCTTCATTTAGTTTCCATTAGAAACTCAGTGACAACCAAGTGAATTCGCTCATTATTATGCTTGTAATAGGTGGAAACACACAGCATATGTTTGTCAGAAGCTTTAAGATGAAAAAATTGTTTAACCAAATGTTCTTGGATTTGGAAAAAGAATATTTTCATCAGTTTTAAGAAAGAGAGAAGAAATAAAACGTTTTTTTGCCCAAGCAGAAAGAAAGAGTTTTTGTTTATACTTGGAAAATGTTTTCCTCCAGAAATCTGCTTTATTTTTAAAATGTTTTCAGAATAAACCATTTTTATCTGATAAGGTGATGGTGAACATACGCACTGGTTCTTAAAAAATGTTATTTTTTGTTCAAACGTATCTTAAATCTTCTTTTAATTTTTTTTCCCAATACAAGGAAAACCCATTCTTAGGCCAGCTGTTATGACCTCAAATTTGATGTTTATATAAGTTTTACCATTATTGGATAGATTATTAATTAGTATTTGTTATTGACTTTAGATTTTCCTCAACAATTAACAGACTTCTTGTTTCAGGCATTGTGCAAAGACAAGTGTTTCTAAGATGTTGTACAGAAATCTTGCAATCTAAAGGCCCATTTTATAAAAAAATAAAACCAGTTTCCCTCCTTGCCACTTTGTGTCTCTCAGACTACAGTGCCAAAATAAAAGAATCCATTGCTTGGACCATTTAGTATTGCTGAAAGAAATAACTATGAAGTACAATCTAACTAATGGTGATAAAAAAAATGCTACCAGTACAAACTGTAATTACACAGTATGTGTGTGTAATTAATACCTCTGACAGCTATACAAGAGTTGCAATGTTCAGTTTCAGGTTATAAGAACAAAACTTCCCTATGGGAACACTATCCTGTCTTTTTTGAAAACACTGTGCTCATGATATAGTTTCTGTGGCAATTTTTTTTTAATTTCTCTTGATTTGAGGGATCTCCTGGAAACAGCTTCTGTATTCCTCAAGAGCTTATGTACATTTCCTTAATAAATAAAGATACATTATCAGGACACTACTTTTCTCCTGAGACAAATCATCTTGTTTTTGAGAGTGCTTAGAGGCAGAGAAACGAAGGGGCAGAGTTGAACCATCACACATTAACAAAAGACACACAGAAAATTTGTGCAAACACAGGGCTGGTTAAAAGCAGTCTTCGGAGCTTTGCAGAATATATTATGGTCTGCAGCATAATGGCTTCTGCTTTAGGTATTTCACAGTTCAGCACAATATATTTCAGTGAGGCAGGCTAATAATGGACACATACGCCAAATTAATTTCTCAAGGGACAAGTCTGCTCAGCCCAAACTACTCAGGCATCATTCTTTCTAGACTTCAGCTAATTAATGTAGTGCAATTTAAGAAAAGGTGGAAGGGATCATATTGATAAGTGTCAATAGTGTACATTTAAAACATCTATTATTTCTCTTCTGTGCCCTAGGAGGCCTGAAAAAAAAACCATCCAGCAATCACTTAGTTAATTGCTAAGCAGAAGACAATTAAAAAAAACAAAACAAAACAAAAACCTAAACCCCCTTCTCTTCTCTTTTGTAGCTATTTTATCTGTATTCCCTTCCCCCACTCTCAATCTATCAATCAGAAGCATATAGAGAATGAGGACATACTCTTTTTAATCTATTAATTGCAATGCTATTTCTTCAGAAGTTGGGTCATCATCTAATCCATTTAGATGTTAGAAGAATTAATATTTTAAGTAAGATTTTGAGTGTCTGATTGTAGGATGCTATTGAAAGCCTGGCTTCCACTGAGCATTCCTCATTCTCAGTGGTTTCAATGTAGAAAAACATTAAAAAATTAGGATATCAAGGAACATTAAAACACATAGGTGCTTGAAGTCTTTCTATAAACTCAGATCCTATGAAAAAAGAAACTTTACTTGAGACCTAACATCTAGATTTGTTTTTTTCCAAGGTTAAAGTGTCTCCTTTTGTCTTTACTTTTACTGTGGAGACTTGTAATGCTTTTTGTTTAATTAAGTGACAGAATAAATTGACAAAGGCGATCAGGAAGTGTTTTGATCCAGATTATTGGGATGGAAACTACACTCAGCTTTCCCAGTAACTTATAAGCCAGCATCTTTCTCCATTAGATCTGACAACTACAATTTACTCTGGACCTCCTGATGCAGCTTGTCACTACCAACAGGCCAGTATGTGCATGGCCAGAGGTTACAGCATACTGATTCATTAAGCTACAGCCACGAATCTGCCACTTCAGAGAAAAGGCCCATCCATCTCTCTACATTTAGCTGTCATTCCTACCATGAATGTAATGCTATTACTGAGACAGCCAAGTCCATAGCTCATGCCAGATGTTGTTAGGAATTCAATCCATCCTATCTGTGAACACTAGTCCCTTCAAACAACGAGATGTTGAGTGAATTACATATTGAGTGGTGAGGTTTTTTGGTATTTAATTATCCAGCTGAAAGGAACATGCTTAATTGTTACTGCAGTTACTGGTTAGTGACTAAATAGAGGAATTTTATGAAGCGATGGTAGAGCATCGGCAGCTGAATAAACGTTTCACAGCACTGCAATGGCTATGACAAAAAATCTTTCTGTCTTTACTGAACACAAATGCCTCTCTTATTGGGAAAAATGAACAGGTTTTATTTTTGTTTTTAAGTAAGAAAACATGTCATTATGTCAAGAAGGCAAATTCATGTTGCTCAGCCTTGCACTGACCAGTTTTGGCTCTTAAATCAGGAATGTTGCCAGGGTGTATGGGGGTAGTAGCATAGTGCCAGCTATTCATACAGTCTCAGATATTCATGCCTGGGTAGCCAGTGAAATGTCTGTTGGTTCTACAGTGTTCAGCAAGAAGGCCAAGTAATCTGCTTGGAGATGAGCTGGTTTTACAGAAGTTGAGAGACATAGGACACTACAACGTCATCTCTCCACTCCATATGTCTGCAAGGCAGCAGAACCCAAGACCATTACTTCATATACCACATCGAAGCAAGACTGAAATCAGAATGGATTTAAGTCTCATCCTTTCATTAGGCTGATTAAAACTGTCCACATTACAGAAATAGTCTTGTACTTCTGTACTTGGCTCAAGCTAAAGAAAGACATATTATTAATCTACATGATATTTTCAGACTAGCTAATAGTGCTGTGTACTCTTCATCAGTGTTCTATCTTGTAATATGCCCAGCTACTTTTCAGTAATGAAGTCTTGAGGAAATTGGATCAGGGCTTAGGACTTTATTAATTTATCTATGTGAAGCTCCATTTTTATTTATAAACATAAGCAAAATAAGCAGCTGAAAATGCAACAATTTATTCCCCAAGTTTTACCTGGGATATAAGATATGTTCTGTAAAATAGAAATAGAATAAAACTGAAATTTTCTGAAAGTAAACATGGACACTGCTTTTGGTTTTATTTATTTTATTTTATTTGTCTTAATGATATAGTTTGGAACATATGAAGTAATCATCCTATTTATTCACTAACAAGTAAGAAATGCCTGGTTCATTTACCGACTTTACTTTGTTCCCAAATCGAAAGAAACTATTTGTGATCTTTATATTCCTTTGATGAAACCAGTTTGTCTAACATTGTTGAACTGACAGTATTTGAAGGTGAAAAACAAGTGCCTGGACTGACTGTCACTGGAGGTTTTTGAAAGTATTTGAACTGAATTTATACTAAATTTAGTGATAATTTAGCATAGTTTGTCAGAGCTTAAACTGAAGAGGGCCGAGCAGCTTTGCAGTTATATATGCAATTACTTCCAAGGACAATGTCTGTTAACTTGATCTAGTCTAGGAGAATGCTTTTTTCTGTTCCTGCTCTTTATTTGCTGAGACGAACAGACTTCAGAGCTGAATGATCCCAATTAGCAGCAATATGTGGCTCCACTAGATTGGCACTCTTGCACATTATGACCTACACTTAAATAATTTCACAGATTCCAATGGATGTCACTCACACCAGCACAGGGAGTGTTATCCTTTCTTCTACCTTAATGGTTCTTTTAGAATCTTTATATAAACAAGAGCATTGCAATCAGCTGCATCTGCTACTCTTCTCCTAATACTGATCTCCTAATTCTTCCCATCTTAAAGCCACAGCAATAATTTGAGGTTGGCCACATCAAGGGTCTCTGGTTGCTTGATGTCTGTTCACTCCAGCTTGGTAAATACTAAAACACTTGACAACTGACTCACAGGTCCCCTGCTAAGTATTAAGACTTAATCTGTTGACAGCCTGATACCTGACAAAAGAGTGGGAACAGGTATTAATATAGTTAACTATTTAGGGTTAATAATCCATTTATACAGTGCCTTCTGCAAAACCTGGTCTTTCCAAGATGGAAAGCAGTCTTAACATTGTTTTGCTTTAATGAGGTTTAGACACATCAGGTGTTGAACCATGACAGCTTTCTACTGTACACTAAAGAGTCTGCAGCGCTAATCTTTATTTATTTTGTTTTGAAAAACCATAATGAGGATCACAGCATCTTAAAAGAATTTATGTAATTTGTATAACCACAGCACCCTAATGAAGTGTATACAATCATCTCCACAGATTCCTCAATGTATGAAGTACAGCAGTAATATCCAATATGCTCTGACCTGGAATTTGGCTTTCCTGAAGCTCACATACAAATATTTGCAAATGTAACATTTAAGGTAAAGGCAGAGTCATATAAGATAGTGTTCCAGCTCACAGGCCAAAAATATGAAGTACATGAAGGAACCCAAAAATTACATGATCACAGGCCCTTTGAATCTGTCTACAAGTTTTCAGATTTCTGTTCCAGTCAGTATTATCTGGTCACTAAATCTGGTTGGAGATTAATGTGCAATGTTGTACTATTTACTACTTTGTAATGCAGATAATTGATACAGTGACTTTTGGGATTTTCCTATTTCCACCATGCTTTGCCGTTTTAATAGATTATATTTATAAACTGGATATGATTTTAGTCATCTATTTAGTTATCATCTGCAGCTGATTTAGGTGAAATGGGAACTGTGACAATTATGGGCCCTTTTTTGGGACACCACATGCAAGGCCGTGGAAATAAAGAACGACAATAGACCTGTTGAGTTCCTCTTTAGTCTTTTGAATTCAGGTCTTGATGATATATTGTGGATAACACTTAGGCATTGATTCATGAACTTCATTTCTTCAATTTTGTATTCTTCATAGCTCTCAAGTGTTTAACTTTTGACTAAAATCTACTTTCTGTCTTGTACCATATCTGATTAAGTCAGTTCAATATATCATAGCAAATGTAGAAAAAAAAAGTCCCACAAAAAACAACCAAACAAAATATCCTAAAGAAATTGAATATGAGAGCTATATTTGAGAATCAGGTAATAAGCCACAGATATAATATAACACAATTTATGAAAATGATATCACTGAAGGGAGAGGGGATGTCCTGAAGCTGTGAATAGATTTAGGAATAGAAGTCCTATTGTTTTTCATAGGGACTCAGGTTTCTAATTTTCCCATGTGCTTTAGTTATTCTCCCATCCAATAAATTATTTACAAATTATTCACTCTATTCCAACTAAATTCATCTCCCAAATATAAGTATAAATTAACTAATGTTAGTGTAATTTGAAATTGGTCTTAAAGGCTTAAGATTTAAATGTAAAAAAAATAAAGATGATGATGATTAGTAATATGACTTTTTTTATTGCTGAGGTATTTTCTGTAAACTTTGCTAAAGAATCTGATCAACATTGGGTGGTTCTGTGAGTATTAAAGCAAGCTTTTTTTAAATGCAATATGAAGGGTTTACTCTTTCAATGTAATCTTATTCCTTGTAAGACTAGCCCAGCTGCATGAGTGGCTTGCAATTGGTGTTGAACATCTGACTGCCTTTCTCACTTTTAAGGGAATAATTGCAATCAGAATGCTCTTTGTCTTTATATTTTGGTTTAGGATGCAGATCAGCTCTAAGTGTAGCAGAGACATTTTTGCTGTGGTGTTGTCCTATCATATCTCCAGTTGATACTATTGAATGGTTTCTGAGGGAACTGAGAAACACTTTGGCCTATTTCTTAAAACCATTGTGCAACCAACCAATAATGTCTGAAAATAACTAAAGACTCTTGTAGGACATATCAATGCACATTCGCTCTCTAGGAACACATGACAACCCTGATCCAGCAGAAGTCACATCTTGAAATTTGATCATTCTTAACGTTTAGTGAAAATGCTTACACATTTCCAGGTTCAAGTCTGTGATCTGATAGGAAGCTCTGAGGTGAATGGGAGAACTTAAATTGGCTTTGAAGGGCTACAACTGTGCTTTAAGCAGATGCAGCATTAGTATTAGGTGTATAAAATAATTTGACTGTTCTTCTCCACGTGCTTTGGACTGTAGTGTGCTAAAGAAATCTGTCCCTGCTGACAGCTGCTGGGGTAAATAGCAGAGAGAAGACATATTTTGTGAAAGACAGATCCATCATAAATCGTCCTTCCTGGCCGTTTACCAGGTCTTTATGCACCTAGTAAAAAATGTATATTTAATCAAACATTGAAATTGGGACCTCAAATCATGTCATGAGTGGAATATATCTATCCAAGAGACTTCTTTTAGCTGTTTAATTTTTTAATATTTGATTTATTTTGTTTTTATTGCAAAGCATAAGGGATGAGGTTCTAGTTATTAATTAGAAATAGGTCAGTGAATGAAGACATAAATGAGAAAAATGGATGATTAACCTTAGACTGATAGGAGTTAAAGTGGAAATACTGTATACTCCATTAATAATACCACTTGGTGTTAACCATGATGTTAGTTTTATACTAAGCTACTTGTCACTTCACTAAGGCTGCAGTAGGAATCTCACTATGGTTTTCCATAATCTGTCAGCAGTATGGCAATTAAAACATGCTTGTGTTAGAATAGACCTGTACTTGCTGTAGAGTTCATATTGACAAGAAATAGTTGAAAAAAGAGCAGGAGGGTGGGCAGGTAGCAAGTGAGATTGAGGACACAAAGGAAAGAAACCTTTCAGAGAATTTGCAAGGAGTGAGAATATATATTCAAATATATTCAAGGTAGCAGTGGCTAAATGGCTACAGCCCAGATGAGAGGACTGCAAGTGGTTCCCTTGGAAACATCGTTTTATTTGGAGAAGTAGAAAAGTTAACTAGCTCTTAGGTCATGCAGAGCATCTTTCCGCCAGTACAAAAATATAGCTGAAAACCATGAAATAATCAGTATCACCTAAACAACCCCCCCACCTTCCCCGCCCCAAACCCCCAGAACAAGGTCTATCTTTAAATCCTGAGGTCTTGCATCATAAGATGCAGGTTTATTCTGCCCCCACTACTTGGTGCTGTATGTCACACAAAATCAGAACATAAAGGCTGTTTTGAGGTAGGGCACTTTATCTCTCATTTGGATATGTGGGGGTTCAGATTAACACAAGCTGAGAAGCTCTCTCTGTTCCTCTGATCTGTGGCTTGTACCAGATATGTTCTTTTTCTTGCCAGCAGTATATAGTTTAAATAGTCATAATAGAGAAATCTAAAATATATCTCAGATGACACATTTCTGAATTTGGCTCTTTATATAAGGAAAAAAAAGTTTATAACACTTTCTAGAGAAAATTACAAAAAGAAAAAGGCAGAAAACCCCTTGCATTTCTGGGGCAACCTATGCATTGAGCCATCTTTCAGCTGTCTCTTCAGGGCTCTATAAATGCACCTCAGTTTTGAAGAAAGTGTTACAAAGTGAACAGGATATTTATTGGAAATTAATTTTAACCTATTTACTCCAAAATTATTAATAATCAGAAAGTCTTCATAAGTAAGATATAATTTTTTTTAATAGTCACTATTATTAATTTAGTTTTATTGTTTCTGAAATAAAAAAATTATGGTTGCCAGGCTGGATATATAACCACTGAGAAAAAGAAATTTCCTGGCTTGTTGATCATATAAGATCCATCCCCTGGGTCCAGCAGAAGGGAGAGGAAAAAAAATAACTTAATGTCTCATATCGCAGAAGCATATGGAACGAGGTACCTGGGGAGCAGTACAAATTAGCCACTATGGAATTCTTTGTGGATGTGGCTGGGTAGCTGCCACAGCTACCTGAATTAGGTCAGGCACCTTCCACATCACCACTTGCTGAAATCTTATTCTTCAGCACCTGTGGTGTCATTGCATGCATTTTGATTATTTGTGCCTTGCTGTATATATGTGGACTGAAGGAGAATTGTTTTCTATTCTATGATTTTGTTGCATCTACACCGCACTTATTTATATCTATCTTCATAATAAATTTTCTCATCTTTGAATTATCATCAAATCAGACCTCACTTCTGCTGCCTTTACTCTATGTATTCATAAGCAGGTGGTTCACTGAGAACAGAAAGCACCTGTGCTTTCTTCAGAGTGCTATGGCTTTGATTTTTTTCTTGCCTGAGTTCACTGACTTGAGCAATTATTAATCTCAGGTCAGCAAAGCTCTCTCTTGATACAAAATATAACCATAATGTACTGTAAAGCAGAAGGAAAAATTTCAATTGCATTATCTTTTTCATGAGTTTCTTCCCCTCATTACCGCTTAATAATCACCATGTTTCAGAGCTGAAATTTTGTTGTTTTTTTTTATTTTTTTTAAGAGCAGTGGATGAGTATAGGTAAGAAAGTATAACAGCAGTAATATCAGTGATAGAATTGCCAGCTTCTTCCATGAAGACCAAACTTTCATTATTTTGTGGATATTTAGGCAGGCAAAGATTGATTGAAAGCTGAATATGCTTTGAGTTGAACAATATGGTTGATACAAGATGATTTCAGCACTTCTTCAGGAAAAGGTTGTAGTTTCATTCATGTTTCAAAAATGTCAAGACAATAAAGAAGGATCTCAGAAATGATGAATAAAGGAAAATATCATACCTGGAAGAAGGTCAAGTGTGGCTATGCCAGGGTTGGCTGGAGAGCTCAAGCAGATGATTTAAGCTAATGTCCTTCTTGCCATAGTCCGATGATGTGAAGTATATGGAGGCAAAAGTTACCTAAACTTTCCTGGACCATCTTCTCTACAGCTACTCATTCCCAGTCTTCATCTCAGTTTTTAATCTACTCAGCTGCTTTAATGCAACTGTCTGTGGTACCACTGTGTAGAATGAAGAAATGGTCTGATCCAAGATTGTTTTTTTTTTTGAAGGACAGTGTACAGGACAGGAGGAAAGAAAAGTAACCAAGGAGAGGAATACTTAAATGTAGTTCTCCTATAACATGGAATTACATCCTGACACAAAAGCAGCATTCTGTAAATATATGACAAGTTATAAAAAGGAATATCACTGCCTAATGAAGTTGCAGGATTACACAGATGAATAATGCCTATGGTCTAGAAAGGTCCTTCCACTATGGGCAATGAGAAAGGTCAAATGTGGTGCCATTTAAGGTTAAGATGGCTTCAGAGTAAAAAGGAGAGGATTTTAATACTGCGCCAGTGAAAAGAGAACAGATTGTCTTTTCTCAGACTGTGATTTACTATAAGCATTTGTAGATTCTTGCTGGGTGAAATCTTAAATTCCATCTAAATGAAACATCCATCTACTTGACAGTTTGTGGTGAATAGCAGCTTCTGTTTTCTGTCAGTATGAATTATGCATGTTTGGAAAAAAGCTTCCAAATTTCAATTAGTGAATCTTAATTTTCTTTGTCAGACCAGATGGACTTTGTTAACAAAAGGATTGTATCTATATCTAATGGAACCTCAAATTGTTTTAATCAATTTCAATTGAGATAAATATTTGAAGCATTAAACCTGTCTCCACTATTTTTTTAACAAAGTCAATTTTGGATATCAACAGCACACTCCTCAGTTTATTACTTTTTTTATCCAATTAGAAAGCAGAATCCCCATGCTCTAATTGGCAAGTACATAAAAGAATCTACATGTTGCTTAAGCAGCAGAAAGGCAAGGAAGTTTAATTAAGTTGTAACAGGCAATTTGTAACTAATTACATTTGGTGTTAGATGGTGCTGGTTTACTGGCATGGAAGGCGGAAAATTCTTGTACATCTTAATTCAAGTCCCAAAATAGATAAAACATTTTTACTATGGTAATGCCATAAGTTTTAGTACTGAATATTTTACAGCCTTTCTGAACTGGTTCATGTTTTTGTAACACTACAGTACTATACTTACTGGGGCCTCTGGGTTTGCACCTAATCCCATTGTGTTCAGCAGGAGTAATATATTTTTTCTCTGAGTAAGCATTTTTAATTACAAAGTTCAGTTGCATCATCTTGCTCAGTAAATTTAGTATGTTCATGTACCTCAATGCCATCTGTAGCTCTCTCTCTTGCTTGTGAAATACCATTTAGCAAATGTATATGAAGTTATGAGTAATTTAACATACATACCTAATTTCTTTAAATTTTGTTAAATCATAGAATTTGATTTTGTTTTATTTTCCAGAATTCATCTATCAGATACTTGGGAAGTTTGTGCAGATACTTCAATATCCAGAACTGAAAAGTATTCATTCTGATTTGACACATACTTTTAGCCTATAGCATGACAGTATTTGTTGGATTTGCACAGACTTTTAAAATGAGATTTTAGTGTAATTTTTTTAAATTTAGACATTAAAATTCTTCATTCATTTTTTGTCCAAAAATATATTTTTTTGTTATGAGCATATATGAAAATGAATATTTTCATGGTGATATTTGTAGGAGTATATATAAATGAACAGATAAACATTTAATGCTTTCTTCTGATAAGAGCACAAACAACATCTTAACATTGGCTCAAAAAGGTGCACCAATTCTCATATACAGTAGTGGCCTCAACAAAATGAATTTGTGAATTCAGTACAGATCCATGAGTTTCTATTACATAGATAAGCCTATGAAAGTCATGTATGCTAAATCAGAGAAATTGAACCTCAATTTATAATGATTACAGTTATATCTTCTAAAAATAGCCACTCAGGAAAAAACTTTAGATTTATCAACAGTTGCTAAAGCTGTAACTGAGTTATGTGGTGTCTATAACTACATGCATGAGATTAAAAAGATTAATTCACAGTTTATTCCCTTCAGCCCCGCTGAAAGAGTATGCAACAGCAGAAGGTGGATTTTTAGGCTCCCTATGCATTTAACTGAGAAAGTTATATTTAGAGATGAATCAAATAACTTAAGTGGGAATCTTTATTGCTGGCTAATGAAGGCATTCTGAATAGCCCCTTGAAAATTTTCACCTTTTTTCAAAGTACATGGAGCCTAATCACTGAGGTCAGGCTCCTAAAGCTAAGGGGTGTGATTTCTTCCACCTATTCCTAGTAACTACACACTGTGGGAAGTTCTATAGTGAACAGGTGACAGACAGAAAGCTTTCTCTGACTGCACAGCAGATGCTAGATCATTATTTCACATCAGGAGAATAGTAAAACCAGAACAAAATACTTTTCTATAAAATTTGTAGGTCATCTTTATAGTATGTATCTTATATATATATGCATACATAATATATGGCCACATAAAACCATCAATAACTGCATTTTCACTCTCAGTTTGTCATGGCTATATGGATCAGTTTAGCTTCCTAATGGGTTTTGTTCCCCAGACTAGTGTATTTTTGTCTCTAGAGAAAAAAAAATCCCTAATCCTTTTTGAAGACTAACAACATCTGTTACAGTTTGGATTATATGGAAAGACATTAATGGATGCCCAGCATGAATCCCAGTTAAGTATCAGTTCATGTAAACAGAAATGTGACAAAAATAAAAGTAACACCAGCAGCAACACATCTGTTTAAAGAGTTAATGCAAACTACAAGTACTTTAGAACAGTAATTTAGGCTATTTTTCAACATTTCCTGTTTGACACATAACCATATAAGATATGTCAGAAGCTTGATTCAGCTGAGGTGATGTATACCAGCCCTTTCTTCAGGGAGAACAAAGCCATGAGGCACAATCTTTCAAGGTCTGGGGACAGTGAAAGGCTCAATGTGGGCTGTTAATTGTGATACATTGCTTCTCTCCTCTGGAAACATGTTCTGAATGTCTTACACTGTTAACCACTCTTTTATTTGTTCTGCATGCATCACCTCAAAAATAAAGTGATCCAAAGTCACAGATGAAGAATACTTCTCATATTGAACAAGAATATCAAAAGGTAAGCCACTCCTGAATCTGCTCAGGCAGCCATAATAGGTAAAACCTTGTCAGAAATAAGTGCAGTCATGTGAGTAGCCAGGTGCTCATTCAGTAGCTTATTAGGTTTTCTGGCTTAGGCATAGCTTTGTGAAAATACAGCTATACTGCCTTTATGCTCCTCAAAGTTACACGTGGGAATATGGAGGCTTGTGGAGCTCAAGTTTTAGTTCTTTGCTGATTTACACCTTGCTGCATCTGTCTGTGAAACAGAACTTGTGCATCCTAAGAATAAATTGTTTAAAATATTAAGTGCAAAATGTTAAAAATATTTTAGAAGAAAATGATTTCTGCAGAAATGCTTCTAATTCCATTTATTCATCCCGTCCCGTCCCGTCCCCTGTAAATTACAATTTCTTGTTTATCCAGCTCTCTTCGAATGCAAATCTGAGGGGTTTATGATTTGGGTCTCTAAGCCTAAGTGTTTACAGTAACTCCATGGGGATAGGCACCGCCTGTCTTTGGCATTTCTAGATCTGCACCTCACCTGTGACTGAGTATTATTTACCACAACATTTTTCCTGCTATTTACAGGAAAGATAGATATAAGACCTCCTGTGTGTGTGTATTGTGCAGGTTATTTGTGCAAATGCAATAGATGTCTGGACTTCCTGTGCAAAACAAGTGTACTTACTGTACATACCCAGTAAGCTTTCTTCATCTTGTGAAGACCTCCGGGAGTTAACGGCATCAGCTACAGTATAAGTGCAACAACAAAGAGCTAGGCAAGAAGAATAATGTCAGTGGAAGCTGCAGAATTTACAAGCTTCATAGTCAGGGAGCAAAAAATCTTATCATCAAACTCAATTTGCTTGTAACTGAAGTAAAAACCTCTCCTTTCTTAGCTGCTTGTTTTACAGTTGTGTACTCACCACTGCAGCAATATTTTTACTGCAAAATCATATTTTTTTTTATGTTCCAGCACAATGCAGTATGTATATTACATTATGTACACTACAAGCTTTATAAGGTTTGAGTGAAGTCTTGGCAAATAATGCATAATTCTTCTTGGGACAGGTACCCATCTCACCAGTTCTTAGCCTCATGGAACTGATCTGTTCCTTACTGAAAGTCATTAATAAGGTTCCTACTGATGTCCATGGTGATAAAATTAAGGCATGTTGTCTTGATTGCCAAGTTGCACATAACAATTACTGATAACGTACTGGTTTAAGGGCATAGCCCTGTTGATAAAGCACTACACTGAAATTTCAGACTGAGATCTCTCTTTTCTTGTCCATGGGCATTCTGTGTGATGGAAACAGTGAATTCACTTCCCAAAGCTTGTCTTTGTCCTCTCCTTTCCTTCCTACATTTAGCTGTTGACTCAGGACACAGACTAATTTAGCTGAAGTATTTTGTATAAATCTCTCCATTAATAAATGTCTGGTCTTGATTAGAATTTCTAGATACTACCATAATGTAAATAAATAATACAAAGAAAAGTTAGGACTGAAATGATTACAGTTTATAAACCCATTTTTGTGAATAAATATTGCCAGAATCAGCATGCAGTAGCTGTGCCAAATCCATCAAAGTACTGACATTAATTAGAAACAGATTTTAGAGAGCCATGGCTTATTGCACATTTTGTATCAAATGTATATCATATCTATTTTTGTTATGAAATCATCAGATAAACACAAGATGTAAGGTTGAAAAAATACATTGAATGTATTTAAGGTAACTACTATTGAATAAAATAACAAGATCAGAGATGGAATGGCTGATCAAGTCCTGGCCTCTTATAAATATCAAAATCAGTCTAGTACAGAATTTAAGATTAGCCAGTAGCTTGGGGTATTGGTAATGTTAAGTGCTATGAATCCTGTTAAATATTGGCAGTTATTTGAATTTTTACACAGGCTAAACTGCAGAAAGCATTACACATTTACTCTATCCAAGCTTGAGCTAGGCAGAAATTTGTATTTAGTGAAGTTAATCTCATTGTAGGACAATGGGAAATAACAGGGAGAAAAAATGGTGTGATGGAGTTTGGTGTGCTTCCATGCCCTTCTGTGAGAATGTTTATGTATTCATATTGGCTCCATGGGAATGGAATAGCTGTCAAAAGATATGCAGAATTTGCCAACAAGAATAAAACCAGTTGTTTTAAAATATTAAAGAACTTTTTTAAAATTAAAAGTTTTTAAAGGTGCTTGCATTAACACAAAACATGATTATGATTTCCTTAAAACCAGGGACAACTTTGCTGGATCTGTCACACAGTGAATCTCATACACAGCAGAACTGATGGACAAGCTCACACTTTCACCCAGCCAAAAGCAGATCTTATTAATTTTTTAGCTAACAGCTGTCTGATCTGTGGGATCGGTGTGAGACCTTTTTTTTGAAAGCAGGACATAAAGTGTGAGGATAGATAAAAGACCTCCTTGTGGATTTCCTGTATTCACTGGTGCCTTCCCAAGGTATAAGCCTTCAATATCTCACATTCTTCCGCTTCTCTGACCAGATGTTGAAAGAGCTAACTTGAAAGTTTTATCCTGAGTCTATTCTTGTGTTTTAACCTATGAGATCTGCATGGAGACCCAAAATGTTGTTTTGACAAATGTCCTTTAAAGCAAGACACTTTCTTACAAAGACTGTTGCAAATTAGAGAAAACTCAAGTCACAAGAACTTTGAGAAAGACAGGATGCTGAGAAGCTCTTCTGACAGCAAGAGCAAGCTTTGTGTATTTTGTTAACCTTTCAACGTATTGGTTACAAGGTTTGCTCTAGCCACCCTGCTCAATTACAAAACAAAACAGAGCCACAGTAAAACTATCTGCCAAGTGTTGTGAAATATATAAGTGGAAGAGCCAAACCCACAAAGATCCCTTAGGCAATACAACATCCAGGACAGACAGGTACTCAGACATCTGGAAATTTAAGAAAACACGTCTTTAAATTTTATGATTTTATGACCTCATTTTTAAGCAAAATGAAAAGTAATGGATTATTTTCAGAGTAATCAATCTATTTGTTTCATAAAGGGTATATATAGCACAAATTAAATTAAAAAAAAAAAAGTTGAAACAAATTGAAATATTTTTCAACTTGACCTGAAAATCTTTTAAGTAGCTTTGCTCTTAAAAATGAATGAATGACAATTAATTCTATTTAGATGTGTTGGAAGACTTAATTCATAAATAGTAGTAGCAATTATATTGCCATACATTGAATATATTTATCTTTTATTGTAATTGAGACTACTGTCCATTTATTAGATGGGAAATAAAATAATCAATCCAAAAATCATTTTAGCCCTAATCTGTTTTATCTCTTGTTCACTGAACCATAATCTCTGAAGAGCTGTCCACATATGTGAATACAAGTGAACAAAATACTGTAAACCCTTATTCCACGCAAACAAGATCTTCCTGTAAAGAAACTCAGTTCAACTCACCATCAGACTGAATTAGTTGGATTAGATACTTTAAAAGGGGCTGGATTACATACTTACTATAGAGAAAAATATTAGTGAGAGCAGTAATGGAAACACTGCACTAAACTAACCATTCTCACTGTGTTGGGCAATGTGCAATTTTTAAAAAGTATCAGTATTTACTCAGAGCTAGTGAATGTTAGAATAAACAAGCAAAAAACCCAAAAGCAATTGTGCTTTAAGTCAGTTAGTGTATTTCTGACTACAATGGTTGCAAGTAGGACTTTGTACAGACAATCGTGGGTTGTGTTCCAGTGACCTCTTTGTGGTCAGTCCTAAAGTGGACAGTCCTCTGAGGGAGCAATCAAGAATTAGACAGTATAAGCAAATTCACATCAGAGAAGCTAGTTCAATATACTGTAGTAAACATAAATTTTCTTAGTCCATAAAAGGTTTTCAAGGCCATAGATAAAATCCCCCTGACATGAATTAAAAAATGTTTTAAGTGGGGCTGGCTGTGACCCAACATTTGCCAAGAACTACTCAACTTATGTTTGTGTGCATACGGAAGTATAAAACAATCACTTATCTTCTCAGTAAATAAAATATATGCAATATAATTTTGTTCCTCTTTTGATTAAATTTATCAATCTAAAATATCCATTACTGAGTTTTTGCTGGAATGGAGCCTATTGAAAGAAGTTGTTTACTTCAGTTGCATGGACTTTTTCTAAATACAGATGATCATATTCAGCTAGGCTTAATAGAAACACAACAATCCTTGATCTTTCTACAAATGAGTTACCTGGAATAATTTGTTCTTTATATCTCACTTGGCAATTGTCAACAAAGACAGTGATAGCATTAATTGCCTTATCATGCTTGCTTACTCCTGTTGGAAGATTTTACGTTCCATTAGAGTCCACAAACTTGGCTCAAATTTCTGGGTTTATTTATACGAGATTATGAAAACTAGTAAACTGCTTGTCAAAAAAAGTGTATGTTACTGTATTTTATCTCTTTTAACAGGCTTGCTGTTGCTTCAGGTTCACTGTGGGCCATGTTAAAGATGGTAAAGAAACATTTTAATTGCAGCTTGGACTCAAGATATTTCTTCTTTGAGGTACACTGCAAAAAATTCACTGCTTAAGTGTGAATTTAAAATTTGTGAATGACCTTAAGAGATCTTCTCTTTATGCCTAAAATACAGTGATAGACAATGCACATTATTTTCTTTGTAAATCCATCAGTTTGGGTATTGAAGCAATACCCTAGTAATTCAGCTAATGTCATAAGAAATCTTTTTCCTGTGCTGTTCTTTGTCATAATAGAAGTACTATTTGGGGGTGTTTGGTTTTAATTTGCTCTGTTATTTATAACCTGTTATGTCTTGTTAAATTGTCTGCTAATTTCACAGTGACTTCAATCACAAAACATTGCATCCTCCTATAGAAATACCATTATGGTAATGTCATAGTTATGAGCATTTCTATTGTAAATAATAAAAGGGAGGCAGAAAGGTCTGCTGTTTTCTGAAATTTTAGTCAAATATATTAGAAAAAAAAAAAAAACAAAACCCACATTAGTGACAACTTCTTGTTCTCTCTTGTAGACAGAACAAGAAATGAAGACTTCCCAAGCCTGGTTCCCTTAACTTTTGAAGTTCAATGGATGACTTTTGACGAAAATTAGACACCATATTGCAACCAAATATTTTGGCGTAAGAAAGGTTTTACATCTCCTCATATACATTCAATTCAGAAATTTCTGAATGTTCATTACTTTCCTTCCTTGCAATGTTTATAATCTTGTGAAATTTTGACTACTTCTTGGAATTATCGGTAATGGGAAAAAAATCAGTATTTACAAATGCGTATACGTTTAAAAAAATGAACCTCCTAAAACTTCACTGAAGTTTAAAAAATATTTTGAAACTTAATTATTTTGCAAGTGAATTTAAAATTGAACAAAAAAAATGAATTGTAAAGACTTCAAACAAATAATAAAAAATATCTTAAGCATTTGCTCTGACTCTACTATTCATGACATGCATCCCAGAATTAACAAAATCTTCAAGGCAGAGCAAAATAATATCTTGGAACACTGAATTAGTAGTTTCTCATTGCTCAAGTCTCTCATCGCTCAATTTTTTTTTTATTTGCCATATGTTGTCTGAAACTGTACAATTAACCTTCTGAGATGATGTGCAAACATTCTATAATGTAAATGATCATTTTTTATATTAGTATGACTACAATGAACTTGAATTATGGATGAAAACTCAACCAACATCTGCTCCAAGTGATTCATAGAACTGTATTTTATAACCCACACAGCACTCTCTACTGCAAATACCCATTAAGTTACATTTTCTGGCATGCAGATTATACTTAGTTTTAGATTACCTCATAACCTTAATACATGTTCTCAGTTTTCTTCACTATTGACATTAGGGAAAAAAAAATTCTTATACTCCAAGTCTTATTTTCATCACCTAATACTTTCTTTAACTTCCTTTGTGTATTCAATCTTATAGGACATATGGCTTAGTTACAAAAAAACCCCAACATTGCTACCTTTCTTGATGATCTTGCCAACACCGATTATTCAAAATTCAGATTTTTTTTTCCTAAGTAACATAGTGTTCTTGCATATACATATAGTGAAAGGCATAAGTAGTTCCTTCAGTACTAAAAGACATATCAGTAGGTTCAGGATAATGAGGCTGATTCAGTAAGACCTAGACCTTCAAGCTACATTTTCCATTCAATGAATACACATTCTCCTTAAAACTGCAATGACACATGCATGAATGAACAGCAATGAAGTGGTTAATTCACTAGGAAAATAAAGAACAGCTGTGGGCCACTTATGAAAAACTACGTTTGACCTGTCCATCATGAAGGCATTTGTTCTTTAGTGCTGCAGGTGGCAGAGTTACTAAGAAAATCGACTTAATTCAACACAATCTTTGGAATGATTTGTTTTCTTGATAGTTTTCTGAACAGTGCACCTCTGTGTCAAGTCATGATCATTGCTGCAATACTTAAAGAACCTGACTAGGAACCAAAAGATCATTGCAGAAAAGAGCATTGTGAAAGGGACATACTGCTCAGCATCTTTTAGCATATGCAAATACAAACTACAATGGAAGATTAGGACACAATTGAAAGGAACATTTCACCGTGGTAGAAAGTAGTACCAATAAACACACTGTTGTTACTAGTTCTAAACTATCATCTTTACTTTCTAATAGCTAAATCTACTAAAAGACTTTCTGCAGATACATACTTTATGTAACTTTAAAAATTACTTGCAGATTTAATTTACTTTATTTTATATTTCACTGAAATTTAAGTCATGCTTACGATATTTAAGCAGTTAGTCTGCAGGTCCTCAAGCAGATTTCCTATGAAAATCAGTGGTATTGTAACAGAAAATAACGAGAAAAATAGCTACAGCTACCATTTATCCATAGCTGCTGAACATATAAACTTGAGCTCACAGAATTCAGACAAGAAAAAGCAAAATATAATTTTAATTGACCGTGAGACAGGAAGAAGTAATATGTTCCCTTTAGTCCCCTCGTAGAAGCGGCTTCAAATGGCAACAGATCTTTTATGTTGTTCAGATTGGTAGATCTTTTATGTTGTTCAGATACTTTTTACTGACTATCAGTCTTCTTTCTCAGTGTTCACACCTAAAAACACCCACTCATAACAGTAGCAGGGAGAGACAGAATATACAATGCATACATTGGAACATGAAGTTGTGTAGGCTTATGAATCCCTATTGTTTTAGACCAATAAGTACTGCTATTTTATTTTTATTATTATTTTTTATTATTATTATTTTAACACTCAAGGGAAAATCCAGAAGATAGTCTGTTATTCCAATGTACAAGATGTCTGCCTCGAAGAATTTATTATATAAATAGATCTGAGAGAAATAGCCATTATGTGTATATATATATTGATGTAACTTTAAGAAATCTATTTCTTTCTGAAGTACAACACACTTGATATTATGTTTGTCCTATAAAATAGAAGTTTTACATTTTGTTTAGAGAAGTGGCTTTTCACATTTTTTCTCTAAGAAAATATTTTTCTTTTGGTGCTACTTCCAGGATTTTGCTTTAAGCACTGAATTATGTTTGTGAATTTTTTGGAACAGTAATTTAGAAAGAAAAATAATCAAAACAGTGTAAAGTGGGACTGATTGAGTGCTGTAGTTGCTGGCATACATTCAAATATAAAATGTGCTTAAAGCTTGGAAATTATTGCAATTTCATTGTAGTGATACTCACAGAATGGGTGACGATTGGGTTAAAATAGAAGAAAAACCCCATAGATGTAGGTAATAAGAAATGTGTTGCTTTCACACAGGTGATAATGAAAATTCTTTAGACCTCCACAGGTGTAATTTAGTCAATTAGAGCACAAATTGAACAATTTCCTAATTGTTAAAGCAAATAACTAATATGACTGTCCCCTGAGCCATTAGTTGAAGAAAAAGACATGTAATTATCAGCTCATCAACCATTTTACCAAGCCTAAAATTAAGAGGTTGTAATTCTCTGTGCTCTAATAGCGACCAAGTTATTTATAACTTCTTTTGTATGAGTAATGTGCAGTCATTTGTAAATGACAGTCATGGCCAAATCTAGGATTACCTTTCCTTATTCAAATGTAGACACAAACAAATTGCTAGGAATCCAAGTAAGTGCAGAGATTAAAATAGTGTGAGAAGAGCTTTTCTTTTCAATCAGATGTTAATCACAGGTACACAAAGATCTGATGAAAACCTGATCTTCTATTTATCAGGTTTAAAGAGGCAGGAGCACTACTAGATACCTTTTTGTTCTCTTAAGATGCCTGTTTAATCTTTTTTACTTTATTTAATGTTTATTTAATGTTTTCTTCAGATGTTCAAAAGGAATAAGCTGTATCTCATAAATATATGGATTTACTTGGTCTCTAGGACCACCGATATAACCACATATCCATTTCTGAAGTCTATTGGAGAGGTTTCATTGTGTTCACACCTCTGTGGCCAAATAATGATGTGTCCCTTTCCTGCATATACCTGTTCTATGTTGGTTATAACTGAGCGTTGAGATTCTCTTGTTATGCTATTGTTTATAAAACTGTCCCACAAATATATCATGTTATCTGTTATCTGTCATATTTAAAGAGTAGGTTTCTTCTTATGTTAAAAATCTATAATGCAGAGGTCTTTGCTATCCAATCACCTTTCATTTCTGGGGAAGAAATAAGCCTCTGTGAGCTGCAATGTGTCACATCAAGGTCAGATAATTCAAGCTGCAATGAAAGAGCATGTAGTATCTATTAGAAGCTTATAAACTCTCCATTCATCTGTTATATGGCCCTGATAAAAATTCAGACACACATGGATTCAACATTCTATAAGATGCAAGCATCATGCTGCAGCATTTTGGTCATACATAGAAATCTGGACAACACACTGCCAATGTTGTCAAGTTACTCTGAAGAACCTCAACAGTTTCTTCAATCCCTGTGCAAGTGCCATTTCCCTTATGCAGGTAACGCAGAGAGGTATGTTTGCACAGCAGTGCAAAAGCTCCACCATGAGTGGAGAATACTGGTTAGATAGATGTTCATGCTCTTTATTGATTTTATATGCTTTTTCAAGAATCTAATAATGGGTATGTTTTGGACACTGAGACCAAATCCTCTCTCAAATACTGTTTTGGTATAATCTCACCTACATCTTTAACACTCATAATCAAAGAATTGCTGCAAGAAAAGAGAGAAGCTAAAAGGCTGAAAGGTCTCTACTTTCCATCAATTCTAATGAAAATTGTGCATGCTGCCATATTCTGTAATATAGCTCTTCAACATACTTCAAATCACATCAGGACTAAGCCGAAGCCTGATCAGAATTACTTCTTACTTCTTCTTGGAACCTTGTACTCAACAGGTTTCTAAGCATTTTGCTATCTAACAAAGAGAGAAATTGAGGGTGGGATTTGGAGACATCAAAATTCAAGTAACTGTGTCTCAACAAGGTATCTAATCTGTTATTATCAGTGGAGCTCTAGTCAATACAGTCACTGGGCTGGTAGAGTTATTTAGATCACCCTGAAACACAGACCTACACTGGCCCACACTTGAACTTGCCTGTCTATTGTATAAAAACCATGCTGTTAATTTATTGAAAGGTGTGAAAGCTACTGACTGAATCTTAAGCACAACTGGATTTTGAAGACAAAATGATCATACTCCTTACATAAATGGGAAGAGCCATGATATTGCATATATTGGATGATGGTGGTGAGTTTTTAAATCACCTGGTTCTATATGGATATTGAAATGGCAAGCTAATGGAATGAATGAAAGCACAGGTTAACAGAATGACACACAGCTTCATTTGCACTTCAATTCTCCTAAAGATATTTTAACTACCTACTCACATTAAGTAACTAATTGCAATTCCCCATCTACCTCATTGGCAATTCATTTGAAATGCAAGTCAGTAGTGCATGCTTTACTATTCACTAGAAAACAAGGAAGCATTAATCTTGCTTTATTTGTACCTGTGAGATCGCATGCCAACATTTTCAAGTATAAAAACTCATGGCATATAAATTAAGCTTAGCAGAAATAAAAAGCCACGTTTTGATGGAAATTTGATATTTCCCATACGTGCTGGTCCCCAGGCAGTTTGTATCTTTGTCTCAGTGAAGTGCATTAAGTAACTGTATTTTGAGCAAGAGTTGTCAGACGAATGTATGCTTAAAATACAGAATGTTGAGGATGTTCATTTCAAATGGTTCTATGTGCAAAATTTTTTACTATTAGTGTCCTATGCAGCACTTTTTCTTTTTTTTAATGCTTTTTGTTGGATACAGTTTTGCAGATTTTACTTGCAAAGAGACATACAAAGAAGGAGTTTTGAATCTTAGTAATCTTAAGCTTATGCTCCTATGCAAAAGTGCTCTTCCCAGATATAGCTATTTAGGGAGCACTTGATTGTTCTACTGCTTTTCATTCCTTATTTAATTCTTCAGATTTCTTTCCTTTTTTTTTGTTCTCTAAATCTCTACAGCCTAAACATGATCATGTCTCCAGTTTTGACAGTGATACAATTAATGATTTCTAGTTTGTAAGCTTGTGAACATTCAGATTTTTTGCAAAAACTAGAAAGATCAATGGAACAATATCAGTAAAGATTTGTAATGTTGACAGCATATGTTGTGAAGAAATTGAATTTTCCTATCAAACCTTGAACAATTTCTACTGATTATTTCACTCATTTCAGCAGAACTTGTGTGTTTATCTGACAGGTTATTTGACTATTGATTGGCCTCCAGGTGAACTTTGTGCAACTGATCACAACCCTTTAAGCTTGATAGTTCAGCCCATACTTCATCAGTTTGTCAATAAAGATGTTATGGTAGACAATGTGAAAAGTGAAACCCTACTGGCTAAAGTCAAGTCAAGCAACATCCACTTCTCTTCGCTCGTCCACCAAGCTAGTCATTTTGTCACAGAAAGCTATGATGTTTTTCAGGAATGGTTTCCACTCTCTAAATCCACGCTGACTGTTCCAAATCACTTTATTGTCCTTAATAAATTTGGAAATGGTTTCCAGATCTATATGCTCCATCACATTCCCTGGGATAGAGGTGAAGCTAACCAGCTTGCAGTTCTCCAGATCCTCCTTCTTGCCCTTGTTGAAAAGTGACATTGTTTTCTTACAGTGCTCAGAAATCTGAGAACACCATGATCTTTTGAAGATAATTGCTATAATGGCATAGTCCAACTCCTCATGGACTTGTTTCTGTCCAGTCTAGTTTTGTTCATTTCCCTGTCCAGGCCTCCAGTTTCTTCTTTGCTCATTTTAACACAGCTGGTTCAGCAAATCAGATTATTATGGACCCCATAACTTTTCCCTCATTGCTAAAAACTCTATTTGATCTTAAAAGTTTTCCTTTCAGGCAATGTGCTGCACTCCATGCTGCTTGTTATGAGCTCCAAAAGGCATTGTTTAGGAATTAGAACTGGTTTACATCAGAACTAGCTGTATTTAAGCAAGTATCAGAAGAGCTAAGAACCTGATCTCCACATCAGCACTGTTTAATGCAGTCAAGTTATTTAATATCAATATATTTTTTTACTCTATTTACTTCACATACTTAAATAAGTTATTATTGTTATTATTAATTGTGACAGGACAGTTAGAAATTCTGGGCTCCCAGATGCTAAGAAGAGCACCAGCAATATAAATCATCATTATTATACCAAGAATTCACAGTTGAGCAGATACATCAGCACAAGAGCATTCAGACAAGTAGCAACCAAGGGACCACCAAACATGTAAAAACAATATTCCAAGAAGCTTGCAACCACGACAAAATCAATTATTCAAGTGTTCAGACTGCACAGCTAATACAGAGCTCTGTTTTTTCTTTGGGTCTAAATGAACACATTTCCTGAAATTTCTGGGAAAGGGATATTGGTTAATATGGAAAATATTAATATGGAAAGCCAGCTTTTCCTTCCTACTGAGCCAAATCATATATTTGATTTCATAGGAGACTTCCTACCTGTTTTTTGACACATTCCCTTAAAGTTTTCTAGTGGCTGGTAGTGATCATCCTTTGAATTAAACATTTTTTACCAGTCTCTTTTACTGCTGATGAGAAATGTCCTCTATTAGAGGAACACCTTTGCTCCTCACTGTTCCACCATGTTTGTATAATCATTACCTGTGATTTGAGAAATTATGACTTCTTAGGCTATGGCTTGTAATTTTGGATGCCTAATCTTGTCACTGCTAAAACGAATCAAAGCTCTATTGAGTGAATCACCAGGATTATTTTTGATTTGAACAAATCTTGACAGTTACTGCTTTGCACACTTAATCATCTGATTCATTGGCTCTACTTTGGTTGCACATGCTCAATCAGAAACAAAGAAAGAAACAAACCAGTAAAGCTCACCATTTAATATGTGGAGTATTCCTTCACAGGTATGGTAGGCCTTAATGGGTATTTTTCTAGAGCTGTGGTAGGCCTTGCACTCAGTGTCTTTTACAAATAACTCTGAATTAGAAAAAAAAAAATGATGGAAAATAGAGCACCTAATAACAGAATATACTTTTACATGTATATCCCCTTAACAAAACCTGATCACACTGGCAACTGGAGCATGCTCTAGGCATGATCAGTTTGATTTTGATAGCCTCAGGATTCACAGGGTAGGCTCATCAATTGTGAGGCCTCAGCACAGGATGATAAACTCAGTTATTATATAATCCTGGCATCCAGTGAAAAGCTTTCAACTTTCTTGGGCTTCCTATCAATGAAATTTATATGTAGGTAGTTATAACTAAATTATTTTCTCTTCTCTGGCCTAATTAAAAACTTTCTTGAAGAATATTTTGTAGGAAAACAGGCAGCATATTTTCTGACAGCATTCAGAAGACATTTTTGTAATATTATTATAGTAAATAAATAAAATGTCTAGTATGCAGGAATACAGATTTTTAATCCTATTGATTAACATACTACCCTGTGAAGCAGCTTTATTGATTAATGGGAAAGCACACTGTTTTAATCAAATTAGAAAGCAAAGAACACAGAAAATTAAAATGCATAAAAAAGGTCCTGGATATATTTTATAGTCATTCATCTTTTTCCATGCGTAATCAAAACATAACAAGCTAATGTGCCAAGAAAATGTAAAATTTTTTAACAGCAGTTAAAGGACAGCTATGTAAATCCAATCTGCCCAGACTTCTTACAGTTGAGAATTGCAAATCTCTGAGTGGTTGATCACACTCATTCACATGAATATAACAATGACTGTATTAGTCAAATTAAAGATCACTTCCACCCATGATTCCAGTCTCTGATACTGGTCAGTAGAAGGGAGAGTTAAAGCAGGAATAAATGCAGTTAAGAGGTGCCCACGGGTGTGTGAGGCTGATATTGGTGCCTGGCACACAGGGACTGAGTTTTCCCTGAGCTGACAGGAAACTCCATCTGTAGATGTTAGTGATGTGGTACCAATAGACAAGAAGTACCTTGTAGAAAAAGCTGGACAAAAAAAAAAGGAATGTATGAAGGTATTCTGGCAATTATGGGAATAATGTTTCTTTGGTTTTGGCTCCCTGATTCTATCATATCTCCATAACTGACCAGCATTTATCAGTTTCTCAGACATCTTTAAGGAGTTCCGAGTGCTGTTGGTGACATGTTCATTGATGGCTGTGCCCTACTTGAGAGTAGGGGACCCCTCTGATCTCTTGCTTTTGCACCTTTTTCTGTTTGCTTTTTTTTTTTAAATTTATTCATTATTCTCATTAATGACTTGATTTTATCTACAGTTGTTGGTTTGTTTGGTTTTTTTTTTCACCCTTTGATGCTTTCTCTCTTTTGAAGGTGGATGACATCTGGTCATTACTAGAAATAGAAGATGAGACTTTGGTATATGACCAATATGAATGTATTTCTTCTTTCTGACTACAGCATGTTCAAATAGTGCCAGTGCAACCACACAGATCACAAAGCCTAGACTTGTTTTCGACTCAGTTGTGCATTTTCACTCCAGCAACATATCCAAATCATCAAAATAAAGAAACATTTGAAGAGTTTGGTTCTTCTTCCTAACAACAATAATGATAATGATGATGATAACAACAACAACAAACTTACTTATTCCTGGATGGAAATGCATTAGTTTGTTTCCTTTCATGAAACTCTTTCCTCCCAAGAAGAATTGTCCCAAATATTCAAACAGAGCGACTGAAATACCAGAGCCTGTAATGTGATGGTTCTGCTTTTCAAAGTCTTTGGTTTCTTTACAGTGCCAGGGTTTGAGAAGGATTATTCTTCTCCTAGCCAAAATGAAAAAGTCATCCTATAAGGACACTGGATATAACTCTAAGGCCCAAACAATAGTTTTGAGATTGTTGTCAACACATCAAGATATCAAGTCGGATACATATTTAAACCCCCAGAAGTACTGCTTATGAGTCGGAAGGAAAATCAGAGTACTTTAGAAAAACAAAAGAAAATTCAAAAATTTTATACAGAAAAATGTATTTTCAAAAGACATTAAACTAAAAACAGTTGACTCTAGAAATCTCTAATTCTGGTTCAGTGCTTTGAAAATAAGCATTATTATGAGTTTTAATTAATTTTAAAGTTAGTAACAACATTATACAGATGTAACCTGTGAAACAGGCTGTGAACAATAAAATAACATGGGGATACTTTAATTCTTGAAAATAATTACTATGGACTACTTTTCTGTTTTAATTAATCACCAAAAGCACAGATGGATTTTAGACTTGAAACTATAAAGTGGAAAGCTTAGTTCTGCTCCTATAATCCTGAGTTCCTGAAAGCTGAATGGAAGTTTAACATCATATGCCCATGTCCAGATTGTCCACACAGCAACTACATGTAAATGTAGCTTCGTGGAGCAAAGAGCTAGAGGTGGTTATGAGATACCTTGCAAACTGTGAGAGACTTCATTCTACACCATAAAAAGCTGCAGCTAAAGACTAGAAAACTTTGGCAGTTTGGCTTCACTGATCTCTTTTGTTCTGTCTAATAAAAAAATGTCACATATGTATGGTTTTATAATTAGCTCAATAGATTATCAAGAAAAAACATGATATTGAGAGAAGAAAGATAAAGGGAACTAAAGCACATTTCATATCATTGACTCTTCTCTGTTGCCCAAACTTGTCTTGCTTTACTGAGATTCTCAGATTTGCTGAAACTGGAATTAACTTTATGCTGATCCAACTTTCCTTCTTAGTACAAAAGTGATAGTCATAATCTACAATTAGAGTGGGATTAAGCCATGAAACCAGGTCTTAGTCAGCTTTAGGACTGTGTCAGTCATTTATGGCTTGCAGCAGAGGTGCTGCTGATCTCATCTACCTCTTCTTGTGTATTTTTTTCCCTACATCTTCATGTCAACACAAGCCACACAAAATGTTCCAGTGAGTCTGAAGTGACTATCTTCAGGGACACCCAGAATTTATAACAGATAGCCATAGGTATAGGTACTGCTATCGTTAATTCACAGCATGTAATGTGAAGGAAAGGGCTGGAAAAGCCATGTGATCCAGACTTTTGAGGGGGACTGTGGAGACACGCAATTCTGATCTTCATGGATCTGCTACTGTAAAATCATTCTGTCTTGTTTACATTTTGAGTTAAATGTTCTGGATATTCTTCACGCAATGCACGCATCCTCCACATCTATAATACTTGTAGTGATACTACCCACTTCAATAAACGCTATAAATGGAAGCTGCTTCCTGAAAAGAAACTCCACCAGGGGACTGTATGCCCTATATTTTGAACAAAAAGAAGTGAAACAAATGCTTTTTACCCCGAAAATGTTGCTTCTTACAGTAATTTCCCAGCACATGATCATAAATATAATTAATTTTCCAAGGGATCACAAGCTAAAGCAAAGAACTGATTAAACTATATTGTTTGTTACATAAAAATCCTATTGAGAGAAAATCAGATGCTGAAGAAAAAGGATAATTTTGGGTCACACTGTTTGTTTTCAGTTTCTTTCTTTTACTAATTTAAAATGAGATTTGAGTTGCTTATTCAGCCCTCTTACTTATTAAGCTAGCATTTTGATTTTCAATAAGACCAAACAGATCATCTCAAAAAAACTTTCTTAAAGTGTGAAACAAGCATAGAACACCCAGGGCAAGGCGTCTTTAGACTCTTTAAAGGTGGCTGCAGGCTAGAGCTAAAGCCCTGGAATCTGACAACTGAAAGCTCCAGTTTGACTAGGAAATGTTTAGGGGATAGACATGTACTCCACAATACAAACTTAAGGCTGAAAAAAAAAAAAAAAGAATTTATTGTATATTGTTCTTAATATTTCCTGTAACATGATTGCTCCAAAGACTCAAATGTTACATAAAAGCATTAGAGAAAAGTTTTTTTAGGCTGAAAAGACATACTGGTTTTTGCACTTCATGGTGGGTGTTTGAAAGAATGTCACATTTCAGAAGTGAGTCTCACTCTGCTAGAAAAACACTGCAGGCACAGTTATACCAGTGAGCTGGACCATCCCTGTCTTTTCAATGTTTTCTTTAAATGGTGCTACCTTTTCAATTTCCATTTAGATTCTTCTTTCCATGAGTGCCACAGAAAAAATATGGACTCAGTCAGAGATCAATGTGATCAGACAAAAGCCATTTATTGCAAAGCCTTAACTCCTTATATACTATTGCTTACATGCACTTACAGTGATTTGGCATATTATGATTGGATACGTGTCTTGAAGACCCTTAGTGACTAATACATAATTGGTTAAGCACAGGTGCGAGAACTTGACCTCGAAAGCTTGCCAGCAGTCCACAGTTCTCATAACTCGGTGAATTCCAGCTTCTTCTTATCTTGCTTGCTTAAGCTTCCTCTCGCCTCTCATGGCCTTGCTATATCTTTCAGGATTATTCAGAGTTCATATACCAATTATCCATTCTCCCGTGAGAACACTGTCTCCACATCTCCCTCTTTTAGTTTTATATATCTTTTGGATGACCCTACTTAAGCAGGGGATTTGGGCTAGATCTTATCTCCAACATATGCCAACTACAGGCTGCTGGGCATGAGCTAAATAAAATTACAAAGGTAATTTTCTTGAAAATGAAATAATTTCCTAACCTACAAAAATTAATAGTTTCATTTGTGGTCAAAATGCCTTAATGGTCATGCTTATGAGACAGGATTTAGAAAGAGTGATCTGGGAAACATCTCACTAGGGAAGTCATAGGGAGAAAGGGAAATAGGATTGAACATCTGGCTAGCATGTGATGCCTGATGGAATGGTCATTGAATCAGTCTTTCTGCTAGAAATACTCAGGAAAAGGCTGACAGTCATACGTTTGGAAGCAAAACTGGTAAAACAATTGTGGTAACTCTTCCTGGCCCGTATCTTGCTTTCCCATTTCCCTCTGTGAAAGTTTCCCAAGAATCTTCATATACAGACTATCTTCCTGTTGCCTGCCTTTCATGGGGCTCAGAGCTGGCATAGTTCTGCTCTAGTCCAATAGGCAAGGATTTGTCTCATTCTTGCAAGCTCTCCCAGTGGAAGATAGCTTTCACTTTGGATTCAGACTAATTTACAAGGCCATTATGACACTAGCCGGAGTTTATTTTAGTTCACTTGCTGAATTTGATTGAACTGCTGCAGTAAATTTTGTGAATAAGATTGGCAAGGTTGTATTTTCTGACCTGTTTTTTTTTAAAGTCAGTTTGAAACCTTCTATCTTTATAAGTCCAAACATCTGTGTCTGTAATGCAAGGAACTAATCTATTCAACAAATGTGATATTTGAAGATCAGAAGCTACATGATGTTTGGATCACAAATGAGCGTGGATATGTAATATTGAAAGCAGCTAAATACAATTTTTGCCTCAAAAGTAAGTTTTTGTGACATTAAGTACACAAAAGAAGCAATCCAAATGAGTAATAAGAAATTTTTTATTTGGATATCTGATGGAATATTGTACTGAAGAATGTATATCAACTTTCATAAATAAAATGAATCAGAACCAGTCAAGATTTTTTTACTACACAGCTTTCATTGCTGTTTCATTTTTTTATGTGCAAAAAATGCTTTTATTATAACTGTCTTTGCAAAAATGGGTCAGCTATGGCTAATTTGTAGACTGATAAAATTTGAAGAGATATTTAAAGGTTTTGAAGATTTTTTAATGATATTTTGCTGAAAGAAATAGTGTGTTACATTTCCAGATAAGATCCTTATAATGTAGTATTATGATTATGCATGGACAAAATAAAAATAAAACATTAAAATCCTTAGAGAAAAATATTCTAAGCAATTTGAACTGAAATATATTCTTAAGAATGTATTCAGCCATTAAGTGAAATAGTTACCCATATCATTGACTAAGATAAAAGGGAGGGAACAACAAATTAAAACCACAGTAAACAAGTAAAATACAGATTCCCACAGGACTGATGACAGCTAGAACAAGCATGTGTCACAGGACCCATATGGGGTTTCTCTGTTTCTGTCTTCTCTTAGCACCAGAAGAGCTACTGAAGAGCAGCTGGCTCAGTTCTGTCTGTAGCACAGCAGGGTTGCCGATAAATTCTGGAGGAGAGCCATTGCTGCAATTCTACTTTCCTGAGCAACATTTGTGTATACAAGAAGGGGAGTACGACCCTTTAATGTTCTTCATTCTGGATCTTTGTCCTGCTTCTTGTCCTACCCTTTTTTCCATGCAGCTTGATATCGACTCTATTATATTGACAGCAGATAAAGAGGGCTACTTCTTTTTCTCTGTCACCTGCTCAGAGCACAGCAGCTTTCACAGCTGGATTTGGTTTCCACATGGTAACTTTTCTCCACTTTGGGGGAAGTCAGAAATACAGTAGGCTGGAAATGTTTTTCGCATGACATGTTTTCACAAGTAAATATTGATTTGTCAAAGCTGAAGGCTTTCGTACTGATGAATATTTATTCAGTGAAAGTTTTGTTAGGAAATTTTCAGAAGAGCAAATGCGGTTATCTAGAGCTTGATGTTCAGTTGAACTGGTTTAAAGTGAAAGTTGGTTCGTATCTTCACCTAATGCAAAATAAGCTGATTTACTAATGAAAGTCCTCTAACAACTTCCAGAGAAGACCTACTTCAGTGAGGCTTATTTGTTGGGGTTTGGTTTTGGTTTTGGTTGCGTTTTTTCTTCTTAATTTCAGTGAAGAATTGAATTAAATTAAAGCAACTTGAAACCTCTTATTTTCTTAGGTTGGAATTGTGGTGCGACTATAGTACTGGTTCTTTCCAAACTGAAGAGACCTCACTTTTGAGACCTCACTTGAAGTATTGTGTGCAGTTCTGTTGTCCTCAACGTAAAAAGGACATGGATCTGTAGAAGCAAGTCCAGAGGAGGGCCACGAGGATGATCAGAGGACTGGAGCACCTCCCATATGAAGACAGTCTGAGAAAGTTGGGGCTGTTCAGCCTGGAGAAGAGAAGGCTGCGTGGAGACCTCATAGCAGCCTTCCAGTATCTGAAGGGGGCCTATAGGGATGCTGGGGATGGACTCTTCATTAGGGACTGTAGTTACAGGAGAAGGGGTAAAGGTTCAAACTTAAACAGGGGAAGTTTAGATTGGATATAAGGAAGAAGTTCTTTACTGTAAGGGTGGTGAGGACTGGAATGGGTTGCCCAAGGTCATTGTGAGTGCTTCATCCCTGGTGGTGCCCAAGGCCAGGTTGTACAAAGCCTTGGGTGGCATGGTTTAGTCGGAGGTCTCCCTGCCCATGGTGAGGGGGAACTAGATGATCCTAAGGTTCTTTCCAACCCTAACTCTTCTATGGTTCTATTTTATGATTCTATGGAAATAAAGGTGTATAATCTTAAAAACAGAACACCAAAACATTGTTAATAAATATTTGGTAGTGTTCTAATATATTTTTCTTGTATTTTACTACTTTACCAGGTGAATTACTTCCTCTTCAATCCTTCTTATTGCAGAGAAGATGTTAAGGATGTTAAGATTAACTGCTGTGATATTGTGAAAAAGAAAGGCTACTTTGTTCTTGCAAAATCTTATATTATTTTTACAAGGTAAATTCTAGGAGAATGACATTTGGTGTCAACTCTATATAAAGAATGGCTGCCCTGCAATTGCTAATCTATTTCCTTCATTACTGCTGATGTCCTGAAATCCACAAAACACCAGAACTGACAGAAAAAACAACCCATTTCCTCCAAACTTGCCTGCTGAATAATTACTTCCTATGTTTATCTGATATCTGCTTCCTGTGGGCAATTTCCATATGTTTTTCCTGTGCATGGGATTGTTTAAGCACTCCACAAAAAAATAAATTTTGCCAACTCCTCAAGCTAAGAAAAAGTCAAGTATATTAACAGGAGACAGAAAGAGCTTTAAATACCTTTGAAAATATTTTCTGTAAAGATTTTTAAGACTATTTTTATTGTGACCATAAAAATTTACATTGCAACTAGTTTTACAGGTGTATCAACTTTACCTATTTATTACTGCTGTTACAAAGAAAACAATTTTTAGTCTTCCCTGTGTCCCCAAAACCTTAATTTCACCCCATTAATTCTGAAAGAAACTATTATGATTTTTAGATTGCAAGAGAGACCCTTTATCTTTATAGGCATTTAAAGAACTTGATATGTTCTTCTCTTCAGTTGTGTGGGATGGTAGGGAAGATGCACTCTTCTGAAAATCCTCTTGCTAGGATGCCTTAGGCATTATCACAAAGCCAGTGTGATCTATGTCCCCCAGCATTTGGGGACATAGATCTTCCATTTTTCCTTGTCTTCTGAGGCACTCTGAGTTACATGGAGGACTCACAATTCAGATTTGGTGTTTTCACTCACATTCATAGCACTAGTCATTTTGGCTAAATGACTGCCTGCACCCTCCCTTTAACAAACACGCTGTTAGTGCCTGTTTCAAATAGTAAGTTTTATTAAATGTTGATGCTTTCTCTGTCATATCCCAGAGCTATCGCTGTCTCTGGCGGCTGTCTAATACAAAACTTGTCTTTTTTTCAAGAAAACTGAAAGACTTGTTGATTCCATGAGGTATTCTTTGTTTGTTAGCTAGCTGTTGTGTGTGAAAAGGCTTTTCAGTAACGTTTACCAGAATTGGCTTTGGAATGGAGCTAAGGCTTTTTCCATATATGAGGAATATATGAAACTCATTGGTGATATCAGAATCACTGTAGGTTACAAATTTTCTTTGGGATTCTCCCAGAAATTCTCTGACAAATAATTACATTTCCAGCTTGGGTGAATCTTAATGAATGGTTAGATGATTCATTTTTCCACTTATCAGATGGTAAACTGAACTATTTCCCCACTCCTAGGTTTTAGTGTCTTCTTAGGTGGTAAATTTCTGATGTTAGTTTATGGAAATAAATGACAGACAGAGTGACTAATTCAGCTATTTATGTTAATCCTTCAACAGAATTAGTTTTCAAGTAAAAAAGAGCATGAATCCTCTCTTAATGGAAGAAAATTTCAATATTGTAGTACCTTTGCAAAACCAAAGTTTTCCTTCTTGACAGAATGAATCACTCTCCATTGTCAGAAAGACATCCATTATTTGGAGCTGGAGCACAGATCAGTCTAAATATATTTGTCTACCTATATATTTGGCTTAAGTTGCTATTTGTAAATAGCCTTTTGCTGTATATTAGTGGAACATTCTAAGTCTTACTAGCATACCTATGTTGGTTAAGTACTTGGTGACTCATGCTTTATGTAAAAGAAAAAACATAGTGCTTCCAGCAATGTGTTTTGTCCTGTAACAATTTCACTGTATTCTTAGAATCATAGAATAGTTGGGGTTGGAAAGGACCTTAAGATCATCTAGTTCCAACCCCCTTGCCATGGGCAGGGAAACCTCCGACTAAACCATGCCACCCAAGGCTTTGTCCAACCTGGCCTTGAACACCCACAATCTCCCTGGGCAACCCATTCCAGTGCCTCACCACCCTTACAGTCAAGAACTTCTTCCTTATATCCAATCTAAACTTCCCCTGTTTAAGTTTGAACCCGTTACTCCATGTCCTGTCACTACAGTCCCTAATGAAGAGTCCCTCGCCAGCATCCTCATAGGACCCCTTCAGATACTGGAAGGCTGCTATGATGTCTCCATGCAGCCTTCTCTTCTCCAGGCTGAACAGCCCTAACTTTCTCTGCCTATCTTCATATGGGAGGTGCTCCAGTCCCCTGATCATCCTCGTGGCCCTTCTCTGGACTTGTTCCAACAGTTCCATGTCTTTTTTATGCTGAGGACACCAGAACTGCACACAATACTCCAAGTGAGGTCTCACGAGAGCAGAGTAGAGGGGCAGGATCACCTCCTTCGACCTGCTGGTCACGCTCCTTTTGATACAGCCCAGGATACAGTTGGCTTTCTGGGCTGCGAGCGCACACTGCTGGCTCATGCTCATTTTCTCACAGTATTCTTTAATTGTGCTAAATGCTTTCAATGAGTGAAGCTTGTACCAGTAACAGGAAAGATTTTAATTGTGAAAGAACTTGTATTGTAGAATAAATGGAGAAAACAAAATCAGTTGTTAGAGATGGCTGCTTTTTCAAGAGGCAGACTTCATTTAGAGAATAATGGAGAAGGCTGGAATTTTCTGTACTATGAAGAAAAGGGCATTTAGCTAAGACTGAATGACAAGACCAGTTACCCAATATTTGCAGCAGTGGGTGGAGTTTCAGCAGAGGCACTGTTTTGATTAGATTCTCCCACCATCTATGCAGTATAAACTGGAATCTTAAGTATGCAAACTTCTTAAATTACATTTCTCATCAAGGCTGGGGGCAGGGAGAAACTCCTTCACATTAGGTTTTAATTTAAGAAGCAAAATCCTAGTGTAACAGATTTAAAATAGAACTCAGTTATTGTGCAATTCTTATCTTTATGTTGGTATTAAGAGGGTGCAGTGAGATACCATTGTCTTGAAAGAAAATTGAAACTCTTGCTTAATTTTAGCATTGTATAAAGAAACAAATGGATCTAAATATTTTAAGCATCTAGACTTGAGCAATGAATGAATCTCATTAATATCTGGAGTTTTTTTAGCTATTCTTCTTGCTGACATTTCTACCTATTGTTTCATTTTGGAAAACCTTTATCTTTAAATACAAATCCCCAGAACACATGCAAGAATGGCTGGATTGATAGAAATCTCGAGGTATTTGTATCTGTCATTAGGGTTGAAGCCTAAATAACCAAATTGTGCAGTGGAACAGAAGATTAATTTCTGAGTTCAAAATTCTACTTTGGTAAAATACCTGTGTGAAAAAAGAAGAAATAAATTAAACAGGATTAAAAAAAAGTAGGTCAACTGAATCTGCGATTTCAATTATTAATATCCATCATTCATGGTTGTATAGTTATTTCATGGTGTCATTACCTTGTAAAACAGTGGCGCTTATGTTGTTTTGATTGCGTATTTTTCTATCTTAACATATTTGGAAGTCTTTCAAATTCCACTTCAGAACTGATTTACACAAGCTTATAGCGCTTATTTCAGTTGTTACATCCTGTACTTGAGCACTCTCATTCACTCGAGTATGGCCTTAAATGTGTCTTTCTTGGATTAGTAGGTTTTTTTCCTTCCTCTATTTTTTAGTTTCTTTTTTTTTTCTCTACTTAAAGAACAAAACAGATGGCCTGTAAGTATAAATATGCTTATACTTTACCTTTGCCAGTTGTGTTCACCTAGTATGATTTATATATTGACTTGACTGATTAATTTACCTCAGGTATCTTCACAATAACCTTCTCAGATCTGGTAGGTATATTGGGATGGAAATACTGAGGTACAAAACAGCAGAATGATCATGACCTTGCTAAGAAAAGTCACTTGTGGGCCCTATGAAAGGTGAACTGATTATAAGCCATACCATATCATTTAGAAAAGTCAACTTTTAAAAACATGAATCAAAGGCTGTATTTCTTGTGGGAGCTACCCTGACAGTAGATGTTACTTTCTGAATACACTCAAAATTTCTTTTTTTTTCCATGTTATTTTTGCATAGTATTATAGAAAACAGTTTCAACTGTCTAATTAAAATAATTATGTCTTTGGCTGTGTGTTTCAGAGTTTGAGGATTCCGGGTTGAGAGAAACGCAATTCAGTAAGGAATCATAACTAGGAATAATATAGTCGGAACAAAACATACAGTAAAGGATACTTGTGATGTTTGGTTATATTGCTAACCCCAAAGACCATTTAATGACAATTAGGAAACCAGCTCCAAGAAACATCATCCCAGTGCGAGGTGGCAGGCTCAACCTTAGCAGGTATCCCCGTGGAGGCAACATTGACCTGGTTGGTATGAGGTTCTGCCTTCCTGCATCGCATGAGGCTCAGGCTTTTATACTAACAAAAATGCACCCTCATTCCAATGCAGGGGGCAAGCCTGCATTAGAAGAAGTGGCCAGCAATACCCAGAAAGGTCTCCAAGGGTCAAGACTTTTCCGGGGAGTTCTAAAGTGGAACTTTCTGGGGAGGAACCAAAGCTGGACTTTCTGGGGAGCAGCCAAAGCAGGACTCTCTGGGGAGATGTTTGATAAAGGAAAACAATCTTTTTTTTTGGGTAGGTTTCTCCAAAATATGCTATGAGATAGGTAAAGGAAAAACTAATTTCTGTTTTCTGAATGGCCTTAAAATACTATGGTACTGAGTCTGGTCAAATGCAAAATACTTAGAGGAATAAGCAAAAGTAGAAATGTGTTATAAAAATTATGCTGGAACCAAGAGAATGCATCTTCAGTTAAGCAGACGCTGTGAGAGCAATGTTATACTTATGGAAAGTTTAAGCACCTTTTGGAATAAAAACAATGTTACTTTTCAAGAACTTCCTTCACATGCAAATAGACAGAAAAATGTTTTAATTTATGAGGATTTGTCTCTTCAAGGAGCAGTAAACAAAAAGGATGAACAAGTGTTTTTGTCCAGACTTCGCATGATGCTGCATAGCCTGCACTTATACAAAGTCCTTGTTCCTTCAAGAGATTTTACCTTTGTCCATGCTGTCTACTGGGAGCATCCCCTAGCTTGTGCCAACACCTGAGCTATGCTAAGACACTGCCTGGAAAGGTCAATCATTGTGCCAGGGAGTGTGCTGTCAGTTAAGCAGCGTAATCATGAAGCTGTTTCTGTACAACTGAGCTTGTTTCTGTACCATATATATACTAGGAGTAAAGGTCAGGCAGAAAGACTGAGATCTCTGCAAAACCATTAAATAAAGAGTGTAACACACACCATACCTACCTTGAGCAGATGCTGCAACTGTTCAAACCTAAGGTAGATGATTGGACCAACTGGGAGGTTGGCTCTGCAATGGGGATGCATGCTCAGAGACATGTATTACTCATCGTGAGGATTAATGGCTCAAGTTCGCTGTATTTGCCATACGATATTCTGAAAATAAACAAAAAGTTCTTGTGCTAGATTAAGCTGAATATTATTTCTGTTTCTAGAAAAACTCTCCATTTCCGGCGTGTTATCCTGACTCAAAGTAAAAATTCTGGGTGTATGTCCTGGGTTCAGCAGTAGCAGTCATTTTTCTCCTTCTTAGCAGCTGGTGCAGTGCTGTGGTTTTGACTTTCAGCCTGGGAACAATGCTGATAACACCGATGTTTTTAGTTGTTGCTGAGTAATGCTTACTCCAACCAAGGACTTTTCAGTCTCATGCTCTGCCAGGGAGGAGAGGCACAAGAAGCTGGGAGGAAGCAGAGACAGGACACCTGACCCAAACTAGCCAAAGGGGTATTCCATCACATAGCATGTCATGCCCAGGATGTAGAACTGGGGGGAGTTAACTGGAAGGGCTAGATCACTGCTTGGGTCAGGCTGGGTATTGGTCAGCAGGTGGTGAGCGGTTGTATTCTCTTCCCTTGTTATTTCCCTTATCATTATTATTACTGGTGGTAGCAGTAGGAGTTTGTGTTATACCTTAGTTGCTGGACTGTTCTTATCTCAACCTGTGGGAGTTACATTCTTTTGATTCTCTTCCTCATCCCCCTGGGAGCAGGGGGAGGTAGAGAGGGGAGTGAGGCAGCTGCTGAGTGGTTCTGTATTGCTGGCTGGGCTTAAACCACAAGAGTGTGGCTTTCAGTTTTCACACACTTCTGTGTGAGTTGGTGTGGATGGATTCTATAAGTACTTATGTGTATGGATGGACAAATAGTCACCAGAAAACTGCAGGTGAGGAAAGCAATAGTGTGAGAGAGAGCATGTGAAACTCTTCCAAGAACTGAAAAGCTCTGGAGACAACTGGTCTTGTTAAATCTGGAAGAACTGATAAACTCAGGATAGCAAGAGTTGCTGAATCTAAGGCCACCAGCACACATCAACTCCATCCACAATGTATTACTCAGAAAGCACCCCCCAGGAAGATGGTGGCAACTTTTTGCAAAAAATATAGGAATATATATACACACCTAAAGCAACAAAGGTATATAAAGGAATTTCTGAATATCATCTAGAAACCACTTTGTAGTACTAATTATGTGTTGTTAAAATTAAGATGGATTTTATTAATAATAAAAATAAGGTCCTTTCCAACCCTAACTATTCTATGATTCTATAATTCTTTGGAAAAAAAAAGCTAGAACACCTTGATTAGTGTTTTCCCTGCTTTGACTATTTGTCAGGAAAAAGAAAATTTACAAAATTAATCCAAAGTCTATTTCTTATGGGGTTAACAGTGTGACAAATTTGGCCTAAGAATGAATATGTTCCCTATCATGAATTTTATTAAGCTGCCTTCATTGTCTGTGGCAAGAAGATGTGAGGAAGAGGTTATGAGAAACAAGCCATGTATTTAAATTCTCTTGTCTCTTTTTTTTTTTTAATCACAGAAGCTGAAAGATGTGAAATACAATTAATTTTTATTATTATTACACTGGTTAAAAGACAAAGGTTAAGTAACATCCTTTAGAATGACACACACTATGTAGTGTTTTCTACTCATCTAAAATGTCATTTGTTATGTGGGTATATTTCAATGTACTTTGTCTCAAGGCCTGTGTTTGTTTTTTGATAAAGTACTGTAGGCAGTAGATATAATATTATGTGGATTGCAAAACAGTTCTGAGCCAATGTTTTAAACTGTGGCAGCACAATAACCATGAGTTGAGCACCAAAGAATGTGGCAGGTAACCACAAGCTATAATTCTGGCAATTACGGCAATGATATTTTGAGAGACTGAATGGCTGCAGTGGTATTTTTATATTCCCTGTTAAGGTCTGCCTTCAAAGTTAACTGCTCAGTTTTGCTTAGCTGGGCTGGCGTGAATGTTTAACTTATACTGGAAAGGTTATTCCAACCCATCAAGATCTTGAACTTGTATGTCTTCTGTCTGCTTTGTATTCATAAGCTAGTACGTCAGCGCATGGAAAAGATATGCAAAAGCAAAAACATTATGCACAGGATCTAGGATGTAACAGTGTGTTTTTTTCTGTTAATATTTGTATATTTCTTCTTAAGATTTTAATGGTTTTCATTTATTAATATGGACAGAGAAGGTAGATATTCTGGATTTTACAAAAGAGGAAAAAGAGCTAGCATTTTTCTCATAGGTGCACATATAGTTTATTACTTAGGTAGGAAAAGAAAACTACTTTATTACTTGAATGACATACTTAGACAAATAAGACAAACTGGTACTTGTGGAAGAGGTGTTGCTGCCACAAATTTAAGGTGGTAAAACACAGTTTAACATATTCATAGTAGTTTGGTTTTAAATATAAAAATTGTCTCATCTAATTTTGGTTTCCAATGATCAGATAGGACATAAATGAATAAACAGTACTACCATGTAGAAGCCTCATTTAAAGTCAAGTCAGTATTCTCATCTTTGAATACTTGCATATTAGCATATGGTATCAACCAGTTCACTCATGGCATACGTACTTCTACTTTTGTACCAGATGTAAGGCTCTCCATTTCTTTGTCTCCACTTACATTCAGTGAAAAGCCTCATGAAAAATTACTGCTGTTTTCCACTGTCTCTAATGACTAACTTGATTTTGTCTCATGCAGTCTCGATTCAAGGACTGCAGCCACTAAATCTGAGCATTTCTCTTAAATTAAAATCCCTAGCTAATTTCGCTAACTGTCCTGCACAATACATTTTTTTTTTTCTTTCTGGTGTTTGTCTAAATATTATTGCTAAAGTGAATCATATTACATTTTATTGTGTTTATTTTCATTAATAATTATTGTTTGATAGTCCAGTAAAGGCATAATGCATCATATTGTTGTTTTTCCTCTAAAAATATCTAGTTTATTTTTTTCTGGTAAATTATGTCATTCAGTAGCCTCAATATATGCAAATGTATATGAAGATAAGGAAGCATAAACGATAGTGCCTCAGTATAGGTGACAGAAAGTAAAGGTAGGATTCATACTTGCCCTGTAAAAGCATAGATACATTTGATTCACTGAAGTGAATCAGAAGATAGATAACCTCTTTTTTTATTTATATATTTTGTTCTGTGGCATCAAATAATTTTTGTCTGTTAAATACAGCTACCAACATTTTTGCTTTTCACAGTTTTCATCCCTTGGGTTGTGAACGTCAGGGAATTGCCATGCGGACCAAACTAGCATCACACCTGTTAAATGAGATAGAGAATTTGAAAACTGTTGATATTCTTTCCTATACTGACAGCATGTTTTGCATTTAATCATAGGATAGGCAGCTTCTATTTTTAAGCACTGGCTGATCTGAGATAGAACCAATACATCAGCGTAGGTGTAACAACACTATTAATTTCCACATGTGATATTTTCCTCACTGCTATTTCTTAAACTGAAAATACTTAACTCCCACAGGAACCTACCAATGTCAAATAATTATAAAGTTGCATCTGATATAAATCTCTCTATGAGGTTTCATAACTTAATGGAGTATACAGGCTAGATGACAGTGTGTCAGACCTCTGAATGCTGACACAAAATATCAGATATACAAGTGTACTTACCTTGACTTCTGTCCTCCCCTGGACACTGACATTACTGAAAAGTCCTGTGTAATTAATCAGAGACCACTAATCAGCCAATAGAATTCCTGAAGCAGCCTTTTTTTTCTAAATGGGATCACCTAGCAGTGTTCAAGCCTGGATTGAACAGAGCCTTGGGTGACATGCTTTAGTGAGAGGTGTCCCTTCCCGTGCCAGAGGGGTTTGAACTTGATGATCTCAAAGTCCTTTCCAACCCTAACTATTCTATAATTCTGTCTGTCATTGTTTTTAAGAGAAATATATTTGGGAATTGCCTTAAGTGCTATTTAACACTAACTTTCTCTTCTAATACCTATGAGATTTATCATTAAAAATAAACTAACAGAAACTGTCTGCTACGACTGAAAGGAGTACCCCTTCCCATTAATTTTCTCCAGTGCTTTGAATTTTGGAGGATACCTTTAGGATCTCTCATTGAAAGAGAACTGCTTGCCATGCCATATCTTTAAGTCTACAGGAAAACTATCGCTGTACTTTTTTTTTGACAGAATAATGGGGAGTCCCTTCTCGCTTTAATTACAACAAAGAAGATACAGTCAATCTCACAAATAAATGAAATTTTAATATTTTTAGTGAGCTTAATTATATGTACTTTTGATAAATCAAAATCAAAGTGAAGTAACAATATTTATATGAGTCTGTAGTGTATATATGTAATGCTCCCATCCTCTTGATACGGATCAGCACAGTACTGAAGTTGACAGATACGAGTTTATATCCATTTACTTTTAGAACCTGACAATTACATATAATGTAGACAATATTATATTTCATAAAACTTGGCAAATTCTGGTCAGTGTATGAAGTACATATTTTTCTAACTGTAAAATCTGCATTGGATTGAAATATATCAGAGTTAATCCTTTGCCATCTGTCTTTATTTTGCTCACCCACTGGATCATATCCCCTCCAAAGCATATTATTTTTTTAAATAAGCAACCTCTCATTGACAAGGAAGACCATAATGGCTCTGTAAGAGACAATGTGGTCTGCTGTGTCAATAGTCCACATCTATAATATAATAGCTCCCGAATTACACACTGAAAGAGCTTGCTGCTTCAGGGGCCTCAAGTTTGAACATGACAAGAATGTCTGCTTGCAATTACTGGAAATTCTTCTTTTTCCTTAAGAAAAAAAGGAAAAAAATAATATAAATTTAATTTAATTAAAAAATCTTGAAGGTATACATAAAACTTTATTTTTTCATATAAGTTCTGTCTTTGTTACACAGATATCCTGATTCTAACTTAATTTGAATGTTGTATAATACCACTGTGTAACTTTGTAAAATTAATTCAAAACATACCACAGTGCATCAGTAGTGTTTCGCATCTACAGTGGAAAACTTCAAGGGACACATAATGGAGCTAGACTCTATAGTGGTTATTTCATAAAGGAGCTTAAAATAATTTGTGATATTGTTTCATCTTTAATTGATCTGAAATATGATCTGCGTAATTATTTATAAAATGCTAATAAGGGTGCAACCTAAGGTAATCCTTTCTAAACTATGTTTATCCTTCTTTGATCCAACCTTTTTCTCTTTCACACGCTCCATTCCTTCTTACTTACTTACAATCTCCAAATGTCTCCTGTTTCAAAAATGGTTATTCATAGAAGCTTCTCCTGAAGTCGCAGGAGCTTGAGTGATGATGGAAGCTACTGGAGTAAACCGGAAATAAAATAACATCTAAGAAAGTCGTTTTCACAAAATACCAGGGGATAAGGGAACCAACTTTTTTCCCAAGCTTGACTGTACTTCTTGATCTATTCAGGAGTATGCAACTGGGGAAGTTGCTCCTATGTGATTTTCAGAGATGAATGAAAGATTCTGGGTGGTTTAATCTCCATGAAAATGGCTTTCCCACTCCTGGGAGAGAGAAAAGGCTGGCCATTTTCCCCCAGGTATGAATATTGAAATCTTTTCAGAGGAACTCAAAGTTTCCAGTAGGAGAATAAGAGTGATATTTTTCTTCTTGCGTCAGATCAATATTTATCCCACCTCTGAGTATCAGGAGGAGAGATCAGCTAGTATAAAACACATGGAAAAGAACATGAAGCAGCATAGGTCAACCATAATGGAGGAATGTGAAGTAAAATTTGACTACAAACATTTGATGGTTTGTTTAGACTGTAGCAAAATGAAGCATTTTGAAATTTCCAGAAAGAAATGCTTACAAAGATCTATTTCTGCTGCTCAAATATTATTTTCCCAGCCAAAAATGCAGTTAATTTATGCCTTCAGATTTTTTATTTTTTTTAAAGAGGTGAAAATATACTGGAGTAATTAAATCATGTTTTAAAGGGGGTAAGTCCACTAAAAATCAAATTTTCATTTAATTTTTTAAAGAGACTTATTGATGCTCTGGTTATCAGGTGAAGACCCTTAGAATACAATGATGTTTCAAGTAGAGACAGGAAGGAAGAGAGATGTTTTGGGCTTAACCTTACTGATTAAGCAGAGACAAGTCTTTAGTGTGGCATAATGGTGCTGTAGCGTTTTGATGTTATGGACCTTTGTAATCACAGATCCTTTAGTGAAAATTGGATTGTATCTGTCTCTGTATTTGGTTTTTGATACATATAGATCTCATTCTACTGAAATAAAGGTAATTTCTATAAGCTGTGAATATCTGAGTTTGGTTTTGCTTGCCACAGTAGAAGTCATTACAGCTCCTGGCAGCAAATGTTAGTATATACAAATGGAATATTTTCTCTTTATTTCATCTGGGCAATTGACACATTCTCTATGTGTCAGAGCTATGTAGAAATTGAACTTATTAACATCTAGACAAATATGACAGTGTTGATTTGTAAGGTAAAGAAGCCAAATCAGTTTCATCAATCTATATTAAGCCAATACTTAATTTTATTTTTATTTTTCTGTGAAGCTTAATGTTTCTTAGGAATTGCTGGTAGGATGCATTGTGGTGTGGTATCTGAAAATGTATATTGCATTGTGGATCTAATCCAGTAAAAATAAAAATTCTCCAGATACTATTTCCCATAAAGCTGACCAGGATAGTTATTTGTTAAATTTTTAGTCTAAACTGTATTTATAAAATATATTCACAAAGAAAAGATTGAACATTTAGAGTGTCTCTACAAAACAAAACAGTTCAACTTTTCTTTTTTGTTCTAGGTTATTACAGAATGAAGTATTAGAAGCAAAAGCTTTAGTAAACTTTAAAAAAAACAAATCAATTTCTATATGATTTACAGATATTAATTTTGGTTTCACATCTTTTTCAATTTATTCCCTAGATACAGCACTGACCAATACAATCAGGTACTTAAGTAGCTGATATTGTAGACAGATGTTAGCTCAAATCATCTTGGATAAGTTTTTTTTCAGAAATTTTCAGATATGGACAGATTATATGGACATCTAAGTTTTCAGAAGCTAATGTTGTACAGATACACCTTAACCTTTTCAGGCTGTGTGTTTGAAAATGTTTCTGCATTGTGTCATATCAATTTGCCACTTGAGAACAGAAAGGGGGAAATGAGGAGTTACTGTCACAATCAACTACTAGAATACACAATTTCATTTTAATATTTGAAGGTTACATTCACAAATGCTGATGATGTTTTAGTTCTAACTCAGAGGAAATATGGGAAAGGTGTTATGACTTCTGAGCATCTGGTTTCTGTTTCTAACTTTCCTATATTCCTAAAAAATTGTTATGTACCAGTGTATAGGAAAAACAAATGATATGACAGAGTAGCCAAAATGAATCATGTTCCCCTTGTAGCTCCCATTGTTTCTGGAACTACTGTAGGATCCAATTATAATTTTACTTGAACGCTTCTGGCATTTCTTATTCTCTGTTCAGGAAATGGATGAATATGGACACTGTTGTTCATAGTGTGGTAGTAAGACAGCCATTCATCTTGGACAAGGTTGCAGTGACTTTGCAAATCCTTCTCCCCTACCCCACCCACTTCCAAAAACAACCCCCCACCTTTCAAAGAAACAGGGGTTTTAGTAGAAGAAAAGGTGGGGAGATGGTATTTTCCTGTTTCCTTCTTAATGCATACAAGTCCTTAGCCATATAGATGCAGTCATCATGTACAAGGAAAACTATTTTATAACTTTTAAAGTGAGGATCTCAGTGAAAAACTCAGCTACACAGAAGGTTTGAATGAAGTTTTAACACCCTCCACAATAGGCTATGTGTTGTGTCAGGTCTGAATGTGGAACTGGGGTCCTTCTAACATAGTTTGACCGAAGGAGTGACTCAGGAAGGCTATAGGAGTTCTAGAAAGAAAAATAACATATCACAACACATCTGTGAAGCAGAGGAATATATTCAGTGCTTCAAATTAATGTACTTGGCAGTAGCTAAACTTCCTCTTCTTTTTCTGTGAGTGAATATGACTGTATTTACAGTGAGAGAAAGACACTACTTGATATCCTTTCATGTGTGTTGAAACACCATATCGCAGTTTTCAACTCATAGAAATATAAGAGCAGATTTTTTGCGCTAATTTGGAGGCTTCTCTCTCAGGCAGCGTTTCCTGAAGTGGTTCTTTAAGTAGGGACAAATGGACGTTTTAGTTCCTCACACCACATATAATCTGAATCACTCTAATTTCCCATACCTAATCCATGTCTCCCTTAATGACCCTTAATTTTGGTGTTATATTCCAACTTCCTTCTATTCTACTGTGACCCAAAACCTACCCACGTAGTGGACCCCATGAGACAACAGAGATGTTTGCAGGAGAGGTCTTGGATTAGAGGAATTTATTTTCAGGCATGCCTGTGAAGTGTCAGTCATCTTGTTAGTACTAGATAATCTGAAACTGGCAAATATGAGGAAATTAAATTTAAAGCTGGCACTTGATCTTTAATTCACTGTTCTGCATACTGTAACGATATAATTTTACAGCAGTGTGAATTAAGGTTGGAGGAGGATCAGACTTTAATCTATCTGTTTTTTGTCACTTTAATCTAGTTTAACAGCATGCTTAATTTGGAAGACTTTCCTAGTCACCTTAGGGAATTGTCTTTTAGTTCATCACAGTGTTTGATACTGAATCTATAAAAAGATGTCATCAGAATCTCCTTTTTTTTATCTGATAGCAATGATATTAGCACACACCTTGGAGCACAGGTTGTCTCTGCAATAGCCATAGGCTGATTGAACTTTGGGCCTTCAGCATCATAAATAAAGGCCTCAACTACACTGAGGAGAAACTTTTTGAACTAATAGCCTGTTCATGTCATCGATGTCAACTACAGACAGTAAAAAAGTCATTAGCAGTAAGGCAATGTATTACCTATCCACATTCTACAAATATGATTCTACTCATATTGTTTTCACAACTGGACTTTATTCGTAAAGTAAGGGCTCAGTATATTTTTCTAACTTGACAGTTTGCTGGACAGGCTTCCATCTGAACTCAACAGTGGATTTATTTATACCCACTACATGTTTTTGCCAGATCTTCTCATGAGTACAATAGTTCAAATCTTTACCCCATGACCTCACAATATTTTATTCTACTTCATTTTTAGATGGACAAGGGGAAATTTATGCATTATCCGTGCTGGATTTCTGTCTGATTAGATAGTCAAAGCCACAGTAGCAGAAGAAGGGTGATAAGCAATATTCTAAAAATCAAACAGTTTGCCATGTCTTAATCACAGACCTTGCTGGTGAACAAATTTTACCACTCATGGACCCAGTGCTTTACTTAAGCTTGAATAGCACAGGCTAGCCAAATGGAGCACAGAGAAAATTTGTTGAAAGAATTTCAACAAGTGACTTAATACTTGTCAGAGCCCATCATGTTGCTGATCTTAGTTTCTTGGTGCTACAAAGTAAGATGAAAGATCAGCACCACTGCAGACTGTAGCCAATGACACTTGTGAACTTTCATTGGAAGTAGCCTGTGACAAAGCATCTTTGCACCTCAGAGGAAGGGAACTAACACCACTAGTTATTCCTTTTCTTTATTTTGTGCCCCAGAAGTAGAGAATCAACAATGAGTGAACCTTTGATATGAGTGGGGCCTTCATAGGCTTCAAAGGCTGAAATTATATAGAATGAATTGTTTCATGGATACCTTAGAGCTTCAGATATATCTTTATAAGTTGAGGGCTAGTTCTTAAACAAAGGAACAGATCAAAAATTTCTGTGTATGTTAGTTTGGATTTCTTTACCAAGGCAAATATGGCTGTCTAGTTTCAAATGACAGCTGAGACCTGATATCAGGTTGCGCTATTTACTTCTGAACACAACAAAGTGCTATTTAAACATATAAAAATGTGGGTTTGCATACTTAATTTCAGGGACCAAATATGAGGCTGTTGGTGTACATCTTCCACTTACATTTATCCAAAGGCATTTTGTGCCCTCTGGTGACCATTTAGAGCTCCATTTTGAAAGATCAGCAGCAGCATTGTTGATATCAGGACTACTAGGACTAGTAATAAGATTTTCAGATTATAGGTTGGGCTAAAATAATAATTTATTAATGAAAAAGGAAAAAAGAAAAGCAGGGCTAGCAGGTTATCACTCTTTTGTACACTAGATATAATTTGTATTCGACACATTTTCAGCTGAGTCGTGCTGGATTTCCAAATTCTATTTTGATCCTATAATCAAAGCATCTAGAATTGATCACATGAGGTAAAACTGGGAAAGAGTCTTTAAGAGAGCTTTTTGATGTGCCTGAACTACCTCTCAAGGAAAAAGGATTTTTATCAATATGTAAAAATTATACCATAATAACAGAACATCTTATATTACAAAAAGTAAGATAATTTCTATAATAGATGATTATTAAATACATCCTGTTCAATATAATTTTTAAATACAAAAATTTGACAGTCAATGGGTCTCATATATGAAAATCTTTTGCTACTATGTCTTATGATTGGAGACCTCACTAGAACCAATATGTAACCGCATTTGGAAGTCAATCATTGCACATTTCAAACAGTATGCAGAAACAAGTCAGCAAATCAAGTATTTTGTATCATATAAATAGGTATCTGCATAAAAAGAGTGATCAAATTAATGAGTTAATAGTTTAAAAATTGTGAGGTAATCTAAAGAGCTAAAAATAGCTAGAATTTATCTGGATAGTTGGAGCTGTCACCAATACTTTTGCCAAAATTGTCATTTAGTAATAACAAATTACTTTTTTATTTCATACAAAAATAATCAAAAGGAGTATGGCATGTTGTCATACCACACTGAGTTACTGGTCTAGTACTGGGGAGGGGAAACCACCATAAACTGTACTTTCCCCCTGATATTTTCTTTTGCCATCCAAATACTACCCTAAAGTAGGAGAAAGGACAATTGGTCCTTACCCACAAAAACCACTGCTTTTCTGTATCATTGCAATGTAATATTTTTACTGGCAGTAGACCTGATTAACAATCTGATATGTCTTTCTGTGGGCAAGTCAAAGCCCCATGAGGTCAGCTGAATGGTTTTTGCTGATTTTGGTAGGTTTGGATCAGGCCCTAAGGGAAAGTGGCCTGGCATACTAAGACTAAGAAAAAAATCCATCAAAATAGGCAATATCTGTTCCCAAGTCTGCCATGGGTATACTATTGCCTTTTGGGCAGCCTCTCAATTTCAAAAACTGTCAGCCTAGTTGGGGTAATAGTTGTTACTTAAGCTATTAAAATCTTTGGAAAATAAATTCATGTTTGTAAAAAGTTTGTGAGTTTAAAGTGTTAGAAAGTGTACAGAATTTTAGTATTATTAACAGGTCTATTTTTAATAAATCTCCCTTGATCATAAATCATTATCCCTCTGAGAATTCATTCAAGGCTTTTTAGTCAACACTTTCTCCTGCAATTCATATTAATTAGCAATATTGGTCTGTTGGTTCTACAGTATTTACCATTTTTCCCTCTGGTTTCAGAACACTGTAATTAAAGCACTCCTAAGAGAACTGATTAATGGATTGACCTGAAATGCCTTCTCATAGATCCTACACAAAACTTAATATGTACCACAAAGTTTTGTAGGGTTTTGCTGGAAATCCACTGGAGCCTGAATCTTGATTCCCCCTCCTCAAAACAAAAATCACAAAGAAGCACAAAGTACAAAATCTTAATTTCCTTCTACTTCTGTGTTTAAATGAAGCTCAGTAAGTGCAGCATGACAAAGGGTGGCTCGTGTTAGAGAGTGACTTTTGCTTATGCAAAAGATTAGTTTCTAATCCTACTATAAGGAAGAAAGAAATATATTTCCACTCTCATCTGAAACTCCAGTGTTTTCATTAAAGTTCTCATTATAGAATTGACATTTCATTCTTTGTTTATTTATATCATCATTTTTGATCTTACCCTCACCCCTGTCTGTTAACTGTATACAAGTAACACTAACAGGAAACTTTTATAAGCAACTTTATTTTTCTTTCATCACCAAGATTCTTTTTGTTATTTTTAAGAATTAGAAATCTGGGTGGTTTTGGGGAAAACATAAAAATCATTCCAGAAATCATCATCTAATCTAACATGCAATTCGTAACACAGGCGGTTTGGTTATGCAGTCATTTCCCTTCTCACAGTTCTCCAATTAAAATTAATAAACCCCATTCCTTTAAATATTTTTCATATGCTGAATTCTTGTTATGGGATAAAGAGAGAGGCAAACAGATGTTTATGGAATTGTAATGATTGACAGAAAAGAGAAAAGGCCATTCATGGATGGATCTGGAGAGGGGTGAAAAGGGTAGTAATATAATATGTTGAAATGCATTTTCTTTATGCCTTAGGGAAAGAAATGAGAACAAACTAAAAACTCATTGTAGGAGCACGCAAAGTTTGCTTATTTATTTTATGTACTTATACATTAATGCTTGAATAGTTATCAATGCTAATATAACTTTAAATGTTATGCCTTTGGACTATGCTCAGGAGAGGATTGGTTTTCATTTAACTATGGAGCTAGTAAATTGGATTACTGGTGTTTTATGAAAAACTGTCAGATACTTGAAGATGACCTCTCAATGCAATAATCTGAAAATACCACATACATTTATGGTAATCTACAGAAGTGGTATCATTTTGCTATAAACAGAAAAATTCTATCACTCTACACAAGAATTGGAAGCTCTCCAAGAGTGTGTCACTTTTCCTAAATATTATAAAAGAAAAAAAGTCTGAAGCTTGCATTCACTCTGGCTAAATGTTAGAAAGTCAGGATAATTTTGTGAACTACCCTAATTAACTGAATTTACAAACCTTGTCACAGATTTCAGGAAGACAAATGAGAATGAGGCACCTTGTGAACTACCCAATATCATGTTCAGAGCTGACCACAGTGCCTTATTTTTCCTTCCTTGAATCCAATCCATCTATCCGGTTGTTCAACATATACATAGCTCAGGTCTCTAAGTTTGGTATTAAGTGTTGTCCACTAAACCCAACTGAGTTTAAGCCTTTGTTGAATTACAGGAATAACAGTAAGTAAATTGCCTTCAGTTTCAAGTTTGGCAACGTAATATAATGCAATGGAATTTAGTATTCCTCTGTTTCAATAAGAATGACCCATATGCCTACAGTTAGATATGAACTAAAGTTTTCAAACTGAAAAATCCACAAAAACAAAAGACAAAAACAAACAAAAAAAATCACTCCTCACAAAAAGAAAAAATAAAAAGAAAAAGTTGTGTAAGTCATAGTTCTGTGTGATGGCCTGAAGACAGCACTATGTGGTTAATTCTGACCTGCTACAGAAACTGTTTCATATCTGTACTTTGAATCTAATATTTAACTAAACTCTATATTCCAGAAAGGCATGGAATAGAGAATTTTAGCAGAAATGATATGATGCATACAAATCACATATAAACCATTTTGTTTATGATTATAAAACAGTTCAAGAAAAGATTCCTCATTTAGCCATGCAAACTCACTACTTCCTAGTGGCCCTAAAGATCCATTCTCAATGCTCCAAATATACATAACTTAGTTTTAAGACCTAGCAAAAGAAGGTCCCAAAGCTATATATCAGATGCCAGTTATCAGATTAAACTTATTATTAAGTTTAGTTTACCATGTTCTTTTGCATTATTACTGAGAAAGGGCTCAATACCAATATCCACAGTTTTACATCCAGCAGCGGTGAAGTAACTAAGTGTGTTACTGATTAAGCTGTCCTCAGAGTTTATTTTTCCCACATCTATGACTTAAAAATATATAGTTTTACAATGTGGTAATCCATTTTTTTCATGCTAAATGGTGATAAGCTCTGCAAGTCTGTTGATATGCTGAACAAAACCAGGGTCATTGGTTACAAGTTCATGACAGAAGATACAAAAGGACCTTACATAATTTAGTATGAAAATAGTTGAATAATATTGTCACTATTTTTTTTCTGATTCCTCTCTTGGGAAACTTTATAAAAAAATAACAATTCAGCTAGGGAAACTCTGAAATTCAAGACACGAGAAGAATTATTTCAATTGCATGTGGCAATACTCACTTTATGGTATTGTTAAATATTTTTTATTTTATTAATTGGAATGACCCCAAGAAATAGAACCAGTGACTCCTGAATTTTCCAGAGAATGAATCTTTTCATTTGAACTAATGGTAAGTTACCCCCAGAAAATTGAGTTTGTGTTCATAATGAAGTTATGAAATTTACTGCTGAATTCATTAAATTGGACCAACTTTTATTTCATTATAGTAACAAACACAGCAAATTAATTTTCTCAACTAGGCATCAGTATGTGTTTTTAATAGAGAACACTATTATGTGTGAACAATTAAAATAATTTACATTTGGAGAACACTGATTATGAATGATGTTATTATCCCATTAATATAGCAAAACCAATCAAAACTGAATGTTAAAGAGTTGAAATTGTGCATTTAAACTAATAAGCAAATTATGTGCAGATGTAGACAAGAGTCTGGAACTTTGGTAGGAAATATTGGCTGTGACTTGCACATATGATTAGCAAATTTGCACTGTCCCTTAAGGTCTAATTAAGCACTATACACTGTAAAACAGAAAGCTCCATGCACATAATTACCCATTGTGTGCTTGCTTCTCTATTTAAAATATTACTTTTGTTGTATTTAATTATGTGTGAAAAATGATGAATGTCACTTTATCTGTGTAATCTTATCAAGTAATCACTCTGCCTGTCAAGAAATGCCAACATTTTAAGTCTTTACAAAGGAACATAACTCAAGGATGTAAAAATACATTTTTCCAGAAACTCAGGTCTTTTGTATGTTGTTGTGATTGTTTTGTGTGTATGCTTTTTTAGGGTTGTTTTGTTTTTTAATTCCCCCTAACAACATCATTTTGGATAAATGAAGAGCTGTATGTAATTAGATCTTTTGTTTTTATTGAAACAGGAAATTCAAATCAGGCAATCCTATGATATAATATGAATACAAGAAAGGGCAATTAGGTCCTTGAGCCCTATCACTTTCAGTGTCGTAAAGTTGCACTTCAGACTCAGTATGACTGGAGTTAAAAAATTTACTCTCATCTACCAGCAGCGAAAATATCAGTGAAATTATGTATTAATCCAGTCAGATTTCTAATATTATCCTTGAGGATTTACCTTGCCTGAAGGTATTCAGCATAGGCTTGCAAAAAGGCATAGTGGGAAAAAAATATAATCAAAGCAATAACAATTCTGCTTAATAAAAATTGTTTACACTGGCGTCTATGAAAATAACATTTCCAAGCTTGATGGCTAGCCTTGCAGGAAGGCTGCTGCTCTGTCACTTGATCCTCCCAAAGAAATTTAGGTCTTATCACACTATCACAGGAAAACAGGGCTGGGAACAGACATATTGGAGGTCATCTTGTCCACTGCTTTGCCCGAAGGCAGGATCAATGACTTCTGACAGATGTTTGCCTGACCTAGTCTCCCTGAAATAGGTACTAGAAGGACTTTTTATCTCTGTCAGTTCTTAACTCTTGCAATTGCCTGGAAGTCAACAAGGTGACTATTCATGTGTCTTGCCTGAGCTCCCTTTCTTTTATCACTGTGTGATCTCTCATGTATTTCTTTAGTGTGAATCAGATTTTGCCTTTTTTCAGTGATGGCATTTAAGTCTAAGAATTATAATGAGTTTTCACATCATTAATCAGCAAATAAAAATGTTCTGGTAGGTGCTAAGGACTCTGTAAACTTTCTGGCTACAGAAAAAAAGCATATTCAAATGAGTAGAAGGTTATGATTTGAGGTCGGTATACTCTGATAAATAACACCTGAGTCCCTAAAGCAAATTAGGTGTATGAGAATTCATGTATCTTTTTTCTTTTCTTGCAAAACCAGCATTTAGACTCACTTTGATGGCTAAGACAATATATTAGTAATTTATTTTGCCAAGAACAACAGTGCAATTTATATACATACACTCAGCTGAATTATACAATACAGAAGGGGCAGATATGCCTGCTAACCATTAGAAATGCCACATCTGAAAAGCAGAAGGCCTTATTCACACATATGTGGCTCCAGGTTGCAGCACAGCTCTGCTGGCAGTCAACATATACCTGTGGAAACTCACCAAGAGATCTCATTTACATGCAGAAACCACAGATATGTGTGCAACTGATAAATAGGCCTGTCCTTCATTCTCTTTTTTCTCATTTTCTCCTAATTTATCTATATCAAGGTATTTTCTATTTGGTCATAGCACTAACATATTCTTCATTCAAGCTACTGTGCCATGAAGAATCATGTACCTTGCATTTCATAGAGCTATTTAGACACTTTCTCATACAGTTATTTTTCATCTTGCCTCCTATTTGTATTCATCTGCAGGTGTACCAAGAAGTGTCAGCTCCTATAGCTCTCACACCAAGCCACCAAGCTTTGGTACCTTCCTGACACAGAGCAGAGAATGGACCTGTCTGGATGAGGTGAGGGACAACCTGTTACGACAAGAGTTATGGATACCTGGATTGTAGTAACTGTCTCTTTTCTCAGCAGCTTCCCTTTCATAAAATGGGTTACCTTCAGTTCCTGCATGACATACCTTTCCAGTCCAGGCAGTGGATCAACCCCATCAGCTGTGTCATCCTACCTAAAAGAGATTCGCATTCTCCAGAAGAAAAATGCAGTCTTGTTTTCAATCAGAAATTAGAGAGGGGTTAGTCTGTAAATATTTCATGCAGAAAACTTTGTTGGCAACACTGTAATATGGGTATCAAAGATGAAATTTTTGCATACTGGGTAGACTATCAGTGGGGCTATAGTTTGTCTAGCTGTGAGATCATGGTAATCACAGAATTCAGCAAATTACTTTTCTTCTCCTCATTAACTGCAGCTTTTGCCTGGATTAGTTTGAACCAGCTGTAATTCACATAGGCTCTCTGCACTGAGAGATAACTGGCAAACAGCACCATCTGCATGGAACGAGAGCTGAGACCACTCTTTCAGTTAAAGATTGTTGTATTTTGTTTTGTTTGCTTTTTTTAATTTGCAGACAGCAAAGTGGCACCAGCTGAAATTAATCTTTATGATGAATAAACAATTGATTCAGTCCTTGTGAACACCCAGCAGGATTAGTGGGACAGGGAAAGATTTACAGCAAGTAGGCAATCACTCTCTACACCACATAGAGAAAATACAATTGTTTGTGTATGAACTTACTGGTACTCAGTGGCCTGGTGGTCACATCTGCACCACTTGTGGTATCATGTCAGAATATCAGTCGGGGTGAATTAGTGTCCTCCCACTGTGTCAAGCACAATTCAGCTTGCTGTTTGGAATATTTCTTTCAGCAGGAAAATATACAAATGACTGTAATGAAAACAAGTATAGCTAAAATACAGGCATGTTACTGAATGGTTTATATCTTTCTAAATCTGAAACTAAAGCCAAAATAACTCTCCTCTGTGTCTCTATCCAGCTAAAATCATGTTTGCAATCGTTAGTTTCTCTCACAACTTAGATGAATAATATATTTGTAATCGTGACTGAGGCCATGTAGTAATGACAAGGGAGTTTTCATATCAGTGATTGCCTCGTAAACCAATGAGAAATTATTTTTTCCCTGGTGCAGATTATGTTTAGATAAATTCAATATCAAAGCGGGTAGGAGAGATCAATTCAGAAGCTGACGTCAGAGAGCAGCACATGATAAAACAGAAATAAATCACGTACATAAACTCTAGCATGAATTAAACTATCTTGTCATCTAATTGTTCGGACTAAAAAAAAAAAAGAAAAAAGAAACCAGTTCCCTTTGATATTTCTGAATCAAATTTTATTAAATGCAGACTCTGAAATTGTTTGCCATCTCCCCCATTTGTGTGAATAATCAAAATTGTTCTGTAAAATTGCATTTGACTACTGGTTATTTCAAATGGTTGTCTAAAAGAAACCAAATTTCATGTAGTAAAGTCTTTAGTAGGCACTAAGTCTTTGTCAGAAAACTTTTAAACAGTCCCTAAGTGTAAATAATTATTACAACATTAGTAAGGCAAGAGGAACTCAATAGGAAATTGAATGTCTGGGACTTTCAATGGAATATCTTCATGCAAGAAAGTTAAAAAACAGAGTTTTGATGGGAAAAAGCCCCATCTGCTTAGGACAAACTAACATAAACAGCTATTGTGGCATTCTCTTAGGTTTTTAGATTCTTAAGGAGATTGCTAACAAAACAAAATAATTTATTTAAACAAAATAAATAAGTGAATAATAATTCATTTAGAGGTTCCTGAAATTTATATCTTCAGAACAATTGTGTAGAAGACTGTAATAGTCTGATGTGTCTTTCCAAACATGGGTTTTTGTTTGTTTTTCTTTTCCCACTAGCAATGACTTCAGCAGTTCAGTCACATTTTGTAAGTCACCAGGGTCAGATATTTGCTGATTTCCAGTGTTGTTAGACTGTCATTTGGAGTGAATCCAGATTGGATGGAGAAGCCTTGACAGAGTCACTCCAAATCTGACAATCACAGATTTCACTACAAATAGGATTCATTACTGGGGTTGTTCCTGTACAACTATAATATGACACAATTGAAATATAGTACTGTGTAGTAGTGACAGAACGTCACAAAGTAACACAAGTTGTCTATAAGTCCATTTCAAATGCTACATATCCTAAAGTTGTTCTTGGATGTTCTTAATTACCAGCTTTCTTTCATACGGCTTTCTACCATTATCAAAAGTTGTAATTATAGATCAGCTATTTATCATACCGTCTTCTCCTAGGTGTTATTTTTTACTTACTTTCAAATATCTAATTAAAATAAACTAGCTACACAAGTGTGATAACTGCACCTGCTTTTTTTTTTTATACTGACCATTATGCAGGAGGTTGTAGCGAGTTGGTGTCAGTCTCTTCTCCCAAGTAAAAAGTGATAGGAGCAGAGTAAATGGACACAAGTTGTGTCAGGGGAGGTTTTCATTGTATATTAGGGAAAAATTCTTTACTGAAAGGGTGGTCAAGCATTGGAACAAGCTGCCCAAGGAAGTGGTTGAGTCACCATCCCTGGTGGAGGTATTTAAAAGACGTGTAGATTTGTTGCTTAGGGACATGGGGTAGTGATTGACTTGGCAGTGCTGGGTTAATGGTTGGACTCAATAATCTTAAAAGTCTTTTCTAACCTGAACATTTCATAATTCCATGATTCTACATTTGGCAGACAGGTAGATCTGTTTTCTATTCAGCTGCCAGTTAAAAGCAAATGCTACATTTCCATACACAGCTTCCATTGTAGCGGGTCATTTCAAACTATCCTTGACCTATAAGAAGTAATATTGTTCTGGTTTAATATCAGGATACAGAAATAATTTGCTTCTCTTCACTTTGTACTAATTTAAAACAAATTGTTTGAATTACTTTTGTATCATGCTCTGTCCACCTCCTGGATCTATTAGAGACCCAAGCCTTTTGCAGTTGCTGTCCTCAGAGGTACCTTTTTTCTTGGATGAGATCATGATGAGCCAATTCTTGTCTTTTTAAACTTGCTGCCTGCTCCTTTTTTACCTGACTTTTTAAACTGTGTCCTCTTCAGTCTCCGTCTTCCCATTGTTTTCTATTAGCTTTGAGCTGATTTGATTCTTATCTTTCACAGATTTTACACACTTCCTTACTTACTCTTTGTAGTTCCCATAATCATATCCATTATCCGTACAAATTTATGTGTTTGCTAGTCTTTGCTTTGATCTGGAATCTTAGTCAGATTTTCAGTTCATAAATGTGTTTGTTAACTTGACTTGGGTCTTTACCTGCTGCAATTAGAGTTCCTAACTTCTTCAGTGGGAAGGCTGTTCCTTGATGCTGTTTTAAAGAAGTTTTACCCTGATGGCTTATTCTCAGATAGTTGCCAGATGTCTTCTTTAAAACAGTTTTAGATTGTTTAAATTGCATTCCTTGTATCCTGTCTTTGCTACTTATATTTCTAGTTGTGCACAGGCATGGCAACCATATATAAATTAAATGCAAAATTTTGCATTCAATCTTGCAGAACCAAACAGATGAGTGCAATGTTATGTTGTAGCTGTTAACCACTCCTTTTGGTCTCTGATTCCTATCGGAGATCATACAAAGCACCTAAGAACAGAATGAAAAATAAGTAGAAAGTAGGAGGGAGGTCCAGTAAAAGAGGCTGCAAACCTTTCTCCCTGCTAGCACACTCTGTTGTGGTAAAGACCTTATTCACACCATGGAAGAGCAGTCATGTAGTTGCCCAGCTCTGGCAATCCTGATGAGAGCATAGCCACATCCAGGTTTGTGTGTGAGACTAAATACTTACTGTTCTCAAGCCACTGTCAAATGCTTGGAGCCAAATAGAAATGTTATTGGAAGGACTGGAGAAAACCTTGGATATGGATGAAGACAAAGATGCAGGCAGGAGTTTAGGCTTGTGGAGAAAATGACAGGTTGTCTCTAACTGAAATAGAATCAAGATTCCTAAATCCTAACATCCCTCACCTCCCTTTCCTACAGTGAGTTGACAGCTGTGAAACTGCTGTGAGATGGTATCTCTCATTCCCAGCAGACAACCAGGCAAATCTTTGCTGGAGTGCCGTAATAAGGTCCCAAAGTTGTGTGTAAGCTGTGAACATATTAGTGGGATTCTTCAAAAGAAGATTTCTTGGTTTCTGCAGAGAAATCTAGGAAGCTGCATATCAAACATTGCAAAAAAGATCATCAGTGTCGCAAAGCTTGGATCCAAATTACCAGCAATGTTAGAAATAGGTTGTTCAGAAAGACTTAAATAGTTACCATTTCTTAAAGCACGAGTACACCACGTTTATGTGGTCACATACTTCCGGTTTTCTTCATGGGAGGTGAGCCTTATTTGTACACTGGCAGATAAAACAAGATTGTATGTTTTCAGTCACTGATTTCTCCCTTACTGGAAAGACTCGGATACAAGTTAGTGAAGGGCAAAGGGTAAATTCCAGTGTCAGAGCTTGTCAGGAGAGAGGGTGAATAATATAAAGAATTCTTCAATGCTTTGCCTGAATCTAAGATATTATGTTTAGTATCAGAGTAAGAAGTCAAACTCGTGTACAAAGAATTTGTGAGGTTTATACCTTTTCTTTCCACATAAAAGATACATGTTAGATTTAGAAGTGGAAGCAAATGTAACCACAATAGGTAGCAGATGTGATAGGGTAACTGATAGCATGGAAAAAACATCCAACACTCTAACCTCAGATTATCTTAATTTTCAAAAATTCTGAAACACAACATCCCTATTAATGTTTTGATATGCTTTGAAATTGTGCAGTTGGAGAACAGATTTTGTGTTTGTAGGCAAGGTCAGCTGATGTCACAATTTAGGAATGTGGAAATGGAAGGAGATGAGAAAGGTCATTAAATTACTGCTGCATCCTGCAATCTGTGGTGTGATATGTGGCATAGCAAGACATATCTGCAGTCCACTTTGTAAGTCTACTTTATAGGCACATGTGCTCTCTGAGTCAGAAAGAAGTCTTGTGTGGGATCACTTCTACAGTTCCTTCACTGACTCCATCATCATTGTTCCAGAGACCAGACTGATCAGCGTGACATGGTCATGGGATAAACCCTGGAAAGTGTGATTTTGGTGGAAGACTGGCTAAACTTTGTTGGTTTGTTTTGGTGTTGTTTTTTTTTTTTTTGATTGCTGTTTGGTTTTGTGTTTGTTGTTGTGGTCTTCTTTTTAATAAGACATAAGACAAAGAAGAAGAAAGTTTTGAAAAGTTATATAGAAGCTGTTTTGATTTGTGCTTTTACACCTTTTTACGCGTTGTCAAACTTCAGTGCTACCTAGGATACTTTGGGCAAATTACTCTTCAGCAAAGCAAGTAAGAAATTTTGACTTGTTCAGTGTTAGACACAGAAATGTCTATGAAATGAGAACAAAATGGTTTTCTGTATAGTTCTAATGGCTAATATGACCACCATTTGAATAATGTAAAAATATTAAATATTGATAGATTGTAATTTTCTGTACATTTTCCAAACATAGTAATACAGCACAATCAGCCTTATCCTCAAAAATAACTTTATTCTCCATTTAGACTCTGAAATCTCTGTTTATTTTAAATAACGATCATAGAATCCTAGAATCAGATAGGTTGGAAAAGACCTTTAAGATCATCAAGTCCAACCATTACTTCAGGACTGCTGAGTCCACTGCTGAACCATGTCACTAAGGGCCTTTACTTTTCTGAACACTTCGGGGATGGTGATTCCACCACTTTCCTGGGCAGCCTGTTCCAGTGCCTGACCACTGTTTTGGTGAAGAATTTTTCCCTAATATCAGTCTAAGCCTCCCCTGACACAACTTGAGGCCATTTCCTCTGGTCCTATCACTTGTTACTTGGGAGAAGAGACTGATACCCAGCTCACTACAACCTCCTTTCAGGTAGTTGTAGACAGCAATCTGAGCCTTCTCTTCTTCAGACTTAAAGGTCTAATACTGATTTACAATTGAATGGATAATATGAAATTCCACTAACAACTCACTGCAACTTTCTTTGTTCTTAGGTAGAGTTAGTTACACTTTGTAGGTCAAGGTAATAAGATTTATAGATATTAAAAATCAAATATAGGTTCTAAAATGTTCTGTTATATTCACATTTTATAAGGATAGTGTTTTAGGGAAGATGGGATGGAGGAAGCAAACCTGATCAGTAGAGGAGTATGTGCATTAGGTCAAATCACTAAAAAATACTATAGCCTATATTTTATTTCAACCTCTTGTTGTGCTGCTAGTTTTCTGATAACATTTTCTACTTTTTTGGTATTTCATTATGCAGATTTCTTTCGACTAATTATGACAAAGATGTCTGGATTTTTTCTTGCTTGACATGTATTTTTGCATTTGACTTATTTCAAAGAATTACAAGTTAACCCTTATTCCAGGGTCTACAGAGTAATGATACATCGTTGACACTGTGGTTGTTCTCACAGGAATGAGCAGCAATGAGTCAATAATTATCTAGGTAGGCTTTCACTAATGTGGTAGATGAGGCACCTTATATCTGGCAGAGAATATCTTCTCTAAAAGCTGATCTATAATACTTTTTTCTTTCTTCTTTGTTTCTCCCTCCCCCTTACACGCCCACCCTCCCACAACCCACCATCCCCCCCCAGCTACAATCATAATATAAATGCGCTTGCAATCATGTGAAAGTAAATACATTGGAGGCCTTTTTGATACTTAGTTGTTAGTAAGGTTTGACTGTATAATTCAGCAATGTTGGCAAACGTCTACCTAATTACAATGAAATGTGCTGATACATGAATTCTGAGAAATACATGCTCAAGCTTCATAACTTTTTATGTTCTCAAGTCACAACTAGACAAAACATATCAGGTTGGCTATAACTTCTCCATCGTGTTTCAGCTGTGACTAAACAAATCAGCTTAGAAATGTAGGAATTTACCCCATGTGATCCAGAAATAAGAAAAACATGAAGCTCATGAGAACTGAAACCAGCTGTTCTATTTCCATTCACTGAGCTTAGAGTGACAGATGACATTGTTTGTAGAGGCGATATCCGTCAGATTTAATGTCCTCTTATTAAAACTGTTCTTAAGTATTCAATAATAAGCTGCATATTTAGTCACTGTAGTACAGCAATTTTCTCTGGAAACAAATATCACCTGTAAGTAAGGGGGAATAAAAGCCAGAAAATTAAGACTCTAGGAAAAGTATTGATTTTAAAAAGTGAAGGCAAAAAATGTTTATCAGTACCTGTGATTACACCTATAAGAGTCTGTCCTACCCATTATAGTTGTAGAAGTTGTGTGAAATAATCCACATTTTTCCAAAACCCAAAAGTACAATTGTATTTGTAGCATAAAATTGACTACAGAAATTAGTGGCTGTGAGGTAAAGGACAATTCATTTAGCTAGTGACTGTTATGATCAAACCTGATACAACCATCAAAAGACTTTTGACACTTTGATACTGAAAAATGTTTTGATTATACTGAGTAACAGATGATATTACCATCTGTACTAGTTTCAGCAAGATCATAGGCATCAGCAGGAATATGAAATTTGTACTTGTATTATAAATCCCTCTGCTGTGTTTCTTTTCTTTCCCTGTTCAGATTCATGCCTTCTTTCCTGCTCCTACTTCTAATTTTCTCACTTGGGTTTCATTTTTTTTGAAGAGCAAAAGGATCATCCCTGACAAAGGCAGTCTCATACCAGTAGAATGGTAAAGCAGCTCACAATGTCATAGCATTTTGTACCTAACAGTAGGTATAAATATACAACTTGTTCTTGGAAAAGAGTGAAAGCGCTTTGCTGAAACAATCCCTTCAAAAGTATTCCTCTCAAAACTCAGCCAGATGTCTAGCAGGCAAAGTTTCAGCTGAGAGAGTTAGAATTTTCACATTTATAAATTTCTCACATTATTTTTTTAGTAATTTCTACCAAGACTGTTTAAAATAAATAAAATCATGTCCACTGCCTAGGAAGCAGATCAAAGTTCAGAATCATGATCTTAACAGTCCTTCACAACTCTGGAAGGAGGGGTTTTCCACTCAATGATTTCAAAGTGTTAAATAAAAAGCACTAAGGCTTCTTAACATGCCTCTGAAGTAAAGTTTCTTAGCTTTGTTAAGACAATGTAAAAAATTATGTGGCTTCCATTAAAAAAAAAGAAAATTTCACAAACAATTTTTATTATTAATAATTTTTTTTTTTTGTCCAGATATTGAAATGTTTTGACAAAAAAAAAAAATTGATCTTTTGTGCTAAAAAAAAAAAAATTGGTCTTTTGTCCTAATTCCTACTCAAAGTAAGATTAGCCATGACATCAGAGAAAGTTACTCAAATTTTTAACCAGTCAGATATTGAAAACCGCCAAGGATGGAGATCACAGAACCTTACTGGGTGGCCTGTTTCTCTGTTCAACAATCTTTGGGAAAAGGGTTTCCCTGTATCCAGACTAAGCTTCCTTCTTTCAATTTTTGCCTACTGTCTCTTCAGCTCCCACCATACAGCAATGTAGGCCAACTCCACTTTCTCATATATATCCCCCAGATACTGGGGGAAAATTGCTTCTAGGCCTGCAGTCCCTTCTCTGACAAACATCCCTTCTCTAGGCAGATCAGTCCCAGCTCCCTCAGCTGCTTTGCATAAGGTAAATGCTCCAGCCCCAGCTACCTTGGATAAAACACTGGTTTAAACCTATTTAGTTAGCCGTAGCCCTAGTGAGAATGAATTTATTCCATTGTTTTCTCTTCTGCAGTCTGCTTTTTGATTATTGCATTTAATTTTATTGCATTTCATACATTTCCTTTTAATTTTATTCTGTCATTCTTACTGTTTGACATGTTTTCTTTTATATTTCTTCACATTTTAGCAGCAAAACTTGAATATGTTGGAAGAGCAATTCAGGTGTGTCAGAGTAAATTATTGTAACAGCTGCTTCACTCAAATTTTCTTCAGAATTGTCTGTTTTGTAGAAGTTTCACTTTCATTCAGGTTTTGAGTCGTAGGCATTTCTTTCCCTTAAATCCTTTTTTTTGGGGTGGTTTATGTCTAAGATGTTAAATAAACAATGTTTGTTTCAATAGACTTTTTGTTTCCAGAAGGATGAAGGGATTAATTGAAGCAAAGGTCAGATGAGACAGAAGGTCTCTATATGATTTTTAAAACTAATGGCCTTTCTAGAAGAGAGGATAAGATTCCCTACTGAAGTATGATTTTTCAGAATGTGCTGATCACAGTTCTCACTATCTTCAAAGAAATACGTGCACACTTGGCACCTCTGAAAACTTAGCACAGTGCCCTTCCATTGCACTTCTCCAGTCTGTGCCAAATGCAATAGGAATCCAATGAGAGTAAAGGTATTTATCCTGAAACAGGTGTACATATGGTTTCAGGGAGAAAAAAAAAGGGAATGTCTGTGTTAGCATAGCATGATCGCCTGCTTGATAGTTCATCTGATCCTATATTAACTGTTTCTTCCACATGATCAGCTTGCTGGCTATGGCTTTTTTGGCAAAACTACACTAGATGATATGAAATGAAGACAGAGTGAAAAAAAAACAAATGTATGGAAGGAGGTAGTACTACGTAACATCAATTAGAACCAAACCTATGCAATATGTGTCAGAAAAATAAAGCACTATAAAGACGTTTTACTTTCCATTAACAGCTTACAAAGGAATAAGGCAGTGCTTCTGAATTCCTGTAAGACATAATCTTGTATGATTATGAGACATACCAGTCCTTTAAATGGAAACTTTAGGCAAAGAAACTTACTATAGCATAAAAAGAGAGGAGAATTTGTTGGCTTGGCGTTCATGAACAGAGCTGCATAACACAAGCTGAACGTCAAACAGCAAGGAAAAGAAAGAAAAGTCTAGATGGCTCACATACAGTACACCGTACCAAACCAGGAATGACAAGAGGGAAGTCTTCAGAGAGAAGTGGCTAAAGCATCTGTTTTATTTTTATAGTAATTACCTTGACATTCAAATCATAAAGACTTTCATAATACTGTCCTTAGCATTATTAGTCATGTGATGTGCTATCTGATTAAAATCTCTACTGCACCACTAGCAGAACTGCATAGAAAATAATCCTTTCCTCTTGGCCATTTGTGAGACTTGGTATGTTTGAAAGTCAAGAGGCCAATAAAAGCATCAGTGCAAGAATGCATTGCACATCTTCAGCTAACACAGTCATGAGACCCACATGCTTTCTTCATATTTCATTGTGTGCAGACATAAAGATATAAATTTGAAGTTTTTAGAGACACTAAGATGGATATAATAGAGCAATTAAGGAAAGGGAAAATCTGGTATGATTACTTGTCAGACCTTGTCTTAGCCTGTTAAGAATGTTTTTCCTCGTTAAGGAGTAACCTCTTTCTAACGACCAGATGTCTATTTCCTGACTTGTTTTATTTGCGCTTATAATAACAAAAAACTATTCTGCAGCTCAGCTGATGTCTGATAATTTGGTGAATCTCAGTATTTGGAGGATTAGGTATCAAAATAACCAAATTCTAGACCACATTGTAGTGAAAGAAAGGTAAGAAAAGGTATCTAATGTGTCTAAATCTGTTCTAAAAACATTTGCAGTTAATCCAATGGAATGTTGATACGATTTGTAATGGAATTTACTTTTTAGACAATAAAATTCCAATTTAAGAGCTATGCAAGATTCTATACAGAAAGTTTTAGTTAAAATAATGTCATTATTGGTATATGAAATTACAGTACCTTAAAGAAATCTCAGAGCAGCTCTGCCATACTTCAGATACAGTGTATTGACTGCTGAAAAACTTTAATTCCAAATTAGCTTGTACAGAAGTTGACACTGAGATTATAAAAGTCATGAACTGAGAATGGTAATATTACTGTGCACTTATGTTTATAAATTTAGTCTTAGTCTGTGCTACCTGACAATGTTAAGACAGGACTGTAAGGGAAGCTTTCCTGAATTACAGCAAGAATTTGAAACAATAATTATTTTCCCTCCAAAACAAATATGTATTTTGAAATAAAATATTTTTCTAGAAAGCTTTCCCTGACAGTCCTGACCAGGTATGACTTATATGATTCGATGCACATGTTAAACCTCAGAACAAAAGTCAATAAAAAGGCCTTGCACATAGAAAATACCCACAACCACCTTAAATAATGCACCCCATTTCCATAGAATCTATTTCTACACTGAAGTGCAAGAATCAAGTGGCTTAATTTCTCACTTGCCTGTTAGCCTCTGGGGTAGAGAATGTTAGTTTATTTAATGCATAAATACTCCAGAGTAATTTCCCCCATATTTATTTTCCACTGGTGCATCAATCACAGTCATTTGACAGGGATCTGGAAAGTGTAATCTTTTGGACTGCCTGCAAAAAATTAAATACGCCAACCTTTTCAGAAGGTGATGAGAAAAAAGAAATCCCTACACAACTAAACGCAAGTACCATGTTATACATATTTCCATGTGTCTATTTCCCTAAAGAGGCAGAACTTTTTCAGTTATTCCCTACTGTTTCCTTTCAACTCCGAGAAAGATAGAGATGCAGTAAAGCAGAATCTTAGACTCCAGATTACTATACACATGTCCAAAATGATATAGCAAACTATATAGTAAGGATAAATTAAAAGATAAATTATTTCTGTGGCCAAAATCAATCAGGATAACATAGTCTAAAGCAAGAGCCGAAAATTCTCCTAAAAGAGATAGTTAGAGGTAAGGGATAAAATAAATTAACAAAATAAATCTGAATCTTTGTCTATGGATTCTGAATCCTTATGCTACTAAAAAAATAAATACACATTCTCAATCATATATTTGTATTCAGCTTTCATGCTCAAATCTCCCAGTAATGCCTTCTGATGTTAGATGGAGACTGGTTGGTGTGCCTTGACTTGTTTAAAAATATGCCCAGAAAGCAGCCAGAAGAAAGGAAGAATGGAAATGAAGAATAAGAGTGTACTGGAGACTCAAAAAAAAAGAAAAAGTACAGAATCTTTGGGCTTCCTTAATCATATATAATCCATCACTTCTACATTTTCAATCTGTAGAAATAAAAAGGCGCTTTTACTACTCTCCTCTGTTATTGTATCTATAAATCTAATCACCTAAACCAGACATCATTATGGAAAGGGGTAAAAGTGTAAATGTGAAAGTGTTTGAAGCCCAGCTATTTAAGGACTTCAGATCTGGCTAATCAATCCGGAACAGTGACATAAGGGTGTATAGCTGCTTTCTTGAATCAGCTACATGAATTTAAAAAAAAACAAAACAAAACAAAAAAAAGCAACCTTGTTTTCCAATAATCCTCTTTGGGGTTGTATTTTTTTAAATGTTTGGTGATGTTCTTGCCAAATGGAGCTAATTCAGTGACTTCTGTTTCCTTGGGGCATCATAGGGACACTGTAAGGTTCTTGGTAGTTGGGTAGATAACTTCTAAATGTTAAATAATTTCTGAGACATGTACTGTGTACAACCTGGAAACATCTAAATCACTACTGAATGTCTTGCATCTTGTCCTCATAAAAAAACACCAGTATCCATAGGCTGATGAACCTCAAACTTCATCTTCCAAGATAATATTTGATAACTGCAAAAAGAACAAGCTGATCTGAGAGAGAATGAAAACTGTCATTGTTTATCATGAATTTAAAAATGTTCTGGTTACATGAATACCACCTTACGTAAAACTTTTAAGTTTGCACTAACCACTTCATATTTTTAACATCAGTAGAATGAAAAACGTCCCTCCAGAAGGTGATTCTCCAGCTTATTTTAGACCTGATCCCAAGCTGAGATGAATCATCCTCTGAAAGTGTTCATGCACATTCCTACATAGCATTCTAGTTTTTGAAGACAAGTGAATGCATGAAAAAAATCTCAGTTCACATTTTCACTTAACTTCCTATCCCTTGATAATTCAAAGAAAACCTAAAGAAGAAAACCAGTAATGGTTTAGGAATTATTTAAGACTTTTTAAACAATTGTTTATTATTTTGGGGACAGCTGCCTGGCTTTTTAGTTGATTTTGGCACTGGGATGCCCAGAAAGAAGCTAACCTTCGTTTTAGACATACTATACCAGTCTTGCTGGTGCTCCACTGCATTCAGGACAGTGGGCTCTCCTTAACACTAAGAATCCTATTTTTCAAGAAAGTTGATTTTTTTAAATTAATTTAACAGCTTATTCTTTCTTATTGTATTATGAACTCACATACACCAGAGAAAGGATCTTATATTTCTCATAATTATTGATTAAAGAATACTTTTTTTGAAAAGTCAGTTTTCTAGATGTTGATAAAAAAATATTCAGTAATCATAATCAAAAATTCTAGAATTACTAATATTATCTGTGAAATCTAGAATCACGTCATTTTTTTTAACTAGAGTGTAATTTATGACAATTAGAAATGAAAAAAAAACAAGCAAGCTAACAACTGTTACAAATGTGAAAAACTTTTGCAAGGCTTCTGGATGGACAGCAACAACTCAAGATTTTTTAAATTCCATCTTTATAGTCCATTTTAAAGTATTCCTAGATCTGAGTTGCTATCTTCTTTGATAAAGATGAATATGTGCCTGTGTGTATGTCAAGGACTGACCACTCAAGGAGGCTGACCTTAATACAACTAAGTATATAACTATATAACAAGTATATAACTATGTGAAAAATTCGATTGGAGAACAGCATTTGGCCAAGTGAAGTCAGCATCTAAGACAATCAGGTTATATAAAAGCAAATAGTAATAATAAGAAAAATATATAAGATATTCAAGCAGGAACCTCATAAAGGGTGCTTATTAATTTTTTTATTTGGCTTGTTTGAAGAAAAGTACTTTAAAAACTTTTTTTTTTGTCTATGAAGTCTAAGTACAAAAAGCTTTCAAATAACCTCTGAATGATCATATGTCTGTAACATTATTATACCACTATTTGCCTACCATATTTTAGGCAGTTTTCTTTTCTGAACCTTAGATGTCTTTCATTTTGAAGTGTTTCAATGAAGTTCCAAGAAGTTCCAATGCTGTTACTTTACTGAAGAAGATCATAAAACTTGTGATGGGTAATAGCTTCTGTTCAGATGGTAGCACTAATATGTTCTGTTATGTTCTTATTTTTAACCTTTTGCTCTGATACAGACTAAAAAATCCACTGGACTTACAGTATAAGCATATTATCCTTCCAGAACAACTAAACCAAGATCCATACCCTGTGGAGAAACCTTCTGCCAGCAAACTGAGCAAATTAAGTGTTGGGACCTAGGTTTTATTTTTTGTTTGAATAGGTTCTAGGTTTCCATAGGCTGTGGATTTGTAGCACCTCAATTACACAGTTAGCTGAGGCCTTGCATTGTAAACAAAAGGCATATATAGCATGCCCAGATCCTTAGCAATAACAGAGGTCACTAGCAGTGAGTAAGTCATGTCTTTGCCAGAAAAGCAATGTTGCTGCACCTGTACTGAGTAGCCTTTGAAACAAGGGTTAACTGAGAGGTTAGCATGATGGTGCACTAAGCAGCTGAAGATGCTATTGCAGCAAAAGCAGTCACATATGCAACTAATTTAGTATAAACCCAAACAAAGGAAACCTTTAATAAAAAAGCAGAGAGTGTGTTGTTATGTGTGTGGTAGGAATCCTTTTAATTATGCCACAGTAAAGTACTGCCTCCCTGCTATATACAGTAGACACACAGTCAACAGATTTGTTGCCTAGTGAATTAAACCCAGATTAGGAAAGGCTACCATTGCACACACATTCTTATAAGACTTAATAAAGGTTAATTTGATCTGCTTGTTCATCAAGTGCTACTGGAATCTGTGTACATATGAGTGTATGAGAGAGAGAAGAAAAACAACAAACAATCAGGACAAATTTCTAGCAGAGCCCCTGATTTGGCAGTGTGTGTGTATTGCCTGGACATGCAAGAGTTAGTGAAGAGGCTTTGCATTTGGGACTGGAACATTGGAGTCAGATTTCAACAGATTTCCAGGTGCTTACAGAATGTTCAGAAGTGTTTCTAGAATTCCTTCAGCAGGATAAGACTACTTTGACTTTGGGAATGCAGTCTTCTGAGTTTATCTGCTACTTTGAGTGCTTAAGTTCATTAGGAATTAAGCAGCTTTATGAACTGAGACCCAGGTGGCTGCCTTTCACAAAGCTCCCCTTAGCTCATCCCTCTTCCCTGTTCCATTCTGCCCAACCATTCTTTCCAGTTCCACCACACAGTTTTAAAATCATCCTTTTCACTCTGTATTGCCTTAAAATATGGCCTGGTGAGATCACAAGGAAGACACAGTTAAGGCTACAACATGAAGACAGAGAATTATCATCCTTAGTAAGAAATACATCCACAATTCCTCCAGACTGACTTCTTTACTGAAGTTATTTATATTTCCTAACCAGTAAGGTAATGGTTTTCAAACGGTAGTCCACAAACTTTCAATTTCCAAGGAATATTTCTGCGGAGATATAAAGAATAGCCTTTTGTGATGATTGTTAAACCATACTCTCCAGTAACGTTGGAAACAGCTTTTGCTAGGCTTAAATTTATTATCCACGCCTTTGCAGTTTTCCTAAAAAATATTTATTGTGTCTACAGTGTAGAAAAAAAAGAGCGAAAAAAATTAGAATAAGGTATGTATTTTTCAGAATTTATTATGATTGGTGAGTTTGATGTGCCCCATGGTGTCATCTTAAATAATTAGCTACTAGCTCAGGGCCAAGGCCCCATGTAAAAGGTTCCACCATAACTACATAGAAAATCTGATGCCAAAAGGAATGGTTTGCTGTGCATGCACCACATAACTGAAGTGTGTATTTGCAAAGCAATACCAGAGAATAAAGGGCTCTGGGGAGACCTTATTGCAGCCTTCCAATACGTAAAGAAAGCTGGAGGGGGACTTTTTGCAAGGTCATGCAGTGATGAAACAAGGGGGAATAGATTTTAATGGAAAGAGGGTAGATTTAGATTAGATATTAGGAAGAAATTCTTTACTATGGTGGTGGTGAGACACTGGCACAGGTTGCCCAGAGAAGCTGTGGCTGCCCCATCCCTGACAGTGTCCAAGGCCAGGTTGGATGAGGCTTTGGGCAACCTGGTCTTGTGGAAGGTGTCCCTGCCCTTGGCAAGGGGCTGGAACTAAATGATCTTTAAGATCAGTTCTAACCCAAAACATCCCGAGTCTATGATTCTATGTCACGTAAAGTGACAATAGACTCTACGTTGTTCAGCAGAGCCCTCTTAGCTTGTTCTATTAAGTCTTAGTTATAAATACATTTAAGAGTATGCACTCACAACCCATTTGCAGAGCCTTACAAATAGGATCTTGGCTAATTTTACTGCCTTTTTAAGAAAATTATGAAGAGAAAATGGGACAAGACTTTATAGTCTTACTATGGTGCCGCTGTATTCTTTAGACTTTTCTCTAAGTTTTCATAAAATTTCACCAGCACAAACACTAGATAATTTTGGGTGAAATGGCCAGAGTATGCACAGGACTGGGACCTGCTATGGACCTAGTCATTCCTCAAATGCAGACAAAGTGACAGAAAGGGTCAGGAATCAGGATACTGGTGGATGTCTCACCAGTATTAGGTCTTACAACTTTTCTGACAACCACTGCAGTAAGCTTAAGGGTGAATACTTCAGGATGAAAGAGACCTGAAAGTCTCTTTATTAAGAAATTGAGAACCAATGCACAGTGTTTTCATCTATAAGCTTGCTGAGAATAGCAATGCATTCCTGCATGTTAAGAACCAGATCTGTCTGTAAACAGGATATTCTCAGATGAGAAATCACAGATGCACTAGAAGGCTCTGGATTCTGCATGGGATATCCTCAAATCATGTAAGTTTTGAAAATTTGTATCTCTAAATTAGTTTGTTGGCTCTAGCCACTCTAATAGAAAACCTTTCATCACACTTTGATAAAAATATACTGAAGTTTGAGACTCAAAATTTCAAAGTTGTGTTTCAGATAATCGTCTTTCAAATATTAACCTTTTGTAAATCTACTGAGTTTATTTTCAGCTGTATTTTCTGTGTGATCTAGTGTTTCTCTGGATGATACTGAGAATAGAAAAGCAGTAGTTTAGAGAAAAGACAACATACCTAACCTTTCAAACATGAAATTAAAAGCTCATTGTCCTGGATTCAGCAGTAGCAGTTATGTTTCTCCTTTGGGGTAGCTGGTGCAGTGCTGCGTTAGTGCTAGCAAGAGTATTCCTTTGACAAAAAAATGGTGAAATGAGGATGCCCATTTCATCAGACTCCAGCTGTCAGCTGTTGGCTTTTTTTTTTTTTTTTCCCACTTGTGCCATTATCCGTAGTGGAATTTCTGAAGGGTTTAGTCCTGTTACTTAGATTTCTGTTAAGCAAATCAGGACACTGGAAATATTTCACTGAATGACACCTTGGGTTTTTTTTTCTATTGTTAAAAAAGAAAATTTTTCTAGCAGCCTTGGCAGCGATGGAATATATTTGAATGTTTCCTTCAGTAGTTCATTTTTGTACTTGTGCAGCTAGCAAATCCTGTGGTTAGACTAGGAGCAGACGGCAACTAGCAAGGAAGGAGGAGTACAACCACAGACCGATTAACAGCGGCGCGTTGGTGGTATAGTGGTGAGCATAGCTGCCTTCCAAGCAGTTGACCCGGGTTCGATTCCCGGCCAACGCAGTTTCCGTTTTGACACGTTTTCCCGGGGCGGTGCTGGAACGCTAGCGGGAGGTGCCGCCCCCCAGAGGCACCTCGGCAGGCTCGAGAAACCGGTCAAAGGGAACCTCGTGAAGTGTAACGAGAAGCTCAAAGTCTGCACCTGGGGAGGAGCAGCCCTTTATGCAGGGGGTCACCTGGCTGGAAAGCAGGTTGGTTTGAGGGTCGTGGTGGACATCAAGTCGAAAAGGAGCCGGCAACATGCCGTTGCAGCAAAGAAAGCTAAGGGTGTGATAGGCTTCATGAGACAAAGACCTGCACTGTTGGCAGGTGGAAGGAAGTGGTTTTTCCCTTCTACTCAGCGCTGGTGAAGCCACACCTGGAGCATTGGTGGTGTCCAGTTCTGGACTCCACATCACTGGAGAGGCATAAGCATACTGGAGAAAGTCCAGTGAAGGATAGTTAAAGTACCTAAAGCATTCTGCTGCTACACTGAGGGTTTTACACTTGTGCATTCCTGGTGTTTATAGGGGAAGGGATGGAGGGAGGGAGGGAGGGAGGAAAAGAGGAACACGTATATAAACCCACAGACGTACACCCGTATGCCTTTCTGCCTGATAAATGCATATTAAACAGCAATTTTTTCCATTTATTTTCTTAACCTCCTTTAAAAGAAAAACAAACAAACACAACCAAACAAAAAAAAAACCTACCAAAAACAAACCATAGGAAAAACAGGGAATTTTATACTCTGCTGTCTGTTTTGGATATCCAGAAGGGAAAATACACTTCCAAGAAACTCACAAAAATTCTCTTCACACACATCTTGTCCTGAGATTTTTTTAAACTTCAAAGTAAAGTACAAGTTAATTCAATTGAATCCAGCTGCATTTGGTGGTATGCTCATCATACTGAGGAGACCCTTTTCTGTTTCCATCTTTCACTGCTTATGTCAAACAGTTTACAGAGAGGCAATACAAATTTGGACAGAGCGCTAGGAATGCCATCAGTGAGTCTGGGAGTTTACATTGTGTTTGTGTGAGGTCACCATTTGTTGTCTTCAATGATCAATGGCCTAGTGAATGCTTTTAAAGCCAGAGGCTACCCGTACTGACTTTAGTTGCTCCATGTTAGGTTACATTTTATTAGGAAGACTCAGGCAATTCTACTCTTGCATTTTTATGTAAGGGGTTTGTGACTGCTCAATGGTTTTTGTGGCATTTTCCTGTATTAACAACATGAAGTCAGGTGACCAGTAAGGTAGATGATATTTAACCTAGTGGTGACAGATGCAGCAGAGGTGAAAGGGTTATATCTATTAATAAACAAAGTTTGAAAGCCTTTTAACACCATCTTTCACATCACACTTATCTGACCTTTTGCACAAGATGACTTCCACAGACTTTTTACAATGGGCTGGGGAGAGAAAGCCAAAAACTTGTGTTTTCTTCATTTTGTAAAAAAAGTAAAATTGATCATTAAGAGTTTTACGTTGTTTTCCTTAATGAATGAATGAAGTGCTGTTGGTACTGCGGTTAGTAGTTCACTTGGATGAAAAGATGTGGTAGATTTATCTCAGTCCCAGTGGGTGCTGACATTTTAACCCACTTATCTGTGATTTATTCAGTCCTTGACAGACCTGAAAAAGTGATGCATTTTGCCCGAAGGCTCTGTAGGTGAGGCAAGTTGACATATACTTTTTTTCTCTGTTAAGGGGTGAGCTCCTCTACAGTCCAGGGGGTGAAGCAGGGGAAAATGGAAAAGGAAAATGCTCATGATAAGGATTTTTTTTTGTTTATTTCAAGTTCCTTGGGTTTGTTGTAGAAAAAATCCTCAGAATTTATTCCATGTACACTCAGCCTCTAAAAGTCAATGTCTGTGTGATCAATAGTAAACAGCAGATTGTTAAAAAAAGTGATATCTGTAGCATGGTAAAGCTAAAAGTAATCTGAGATGTTTTGAAATTATTAGTTATTTTACTTTTCTACTCCAATAAAAAATACTTAGACCATATAGAGACTTTATATGACTCTATCTTGCTTAATTAGATGAAGCACATTTTATATTTACACATGATAAATTTAGACAAATTTCAACACACCTGATAGCATATGGTCCAATTCCTAGAGTCTGAGGTTTGGCTTTGTGCTGCATCATGGATAGATCCTGGTCTAAAAGTGTCGTGGTGTTTTCTTGCCCGTTCAATGTCAAGATGTGCAGAATGAGAAACGCAGAATCAGGAAGGTAATTTCTTCTACAAATGGTCATGTGCATAAGACTGGGGTTAAGTCTTCTGCCTTTTTAGCAATACAGTAGTTAATTTTTGACTGGAAATCAGTTGAGGGTTTTTTGAAAAATGAAACAAACTTAATCAGACTTCTTCTGCTTCCTTGTCTCATCTATAGTTAAGGAGGTGAAATACAAGTGAAAAACATTTTTTTTCATTTATTCCCCTGCTTCCTGTAGACATTTAGAAGATAATGATAGTAATTTGAGCATAAGACCATCTAGAAGAAGTAAAAAGTAATTAATAAATTATCCAGCATAAGTTACACTAGCGAGTGGCATTTTCATAGGCACAGAATCATAGAATCATCGAATCCTGGAATCATCAAATCACAGAATGGTTAGCATTAGAAAGAATCTTAAGATTTTAGAATCCCATGGGCAGGGACATCTACTAGATCAGGTTGTCCAGAGTCCCATCCAGCCTGGCCTTAAACACTTCCAGGGATGGAGCTTTTACCACTTCTTTGGTCAGCCTGTTCCAGTGCCTCACTACCCTCATGGTAAAGAACTTCTTCCTTATATCTAACACGAACTTCCCCTGTTTAAGTTTGAACTCATTACCCCTTGTCCTATCACCATGGTTCCTAACGGAGAGTCCATCCCCAGCAACCTTATAGGCCCCCTTCAGATACTGGAAGGCTGCTATGAGGTCTCCGCGCAGTCTTCTCTTTTCCAGGGATGAACAGCCCCTTTCTCAGCCTATCTTCATATGGGAAGTGCTCCAGTCCCCTAGCTGGAATCTGGCCCCAGTCTGTCTTTCAGTGTTGGGAAGAGGAAAGGACAGATCATTAGTTCTCAATGGTTTTCTCAGCAGGTAATCCTAGCCAGATAAATTAGTCTATATTTAAAGCCCTAGGTCAGAGGGCTTTACTTTGTGGACTGTGGGAGGGTCTGTCATTCTGTGCAGCGAAGGCAAACCCTTAGAAAATGCCTCAGCACAGTCAGTGCTTTTGCTGGCAATTAGAGCCAATTTGGTATAAAATTATAGGTCTCATGTCTTTGGACAAATATGGTGAAACAGTTATCTGTCCAAAAATTCTGTGGTACAGACATACATTCACTACAGAGCCCTGTGAATCCATGAGAGATTTTCACATGAAAACAGGGTTAGAAACATCAAGCTCTTGGCACTCTAATTAGGTATAGTTTGTTTTGCTGACTGCAGTGTTTAAAGCCTCTGGTTATCCTTCATATATGGTACATTTAGTAACCCATTAGGGTCACAATACTTTTGTGATATTTGACCCTGTCTAGATCCTGTTGGTTTCGTAACAGAGAGGATCACCCTGCCCGCGTGGGGCAGGTCATCTGTGTGTCATCCCTGCGTCCCACTGTGCTGCTGGAGAGGGGCTGGGGTGAAACAAAAAAGGTCTCTGTCCTCCTTTCCATCTGCTGTGGTGGGAGGACTTGATCCAATTTGTGCCCTCCTGAAGCTCTTTCTCAGGTTATATCAGTATATATCAGTATAGACTGATATCAGTATATACCAATAAGACCCACGCAGGAGACTCAATGGTATAGTTTAACCAAAGAAGGGTTAAAAGAAGTTAGTAGAATGACATTAAGCAACCTGAAAAATCTGTCCAAAAATCTGGGTAAACACCTACGTCAATTAGACCTCACTGAGCTCCATGCTGCCACAGATGATTGGCTGCAGTTATTGGCTGGTTAATTTAAAATCATATCACGCATGAATACACTATACTGCTGCAACAGGAGGGTAAACTTAGCTATGGTTTAACTAGAGTATTATGTGTTGTGAATCTCCAGATGGTTCAACTTGATCACCAGTATGGAGCAACTTTTCAATCAAAGGCATTTGTTTTGCGTTCTATATTAAGTTTACTTAACACAGACTACAAGATACTCCAGGGAGAATCAGCTGCCATCACTGTTTCATTTTGTCCTGCAGAACTCAAGTTAAATAATGTATCTAAATCCCTAAAACAAAGTGGCAGTGTCTGTTCTGGCTCCACTTTTACTTGCTCAGCACTTTTTTTTAGGAGAAGAAACCTCCTTGTGCTGTCTCAGGAATTCAATAAAGATTAGTTTAGATTCACTAACAACGGAGCCTGGTGGAAACTCCATAATGTTCCAATTTTCCACTTCTTCACCACAGATGTATTTTCTACCTACGGCAATTACATGCATCAGGATGGATCATAAAATTCTATTCACTAAATTTAATTTACAGTCTTTTATATAGTTCCAAGTTAACTTTTGATTTTGATGGAAAAAGACGTAGCCTTAAACACATCAAGCTCTCCAAAAAGCCAAATACTTTTTTTTAAAAGCATATTTATCTCTTGTTAAATATGAATAGAATCTTTGGAATCAGCAATGCTGGGATTTCATCAATAAGCTTATTTTTACACCTCATGAAAATGAGTTTAGTCAGGTCTCATCCTAGGCTTCAACATAATAACAGGACACAGTTTGCCAAAGATATCCAGATACAGTAGCTCAGGAAAAGATTACTTTGTCTTCAAAGTGAATCAGTTTCTCCTGGGTCATATATTTAAAGAAACCCAGGATTTTTTGACTTATATTAAATGGAAGCTCTATCAGAAAACAATTATATAGGATCCCATCAACCATATGTCCAAATCTGGTCATGCTCTTCCTCAGGCCTCCTGAAAACTGTTGCTTGCGTTGTCTTTTTAAGATTCCACAGATCTGTAATACTAATAAATGATAGTCTGAGAACGTATTTACCTTAATTCTTAGATTAGGGGTTTAGGGGCTTCTGGATAATTCCTTCTTTTTTCTCCATACGCGCAAGGGTAAACCACTATCATATTTGCCACTGTAAAGAATCTTCAACAGTGGCAAAAAAAAAAAGTTATTTTCTGTATGTAAAATTAATGTTTGGAATGCATTAACACACTTTAATTGGTTTTCAAGTGATCATCATGAATGTGTGATGGGCTTTTTACAAATATGCTGGCAAAAAAAAGTCTGGAGATTTCAGCAGCAGCTGGAAAGAGCAGCAGTGTGTGCCCAGCCAGCTCTGGAGACAAAAAGGAAATTCTCTGTGCAGCAAAGTCTAAAACCCTTTGGTTTAGATATCCTTACTTACATATGCCAAATGAGTGAGTAAACTCAGTCCAGCTAAGTAATAGCAACCTTTTGAATCCAGAATACACTGTAATCTGCCCCAATTTTGCAAAGAAGTTTTAACACTTTGCTCAGCAGGGTGTAGAAATAAGTGATGTAAATGGGGCCATGATGGTTCTGGTACCTGTGATGCCTGCCTATATGGACAAAGTCACTTACCATATCCATTTATTCAATGTGTTATATGGGTAGTAAGACATTTGTGATTAAGTAATATTCATCCAACACAAATGCAGTCTGCTGCATCCAAAATAAACTTATTTCTAAGGCAGTCAGAAAAACCACAGGGTGCAACCAGAAGGGGACCAAAAATGTCTTAAGATGTTGGTTGTTGCTGTCGTGAGGCAGAAAACAAATTCTTTAGGTGCCTGCCTTTGCTGAGAATCTGATCTGTGTTCTTTCGAATGACAGCTAGCTGCCACCTTCCCTTGCTACCTGGAAGGAAAGGAAAAACAAAGTAGCTATTTCACTGTATAAAGAATATGGATATCTAATTAATATTTTTTCAATGGTGAACTAAATTTTATTTTCTGAAGGAAGTAATATGTTTGAAAATATGATGTACTTATTCTTGTTAGACCCTCAATGTATTTAGATCTGTGCTGGTCCACTGAATTCAGTTGGGTAGTACAGACTTCCTGAGAACTGGCACTTTAATTTTAAACCAGTAACAAAAACCTGCCTGCTCTCTACATGTATAAATTATTGACACAGAATCAGTGAAACCGTGCAGCAGCTAATTGGCCCCTCTGGTCAATTCTCAATGGTCCTGAGAAGTTCATTGGTTTCAGATAAGGCTTTTTTTTTTTCTGAGCTGTAGGCTGAAATACTCCCAGAGTCTGAACAAATTCATGTTCTTTGTTTGCTTTTTAAATAGCACATATCAAGGCCAAGACTTGGCAAGGAACAATGAGGTCAGGATATGTGCCCGATAAGAAAAAATGTGAGATTTAGAATTGGCTTCTAGCATGGATTTGGTCTTGAAATGCTGTAACTTAAAAAGCAGAGGTGAAATTTCAACTTCTTATAGCATTTGTAGGATCGAGGAATTTATCTATGAAGTTAAAAGTGTACATCTTTAGAATTATCCATCTGTGTATTCAGATATCAGTTGTTTTACTATATCTGTATTGAGTATTAATATCACACTGTTATGATTCTTAAAACATTTACACTGGCCTCTGTTCTAAATTGGGCAGTAAAGATTTTTGTCATCAGAATTTTCATCTGGAGAACTTTTCAGCACAACTAAAGGTAAGTTGGATGAATATCTCCTCATATAAACCAAATTAAAAATAAAATCATGAACTGAGTCTTTCAAACTAAAAATGAAAAAGCTAAATTTTGTTTCCTGTTACCAGGGAAACCTATGTGCTACAGGTAGGTTACAGGCATGCTGACATTTTGCGTAAATCAAAGTCTGAGCTAATTATCTGAATTTTGTATTGTATATGTAGGGAGAATAAAACACTTCTCAATGGGATCCACAAAGGTGTTACTGGTACCAGCTGGAGAAAAAAAGTAGAAAAACTTGCACACAGCAACCTGCAAAGGGTCAGGCTTCTATTACTGGGCTACCTTCATGGGGATCACACAGATGAGTTGCCTCTAAGAGTCAGCCTTAGCAGCTTAATCTAGGCCCACCACTTTTAAATTTGAAGATTGTTAGAGATCATTTGCCACTAAAGATAGAGACTCCTGCAGAAAGACTTTAAATTTACAGGCAAGAAGTGTGCTTTCTATAACTACTTTTAAAAATTTTGTTAGAAGTGACTCTGTAGCTCTTCAGATTGAAAACATACAGTCTAAGAGAGCTGCAGTACTCTCCAAATTAAAGATCTTCTTCAAACAAGAATGAAAAAACATGCATTTATGCACCAGGAAAAGTTTGCTCAGTTCAGAAGTCAAACCTTCTTATGAAGTTATAACCAGTCGCAAATATTTCAGAAGCCAAATATTACGTGTTGTCAGAATATCCTAGTCAACCTTTTCCATGTTTACTACTTTGAAAATTTCTCTTTGAAATCAGTGGGACTATGCACAGATGTAAGCAGGGATACTCATAAACATATTGTCATGGTAGAAACTTGAAATAATGACTTCTTTGAAGAGAGGAGAAGTAAAATAATGGAAATAAGAATTAATATATGGCTTGATTATTATATAAAAATGAACTTGTTAAGAAAAAAGCCTGGTTTATTTTATTTAACAAGGTTTTGGTACTGTATGTTATATTCTAAAAGCTATTTTGATAATATGTACATTTCTAGTCCTTTTCTGACACTGTGCAATCTGATGTTTAGGTTTGATGAAGTAGGCAGCCAGGGCCCTGGCAGAATCAGAGGCACCTCTTTGCTCCTGCAAGGTTGCTCTTCCATATAACTTGTATTGTACCAACACTTCCACAGGGAAGAGTGGGTCTGAAGGCCAGGCCAGTAAGCAGGGAACTTTTAAGGGGAACCTGTGTGCTGGTGGTTTCCCTGATGTCATGATTTGCAACAAGTCAAAACAGAAAACGTTCACACATGGAATTCTTTTTATTTTGGAGCTGACAGAAAAGATATGATGCCAATACCATGAACATTTGTATTAAACAAAGAACCAGCTTTTTAAGGCAATGAGGTATTAGCTTCTCATGTCCTGACCAGATGCCAAATTAGGTTAAATACATTCTGCCAACCTAATCCCTTTGGCAGTTTCAGCTGCTCTAGTTACTCTTTGCTTCTCCTTCTGGGATGAGAGTCTACCACTGAATGTGCATGTTTCCACTGACTCATGTCCAAGGGCAGATTTTGGCTGCTGGAAATGGTTGTGTACTGTAGTGCTACCGGCCCAGAACTGATTTCTTCCATCCAAGGGGTAGCTCCATTGCACTGAAATGGTGATCCTTTTATTCATACAGGGTATTTGGAAAAGGAATAAGAAAGAAGAATAGAGAGAAAGGAATAATAGATGTTTGAATTATGAAGCCTGCAGAGAGCATTTGACTGTAATAGGGTCCTACTGACCTTTCTAAAATTGAGAGGCTGTGATGTTTTTACAAACTGCTGACATTCACAATCTTCAAAATTTGGACAGTCATAACCTGCAATTAGGGGCTTACTAAGGATTTCCTTATGAAGTGAAATTCTTGATGAGATACAGATGCTTGTCAGGATCATACCCGTGTTAAAAGAGCTCTAAGGAACTGAATTTGTGTTCTTCAATGCTTCTTCAGGGCTTGGGGCATTTCTAGTTCTGATTTCTTGTTCATTTCTAGTGCTGATGAATCTGTGAGGCTACAGACAGCACAAAGGAGAGAGTAGGTATATTAACCTTGTGTAGCATACTTACAGGTTTTTGCTATTTTCCTTCTCCTAATTAGTGATACGTGTTTGCTTGTATGATTTTTAAATGACAGAATTCTTGCACATTGGGTTATATATTTTGAATGGAGCTGAGGGTCTGCTTCTCCTCTGACATACAACTGTAGAAATCAGGATTCCTAAAATGACGCAAAGTTTGGTAGTATAAACCCAGACTGTGAGCAGAGATGGCCTTGATGTGATATCAAAATAAATAAAAGGTGAAAATAATAATTTGTTACTAGGAAGCAATATAATGAAAGGGGATTAAATAGCAGGTGCTGGTGGGTGGAGAAATAGGGAATATGGGAGTGTTATAACACCATCTGTTCATGCTGCTTTTGCACCATTAGCTGGGTGTTTTTACTGCAGACCTTTGAACATCTGGCTGTACTGCTGGGTTGCAGGCTGCACCCCTCATTTGGAGGGGAAACTGTTAGTTTTGCAGCGGAAATTTTTTGCTCTCTTTCCTTTCATCTTATATACCTTGCTCCCATCTCTGACCTCAAACTCTGCCCTTTACCTAAAGCACAAGAACAATTCATGCAAATAGCATGTTTGCTGAAGAGAGTAGATCGAGGAACAGAAAATATAAATGTACCTTATGCTTTCTTCTTATTAAAACCATTTAGGAGTTAATCAGTGACCTCATATAATACAAGTTTTGGTTGCATTTGCCTCTCTTAATGGGTATCACAGCAACACCCAGGTAACTGCCATGAACTGAGGCTTCAATATGCTTGATGTTGCACAACCAGACAGCAGAGAGGTGTTCCTTGTCTCAGAGAGCTTATGGGAGCATGATATTCACCTGGGAATCCATAATTTTCTTTATTCTTCTATGCTCCGAGTGTTTGGTTGTTTTGTTTTGTTTTGTTTTGTTTTTTTCCCCAGGTTAATAATCAGAAAACAGTTAATAAAAATAATAACATATCTGTCTCTAAGGGGTTTAAGTCTTTGCAGCATTCAAAAATTTTTGTAGTCTCCTTCTTTACAAATGCACATTTTATTGAGATGAGTGCACCTTTATTTATTTAAACCTTCACTGTTTCCTTAACAAGGGCACTCAGCTTGTCTGCTGATCTCCATGCAGTTGCCAATAAAAAGCATATATTACCTTTAAAATATATTGGAGCCTTTAAAATATATTGGAAAATGGGAGTTTATTTCCAGACCTGGATCCAATGTAAAGTCCTACTTGGGAGCTAAAAAAATGTTTCAGTGGTGAAATATTACTTTGGTGGCTAGGAAAATCTTTTCCATATTTTTGTGATTTAAAATACCTGTTTGTCCTCAATTTGGCCATCCTATAAACACCATTGCCTCTTAGTGACATCTGCTGGAACAGATAGCATTGAAACACGTTCGGGTTTTCCCCACGTTTGCTACCTGCCAGCATTTAGCTTCCAAGAGAAAATGCAACTCACTCTGTATTTCAGAGCAATACTTGGCTGGCTCAGGTTTGAATTTTTCCTTATCCCACAGGACAACTGTTCTCCACCTTCTTCTTGTCCTTACATAAAAGGAGTGACCCATATGCCAACAGGACAAAGATCCAGAAAGTTACAAAAGTTTCATTGTAAGGCTAAACCCTTAACAGGGATGGAAGCAGCTTGCATGAAGGAAGAGAGAGGATGTACATTGAAGCAGGAAGTCATTAAAATAATGAATCACTCAGCAGAATCCAGTTTTTCTGTAGAGTTTATGCATTTTTTTTGCAAGCAGAGTTTCATTTTCAAGATTGTCAGTTTAAGCTGCATCTTCCACGTAGCTTTTCTTCTGCTGCTTCTTGCCAAGAAAACCAGCTGGAGGGTTTTTGTAATGAAATAAGATGGGTATCTTTTCTCTCTTTCCTTCATGATGCTGTTATGTAGACATCTCTTTGTTACTTAATATTGTCTGTTATTGTAGTTGTAACTATAATTGTATGTTTTTATACATCTTGTACTTATTGTAGACTAGGACATGCATGCTACTATCTAAAACTACAGACTGAATTTTTTCATAAATATATCTGGGCACATAAGACTAAGATTAAAAGCCAAAAGTTTTTTTTCCAAACTTTCCTTTCTGATTGCTCTATATTCTCATGCAAACAGTGGAATAGACTGCTCCCTGTGTAAATCAGTGAGAAGATATAGTGCTTTTGCTAGAGGAAGTTAGGATTTTGCTTTCCAAAAATAGTAAGTCATCATGTTTAGTTTGTTTTTTTTTTACCCACTTTGTCATGTTTTAAGACAAACACCAGTTTAGAGCAGATATCTAACTCTTTGCTGTCTAATCTTAGGTGAAGTGAATAACTCCCCTCAACGAATACAACAGCTAACAGCTTAAAATATATATACACACTTTTAGAGGGCAGGCAAAATTTGCAGGTTAAGGAGACATCTTTTTATTAGATCATTCTTATAGCTGGGAAAAAATAACCAATTATTGGCTCTGAAGTCTTTCTTCATGTCCAAATATGAGCCCTCAGACTGATCTGTATCCCTTTGCGTATGCTTGTGAGACAACCTCCTGCTCTTTATATATGGATTTTGAACTTGAAACTCATCAGCTTTGGGAAGTAAAAGCCAGCATTCACAACTGCCTGTTTGTTATTACCCTACCTGGTAAGATATATTGGGTGGTTTTATATGCCTTTTATTTTTTTTTTTAACACCTAAAGATCTGATCTGAATAGATCACAGTTTATTCACAAAAAAACCCTTTTTCTGTGATTTCAGTTAGGAGTCAAATCCACCAGTGATATAATCCACTAGGCTGCACTGGCATTGTGTTAAGTTGATTACATCCCAGGAACTTTGTCAGAAAGTTGGTAAAGCAGCGCATGTCACCATCTTACTTAGATAATTTATACTATGATTATAGGATAATTAACAGCCAGCAGAGGAAGTATTTGCTGTAGGAAAAGAAATAGGATTCCAGTTATATATATCATAATAAATGAAACACGCAACTAAATAGATTAATTTTTTGTGACAATATAATTTGATCTCTTTCATAAAAATTCCTGAGCCTTATGAAGTCCAAAACCAAATACCCTTTCACCAATTTCCAGCTGTTCAACTGTTACTGAACACTCCTATTATCTAAGCTTTATGCTGTTGTATTGTGTGGGGTTGCTTTGTCTTAACTTAGATAGCCAAGGCTGAAATAAGACTCCCAGGATTTCTTTCTTGATTGGGGATAGGAGGTGTTGGAAATCTGCAATGTGTGCTTCAGTTCATTGCAATGCAGGTGAGACAAAGGAGTGAACACATCTCTGGAGGTGCCTGGGATGTACAGGGAGTTTAAGGGAATCAGATAGACACTTAGAATTAGGTGAGAGGAGCTTCCCAGTTTGCTCCCATAGTAGACTGTCCTTTCAGTATAGAAAAGACATCTTAGCAGTCATTTTGCTGTGGATTCCAGTTTGTGAATGCAATGTATTTTTACCCCAAGGCATTACTATTGATTATACTTTTTATAGTATAATCATATATATTTTTATTTTATATATATATTAATTATAATTAATCAAGAGATTTAAACACCATGGGGTTTAGCTGCCAAATATATACATAGGATCTCAAGTGAACTTTTTGTAGTTTATGCTGAAATCCACTTCCCATGCTCTTATTCCTCTCAATAGCTAAGCTACTGAGATTTAAATGACACCTGAATGCAGTGCAGATATAAGCAAAGATGTGTGTCATTAAATACCTGCTTCGTGCATGAGAGACAGGTCTGCTGTAAACCCCCTTAGGGAAGTCTTCTCCAAGTCCTTTTTTCCAGCTACTGTAATCTGAAAATATAAGAACATTCAGAAGCTAGTCTAAAAGAAGCCATTTGGACAATGACAAGAAAGTTTCCAGGTTTTGCTATAAGAGGTATATTTTGCTGTGGCTGATTCAGCAGGATTGGCATTCTCTCTCACGATATGATTTAGAGATCCTTATGAAATGGGAACCTCCCCATTTTCATTTGATTGGTTTATTATGTTTTGGATGACAACCACAGCTGGGAAGTGGGGAAAAATACCTGTCGGGCATTTTACTAAACAATATAACCTCCCCTTTCAGCTTCAGAACTACAGATTTTGTTTCCATTATTTATTTTTTTTTAATGTCTTCTCTCAAATGAGCTAATACCAACCACATGAAATCTGAGTTTTTTACAGGATTAGATAATTTGAGGTTCTTAATTTCTTTCAGATACATGCAGAAGCTTTTCTCAATTACTCTCTGTTAGAGAAATTGTTTTTCCACTTGTCGCTTTGCATTGTAATCCTGCAGGTGTGTTGTTTTCTGGCAAGTCAGCAGGCTGACCAAAACCTGCTTTTGCCTTCTGTTTCACTATGTTTAAAGCTACCTTTAAGAAATCAGAGCTGATGAAGCACGCATAGGAACCACCAGTAATTATAAAACAAGTAGTTGTACAAAATGAGTACTCAGGTTTTGTCTTTTGCTTTCAAAAACAACAACAAAAAAAAACAAACAACAAACCAAACAAAAAAAAACCCTATAAACCTTGAAATGAAGATTTGTTATAATAGAGTTACTGATTGCCAGTAATCAAATTTGGTCCGGTGCAGTCTGAATATTCAGGAGAGAATATGAAGAAATACACTATATGAGCACTTAGACATGCTTGTAGTCTTTACAATGTCCTGTTCGTTACAGTTTTCTTACAGTGCTTAACAATGTAAGGACTATTTAGGTAAGAGTGCAGGGATCCTTATATAATGACTGGGATAAGAATCAATCTCTTCTACACATTCAGAGGTGAGAGTGGGAAGGAAGCCAAATGAAGTACAGTAGTTGACTCATCTTCCCAGACTGAGAAAGCATGCTCTCAGTCAACTTGCAGATATAAAACCAGATTACCAAATGAATTACACAGTGATTCATTCTGCACACTTCCATCCTTCCTTTCACCATTCCAGATCTGAAAAAAAAAAAACAAACCAAACCCAAAAACCCAACCAGAAGTAAAGACTCTTTATAGCACTAAGGACAGGAAACAATTTTCATTTAGCTACTGGTAATTTGACAGTTGTTCTGCTTAGACACATTTCAAGTTTCTCACAGGGCAGGAGAAAAGGGATACTGCAAAGGATAGATACTTGAGTACTTCTCTAACTCTATGGAGATTTCCAGACTAGGCCATAAATGGGGAATATTTTCTTTCTTTTGGACTGAAATTCTTTTGGCAAGAAGAAAGCAAGTGACTGTTCTCCAGCAGTCTTGGCCAACTTCATCTTTGTGGTCAATGCACTCAAATCAGCTACTCTTTATCAATAGAGATGAATTTAACTCATTTATCTGTTTGCAGCCAGAACAGCTTATTTTAAAAGCTATAATTGCCAAGTAAAATTCAGTTTTAAGAAGGCTCAGCATTTTCTCAAATGGGTAGTTTTTACCAGTGTCAACTTAAGGAATCAGAACTGTGATGAAACATATATTTTTATATTACAAGGTTGTCAGAATTAACATAAAAGCCAAACCCATATATCATTAAAATTGAAAAATGTAATTATTGTCTTTCTTATCCAGCAATAGATTCCATATACTAAACTGTTATTTCTGTTTATAAAATGTCACCATGTAAATGGAAAATTTTAAACCAGGTGATTTTATGATGCAATTGCAAATGAAAACCGTAACTTTTTTAACTATTTTATCTTATCACAATGGTAGGTGATCATGATACTCTTACAGAAGTCTGCAGTTTTATCCTTCTGCAAGAAATATGTTGTATTTTAATAAAAAAAGGGAATATAAAAATAATTATATTTGTCCCTTATCTGTATTTCTGATTCATGATATTTGCGTTGTATGGCCAATGTAGCTTGCTTTCCTGTGAAAAGGAGATCTGTTTCTAGAGAAAGTAAGTGAGGCATAAAATACCTATATTCTTTTGGAAGAGAGGCAGCAAAATAGAAGCTAATAAACAGCAGATTAGCAAACACATCTTTCTGACATCTGCTTTGTTATATGATGAACTGCGTCTCTGGATTCTCCACCTTCTTCTCATTCAGAATGCCACTGTAATTCAAACCTTTTGTATTTTTATTACGAAATTAATTATGAAATGCCCTAAACAATTCCAGCAGATTCAAGGATTATTTCATCCATGTGCATCACTCTTCATCAGCTGATTCATGCTCTGGATATCCTTATGGATTGCAAGCAATGAACAGATAAGTTGCAAAAAAAGAGATTCAAGAATAAAAGGTATAAAGAAACAGTGAGAAAATCAACAGTTCGTACACATGAACTAATGCTTTTTTTTCTTTTTTTTTCCTGATGCAGAACTGGGATTAAAAATTACATAAATTGACAGTCAAAGATTGGTTTATTTGTAATAGCGCCTTTTTCTTCAGCAAATGTCTACGAAACAGCTAATGTCCCTGAAGCTGGAATTTTCCATAGAATTGTGTTCTACAGGTTAATTATTTTTCATCCACAGATAAGAAAGTTAAAATAAACAAGACACAACTTAGTTACAATATATAGTCACAGCCATGGTAGCAAGAAATTGCCAGCATATGTCCCATTCTTTGTTTATGAAAGTTAAAAGGAATAATATTGAAAGGTCCTACAATGGCAAGGAAGCACTCAAGAAGTATTACAAAATTCCAGAAATTTCCTACATTTAGATGCCTGCAAACAATAAGAAATATTGAAAAAAAAAGAAAGAAAAAAAAAAAATTCCTGAAGTTGTGATAATCAAACACTTAAGAATTTATATGTTGAATTAGTTGCGTTTGTTTGTCTCTTAGATCAATTTTTGCTAAGATAGAAGTCATCTGACTATTTTGCAAAGTGTTCTCCTTTGTGTCATTCAGTTAATTTTGAGTTGGTTGTAACTATGATTTTTTAATCCACATATTCATCTACATTCATTGCTAGCAGTGTAACTAGCTAATTATTTCTAAATATTGACATACTACTCCGTATTCGTGTAATATGTTCTTGTTTCCCAAAGACAAAGTGTATTTTTTCTCAAGTATCATTATTAATTTCTACCTTCTGTACCTCCTAATTTGCTTTCTGTGTAAAAAATGCTAATCTTTTCTTACGAGTCAAAAGTATTTATTAAGGTGAAATAACTTTCGACAGAAGCTCAGGACAGAACCTCAGTTTCAAACTTCCTGAAGGCAAACCTGATTTTTTATGACAGAAATAAACTTGATCTAAGTTGTTGCCTAAAACCTTCTTTCTAGTATTTTGATATGAGAATGATGCATTGCATTGAAGCTAAACCCAACATGACAGTTGAAGAGGAATTAATCTTGACCTGGTTAATTATCACTTTCTTTTATTCTTCCTGCCTTCAATGCATTAATGCTTGTTAAGAGGAAACTCCATGTAACCTTGTGGAGACGTTATTTTTTACTTCACACCCTAATCTGAATTACAGATGATCAAAAAACTAATCCATAGGATGTAGTCAGAGCTTTTGGGAGGTTTCTGTGTGTCTTATTTTGTTCTGTCAGTATTTTCCTAGGCACATGTAAATACAGGAACTGCCATACTGGATCTTCATCAGTCCAAAACCATGTCCATATCAACTGCCTATACCTTATGCTTCTGAGGAAGATGACATGACTTTGCAGAAGAAGCAAGTAGCCTGTTCCTCCGCATTAGCTTTTAATTTCAATAGTTACACTTGTGAAGCACAAAGATAAATGCTTCTTTTAGCATTTTGGGGGATAATTATCATAACCCAAGATATTCTTGATACTCCTGTACATGTTTGTGTTTTTCCAGTCTATTTCACTGTACTTAAATTCTTGAAGTCAACAAATTTCTCATAACAGAAATTCTGCATTTTTATCTTTTCTAAGGATAGCAAGCCTAGTCTTTATTTTCTGAGAACAGGCTTTTTCTTTAATTTTTGTTGATCTTTTGTTATTTCCTGTATTTTTTGTAGTCTGTGAAGGAATAAACAGTGTGAACATAGTATGTTAGTGGAAGATACACCTCTGATATCAATAGAATTATCTTTTTGTTTATTCTCTGCTCCATTCCTTATAAACTTACTGTTTTGACAACTTAACAATTCACACCAAACAGAGGGTAACAGGATTCAAACAAAATCAATTAACACTTCAAATTTTCCCATACTCCATCTGTTCTCATAGTACAGGTATAAAAGCTGATATTATGAAAAGACAAGACTCTAAAATTAAATTTTATTTACTTCTATTCAGTGGAAACCAGTAGTTTGTTTGAATACTTATGTAGTGGAAAAAATTGTTATTTGTTCATCAAATATGAGTCCTGCTTGAGTCATAAAAGTAGCCAAGATCAAGCCAATCCCCATAGCACACTCAGGAACACTCTTTGGTTTTCCATGTCTTCTGTCTTGTTTTCAGGAACCATTGTCTGGGTGTCTACCTTACCTAGCAGACATAGTTTATGTCTTAAAATAGTTGAAGGAAATCAAAATCAGCTGATTATGCTGACCACAGCTGAAGCTGAAAAATTAACTTTCTTCAACATATTAGTAAAAGTCAACCTGCTTTTTAAATCATCTCTGGATTTTCTTCTACCAAATTTAAAACCTGACATATCTGAATGATCAACACTAGAAGATTAATAGTAGAATTTCTGTCCTTTCTCACTTTTCAAACCTCATGAATTCAAAATGTATTGAAAAGATCAGGAATTATTCTGTATAATTTATATAATTCACTTAACCTCAGAAACCCTATATACAAAGGTTGCAGTTTTAAGTAAGGTTTTTGAAGCCAAACTAATGTCCATAAATGGTCTGACAGGATTTTATTACTTCTAAGAAGGATGTTGCAATCCATAAACTGTAGGATTTTTTATGTGAACAGAAAAAAAAAATCACTGCAAGCACAAAGAGTATTATTTTTGTTTCTTATTGTAGTATTGTGACTAGCTGTGTCTATCCTGCTTCTGAGGTATTGATAAAATGAAAATTATATGCTGTCTGCACTTGGATAAATTTGCATCCTTTGTTCTACTTCTTATCACCTTTTAAGCTATTCATTACATATCTGCCTGGTAAGAGATACAGGGTAACTTAACTATTTGCAGAAATTGCTAAATTTTAAGTTAACCTGTGATTTAGCAGAGCAGAGGTTTCTTTCATGTGGTTAGACAGTTGTTTAATCCTTGTATGTCTCTAAGGTTTGAGAATAAAAGGAGCCTGTGATGGGGCACCACTTAAGTCAATAGCCTTTTTATTGATTTTGATGGGCTGGATCACCTTAGTTTTCTGGGTTTCATTTTCTAGAGGCAGTTGAGAGAGCTGATCCATTATGTCATCCTTTCTGTTTCCCATATCTTCCCTTATCTTTCTCCCTCTCTTTTATCACAATCAGATTTATGGTCTCATAATAAGACATCATGGTGTTATTTTCTTTTTTCCACTCCTTTTTGAACTGTCCTTTATTCAGAGAGAATAGTGCTAGTTATGATTACACTGAAGTTTTATTTAAATGTGTGAATGATGAGAAGACTGAAGACCATCAACGACTCTCTCTGATGATGAGAATAGGTGACAAAGCTAGGAATACAACTTTAATCTCCTGCACTTCACTGTACCTTAATAGCTATAGAGATGCTGGGGAGGGACTCTTCATTAGGGACTGTAGTGATAGGACAAGGGGTAACGGGTTAAAACTTAAACAGGGGGAGTTTAGATTGGATATAAGGAGGAAATTCTTTCCTGTTAGAATGGTGAGGCACTGGAATGGGTTGCCCAGGGAGGTTGTGAATGCTCCATCCGCGGCAGTGTTCAAGGCCAGGTTGGATGAAGCCTTGGGTGATATGGTTTAGTGTGAGGTGTCCCTGCCCATGGCAGGGGGGTTGGAACTTGATGATCTTAAGGTCCTTTCCAACCCTAACTATTCTAGGATTCTATGATTCAATCTCAAAAATTTAAGGATATTGACAGAGTTTCTGTAGAAAAGAACAGAGCCTGGAAAACATAATGCTTTCCTAGTAAATGGTGCTTTTTGTTGAGGTAGATCAACATTGTATTTGAGCAAAAATAATTTTTGTTCAACACCATCATCAATTAATGTGGTGTGACCCAATGAACACAATAGATTCAAAAGAGTATTATCTGACTAATGCACCAAAAAGGGTTTTTGTCTTTCACATAGTTTATTCTGACATTTAAAGAGAGATCACCATCACCTAATTTTAGGCACGTAAGAGTTCAACATTCCTTGGTTCAAATCCCTCTACAGACAGACCTAATGGAAAAAAATAAATATATCCTTTCTACTAAAAGCATCTGGCTACAAGAAGTGAATGATTCTCTAGAATCACACTGATCTCTGTGTTACCTTAAGGGAGATTAGGAAGATATCTTCAACTTCATGACTAGAAACTTTAAAAGGTTCCAGTTAGGTAAATGTTTCAGTTTAGGTTAATTCTTCTAACAGCATAATTTTCTGCCTATAAAGGCACAAGCATCTATATTTATAGGACTTTGGAGGGTCAATGTTGAGGACAAAGAAAGAAGATACCCTTAAAAATGAATAAGGGTTGCCAATAACCTCCCCAAATTCTGTGATTTTATATTGATAGCTGTTGCTGATGTTAGTTGCTCTTGCATGCTTCCAATACAGCTCATTATTAACAATGTCCTTACATTAGGAACAGAACCAGAGAACTCTCCAATCCTTGTTGATTTCATTTATAACATTTAAAAATTGAAAACAAATAGTAAAGATATTCAACATTTTTAAGTCTGGAATATTTTTCAGCTTTTTCATTTTGAAATAACTTTCCCTATCAAAGTGTTTTTCAAAATACTCAAAAAGTCTGAAAAACATGGCAGTCTAACATTTAAAATATTTCTTAAAAAAAAAAAATCTGTTTTTTTTTGTTTGGTTGGTCTTGTTTTTTTTTTTAATTCCTTGAAATTATGCTTCTTGGAAAGCTCTTTAGTTTTTTAATCTGGTTCAGAATAAAACTAATTTTAAAGCTGTAAATCTTTCTGCAGAGTGGAAATTTCAATGTCCATGTAACTAAATTTTTCTGAACTATACAATCCTTTGACAGCACTTTGGCTTTTGCCTCTGCAGTTTTGTCGATTAAAAAGTTTTCAAATAATACTTTAATTCATATTTTTCTTTTATACAACAACAGTAAATCAGAAATATACTTTGTGAAATAAATGAATATATGGCTATTTAATGTTTTTTATAGCTGAGAGAAAAATCATTTGAAAATACGTCTATCTTTTCTTTTCTAAATGATATTCAGTGTTTCAAAGGAGAGGACTGTATTTTTTTTTCCCATTTACTCATCTTATTTTTGGCTGCCAGAAATGAGAAGGGACAAAAGCTGCAATTGAACTCTACTGTTTCATGAAAAAAAAAAAAACCACAAAAAAAAAAACCCAAAAGCCAACCAAACTACACAGCTGTTTTTACAGACTGCTTCAGCTCCTTGAAAAAGTTATTTACACTCTTGTCTTCACAACTATATTAAATCCTCAAAATATGTTGACTGTCTACTTTAATTCTTGTCATCAAAATTACTTAAAAGCCGCCCTGGTAGCATAAACAATTCTTCAAGGAATTTACATATTCCCTAGCATGAGGAAATCCATTTAGCAGCACAGAACACAAGACGTCAACACTTTTCAATCGCATGCTAATTAAGCTGAACTATATGTTTACAGAATAAATGTGCCCAACACGCATAAAGAACAGCAGACTTCACTACCATTATTTTTCAGAGAGTGGCTACATTTTAGGTCTACTCTGTGATTCAGTCCATGATAATTTAAAATGGACACTTTTAAAGAGTCACTATGCTTCATGGAAATCCATGAACAATATTCTGCTTTGAAAACATTTCTGCTTATAGCTCATACTATTTTTCTTCATAAACATTGTTTTACTTATATATAAGGATCTTTGTTGTTAATAAGTGCATATATAAGCATTGTTATTTCTTTGACTCAAGTCATAATCTTCTGCTTGTGTTTGAAAAAAAAACCTTTTAATTATCAGGTCTCTAACAGGCTCCTCTTTCATCCTTCACTGCCTCTCTAACTTCCTTTTCTGTAAAAGGTGTAATTCTATGCTGTGTAAGAACTGTTTATTCTAATAAAGAGCTGTTTTACTTGTCACTGGGACCTGATTATATTGACATTAAAGTTCCTGTTATCGTACCTTAATTATATAAATTTAGAGAACTTAGACTTGGTTTAAAGGAAGTTTAATTCGAGATCCTATTGAGTTACAGGCTTTGCCTGGGCTTAACATCATGAATAAAGATAATCTTTGGTACATTTTCCTCATAGACACATTGAATTTGTATATCGTTACAGAGAATGTTTTGTTTTGGTTAGTTGTGTTTTTTTTTTTATTGGAAGTTGTTTTTTTTTTGAGGGGGGAGTAATGGTTTGTCATTGTTTGTTTGTTTTTTTGTTTGTTTTTTTTTTTTTAATGGGCAGACATCTTTAACAGCTTGGCTTATATTTTTGATTGTGGAGAATAGGCAGGTCCTTGGCTTGTCTGAGTTTTGATTTATCTGCAAGCTTGCCCAGATCTACTTAGAAATGCCCATGGGCATAATGCTTCAGGGGAAAAAAATGAAGAAAAAAAAAAAGAAAAAGAAAAGAATTAAAAATATTGAAATTTTTCAATTTACAAATTATCATTGCTTCCATAATCACATTGTTGCTGCCTCTTTTTTTGTTTAACTCTCGTCCCTTGTGTAGCTCTGGCTGTATGTTGGAAAAATCGTCCATTGCACAAGAAATCCATGCTGATAAATGTTCACTGTATGTTAATTTACCTAGAGAGGACATTACACAGTTTCTGCATAAATAATTTCAAAATGCAAGCATAAAGTAGCGTTACAGTTTTTAGTCAAATTCTTCTACTGGGCTATAGGAACCCTGGAAAACAAAAGGAAAAAATCTTTGCAAACACATTTCTCTTCTTTAAAGGCTATGATGTACAGCTTAATTGTGTAAAGAAATGTAACATTGTACTCAACAAAAGCAATGAATAAATAATATGAACTTTTATGCCTGACAGCCTATGTGTAGTAATTAATACAGAATAAGAAAAGATGCAGTAACTACCAGAATGAAGACATAAGATCTGAGTTTAAAAGATGAAAAGCATTTTGGTCATTAAACATTCTGCATATTGTCAGCAATTCTGAACCATAGGTGTTCAGATACACACAACTGAGAGAAGGAAGTCAGTATTTTAGCTCAGAGAATATATATCAGTGATTCATTGTCAAGTGAAAACACAATTCTGCTAGGGTCTGTTCAAATCTATTTCTACTCAGGCCTTTACCAATGACCTGGGTGGAGAAAAACCTGTGTTTGTTAAGCCCACAAGTGGCATGAAGATGAGAAGGATTTTAACATGCACTTTGAAACAAGACAAAATCAAAATGGCAATAGCAGACTGGAGAAAAATAGAATGAAATGGAATGAAGCCCAGTGGGAAGTGCCCAATTTAGGAATCATTGACTGCACATTGTAGCATGGAATGAAGAATCAGGGGCTGATTTACTTCTTCAAGAGAGGAAATGGAAGATTAAATCATGAACTGAATATAAGATTTATGGAAAAATGGTTACAGCATGAAGAAAAAAGAAGAACAATTGTCTTCAAAACTGTTGTAGGAGGGAAAACAATACCCTTTTCTCAAGCACATGATGGCTGTGACAGGAAGAAATGTGCTTAAAAAGAATCAAGAACATAGTAGGTGTCAGATATAGTAGGTGTCAGAAAAATATCCAAATGGTAAAAAACCTGAAAAGACTGGAAAGGATATGCAGAGAGCTGTAAAGTCTCCAACACTGGAGTCTATAAAACTGGACTGGAAACACATTTTTGCATGTCACTTGCATGCTTTCTTGTACATGTCCAGATGGAGTGAAAAAAAGATGTCTGTAACAACTCTGGTTTTGATTTCACGATGGAACACGGGTGTACAAAGATTATTTTTTTGTTTTATTATTTTCCTTGAACAACTAGCAAGCCCTTAAAATAGAAATACATTTCCCTATTACGTTGTTTGAATTTTGGGTAACACCTAAGTCTTCTGTTCTTTAATCAAATCACTCGTAACCTACCTATGTTAGACCCAGTCAGGCATTAACTTAAGATTTAAATGTTGATACTACTCTAAAAAGCTAATTTCATGAAGTATGTGTGCTTGGATGAGAATTTTTTTCATCCCTATAAATGCAGCATTGAATGAAGACAAATTATTTAAATGCAATGTTATATAAGGTCTAAATTTCTGCTGTATTCTTTCACGGTTATTTAAAGCTTCATTCTGAGTAGATAGAGGCTAAAAAACAGATTCATAAAAGTTTTACAGGCATTGGTTCTAGCATTACACTTTCTGACACATTTATAGTTTACTTTAAAATAATGAGACCAGATTAATGTCTTGTGCAACGGCACTCACTCCACTGAAATTACGCCCAGGATAAAGTTGGCACAGCATTGTTTGAGCAACCCCAAATAAAGATTCTCCCAGCTACTAGGAGAACCAGGAAGGGAAAATGGAGAAAGAACAGATGTTGATTCATTATTCTTTGGGTACTTGTCTGTTTTTCAGAACATCAAACAATTACAGAGAATTCAGCTGTTGTTAAGGTAGATTTATTTCAGCTGAATATATAATTACATAGGAATGTTGCTTTGGAGTGGCAGTGCTGTTTGAGAAAAGAATTAAAATCTGCAGGATGGTGGAAGTACGTTTAAAAGGTAATCCTTAAGGTAATGTTAACACAGAACCTCAGCAAAAATGAACAATACAGTCTTTTCTTAGAAAAATTCCAATTATTTCACTTTTTTTTTTTTCATATGTATAGATTTGTGACAGCAAGTCTTTGGGATTCTGCTGGCATGGAATCCTACATATATGGTACTGATACATAAGAACTATCTTTGTGATCATTCTACAGTCCTCTCCTAGACCCCTGCCAGATTTCTTTAAGTGTTTGATGTTTCATCCATACCCTTGGGGATTACCCTTCATTCACATTAAGGCTACTTTACACCATTGCAGAATTATGAGGGACTGTTAAAATATCACTCATTATGACACCTTCCTATATCTGTATGGTGAAAAATGGCCTTAGTGCAAGTAAGAATTAAATTTTAAATACTAGGGTAGAACTTTTCCCACACATTTGTGGTTAGGCCTGGGAGACGTTTACTCTGCCTGCAAAATGGAAGAAATATGTTCCTTCATGGTTATGAACCAAGTTGATAATGATGTATCAATCACACCGTCTCTCCAGTGGAAGCAGGTGGACTACTTCAGTCACAATAAAAATGATCAAATTAATGTTGTAAAGGATTATTTATTACATGACTGGTATCACTGCACAGATTTTCATGGAAAGATTATTTTCCAACAGAAAGAGTATGAAAAGTTTTTTGTCAGCAGCCTTCTTGAAAAAAAAAAGAGAAAAGAAAAAAGGAAAAGAAAAAACAATTATTTCAAGTTGGATTTATGTTTACAGTTTCCTTTGGAGACTATCTGTCACTAGTTAATCTTCTATTGACGGGCACCAGCTGACTGGCTTGAGGCCTTCGCCTGACAGCGGATACTTACCCAAAGGGTAAGAGTTTCATGAAACTTGTGTTGAGGAAAATTTTGTCAAAACAGACACAATTTTTACCTACATCAAGTGCATAAAAGTTCCTGATAGCAGACTGAAGATTTTTGCTGTTTTATTGTTCCTGACCATATTTTAAGCTACACCTTTAATATAGCTATCTTTTTTGTTCTCAGGGCTTTGCAGACAATAATAATTTTAAGATATTACTACTTAATAGCAGGCAGCATGAGGCTGTTGAAAGTTCACTGGAGTCCAAAATAATGTAAAAAAATAAATAAATAAATTTGAGGTTATCAGACACCATGATGCAGAGAAAGATTTTTCTCACAGATTATTTCTTCTTTAGTGTTGCTGATGAGAGGCCAGCTGGTATCGTTTTCCTCTAAAGGCACGTGGTTTTGTGTGACATGAAGTTATTAAAGCAAAACCAAGTATGCGTGACTTGAAATCATTCTCTGAAGGAGATGCATGTTTCTTCAAGAAAGTAGATTCCCAAAATTTTATATATACTTCCTTCCAACAGTCTACTTAATTCGTGTAGCATGATGAGAAATAGATTCTATGAAATAGGAAGAAAGGCTACCCAGCTGCTCAGGTGTCGTGGTTTAAACCCAGTCAGGTAACTTGTTCACTCACTCCCAGTGAGTGGTGCCAAGCTGACAACAATCAAGGTCCGTGTTCGTCTCCCCCCCCCTCCCTGCACCGGGGCTCTCCCCTTCCCCGCTCCCGGAGGAACGGGGAGGAGGATCGAGAGAGTGCAACTCCTACGGGTTGAGACAAGAACAGTCCAGCAACAAATCACCACCGCTACTATCAGCTAAAACAATGATAAGGGAAAATAACAAGGGAAGAGAATACGATACCACCGGCCAAGAAAACGAGTTCCACCCGGAAGCCCCTGTCCTTCCGGGCAACTCCCAGTTACCCCCCACCCCGGGCATGACGTGCTGTGGTATGGAATACCTCCCCGGCTAGCCCGGGTCAGGCGCCCCGTCTCTGCTTCCTCACAGCTTCCCCTCCTCCCTGGCAGAGCATGAGCCTCACAAAGTCCTTGGTCAGGGTAAACATCACTTAGCAACAACCGAAAACATCGGCTTCACCAACGCTGTTCTCAAAACTAGAAGTCAAAACACAGCACTGCACCAGTTAACACAAAGGAAAAAACATGACTGCTACTGCTGAACCCAGGACATTATCCACCCCTTATTCCATACCATTCACGTCGTGCTCAGATCCCACATTTTCAATACACCATCGCTCTCCCACATATATACATCCATATACATACAGACCAAGAGGAAAAAAATAATTTTCTTAGTGCATGGACCAATCCCTATAATGCTGCCGAGTCCATTCGGTCCATGATGTTCCAAGTTCATTCTCTGTTGGGATGATGGCTGGAGGGAAGTCAGGGCCAGTCGCTGGTGACCTGGAGACATCTAGTTGATGGGCTATAAAAGCATTACACAGCAGGCAACAGCATACAATTGAGTTCACTGGCTGTTTTCCCCTAATATCAAATCCCCTTGAGGTATACATCGGACTTCCCCATCTTCCCGCATTACCCACCAAGTATATCCAGGTCCCTGAGCAAAAGCAATCCCACGAGTGGGTTTGCCTTTACCTGAAGCAGGAATAACCCAGACTGTCTTCCCCAGCAAATTCTTCATATGCACCACGGGAACTCTGTCCCCCTCTACAATATGTAAAAGTTCTGACTGGGCTGGGCCAGCCCTGTTGGCAGATCCTCTGGTGTTGACCAACCAGGTGGCCTTTGGTAAATGTGTATCCCAATGCTTGAAAGTTCCCCCACCCATCGCTCTCAGTGTAGTTTTTAACAGCCCATTGTACCGTTCGATTTTCCCAGAGGCTGGTGCATGGTAGGGGATGTGATATACCCACTCAATGCCATGCTCTTTGGCCCAAATATCTATAAGGTTATTCCGGAAATGAGTCCCATTGTCTGACTCAATTCTCTCTGGGGTGCCGTGTCGCCACAAAATCTGTTTCTCAAGGCCCAGGATGGTGTTCCGGGCAGTGGCATGGGGCACAGCGTATGTTTCCAGCCACCCGGTGGTTGCTTCCACCATGGTAAGCACATGGCGCTTGCCTTGGCGGGTTGGTGGCAGTGTGATATAGTCAATCTGCCAGGCCTCCCCATATTTATACTTCAACCATCGTCCTCCATACCAAAGAGGCTTTAACCGCTTGGCTTGTTTAATTGCAGCACATGTTTCACACTCATGAATAACCTGGGCAATAGTGTCCATTGTTAAGTCCACCCCTCGGTCACGGGCCCATCTATATGTTGCATCTCTGCCCTGATGGCCTGAAGTGTCATGGGCCCACCGGGCCAAAAATAATTCACCTTTATGTTGCCAATCTAAGTCCATCTGAGCCACTTCAATCTTAGCCGCTTTATCCACTTGTTGGTTGTTCTGGTGTTCCTCAGTGGCCCGACTCTTGGGTACATGGGCATCTACATGACGTACCTTCACCACCAGATTCTGCACCCGGGCAGCAATATCTTTCCACAGTGCAGCAGCCCAGATGGGTTTACCTCTGCGTTGCCAGTTGCTCTGCTTCCATTGCTTCAACCACCCCCACAGGGCATTTGCCACCATCCATGAGTCAGTATAGAGATAAAGTACTGGCCACTTTTCTCGTTCAGCAATGTCCAGGGCCAGCTGGATGGCTTTCACCTCGGCAAATTGACTCGATTCACCCTCTCCTTCAGCAGTTTCTGCAACTTGTCGTCCAGGACTCCATACAGCTGCCTTCCATCTCCGATGCTTTCCCACAATACGGCAAGAGCCATCAGTAAACAAGGCATACTGCTTTTCACTTTCTGACAGTTTATTATATGGTGGGGCCTCTTCAGCACGCACCACCTCCTCCTCTGGTGACATTCCGAAATCTTTGCCCTCTGGCCAGTCCATGATGACTTCTAGAATGCCTGGACGACTGGGATTTCCTATTCGAGTTCGTTGTGTAATTAGTGCAGCCCATTTACTCCATGTAGCATCAGTTGCATGATGTGTAGAGGAGACCCTGCCTTTGAACATCCAGCCCAGCACGGGCAGCCGGGGTGCCAGGAGGAGCTGTGCTTCAGTGCCAATCACTTCCGAAGCAGCTCGAACCCCTTCATAGGCTGCCAGTATCTCTTTCTCAGTTGGGGTATAGCTGGCCTCAGATCCTTTGTATCCCCGACTCCAAAAGCCGAGGGGTCGACCTCGAGTCTCCCCTGGAGCTTTCTGCCAGAGGCTCCAGGTAGGACCGTTCTCCCCAGCTGCAGTGTACAGCACATTTTTTACATCTGGTCCGGTTCGGACTGGTCCAAGGGCTACTGCATGAACTATCTCGCGTTTAATTTGCTCAAAGGCTTGTTGCTGCTCAGGGCCCCATTTAAAATCATTCTTCTTCCGGGTCACATGATAGAGAGGGCTTACAATCGAACTGTAATTTGGGATGTGCATTCTCCAGAACCCCACTGCACCCAAGAAAGCTTGCGTTTCTTTCTTATTAGTTGGTGGAGACATTGCTGTTATCTTGTTGATCACATCTGTGGGGATCTGTCTACGTCCATCTTGCCATTTTATTCCCAAAAATTGAATCTCCTGTGCAGGTCCCTTGACCTTACTCCGTTTTATGGCAAAACCGGCTTTCAGCAGGATTTGGATTATTTTCCTCCCTTTCTCAAAGACTTCTTCCGCTGTATCGCCCCACACAATAATGTCATCAATGTATTGCAGGTGTTCTGGAGCTTGCCCCTGTTCCAGTGCAGTCTGGATCAGTCCATGGCAAATGGTAGGGCTGTGTTTCCACCCCTGGGGCAGTCGGTTCCAAGTGAACTGGACACCCCTCCAAGTAAAAGCAAACTGGGGCCTGCACTCTGCTGCCAAAGGAATGGAGAAAAATGCATTGGCAATATCAATCGTGGCATACCACTTGGCTGCTTTTGACTCTAGTTCATACTGAAGTTCTAGCATGTCCGGTACGGCAGCACTCAATGGTGGTGTGACTTCATTCAGGCCACGATAGTCTACTGTTAGTCTCCATTCTCCATTAGACTTTCGCACTGGCCATATGGGGCTATTGAAGGGTGAGCGGGTCCTGCTGATCACCCCCTGACTCTCCAGTCTACGGATCAGCTGATGGATGGGAATCAGGGAGTCTCGGTTGGTGCGATATTGCCGCCGGTGCACTGTTGTGGTCGCAATTGGCACTTGTTGTTCTTCAACTTTCAGCAACCCCACAGCAGAGGGATCTTCTGAGAGACCAGGCAAGGTGGACAGCTGCTCAATTTCCTCAGTCTCCAAAGCAGCAATACCAAAAGCCCACCGGTACCCTTTTGGGTCTTTGAAGTACCCTCTCTTGAGGTAGTCTATGCCGAGGATGCATGGAGCCTCTGGACCAGTCACAATAGGGTGCTTTTGCCACTCCCTCCCAGTCAGGCTGATTTCAGCCTCCAGCACAGTCAACTCTTGGGATCCTCCTGTTACTCCAGAAATATAGATGGGTTCCACCCCTTGACAGCTTGATGGCATCAGGGTACACTGTGCACCGGTATCTACTAGAGCCTTATACTTCTGTGGGACTGATGTGCCAGGCCATCTGATCCACACAGTCCAGTAAATCCGATTGTCCCCTACCTCCACCTGGCTGGAGGCAGGGCCCCTCTAATGGTTGTCACAGCATTGGACACTTAAGTCGTGTTGAAAGGGATTATTCTTCGTTATCACAGGAGCTGGAGTAAAATCAGCTCTTCCACTCCATCTGGGAAACTGCTCACCAGAGACTGAAGCCGTAGCTCTCATGGGACGATCAGTCTTGGCCCTTGCTCCCCTCTTCAGTTCACTCACCCGTTCCTCCAAAGCTGAAGTAGGTTTTCCATCCCACTTTGTCATGTCTTCTCCGTGATCCAGCAGGTAAAACCATAGGGTACCCCGTGGCGTATACCTTCTGTATCTCCTCTCTTGAACAATAGGACGTCTTTTGTTAATAGCTGAGACGCGTGTTGGTACACGTGAGGAGCTGGATAAATCAGATACATCGTCCCTCAATTTGTCGAGGTCCTGGGACAGTTTTTTCACAGCTGAGATGATGGAAGGAGTGAGATTGTCTTCGAACTCTCGGAGTTTATGAACCATTTCATCCACTGTTAGTGGTACTATGTCATTCCAGGTCACTGTTGCCAATGAATGGGCATATGATGACGGTGCATTCCGTGTAAGTTTTCGCCACATGGGTCGTGTACATTCAACTTCATCTGGATCTATAGGTGTATCCCCGTTATTCGGCTTGATGTGATAGATCATCTCTACGATGGCCGATTCCCTCAGAGACTGGATGCCTTTGTCTATAGTAGTCCACTTGGCCGAACGACTCGTAACATCGTCCTTGTACGGAAACCTTTCTTTCACAGCTGCCAAGAGCCTCCTCCAAAGGCTGAGGGACTTTTTCTCTCTTGCAATTGCTTTGTCAATTCCCCCTTCTCTAGCAAGTGATCCCAGCTGCTTGGCTTCTGTACCTTCTAGTTCGTGACCATCGGCCCCATTGTCCCAGCATCGGAGTAACCAGGTGATGATGTGCTCCCCTGGTTGACGGGTAAAATCTTTTCGCATATTCCGCAGCTCGGTTGAGGTCCGAGGTCGAGAAGTTACTTCTTCTTCTTCTTCGTCATGTGAGGATGACTCCTGATCAGATTCTGGACCGGGTGGTGAATTCATTGGTTCTTCATCTCGCTTCACCCTTTTTGCCTCCTTTTTGCTTGTTCTCTTGCGTACAGGGGCAACTGATATTGGTACGAATTGGTCCTCTGGTTTGGCTGCAGTGATTATCACTGTGGTTTGAGTAGCGACTGTACTTGTTGCTGGGGGTGGTGTAGCTACCGTGCTTGGAGCTGGGGTAACCGCGCTGTCTGTTGCAGTTGAAGTTTGAGCAGCTGCTGTACTTGCCACTGGGGTAGCTGCGCAGTTCATTGCAGCCAAAGTTTGAGTAGCGACTGTCACTTTGCCCTCAAATCCGCCGACATTCTTTTCCTTTTGAAGGTGCTGAATAGTGTTGAACAAGGCCCTGTAAGCATAGGCCAAGCCCCAGCACGTTGCCGTGATTTGTCCATCTCTGGTATGGCCAGAATGACCACACACCTCATTTAAGTGTTTTACTAATTCTTCTGGATTTTGCAGTTGTTCGGTAGTGAAATTCCAAAATACTGGAGGGGCCCACTGACCTAGATACTTGCCCATACTATCCCACACACCCTGCCACTCATGGCTGTCCAGCCTCTGGGAAAATCTCTCGGTCCTCCTACATCGTCGTTTGACCCCAGACAAGACCCAAACCTGAATCTGCTTAACTCTTGAAATCAGTAGTGGGCAAAACACACTCTGTATGCGTGTTAGCATGGTGATTCCCATCACCATCAGCAAACAAGTCTCAAGAGCATTAAAAGGCCATTTAAAAAATTCAAAACTCTCAAATGTAAATGGTCTGGGGGGACGACTAGGAGGGTAAAAGGATGTTTCCTTCACAGGCTGAGCACCTGAGAAGGAGAAAAAAGATGTGTAATTGCTAAGCACCTCCATCATATACCTCCCAAAGTATAAAGGTGGTGACCACACTGGGAACATAAACCAGATCAGTTTCATGATCAATGATTCTATTGTATTACAAGTCATTACCATAAAGTACAATGGGATAAAAACCTTAGCCCAAGCCCCACACTTGAAAAACACTAATACAGCCAATACCGGATGGACGTAAGATATGGTATACTGAAACTGTGAGATCAAGAGGAAAAACCTTGAGAGCCAATAAATCAGCATTGTGACGAGTGACTATCAATCCAGTCAGATCTGTTCTTATCTCAACCCCTCGAGCCCCACGTTGGGCGCCAAAAAGAACTGTCGTGGTTTAAACCCAGTCAGGTAACTTGTTCACTCACTCCCAGTGAGTGGTGCCAAGCTGACAACAATCAAGGTCCGTGTTCGTCTCCCCCCCCCTCCCTGCACCGGGGCTCTCCCCTTCCCCGCTCCCGGAGGAACGGGGAGGAGGATCGAGAGAGTGCAACTCCTACGGGTTGAGACAAGAACAGTCCAGCAACAAATCACCACCGCTACTATCAGCTAAAACAATGATAAGGGAAAATAACAAGGGAAGAGAATACGATACCACCGGCCAAGAAAACGAGTTCCACCCGGAAGCCCCTGTCCTTCCGGGCAACTCCCAGTTACCCCCCACCCCGGGCATGACGTGCTGTGGTATGGAATACCTCCCCGGCTAGCCCGGGTCAGGCGCCCCGTCTCTGCTTCCTCACAGCTTCCCCTCCTCCCTGGCAGAGCATGAGCCTCACAAAGTCCTTGGTCAGGGTAAACATCACTTAGCAACAACCGAAAACATCGGCTTCACCAACGCTGTTCTCAAAACTAGAAGTCAAAACACAGCACTGCACCAGTTAACACAAAGGAAAAAAACATGACTGCTACTGCTGAACCCAGGACATCAGGCATGCATGATTCGTGAAACCAACCACTTGCTGAAGCTTGTGTTCCTCAGGCCCATAAAGAGAAAAAAACTTGGTAACTAGACAGGCATTCTATGATGTCTAAAACCTGGTTTTAAGAGGTATTGGAGTATGATACTTGACTAATCCTTTTGCTCCTTACACCATAAGAGACAGGTAGAAAAGCATAGTTATGCGAATATAAAACCCAGGATTTAGATCTGCTGATTTCAATTTTGCAAAATAAGGCACAAGGAGTAATAAGAATTATTTTTTTTGTGTGAAGAGTAGAACTAACTAGAAGTAAGCTTTATTGTTCTCTGTGACCTGCAGAAATGTTCTGCAGCATCAAATAAGGTGCAAGCTCTAACCAAAGTTTTTGTTTCCTGTGATGAGCTGACAGAGTCAATGTCTTTCCTCTGCAGAGTCCTTGTCCTCTAATAAAGTTAGTGATCAGGCTGCATGAATAAGTCTCTCTTCTCTACTCAACCACTGTATACATGATAACATGTAAAATATATTTGAGATTGTGGCTTTTATCAAATCAAGTTGAAAAACGCTGGTAGCATGTCAGTCAGCAAACCACCAGGATACCAATTTCAGACACAAATGCATAATTTGATCTAAAAAAAAAATGTATAAAACCTAATATCAAACTAGAGTGCAAAACCTGAGATAATTCAGTAATAATTTAGATGAGCACTTGTTGCAGATTCATAAATGCATATTTATCTGTCTATTTATATATTTACCTACCTCAAGTGTTTTTGTGCATAACACTTGCAGGAAAGTATAAGTTAATCGTACTCAGAAAATTCTCATACTGATCTCACACAGAGATATTTCTGGTACACACATTTTCTGGGATGATTGTTTTATAGAAAATCCTGCTCCTTAACCACTTGCTGAAATTCAAACCACACACAATGAACATGTGTTTTTAAAGTCTAGCATCCTGATTGTTGCACACTGAAAATTAAACACTCTATGAGCGTTTTCCAGATAGGGATAAAATCAAATATGTTCTCCAGCCTAAATGTATGCACAGTTGGAAACATTCATATTTTCTTGGTAATTTCCCTTGAATGAAAATACGATAGGTAAGGCAGATTAATGCATGTGGCCTCAGGCAGCTGGTGGCTGACCATATTACTCTCACAATAGGTTGAGAAACAGATGATTAAAATGTAACATCATTTTGTCAGCTGTTGTTCCTGTTACTTTAACCTCTGTGACAAACTGAAATTACAAATATTTCAGGCTCTGAAAGGAGATTAGAGTCAAAGCAAATGTGCAGAAAGTTGTTAAGCTAATATCCATCTTTCATCAATGCCAATGTTTAACTAATGTCCAGAAATAATGCCAAGAAAAAAATGCAGGTATTGTAAGCTGACATACTAATGAAATACATACTGGAAGTCTTCTTTCATTTCAGCAGTAAGGACCCCGTGTTACATTTTATTATCTGGAAAGTTCCTATGACTGCTGTCAGCAGCATACGAAGACCAAGCTGAACAAGATTTATGCCACACTTCCTTTATAGTCAATGTAATAGTAATGCCCTATTGCCTTGCCTAATGGGTGTTGTGCACTGTGAAAAAAAAAGCGTATTTTTGCCAAATAACTGCTCACATTTACCAGTTTCATAGTGTATGAATTGTGTGCAAGCTTTCAGTTTCCAAACGGAGTCCCTAGAAATCAAAACATCTGAAAAACTCTGGTTTTAGTCATATAAGGAAGCTGGATTGGATGAAACAACTCAGCCAATTAAGGGTTAAGCCCAACATGCCTCAAAAAGTTCTGGAGGCTTGTATAATTTCTGCTAACTTCCATTTAGCAAAGCAAGACCTCAACAATATTTTTGCTACACTACACCTCCTTTTTGTCTGTGCACAAAATGGAAATCAAATGCACAAATATAACAAGTCTTTTTCAGCATCTCCAGCTCATTTAGAAATTAGAAATTTCACCAGAAAAGTTGCTTCTAGGAAAATCTTAGCCTGATTTGCAGATTCCAGAGAATAATAAAAAAAACTCAAGTCTCTTTTCACAAAGGCAGCCTTAAGCAATTTCCTGTATAAATTTCCACATTTAATTATGCGAATGGCTGCATATGTGCATACCAGTTTAAATAATGGGATGTTCCACATATACCCAAATAACTTGACTTCTATGACTGTTTTAGATATTTAAGTCCACAGTTCAAAAAAGCACAAAATATGCAAATACTTTGGTGAAACTGGCCACAAAGAAGTTGATCAATTACTTTTAATTAACCTGCATACTTGTCAAACACATAAACATTGTTTATTTGACTGGGGCAAAAGTAAGCGTACAACAAACTCTTCAGATTTTTGCCTGGTGCTTTGTTCCTTCCTTTCTCATCACCTGGATTAAAAGTCTTCTCTAGTTGATGTGATCTTTGAGGAAGATGTCAGAGCCTGCACTTCACTCCTGAAGAAGTTAAACCCCTGGAAAACCTACAAAGTGTTGGATTCCAAGGCATTAGTGTTAATGCTAAGGACTAAGTAAAGGAAGGGAACATGCTGAGCCCAATGAAAACACCAATTACCTCAACCAACAATAAAAGTAAAACAGTTTGTGGGAGTGAGTGAAGCATTGTTGAAATTATAATAACAGTGAAGAGAAGTGGAAAAAAAGCAGATTTTAGGATGGTTTACCCCTAAGTAAATAGTTTGTTCCTAGCATTTCTTGGGTTTCTGGTGACATCCATATTGTAATCTAAAGGCAAACAGGTGAGATCAACAGAAAAAGTTGCTTATTGACTGTAAATGAGCATATTTAAGAAACTAGTATTAATTACATGGCTGAAAAGTTCTTTGATCAGAGTTTAGGGACTGCAGAAAATTTCTTAATCAGAGTCTAAACCATAAAAACGTAAAAGAGTTTTGCCTATAATACAATATTTAATTCATTTTGTCTTCAGTGCTGAATTCCATTTACAGTTACATGCATTGTGCAGCTCCTGTAAGCTAATAATGCAAAATCTGACATCAACTACACTTCTGTGGATCAAAGAAAGTCCGTGTCTCCCCTTCCTCTTATTACCTCACAGATTTATTGTCTGAGACAATTTGGGTTCATTATCAGATAACCCTGATGATGATTGCATCAATTTTTGTTTTTAAAACTGTTGGAGTTTTTTTCTCTCTTTTTTCCCTATTGACCATCAAATTGAATATGGCTGAAGTATATTCTTTCAGCCATGGTATGCCTTCAGCGTATGATCCCTAGACTTGCCCTCCAATTTTCTAGTGTTTTGTTTCAAAGGACTGATGTATTTTCTCAGGACAAATGGTGATCAGGACTTTCTACCTAATTTTTTTTTCATTTGCTCTTCTCCTTTCCTCTTTTAACCCATCCCAAATCTCTGCAATAAGTTTGCATTATGTATTCTGTCATTTTATTGCTTTGTTGTTTGCCTTTCTTCAAAATGCTACTCATCAGCAACAATCACTCTTTCAAGAATCAGTACTTCTATTTAAACCAATATCTGACAATAAAAGTACACTAGAATGAAATAGAGATAAATTGGGATCCAAAACCAAATAACTATTTCTGTCATAAAGAGAATGTGAGAGGCATGACAGTGTGCTAGGCAGCAAAGCAGGAAAATCTTTTTCATTTTGCTACTCAGAGACCAAATGTATGACTTCATAGCAAATTCTTCCATAAACAAAAACAACAACAAAGAGCTACTTCATTGGAATCTAGAGATCCAGGAGAGTCCTTATTCCCAAAGGCATAGGTGTTATTCAAATAAATAGTACAGGACAGCTCTGTTCTGACAGTAGGCTTGATATATTGCAACATACATTTACCATGGTGGTTTTGGCAAACACTGTAGAAAACTGTGTCTTCCTTTAGTGTATAAGTGATGAAACCTACCAGTAATATGCTTGTCTAATCGCAATACTTTCCATCAGTTTTTCTGTTGCATGTATTGCTCCTACTATGGAAAGGATCAAGAAATGAAAATGAGTCTGGCACTGATTTTGACTGCATCTGTATAAAGCTGGAGGAGAGTTCTTTTTGTTCCTGAGGTCTTTACATCAATGTGACATGACCACAACCTGGAGTTCAGTCTTTTGGGGATGTTTGACATAAAAGTTAGTATAGAATTCACTTTTTTTTTTTTCCCTTTAATTACAATGTATGAAGATTAGTAATACTGTTATGCAGAAACAGCAGTTTTTAAAGAGAGGTGTGTTTAAGAGCCTGAGTTTCTCCCCTTTGTTTTGCATGCCTCTGAATGCAGGCTGTGAACTTGACTGCCTTGAAATTATAGTTAGACCCCTGCGCTGGAATGTCCTTCAGGCGCAAAACTGTCTTTTACAGCAGCCCACAGCACTTTCCTTCAACTTATTTGGTTTTAAAGTTATGCTAAAAATCTAAAGAGAGCCCCCTTTTGGTTTAAACACCTCTCAGTCCTATATTGTGTTTCTGTCATAGAAGTGATTCTGAGTTGGACTAATTAAAGGCCTGATGAATATGTGAGGGTTAAACTCACAGGCTCTGCTCATTAACAGTCACTTACCTAGAATATTTTGAGACTTCTTTTCTGTGATGAGAAAGAGTGGAATAAGACTAGACAACACTTAAAAACTCACATTTTATTACACAAACGCACATTTCTGTTGTATTACTAGTCCTGCAGTGATGACAATATCTAATTTAACAAGAAGATTCCTCCCCTTCCCCTGTGTTTCTTCTTGGAAAATAACAAAAGAAAACAAAAAAATCACTAATGAATACCCCTTCCCCCAAGAAATAAGGAAAATCAGAACCATTTTGTTAATTGTCTTTTTCCTGCTGTTTCCATGGTAATACTGGCTACTAGACTTCACTGCAGAGTGACAGTCCAACAATTCACACACTACACCCTTTCAGGCACAATGAATGGCTGTGAAAGAGGCAGAACAGGCACTATTCAGGAAACATGTGATATCTACTCAATGCACTACCTTTCATCCACATTTTCCAAATTGCAGTTAATTTAATTCTAGACAAATGGCTAAGGGGTACAAATGAGGATTAAAAGGAAAAGAACATCTTGAGCTCTAATGGGGACGGTTTGTGTGGAGAACAATATAGCACTTTCTTCTGATGCCAAGGCTGCCAAATTGAAAGATGCACTTTCCCTCTTCTGAGGCCTTAATTTATACTTTATATCAATAGTGAAATAAACATGACAAAGTTTTTTTGTTTTTTTGTTTGTTTGGTTTTGGCTGGTTTTTTTGTATTTTTTTTTTTTTTTTTTTTTTTTTTACAATTTATGTAGATTTTGGCTTTCCATTTGGAAACATTTATGTTACAGAGAGATGGAATTTTGAATTTCTTCAAACAAAGAAGAAACTTCTTCAAGTAAGACAGCTTTCTTGACCAGGCCTCTCATTCGATCTGTCTCTGAAGTTATTGTTTTAAGTCACATAGAAAAAGCCATAACAAATACTTTCAGGTCACCTTAAGAAACAACAGTGAACCTTTTGAGAATGTCAGTGCCCGGAAGGAAATTGTTATTCACATTAGATTTAATGACAGTGAGGCTTTTTTTTCACATGAATCTTTTTATTTTGACATGTAAATTGTATTATCTTTGCTTAAAATTGATTGATGAATATATTGAATTTTGTCATATTCAGTTAAGCATGAGGAAAGATTCTTAAAAAGCTGTCATATTTAGTAATGTATAACATGACATCATAAACACTGACAGTGTGTCAGATCTAAAGATTTCACTTTCTGTGTCACATGCAATTTACGTGGAAAATGCAGATGCTGTAAAGAGAAATACTAGAGATTAGCCAAAACCTTTAAAACTAAACTGGTTTTAATTGACTTTTTCTTTTCTATCTTAAAACTTGAAAATTATTAAACCAAACAATCTATGTAAAATACTTCTTATTCAGTAGAAATATTGTTTATTGCAACCATACTTTTGTCAAAGTGATGTATGCAAAATGGCCCTTCAGACATAATTACTATCAGTATCAATTATTACTGTGCTTATTTATTCTTCAGTTAAAAATATTTCAGCTTTTAAGAATTTTTTACACAGAGCTATTGGACATAATTTTTTATCTGTGAGAAGCAACACTTGATACTGTATGGCCAACAAATAAAAAGACAAAAAAATCTTGTGAACACATTTCAGGTTTTGCTGATAAGTGTGCTTTGACTTTCAAATGTTTTCTATTACTAGGTTTAACTGCTCATACTTACAGACTTGGTTACCTGTTAGATGCAAATAACATGTGAAAAGAAGTGGGATCAACCACTTCTTGTCAAGGCCTCAGACAGCTTCAACCTTTTGCAATGTACCTTATGTAACACCTCTCTATCCTACTGGTGTCGACCTATCTATCTGACCTGTTTTAAGAATATGAAGAAAAGCTGAAGATTTTTCATACTTAATATAAAATACTTAATAGAAAAATAGTTTTAAAAACAAAGTAGTGTTTTTAAAACCTAGCAAAAAAATACATGCATTTTATTATATTTGGTAGTAGGATCAGACTTTAACAGCAATGTGGCATTAAAAATCCCATTTAAATCCATCTTTGGTAATTTGTTTGTGGTCAGGACTTAAGCTATTAATTCCTTTTATTTTTTATTTTTTTTTTCAATATGTGAAGCAAGAGAATATCACTATAAAATGTACTTAAGTATGGGCAATAAAGTTACATAAGCCTGGGTACCAAACAAATATTTTCAGAGATCTAAATGTTTTTAAGAAACGTAAAGTTCTATAGTTCTACACTGCCACTATTCAGGGAGATTGATTAATGATCCTTCATAGGAAATAAATGAACGGTATGTCAGAATTTCTGGGGTAGTGCCACACTGCTCATTTTAACACAAGATGAAAGTTTTTTTTAGAAGTATCACTTTGCTTTGCAATTCCCAAGAACTTGGTCTTTTGAGGGATGATAGCATTCTTGGACACCTTGTGTGGTTTAGGAAAGTTTAGTAAGTTCAATTAGAAATTTTCCTCACAAAGAGATACCATCTCTGCATTTTACCATCTGTACTGGTTTTGGTTTATTATTACTATGCAGTGTTTGAAATACAAGAAGGCAAGTGGAGTAAAGACAAAATTGCCCACATGTCTGAGTATAATAAGGGCAAATTTTGTATTAAAAATGCTACCAGAATGGCAGTAGTACAGTCTTGTGCAATCCTATTCTGTTGTCTATGCCAGAAAGTGACTTTTGTATGCCTTTCAGGGTCATTTTGGAGCATGCACATGCGAAATAACCAAAGCATGGAGGCTTAACACCTTTAGCCAAGTCTGGACAGATGTCTGTCTGTGAGCTTGTGACACACACGTTCTCATGGAAGGCTGATACAGATATAGTTAGGCGTGGAAACAGTTGTCTGTAGATTCTGCATGGTCTACTTCATCTGACTAGCTAGTGGAAAGCACTTCTTTTGCTTCCCTCCCTCATTCAAGCCCCAGGATGGGCACCCAGGGTTCTGCTCGGATGTCTTCTCTACACAGTCCCTTGAAAGAGAATACTGAAGGTATTTTCTTCAGCTTCAACTTCTTTATCCAAGAAAATTCAAACCTGCAGAGCAAAATTCAGACAAAATGTCTCATTCTCTTTCACTGCCACAACCAAAACTCCAGTCACTATGAAGCGTAAAAAAACTCGATTAGCCTCTTTTCCCTCAGAGCTCAGCTCAGCTTTGCTCAAATGTCTGCTAAAACATTAAAGTTTAGGGACTTTCAGAGAAGGATTGGCTGAGCTTGTAGTGAAACCTGAAAAAGGGTAAGTTTGATCAGGCTTTTGATTTTGTATTTTTTTTTTTGTCAAGAAAGTCATGCATTTCTGTATGATACATGTTGCAAAACTGGTTTTATGATATTAGAGTTTCATCATACATGAATAAGTCTTTTCCCAATTTTGTTTTCTGCTGGAAATACCTGAGAAGGTAAAAAAATGGAAAAAATTCAGAACCATGCTCTTTTTAGCAAACAATGTTGCAGCTACTATTTCTCCAGAATACCATTTTGATATTCATAGTGAAAAAGAGAGAAGAAAACCCAGCAAAAGTAACAAATCAGCTAAATAGCAAAGCTACTAAAACCAGCACAGACAACTGGGATTCTATCTACAACCTTTTCATTGCTTTTGCTGTATTTACATTAAAGTAATTGAAACACATTTGCATGCTAGTAAAACAGTGAGCAGACAAGAATTTCCTGCCTCTAGCAAAATATTGTATTCCAAATTTAGCTTCAAATGCAGGTCTTGGGAAGTTCTACTAGACAATTTTGTCTTCTGACCCCAGGCCTTGATTTCTGGTTTTCATTTCCACTAAGGCTTGTCTACTTTTCATAGGATGACAGGCATGCCTCTCTCTACAGGCCACAGGTCTATCAATATCCTGGTCAGCCTGCCAGGAATATCATTGCTGCAATCAATGCATTCATTGGCAAGCTAACATACCGTTCATGTGAGAGATATTGGGTTGTTTGCACAGCTGATGTAAATTGGTGTTGTGGAGTAACATTGATCTACAGCATCTTAGAACCTGATGGGTATCATCTGCTAGCCAAAACAACTCTAGTCATCCAGTGATTCCAGTATCTCTTTCCAAATGTATATTCCCACACAGAAAAGAAGTCTGCTGTCAGGTCATTTCGTTGTACAATTGCTTGTTGAATGTTTCCGTTCCTGGAGTTTTTTCTCTCCTTTTCCAAAGCAAGTCGTCTGATTTTACACTAAAATAACGAGTTCTGATTTATTTCTAAATACAGAAGCATTTTGTAGAGTCCAGATGACTTGTATGACCAAGGAATCATTTTGGTTTTATACTTATTTTTGGTAGGAAAGCAACAAGAAAGCAGTATTAGTAGAAAAATCATGTTTATTTTTTTCTTCTTCCCCTTTTGTTTGGACACACATACGCAGATTTGGGGATCTTTGACTGCCAAGCGCCCTATCATTCTCACAGGGGTTTTCCTTACTGACCTAAGTTTGATCCTGGTTTTAGTATCAAACAGCTGAAAACCATCTACTCTGAAGAAAAAAAAAAAACAAATAAACGAAACAAGGCAGAAAATATTGTCACTAGACACATATTTTGTGATTGTAATGTAGTTATATAGCTCTCTGGGCCCACTTTAAAACCAAGGCCAAGATCTGACCTCAGTATTTTCCTCTCTGAGCAGATGCTTAGCTATGAATTCACTTGTCACTTAAGAAAGGAGCCCTTGATTCTTTTTTTCCTCCTTCCCCTGCCCTAATAATAAATATTCCTTTTAAACAATTGCATCCACATTTTCTATGTAAAGATTTTCCTCTAATGTCACTGGGAGCATAACACTTCATGAAATGGTTTGAACATAAAGCCTGAAGCCATCACTGTCCAATAATTTGAATTACTTTTCCAGAAGTAATAGCAATTGATTACCGTGTGATTTCTATGGACAGTTTCTCAAATGCAATGTTGCAGTTTTGGGGGTAGGTATTCCTATGTCCACAAATCAAGAATGTAAGCCTGCTGTAAAATTTCAGAAAAAGGTGGAGAGAGGATCCAGGCCGATGGTCTGTAGAGGACCTTCTGCCCATTGCCTGTGCCACACAGAACTGGTGAGAAATGCATGCAAGCAAAAGTCCAGGGACCATGATGTGGTTGTGGTTCTGCATCTATGCAGACACATGACCTCATGCAGCTTTATGAAGATGTCCAATGTTATCTATTCAGAAACCTTCACATGACTTTTCAGACTCTGAGTCACCAAGAGGAGTGATACACCTCTGGTAGATCTTATTCATCGTGAAAGAGAAACACCCATGACTCTTCTGTTTTAAGATGTTTGAATTTATAAAAATTTAAAAACTAAGTGAAGGCCATTGTGATTTGTTGATGTTTGCGAATCTGTTGAGAACAATACATTGAGTTTCAGTGATCTGAGGTGCGGGAAATGAATGGCTTTTCAAATGATACCAAATGATACACGAATACTAGATATGACTAATTCTGACTATTTGTTTTTTGGTTTGGATCAGTCTGGAGTTTGATGCTTGGTATAACACACAGACATTAGAGAGAGTACTGCCAGAAATTACTGTAAAGTGAATATATTAGATGTAATGCAGTAGGTGTTTCGGTAATGAAAGAGAACTTCAACAGGAAACTAAAATGCAAAATCTTTAGTATAGGTTTATAAAGGACATTTAAAAAATCATCCAAAGTAGATATAACGATCTGAACTGATAGAGTAATTTAAGTATAGAATGGAAGTGAAATGGCACCATCATGAAAGAAATAAGAAGTCTTAGATGAGACCGAAACATTAAGTACCTTTGATTTAATATAAACATGGACAGATCCGGAGTCAGCAGCAGAGACAAGAAGGGACCAAAGTGTTTAGTTATTTCATTTTTGTACTACAGACCCTCTCAGAAAACTTTCTATGAAAGCATGAATTTTTTTCATAGCACAGGAGAATCAACTCATTATTTCTCGTAGCATTCAAAGAAGCTACTTCCAACGTAAATGTACTGTAGTTGAAAAACTTTGAGGTGTAACATACAAGGATGCTCTTTGTAAGACCTAGGGTGTAATTATACTGACAAAATCGTATGATTGACTGTTATGACCATATTAGATACCTTAGTGTGGAAGACCCTTTTTCTAAAGATCAGGAATGATCTGAGTCTCATTTTCCAATGCAGGATGTATCCCAGTCTTCAGAATAAGGACAGTTTCTTATAATGGATTTTCATTATAAGGGAGGATGTTACTATGGACAAAAGAACTTTATTTGTCTAAGTTTGAACTGTTTCTAGCATCAGGGCTTTTCGCTTACAAAACGACTTTTAGAAAATACTGAGAAAGTCACAGCAGCTGTATCAAAAACTAGGAGGTTGCAGCTTCCTTTGCTGATCTACACAGAAGAGCTCCTTAAACATCACCTGGACCTAGAAGGACTGTCATGACCAGCTTTAATTGCCTGAATAGCTGTGGCTGGAATGGCATGCCATTTTCATTGGAGCTGCTTGAAGGTGCATGATGTTTATTAAATTCATAAGGCTTCAATCACACAATACTTGATCAGCCATCAATACAATCAGTATTAATACAATCAGTACTAATCAATACAATCAATACAATCAGTAGTAATTTTGCAAGATTTGTTCCTCATGTGCTTGATATTTTGGGATTCTCTGACAACAAACTAGATGTTTAGATGAAGAGCAGGCTAGCAGCTCCACGCTAAATGTCTCTCTGAGAAGAGTAGAGCTGCTTCGGTGCTTGGAGATAAGTCCTGGAGAATCCTGACTGCTCTGAACAAATTTTGATCTGCAGCTGACTAGCTTTTCTTACTGTTTGCACAAACTGCTAAGTAAGAGGCTTAGCTTAAATAACTCTTGTGATAGTACCATAGCCACAGGGTAAAGATAAGAAGAAACTGCAGGAATAGTTCTTGCCAATACTTTAGATAACAAAAAAAAAAACAAAAACAAAAAACAACAACAAAAAAAAACCAAACAAAGAGAAACTTAGGCTCCTGTAGCTGGAATTTTTGTACTGGACAAATGTTCAGGGGTGTGATTTCCACCAAGCCATTCTATCATAACAAATCTTTATTTTTTCCCATTGTGTGATTTTCAAAGTGATCAGGAGATTCTGAGCTATAGCTAAGGCAGACAACCTTGCGACATGCTGTCAGGTCTGCATTCTGCTTCTCTGTCAGCTACAGAAGAATGCCCTAACTTGCTGGACCACCAAATTCTGCCAAATAAGCTGAGCTTTATTATGAATGCTTATTTATTTGATTTATTTGTGGTTTTAAAGCCTGATTATGCCCTGTTATCCCTATGAAACATCAATCAAACAAACATGAGAATGGGAGTTGTGCTACTCAGGTCCCACATTCTTCCCAACCCTCGGGTTAGAACCGCTGGTGGTTTCCGTGCGGGGTCTCAGGCCGCGACCTGAGCTGCGGTTGGTGCTGCGGCTCGACAGCGACACCGCGCGGAGGCAGAGGGAGAGGCGCCGCCGGCGCTGCTCGGGAGCGGCTGGCGGGAGGGGGTGCTATTGAAGGAGATTCCAACAGACAGATGTGGAAGCAGTCCTTTGCCTGTAATCCAGGATTAAGGAAAACAGCAACATTCCCCCCCCTCCCCAAATCACTTATGTATTAAACAGGGGAGATATAAGGATTAGATATAAGGTTAGATATCAGGAAGAAATTCTTCACTGTGAGAGTGGTGAGACGCTGGCACAGGTTGCCCAGAGAAGTTGTAGATGCCCCATCCCTGAAGTGTTCAAGGCCAGGTTGGACGGGGCTTTGAGCAACCTGGTCTAGTGGAAGGTGTCCTCACCCACGGCAAGGGGTTGGAACTAGATGATCTTAAGGCCCCTTCCAACCCAAACCATTCTGTGATGATTCATTTCTGTCTTCTTTCTCACTCACTGGGCCAAATATTTCTTGCACGGCCAGCATCAAGTTGTACCTTAAAATGACACCTGAGCCACTCTCCATTTGTCTTTTACTCTTTTGCTCCATCCCTCAAACTGTCAGAATTAAGTGTAAAGAGGAGATCCAGTTTTCAGCATCAAGCTTTGCACAGCTGGGAAGCAGAGGTGGACCTGCATTCCCTGCTTCAGCACAGCTGTGCCTTAAAATAGGCCCTTGAACCATTTGCACTGGCCACAGCAGCCCCAGTGGCAGAAGGATCTGGGGAGACAAATACTTTCCACTCAGTCTTGTTTCTTCCAGACCTCTAATATTCTACTTGCACTGTGAGGAAGCAACCATATTGCCTTTACAGGCCTCATGGTCTTCCTTTAAGAGATGTGTTAAAACAATGACAGAACTTGAACTGAACTGTGGTTTAAACTTTTCTGCAGTACCTTAAAGTATATTGTAGCAGATTGAAATCTCTACTACAACAGATAGAGAAGTAACTCAAAAATGGTGTTTGTACATGCACCTCAGCTGACTTTTCTGGAGTCAGTGACTACTGACATATTAAAAATCCCAACAGCACTAACTGACAAGGCTATTCTTTAGGTTCTATATTTGTAGCATTACCTGTCTCAGATATGTTGTATATGTATCATCACAACCAGAAGAAAGCCTTGCGTTGTCATCACTTTTTACAAGAGAACACAGTAACTTGGACACTGCTCAGTTCCTCAACAGGAACAAGATGCGTAAGTTTGTCCCTGCAGTAAAAATAAGCACTAAATCCACAGACCAGCTTGATTTTACTGTTTCATACTGAAATTCATCTTGAAAGGCTCTGCCTCAGTTATTTCCATGTCCATTGGAAAATTGCCAAGTACTGTATTGACTCTCCCATTTGCATTTACATACATTAAAAAGTATCTGCCAAACTCCTTCACCATGGAACAGAAACTATGCCCTCATGCATCTCAAAGCGGGCTTGAGAGCAAGGATTTGGTACATTCTTATCTCTTTCAACAGTTCCCCTAGAAATTAATGTTCCTCTTGAACTGAAATTTACTGTTTAAATATTGAAAACCAAATGAAGACTCAAGTCTCCCACTGAAAATTTTACAACTAGAAAAGAATAGTTTTACTTTTCATTTCTTTGTAAAAAGGTCAAAAACCTCCCCATCTGAACATTTTTGACTCTGTACAGAAACCTTAGTGGTTGCCTTTCAGTGTTCTATGGTAAGTTGTGCATAAAATCAGCTCTAATTTATTCTATGTCTTCTGAGTTATGTGCAAGGAAAAGACAGAAGTTCTCTGCTGTTTTAAGAAATGAGGTGCTTAGCTGATATATTAAGTGAATCAGTATGTATTGCTGCTATCTCTTCGGGTTTTGTCATGGGTTTATAGTGTTTCCCTTAAGCAATCACTTGTTGGAACTGTGTGATTTCATGATACTCACTTTTTTAAACAAAAATATATTATGCTTTAGACATCATGCAAGTGTAAATTGTTTGTGAATATAAAATAGATTTATCTCTAAACCTGAAAAAAACACAACCAAAAAAAAGGAAGGAAATATAATTCACAATTATTTTAACCAGTATATATTAAAACCTATTTTTTTAGTTTATTGGGTCTTATTCTTAGTTTTCAACTCTTTCAGTATTATTGTTCTTTATTAAAAAGAAAAAGTAGCAAGTACCAATTTTTAAGTTTCTAAATCAACTCTAGACAATTTTCAGTAAAATAGGTGAAGTACATATAATTTTTTTTTTCAAGACAATACCCGCCCTCCACGAAATACTGACCTACACACACACCATCACTCTCCTCTACCCCACCCTCAAAAAAAAACCCAACAACTCAGACACAAAGCCAACACAAATCACTTGCTTCTAGTGACAGAATTGCGAAGTAGAAATATAATTCAGAACAATCAAATTCTTAATGTGTGGCAATCTTACAAAAGGCAGAATTGCTTTCTTATCTTAAACAACTCATCAGTGTAAATCAGTAAATAAATATCAACTTTTCATTGGCAAAGTATCTGTGTAAGAGGAGAAAAAAAGAACATTTCATTGAAAATACATAGTACAATGTGGGTGGGGTTTTTAGTGTGTGTTTTGTTTTTTTTAATTGAAGTCAGAGATGATTGCTGAACCTGGACTAACACACCTGTAAGATTGTTTTGGTCCGACTGGAAAACTTCTATTAAATTTTTAGTCTTCCTGTAACACAGAGAAATACTACAGCTGTTCCTTGGTTTTGGCAAATACCCTTGACCTGCTCCATAGTCAGTGGCTATTGTTCTCTTTGTCAGAATATCAAGTCTTCCCATTGTCAGAGAAAAATATAATTATTTGCTTGGTATAAATATTTTAGACATTTGTTTTCCTAGACTCAAAGAAACCTGTCCAACTTGGGAGGATCTCTGGAAGCCCAGGCTAAACCAAAGACTGAACCTTTGGTCAATTTGAAGTGTTGCAGTAATGTTTCTGTGGTCAGCTGAAGACTAACCTATGAATAGTTTTATGCTAACAGATAATCCAAAACATACAAAGACAAAATCTTCTCAAATATTTTGGCAAAAAAAACCTGTATGTCACAGAATATGACACTAGAAGAGCCTTTAGTTGCTACCCCATTAAATTACCTATTTTGTACCCAACAGAAATTTTATAATCCTTCATACAGACCCATCTTCTGGAAAACACAGGATGTGCAATTAAATCTTCAAGTCAAAATTATTTACACTGGATTTCAAATTGTGGTTCTCTAGTTAGAAACAAAACCAAAGCAGCCTTTCCTACTTAACCAGCCATAAGAGTCAAAATCAGAGGCTGCAGTTATGGGTGAATATCTTAGAGTTCTAAGAGATAATATTTAGGTTGGCAATGATTTGGCAGGCCCTAATCAACATATGGGATATTCTACTCCTAAGAGATGGGGCCAGAATCATTTTCCACTGGATGAAAATTTTTCAGAGGTAATATTTTCAAAGCAAGGCCTTCTTGGATCTCGATTTCTATACCTAGAAGTGCAGAGGAATAACACAATGTCTGCCATCAGGGCAGGAACTCAAACTTATTAGGTGTTTTTACAGCCTTAGAGATTAATGTAAACCAAACAAGGTTTAAACTCTCTATAGCTGGACTCCTAGTTCTGTGAGTCAGAAACTTTAAAGAGCTTCGTGTTCCCCTGCCCAGGTCAGGATAATCTTTCTTCTGTTGCTATGTTAGCAGGTGAATTATCAAATTCAGATAAAATTCTAAATTAAAAAAAATTATATTCATCCCTTCCCTAGATAGTGAAAGCTATTTTCAAACAATGGCTACTATCACTGTAAAATGCTATCAGCTCAAAAAACATATTCTAGTAAACATTTTTTATTTTATTTCTTACAGTTCCAAAACTAAAGATATTTTAGTCTTACCATGGGTCTTATGTGCAGGTCCAAATTTCACTCTAATGCTGATTTACTATCTAGTCACCCAATGCCAGGAAAGTTAGTGCTGTAGTCTTACTGGCTGGCTGAAGTGCCCTTTACTGAACTGTAGGCATGACTAATTATTAGAGAAGCAGAATTCAGAAACAGAATTTAAGAGATTTATATTTTTTGGAACACACATCTCCTATAATAACAACAGTCCTGGTTTTACATTTATGGCCATATGCGGCAGAGAACAATTAAAAAAAAGAACAAAAAAGGAGTGTTTAATGGAAGAACTGGATGCCTAATGAAAAAATCACTAAGATTAGACGTCCTGCAACTTCAGTAAAGATTTAGTCATAGGAGTGTGTGCTAACTGAGCTGCTCCTAGCCAGAGGACATAAAAATGCTTTCTCAATCTGCTATGTGCAATTTTAACTAATAAGGCCCGTAATACAGATGGGCAAACCTCAAAAGGTTCAGAGTTTGGACTCAGTTCCAGTAAGCGCACATGCCCATTTGAGTGATTATGTCCTTTCGTGTCTGCAAAATTGGACTGGAATGATGACAAAAGTGAGCTTTCTTCTCCTGGGATAATTCAGCACTTCTAGTCATGACTGCAAAGTAAGGTCTCTTCTTCCAGCATTTTTAGTTGTGACTGAAAATGTAGACACAAAATTAAAAAACCAAAAAGGATACATACACATGGGAAGAAAAAAAAAAAAAAATCTGTCCTTCTGAAATAAAGGTTGCTGATGTATCTTTTATAATAATTCATTTATTCCTAGTCTACTAGCATAAGTTTTGAGGAAAATTAAAAGAAGTCTACAACTTCCATTTTCCAAAATAGCATTTAAAATACCTTTATACAGGCATGGGTAGTGTGTAAAACAGAAGTAAATTTAGATTTGGGGATGAAGAGAGGAGAAAATAGGTTTAGTGTCTTTTTCAACCATGCTTTTGCTGTTTAAAAATCTGATAACTGAATTTATATCGATTATCAAAGCCAGGAGACTCCTAAGTATGAACAATTTTATTTATGAAAGAAAGTCTATTTTTAAGTCTTTCCAAGTCACAATAATAAATTATACAATTAACTGAATGTTGCAAGGGTTAGACTGTCATATAAATTTGACTAGATAAAGCCAAAATCTCTAGGCAAATGGTAATTTCATGGCTTTATAGAGAACAAAAAAGAGAGAGAAAATGCTAACAGATACAGATATTCAAGAACCCAGAGTAAACATAATATTATGGAAAAGCAGCACCAGGTACACACTGAACCACCTCTGATTAAAACTCAGACAGCACTCTACTGAGAGTCCTATATGCAGTGACTTCTGTCTAGGAAAAACAAAAACACAGATCTGGATATTGCTTAAGTTGCTTAGAAAATATTTTATTTGTTTCACAAAAAAAGCAAAGAAAAATAATTTTTGATACCAAGATCCAAGTTAATTCACCTAATTTAGGCACTTAGATTCAGGAAATTCAGGAATGGGAACTTCCAAAATCCCTGTGTCCATGGTGCAATGGGAGGTGACTGAATCTTTCTGTACAGGCACTTACCTTTCTTCTTTCATCAAGGAAAAAGTCAAATGTACCTAATTTCATACATAGGAAGAATCAGATGCAGGGTGGTTTTTGTTTTTCCACAGTTGCAAACTGTGAAGGCCATTTTACATATACAGAATTTGAGAAGAAATGCTACATATGTTAAATAATAAATTGTAATTGTTTACAACTATAATACAACTATAATGTTCACTTTGTTTGAATGTATGCTGACAAATTTGTGTCTGCTTGAGTAAATCTATCCTGAAAAGATATTTGGTGTTCTTGTTTTAGAACTGAATGTATGTACTGCACCAGTCAACATAGGAGGGGTTTTCCCTCTCTTTTTGTGAGAAATAGGTGCTTCAGAAGGAAGACAAAAATCTGCCAGCTTGTAACCTCAGTGGTGCTTACAAACCTCTATGTAAGTCATGCGACCGTTATACTCAAACAATAAATACGATTAGATGTGCCAGATGATTTGGAAGAAGTTTCAAGAAATTTGTACAAAGATGCAAAGCCAAAGCAATATCTTTTGTGGTTAAGGCTTGAAAAATATTTTCAGGATACTGATATTTTGTGAGGACTTGAGGACAAATGGCTCAGGGCTGATGCAAGACAAGCTGGGGAACTTGTAGATAGAAAAAATGCAAGACAAGCTGGGGACCTTGGTAGATAGATAGAAAAAAGAAAGGGTGGTGGGATCAACACAGCACACCAGGAAAATCAACTTTGCCAGCATCATACCAGGTTGGTATGCAAAGCAGAGCCTATATGTGAATATCTGAGGGAAAACACTAGAGTAACTGAGAAATGAGATAGTGAGAGCCTAGGTGAAAACTTTGATAGTGAGAGAGGACATGAAATACTGCATTTTTGAAAAGTTATGAAGAAACAAATATTTGAGAATTAAGCATACATTGGTAAAGGACCTAGTGGAAAATAGACTCAAGTTTTCCAGACTGCAGTGACCTGCAGGATAGTTCACTACTGGTTAGCATGATCAAGCAGAAATGAGTCAGAGTGAAGGCTTGGAGAAGTATTTTTTTTCTGCCTGAGTTGATAGTTAAATACCTGTGATGAGGTATCAGAGACAGTCTGACATTTTGCACTGAACAGGAGGCAGCCTGAATGAGAGATGTAAGATGTATATCTACAGATTGTTAGCACAGGCATGGAAGTTGAAATTGCGTGTAAAAAAATCTAAGGAGGTATGGAGGAGAAGAAAGAGTTCATAACCAGAGTCCTGTGCGGCAGTGTAGTGAAAGGTGGAGAAAGGAATTAAGGCATTGAAGGTTCACATAGGGAGAACCATTTGAAGATAGGGACACTGAGGAGGACAACATCAAGTGTATCATGATCCAACAAGACTTTTGGAAGAAGTGGTCACTAAAGCGTCAAGGTCGCCAAAGTCTAAAAGAAAGTGTGAATTCACTATCAGTTGTAAGGTTTGGATAAGAAAACTTGATCAGTTTATGAAAAAATGTTGCAGCTGAACAGCAATTAGGTTATTATTAATTTCCTCTGGCAGGAAGAGATGGAGGAAGAAACAGCTAGGAAGGAAAGAGAGACAGCAAGATTTTTGGCGGTGGAAAGTTACTGAGCTTATTTGTAATGTAAAACTGAAGTTACAGAGGCAAGGGAGTATCCCTGGGGATTGGAGGGAGCCACTCTTTTCTCTTGCCTCAGGCATGAAGAAGTGAGCTGGTCACTAGTGCTGAGGCAGATACTGAGACAGAAGGAGTTTTTTAATGTCTGTGTAGAAAACATACAAAAGAAAATATACTGCTTTTTTTTCTGTGATAGGTCTGTGAGAAGAAAAACTAAAAGTGTAAGTAGGAAACAAAGACATCTCCAAAGCAGTCTCTGAAAAAGAAGTTGCCAAAGCAAGATCCACAGGTTTGGGGAGAAAATAGAAAGTGACAAACACGCCCACTGTAGGAAAGGAACTGGTTCGAGACCATCTTAAAAATCTGAATGTGCACAACTCCATGGGTCCTGATGAGATCCATCCGCAGGTCCTGTAGGAGCTAGCAAATGAAGTTGCGAAGCCGCTGGCCATCATATTTGAGAAATCATGGCAGTCAGGTGAAGTTCCCGATGACTGGAAAAAGGGAAATATAACCCCCATTTTCAAGAAGGGAAAATGGATGACCCGGGGAATTACAGAGCAGTCAGTCTCACCTCTGTGCCTGGCAAAATCTTGGAGCAGAATCTCCTGGATGGCATGCTAAGGCACATGAAAATCAACAAGGTGATTGGTGACAGCCAGCATGGCTTCACTAAGGGGAAATCCTGCCTGACCAATTTGGTGGCCTTCTATGATGGGGCTACAGAACTGATGGACAGGGGTAGAGCAGTTGATGTCATCTACCTGGACTTGTTAAAACGTTCGACACTGTCCCACACAACATCCTTAACTCTAAATTGGAGAGACATCAGTTTGATGGATGGACCACTCAGTGGATAAAGAACTGGCTGGATGGCCACACACAAAGAGCTGTGGTCAATGGCTCAATGTCCGGCTGGAGACCAGTAACAAGTGGTGTCCCTCAGGGATCGGTGTTTGGACCGGTCTTGTTCAACATCTTCGTCACTGACATGGATAGTGGGATTGAGTGCGCCCTCAGCAAGTTTGCAGATGACACCAAGCTCTGTGGTTCGGTTGATACCCTGGAGGGAAGGAATGCCATCCAGAAGGGCCCTGACACGCTTGTGAGGTGGGCTGATGCCAACCTTATGAAGTTTAACCATGACAATTGCAAGGTCCTACACCTGGGTTGGAGCAATCCCAGGCACAGCTACAGGTTGGGCAGAGAAGAGATTCAGAGCAGCCCTGCGGAGAAGGACTTGGGAGTGTTGGTTGATGAGAAAATGAACATGAGCCAGCTTCAGTGTGTGCTTGCAGCCCGGAACGCCAACCGTATCCTGGGCTGCATCAACAGGAGTGTGACCAACAGGTGGAAGGAGGTGATCCTGCGCCTCTGCTCTGCTCTTATGAGACCTCACCTGGAGTATTGCGTGCAGTTCTGGTGTCCTCAACATAAAAAGGACATGGAACTGTTGGAACAAGTTCAGAGGAGCTCCACGAGAATAATCAGGGGACTGGAGCACCTCCCGTATGAAGACAGGCTGAGAAAGTTGGGGCTGTTCATCCTGGAGAAGAGAAGGCTACATGGAGACCTCATAGCAGCCTTCCAGTACCTGAAGGGGGCCTATAAGGATGCTGGAGAGGGACTCTTCATTAGAGAATGTAGTGACAGGACAAGGGGTAACAGGTTAAAACTTAAACAGAGGAAGTTTGGATTGGATATAAGGAGAAAATTCTTTCCTGTTAGGGTGGTGAGGCACTGGAATAGGCTGCCCAGGGAGGTTGTGAATGCTCCATCCCTGGCAGTGCTCAAGACCAGGTTGGACGAGGCCTTGGGTGATATGATTTAGCGTAAGGTGTCCCTGCCCACGGCAGGGGGATTGGAACTTGACGATCTTAAGGTCCTTTCCAACCCTAATTATTCTATGATTCTATGTGTGCCTCTCAGTGGAACACCACAGCATCCATACTTTAAGTGAGTCAGCCTGGACAGCCTATATGTTCATTTAGCGTTTGGAAGTAACTCCTGGTCAGAGACTGAGATTTCTGAAAATCTTGGGCAACCACCCTCAAGAGCAACTCTCTGTCAGTTCTGTGAACTCTGTATTTACCAAAAGATGAAAAATAGGTTTCTGGATGGCATAAGAAAAGTATGAAAAAGAAATCAACTCTACAGCTGTTTCTTATTAACATTGCCTTAGAAGTTTTTTATAAGCTGTAAAATAAAACATGCCAACACTAAGTCATTTATAATTAAGCTTTTATATCAAGGGTACTTTAGAAAAGAAAAGAAAAAAAAAAAAAGACATAAAAATTCTTACACCAAAGATGAATAATAGTATTTTTATAAATGTTGCTAACATAAAATAAAGTTGAAGTTTAAGGGCAAACTATTTTGAGGACCAAAAGTACTTATGGACTCTTCTAAAGTTCAGTGTCATAAAAATTACTTGAAACATCATAGAATACAACATTTCCTACTGTCAATTAGAACCGATTACCTGAACTTAGTGAAATTACAAGGAGCCACATCAATGAAGGGCCTAGCCTTACACCTTTACAATACCTTCTTTACTTCCTTCAAGTTTTCAAAGGAAAAATAATCTTCTACTTTGAGATGTCGCTCTGAACATTTCAAGGACCTTCACTTCTTTTCAAGCATCTGTTTCTTTTAGAAGGGTGAATTTTACCTTTGGAATTGTATGGGAAGATAAATTTTATCTTTAAGTGAAGACTCATTACTCTTGCACATTCTTAGGTACATACAAAATGTAAGACTTTTTTTGGCTAACCTTGCATACTAGTTCAAAGTTAAAATTCAGCCCCTACAGAAGCATTTTATCCTGTAATTTTAAACTTCAAATTTTATAGTTTTTATCTGACAGAAGTTTAAATTAAATTGGACTCTAAAATTCCCACATATGCCATTACAAGAAACGCACTTTGTTCTGAACAAGAAATAAATTAAGATTAACCATTACTAATAAGACTTGCAGTGATGTCAGTTCCATTATAAACCTTTCATTTCTAATTCAATGTTTTCTCTATCAAATCCAAAGAGTGACCTGCTTTTTAAAACTTCCAAATGTACCCAAGACTACCTTCTAAGGTCTTATTTGCATCTTCTCTTTCATTAGATCTCTTTAAAGACCATGGAATTTTCCTAAAAAATAAGATCAATTTTCCAAACTACAAACCAAGAACCAAAACATGAAACTTGTGAATTAGGGCAAAAATAACTTTATAGTTAATACATGAATCCCAGATGAAAATACAGAAAGCAAACTCAGATTTTACTTAAAAGCTCTCCTTCCCCATTTCCGCTAACCATAAATATATGTGTGTGTGTGTACTTAGGTAGAGAAAAAGACAGGAACAAAGGGACTTCAGTGATCAGCATAATTCTCTTTATCAAAATTCCTGTTCCTTTGCATATTTGTAAATGACAATAGGCAAAGCAAGTATGTAGACATACTGACTACTGTCTAAGTAGAGGCAACTTTATTTTTTTGTGTTGCATACATTTTTAGCCTTAACAAACAGAAGTAACAAGTTATTATATACTCGATGCAGTGAGGGAGGTGAAGTCAAGTCCTGATTTTAACACAGACTTCCCACGCAAACCCACTATTTTTCTGTGTTCCTGTAAGCCATACGTTACATGGGATGATTCCTGTCCAGAGCATATGCTACAAAATGAAACCATTTTGAAATGTCAGCCACAGCCTATGGATACAGACCATATTCCCTGGTGATATCTAGTAACAAAATGGGTGAAAAAAGCCTTCTTTTTACGCCTTTAGTCAGCCACACATCAGGAATTTATTATTTTCATTTACCTTTTTCTCTTTTAGGCAGAGGAAAAGATAAGGCCAGATTTTCCTCTGGGAGCAGTCTGCTTATTACAGCAGACATCAGATTTAAATCAATGTGGCCCACTACAGATCTGACCCCCAGGTTTGTATTTTGTAGTAAAGAAACAACATCCATTTGAATTACTATACAGCTCTGGGGTTTGAGCTGGATTCACCTTTCTCGAGCCATGCCTCCCCAGCTGAGCTCTGTTAGAGTCAAGCTTTTAGTAGAACTAATTAGCTCAATCACAGCATGAGCTAGTGCAACTGGATGAGCTTCAAACTGGTGTTACCTCACACCCATCTGTCTCAAAAAAAAAAAACAGGCAGAGGACTGTGCTTTGCCTGTGTGTTGCCTTCCCTTAAACCTCCAGCATAAGTTTGCCTGTAACTTCACACACCAATTTGTAGTGTGAAACTAGAGGTGTAAAAACCTAAGCAAGCTACAAAGCTATAAAAGTATTTTGATTTTGCTTAGGTGGTACAGCTCTTGCACTCCAATGGAGTGTTTTCCAGTCTTTTTTTAGTTTAATTGAAAGTACAAACTTCTTTGGCAAGACTCACAACTGCATTGCACAGACAGTGCCTAGTTTTGTGCATAATTCTCTAAATCTATATGTGGGATGAACAGAGAGATAGAACAGGTTTATTGCAAGCAGAGGACGATGGTAATGACTTGCCTTAAGCTACACGAAAACTTCAATGCATGTTAATATTCAAGTGGCTAGATATACATCCAAAACAAGTATTTGCAACTGTACTTATGACTTGACAGAAGTTCTACACTGAACTAATAATTATAGTGACAGGGGCTTTAGACGCAGAATTCTGTGTCAATCAGAAGTACTGTAAACAACTAAAAGGAGGAGCATCATCAGCTGCTGCTGAGGAAGAGGAGTAAAATCAAGAATCACTGGCTCTTAGACCTAGAATTTTAACTCTCTTTGTTATCTCAGGGTCTTTTTTTATGTACATCAAAATATGTCATGAAGTACAGAAAGGAGGAGGGGAGCAAGGGCAAAACATGCAGCCTGACCTCCATCGAAGGCTGTAAGCTTCCCACCATTTCATGAATGCGCGCAGGGCTGACCATGCAGGAAAAGTGGTGACGGCATCTCCTGTCCCTGGTCAATGTAATGTGGACCACGATATTTGCTCCACATTTGCCAAGGTCTCCAGGAAAGGAAATTGGTAATTTACTTCCCATAAGGAGTACAATGCTCTCTGAAAAACAGCTGTACTCTTAAGTAGAAGTTATTTGAGATTCAACTGAGAATTGTAAAACTCTCTGGAGTCTTCAAACTATAAGCACAGCTTACACTAAAAAGTAAATGTCAGCACTTTTCTGAAAGCTTCATTTGGGCTCTTCCTCCTCTTCCTCCTTGCTCAGGGCCATTTTGCTGTGCAAACAGCACCACTTGACATGGTTTGTTGTCTGACAAAAAACAGTGAGTTTGTCATTCTATGTTGCTGCAACGAGCAACTCGTTGGAGCTGCACAACTCAGACCACAGCTCTGCCAGAGACTTATTGCTTCCCTCCCTCCCCCTTCCCTTCCATGAGTGGCCAGGCTGCAATCTGAGACAAATAGTTTCACTGTGTCTGCTCGCTGCATGAGACGAGGTGAGCTGGGGAATGGTGGCTGCCAGGTTCCAGATTGATGGCGTGTTGAAACCCCAGAGCAAGATATGTTGGCAGCAAAATGATCCTCCATGGGGAATCTCACATAATATGCTTTCCAGATTTCTGGGCCAGCTTCCAGCTTCTCACTCCTATGTAAGCAACAACTATCCCTCATGAGGGAGAAGAAGGGCCCTTGCACTTGCTGCTGATGACTGCCCTAATAAATGTGTTTAACATATGTATGTTTATAAAGCAGCCATAGGGAAGCAATTTGACTACCTCTTTCCACATATATCTTCTTCCTGCCTGCCTGAAGGCTGGCATGATGCCAGCTTGAAGACAATGAGGTATAAACTTGACAGCCACCTATTCATGCATATGGTCAGACAGAACACTGTTCCTTTGAGATTACTCCTCCTATGCTAAGCACACTGCCAAAGGAAACTACAATACTCTTTCCATTTTATGATACAGATAATCAACATTATAATATTCATGTTATCTCTGAATACTGGAATTTTCTTATTCTCCAGAACAACAGAGCTATTGTGACTGCATCGTCCACTGTGGGTCTGAATTGGCTCCCCAAACCCAACTTTGGCATTACTGTCATGCAAGCTCTCAAAAGCTTCTGTTTATACATTTCTCAGGATAACTGTGCATAGGTAATGCTCTGTGCAACAGAGTCTAAATTTCTCTGTTTTTTAAGCACCTTTTTCAAAGGAAATTGTCTCTTACCTCTTCCAGTCTGTAATAATTTCACCAGATTATAACAACCATCTGCATTGGCTATTGTCCTCTGTATAATTCCATGGTGAAGGAAAAAAAAAGGTTTGGGGGGGGGAGGGTATGTGTATTACATTAGGGGAAAGTAAATTATTTGCCACGTAGCTGGCAGATCATGTTTTTGCATAGGAATTTAAAATGCCCTGACTAAGGAATTTGGAAATACCCTAACTGTCGTAATTAAAATATCCAGCCTACGCTACAATCATCAGAAGGATACAGACATCTCCAAAGGCTGAATTATACCTCTATAGAGACATGTCTAAAATAAGTAGGATAAAGTATCTTCTGGGAAGAAACTTTTTCATTGACTATACAGAGGCCTGAACAACTGACTAGCACTGGAGTACTGTATTTTAGGCACATAAAATAGGTTGAGACTAATTCAACCCTAGACCTGTACTGCATTTATAAGAGTAGCCTAAATTTAGCAGACCTCAGGGATATTTCTGCTCTTCACCTTAGGAGCTCTTGGGATTACCTCACAGGTAGCTCCAGGGTTGAGTAATGAGGCTGCATTGTAAGAAAGCCATCTAAGATTATCCTACTTCTTTAAAGAATTACTTGCCTGAGCCTGCTTGCCACTGTTAGATTAATTTATCTTATAACATTACCTGTACTGGTGGCATTGTATTGGAACACAGCAGCCCTACCAAATATGTCACTGAGTTATGTGACTGGAAAATAAAGAGTAAATACCAAAATCAAACCTTGAAACTTGGTCTTGGATCATCTTATATGAATGCAGAGAGATCTGTGGACTAGCTTAGCCAGGAAAAGGTGACAACAAAAACACATCTTCTGGTACACAGCAGTATTCAGCTCTAAAGAAAGAAAATTACTCAATAAAGACATGGAGATACTTCTCAGACCTGGGATGAAAGTACCATACCATATGTATACTTGAGTATTAACATAAATCATAAAAAGATCTACATGTATGGGATAGCATTCTTTTCTTCCTCGTGTACATGACTTAAATCCTGAGCCTATGGCATCTATTACTATTGTGGTGGCCATAAGAACCAACAGTGCTTTAGGTGAATTAAGATATTGTTTCCTTTCAGTTCTTCTAAGGGAAGGGACATCTGCAAGTTAAGATGAATATGTCTTTCCAGGAATACATAATGATACCACTATCAACAACTTTGTACTCAGATTGCTAAATCAGAGAGAGATGTCAATATCGTTTATATAGATATGATTGCCCATCTTGAATTTATCCAAGGAGCATTTACCTTGCTTTTCTCTCTTTCTCTGGCCCCTGGTTCCCTGTTTAATGAACTCATGCTCATCACCTATGGTGAGGAATATATACTTATTTCCCCCAGGTTTTCAAGTTACATTTAAGATCTATTGTCTTCCTCTTCAGCATATGTGGGAGCGAAGAAGTTCCTACAGAACAGTTGTTTGACCTTTGGGAATACTTAGGAAAACAACTGTCAAGGAAATGAGGAAGCTATTATATGTTAGACATCCAGTTCTATTCAGTTGTTTAAATCCCTATAGAGAACAAAAGCATGGAAAAGAAAATATGAGATATTTAAATATTGGCTTCTTCTTTCTTTGGTCATCCAACACTAAAGTCTGGAAAGTGTCCTATCACTTTCCATGCTGTGTGAAAAATGGTGTGTAAGTGTTAACAGGAATGAAAAGCTGTGCAGAAGTAAAAACACCCAAGCAAAAATTATTTAAAAATTCTTCTTGCTATTTTTTGAAAGAAAAGTAGTTTCCTAAGTGAATGGGTTTGCAAATAAATATTTATGTTCTTAATAAGGATTGCTAGGCACTTTTTTTTTTCTTTTTAGAAAAAGAGACAATTTATGAGGTTATTGTCAAACAATGTATTTTTAAAAAATGCTGTGCACAGCCCTGTTATCTATATTAAGCAAATGCTCAAGCAGTATTCAATAGGTGTTTGAATAAAACTACATTATACTGAAGCATGTTAATACAGTATTATAAGTGACATCGTGTGTACCTCAGTTTAAATACCAGAGCATGAAATAAGAATATGAGCTTTTGAGTTATGAATAGTTTCTCCATACTTAATGTACACTCCTTTTGTTTTCTGGACCAACATATTTTATAACAATACCAAAAATAATAGAATACTGCTACAAATTTCTAAATGAATGTATGAGTTATTAAGATATTTTATTTTAGGAACACTTTACTTAATTTACGGAATTCACTCACAAGCTTTGACAATTTATTTGAATTTACTTTTTAATGATCTAGTTTCACTGAATGTCATGGTTTAACCCCAGCCAGCAACTAGGCCCCACACAGCTGCTTGCCAACTTCCCCACTGTGGGATGGGGGAGAGGACTGGAAGAGTAAAAGTGAGGAAACTTATGAGCTGAGATAAAGACAGTTTTATAAGTAAAGCAAAAGCTGCACTTTCAACCAAAGCAAAACAAGGAATTAATTCACCACTTCCCATGGGCAGGCAGGTGTTCAGCCATTTCCAAGAGAGCAGGGCTCCATCATGCATAACAGTGACTTGAAAAGACAAATGCCATCACTCCAAAAGTCCCCCCCTTCCTTCTTGTTCCCTCAGCTTTACATGCTAAGCATGATGTCAAATGGTATGGAACATCTGTTGGGTCAGTTGGGGTCAGATGTTCCAGCTGTGTCCCCTCCCAACTTTTCTGGTGGGGTGGTGTAAGAAGCAGAAAAAGCCTTGGCTCTGTGTAAAGCCCTGCTCAGCAGTAACTAAAACATCCCTGAAATATCAACACTGTTTCCAGCACAAATCCAAAACATAGCTCCATACAAGCTGCTATGGAGAAAATTAACTCTACCTCAGCCAAAACCAGCACACAGTGTTACTTTAATAACACTGTGCTGAGCTCCATGAAAAGTGATTTATATGTATTCTGCAAGCCAACATCGTGAACTCACAAAGAAAGAAAACCACCTTTGTGTTAACTCGTTGTCCTGAATATTTACCAATAATTTTGCTGATATATATGTGTGCACTCACACATGCACACACAGTGATGATACATTAAATTTTACAGAACTGTTTCAATATCTGAATTTGAAAGGAAGAAAAATGATTGCTTTTAAAGAAAAATTAACACAGAGTAAAGTGAACATAAATCTGACTGGCCTGCAAAAAAAAATAAGGAAGTAATTCATAATGTACTTTACCTTGAATGACAGACCATTTGCTTTCTACAAGTCTTAAGTAATCTTTTCAAAGTATTCATACATTTTCTGCTGAATTCTTCCCAGTATGTTTGTACCTATATACATTAATTTTTGCAGATATCTTCTTTTGTCTGGTGTTCCTAAATACCTGTTCAGTCAGAAACCATAACGCAACAGTCCTAAAAGCATCAAGCTATTTTGCTAGCAACATCCTAAATGTGTTTAAAAGCATCACACTAATGCAAGTTCATTTAAAATGAAATAATTAATAATGACCAACAATACTTTGTATAACCTTTGACATTTCCCACAGGTAAGAGAGAAATAAGCAAGTGATAGTAAGCATGCGGCAGGGCTGGACACAATTTAGTTTGCATCTAACTACTGTTGGTCCCATTCATCAGTGATGTAGAGCTAACTTGATGCTTGGAACTCGGTACTTGCCCAAATGCCACGCTTGAAATTGGTAAACTAGCTAACAAAACCAAGAAATCAAATAAAACTATTTGTAGCCATTATTAATGGCAAAATCAGTTTTTCTTTAAGTACCACTCACTGCATATTATATATATATATATTTTACCTATATATAGGTAAAATAATACAAGACAGTTATTCCACATTCAGAAGTCTTTCACGTCTGGGAGAACATTCAGCAGGTTTTCTACTTTTTGTTTCTTTAAGAATGTGAGAGATATTTTCTATATTTGTCGAAACTGTCTATATTATTTTTGCTGTGTTTGTTGGTGTAACACTTTGCTGTATAGTTGCTATAGTAAGATTCTCAACCTTGGAATAACACCTGAAGGTCTAATACAGCAATATTCTCTGACTGAGCTGTGAGGTAACATAGAGGAAAATCTTGTGTAATGTATGACTGAGTGAAGGCACTCAGTTATACAATCCTGTAGCAGTCTTAATGTCAAATTCATATACTTTTTTCTTTTTTTTCTTTTTGAAACATAAACATTCTCTGTTATGAAGGCTTTTGTTTACTCACCATTGCAACCTGCAGTTATTTAAAAATATATTCTTATCTCAGTGCAAACTTAAAATTCATGAAGATCTCACTTTAAAGATGATAATTCTTTAATTAAACAACCATGAATGCCAAGAGTTATTTCACATTCCAGTTGAAGTATTATATTGCATGGAATAAGAATCTCAGAATTTTTTTACAGGTTTAGGAGGAAAGCAGTCATTTACAGAAGGATTAGCAGATGTCAAGTGCTGACCAAAACATCTTGCACGTCAGTATACAGGATATCTTGGAACCTCCTGCTTCCTTTTAAAACTGGTAAAAGGAACCTTGCTAGACTGACATTTCTGCAAAATGTGTGCTCTGCAGCTGATTTCTGTGATAATCTACTGCCATGGTTTAAGCCCAGCCAGTAACTCAGAGCCACGTAGCCACTTGCTCACCCCTGCTTCCGGAGGGATGGGGAGGAGAATCAAAAGAATGTAACTCCCACAGGTTGAGATAAGAACAGCCCAGTAGCTAAGGTATAACACAAATCACTGCTGCTATCACCAGTATAATAATGATAAGGGAAATAAGGGAAGAGAATACAACCGCTCACCACCCGCCGACCAATACCCAGCCTGACCCGAGCAGTTTATCTAACCCTTCTGGGTAACTGCCCCCAGTTCTACATCCTGGGCATGATGTGCTTTGGTATGGAATACCCCTTTGGTTAGTTTGGGTCAGGTGTCCTGTCTCTGCCTCCTCCCGGCTTCCCCTCCTCCCTGGCAAAGCATGAGACTCACAAAGTCCTTGGTCAGAGTAAACATTACTGAGCAGCAACTAAACACATTGGTGCCATCAGCGCTGTTCCCAGGCCGAAAGTCAAAAACACAGCACTGCACCAGCTACTAAGAAGAGAAAAATGACAGCTACTGCTGAACTCAGGACGCCTACTAACAAGCAGATCATTATTTAATCACCTTGCACCATGAAGACATTTATATTGAAAGGGAAGAAATCAACAACAGAGTTTTATTTGCTCAGCAGTTCCAGATTTAACAGCTTGGAGTGTCAACAAGGAGTTTCTCCCCTGTATTATATTCAGAAGTAACAAAGGAAAGCATGGCAAAGAACAATTGTTAGGCAAATGTACGGCTTCTGCCATGCCAAAATTCTGACATCTGTAACTTAAATTCAAAGTATTTTTTGTTTGGTTGGGTTTGAGTTTTGGTTGTTGGGAGTGGGATTTTGTTTGCTTATTTTGCTGGGTTTTGTTTGTTTTGTTTTGCTTTCTTTCCCCACCCCCCCAAAAAAAAAAGCAATAATAGAAAAGAATTATATCAATACCTTACTGTGTAAGATTTTATTTCTGGATAAAAATCTGATTTGATTTTTCAAAATGATAAGTATATCAGAGTAAAAACATTGATTTTCAGTTGGTTTATCCTTCTACTAAATGGAAAAAAATCTATATGATTTATTTTATGATTTTCTTTCTTTAGTCTACATTTCTTTCTGAAATCTAAGATGCTAATATAAGCTGACAGCTGAAAGTTCATACACAGATTGAAATAGGCAGTGGAAACTAAGAGTCTATTCTTGAATTTACTAGGAATTATGGGCATTTGTAGCTCTAGCAAAGATTTTGGCATATGTTTTAAAGGTGATGTATTGGGAAACTCATTTGATATAAAGGTAAGAAGCTGGAGTCCCTTACTGCTGTTATAGAAACCACTATATCTCTCAAATGCTTCCTAAAAAAGCTGTCAGCAGGATCACAGCCTATCACACCTGGATTTCAAATGTACCATGCTTGAACATTACAAATTAGATGACTAGTAACCTTCAGGTCTAATGTTTAAAGTCTTAAAACAGCCATAAAATATGGACAGTTGCTTTCCATAAAAAGGGAAATAAATCATACTTGTTACCTGGGCAGATACTTGTTTTGAAGCCAATCACAATTAAACATACACTGCTCTATTCTGTCCAAGATTAACTTATCTTCCTTAAACAAAATTTTTTCAAGTTCTGCCTGGATTAAGCATATTGGCATTACACATGCAATGTGGTATTGCAGGAAACAGTATGACTTCCTAAGAGAAAAAGAAGCAAAAACTATGTCTTAGGCAGTAATTCAGGCAGAGCTATAATGAATCCGTCTCTCCATCACCATATAAACTGGTTCTTTCAAGCTCATGTTTTATCACATGGATTCAGAGTTACTTGCTGATTAGTTTATTCAAACAGCCATTATTGATACAGACTATGGCATCTGCTGGAAACTGAGTTAGACTGGTGATGACAACATGGCTGACGGACATACCTGTATTTTCAAAAATATACTCTTTGAAATACTTAGGTTTTTTAAAGTGAATGCGGCAAGTTTTTTTCCTCAACTTCACAGTTTCACCCAAGCCTCAAACACTGATAATGCCAGAACACCAAGGAATGCTTCTATGCAAAGATGCCGCAGCTCAATGTAGGGAATGCCAAAAGTGTTGGTAGAATGAGCAAATGTGCATCTACACAGTTTGCACAGTGAAATACAGGCTTTAAACCAGAAAAATCTTAAGGCACCTCTATGTACATTCGGTCTTGACTTCTGAGCAATATGTGCATCTTGTATAAAATATTTTAAAATATGGCTTGAAAATGCTCACTCAGCTTGAAGATAAGAGGTCAATCACAGATTTCTGCAAAACAGGAATTATTTCTGTAAAAGCTTTTTGTCTTCTTTTTTATTTGAACTATACCTCAGATCTGATGAAACTGTCAGAAAATGACACCAGATGTAATATAATAAAAAAAGGGGAAAGGAATTCTGTAATAGAAAAAGAATTGTTCCTCTAAGTCCCACATCTTAAATGACTCTGAGGGTCACATTTCTTTAATCCCCTCTCTCTTTCTGCCTTTTTTTTTTATTAACGAACCAAATTCAGTGATACAATGCACTTATTTCTTCCAGTTTCTCATCTCTATACAAGGAGGAGGAGGAGGGAAGAAAAGATACAAATTCTGTAGAAAAATAAACAAATCACCACCCCTCCCAGAGTGTTCTCATAACATTCACAATTATTCAGATATCCTTTCATTTTCCATGAAAGGTTTCTTCACTGAAATAGTTGCCTGTGTGCCTTTTACCAGGCAAATGGCTTTGTTGCCAACACACAAAAACCTAATCACGTTTCTCCTCTTGTTCTTTATTGCGGTCCTAAGTTGAGATAAATATGATCTGTGACAGATGGCAGTACAGCTAACGAAGCCCAGGTCAGTGTGGGACCGAGTGAGAATTGCCACCAGACAAGGTCAGCGAGCCTGGCCCCAATTCAGCTAATAGCAGTGTCAAGCTCTGCTGCTGTTCTGGCACAGGTGCAAAACTCAGCCTTCAGCTCAGGCCCATATGCTGGGAAGAGCTTTCTTCACCTGAGATCTTTTAATAACCCTCCATCACTATGAAATATCTGACCACTGGGGACTTGCCTGGCAAGTCTAACAAATTAGGGCTGCCGTTACAAGTAAACAGCTATGCCTGCCAGTTACTTCCATCTGCCCGGCACTGCCAGGTTCATTATGAGCATCAGGAGATGGAGTTAAACAGATGGCAGGAAATGTGCTTGGCCCTTGCACTCAGGAGAGGAGGATGAGAGGCAATTGCTTTGCATAACATCCTTTTCCCTTCATTACTTCACATTATAATATGTAAATAAAGTCACCCCAGGAGGAGTTTAAAAAGCACTTAGCATTGAAATATAAGGGTGCTACATGGAGGGAGAGAGAAAGGAAGGGATGAAGTTTCAGCTGCTTGCAAACCAGAGTTTGCTCCCCAGCCCAAAGAGATTTCAAGAGCTGCTTTTATTTCTGACATACTACATGAAACTCTTTCTGAACATCTCTCTCTCATTCTGTTTCCCTGGCTGTCTCCAAAGATTGCAGGAACCTGTCAATCAGGCAGCTTGCAGGAAGGCCTGCAGCGTGCATATGAGAGCATGAGGGGTGCACAATGTTAAAGAACCAGGCTCTGCTCAAAGCCCTTTTTTTTCTTTTGGAGTTGATATTGGAAACACAGCAAGCCTGCAAGCTGGTAGAGAAATATCATTAAACACTGCCCCACACAGGAGTAAAGAGAATCATACGATTTTCATGTAGAAACATTAGCATCCTTGGATTAAAGTGGGGACACAAATAACACTGCATGGTACTCGAATCTCAAAGTAGGAAGCATAGCTATGCTATGCCCTGCTGCAGACCTACTAGAGGATACTAGGTATTTCCACTGTTGCTTCTGAGTCTAAATAAAGACAACTGCTTCTGAGTCTAAAAAAGATAACTATAACTTAGAAACAAACCAAATTGGATGTGAGGACTTTTTATGGAGTTAGGGTTTCTGAACATGGATCTGAACTTCCTGGAAGAGTGGCAGTCTTTTTTATGCATTTCTATTATGCTTAACATACAGCAAGCCTCATTTCAGCTGAAGCCTGCAGTTGCTGGTGTAAAACAAGGAACAAAGAGAAAGGAATGAAAGGAGAAGGCTGACACACGAGGGGTAAAATGGCCTGGCATCAGTGGACTGATATCAGTATGAATCTGATGATTTGACCCACTAAATTCTATTTCTTCATCGCACAGTAAGGGAATAGGTTGCATAACAAAAAACAACCAGTAAGGCAAGATACAGTAGCAATAGTCTGTCAAGATTTTTCCTCTTCATTGAAAGATTTGGATTTCACATAGCAGCTGGAAAATATATGATATTCAGTAGGATTTAGACAGGTAAAAATGAAATATGTGAAGCCTGTCAGAGGAAGGGCACTACAGAGTCTAGTCAGACTGTAGCCAGGACAAGTCTAAGTCATATTTTGAATTGTGGACAAATTATAGACGACAAAGAAGTCTGTGAATATGATGCATGTAAACACACAAGTCAGGAGGCTACTAAGCAATAGCTGCCAGGACACTTTCTCCAAAAAGTAATTATATACCCCTATTATATGCCTGGGAATAGCAGTCTGGTTTCTTCTATGCTCCAGCTGAGAACAGATGTTCAGAGGCCAGCAATGAGTGCCTTATTTTAAACGAATTGTGAGAAAAACAGAAGAAAAGAAAAAATATTTCACACTTGCCAGCTTTCTGGGTCTCGATGGTAGATTGCTAGATTTCAGGATGGCTAGCAGCCTGGGCTACCAGGTGTTCAAAACTCCCAGACAAATGACCATGGTGTCTATAAAGAGCGGCTCTACTGCACACCAAGGGGAAAGCTGTTCTGCTTTGCACAGTCCAGATTTGTCTGGGATACAGCAGGCTTGTCAAGTACGTGCAGATTACTGAGCATGTATGATAGGTCCAAAAATGAGACACATAAAACCTAGTTCCTGTGGACCTGCCAGCTTTGACAGGTCTGAGTCTGGAAGCTGCATACAGAGTGTACTTGTAGTGGCAGACGGTGGTACATCCAAACTTTAAGTCTCAAAATTTCCATGACTTCTTGCTAACAAAATTCAGAAAACAGGATTTTTTTCATCTTGACCATCTTTATCACCTTAAATAAAACCAACTCCACATCCTGTCTGGAAAATATGGTGTCAGTGTATTTTCTTTAAATGTCTTCTGCCCTCTTCCTTAGCTACTCCCATCATTATTCAGTTTCCTACTTCTGGGTCAAAGAATTCATAAGCTGAGCTTATGTATTTAATAGTTGGTTTGTTTCTTTTTCCTTTTGATAGAGTGATTATTTTGTTTGACACTTTTATTTGTAAAGATTTAACTTGTAATTCACTGTCTTTTATCAAACCAAATCTCCAGTTTTTGAAGCATTTCTCATAACAGCTCAGGCACTCTGCACACCATTTCTACTAAGAGCAGCAGTGAATCCTTTCTCCTATTCCTCCTTGCAAGATTAGCCATGATTTCTGGGGGTCTCTTATTCCAGGCAGGAGTAGCCTCCACACGAAATACAGGCATCAATTGATATTCTTACTTCTAATTAGTGTAAGATTTTTTGGACCATCTAAGTCATTCTTTTCTACAAAGTCTAATGCCATGATTAATTTTGGCATATGCTGTTCTTTTTGTCAAGCCTGGTTATCCTGTGGCCACTATTACTTAGGGGTTTGACAGCAGTTCATAAGGCAATTTATGTCAGACTTGAGTGACCTGAGATTAGACTTTCTCCTCTGCTGTAGTTTGGAACTCGTGATTGCTTTCCTGCAGCCACTATTTGTGCATTTTTTCTTATCCTTCTGGCAATACACTGGTGTATAGAGTTAGTGGATTTCAGGCTGAAGTGGAAAGGAGTATCTGGATTCATTCTCCAGCCATCCCAGGGGTATGCTCTGGGTGTGTGATCTGACACAGGGATGCTGGTAAGGAGAAATATCACCAAAGAAACTACTCTTGTCCTGAGCACATTGCACTAGTGTTCACTCCTTGCCATGAAGATCTGCAGTTTGTCCTTTTTAACTGACAAAAAAGGATATGTGTTTACAGGACTCTTTAGCTAATCCAGGCTCAGAAAGGGACTGTCATTTCAAAATAAGATCTAGCTGAAATGATTATGTGGTTACTATCTGCTTTCTCTTCCATTGCTCTTTACCCCTTTGCCTATTGCCTGCCCCCACTGTCATCTTATGTCTTATAAGCATCTTATGCTAGCAGTATGTCTGTATGCCTGTTTAAAGATATATGGAAAGATATAGATACAGCTAAAATGGATGTGCGACACATATGTGATGAGTCTGCTTAAAAACTTTATAGTATACACATCAGACATGCAAACACTGTGAAATTTGACCACATATAACTCCTAATGAAACCCCATTTACTCAGTATCTATGGAATACAATGCATGTACTAATTTTTTCTAACGGTCTTTTTTATGAGCAAGTGGCAAGTTTCCCCAGGTGATATATCCTTTTTCAGAATCTCCTGTCACAAAAGTTCATTTAGTATTTTGACTAGGAAATCCAGTATACTTTTGCAGACACTGGAGCTCTTGTCTGTTTGCAAGGGAGCTGTTTGCTTCAGGGTCCTGGTTAGAGAGAAAAGTGCTGATTCAGCTTTACTAAGGTGTCAGGAACCTATGGGATTACGTGAGTCTTTGCTCTGCCATTGTCTCTGCAATATATCCCATCATGCTCCCTTCAGCAAAGGTTCTTACAGCAAAAGCCTTCCTCTATAGTCTTTCGCTATAGATAGTGTCAGTTTTATTTTTATGTCATGTCAAGAGTTCAGTGAGGAAAATGGAGGAAATGAGGATATGGAGCAGGGACCAGAACACGTGTCTACCCTTTCATGAAATGGAGACAGCTTTTGCAAGTTCCAGCATGTTTTTAAAATTCTGATACCACCCTTGAGCTTTCTAATTGAAAGAAACTTACATTTAACTAGCTGTAGTATTGATGTGAATGTAGCTGAAAATGGCAATAGTCATTCACATGAGGATATTTAGTATAGCTAAAATCAAGAATTTTGAAAATATAATTTCTACATATTTTACATTAACTGTGAGAATTGCTGTTTCTTTTTATAGAAATTTTTAAAAGTATATATACTGGTTCTTTAGTTAGTCTTAAACAGGCAGCAGCCATTTTTTTATTTTGCCTTGTTCCACAGCTTTATGGAAGATGTCAACATTGTCTCTCGTGCCTCATCATTAGGAGGCTGAAACACCTTCTATTTACCGGAGATTAGCCACTCCAGAGAGAGGAGGTTTCGCTGTATCCCCCTCTGTCTGCTGAGACAGCTGTAATGGCTATGTGCACCTGTGGCACAATAACCACCAGCGGCCAGCTAGTATTGTTTATGGCTAATGAGGCATATAATTGCTGCAGTTAATCCAGCTTCTGTGGTTACTAGGTAGACGGAAGAAAACTACAGTGAAACTGGATAGGGTAACAGAGCGATCAGAATGTCTCCAGCATTCAATTTAGCTCTAACAAGGCAGTTAGTGTTAGATCTCAACTGATTGTTAAAGAGCACTCACTGATGTTAATAAGCATAATAATCAACTATAACTGGCATAAATTAATTCAGCACCACAATACAGAAGTAATAAAATGGGTAATCATTATGCTCTTTAAATTATATTAATGTGCACATTCAACCATATCAAATGGTTTAAATGTTCATCAATATAGCAATAGTAAATTAATTTGAAAGAAATGCAATGCAGCAAACAAACCCTAATTGCCATTTAATAAGTATGGTAATTTCTATTTAATTTGGCTACACTGTCCTGTCGAAAGGCAAAAAAACAAAAGTATGTAGAGTTAGAAAAATATTCTTAAGTTGCTCAAGATGACTAATTTAAAGAAAGCTTTGCATTTCTGTGGGCTCATTTCTCTAGGTTTGGTTCTTTCCATACTACACCCTCCTTTGGCCCTCCAGAGTCTGCCTTACTCCAGATTTGCCTTTGATATTGATCCAGCCAACAAGCAGCTGGCTGTGAGTCCCCAAATGTCTCAAGACAATATTGACTGAGTGTGCCCAAGTGTTTCATGAATAGATTAAGGGGACAGGAAAAAAATACAGACATATTCTATACATTCCCTCAATCAAAGAGTCTCAAAACAGCCATACAAATCTTTTTAAGAAGCTGCATTGAGAGGAGGTTAAAATTTTTGTATAGCTGAATGTCTGTGTTACTCCCAGCCAAACAAAGGTCAAGGTAAACAGAAAATGGATTTCAGCCTTTACCTAATGGTGAAACTGCAGCACACTTCTTTTAAAGCTTTGCTGCTGTGCAAATAAACCAAAGGCAGGGAGATATTAATTAAAGAGCCAAAGCAAAGAATCTACAGCTGCTCCTGCTGCAGTCTCACAAGGGGTTTGAATGTTGCTAAGGTTTTGTATCAATAAATATAAATGTTCCAATTTCAAATACACATAGCTCAGATAAGGTTTATTCCCTTACTTCTGTGCTTCACCTACATGTAGGTGGCAATTCTTTGCCCGCACTTTTGGTTTATTTTCAAAATGTCACATTTCACATATCACCCTAATTCCATCCCGGCCCTCTCTCCACATTTCAGTGTTTGAGCACCAGTGGAAGAACCAATTGTTCCTCCAGATTCCTCTATAGAGAAGGAACATGTTTAAGGTAAGCAGCAGTATAGGGACAACAGGTGAGAGGTTGGAGAATGGATCTGTTGACAGGGAGAAAGAGGCAAAATCCTGAAATATCTCTGTCTGTTCCTGTCACTAACATAAAGCCTGGGATCCACCTGAACTTTGAACTGGTTGAAGTAATAAATGTAACCTCTTTAAAGTAATCTTTACCAGCCCATTAGAAAGGTATGAAGGAAACCACAGACCTGCCATATAAATCTTCAAAAAAGCAGAGTAAACTATCTCTTACTTCCATCTACTGTTTTCAACCAACTGGAAAGCATGTTTTGAAAAGTCTTTGGGCACAGAATGCTTGGAATTTCTACTTGACTGCAGATGTGTTGCTTTCTGTTGCTAACCCACAGGATGCTTATGAGATTTGAAGCTACTGACTGTAACTGGTTTATGGGAAGCTAAACAATAATCATTTGGCAAAGTGCTTTGACAGTCAGGTAGTTGTTCCTCTGTGCTTTCACCAAACAAGCCTTGGGAATAAAAATCAGAAGAGATTGTCTTTCAGTCATCAGGACTATTTGAACACGCAATCATGTGTCTTGGGGGTGAGGGGTGGGGGAATGCACATAAAAATCGGTCAATTTTGGAAATTTTTGGTTAAGCTGCCTCTTTTCTGCTAGGGACTTAGGGAAGCTGGAATTGTCATTGTGTTGTCATTTTATATGTTCAGTAAAATACATCTTAATTCCTAGTGTAAAAATCAACATTCTCATTGGATTCTTTTGGTAGGAAGACCTGATTTATATGAGCTGAATTCAATTTTTCTTCATAAAAACAACAGCATGTAAACATTTTAGAATTCAAATTACTTCATATTATTTCTGGTAGGAAAAATAAGTCTAGTATTACGCTTTTGAATGTCTCATAGCTGCTTTGACTGGTGTCAAAACCAAGCACAGCTGCAGTGGAGGACTGCTTGATTCCCTTCCTGTTTTTCTGAGTCTATCAGAAAAATACCAGACCATGACATACTTATATATGTGATATAATCAGTGCAGTAAATTTGTTTCATCTTGTGAAGCCATTTTGCTTAATTTGTGTCAGACTTTTTGTTCTTGGCACCTAGTGCTGGGTTACAGGAAAGGAACCGTGGCCTTTGCATGGGAATGTTCTCACACACCTGGCATAAAACACTTGCCAGGATTTTCTTCTTAACAGCTAATCTATTGACCTTGAGAGAAACTAACCCATTGTTCTTTGCTATCATATGACTTCTTCCTTCCAAATAATCCTCCAAAATGATTAAACATTTCTGTGGGAGGCAGAACCAGGGTTGTCTTCGAGGACTGATGATACCGAGCTGTATCAGCAAACAAAAAGGTGGAGAGTCATAGTTCTTCTGGTCACAAATAATTTCCCCTTTATCAGCCAGGGTGGAAGAAACTGCTATTTGCAAAAAATACCTTTTAGCTGTAGGTATTTCCCCTCTCATTTATATTTATATTGAACCTTCAGCCTTTGATGCATCATATACTGATTTATTTATATCACGATCCATATCAAAATGTCTTGACAAAGAATTTCTTAAAGTTTGATGAATTCAAAACTTCTGAACTTCATCAGTGTGAATCAGGCAACATTGAAAGGGAGAAAAAAAAAAAAAGAAAATGAGAGCATCAGTGTGACAAAAGTGTTTCATACCGACCTCATAAGCATCATCTGCCCTTTCTCAGATGAAGCAAAGCAGGAACCGGCTGTTGCTGCACGGCTGGCTCTATTGACAGGTGTGTAGTGCCATCTAGTGGCTCTCCGAATGTATGCTGTCAAACGTGTCCTTCCTACGTTCGGTTATTGGAAGGCTACATGTGAGGGAAAAGGTATATCGGGATCTTTGTGATAGGACTCGTAAAAACATGCTTCCTATACTTTTAACCCTTTATTTTTGATTCTGCCTTATCAGCACACTTTGAAATGTGATACTGTTAAGAAAACTATTTTTCGTGGTATGTAACTTTGTACAACCCCTGAAAAATAGTACATTTCAGACACTATATTTACTGTAAAGTAGTAGGTTCGAAACTAAACCTGTTGTTTTTATACATTATTAAAGGGAACATGAGATTCTGACCATTAATTGGAGTAATTTTGAAAAAGAGAAAGGATTTTGCCACTATTTCTTTTTTGGATCTCTTGATATAGTCATCACCATTTCATCCACACCAAACAAGTCAGCTTCTGTTGGTCACCATTATCCCACATATTCTGTATTAAGGTGATATATTGGCTAAACAGTAGATTTTTGCCACTATTAATAGAATTGCTTTTCTCAGAAAACTTTTCTTGTTTGTGCGAGAGCTTCTTAAGAGCAACAGGAACCTGTAGTAGAGACAAGCTGATTTAAAATTTTCTTTGCCAAGGCTATTGACTTCTGTGATAGAAGCAAACAGCTCTTGCCTACACTGGGTACCTTCTGAAGAGGTTTTGTGACCAAGTATCTGCTGGTCACCATTTGCACTTGCATGATACAAGCATTTTCCCCAGCTCCCTGGGGTGCATTCTTATTAAGATCTGGCAAAACCTATGCTGGAGGATACAGCAGATTTTGCTATCTTGCCTGCCTCTTCCTAAAACGTGAGGTGTACAGGATTAAAACCTTACAGCTAGGAGCCAGTGGTAGGGAGCGATACACATATTTATGGCCTATTACAATTAAACATGTTTGAAATCTAAAGATAAAAAACTAAAGGACAAGCGATCCTTTATGGTGATGGATTATCACTGATTTTCCCCTCAGTATTTTTTCATGGTCACAGCTGCTGATTCAAAGGGATTGCACTTGTAATATTTCAACAAACACTGAGCACTACAAGAAGTTTGTAGAGTTGTTTCCTGTGCTATTTGCTGAGAAAATTACTTCCCTAATCTATAGAGTTAATTCCCTGTAACAGTTGGGTTGTAAATATCTTGACAGAATTTTAAGTGCTTTGCTATAGTAGTCCTATATCATACCACATGAAAGGAAGCAGACAAGGTGGAAATATGGAGCTATTTCTCTTCATATGGCTGGCTTAGAATTGAAGTTAGAAGTTATACCTGTCAAACATAACATAAGTGATAAAAAGATCCTTTACATCCTATGGAAGCTGAAGACAGAGGTTGAGCAGTTTGGCAATTAATTTTTTTGATTATTTTCTGAGGTTTCAAGATTTCTTCCCTTCTCCTATGTACCAGACAGTGTTTTTCTCATTTCAAATTCAGTGAAAAATAATTTTTCTTTTGGATCAAAATATACATTTTCAGATTTTCTCTCTCTTTCTCACAGAGAACCAAAAAATCCCAATAAAAATGTACGTAAGGTATATTTGGTATATTTTGTAAGGAATCTATTGGCTTAGCCTTGTTTTTTAAAACACTCAAATAATTCTTCTGTTTACTGTATTTGCAACCTCTAAGTCTTATAGCAGTAGAAAACCTAACTGAAAGCTTCATACTAAACTATTCAAACTCTTAACACTGGCAAAAAAATGCCAAAATTCATTCATGTCCTGACATGTCCTCTGTGGCAAAATATACTAGAAAATAAGTGATGCTGAGCATACTAGGACTTTTATGTCACTTAGAGACTCTTACCTAGGAAATTTCCTAAATTTCATTTTAAACTTTCCATCTCACCATTCAATTTGCACACTATTAAAGAAGAACAAAAACTTCTGGCAAATCCCAGAAGTCTGTGATTTAGGATCCCATACACAGAACTGAACTACGAATAAATAGAGCATCTTTTAAAGGTAAATAGAATGTCTTTTAAACAACAATGCTTAGAACAATTTATGTAAATATTCAGGCACTGATTGACTGAAAAATTGCATCAGAATTATTTCAATAATTTCCATTTTGCATACTAACAAATTTCAACAGGACAACTAGCAAAAGCCAAAATAAAGGGAACTCTTTGACATGTATGATAAGTGGAAAAACTGAATCCACGTGTAATAGAGACATTTAGTTCCAAGATGTGTGGATTCAGTTTTATCCAACTCTTATTTTTGATTGCAGAACAGAAAAGCTTGTGAGTAGATTATCTGCAAAAATGGTGCAATATACAAATTTCTATTTACTCTGACCTCATTTTTTACTAGGCAAGCCTCCCCCATCATTCATTGATTTTCTCACTTGAACATACTGGTTTGCAGGCTGGGGAGAAACCACAGATCTCTGTGACTTCCCCCATTACACCCATGCAGTCTTAGGACCCATCCCACCACATCTTTGTGATGCCAGTAAGAACATACCTCTGCTGGCATGCACATCTCCAGCTCCTCTTGCTTCTGTTCTTTGGCCATGTTACTCGGCTTTCTTAGAAAAAAAAACAGTATGCCTAATAAACCTGCTGCTTAAATGACCCTCTTCATACTGAATTGGCCACATTTCACAAGCACTCACCAGTGTGCGCTATGTGCTTCTTTCTTGGACTGGTTTCCAGTACCTTCTCATTAACACTCTTGCAGGTAACCTTAATGCTCTGGGTAGTAGAAATAGGACCCCTTTATCATACACATATGCTAAAAAAAAAAAAGTATTTTAGGACTTAGCAGATTTTAAGACAAGTTCTGAGAGCTGAGAAATTTAATGTGGGTATATTTAACTTTCATTAAGTCTCAAGAAAGTGTCTCTGTGTTTGCTTAATCTGGTGTTGTTCCCAATGTATTAGCATGTACAGAAGAGTCTCCCTGGGAAGCCATCTGGTATGTTATAGCACAGTATGTACTATATTTCCTTGCTGCCAAATACATGCATTCAATTAATGATAATCATCTGCTACTTCTATGCAGTTTTTTGATGGATTTTATTGTTGGTTTGTTTTCTTTTTTTCCTTTCCTGGATACTCTCAGCCAAGCTTTGCATAATCACCTTAGGAAACCTTGGTGCTGAAAATCTGATTTCCTTCCCAGACAGCAGCATACCAGTAGGGTCTGACACTACCCTTGCTTGTAGATGAGAAGGAAGTAGAAACACAATAGCATTGCTTTCTTTCACACGTTCACAGCTGGGCTCCAAGACACAGTCAGCAAAAAAACATACTACATAGCCTGCAGAAATGTCATCAGGACTTGAGAGGTGCTGATCCAGGAGTAACAATTGCTCTAAGAACAGCTGTTGTCATCCACAGAGATTTAGCAGTTCCTCCAGAGAAAAATGTCAGCCAGTTTTCCTCACTAACATGAAAAAGTTGTTTCAGATGTGACTGTGAACGAAGACAGAATCAATTACTTTAATTCTAAAGCAAAAGCACTGAACACCAAAATTGCATTCGGGACTGCACAAAGACTGAAACAATTCCTCAATCATAGTTATAATAGATACCAAATCATAAATGATACAAAAATAAATGTAAAAGGGAAAAAAAAATAAGACACTTCATGCGCATTTGACTTTGTCAGTCACTTTTTTCTTTCATATCTTATAATAAAGGCAAATTTTGACTCAAGTGGATCTGCATTGGAAAGCGAATCTGAATTCCCCACTCCTATGACAGAGATCAGGACAACATCAGGTGAACATGCAGTGAGATTCAGACCAGCAGTAGCTGAGAACACATTTGTACAGCCTCACATTAGAAGCCACAGATCATTCCAACACCAACAGAAAAATATGGACTTTTAGTAAAAATAAACAAACAAATAAATAAATAACTCTCAGAAACCACAGCATAACTAAGAAATCCAAATGGAGAGATGAAGAGTTTTGCCAGTGTTTCACATCCCTGAAGTGGTACCATCAAACTTGATTAGTACAGCATTGGTTTTGCCACATCCTCCTAGGTAATGGGTGGGAAATAGAGTGAGATAAAAGCTAGAAAAATGGTCTTATTTAGACTGCAAGACTAATATCTCTCCCTCTGTGCTCCTGTCCTTGCCTACCCTGTAGCAAAATCTGCAGGGAGGCTCCTGCAAGGTCTGAGGCAGTGCTGCATACGTGGCCCATATGTTGCTTTATTTCTCCCTCCATCAGCTCTGGCACCAGCCTGACTGCTGTATCCCTGTGGCACTTTGTGGACATGACCAGGAATTTGCTGAGCTGAGGACCTGCTTGTCTCTGATGTGACACGGTAAAATCTGTGCTGTTTGCATGCATCCTTGCTTCATGTCTGGGCTATATGTCATCAGCATGAAGGTACCAGTGGTGTTGGGCTGTCAGGACTGACCCCAGTGCTACTGTACCAAGATATAGGGTCTGTAGGGGGCAGATTCTTCAATATCAGAAACCAAAGACATCCTGGCAGAGCTCCCTCCTACCGTTACCAAACCCTCTGGGGAATCACTTGGCAGATCTGGATGTAGACTCTTGATGACCACTATTGGAATGTTGCTCCAAAAGTCATTGAGACTACAAAATTCAGATTACTTGTCCTACTGAGAAGTCTGAGTGTGTACTGAATATACGCAGATTGCAAGAAGACAAAACACAGAACTGGACTTCACTAGCCTATCTTGAACATTTTAGAGAACCTGCAGAAAGAGAACGAATAGGAAGATGGCCCTGGTATACAACCAGGAAGTGTAGAAAGGGGATCTTTGGTTGCTTCTTCTGTTGTTAGATGGATCATGAAAATAATCAAGTTGATCAAATTTATGGTACATCTCCTGCTGGAGTGGATCCAGAGAAGGCCAAAAAAGCTGGTGAAGGGGTCTATAGCACAAGTCCTAGGAAGAGCAGCTGAGAGAACTGGGGTTGTCTTCTGGAGAAAAGAAGGCTCAGGGGGAACCTTATCACTCTCTATAACTACCTGAAAGGAGGTTATAGTGAGGGAAGGGACAGGCTCTTCTCCCAAGTAACAAGCAATAGAACAAGAGATAACAGCCTCAGGCTGTGCCAGATGAGGTTTAGACTAGATATGAGGAAAAAAATTCTTCACCAAAAGGGTGGTCAGCCATTGGAACAGGCTGCCCAGGGCAGCGGTGGAATCACTGTCCCTGAAAGTGCTCAAAAACAGTGTAGATGAGGCCCTCAGTGTCATGGGTTAGTGATGATCTTGGCAGTCCTGGGGTAATGGTTGGGCCTGATGATCTTAAAGGTCTTTTCCAACCTAGCTGATTCTATGATTTCTAACATTTAGTTGTCGCATATAGGTTGCATTGAGGTGATGTTTCAGTGCAAACCAAAAGCTTTTCAGTATAGTAGCACACAAATTGTGACTGTACACACAAGACAAGAAAGCTCTGTTTTCAAGCTATTGATAAAGTTAAATAGAAAAATCTCTGTTGGCATAGATTTAAGCTCCTTCTTTCATTGTATAAAAACAGGCCAGAGAGGAAAACTCAACTGAGCAGCTAATATGTCTCATTTTCTGAAGTATTAGAGGAGTAATAAATGTTCTTAAGCCAGGTGGCACTGAGAGTTCCTGAAATCATCTTCCAGTACTGCTTGTGACACTTTTGCGTCTGACTGCATAAATACTCATCTAGGGGTTTACGTTTTTACAAACTTTAGATTTCTTAAATCAATTCTTTACTCCCTCTTGTGGCTTTTTAGCAAAGTATGTTCTTTCTACTTGGAATCCAGTTGGATTATTTTACATGCCATTTATTCAATGTTAAAGAATTTGGCCATAATCTTGGGTCATGAATTCTATTCCTTAAATATATCTCCTTCTAAAATACATTAGATTACTCATACATTTCTATCCAAATATATCTACGTATCTATTTCATATTTTAATAATCATGTAAAGCAGCTTGAAAAATATTTCAGCATAGCTTTTCCAGCAAACATTTAAAAAAAAGTTTTTTAGAGAAAAAAACAACCTTTTAAGAGTATATTCATTGCCTTCCAAATATGATTTTATTTCTCCTAAGTGTATGAGAACAAAACCATCTTTAATACGTTGATGTTTTTTATATATATAATCAAGTGTTCAGGCAGCAAACATAATCTCTAATCTGGCCACAACAAGCAAAAATTCTATTTTTGGTTTTCTTTTCTAGTGTGTGCTGACTATGGGCATTTACCTCAGGAATGCAAAGAGAATAGGAATGAACTGTGGCACTTGCACAAGTGAAGTGACAGAATTCTTATTCCTGTGGCACATCAGTCATCATATTCCCTTACTGCTGGCTGTCACACTGCACGCATCTCCGACAGATGCAGAATACTGATGGAAGACACTCTCTTTTCAGCTTTGTTTCTGTTTTTCTCTTTACATAACACACTCCTAGCGGGCAAAAAGAAACCAACTTCAACAGCATCAAAACTGTCTTTTTCCCATATTCATTCCACTAAATTATGCTAATCTTTATTTTTATTTTTTACTTTAAACAATTCTCTAGAAATTAGGGTGCAGCTAAAGAATCAAAGTCCAGAGGCTTTGCAGAGCGTGTGGTCACAGCCGACCCCCTGTAACTCTACATCTGCACACTAATAGTTGCAGAAAATCTGCAAAGGTAAATCAACATTCTTTCACTGAAGGCTACTCTAAATTGTACCATTTCACATTTGCCACCAGGTAAGAATGTGCACATGGGGAGTCACTCTGGCTCTCTGATGCCATTTTAAGCCTCTGTTACCTGATCATGAGTCTGAGTTTTAGGTAATTTTTCCAGCAGTTTCCACAGATGAAGCTGTTACCAATTTTCACCTATTGTAAATTAGTTTTGCTCAAATCACTTGGCTGAACCTTAATTTTTTCTTTCTCCAGATACCTTGTCTGGTTCTTGATTCTGCAATCAAACATATTCTGGGCATGGCCCTATATATGAGAGAAACACACTAGATAGTCGTTTTGTGCTTTAGATTCTTGGTTATGGTGTCTTCAAAGACACAAAAAGAAAATGAGCAGTGATTAGAAGGTATTTGATTTAGACTTGGATTGGTTCAAATGGAAAGAAATATTTTTGGTTGTTTGGAGTCAATTGATTTTGCTTTCTGCCTAAAACAGGAGCTCTGGAGAAAGGAAAGGTCTCTGCTAAGCAATGTGGACAGTAAGCTTGGAATTCTGTAGCTCCATCTCTCTGCTTCTGCTGCAGAGATATTTCTTTGAATCCAGTGTTGAAAACAAGACCAGATTACAAGGTCTTAGTGAATCAGCAGCGCAGTCTTACAAAGCCTAGCTCCTGCTGAAACAGCCAGCCAGGGAAGCTTCCAGGGCCTGACAGTGCTCATGAGATAAAACAAGCTCAGTTCAGATTTCCAGCTGTGAACAATGCACTAAGGATCAGAAATCAAAGGTCTGTTTGTTCGTCCATATCTCGGTGGTGACTAGCTACACAGGACAGAAAGCAGGGAATGAGATAAAGTCATGGAGTTAATTTGCCTGGAGCCTTGAAGAAGGTCAAAAAACCTCAAATAAATCCAAGGACTTCAATTAGTCTTAAAATGATTTAGACTTTGAAGAGGAAACTCAGCTAGCATGGACTGGATTATATTTGTGTGGGCATAAGGACAGTGTTTCTTTGTCTTGGGAAAGTTTGACACGGCATTCACTTCCCAGTCTGCCGGGAGTGGAGTTTTGTAGTAATTTTATTTTAGAAGCTCGCACCAACTAACTGACTTTATTGCAATAAATCATTTAACATGGAGCTATCGTTTCAGAGCTCTGCTGGCACATTTCTCAGATAAGCACCACATGTTTCAGAGTAGTCACACCACCAGCATAGCAGACTGTAGTATCCCTTGGGTTATTCAGTAGAGAGATAGTGTGGGAAAGATAAAGGTAGTTGTACATCAAGATGCTGAAATATTCAGGAAAGATTTTTCCTTAGGGAATTCCTTGATACACTTTTTTTGACAGGGCAGGTGCATAACCACTGAGTTATTTATTAGACAGCACAAACATGGAGAGCTACAGTTAAGATTTATCTTTAATTTGGAGTATTCTTTATAAGTGACAATTCCATTGGGAAGCAACTGCTCTGAATTGTTTTAACTAAAGAAAATTAACAGTTAACATGTGTAGGAAACTTTATAATAATTCTGAAGGCAGAAACACAGACCCAGTGATAACTGAAGGGACAGGTATTCAACAAAGATTAATGCAGGGAGGATGAGATGGGAGCATTTTTTCCTGGCTTACATGCTTTGAATAGGTGAGAGCTACTGCAGGGAGTTAGAGTGAAAAGAAGTACTAACTTATTCCTTTCATTCATTGCCATGTATGGATATTTGTATAGGAACTGAATAGGTTTGCATAGAAAATAATGGCATAGCCACAGCTACTACAGGGTGATGGGGAAGGACTAAGCAGTGCACTACATATCTTTGTGCTCTTAAACTGTGGTAAATTGCAATGAATGCATTGTCACTTCAACCTCAGCAAATGCATAGATAGATCTATGGCAATAATTTTTGTTCTCCTGCCTACCCAAAAGTGAAAAAAAAAAGTAAAAACAAAATTAAGGACAACTTTTAAAGCACAGTGGCCTGGACTTTAAGCCATGTTAAACTACATGATGTCCTACTGTGAATTCAGTGTTGTGCCCTGAGGCCTTTTCACTGCTAAATGGCATGTGACCAAAATATCAAAAAGTGTTGCCTGAAGAAAGATATTATAGAAGTCTATAACATAAAAAAGGATGAAAAGTGTGAAGGCTCAGTCCGACTTTTCAAGTACAGACTAGTAAATTTCCACTATGAGGCTGATTCTAGAAAACCAGAGGAGGATGCTGTTCAGTATGCTGTTAAGCTGTATAACTTCTTGCCTTAGGATGTAAAGGATGCTAAACCCTTTCAGGGTTAGGCAAGTTTATTAAGACAGACTCTGATGTACTGCAGCCTGTATAGTGAAGAGCCACCAAGACAACTGTGGGGCTGGATCACACGATGTGCAAGGAGAAACTGAGCTACTTGGATTTGTTCAGCCAGGAGAAAAGAAAGCTAAGGAGGGGCTGCAGCAAGAAAAGTGGTTAGTTACAAAGGAAAATATTTCACAGCAAGGACCGTCGCACTGGCACAGGCTCGAGGGAGAGCCTGCTCAACCTCCTGGTTTTGGAGATGCTCAAAGCCCACCTGATGAGGGCGCTGAGCAGGCCAGTCTAGCATTAGCCTTGATTTAATCCTATACTGCTGTGAAGGGAAAAAACAGTGCAGCTGCTGAATACAGAGTCTGAGTCAGGAGGTCCCTGAGCTACAGATTGCTGGAGGATGAGCATGCTTCAGGGAAATGTCACCAGCCTGGCCTCTACTATTCCGGCCAACGCTAATTTCCTTTTACTGGCCATGGTCAGAGACAGGTTGCTGGGCTGGGTGAACCTTTTTTCTCCCTCTTAATGTCCCTATTAAGATGCTCAGAATTATTGGGTGCCCATCATGCAAAAACTTGCTGCCATATCTTCATCACAGGTATACTTACTAAATGTGTGTCATATTCACACTGTGTTTTTATAAGGACACTTGCTGCATCCAGATGCTGAAAGAAGATGCCAAATGCAACAGATTCTGAGTAGGTTTTATTCAGTTCTTATTGTGTATGACATTTCAGCTGCTAAGAAAACGAAGATTTAATAAGTGGGGAAAAAATGCAAAGGAAATCTGGACTTGCAAAGAGGGGTAAGTGGGACAAGAACTAGTGAATGTAAAACTGACATCTTTTCCATTAGTATCATGCAAATAAAAGCTATATACAATTTGAGAAATTAAATTATAAAAGCCTATAGAATACCAGGAAAAAATAAAACAGATCTACCAACAAATATAGGCTGGTGAGAACTGGCTCCTCTCTTCAGCTTTGTAGTCTTTGACTAAGAACACCACTTGTTTTCTCTTCATCTTCATCTGAACACTCAGCAAACTTAATTTCAGGTTAGGATGTGTGCTCTAGATTGATAATGTAGTTTTATTTTTTCTGTTGTGTTAGAAATCTCCTCTCATGTACTCATGCACACATAGCATTTACTATTGAATAGGAATTACTATAAGGCTCAATGTTTTGCAGATTTTGTCACCCCTGCACCTTCTGCCATGGTGTTTGTTATGTTCATAACAAATACAGGTAAAATAAAAAAGTTTGCTTGCTTAAACTAGTGTTTATGGCTAAAAAAATATCTCTTATGCTGCTAACAGTGTCCCTGAGCACTTGTAGACATTCTTTCTTTTTTTCCTTTTTGTTTTACTTTCCTGCCACTACAGTTACATTTGGCAAAAGAATGTGTGCTAACAAGCTTAATAGTTACTTCACATGTATTATTTCAAAACATTGGCTTTCATGTGTAAAATAAATATGCCACCAATGCTTCCTTATCAAGTCACTTTACCTAACTTTGGTTGACAAGAAGGAAACTGAAAGCTGTATCAAACCCTGTGAGAAGTTTGATTCATCCTTTTTGTTTATTATTTTTAATCCTCAGTGCCAAGATGAGCATTTTGCTTTGACTGACATTTATTTAATAAAGTTGTTTTTCTAAAACAATTTTTTTTAAAAAAAGCCCCTATATACAGTTATTTTTCTTTCACTTTCATTTCTCTTTTCTTCTGTCTCCTCTCAGCACTTCAATATTCACTGCTGTTTAAGATGCGGTCCTAAAGGTTAGACATTTTACCACTGGGTCCAAAGGACTCTGAATTAATGTACATTACTCTCACAAGAGTACTTTTAGACTACTATTTATACTTAATAGTATTAAATGAGAAAGAGAATACATAAAACACAATTAGCTTATTTCTTTTCCATCTTTTGCTTGTATTCTGTGTGACCGATATTTCCAAATCAATTACACTAAGAGAACCCAAGGAAAGCAAAAAAGAAAGAAACAGTTTTGATGTAAGACAACAGTTGCTTAAATATATTAAAGTCTCTTCAATTTTCTTCTTAGATCCTGGTCCCACTGAATGCAAAATCCTATTATTCAATCTGTAAAGAAAAGACTTCAGGTGAATAAGTTTATTCTCTACAAATCCTCAGATGAGCCCTTTGTAGTATTTTTAAATATTCCTTTTCCTTGCTGCTTGTCCCCACAGCGCATTTCATTCTCTTGTCTGGATTTTCTTTTGTTTCATCCTTTTCATTTTATGTCTAAGGACTGGCACTTTTTGTAGAAATATGTGGGTGAAGAATGTAACAGCTGTTATACTCTCAAAATGAACTAATTTTAGCATCTGTTTTTGACCTGTTCCATATCCAGCTGACTGACCCTGTAAACGTTATTTGAACTGATGAAGCTATTTCAGCCTTGGGAGATATGTTAGTACTTTGGACTCAGATGCGTGTTTCAAAATATTGAGCTAAACAATAGTGAACTTATCCCTGAATTATCCACACTTCTACCGAGAACAGCCAGAAACCTGAGGAGTGCACATTTGGCAATAGTTGTTTATGAGTAAGAGCTACTTAGGGAACTAAGGGCTTCACTTGCCCTGCAGTGCCTGGTGCTTACAATTGCTTTGTATGACATTTTATTTTTAGGTGCCATTTTCTTGGTTCTTTCACTCAAAGTAACAAGAGTATCTGACAGCAGGAAAACCCTTGAATCTGCCAATTTTTATTTTTTCTTTTATTTTTCAATAGCAGGTTCTAGGTAGTGTTGTTAGAACAGTTGAAGGTTTTTTGCTAAAAGCAGAGAGACTAGCAAACACAACAAACATGCACAGAAATATTGTCTGCACTGGTTATGAAGAAAAGATGGAGAATGTTTCCTTTGGATCATGCTGATTGCATTACTTTTTAAATGTCTCAAAAGCCCCTAAGAGTGACAGGATGGCCAAGTGGGTGTAAATAGGCTTTTGACAGCAAGGCCAGGTTCTCTTGACTTTAAAGCCAGACGTTCATAGCAAGACTGTCATTATCTGAGAGGTCTGAATTGCATGTTTTCAGATATCCCTGGATTCGCTGACCAGTTTCCTACCAGGAAACAAACATCTTTGTTTTGGCTGTAACCTGCAACAACAACAGCTATCTGTAATATAATATCCTTTTAGCTTACGTCACCCCAGGCCTTCTTGGACAGCATTTGCCCTTTTGGTTTTCATGAGTATTCATAATTTGGCATGCAATCACTAGAACTTTCATTTCTGTTTCTCATTTTTACAGGACTACCCAAACATGTACAATTTACAAGTAATTTGTCCCACATCACAAATTTGTCGTGAAAGCTTTAGCTAAGTTTGATGTGACTGACGGTCCATGAAATTTTGTAAGGCTCTGTGGATATTTTATTAATGCAGACAAATGTTAACCATATGCTAACCTACTTAAATGCCCTGTGGTAATACTGCTCAAATGTGATTGAGATTGATTATCTTTTGCCAATAGAGCTGTATCAGCAGAAAATTATTTGAAAAGCCCCCTCTTAACTTTATTACTTCCATTTCCACCCCAAACTGAAAAAGCTGTAATAACCTTTATAAACAAGAATAGAAATATATGCAATTTCTTTTGAGGAGATACTTTCTGAAGGTTTTTTCTCAAAATTCCCTCTTGTAAACTTCTCGTATTTTACATACTAACACATGAATTCTAAAATTTAAAAAAAGCTTGTATCTTTATTCATAAGAAATGGTTCCTTCTTAGTTTATGCATTAAGACCTTTGAAATATTCTTCTGAAGGAAACTTTCTTGAGACACTGTTCCTAATCATTACCTTGTCCATGAAGGATATTGCAGAAAACTTATGGCTGATGTCAATATATTATATTATTTTCTGTATTTACCAGAGACTCTAACTTCTGAACAGTTTCTCTTTCCCATCTTATATTTTTCCCAAAGTATCTTGAACTCAGAATGATTTCAGTGGCAGTGATACTGCTTTATTTTGAAAATCTTATAATTTGTTAGAACTAGACATAGCACCAGTTACACTTTCTGAAGAAACCTATACATTTGAGTCACAGCTGGAGCCCTAGAATAAGGAAGAAGCTACATATCTCCTGTAATCATAAACTTTTGTAGCAATATAAAAAAGATTACCAAAATTACCAAGAGATGGCTAATTATTTCTTTTAATATTTGTCTTTGAAAACACTGATAATAGAATATCTCCAGCATTTTAAAATTTATAGAGATATTTTCTAGATTTGGTGGTAAAGTTATTACTGTCATGGCCTGAAGATAAACACTGTAACACTGGAATATTGTCTTGTTCTATGTGCTGCTTCTTTTGAAAACAGAACATTAAGTATATTCTGATGTGAATCCTGTAGGAACAGAGTTGGAAGTGACTGTTTTACATATATTAGTGAATAATAGCCATGATAGCAGGTTGCTATTACTATTAGTCTAGATATGATAGATCTTAGAGATGAGGAGTTTTGCTTCTTGTCTCTGTGTCACCAAATTCATCTGCTCTGAAACTCATTGAAATGTTAGCGTTAATACCATGGTTTAGCAAAGTGCAGTAGTTGATGTCTAGTTCTTAGCAGTTTCAACAGGAAGGTCAATATCTACTGACTTCAGTGAGAGTCAAACCTATGTGTGCTTGCTGGATAAGAAAGCTGCCCTGGATGAAGACGTATGACAGGCTGAGTTATGTATGGGAGTTAAGTATACATGTGAAGGATTGCTGAATCATGGCCAATTTATGTTTTCATTCCATTTGAGGTTTTGGTTTTCATTAACCTACTTTGGACAGCAATTCTAGGACATTAGGCAGATTAGCACAGAAGTCTGACAACCTGTTGTATGTGTTTCTGAAATTAAGACAGTCCAGGTACTACTCAGCAGGAAGGAAGGTAACATCACAAAAATCTTATGCTTTTCAGAAAAAATAAGCTACCAGATAAAAATATAAACTGACAAACATAATGAAAATATTGTGCTAAAAATAGCATCTATTATCAGGACGTAATTTTTTAGTATTCTTTGAAGTGATGCTTGTGTCCTTTGAACTTGGAGATATTTTGGACTGATAAAAAATTTTTGCATTGGTTTCTATAAGAGCTAGGTATAACTGACATTTGCAATACTTTCCATCTTGTTCTTTCTATATAACCAGGAGGCCTAAGTCTATAAATATTTCTTATTATATAAACTATCCTTTCTATAAATTTAGTGGCTCCAGGGGTATTTATATAATACAATCAGTTTCCTAATAAGGTCAACTTTCAGTTATCCCAGTTACATCCTATTTCCTTACTATGCCCATATGTCTTCAATGCTGTGTCATACGAACCCTGTGATTAGTGTGGAAAAAACTGATAGCTCTCTTTCAGTGTATTTCCACTTCCAGTTTCATATTTGAACTTCACTTGAGTATTTTAAACTTCTACTACCAACAGCTCCTCCTGATTTTTCATTACTGAGAAATTTGTATCTTTATTCACTTCCATCACTCTGTTAAAAATAATGTTTCTATTTGTTCTACAAACAAGTCTAGCATGCTTCCTCATGTCCTGCTCAGCATGGTTACTCTGGTTGTATACTGCCTTTCCCAAAGTGTCAGCCAAAAATAATGTTGAGACCAGTTCTAACGCAGCTGTAGAGACTTTTCAGGTTTAATCCTCTGCTGCAGAGTTGATGGTCTACCCAGTGTATGAATATGCACCAAACATTACACTCCTCCATGCGCATTAAGAATTTTCATAGATTTTTAAGGACCTTGAAATGTTTCTTGGCTGTTTTCCCATGGCAACAGAGAGCACACTTGTAGCCTTCATGTTGGGTTACAGAATGCACATTTGTAAGGAGAAATAAACCTATCTGACTCTGTAGAATTGCTCTTCTCAGTGTGAATACTTACAGAAACCTGGAGGTAAGATCTAAGTATCAGTCTTGACGTGTAAGCAATTGACTCAAATAATTTTTTAGCAATAAGAGCAAAATGACAGGATTGAGTGACCTAAGGAAATTACTTCCAAATATTAGTTATAAATCCACTGAGTTGCACAACACATATATCACACTACTCAAATCATTTGTCTTTTAAATAGGTGAGTACACATGATATGCCAGAACAAACCTCTCCTTTAAACAGACGCAAAAATTAGCATTGCAAAAATTAGTAAATTAGGATGTAAAAGATCATAAATATTTGCATATAAAAACTACGGTTTTAAGACTTCTGTGGACCTAGGAGTCCAAATATCAAGATAAAAGATGTCAGAAAAAGTCATAAAAATCGAATTTTGTCTGGAAGGTAATGGAAAGGAAAATGAGCAATATTCTGAAAGTCAAATAAAATTCAAGCATAGATAAAAAACTGGTAGGTGCAGAATTTTTGCAAATAGGATACAAGTCAATGTGCAATTCTCTATCATCTAGAGCTAAGTAAAATATGGAGATTATACCTGCAGCAATTTTTGTTTTGTAATCATGGCTTTTATTGTATATAAGGCAAATTGTAAGTCCGGACACAGCCTGACTGACTCAAAGCTGCAAAATTATTTTCTGGAAATGCTGCAGACTGATGCAATGGGTGGCAGCAGTTCTCCAGTACAAAATCATGATCCTGAAATTCAGGCCTTAGCAGTTAGTAACATCCAGAACCTTCATCATCTGGAGGGAATAGGGAGATGAAAGTCTTTGTTATTAGAAATGTGTGTAGATTGAGACATTTCCATCATAAGAAGAGAATTTTACTTTCATTCTTTAAATGTTATGGTGATCCCTAAAAGGTTCAACTGCCAGATTGTTGACTACTTGAATTAAAACATATTTATATACCATGTATATATATATATAGTATACCATACAATTTGGTTGCTCAGGATTGCATTCTTTCCTGTATATGCTACATAAATAATATGGGTGTAAACAGGGAAAACTGTTTGCTTTGTATGTTTGAGGAATTTGGAACACAAAAGTGTCAGAAAGGAGCCGCAAAAGTCACCGTGTTGTAACTCACCCCTCCCCTCCAGCTGCACAGCAATGTCGCTGTCAACAATGGAAAACGGAAGTTAGCTTACATGCTAAAGAAAACTTTATTTTCTGATAACTATGCAGTCAATTTGGTGTGGATTTTTTCCCTATTTTTCCAGGCACTTGCAGATATGTAACGCAAACAAACAAAAGTATTGGAAATAATATTTACTTGGTGATATTCCGTCTTTGTGGAATCACATGTACAGTAGCGCAACACATTAACCTCTGTGTTAGATATACCCACACTTATATTTGCACTGTTGATCTATAGGTTAAAAAAAAAAAACCAAACAACTTCAGAACGAATGCTCTGTCTTTACAGCTTAGCACAGATTCATAAATTTGTTTTAAATGTGGAAGGTTACACTGAGAATGGTAGACAATGGTTTGGTCACAGATGAAAAAGCAGCACACATATTGATGAATTGAGAACACTGGAAGACAACTGTCATAAGAAGAGCAGATTATAGTTATGCAGAATCTTATTATTATGTGATCCATAAATAGACAGGTCTGTAACAATTGCTATTTATATTTCATAGGTGGTTTACGCATAAAGTCATCACTATGAGATCTGCCAGCAGAGCTAAGGATGTAAAGTGGTGTCCTGGTTTTGTCTGGATTACAGTTATTTTTCTTCCTAGCAGCCGGTGCAGGGCTGTGTTTGGCTTCAGTCTGAGAACAATGCTGATAACATACTGATGTTTTAGCTGTTGCTCAGTAGTGCTTATCCCAATCAAGGACTTTTTAGTCTCATGATCTGCCAGTGAGGGGAGCACAAGAAGCTGGAAAGAAGCAGACAGACCACCTGACCCAAATTAGTCAAAGGGATATGCCATACCACAGCAAGTCATGCCCAGTGTATAAACTGGGGGGAGCTGGTCAGAAGGGACTGATTGTTGCTCAGGTCAGTAGAGCATGAGACTTAATCTCACGGTCGTGGGTTTGAGCCCCACAACGGGAACCAAAAGGGACTGTTGTAGTTTAAATCCAGATAGTATCTAAGTACTATGCAGCCACTTGCTTAACCTCCCAATTCTCCCACCATAAATGTTTGCCTTCTCTTTCTTAGACAAATGCAGCAATATAGGAGGAATAAAAACACAACAAATAAGCAAGCAACCCCCCCAATCAATTCATAGGAGACTATAATTTTCAAATGTATCTTTTCACTAATTATGTTCTTATTGAAATAGCTAAACTTTCAAATCCAGAGGAACTTCCAATAATTGCATGAAGACCTCAGGAATTTCCTTCTGACTTCAGTAGGTTTGGTTTTGGGAACTGGTAAAAATACTAAAGTGGACACAAACTAAAGAAAATCACTTTGTCTCTACTTCAAATAAAGAAACATAAAATTAAAAAGATTCAATAGATATATATTTATACATTATAGTAGAGGCTAAAAATGTAGCTGTTCTTTGTATTATATTTAGCTGCATTAAGCATTTCTCTGTGATTAATACTTATATATTTCTATAATTACAATATGAACAATGCAAAAAAATATTTACAGATTAAAACATCCAACGGTTTTCAACTTTCCAGTAGCACTTTCCCATTTTTGTGCAACACTGTAAAACCAAAACTCTTAGAAGACCTTTCTGTGGCCCAAATTCAATTAGTGTTCCTTCAGAAATTGTACAGGCACTAATGGAAAGATAGATTTCAAGATATTTGTGATACAGATTCCACTCCCTCTCCCCCTCTCCTCATAGCAGAGACGTTGTTTTCATTTCTGACAGATTAACCTAGGGCCAGAATTTCCAATCTGTTGACAGTGTTTGTGGCTGAATAACTTCGAGTTAAAATGTTTCTAAACAAAAACAATACCCCCCCCCCCCCCCCCCAAATTTATATCAAGATTACATTCAGAAATGTTTTTCTTCATTTTCTTTAAGGAATCTACCTTTATCATGTGACGTTCAAAGTGCCTTACTGTCATTATACAGCAGATGATAATATTCTGAATTCTTTTTTATTTTCAGATTATTTTGGTTTTAGTTCAAGAAAACATTTCAACCTTAACTTCAGTGCAATCTGAATGATAATCCATAAAAAAGGTATGTCAGCCTTTAAATATATGAGTGACTGGTGGTTTTAACTCTAATGCTTTCACCAGTGAATCCTGCAATGTGTGAGAACAAGGCACAACTGATTTCTCTTTATACATGCAATTCCTATGGAAATCTGAAACAGAAAAGTTGGAGGCAAAGAAAAGGCTGGATGATTCATCTTGCTGTAGCTGTTGAATGTTACCTTCAAAACTATAATGCAAATACTTCTTTGCATTCCCAATACGTCTTTGGGAAAAGACATGGTTTACAAAGAAATACTGCAAAATCGAGATTGACTGCTTCCTTCTCCTGTGGTCTACTACAAACAGAAATAATTCCATATGGCCCTATGTCCTGTTTTATGCAAACGGTTGAAATAGAAGTTCCTCACCAGTGTTATAATACAAACTCCTATATATTAAAAAATGGAAAAAACATATGAATTAACCAGGCTTATTTTCTTTATAGACAGAAAATATATCATACTTTGTGAATCCAGATTTTGTTTTTAACTGAATTCATAGTAGATATATAGGGCAGGAGGATAACAGAGAAAAAAACAAAGTCATCTCACTACATACTGTGAATTGTAAAAGGTAGAATCTTTAGTGTTGTCCAGGATTAATGTATGTAATGTGGATAAAATTATACATACTTAATTTAGCGGTGAAATATTGTTTCTTTATTAACTAATCAGCTTACCTACTACTGTAAAACTTCATTCTATTATTCCTTTTGAAGAAGGACAAATGCAACAATTATCTTCCTGGTTATTTAAATACACACAGACAATTAAATGAGTTTCTCTTACATAAGTACATGTGTTTTCCTTTTCAGACTAGAAAATCCTTTACTGTCTCCTCTACTATTTCATGTCTTCAAGCTATTATTAGTATCATATGGTTGTGTCTATGGAAGTTAAAGAATCAGTATTTTACTTAATTTGCTTGCTTTACACAGTCAGCTACCCTCAATATCTGTATTCCCAACCAGCTCTGTTTCAAAATCAGCCTGCTATTCTGTGAGCCAGAGCTTTAAAACATACATGAAATTGCTGAAGGTTGTCTAGATTGAAATGCAAAATTGGTACTGGAATAAAAGAAAAACCTTAGATGAAATATGAAGTGATTAAATCATTATACCCTTGATGTATTTCCTGTTCAAGTCTATAATTCTCTAGGTTCTACTCATCCCTTGTATTATGACTTCTGCCACAGAGTGATTTGTTATTTCTCTTACTCTGCTGGCATCTGATAAACAGGCATTAGTTTGCTTACTCTAAGACCTACCAGAGACCAGGGTCTTTGGGGGAAGTCCTCAGTATGTACTCTGTAAAATTCCCTTTTTTTAAATACTGTTTTCTCAATTAGTTCTGTTGCTGACGTTTTTTCTCCAGTCACACCTATAGGAATCAAGAGGAATCTGAAGGTTAAAGGAGTTACATAGATGTGCAAATCACATAATCAATAAGAACATCTGTCCCTTCATGTTCTCTTTAACAGGCCAGCCTTGTCACTTTTGAGACCATGTTGTGGTTCACAATGATGCAGCTGCAGCAGCTGTCAGTTTTTGTGCTAGGCAGATACACAAGAAAAGCATGCATTTTCCTCCTTCACTCTCTGCCATCACAGAGGCAGTTTGAATTCAAAGAGCTGTAGATAGATAATGAAGGAGGCATTTTGACTGATAATGCCCTGCCTCCCTTTACATTCCTTTTTAAAGAAAAGATTTTATTTTAAATTTTATTTCCAGATCTGGCTCAGCTATGCTCCTATGACCAACTGAAAATTAGAGATGTTGTAGTTCCAGATGTGTTATGCAATGATGCTGTCTTGCTTTAACAAGATCTAAATTTTCTTGTGCCTGTGTTCTGCCTGATATGGGACAGGAAAAAAAAAGGAAATTTACTGTAAGGTAATTGTTTGCTATCCCTTCCCCAATCCATTCTAAATCCAATATAAATCAAGATTAAAAACTCTCTAAACATTTAATTGCTGAGCTAAATGCGAAATGACAAATGCTGGGTGAAACATGTCTTTCTGTCTATAAATATTACACTTTTATGTATTCTTGACAATATTTCACTCAAGTCTATCTCTAAGAAACAGCGGTAGCTCTTTGCAAGTGTTATTATTTCAGCTCAGTATTTCTATTTTAACATAAAGATTTTTAAGTCTACAACTCAATGTGATCTTCACTACACAGGCAACATAAAACCCATCCCTTCAGAAAAAAAAGAAAGACTGAATGCTTCTATTTGTGCTTCTGATTCTTTATGAATACTAATGCGCACAACCACATATTAAATTAATCTCAGCTGCCTCAGTCACACTTGGTAAATGAATCATAAAATAGTTTCATCTTGATATGGTAAGTTGTCCTTGACAGCAAATTAAAATCTTAATAAGTGCCCTATTCACAAAACACACACATACACATATTCTTCATTCCTAGAAATCATGGTCAGAATGCAGATTCATTGGGTTTTCTTTAAAGAATGCTAAGCACAATTATATGTTATTTCTTCAAGGCCCTGTTATGGTATACCAGGAATTTTAAACCTTAAAGGAAAATATTTTTGGCACTGCCTGAATGTTTTGATAGGGAACGTCAATAACATATTGGAAGCATGAGCAAAAGAAAAAGCAACCCAACAATTTTATCTTTATGTAGTGTTTAGACTAAACAAATCTTATTTCTCAAATATACTGCTAGATTTTTATTGGGTTTTGGGTATAAAGGGAAGTTGACATCCTCATTGTGAACTAAAAGTTGGCTTTTGTAAACATTTGAAGACAAAGGGGATACTTTGTTATTGACAAACAGGGAGGGCAGCTTTCACTACTCAAATCTAATTATCTCATGTCTGTATAGCAGTTGGGAGAAAGTAGGTGAGAAAAAAAATGTAGTTTTCAATTTTTTTTTTTTTTTTTGAAGGGTAGGTAAATGAACAGCCAGAACTGTGTATGACATCAGCTAGAGCAGTATTGGTTTCCAGAAGTTACATGTATTTAGGATTGAGTTTGATATAGTGGATAGTACATAATCTTAAAAGACCTCTTCCTATCTCACACCAACAAAAAATTATTCAATATATACAATTAAATTTAATTATATTTGTGAAAAAATCTAATTCAGTGTTGATTTTCATAGCTGTAAAAATAATTTCTCTATTTCACTTTTTTTATTAGAAGGACAATGTACAATTTAACATAAGCTGGAATTTCTTGCTAAGAAGCTTGCTGTATTTTGACAACAGCAGGTGTTTGAGCAGCTTTTAATTTTTGCAGAACTCTTTCATCCCTCCATATATTTTCATTATGTTTCAACAAAACTAATTTAGAGCTTTTAAGCTGCATATTACCATACAGTGCCATATATAGAGTCTTTAGCTATGCAGTGTAAGTCTGCAGATACAATAGTGCTTATGAATTTCTAACAAAAAATAATTACAGCACATGTGCAGATTATACTTTTCTACATGAAATAATCCTAGAATTTTTGATTCATTTTGTCAAACAACTAGCTCACATTTTGGACTAATGATCTGTAAAATTTCATTTGTACTGTAAAATAACACTGAAGATGAGATCTTTTAAAACCTTTGTAGAAGAGTTACTGGCATATATTTCTATCACAATATCTGCACTTTATAATGGAACCTGTGACAGTCCTTTTTAATGACAGAGCAGCAACTGAAGAAGTAGGGTAGCTGAACAGACAAGGGCAACCAAAGAAAAATGGTATATCGTATGCATCATTGTTCAAACACAGCACAGTGTTCCCACATTTAAAGCAATCTGTAATGAAAAATAACAAGATTTTGTTAAAATAAATGAAAATGACAATTGGTTATTATCCTCAGCTGAAGTTGGGGCAGCCTAAGTCTTAGAAGTTATAAACCATAAATATATATATAAAGCTTTTGTTTTTATAACGCCTTCTTGAAACAGTTCAAGAAAGATGATCTCCTGCTCTTGGGCAGCTATACCTCTGTGACCTTTTTTGTATTCACCACAAATCTTCTGAATACATCCCCAAACACAGAATGATCCATTTCTTCACAGTGCTCTTTGGATTGAATTATAGCTTTGAGTCCTCTCAAAGGAGGATATTGAATAAAATGCCACTTTTATAACATATTTTAATAAAACTGTCTATAGTCATTGAGGCAGTGAAAGATGGAAATTAAAAAAATATATTAATTGTTATTAATAAGTATTATTAATAGCGCTATTAACTATTAATGACTATCAATATTGAGAATCTTTCCAAGATGCCAGTTTAAGTCCCTCTTCAGATTTTATAGTCATGCTTTTTAAATTTTGGTTTCATTTTTGAGCTGTCTGCCATTACAGTCAACAGAAGAAAATATAATGCATACTTAAGGAGTAATTAATTTGGCAAACTTGAGACAACTTCTTTAAAATTAGATGAACTCTGTCCTATACTCCACAGCTTATATTGACGAGATCTCTGTTGACTGTGGAGACAAGCTACTTTATAGGCCACTTTATTTAGTCTGATGAATCATATTTTTATATCCATTTGAATTGTAGACTTGGTAATGTGCATGTCTTCACATAGAGATTTAATAGCACAGTAGCTAATCCATGGTGGTTATACTTTCATGAGTGAGGGACCCAGGCTTCTCTTCCTGAATTCACTCATCAACACATATTCCAGCTTCTGAAGCAAATAAAGCTAAGGTTTTAAAGGCAGTGGTTTTGTGTGGCTTGCCATCCCTCTGAAGGGATGTGGTACAGCAGCAATGCCAATTCCAGGAGGGAGGTCACAAGGCAGAGGAGTTAAGGGGCTGTAGTCAGGACACATGGAGAATTCCTGCTGCAATGCCATCTGTTGCTTTGTGTCAGAGGTTGAAAACTGCCTGTCTAACATAAGTTATTAATGAATCACCCAGAAAAAAATCTGAGCTTTGCCAAATTTTAGAGATTGCCAGGACAGTAAAAAGTCACAAATATTTGCAACTCTTTACAAACTCGTTCAATTAAGTTCCCAAAAAACAAACTTTATAAAACTCAATCATCATTTTCAATGTTTAATGAAACTCTAATTCTACCTGTAAAAATAATGGAAATATAGAATCAAATGCTGTTTCTGTGAATTTCATCCAAGTTTGGACAAGGCTGTCCTCATAAGTTTTTCTTCTGCAGCATAATTGGGCTATTAGTTGTCTTACTTCAAACTTTGTCTCTCCACAGGACAGGCAAACGTGTTAGCCTGATGCCACAGTCATTCTCAGGCATTACTTATGTGGGACAGCATCTGTCAGGAAAACATAAATCTCTTTACTACCAAGAAGAAAAAAGATATCATCAAATGTTTTGGCTGTGAAGTGTTCAAGGCATGCGCACTTCGCAGTCCTGGAAAACAGGTCTCTTTCTTCAGTGTGTATTGTACATTTGCACAGAGAGGAAAACACTTCATTCTGTATTGATGCACACTAAAGCAATATGGAGAGAAAATGGGTGGATATTTTAAAAGGAATTTTCAAATTTTGTTCTTCCTTTAGATGGGACTACCCCCTCAATGTGCAGTGCCGGTACCCATTTGTGTGTCCCTGGATTGATGGAAAAGACATTTGGCAAAACAGATTTCCTGATCCTGTGTATTTTTGTTTCTGCGTGAGTTCAGCTGTAGTAGGCAATATCTTGTGTTTAGGGAAGAAAACCCTCTTTTTGAATTTAGTCAGCAATCATCACCTATATCTGCAAACATTTCTGGGGTTGGAAATCTGATCTTAATGGAAACTGCTGGCAGACTTGATGTATTTTATTGCTAATCTGCTGTCTGCCTTCCCCTGGCAAGAAATCCTGAGATCAGTAACTGACAGTTATCCATTGCCTATGCTGACTAGTATTTCCTGTGCTCTGCTCTGCAGCCTGCTCACTATGATTAAGTGACCACATATAACCATGTTTGTTAATGAGTTCATAGTATTTTCCTTAGTCAGTTAGCTAAGCAAATTCTGAACCTTTGAAGGCAGGGATACACTTTATTGCTTCCACATATGGCTCTAAAAGGATGTGATACAGAGGAACACAATGTGCCTAAGCCAACAGGAAACTTAAAAAAAGAAACATGTACAAAGGCTCTAACAAATTTATTTTTCTTCCCACTGAATACCTTGCATTATTCACTCCAGAAAAACAGGCCAGCAATTTAAACACTGAAGGCGGGCAGGAGACGGAAAGAGTATAGATATCAGAAGAATATTTAACAATATAAAATACTAAGATTATTTATTAATTAAAATTCTAAGATTATATAGACCAAACTGTTCTGCTTTGAATTTTGATCAACATCGAAGAGGACTGTTTGGGTTATGCTTAAAGTTTTAAGTAGAATACTGAGTACTCCATAGTTTAGGCAGTGAGGCATAAAAGCCCCATGTTTTCTGATAAAATACAGGGCTAAACTCTGCACCACAGATGAGTTTACCCAATGTTTATTTGGCCAAAATACTTTCATTCAGTCTAATTTAACAGAAGGGATCCTCTGTGCACAGATTTCACTTGTGAGTAAGATTTGGGCATATTCATGGCATTTCTCCAGCCGTCTACTCCCCACAAATACAACCACCCTCCACTGCAGCAGAACCTCCAGCCTTTGGGGAATCTCCAAGTGTGTGAAGCAGACTATGGTGGCAATAGATTTCCTGATCTTGTTTGTCTTTATTTTTTTATTGTTAAATACAGGTGTCTTATGAAACAGTTTGTTCCTAGGAAAAAGAATCTTTATTTCTTAATTGTCTTTGACTTAAAACCATAAGCAGGAATAGCAGGCTTTGACTCTCAACTTTATTGCAGATCTGTCAGGGTACTGATGACGGCAAAGGGATGTCACTCAGGAAAAGTTCTTGGCTAGGAAACCTGAATCATGCCAACACTGTCAGGTATTTTTATTGGTCATGTATCTGGGCCAGTGAAGGGAAATAAGATGCCTGGAGCCAGATAAACAGTTGCAATGCACAATGGTCTCCTCGGAGGAGAAAGCAGGGTGCTACACTGGAGTAATTATCACAGAACAGTTCTGTTTTATTTTCTTCAGGCTGGGAGGGTAGATTTTCCCCATACGCTTCCAGCTGTCTCCCTTGTTTTTCCTTGCTGCTAGCTGAGTCACTGGGGCTTGGTGCAGTGCCGGGGTTCCTGGCTTTGATTAGTACTTGTCTAATCCTGAATCCTGGTTCTCGAGCTATTCTGACATAGTATTTCATTTGGTAATAGCTCCTATCTTTTGAGTGTTTGCTGTTGTATCCAATATGATACTGTTTTAAGTTTCTGTTCAAAACGCGATTGTTATATTTTCCTTGTGCTCAACAAAGATGTTAAAATATGTTTCCTTGGAATTCTGACTCACTACAGCCCAATTCAGATGGAAAACTTTGCTGAAGTTTATCAGACTTAATATTAAAGCAAATAGCACCATTACAAACCTGACATACTAAGTATCACTTTTGGCAGTGCTTTTAGCTATGTTTTGGTTTTTTTTCCTTACATTATATTCTGTATATTTGTAATTGTTCATCACTTGTTTCTGAATTCCTGTGTTAAATCCAGATTAGCCTTTTGTGGGGAATCATATGCAAAAGGAACTCATCCTATGGGTGGCAAATCAGATCCAGATTAAGACAACATAGTGAGCGAACAGGAGTCCTGTTGGATTTAGCATGTTCTGGGTACAACTATACTACTTGGGTATGCTCGTGTGTAGGGAGTGATTGTGTCCAAACTTACTGCCCTCTTAAACTGTAGAAGAAATGGGCAAACAAAAGACACTTTCTTTTGCAGAGTATTGTGATATTTTAACACTTGTTTTTCTTCTGACCTGAGGAAAGAATGTCAAGTTTCTCTCCGATGCGAAAAAAAATATCAAATCTGTCAAAATTTGTCTGAGTTTAAAGATTTGTTTATGTTTTAAAGAAATCAATGAGTTCAGAAAGAAAAAGAAAATAATTTAACCCTCCTTTTAAAAAGGAATTTGAAATGGAGTGTAGCATTACGTAAAATTTTTCATTTCCTCAGACACAAACAGCAGTGCTGGTTCACATTACAGAATGTTTTAAATTTTAAAGAAAAATTTCAATTTATTTCCTGACAGAAGACTATTCTGTAAAAAAGTCTCCAAACCCACAGGAGACCTGCTATGTAGCTCATAAAACACTCAAAATATTTTTTGTTAGTCATCTAAAATCTAAGGTAAATTTTTATCCATATGCAGAGCCACTTGCATCAAGCTCAGTCATAAAAAAAAAGTTATGAGCAATGCCCAAATACTACGTTCACCCTTAAGTCAGAGAGAATCTTACTCCAAAAGAGCTTAAAATGTTTACAGATGTCCATAATGGTGTTTTTGCTGTCTTGGTAGCTGCCATCATAACCACCAGCAGATGGTGCCTTAGCTAAACCTCCGTGAATAAGTGGAAGCAGAACGTAATTTAAGAAACATATTCAGACAAATTTGCTAATCTCCATTTCTTAATGTACGATGAACAAAATGGAAAACATTTTGTTATTTACTATCAAAAATGGATGGAAGCAGTAGAAGGTAAAAGAGCCATGAGCCTTTAAATGACAATGTAAAGCCATGCCAAAGGTGTCTGATTTCTTTATCTGACAAACCGACAAAATGTACCAGATGAAAAAATGGAATACATGTGCAAAAATGTTCATCAAGTTACATCACCTCTAAATGGAGGTAATGACATTTGGGCAGTTTGTTAGTAATAAATCTTGAATGGATGAATATGTATAGAGGAAGGGAGAAAAATGTGTAGCTGTAGGCTCAGTCAGTTTTGTAATATCTCTTTCAAAAATGCTGCTTGTAGAGTTCAGTGGCAGCCTGCTTCTTGAATGTAGCTCACACACTGTCCCTTGCAAAGTTGTTCCCTGAAATATGTTGATAGCACTCATAGGCATGTGATGTTTTTTACAAACATCTAGCGATTCTCTATAGAGCTTGAAGAAGTTAAAAAGGAATGAGGAAAAGCACCTGTGACACATTTAGAAGAATTGTTTTCACATTTTACAGGACAATCTACTTGAGAATAATTCACTGATCAAAGTTCAAACAACAAACAACTTGGAGAATGGTCTTAGAAAAAAACAGAGAAGAAATGAAAACTCTTTTCTAAAACAAAAAGCTATTTAAACCTCTCTGCAATCTTATACGAGATAAAAGATTACAGAGATGGCTGTATGCAAGCCTTCCAACATTTTTTACATAAGTATTTGAACTGTAGGCTTAAGTTATTACGTTTCTTTTATCAACATTCAAGTCTAATTAGTAACATGTGTATCTGCATCATCAGAAGTGAAATCTGAAAAAAAGAAGGAATAGGTTTCAAATATGTTTTATGCTATAGGTTTCTAAAAGAAAAAAAAAAGCTTATTGAAGATGCTACTGCATTTCTGTTGCAGACAGAGATCCTTGTTGATACCCAACTTTAGTGAGTGTTGGAATGTTGGATTAGTATTTGTTCAGTTCTAGAATAAGAGCACTGCAGTAAGTGGGACGTATATTGAAATATTAATTCATATTCTTATCAAGCTACATTGTTAGAAAGTAAACTGTTTGTCCAGTTCACTAAACTTGTGAAATAAGTCTAGAAGAGACATAGTATATTCTAGTAGAATTATGTTTTAGAGATAAATATGTCATAAGGAATGTGCCTATTCCTTCTGGCATAGAAATGCTGCTTGTTTTTTAATATATGACATCTCCTGTTCTGGCAGTTTCTGAAAAAACTTCTTGGGTCCCGACTCATTTTGATGCAATAGCTTTTAGACCCTAAGCTTGCAATACAAAATATAGGCAGAAAAGTGTGTTATTTATGTACCACAAGCAACAGTTCAATATTTCAAGTCCATTAGTCATTTACTCATATCAACTTTAAGTCTATCTTAGGCAGATTTATGAATACAGTTAATAATAAACAGTAGTTGCTTTCCGCATCCTAAATCTGCTTAACATTTGTAAAAGTTGAAAAAAATGCGAGTATATGTACTGAGGGAGACATCTTTAAATTTTCTAAATAAACATCATATAATTAAAAAGCATTTTAAAATAAAATATCTATAACAAGTATTATTTTAAAAAAAATTCTGAGAGCTTGCAATTATAGAAAAAAAGGTGCAAAACGTGGGGGGTTGTATTTTTTTTCTTGTGTTTTCTATTTGTCACAATAGCTAGTCCTAGGGTAATGTAAATTTATTGTCATCATTAGACCTTCTTGTGAGTCTTACTGAAGAATGAAACAATTTCAGGATTCAATTTGTTTGCATTGTATCATATTCCTTTCAACCATTCAGCATTTTTCAGTGATTCAAGAATACCAGCCTGTAATTAGTACAATGATAGTGACTGAAGGCAATACTGATTACTAGGGTGACTTCTGGCCACTCAACCACTTAAAATTACCAATGGGTCTCCAGTTTGAACATTGTGTTTTAGTAGCTGATGAGGAATTCCAAAAGTCTGGAAGCAGAATATAAGAGCAGTAAGATAACATGGGTGGAAGGCATTACTAGAGCTGACATCATGTCTCTTATAGCCAGACATGTAGAGCAGCACTGTATCGTACATGCCAGATTTGAACAGTGTTTGAAAAGGTGTTGGCATCATTACATATTTGAAAGGAAAAATATACTACTAATCATGGAATAATATTTCATGGGAAGAATTAAAGCATTCTGGCTTTATCAGACTCCTCCATTTTTTGCCAGCGCCAGCAAAGAGTGGTTCCCAGTAGCCGGAAACCACAACTGGTTCCTGAGAATTCCTATCCTACAAGCTTGTAGATGCGGAAGATCTGTCTATTTGTTTATTTATTTATTTATTAGGTTTTAAAATATATAAAACTAATAAAAAACCAATCACCTGAAGGAGTTTGTAGACCGCTGAAATAGTTTTCATCACACAGGCTCGCTAATGTCTCCATACTCTTGTTTCCAGCATCTGAAGGGATTGTTACCCAGCTCCCAGCTCAGAAGTTAGAGCATGTTTGAAGTTTAAGCACACAACCAATCCAGCTGTTTCTATATGAGTAAGCTCTTATATGCCTTTTTGGGCTGAGATATAAAGGGACAGCCACTCTGGGCTGTAGTTAATGCTCTGCATAGCACTGATTTATATATGAACTGACCATGAAAAGAAAAAAGCTAAAAGGAAGAAAAGGAATTCTAGACTAGAGTTAGGATAGTTCACATAATCGAGTGTTCTGGCTCATGAAGAAGGTTGAGTCCTTCTTTCTGAGTCACTGGCAATCTTAAATTGTGTGAGGTGTCCCTGCCCATGGCAGGGGGGTTGGAACTAGATGATCTTAAGGTCCTTTCCAACCCTAACTATTCTATGCTTCTATGATTCTATGATAATATGGAACCAGGAAAACCATCAAGACCCCTACCCTTGTTTCACGATTCCTTTATAAGCAAATGTAATATGTTCATATTCCAGCAGTAAATTTCTATGCCAATTCTTATGATTTTTCCCTCTGAAAATTGTGATTAAAAACAGGAGAAACAATAACACAAGAAACAAAAAGGCATTTCACTGTTAACTTTGAAATAAAGCTAACACAGTATGGAAATCACTTATAAATAAAAGCTGAATAAAAGCTACCCTTACAAATCCACGTTAATTTAACCACTACAAGTCTATCTTAAGTTCTGAAAAGCTGAAGACTAAGTCACTGAGGCTCTAATACCCATATTAGTACAAGTGTTTCTTTCACTGATGAATAATTCAGAAAAAAAAGAAATGTTGGTACTATTTCAGTTGCCAGTCTACTACAACTGGTTGCAAAGACACTCTGGAGGAAGATGACATTTTAATGAGTTGCTAAGGTTAATATACTAAAAATAAATATTACAGTTCTTTAAGAACACCTGGGAGTGTGCCACAGTCCAGTTCAACTTCTAAGCAGAGTAAAGATATAAAAAAGATTACAAAAACAAATGTGGAGAAATGATTAAGGCAACATTAAGGTGCAATAGCTATTACATTTTTCCCTGTGTGTTCCATAATTTTCTTTTCATTTTCACTGATAAGGACTTCTAGCCAGGAAAAGTCCAAGAATAAGGGACCTTCCAGTATTTCTCCTGGTCACTGTCCTGGTCACTGATTTTTCCATGCTACAGATTTTTCCCACTAAGTCTCTGCTACTATTTACACTGTGCTACATTTCCTGGTGGCAAGATTATTGCAAACTTCAGGACCATACTGAATTTTGGAAAAAAAAAGAAAAATTACTGAGTTTCCTTAAGTTTAGGGTGCGTTTTCAAAAGCAGTCACATGAATACAGTAACCTACTGTTCCCAGCAAGTTACTTCTGAACAGGTGATTGATGGAACTGGAGTGACTTTTAATATTATAATATTTATTGTTAAATTATAAGAATGGGTTCCCACGATTTTTACAGTGGTTTCATGGAAGCCCTTGAAAGTACTGATTAGTAAACATAAAACTAGCTTGGATGGATAAACAACAAAAAGGAACCCATTCTGTAATCCTTTCTTTGCATTTCTTTATTCAGTTTGCTTTTAGATCAGTGTTCAGAAAGTCACTGTATAACAACAAGCCACAAATTGTTGAATCAACAGCAGGCTGTAAAATTATAAAAACCCAGTAGGTAAGTGAAAGAGATGTGTGCTTTAGGAGGTCTTTTTAAAGCTGCATCTATGTGTTATTGCAAAATCACTTACAACCAGAAGTACCTGCTCTTCCTCCCTCACAGTCGCCAGCTGGCTCACAGCTGGGGGGTGTGCTGCAGTGTAAAAGATTTTGAGTGACGTTGTATGAAACTGTGTGCCAACCTCATCGTAAAAGCTTGTGTTAACCAACAGCCTCTCTGTTCTTTTAACAGAAGTGTATGTTCTATGCCTCCTGTCTGGGAGCTAGCTGACAAGCAGCTCCTGATTGCCAGGCATCTGTCACTGGCATGAATGGACAGTGAAAACCTACTATCCAGCTCTGAGTTTAAAGGCACTTGGCTTCTGCATTTGGGGAGAACATCTCTGCTTCCAATAAGAAATGATTCTGAAAAATTTACAAGCTCAGATGTCTTTATCTGAGGACAGACTGGCTGCTTTGAAAGAGAAATATATCCAAGAGTGATACGACTCTCACAGTGACTCTGAGCACTTGAATAGAAGATTTATGCTTAAATATATAGACCTCAAATCAAGACTAGGCTTGCAATACAGAAAAAATACGACGGAAATATATTTCCCCTTCTGAAAAGAAAAGAAAACAAAACAGTCAAGTGGAGATGCTGGTTCTAGGGCTGCAGCTCAGTGAAGAGAAAGCCAGCACAGGTATGGGGTTACTTGGCAGGATCAGCCACATTTGTTGACCCTAGTTTTCATCATGTTGAGTAGGGGCCAGAAACAAAAGACTGCTGTGCAGTCAGCAGATCTGAACCTCAGCCTCGTAAAACCCCCAAGGACTATCTTATCAAGCTGGATCAAACACTGGTTTAGTGCAGTAACCAGCCTCAGGAGATGTTACTGCTGATCACTGCAGCATCCACACGTAACATTTTGCCTATGTAGACACATTTGGGCCAAATTTCATGCAGCTTCTAAAAGGGTGCAGGGTGATGAAGAAAAACCAAGGAATCTGAAGAGCCACACAAATTTTAGCAGTAAACCACCATTCCTGAAGGCACAATAACTTTATAAATTAATGGAAACCCTCCATCTGCCTTTACTACAGGTCCAGCAAGGCCAGCAAGTTCTTATCCTCACTGCCAACTTTTGAAAGGCCAAAATACAGGGGTGCTTAATACCTGCTGCCTGGAGCTCCCATGGAACCTTTACGGTATCTGACTGCCTCAGTCTGGACTGTTCAGGCTTTTCATTACACTGGAAACTTTTAGGCTGTTTTCATGCAACAAATGACCTAAATACTCCAGTGTTGCTGTGTGTGGACACCATGATTCGCATATGTGAGACACGGCTCAAAAGCAGTCCATATTCTTCAGCTTTATGTCTATGTTCTCATTCAAAAGTGTATGTATTGATTAATTTATTGTAAACTGAATAACTATCAGGTTTTTGACTGGGAAAAAAACTTTTTTTTTGAAGTTGGTATCTGAGAAAATTCCAAAGATATGGCAAGTGATTTTCAAGCAAGCATTTAGAAGGATGGGTATTGCATTTTATAAAACAGCTACATTACATGACATAGTTTCCCTTTATACTCAGGGTGATTTCCTGATCTCCAGGAGGGGACGTTACTAACACATAATCAGGTAAGATTGGAACAAATTATTAACAGCAGTGTTATTATTTATTAGTAGCAATGTATTAGATGTTAAAGTTGTGTGAGTAAAGATCATATCAGAAATCAAGCTACATCTCCCAGAGCAAGACAGACTCCTGCTATTCTGTTTCTGTTTGGTGAGTAGTGATAAACAGAAACAAAAAAATTATCAGAGGTAAGGCTGAGGCAATCAAGGGTCTGGATGAAAAGAGCAGATTTTTGTCACATGGCCAAATATGTAACTGTAACCTGTTTAGGAGATGTATACCCTCAGGAAATATAAATGGGGATGATCATACTAGCATCACTGACATTCAGTTGAACTTGATCTTCATGAAATTTCTCATAGCACTTCGGTTTCCACACATTCAATCAGGTAGCTTGCACTTTTGGGTAGAAGTACAATACAAAATTGTGCTATTAAATTTGCATTTCTTAACTTATGGTATGTACAGTCTGAAAGGAAATTCAATCTAAAGAATGCTTCACCAGTGGGAGTCATATAGAGTTTCAGAAATTCTGGAGCAGCTTAAAATTATTGATAAAAATAAATTCCAAACGCTAAAGCACAATACTTACATTTCCCTGGTCTTGTAAACAAAAAAAAAAAAAAAAAAAAAGGATTGCTGTGTTGTGTCCTATAAATAAATAAATAAATAAAATAAAATAAGTAAATAAGTAAATAAATAAATAAATAAATAAAGTGAAAACCCACATGCTGGCAAGCCAAATGAGTTATTACCAGAAGATGGCAGTGATGTCTTTTTACAACTGTTGTCACTATGCCATTTACAAGAATATCCTAATTGCTGTATAGTTATATCATAGTAAAAAAAGGACATTGGTATAGTCAAACCAATTACCTCCTGGTACCTTCAACAGTCCATCTAATGTCTCCTGGTACCTTCAACAGTCCATCTAATGTGATACAATTCTTCAGTAATTTTCAGTTCTATTACTTTTCTTCTATTTTTCAACTACAGTTGTTTTGGAAATCAGCCAAGCTGTAACAACATGAATAGCATTTCAGTTGCAGCATTAAAAAAAAACAACAAAAAAACAAAAACAACAACAAAAAAACAAAACGTTTGAAACACCTTAAGTTAGATTATTTCCAAATGATAAGAATCTGGTTGGAGGCCATTTTCCCATCACTCACTAGGTCTGGGCAACCTTTATTTGCTTCAGTTCTTTGCTAATTTAAAGTCTCTGTGAAATAATAGCAGAAACTGTAGTGAAGGCAAATGTAATGTAACATAAAAAAGAACATTTATTTTATTGTATCCACCTCATAGTTATATATGCAAGTTCCCAGATGCTCGAGCACAATGTGTTTCATTAGAGGGGAATTCCCTAGTCTCAGCAGAATGATGCTACATTTGCAAAATGCCTTTAATTTCATGTAGGCTGACAGTCATACTCTATCCGAGATCATGCAAGGAGCTGTAAAGAGAAAATCAAGGTTTCTGCTTTTAATTTCATAGGTCACAGAATTATACCATCCAGAACTAGACAAATGAGTGATTTGTGGAAGGTATGTGATGCCTTTTGCCATAAAGCCTGTCACCCCTACACACTTCATTGTCTCGTCAAGAATGAGTGTGTCTGCTACTGCCAGCGCTGCTGTGAATCAAAAGCCTTGCAGATCAAAGGTGATGCTGCTTATCAACAATTCAGCAACAATAATACAATCTGACCATTTAATTTTTCTTAGAAGGATAAAGGCTTCTAATTTAAATTGTACACATGAACTTAAAACACTGGTTTTGGTAGTAATACTGACTTAAATGCTTTTCTTTGCTGGTTAAAGTTTCCCTAAGCTCCTTATTGCTATGTAAATGTGAAAAACCCAAACCTTAGCAATGGATTGGAAGCGCTGATTCTCCTAAAGTCCCCTAAGCAAACTGAACACTGAGCTGCCATGTCAAGCCTGTTAAGTCATTTGAAGGAATTTGGGAAGTCAGAGCACTGGGGTAATTTCCTGGCAATTCATCTATAATGTCTACTGCCTGTTCCAATTTCTGACACATAGATACATTATACCCAACTGTGACCAGACTGCATAAACAGTAAACTCTCTTGAAAATATAGAATGTGAAGAAATAGGCTTTCTTAATACTTTTAGAAAGGTAGATAAATCATATCAAACTTGAAATAACAGATGATCAGATCTTGAATGGCTGAATACCTGTGTAAATTTTCATCTAAGGACTGAATGTGAAACATGTCAATAATGTAACAGTATTAATTTTTAAAATTGTTTCAGAGTGTTTGCCAAATACCTAAGCACCTGAAGCAATCCTACCGCACATGACTGTGTTTCACGTTTGTTTAACACAGGTTTCTCCCATTTATTTATAGAAAATTACTTAAATACTTTCTAAAGTATGTTTGATTTCTTTTGAATTTACCAGGCTGCTGGTGCGTGTTTTAAATTATGCAGCTTTCTGAAAGAGATAGATATGTCATGGGAAGTTTGGTGGGGTTTTATTATAAAGAGGAATTTGAAGCTTTTAAAAGATCAAGGACAATAGTGTAAAGATATAGGTCAGCTGAAATTTAAAGTTCATGGAGCACTCTGAAGGCTTTTAAATATATCTCAGTAGGAAATCTGTGAATAGGACTGCAGATCCTTGCCATGTAGAAATGCCTTTTCCTTATGAAGTTGTAATTCCAAACACTATGGCCTTGAATCTTTTCACTTTCATCAGTGTCTAAAGTTGTGAAGTTCTGGTGGACTTTCCACTTACAGAAATGAAAGAAACACCACATGCTCAAATAAATATATAATTATTTTACATGTTATGATCCACTAAATTATGAAATTAAGAAATCTCATTGTGTATATCCTTTATTTTTAAGGAAAACAGAATAGTCTGGCTTATGAAGGAAGGCTGCTTTAGAAAGCTGTAGGTGTCCCTGTATTTGTATAACTCCTTTGTAAATATATTAATAGATGACAGCCTTCCTCAGCATATTGAAAATAGTCTGCTTTTTACCACAACTAGTGCATTTTCCTTCAAACCCTTCTTTTTACTCCAGTGTGATATGATATTGATTGAAACCACAAGGGTTCCCATTATACAGCCCAAAATATGGTGATGAAATCTAGAGAACCCTTTCCTTTTCTGTTCTCTCAGTCCTTCAATTTTTCATCCTATTTCCAAAGTTCAGGCTATTTCTATTCCTGGATAGAGAATATATTTTTTCCTTTTTGTACCTTTTTCTTTCTTTGTTTTTAGTAAAAGTAATGAAAAAAAAAATCAAAATTCTATTAAACCCAAACACTTTTTGTTAATAACCCATGCTCATCCTACTGTTTACAGCTGTAAGTGATGTCACCCTGAAGGAAGAAATTTTAAAAGAAATATTTTGGTGGTGTGTATAAACTAAAATCAGATCAAAATACTCTCTGCTTACAATAATTTATACCAGTTTCTACTGTGGCTTTGTCTAAGAAAACAATCAAATGCAAAGTTCACTCTCTGATGACTGAAGAATTGGTTTGTGTCGAAAATTCAAAATTGTCAGAGCAAAACTTCTCACCTGTAGGCTGTAATGGAAAAAGGAACATAAAAAAAGGTCTGTGTTAAAAAGAATAGCAGTAATTGAAGAATCATTTCTATATTCTGAAGACCTCTTGAAAAACAATGACCCTGGTAACTGGGCAGACAAAGACTACACTATTAGTGAGCATTAACTTCAGGACTGCAGCCAAGGGACAGATATTAGAAAATGAATACAACAGTAAAAGTCTCTCTCCCTCTCAAGACTGTGGAAATATAATAACAAATTAATTAAGAGGAACCATACAATAATGGGCTACAATCTCGTCAATTCACAGGCTAAGAAAGGTTATATGAGGTCAACATTTGAATGCAACCCAATCTTGGGAGCATCCAGACCAGCAAAGTTGCAGCTTCTTAGACCAAAAGTCAAAAATGCACCATTCAATAATATCAAAATGATAATATCTTCTTTTGGCAGGTTACATTCTTCATTCTTTAGGTAGCTTAAAATAAGAGCAGAATGCTGAAAGTGTAAGCCAAATTTTCTAGTGGAAATTTATGTGCATTGCAGGAAAAGAATTACTTATTGTCATAAGAGAGGGTGTAAAGAAAAAATAACGGGCCAAGTGAAATTGTGAATGATGACTGAATGCTTCACCAGATTACTGTAAAGATTCCCAAGGTAAATGGTGAGGCAGGCTTTTCGATGTAAATCTGCATAAATAAAATTAATTAAAACTATAAAAATATAAAAGTTTGATTTAGAAAGAAATAAATAGGAAGGATAGAACTATAGTGACCTATGCTTTGGTTACAATTTATCTTTCCTAAATTAACTTCTAACATCAGACCTTCTTTGAGCTTGTTTTTTAGAGTCCACAGTAACCAGTGAGGCAAGGGAGAAGCAGTTCTGAAGAGAGACCCTGCTGTTGGCATTTTTAGACACTGCTTGTGTGCTTGCCTTCCTAATGTGCCTGTTTCTCTCCACAGGGTTTGGAAGAATCTTGACTAATATCTTAGACTCAAGACATAACTTTTAAATTATTATTGTGGAGAAGTTCCCTATCGTCATTACCTCTACTCTCCATTCACTTTCCGAAAACGTGGATGATTGCAGGACCACCTCACAGGAGCTCTCACTTCAACAGGGAAGTTATAGATGGTTTATAATCCAAACACTACCAAGACCCATAGAAATGTGTCTACTGACAGTGCTCAACAGGAATATGGAAGGATGCTTACAATAGTATAATTTAATCATGGTTCTCATATGCATATTCTTATACAGTCCAAAAAGTTAGACTACATGCACAAAATTACTGAAATGGCCGTTTTGAAAGCCATCATTGGTCTGGCATTATAAGAGTCATTTGGCAGAAGTCTTTTGTGTAGTAGCTTTTGCTGCCATATTAGTAATAGAAATGCTGTAGTCACCACAAATATTTGAAAGAGACGATATTGTAAGTTTTCAGTCAGCTTCCTAAAAGGCATTGCTTTTTACTGCAAACCTTGTTTTAGTTATACTTTTTGGCTTGGAAAACAGTGACTAGTGGCATAAATAATAAGCTAAAGTCTATTTTTGACTGAGTCCACCACTTGGTTTAATGAGGAAGACTGTCATTGTCTGAATTGTTACAAATCACTTTGACAGTTAACGAAAAAAAATAGAGGACAAATTCACTTGGTGCCTTTTCAGTTCCCTCTCTGATGTTTTTTAGCCAGATTTACAATAGTATCCCGTTTCCCTGGCCTGTATAAGGAATGTGGGCTCAGTTACATTTTCGTTTTAAAAGTCAGAGATTCCAGCTGGTAACAGCAGCTTTTCTGCCCTTTGAAGTAGAGATAACAGATAATATTAGATTTACAAAAGCCCAGCAACATTTATTAAATTTTAGAAGCTTTCCTTCTAAACACACAATATCCTTTAAAAACTTGATCTAAGGGGGATTATGAAAGATAGAATGCAGTGAGGGAAGAGAGGCTGCTGCCTGGTGTAGTTCAGAAGTAATAGAGAGCACACTACAGAGTATTTTGTTCTTCAAGTGATTTTGATTTTCTGCTTTATTAGTAATTTTTAGATACACTGTACAGTTTGAAGCTGAGAACAGTGCTAATCTGATGAGATGATATATACATCTGCTAGAATTGATCTACCAACTTGTATTCACTAACTTGGTGCCCCAGCTCTCTATACAGTGAGATTTTCCCTTTTCTGGAAGATATGATAAAGAACACTCAGAGGGTCACTCTGAGGGGCAGGAAGGATAGTCTTCTGAATAGGCAGGCAACCACATCGTTACAGAGGAAATTTAATGGTAATATTCTTTTTTCATTTATACAGAAAACTGAGACCAAAAAAAAAAAAAAAAAAGACTCACATCACTTTTCAGAGGGGTAAAAAGTGTAAAAATATAACTGAATTGATGACAACCAACAGGAATAATGCTTAATCTCACTAGTTCATACAATGCTACAGGTTTGGAGGTGAGTGTGCTGGAAAGCTGTTTGTCAGAAAAGGATGTGGTGGTGCTGACTGACAGTGGCTGAACATGAGCCAACTTGTGCCCAGGCAGCCAAGGAGGCCAACAGCATCCTGGCCTGTATCAGAAACAGCATATCCATCAGGACCAGGGCACTGATGAAGCCTCACCTCAAATACTGTTTTCAGTTCTGGGCCCCTCACTACAAGAAAGACATTTTGGTGCTGGAGCAGGTCCAGAGAAGGGCAACATAGGTAGTGAAGGGTCTGGAGAATAAGTCTTATGAGGAACAGTTGAGGGAACTGGGTTTGTTTAGTCTGGAGAAAAGAAGGCTCAGGGGAAACCTTACTGCTCTCTGCAACTACCTGAAAGAAGGTTGTAGTGAGCTGAGGGTCAGTCGGAAAAGACAAAATGCCCCCAAGTTGCGCCAGGGGAGGTTTAGACTGGGTATTAGGAAAAATTTGTTCATAGGGAGTGTGACCAGGTATCGGAACAGGTTGCCCAGGGAAGTGGTGGAAGTGTTCAAAAACTGCACAGATGAGGCCTCCAGTGATATGGTTCAGTGGTGGTTTTAGCAGTCCTGGGGTAATGGTTGGACTTGATGATCTTAAAGGTTTTTTCCAGCCTATTTGATTCTATGATTCCATTATATTTTTCTAATGAGGTTAAGGACTAGCAATGATTAACAACATAGACCTCTGTTAATATATTCTCTTAATATATTCTGCCAATTTATGTGATTATAATAGTTTGTTTGAATAGTTAGTTTGAATCTTCAGATTCTGTTCCATATAGGGAGGGTGTGCAAACAGGCACAGTATCTACTGAAGCCTAAGACAAGGAAGGTCAAAGAAGATTTTCTCTTATTTATTTCTTACTCCTCAGAGAGTGTTCTGCTCTTGAAGCAGAAAGATAAAGAGACTGAAGACAAAGCTCTGTGTAGTCAAGGAAGTTATGGCATAGGCATTCAGTCCCTGCTCTTCTCATGCAGAAGAAACACACAGAAGTGTGTGGGCAGGAAATGGCAGAAAGCATCTCTCTCATGCAATTGCCAGCTACCTACAAAATATGTAGTGGAATATTTAATTTTATTTTATTTTTAAATATACAAGCTATGCTTTTTTTCAATTTATGCCAAAGATTTATCAGGCCTGGGTACGACTTGCTCTGTAATTAAAAGTTTTGACGTTCAGTATGCCAGCTTCTAGTCTTTGGTATTCCTACAAGAATTCAGGGTGAAAAATTTATTTTAAGAAAGGAGATAATGTAAACAAAGGTTTCTCCTAAACCAATCAGCAGCTCAGTCATTAAAGTATACAAAATACATCTGTTTAACAGAAAGGTTTTGGATCTTAGTGAAGGGTGTTTTTTTGGGGGGGGGAGGAAGTCTGGAGTCTTTGGGCAATTTAGAAAATCTTCCAGTCAGATCTACTCTCATGTAAACAGAGCACTTCATTATATAAACTGTATCAAGCCCCAGAAGAAAACAAAACAAAAACAAAACCAAAAAAATCCCAAAATGTTGATTATAGAAAATGTGCACCAACTCTTTTATTAAGGGCATTTACTAAGATAGCAGTTCCAAGATAATTGACTGAGGTAAAATTCCTGGTGAATACAACTTTCAGAACACTCCAGTTTCAGATGGACCAGATGTTTGGTGCATATGTGGAATTCCCTAGGTGAATCTGTATATGAATACTTGACACCAGCAAAGACATAGGAAAAGATGTGGATGTAGAACATTCTTTGTATCTGTGAGCCTTATACGGCACATCATCATCTTTAGGGAAATAGCTGGAAATTTAAAGTAACTCACGTCTTTTTTTTTCCATCTCTGTATCATCAGTTGGTAAAGCAAGAATTTCTGATGTTTTGCTCTGCACCTCTGAAATTTGTGATCTGCCATTAGGCAGTTATAGCTGTGCTTTCTGGCCAGCTGTAGGACTAAGGGAGAACAATTTTTTCTTGGGTATTTTTTTTTCCATGGAAAACCCCTTACCCCTTCCAATTCAGCCTCATTTGAATGGAAATTTGAATGGTACATTAGGTGCTTGGCTGAGCAGTGGGATATCTGCCAATTTGTCATGCCAAATGAGCAAATTCAGAGCAACAAAAATGGTAGTAATACATTACAGTCTAGTCACAGCACATTAAAGTTTACTGTACACAAGACTACTCTGAGTTCAGGCTCCCTTTCACTATTATTTTAAAGATCAGCAGCTATATGAGCTTTGTGCTTATATTACTTTTTAGCTTACAACTTATGTCAGGTTTATAGGGAGTCACCTGGACAGAAGATTGTTGCAGTTACAGCAACCCTAGAGCATCTGATTGACTGACCACTGCTAACAACTCTGCCTTACACTAGCTGTGCTTCAACTACTCGTCACAGATCAGCATGGGCAACTAGACCTGGAGCTGTAGGACTTACTGATTTATTACCTCATAACTCCATTTGTACTCTTTCACAGCCTTGAAAGTAAACATCTTATAATGTAGTTTATAGGAAACTTGGCATCTTTTACATGAGTTCCTCAACTTTCAATAGATGCAAAGAATTGTAACACTCCCAAACATAACTGTTAGTACTACATTTTATGGCAGTTCTATTTAGAATTAAAGTTATTTGAACTTTGAAGTTCCTAAACATGAGGTGTTTTGTTTTTGTTTTTGTTTTTGAAATCAAGTGTGAAGTGTGACTGCATGTGCAGTTTTCTTGGATGTCCTACTTTTTTTGGTACAGTCAACACAGCTGTTCCATTCCTCTACTCTAGTATTACACAAAGACTTTCTCCGAAACAGGTGTCCATTTCGTGTTCTAAGTAAATAAAGCCTAAAAATAGAGCATGAAGCAGAATACAAAGCTTAGCATTTTCCTCTTTAAATATCTTCTGTAGAAAATTCTGATCAGGTTGCCTCTGCACTATGCTGCATACCTGCTTCTAACAGCCATAATCTATGCTGCTGAAATAACAGTACACAGCATGAATATCAACCTACATCAGCATCTAACATACAAGGATTTGTAGTTAGATATTATATCTATCCAGAATTTATGTATTTATGGTAAATTGTATATCACTTTAGAAATGCATAGTAAGATTATCAATCAGAGATCTGGGAAGTTTACATATGAGAAACAATGAAAGGCTGAATTACAGCTTTTTTTGCTACAACTAGTACAATTTTCCTGTACCTTTTTTTTTAATAATTCATCAGATCATACATGCCATCCAGATATATTTCATGCACTCACCTGTGACCTGAAAGCTATAGCTAATTCATCATGACCTGTAATCTAAGTAAGGTATTCTTCAGTTTTTTTAACTGATTTGATTGTCTAAGCTTTACAAATAACTGCAGCTTTCAGTTAAGAAATTAGGGGGCGAATGAACCAAATAAAGAAAAATATTAAAATGTTATTTGTTGAATCTTTCTGAATTTTCACATTTTCTGAGGATAAAAAAAGATATTTTTCTTCATTAAAATGTCCCTTTTTCCTCCAGTTTTGTTCATTTGTTTTCCTTATCCTTTTGTCCTTTTTCCTTATGCATATGAAGCATAGCTATAGTAGGCTATGCATATGGACTTGCCTCCTACTATATCAGCCTCTTCTGTCTGGCCTACTCCTTCACACAACTATTTCTGCAAAAAAACTGACACTGTATCACACCGCAGATTCTTGGCTTCCTCAGTCTCATACCCTGCGCCTTCTTTCTGTCAACTTATGTTCCTGATTCCAAGCACAATTATCAAAATATAAAATATTAACCCCATCTTTATGGAAACCATTATTTGAAGAGACACGAATGTAGACTAATTTAATCAGTGCTAGCAAGCACGATCATAAATGTATCTTTTCCACATTCTACCAGCTCTTCCAGAAATGTCTGGATAATATTAAGAAAAAAAACCATATGTACGTTGCTTACTGAAAAGCATTTTATATCTGTCATTTTATGTAATATAAACATAAGCTGAACATCGGAGAAGATGTCCTGAGGTGAAGAATGGCACTGAAATAGCTCCCCAGTGAAAACTGAGTAGGAAGCCTCAAGAGATTTAAAGCTACACAAGACAGAATTAAAGACTGTAGGGGAAAACATTTTGGTGACAGAGAGCAAGAATAGTTTAATAGATCTTTTTCCATCTCTCAGCTCTGTGCTTTTATGATTATTTTTTTCTGCCTGAAAAATTTTAAAATGCTTCTTTTTGATAAACAGAATGATTCTGTTCTCTAAAGCTATATGATTTTACATGATGAGTAACTAACTCAAGAGCTTTGTGTTGGTGCTCTTGAGGTAGCACTTGAATGATAGAAAAAAAACGGAGCAACAATTAAACAGGTTTTACGGATAATTAAAAAAAAAGTGATTTTAATTTAAAGTACATTGATGCTATTCTGCCAAAGCCATATTAATTCTGAAGAACACTAAACATGGTTTACTGAGCTAATTTATTAGAAATACCAGCCTTAAAAAACTACATATATTGCTGACTTTTCTGTTTTATTCATTAACTTTTGTTGAGATTTGGAGAGATGACAATTTTGTTCTGTGTTTGAACAACACCTGACACAACTGAGTTTTATTCTGTGGCTTGTTGCTACAAACCCATAGGAAACTACAACCTAACCTATATTGCTGATAGAAAATTTATCCATGTGAAGCATATTTTTTAAAATATTTGGTTTCTAAAAATATATATATAATTACTCGCAGGTGTAGGGGAAACAGGTATGACAATAAACATGAAATATAGTCCTTAAGAAGAGGCAGTACTGCTATTTCTTTATGTCTGGAATAAGAAGTTACAGGACTGAAAATGAATTAATGTAATTATTACTGGTTTCTGGGGCCTCGGTGTTTCAGAGTTCGAGGATTCCAGGTGAGAGAAAATGAGAGGCAAATAGAGAATTCTCAACTATTCTATTAATATAGGAAAATATAGAGATAGTAAAGGATACGGTAAAGGATAATTCTGATGTTACTTCATGGTTATTTTACCAGCTCCAAAGACCCTGTGAAGCTGATCAGGAAACCAGCTCCGAGGAACATCATAGCAGCACGAGGTGGCAGGCTCAACTCTAGCAGGTGTCCCCAAGAAGGCAATGTTGACCTGGATGGTATGAGGTTCTGCCTCCCCTGCATCACATGAGGCTCGGGCTTTTATACTGACAAAAATGCACCCTCATTCCAATGCAGGGGGCCAGCCTACGTTGGAAGAAGTGGCCAGCAATATCTAGAAAGGTCTCCAAGGGTTGAGACTTTTCTGGGGAGTTCTAAAGCGGAACTTTCCAGGAGAAACCAAAGCTGGACTTTCTAAGGAGCAGACAAAGCAGGACTCTGCCGGGGAAAAGCCAAAACAGGCTAACAGTACTTTTCTACCTTTGTTTATTTCACCACAGACCATTATTTTTTGTCCCTGACACACTTGGTAATTCTTCCAAGAGATACTTCCACACCACATAAAGCTAAAGCAGAGAGATAATCAGTACTGCAGAGCAATAAAAACATAAAAATACTCCAAATTTTTTTTCTCTACCTTCATCTCTATTCAAAATTTGTATTAAAGCTGATACAAATGTAGTCAAATTTATGCTAACTCAGCACAGGCATAAATTGAACCCTTTTCCAAATTAAAGTTACCAAGTTATGAAAAAGTTATTTAAGCAAACGTTTAACTGGGTTACATGTATCTATTGTACACTTAGTGTAGCTTCTCTAGTATTGACAGTGTTTGAAGTACAACCTGTAAGAGGAATGACCTCTATTTAAGAAGTGATACTAACTCTTTCTTGTGTTCACGAACACTAAATTTATTGAACATGCTTTAAATAACTGGGAAGAAGGAACTACGAGTTTCCCTGAAGTCAGAAGATTTCAAATGTACTTCTAATGTGCAAAAGCTAATTATTCTGCAAACAAGGAGAGAGAACCAAAGAAGAAAGAGATGGGAAATGAAGAAGAAAATGATTGAAGGTAAACAGTAAGGAGAGCAAAGAGAGGCATCATTGACAGCATAAGGACAATGAGAAGGGCTTTTGAAAAGTGGCAAGGTTAAAGAAGTATTAGACAAAATGGGTTTAGTAATACACTCTGGGAATGAAACTGCAAAAGACGTAATAATGTTTTTTTTCTGTCAGCTTGTCTGTAGAAGCGTAATAAAGAAACAGATATCAAGAAAATTTCATAAAATAGCAAAATATTTTTTATTACTAAAGTTAGATTTCCTTTAGGATGTTATTAGGATAAATTAATGTGAAGTACTTGACTTCAATAAAATTACATCGATGTCCATCAGATGAGGGTTTGGTAACTTGCACACAGTTATATTATCTGAATATCCTAACTTTAATAAAATGCTTCTTGCTATTTGATACCTTTTTCTGTGATTTCCTTTTTTAGTTTCAGGATATGACTTGTTTTCTCACTTCTATATAAAGTTTAGGGAATTCTAGTACTTATTTAAACTAAATTTATCCTATCCAAGCATATTATACAAATCTGGTAGTTATATGGATGAGGATCCTTTTAAAGCTAAAAGTCCAATAAAGAAAATGTATCTTTGATTGGTTAAAAACTTCAGGAGAATTGAATTTGTGGGGGTGTTTTTTCTTTCACCTATTAGTTTAGAAAAATACTGTTTATTCATGATAGACAACATTTTCTGACAAACCTTGCAGTTGCGTTCTGCTTAAAAATGAAAACACTGTAAAATAATGTGTCTTACTTCTTCCATATGGAGAGTTATAATTTCAAGAGCTGCACACCTTTATCCTGGTGTATACACCAAGGCATCAACTGAGTGAAACATTAGATATTTAAGGTGGGACATTAATGTATCTTTACCAAATTATCCAATTTAGACAAGTCTTCAGAACGCGATGGAGTGTTTTTCTACATGTTGATTCATTTTAATATAGTTACCTAAGAAAGCTAAGATGCACTAACCTCAAATACATATTTCTTTACAGGAACTATTCAGAGGTCCAAGGATAAATAACTCTTTACACCCTTTAGGCATCAAAGATTAAGGAAGAAAAATCCTACTGCATAAGGTTTGCTTTGCAAGGCTTCTTCAAGGCTGTAGCTGCTCACATATACAGGTCACTTAGTGCATTTAACCACAGACCAACTATTTTCGAGGATGACCCCTCTCCTTCCAGCAACCACTGGGCAAACACTGTGCTACTTAGCAGAAGTAAAAACCAAGTAGTGCTCAGCTACTGTCAACTAAGCACCATTTTGTTCTTTCTCAAAAAGAGATTCTAAGTAGATGGTGGAGTTTTTACTAAACGAAATCAGGATATCACTGCAATCCCTCAACAGGAAGACTGCTATAAAACAGAGCCATTGAGAGCATTATAAAAAGTAAAATATCTCTCCTCCCTACCTTGCTGTAATGCTGTGTGTACTGAAGCAATGTAACTGTAACAGTAATTGCACAATATGTTACTGTATTAATGCTACCCTGAATATGGGTGATTACATTTTAAAATATCTTTAAAATAGCATATTTTCCTGATAATCTGTGATAATAGTTTTTCTTCACCATCTGTCTAGCTAACTTCTGATTCTTTGTTAAAGGCAAGGAATGTAAGCAGATGCAGATGGCATCAGAATCCAGGATATCTACAAAGATTTGCATGAGCAGAACAGGCAGCACATGGACAAGGTTACCACGGAGTGGATTTGCATACCAAATAGCAAAACAAAACAGGAAAAAACAAGAAGCTGCACTATGTATGTGGTATATGTCATGATCACACTAGGCTATGGTGTTTCACATGCTATTAGAGCATGTATATCACATCAAATATTAAATTCTTGGAGGAACAACAGAAGGTACTGAAAGACATCTTTGTTTCCTGGAGCTCTTTAGATGCCCTAAGGAGTTAGAAGAGCACTGGAAATCTGTTACAGTGCTAACACTATTAGAAAACAATGTTAATTCATTGTTCTTTTAGGAAATGTGTTATATTTATGGGATTTTACCCAGTAGGATTTCAGGCTTTTATAGCTTTATGACAAGTAATGTTCTTAGGGAATGGAAAACATAGTAATCTAATAAATAACAATTAATTAAATAAATACTTCCATCTATTTGAGCAGTTCCATTAAATAGCTACATATAAGCCAAGAACTCTTTTTCATGTTAATATCTTCTGATATTTTTTCTTGGATAAATGAGAACATAAATTGAAGCTTTTGATATTCCTGAGAATTATAGGCTTCCAGAGCAATGCAACAATAGACCATACTTGCAACTGGACCTCATTTTCCTGAGAAAGGAGAAATTGTTTCCATCCTTGAATAAAAGAAAAAAAATAAACAACCAATCAACCAACCAAAAAAAAACCCAAATCCCCAAACCCCCATATGAATAAACAGATAATGTTAGAAAAAAAACCTCTTATCTATAAAAAAATATACCCATGATGTAACATTTCTTTCTAAGCTGTTTTTCTGCCGTGGTGAATCAAAACATTATTTTTTTAAGAACAGATTTACAGCCCATACCAACCCTACTCTAAAGACTGGATATTCTTCTTTTGCAGGATACTTTGTCTGGAGCTCTTTCTGCTGTCCAATGACGAGAAAAGAATATCACTAGGAGACATATCCTTAAACCACTGGGTTTCTTTGAGAAATGTATGCTGCTGAGGATTTGAATTTTCCTTCTACTGGTGGTCTTGTATTGAACACATATTGACCAAGGGGAATTTATATTATCTTTTTCCACAAGCTTAAAACAAATGATTAATTCATAATAAGGCTGGGTGGAATTTTCTGATTCTTATTCATGTCTTCCTCTGAGTTGGTAACAACTTTTCATATTTGGTAGCCTACACCGTGTCCTGTTGGATTTCTACCTGTGCACCTACCAGAGTCATCCAAATATTGGTATAATTGCTTAGAACATGTTCTGAAGTGATGTTTTTGCCTAACATGCAAGATTTCACTTAACTGGCAACAGCTTATTCCTACAGCCTGATTCCAGATATCTTACAAAGCCTCCATTTTTTGGCCTTTTAACTGCTTTTTATTTCCTGTTAATTGTCCTTGCACATGCAAGTCTCCTAGTGCATCCATCCCACAAGGATTTTCTCTGTATGTTTAATAGACATGAGACAGCTAAGTTGCCTCTTCTATAACTGAGTTACTGGTGACATTACCATCCTCCTATGGTGTACAACCATAAACTTACCAACTGTGTTGAGGCAATTCAAACAGCTCGATGTGAACTTTGAACGTTTATCAGATCATAAGCACTTGACTGACAGACCAGTTAGTCTCACCTCTGTGCCTGGCAAAAGCTTAGAGCAGATTCTCCTGGAAGGCATGCTAAGGCATATGGTGGAGTGAAGGAATGCCATCCAGAGGGACCTTGACATGCTTGTGAGGTGGGCTGATGCCAACCTCATGAAGTTTAACCATGCCAAGTACAAGGTCCTACACCTGGGTTGGAGCAATCCCAGGCACAGCTACAGGTTGGGCAAAGAAGAGGTTCAGAGCAACCCTGTGGAAAATGACTTGGTGGTGTTGGTCAATGAAAAAATGAACATCAGCCAGCTTTGATGCGAGCTCACAGACAAGAAAGGCAACCGTACCCTGGGCTGCATCAAAAGGAGCATGACTAACAAGGCAAAGGAGGTGATCCTGCCCCTTTACTTTGCTCTCGTGAGACCTCATTTGGAGTATTGTGTACAGTTCTGGTGTCCTCAATATAAAAAGGACATGGAACAGTTGGAACAAGTCCAGAGGAGGGCCACGAGGATGATCAGGGGACTGGAGCATCTCCCGTATGAAGGCAGGCTGAGAAAGTCGGGGCTGTTCACGCTGGAGAAGAGAAGGCTGCATGGAGACCTCATAGCAGCCTTCCAGTATCTGAAGGGGGCCTATAGGGATGCTGGGGAGGGATGCTTCATTAGGGACTGTAGTGACAGGACAAGGGGTAATGGGTTAAAACTTAAACAGGGGAAGTTTAGATTGGATATAAGGAGCAAATCATTGCCTTTTAGGGTCGTGAGGCACTGGAATGGTCTGCCCAGGGTGGTTGTGAGTGCTCCATCCCTGGCAGTGTTCAAGACCAAGTTGGATGAAGCCTTGGGTGAGATGGTTTAGTGGGAGGTGGCCCGGCCCATGGCAGGTGGGTTGGAGCTAGATGATCTTAAGGTCCTTTCCAACCCTAACTATTCTATGATTCTATAATTCTATTACCCTGTTGTGATGCTTCTAGTCTGCTTTTCAACCTTCTTTTCTTCTACGTTGATATATGCCAACATCTGAATCAATAGCATCTTTTTAGTTGAACAGATATGTATGGTTCTATTTGCTGTGTTTTCACCAGAGCATTTTAACATCTTCATAAAGATGTTATAGGACAGCTTGCAAAGCAGCTATTTTTACCATAGTTCATAAGATATATGCAAACCAAACATTCACAGTAGAGCCTTGCATTTTTTCATTCTTTAAAACCTAAAACTATGCTGCATGAGTATATAAAACCAGCATCTATCGTCGAAAGAAATCTTTTGCATAGACCTCATGATCTGTTTTACCAATTCTGGTATTGTCTAAATTGCAGTTGGAAGCATATCTTAATATTTCTTTCCCAATAATAGTATCAATAATAAAATATGTATTTGCCATGACATTCAAAGCTTAAATTCTGATGTTAAAACCTCTCCTACTAACATCTGATATGATAGTATTTAAATGAAAAAGACATACTTTTCAGTCTCTATTTGATGCAGATCCACTGAGTTCATGAGAGATGCTTTATTTTACACCAGATGATTTTTTCTCCCTTGGATAAAAATGGTTCCAAGAGAAATCACAGTATCACAGTATCACAGTATCACAGTATGTTAGAGATTGGAAGGGACCTCGAAAGATCATCTAGTCCAATCCCCCTGCCGGAGCAGGAACACCTAGATAATGTTACACAGGAATGCGTCCAGGCGGGTTTTGAATGTCTCCAGGGAAGGAGACTCCACAACCTCCCTGGGCAGCCTGTTCCAGTGTTCCGTCACCCTCACTGAGAAGAAGTTTCTTCTCAAGTTTAAGTGGAACCTCTTGTGTTCCAGTTTGTACCCATTACCCCTTGTCCTATCATTGTTTGCCACTGAGTAGAGCCTGGCTCCGTCCTCGTGACACTCCCCCTTTATATATTTATAGACACTAATAAGGTCACCCCTCAGTCTCCTCTTCTCCAAACTATAGAGACCCAGCTCCCTCAGTCTTTCCTCATAAGGGAGATGTTCCACTCCCTTAATCATCTTTGTTGCCCTGCGCTGGACTCTCTCCAGCAGCTCCCTGTCCTTCTTGAACTGAGGGGCCCAGAACTGGACACAATACTCCAGATGGGGTCTCACCAGGGCAGAGTAGAGGGGAAGGAGGACCTCTCTCGACCTACTAACCACCGCCCTTCTAATACACCCCAGGATGCCATTGGCCTTCTTAGCCACAAGGGCACAGTGTTGGCTCATGGTCATCCTGTTGTCCACTAGTACCCCCAGGTCCCTCTCCCCTACACTGCTCTCTAACAGGTCATTCCCCAACCTATACTGGAACCTGGGGTTGTTCCTGCCCAGATGCAGGACTCTACACTTTCCCTTGTTATATTTCATCAAGTTACTCCCTGCCCAACTCTCCAGCCTATCCAGGTCTCGCTGGATGGCAGCACAGCCTTCTGGCGTATCAGCCACTCCTCCCAGCTTAGTGTCATCAGCAAACTTGCTGATAGTACACTCAATTCCCTCATCTAAATCATTGATGAATATATTAAATAATACCGGTCCCAGTACTGACCCTTGAGGCACTCCACTGGTTACAGGCCTCCAACTAGACTCAGCCCCATAGACTACAACTCTCTGGCTTCTCTCCTTCAGCCAGTTCGCAGTCCACCTCACTACCTGATCATCCAGTCCACACTTCCTCATTTTAGCCGCGAGGATGCTGTGGGAGACTGTGTCAAATGCTTTGCTGAGGTCAAGGTAGACCACATCCACCGCTCTGCCATCATCCATCCACCGTGTTATTTCCTCATAAAAGGCTAAGAGATTGGTCAAACATGATTTCCCCCTGGTGAAGCCATGTTGACTGCCCCTCATAACCTTCTTATCCTTGATATGCCTTAAGATGGTACCAAGGATAAGGTGTTCCATCACTTTCCCAGGGATGGAGGTGAGGCTGACCGGTCTGTAGTTACCCGGGTCCTCCTTCTTGCCCTTTTTGAAGACTGGAGTGACATTTGCTTTCCTCCAGTCCTCAGGCACCTCTCCCGTTTCCCAAGACTTGGTAAAGATGATGGAGAGTGGTCTAGCAATGACTTCCGCCAGTTCCCTCAGCACCCGCGGGTGCATCCCATCTGGACCCATGGATTTATGGATGTCCAGATTGCTCAACTGGTCTCTAACCCATTCCTCATCGACTAAGGCAAACCGCTCCGTCGACCTGACTTCATCTAAGGTCTCAGGGGTACAGGGCTCTTCAGGACTGCCCGCAGCAGAGTAGACAGAGACAAAGAAGGCATTCAGTAACTCTGCCATCTCTTTATCTTCTGTCACCAGGGCACCCATCCCGTTCATCAGTGGGCCTACATTGCCTCTGGTGTTAGTTTTGTCTGCCATGTATTTAAAAAAGCTCTTTTTGCTGTCCTTGACCCTTCTTGCCAGGTTTAATTCTAAGGATGCCTTAGTCCTCCTAGCTGCCTTCCTACATCCTCTAGCAGCAGCCTTATATTCCTCCCAAGTGGCCAGCCCCTCCTTCCATGACCTGTAAACTCTCCTCTTCCACTTGAGCATACCCAGCAATTCCCTGTTTAGCCACGCAGGTCTCTTGGCCCTCTTCCTTGACTTCCTACGTGTCGGGACGCTCCGATCTTGAGCACGGAAAAAGCAGTCCTTGAATGTCAACCAACTATCTTGGGCCCCTTTACCTTCAAGCAGCCTTGCCCATGCGATTTCCCCTAGCAATTGCTTGAAAAGGCCAAAGTTTGCCCTGCTAAAGTCCAGGGTTGCAATTCTACTTGGTATTCTACTAGTCCTGCCACACAAGATCCTGAACTCCACCATCTCGTGGTCGCTGCAACCAAGGCAGCCCTCAACCCTTACTGCTTCGACCAGATCCTCCTTGTTAGTGAGGATGAGATCCAGCAGCGCTCCTCTCCTGGTCGGCTCATCCACCATTTGCAGGAGGAAGTTATCATCCATACACTGGAGGAACCTCCTGGACTGTGGCTGGGTTGCCGAGTGGTCCTTCCAGCAAACATCAGGGAAGTTAAAATCCCCCACGACGACCACGGCCTGTGACTGTGAGGCCGCTCTCAGCTGCCTGTAGAAGGCCTCGTCAACTTCCTCACCCTGATCCGGTGGTCTGTAACAGACACCTACAACAGTATCCCCCCTGCCAGCCTGCCCCTTAATTCTCACCCACAGACTCTCAACTCGCTCATCATCTGTCCCTGGACAGAACTCGGTGCACTGTAGTTCCTCCCGCACATAAAGAGCAACTCCACCACCCCGCCTGGCTGGCCTGTCTTTCCTGAAAAGGACATAGCCTTCCATGACTATATTCCAGTCATGTGAGCTGTCCCACCACGTCTCTGTAATTGCCACCAGATCATAATCTCCTGACTTAACACAGGTTTCCAACTCCTCCTGCTTATTTCCCATGCTGCGCGCATTGGTGTACAGGCATTTCAGGGAGCGAGCTGAGCACACCGATTTCACCCTAGGATTGTAGGAGGCCTCCCAGTCTTCATTAATTCTGGAGCGCTGCCCCACTGGGGCAAGCCCAGCTACAAGCCCATCCCCCTTCGAATCTAGTTTAAAGCTCTCCAAATGAGCCCTGCTAATTCGTACCCCAGCATCCTTTTCCCTCTGTGAGACAAACCTTTCTCACTTGTCATTGTCCAGACTGGTGCCCTATAAAACCAGCCGTTATCAAAGAATCCAAAGCCCTGCCTGTAGCACCAGTCTCGAAGCCAATTGTTCATGAACTGAATCTTCCCATTCCTTCCCACATCAGTGGAAGATGGAAGGAGAGAGGAGAAGATCACTTGAGCCCCAGACTCTTTCACCATCCACCCCAAGGCCCTGTAGTCTTTCTTCATCCCCCTCAGACTGCGGGAAGCAGCTTCCTCCCCACCTGTCTGGAAGACCAGCAGCGGGTAATAGTCTGTCGGGTGCACCAGGTTGGGGAGCGCCCTGGTGATATCCCTGATCCGGGCTCCAGGCAGACTACACACTTCCCTATGATGAGGGTCAACTTTGCATATCGGGCCCTCTGTTCCTCTCAGAAGGGAATCCCCTACTACAATGACCCTTCTTTCTTTCTTAACAGAGGCAGTCTTGAGGTGCAAAGTCGACTCCCTTTTCCTATGTGGCCTTGTGGGCTGGCCTTGCCCCACCTTCTCACCTACCTCTCCTTCAAGATCCAGGGCCTCGAACCTATTACAGAGGGACACCTGGGGAAGCAGGGCAGGAAGGGGGGAGGGTTTCCCACGACGTCGAACTGGAACTCGCTTCCAACCCTCGTCGTCTTTTTGGTCCCCTACCTCTGCGCAACAGCTACAGGGCAGGGGCTGCCTCGGGCCATCCCCCTCTGTGTGAGAAGGCAGGGGGTCCTTCCCCTTTTGGGGGGTATCTCCCTGGAACCGTTTCGACTGGCCCGCCAGGGAGTTACTCCACCAGTCGATCTCCCTTTCACACTCCCTGATGGTCCTCAGTGTCTCAACCTCCTCCTTAAGTCTTGCCACCAGGCTAAGCAGATCTTCTACCTGCTCACACCTCACGCAGGTGGAATGCTGTCCTCCCTCCCCCGGCAGCAGCAGGCTCTGGCACTCCCTGCACCCAGAGACCTGAACAGCCACGGTCTGGGACGGGGTCTCTGTCTGAGTTGCTGTAGTCACCTTACTGCAAGCTCTCTTTCTGGAGACAACCATATTGGTGCGCAGTCTGGGACACCAGCAACAGGGTCAGCAACACGACCTGCTTGTTCCTCCCTGTGCCCGGTGGGCAGCGACCGGTCGCTGCCCTCTCAAAGGCTTTTTCAAGGCAAGCAGCAGGGGAGTGGTCACCGTCACCGTGGGAACGCCCCCCGCCACGTCAGCCTCTCTCTCGCAAGGGCTGCTGGGGGTTCGGGGATCGGGAGATGTCGGGAATCGCGATGTCTCTGCGCTATCCCCTCTGATTTTCCTAATCTCCGTTGACCCTCACATCGCTGAAGCGTGCCGGCTGTGGCTCTAGCTAGGCTAGCTCCGATCAGCTGACTGATAATGGATATAAAGGTGAAAACAGTGTCAGACAAATCCGAATATCTTCCTTTCTCTCTCTGTCAAGGTTTATTGTAGCACCAATCTTATTGTCTCTCTCTTGTGAACATTTGCAGTGATCTCACCCTTGAGTAATCATATAATTGTAGTTGAAACTCTAGTCTGGTGGAAGTGCCAGCTTCAAAAGCATCAGTTAACATATGAAGAACTGACAAAGTGTGTTTTCATGCTGAAAATAGATTTGAGTAACTTGAACGTTTTGTGAAAGATACTTGGTAATGGCATCCATATTTCTTTTCAAACCAATAGGTTATTATGTGTTTCAGCTCTGACTTCTGACAGGAAGAACAAGTGACTGACTTTGTACTCACCTTTGTGCTATCATCCCACAGGAGGCAGTGTCTAAAAGCACAGATATTATATTATAACGGCCCCATTCCCAAGGAGGGAATGACTGTGTCTTCGTTTTCCTGTTGTCTATTCACAAAAAGGCAACTACTTTTTTAGCTTCACCGTGATCCCTCTGTCCTAAGGGAAGAGGATGTGGCTGGCTGTAACACTATCACTGTCTGTTTAGTCTCTACTTAAATTACATTAATCCCGTGTTCTGGGACTTCCAGTGGCCTCTAATGACAGAGGCGGGAGGAAAGAAAGAGGTCAGTTCTATGGCTTGTGTGTTGCTGCAGGGCAAAAAGATATGCCACATCTAAAATGGCCATGAGGCAAGGTGTTCAGAGATAGCAAGTAGAATTGAAATTTGTTGGGATCTAGGTAACATACTTTCTTCATACCCTCAAATTTAAACTAAGCACAAGAGTAGGTCACATTGAAGGAAGATGAGGGTATTTATTTCCTTCACTGGGTCTTCTACTGGATCATGAGTTTTCCTAACAGCTTTCCTTGGACCAACAACCCTTTTATTTACCAAACATTGCTACCTCTGGGAGCTAGCTTATTGTTCTTTTCTGCTCTCTTTCCATGGGAAATTATATTTCTTCTTTTTGAGCTCTCATTGCAGGCCTTATATTTTTAAACATGCTGGAAGGGATTTTTTAATGTACAGAGTATGGGGACATGTACTAAAGAAATTATTTGGATCCTCTGAAATTAGTCATCAAGCACATTATTTCCTGTGATTTCAAGAAAATTAATATAAAAGTCCTCATGGTCTTGTCTAGTCATACATTCCTACTGTAAAAGAACTCCTGTATTCACAGTGGAAAAAGAAAAATATCAGACTAAAAGATTAAATCTGAAAGAGCACAAAGAGGAACATAGGCAGAAAGTAGAAAAGGATATTGCAGTCTTATCTTAAAATCAGTAATTATTACCAAACTTCTAAAGCTTTCTCTAGCTCCTTGGCCATCACAAAGAAAACTTAAACCCAACATAATAATTAGTGGGATTTCTACTTGCCTAAAGACATTTAGGTGTCTTCGCTTAAGCATAAGAATGTCATAGAATCATAGAATCATAGAATCATAGAATAGTTAGGGTTGGAAAGGACCTTAAGATCATCTAATTCGAACCCCCCTGCCATGGGCAAGGATACCTCACACTAAACCATCTCACCCAAGGCTTCGTCCAACCTGGTCTTGAACACTGCCAGGGATGGAACATTCACAACCACCCTGGGCGGCCCATTCCAGTGCCTCACCACCCTAAAAGGAAAGAATTTCCTCCTTATATCCAATCTAAACTTCCCCTGTTTAAGTTTTAACCCATTACCTCTTGTCCTGTCACTACAATCCCCAATGAAGAGTCCCTCCCCAGCATCCTTATCGGCCCCCTTCAGATACTGGAAGGCTGCTATGAGTTCTCCACGCAGCCTTCTCTTCTCCAGCCTGAACAGCCCCAAATTCCTCAGCCTATCTTCATATGGGAAGTGCTCCAGTCCCCTGATCATCCTCGTGGCCCTCCACTGGACTTGTTCCAACTGTTCCATGATCTTTTTATGCTGAGGACACCAGAACTATACACAATACTCCAAGTGAGGTCTCACGAAAGCAGAGTAGAGGGGCAGGATCACCTCTTTTGACCTGCTAGTCACGCTTCTTTTGATGAAGCTCAGGATACGGTTGGCTTTCTGGGCTGCAAGCACACACTGAAGCCAGCTCATGTTCATTTTCTTATTGACCAACACCCCCAAGTCCTTCTCCACAGGGCTGCTCTGAATCTCTTCTTTGTCCAACCTGTAGCTGTGCCTGGGATTGCTCCAACTCAGGTGTAGGACCTTGCACTTGGCATGGTTAAACTTCATGAGGTTGGCATCAGCCCACCTCACAAGCGTGTCAAGGTCCCTCTGGATAGTATTCCTTCCCTCCAACATATCAACTGAACCACACAGCTTGGTGTCATCGGCAAACTTGCTGAGGCCGCACTCAATCCCACTGTCCATGTCACCAACAAAGATGTTGAACAAGACCGGTCCCAACACTGATCCCTGAGGGACACCACTTCTTACTGGTCTGCAGCTGGACACTGAGCCATTGACCACAACTCTTTGTGTGTGACCCTGCAGCCGCTGTGGTCCATCCATCAAACTGATGTCTGTCCAATTTAGAGATGAGGATGTTGTGTGGGACAGTGTTGAATGCTTCGCACAAGTCCAGGTAGATGACATTAACTGCTCTACCTCTGTCCATCAGTTCTGTTGCCCCATCATAGAATGCCACCAAATTGGTCAGGCAGGATTTCCCTTAGTGAAGCCATGCTGGCTGGCACCAAGCACCTTGCTGATTTTCATGTGCCTTAGCATGCCTTCCAGGAGAATCTGCTCCAAGAATTTGCCAGGCACAGAGGTGAGACTGACTGGTCTGTAATTCCTTGGGTCATCCATTTTACCCTTCTTGAAAATGGGGGTTATATTACCCTTTTTCCAGTCACTTGGAACTTCACCTGACTGACATGATTTTTAAAATATGATGGACAGTGGTTTAGCAACTTCATTCGACAGCTCCTTCAGGATCTATGGATGGATTTCATCAGGTCCCGTGGACTTGTTCACGTTCCAGTTCTTAAGGCGGTCTCAAACCTGATCCTCTCGTACAGGGGCACCTTAGGGTCTTCATTCTCACAGTCCTTGTGTCTACCTTCCAAGACTTGGGTGGCGTGGTCAGAGCCTTTGCCAGTGAAGACCGAGGCAAAGAAGTCATTAAGAACCTCAGCCTTCTACAAATCCTGTGCATCTAGATCTCCTGAGAGCTTCCTGAGGGGCCCTATGTTGTCCCTAGTCTTTTTTTTATTTGCAATGTACCTATAGAACCCCTTCCTTTTATCTTTCACATTCATAGCCAAGTTTAATTCTAACTGGGCCTTAGCTTTCCTAACCTGGTCCCTAGCTTCCCGGACAACATCCCTGTACTCTTCCCAGGCCGCCTGTCCTTGCTTCCACCTTTTATAAGCTTCTTTTTTCATTTGATTTTTCCTCAGCAGCTCCTTATCCATCCAAGGAGGTCTCCTGGCCTTCCTGCTGCACTTCCTTCTGGTTGGGATGCAACAGTCCTGAGCTTGTAGCAAGTGATCCTTGAATATCAACCAAGAATCTTGGGCCCCCTTGCCCTCTAGGGCTATATATCCCATGGAACCTTACTAAGCAGGTTCCTGAAGAGGCCAAAGTCTGCTCTCTTGAAGTCCAGGGCAGTGAGCTTGCTGCATGCTCTTCTCACTGTCTTGAGGATCTCAAATTCGACCATCTCGTGATTGCTGCATCCAAGGCTGTCCTGGAGCATCACATTTCCAATGAGCTCTTCCCTGTTGGTGAGCATGAGGTCAGGCACGGCACCTCTCCTTGTCGGCTCCTCTATTACTTGCAGAAGGAAGTTGTCTTCTACACAATCAAGGAACCCCCTGGATTGCTTGTGCCAGGCCGTACCGTCCCTCCAACAGATACCAGGGTGGTTGAAGTCACCCATGAGGACAAGAGCCTGCGAGCATGAGCCTGCTCCTATCTGTCTGTAGAGCACTTTGTCCACAGAGTCCTGTGAGCGTGAGGCTTTTCCTATCTGTCTGTAGAGTGTTTCATCCACAGATTCTTCTTGATCAGGTGGTCTGTAACAGATCCTCACAGTAATGTCTCCCATAGCTGTTTTCCCTTTAACCCTGACCCACACACTCTCTGTGGACTGCTCACCTGTCCCCAGACAGAGTTCCATGCTCTCCAGCCTATCCCTAACATAAAGGGCATCTCCCCCTCCCCGTCTGCTGGGTCTGTCTTTCCTAAAGAGCCTGTAACCTTCCATTCCAACACTCCAGTCATAGGAGCCATTCCACCATGTTTCTGGGATGCCTATTATATCATACCCCCGTAGGCGTGCACACATCTCTAATTCCTCTTCTTGCTCCCCATGCTATGGGCGTTTGTATAGAGGCATCTGAGCAGATCTCCAAATGAATCTGGCTCATTGGCTGGAGCAGCTGGAATATCTCTGCATTGCTCCAAGCATTTATTATAGGTGCTGGCAACTGACTGGGAGTATTGGGATGGAATGATGCCCCCTCTCCCAACAAATCTAGTTTAAAGCCTCCTTGGCCAGCACCCAGTGAGCTTTGCTACAGTGCCACCCACATTGGTGTCGCTCCTCACTTTCCCACCTAAAAGTCCCTTTGAATCCAACCTCTTTGGTGGTTGATCTCGGCTGCCCAGCAGCAGAGTGAGTAGAACATGAATGTTTGGCCTCTCACAGGCTAAACTAGGCTAATCTAATCTAACCCAGGCTCGGCTGGGCTAGGCTAACCCAGGCTAGGCTAGGATAGTCTAATCTGATCTAACCCAGGCAGAGCTAGGCTAGGCTAGGCTAATCTAACGCAGGCTAGGCTAAACCAGATTAGGCTAGACTAAACTAATGTAGGCTAGGCTAGGCTAGGCTAATCTAACACAGGCAAAACTAGGCTAGGCTAATCTAACACAGGCTAGGCCAGGTTAATCTAAACTAACCCAGGCACGGATAAAATAATCTAACCCAGGCTAGGCTAACACTGGCTAGGCTGATATAAACTAACTGACGCAGATCTTGGGTAGTCTAACCCAGGTTTGACAAGGCTAATCTAATACAACCCTGGCAGAGCTAGGCTCGTCTAACCCCGCCTAGGCCAGGATAACATAACCCCTAGGCTAAAAGAAACTAACACAGCCTAAACCAGGCTAATCTGACCCAGGCTAATATGAACGGAATAATCTGACCCAGGTTAATCTGACCCAGGATAATCTGACCCGGGTTAATCTGACCCGGGATAATCTGACCCGGGTTAATCCGACCCGGGATAATCTGACCCGGGTTAATCTGACCCGGGATAATCAGACCCGGGTAATCTGACCCGGGATAATCTGACCTGGGTTAATCTGACAAGGGATAATCTGACCCAGGCTACTCTGAGCTGGCTAATCTGATACTAACCCTTACCCTAAACCTAATCCTAAATATAAACCTAACCCTAAACATCACACCCTAAACCTAACACTAGTCCTAACCCTAACCATAAACCCAAACATCTCCCTTAAATATAACAAAGACTAGGCTAGGCAAATCTAACCCTAGATAGGCTACGCAAAGCTAATCTAATCTAAATCAGGCAGAACTGGGGTAGGCTAAACCAGGCCTAACCTTAAAGCTAACCCTAAACCTTACACATAACGCTAATGTCTGCACCATAACCGTAACCCTAACACTAAACATAACTCTTATCCATAATGTTGACCCTAACCCTAACGGTAACCCATCCAAACCCAAACACTTACGATAACCCCTAATCCTAAAACATCCAAACCCTCACTCTTACACTAAACCTAACCCTAACCCATAACCCTAACCATTACCCTAACTGTTAACCCTAACCCTAACCCTAACCCTAACCCTGACCCTAACATTAACCGTAACCCACCCTAACCTAACCCCTAACCCTAACCCCTAATCCTTATCCTAACACCTAACCATAAACCTAACCCTAACACATCCTAACACTTAACGGAACATTAACAATTACCCTAACCCTAAACCGTAACCCTAACACCTAACCCTAACACTAATCCTAAACCCCTAACTGTAACCCCAAACCGTAACCGTAACCCTAATCCTAAACACTAACCCTAACCCTCTAACTCTAACCCCTAACCCTAACCCTAATCCTTACCCTAACCTTAATCCATCCTAACCCTAACCCATAACCCTAACCCTCTACTCCCATAGCCAAAGAACCAGGCTGGGCATCTTCAGCACCCAGTGAGCTTTGCTACAGTGCCACCCACATTGGTGTCGCTCCTCACTTTCCCACCTAAAAGTCCCTTTGAATCCAACCTCTTTGGTGGTTGCTCTCAGCTGCCCAGAAGCAGAGTGAGTAGAGCATGAATGTTTGGCCTCTCACAGGCTAAACTAGGCTAATCTAATCTAACCCAGGCTCGGCTGGGCCAGGCTAACCCAGGCTAGGCTAGGATAGTCTAATCTGATCTAACCCAGGCACAGCTAGGCTAGGCTAGGCTAATCTAAGGCAGGCTAGGCTAATCTAACCCAGGCTAGGCTAGTCTAGTCTAATCTAACCCAGGCAGATCTAGGCTAATCAAACCCAAGCTAGGCAAGGTTAGGCTAATCTAATCTAACCCTAACATAAAGGGCAACTCCCTCTCCCTGCCTGCCGGGCCTGTCTTTTCTAAAGAGCCTGTACCCTTCCATTCCAACACTCCAGTCATAGGAGCCATCCCACCATGTTTCTTTGATGCCTATTATATCATACCCCCTTAGATGTGCACACATCTCTAATTCCTCTTGTTTGTTCCCCATGCTATGGGCGCTTGTATAGAGGCATCTGGGCTGAGCTCTAAATGAATCCAGCTCATTGGCTGGAGCAGCTGGAATCTCTCTACATTGCTCCGAGCATTTATTATAGGTTCTGGCAACTGACTGGGTGTGTTGGGATGGAATGATGCCCCCCTCCCCCAATACATCTATTTTAAAGCATCTTTGACCAGTCTGGCAAGCCTCCTACCAAAACCACAGACCAGCTCCACCAGCCCCCAGTAGACCTGGCCTACAAACTTGGGTCCCATGTTCAAGACACCCAAACCCCTGACTATGACACCACCCTTTTAACCATTTATTAACCTGGCCAATCCTCCTAGCCTTTTTAGGGTCCTCCCCTGTGTCCTGGAGAATTGACGAAAAGACTATCTGAGCTCCAGAGCCCCTAACCACCTCTCCCAGGGCTCTGTAGTCTGTCTTTATGTTCCCCAGGCTACAGCTATCTATATCCCTAGCACCCACATGTATCACCAGGAGTGGGTAATAGTCCTTGGGACTTACTAGAGCAGGCAGCCTCTCTGCAACATCCCTGATCCCTGCCCCTGGTAGGCAACACACCTCCCTTGAGGTGGGGTCTGGCCAGCAGACGAGTGCTTCTGTCCCTTTCAGTGTAGAGTCCCCTACTACTACAACCACCGCTTTTTCCTGGCAGCACCAGTAGTGTCCTTCTTTACCAGTGCATCAGCCGGCTGTTTCTGGCGTGAGTGCATTTCCTCATTAGCCTCCTGCAGGACAACAAAGCCGTTCTGGGTGGGAACAACAGATTTAGGAGGAAGCCCCTTGCTTTTAATTGTCCTCTTCCTCCTTTTTTTGTTGTTTTTTTTTGTTTGTTTGTTTTCTTTCCCAGCTTCCCAGGTTAACGGCCTCCTTCTTTCCTTCATGAGCTAGAGGGGAAGCTTGAGGCCCCTGCACAGTTTGGGCCAGGAGCAAGCATTCCTGCTTCCTCTCAACTTCCCCGACATCCTGCAGCCTATTGACAGCATCCCGCAGCTCAGCCCCTGCTGCAGGAGGACCTCCACCAGGGAGCATCGAGTGCAGCCCTGCCCATTGTGCACCCTCCCCTCACCAGACCAGTGCAGGCACTCTCTACACCCTGAGCCCTGCACTGCAGCCTCCCCTCTCGTCGGCTATGTCTGGGTGCCTACACCAGCCACCACCGGGGCAGCCAGAGCAGAGCCACCAAACCGGGCTCTGGTCATATGACGAGTGATCACCATCCCGCTGGCCTGCCTGCGAATTGCCGTGCAAACTGCCTCGACCCGCTCTGTTCGCCTGCGCTCCTCATCAAAGATAGAGACAGAGAAAGGACCAGTGACAGCCAGAGTTGAAACTTTTGTGCCATTGTTTGCAAATATGAGCTTCTATTGTCTGGTAATTTATCTCCTAGACAAGACATATATTTTGCCAGAAACTAATATGCTTTCCAGTCTCTGGCCAGTCTCTGTGCCACTCTTCTCATGGACTACAGTATCAACTAATAAAATAAGTTATTTTCTTTTTGGAGTAATTTTAATTTTCCTTCTTTCTGTCTTTAATTATAGAGTATCTGATAAAAACTAAATGCATGACATAGGAGAAAAAAACAAAATCTTAATTATTTTTTTTCTTAGTTATTCCATTACAGATTGAAAGGCTTTATAACTTGGTACCAGATCAAGGTATCGGAGTGGAGGTAGGATTGTGCAGTAGCACAGCTGACTTTTGCATTTTCATTATTATTTCTTTACTTAATGCGGTCATATTTAAAGAACTGCAAGTATATCAAGGAAAAAAATTACACCCATGCTTCTCAGAAAGAGGTAAACAAATCTGTACAACCTACAAAGCATCACCACACCACAGATAACTAAGCACAAGAAATTTAAAAAGTCCCTATGTATGCTTTGCCGTCCCATTCATCAGCACAGATGTTTTCAGAGAAAGAATACAGAATGACTTCACTGGGAATTCAGCTAACCCCTTGACTCTCATGCAAGTCTTTAGCAGGTGACTTGCTAGGCCTAATGTGGCTTGGATTTCCTTCCACTTAATCTCTTTCTCTAGTAGGTTACAGCTGTAGATATGTGACAGAAGAGTTATACTTGAATAGGATATCAGATTGTATCACCCCAGACACTTTAGGGAATGAAATAAAATCAAGCCTATGCTGGTTTGTTGCTGTTTATTCACCAGCTTCTTTCTTAATACTATATAGGAAAATATGCATTTAAAAAGTAAATATTATACAGACTTTCTCTGCAATCCCCTACAGTGAGCTCTGCAATAATCTTTTTGTGTCTGGGGAATTTAAAATCTCAGCAATTCCAGGGCAGTAACAGTAACCAGATTACAACTTCTGAAGTTCAGTATTCTGTCACATTAGATATTTAGTCAGACCTGAAGGTCTCTGAACATTAAACTCTAACTGGCTGCTCACAGAGGTCTTTTTCCAGGTATATATAGTTTATATCAATTTCCTTTCTTTTCTCAAAGGGGCTGGTGTTAACTGACTATCTAGGAATGCTTGGGAAATCCTAGCTGGTCTTCAGAAAGAAATGCAAATAGTGGCAGGTATCAGCCAACTTAATACCTGAATATGGTAGGTAGCACAAAATGTGGATGATTGGACTTGTTAAAAGGATGAAATCTAGGAAGCAGAATGCAAACATCCAAATGCAGTGTAACTGGACTCTGGTAGCATCCTTGCTCTAGCATCCTTTTGCACTCTGCCCTTTTTCAATGACCAACTAAATTTTCACAACATTGGAATTTCCAAAGCACAATAGTGTTGTCTGGAATTTGTACAGAGTTGCATGCTATGGCCCTGCCTCCCATGTTCTATTCTGTTCCTGTCTCTGGAGATGGCAGAAAATGTTCTGGTTTGAAAAGGATCCTATCAGGTCAATCTCTGACTGCTTTCCTTGGTCAAAAATTTGTGCTTGAAATAAAATTTAGGAAATCCTATTAGTAGCATTTCAACATCTTTATTTCCTTTATTTATTCCTTACTTTTTAGCAATAAGAATAGTGAGACAAGAAGTGAGACTGAATAACAAATCAGTTCTCTACTCTATAGCTTAAGCTCCTATCAGTGATTTTAAGGATAAGGAACTAAAGTATATGGTTTTCCTGAGACTTTCACCTAATTATAACAGTATGTTCAAGTGCAATGAAGTAAAATGTGTGCTGGCCCAGCAAGAGGCAATATAAAAGAGCAGGAGCTCTGTGACATATAGCAAATCTCAGCAAAACAAGCAAATCACAGTCTTTTTCCCATAGCTGTATAGTGAAGGAAGGGATGCAAACATAGAATCAGAATCACAGAATCGTACAAAACTTAGGGTTGGAAAGGACCTTAAGATCATCTAGTTCCAACTCCCCTGCCATGGGCAGGTACACCTCACACTAAACGATGCCACCCAGGGTGCTGTTCAACCTGGCCTTGAACATCACCAGGGATGGAGCATTCACAACCTCCCTGGGCAACCCATTCCAGTGCTTCACCACCCTCACAGTAAAGAACCTCTTCCTTATATCCAATCTAAACTTCCCCTGTTTAAGTTTTAACCCTTTACCCCTTGTCCTATCACTACAGTCCCCAATGAAGAGTGCCTCCCCAGAATCCTTATAGGCCCCCTTCAATCAATGGAAGGCTGCTATGAGGTCCACGCAGCCTTCTCTTCTCCAGGCTGAACAGCCCCAACTTTCTCAGCCTATCTTCATATGGGAGGTGCTCCAGTCCCCTGATCATCTTTGTGACACTCCTCTGGACTTGTTCCAACTGTTCCATGCCTTTTTTACGTTGAGAACACCAGAACTGCACACAGTACTCCAAGTGAGGTCTCACAAGAGCAGAGTAGAGGGGCAGGATTACCTTTTTTGACCTGCTAGTCACACTCCTTTTGGTGCAGCCCAGAATACTGTTGGCTTTCTGGGCTGTGAGCTCGCACCAAAGCTGGCTCATGTTCATTTTCTCATTGACCAGTACCCCCAAGTCATTCTCCACAGGGCTGCTCTGAATCTCTTCTTTGCCCAACCTTTAGCTGCACCTGGGATTGCTCCAACCCAGATGTAGGACCTTGCACTTGGCATGGTTAAACTTCATGAGGTTGGAATCTGCCCACCTCACAAGCGTGTCAAGGTCCCTCTGGATGGCATTCCTTCCCTCCAGCGTATCAACTGAACCACACAGCTTGGTGTCATCGGCAAACTTGCTGAGGCCGCACTCAATCCCACTGTCCATGTCACCAACAAAGATGTTGAACAAGACCGGTCCCACCACCAATCCCTGAGGGACACCACTTGTTACTGGTCTCCAGCTGGACATTGAGCCATTGACCACAACTCTTTGTGTGTGGTCATCCAGCCAGTTTTTTATCCACCCAGTGGTCCATCCATCAAATTGATGTCTCTCCAATTTAGAGACAAGAATGTTGTGTGGGACAGTGTAGAAGCTTTGCACAAGTCCAGGTAGATGACATCAGCTTCTCTACCTCTGTCCATAAGTTCTGTAGCCCCATCATAGAATGCCACCAAATTGGTCAGGCAGGATTTCCCTGAGTGAAGCCATGCTGGCTGGTGCCAAGCACCTTGTTGATTTTCATGTGCCTTAGCATGCCTTCCAGGAGAATCTGCTCCAAGAATTTGCCAGGCACAGAGGTGAGACTGACTGGTCTGTAATTCCTTGGGTCATCCATTTTACCCTTCTTGAAAATGGGGGTTATATTACCCTTTTTCCAGTCACTTGGAACTTCACCTGACTGACATGATTTTTAAAATATGATGGACAGTGGCTTAGCAACTTCATTCGACAGCTCCTTCAGGATCTATGGATGGATTTCATCAGGTCCCGTGGACTTGTTCACGTTCCAGTTCTTAAGACGGTCTCAAACCTGATCCTCTCGTACAGGGGCACCTTAGGGTCTTCATTCTCACAGTCCTTGTGTCTACCTTCCAAGACTTGGGTGGCGTGGTCAGAGCCTTTGCCAGTGAAGACCAAGGCAAAGAAGTCATTAAGAACCTCAGCCTTCTACAAATCCTGTGCAGCTAGATCTCCTGAGAGCTTCCTGAGGGGCCCTATGTTGTCCCTAGTCTTTTTTTTATCTGAACCCCTTCTTTTTATCTTTCACATCCATAGCCAAGTTTAATTCTAACTGGGCCTTAGCTTCCCTAACCTGGTCCCTAGCTTCCCGGACAACATCTCTGTACTCTTCCCAGGCCGCCTGTCCTTGCTTCCACTTTTTATAAGCTTCTTTTTTCACTTGATTTTTCCTCAGCAGCTCCTTATCCATCCAAGGAGGTCTCCTGGCCTTCCTGCTGCACTTCCTTCTGGTTGGGATGCAACAGTCCTGAGCTTGTAGCAAGTGATCCTTGAATATCAACCAAGAGTCTTGGGCCCCCCTGCCCTCTAGGGCTATATATCCCATGGAACCTTACTAAGCAGGTTCCTGAAGAGGCCAAAGTCTGCTCTCTTGAAGTCCAGGGCAGTGAGCTTGCTGCACGCTCTTCTCACTGTCTTGAGGATCTCAAATTCGACCATCTCGTGATTGCTGCATCCAAGGCTGTCCTGGAGCATCACATTTCCAACGAGCCCTTCCCTGTTGGTGAGCATGAGGTCAAGCATGGCACCTCTCCTTGTCGGCTCCTCTATTACTTGCAGAAGGAAGTTGTCTTCTACACAATCAAGGAACCTCCTGTATTGCTTGTGCCAGGCTGTACCGTCCCTCCAACAGGTATCAGGGTGGTTGAAGTCACCCATGAGGACAAGAGCCTGCGGGCATGAACCTGCTCCTATCTGTCTGTAGAGCACTTTGTCCACAGAGTCCTCTCGATCAGGCTGTCTGTAACAGATCCTCACAGTAATGTCCCCCTGTCCAAGGTTCAACTGAGCTTAAACCGTGACTCCCCCATAGCTGTTCTCCCTTTATCCCTCACCCACAAACTGTCTGTTAACTGATCATCTGTCCCCAGACAGATTTCCATACTCTCCAGCCTATCCCTAACAAAAGGACACCTCCCCCTCCCTGTCTTCTAGGTCTGTCTTTTCTAAAGAGCCTGTAACCTTCCATTCCAATACTCCAGTCATAAGAGCCATCCCACCATGTTTCTGTGATACCTGTTATATCATATCTCCATAGATGTGCACACATCTCTAATTCCTCTTGTTTGTTTCCCATACTACAGGTATTTGTATAGAAGCATCTGAGCAGAGCTCCAAATCAAGCTGGCTCATTGGCTGGAGTGGCTGGAATATCTCTATGTTGCTCTGAGCATTTATTATAGGTGGACTTATTATATATTATATATAAATATTACTTTTATATATTTATATATAAATATCAATTTATATAATATAGTGTATTATATATTTATTATTATTGCATTTATTATAATTCCTGAAAAAAAAACCCCATTTAGCCAACAGGACTTGTGTGGATAGACACAAGTTGCTGTTGGCTGGTTGTGATTTCTGTTACTAACTTGACATGGCAAAAAAAAAGATGCAGTTAATTATAAAGCTTGATTTTAAATTAGATTGTTCAATGTGCCTTTGTGATGTGGTGGGTAATGAAAATTAAAAACATTACAACCTCTCTCTGGAATGACACTGACAGTGCATGAAATTCCAAAAGTCTCAGATGCATTCAGCTATGTGGATTAAACCTGAAGTGACAATTACTTTTCCAAATACGTGGTTACAGTCTTTGAACTTGCTTCTGAACAGACTGAGGATGTTGACACCACAATTCACATTTCAGGATGATTCTGCTCTTACTTCCTTTGAGACCTTTAAAAAAGCTCACATTGACTTCAGAGGCACAGCAACATGCCCAATACAAGGAGACATTATTTCTGAAGAACAATATTTTCGGAAATTGTAGATATTTACATGTCTGATCTACACAGACAAAACAAAGGTCTATTTATATGTGATTTAGGGCAATGTATGTGAAGAAGGTTTAATTTCCATTCTCCACATAGTGAAAACTTTATTTTTTCAATGGCTTTCTGACAAATTTAGATGGGAAATATTCTATTTCTTAAAAGACAAACATTTGCAGTATCAAGCCATCATTCCTGGACAAATCCTTCTTTCCTATTATAGGCCAATAAGACTCCTAAATTAGGGCAAGAACTTTGTTAAGCTCCAGCTCTCAAACACCAACTCTTTCCTCTACTTATGGTCCAGTATTTTCCAACTTTTCTTTTTACCTCTCTAGAACTCATAAGATGCGTACAAATCTCATCTTATCTTCAAGAAACAGCTTGTGAGAAACCATAAGTTTTCTACCTATTATACCATCTGTATCAACACTGAGCATAATTCATCTGTTGACAATGAATTTAATGGCCAACCATTCTTATGTAACGGACTTCTGAGAATGAAATACAGAGTAAATAAAGATATTCAACAAACACTAAGGCATGGACTTCAAGTATATGTTAAAATGTATTTCTGAAACAAGTCTGAAACCGTATTTTCTTTGTAATAAAAAGCATTTTTTTGCAGGATGGTTACTCGTTTTAATGCTTGTCTCTCAGATACAATGTTACAAATATTTTCAGGAATAACATTTTTGACTTCTGTAGTCATAGAAGAAGCAAACGAGAAAAACTAAAGACCTGTACTACATATTGCAAGTACTTTATGGTATTATGTAATATGCATTATTATTTAATGCTATCGACTTCTTGATAAATTCCATATGACTTTTTTCATAAGCAGACTCCAATAAGTGTAAGTCGGATGAGCAATAACTCGGAAAAACCACATTATTAGTATTTCCTCTTAAATTAGCAGAACAGCTGAAGACACTTTAATATGCTCGTCCCAAAATATGGGAGAGGGGGCAGCTCTGTAAGGAAACCAGAACCAAGATTAAGGATAAGGCAGGGCAGTCAGTGTGTTCGCCACCAAGGTTCCCATGGTAAACAGAGGCCAGTTGTTGACAGACAAGTTTGTAGTGGTAAGATGGAACTAAGGTCAAGCCCATATTGCAGAAAGAAGCAGTGCATGTAAGTTGGAACTACATAAACTCCATTTAGATATTTAGAGAAAAACAATCCCCAGCGAAGGTAGCCATATATTGGAAGAGGATTCGAGAAAGATTGGGAATTTCTCCATCTTTGGCAAAATTTCAGAATTGAATCAGAAATGCCTGGAAAATATGACAAAAGCTGGTTACCCTTTAAGCCAGGTGACTGCCAGAGATTCCTTCCACCCTGAATTATTTTGTGATAAATCATCTTGTTCATCTTCCATCATGAAGCAGAGTTAAATCTACCTTTCAGACATATCAAGTCACAAAGCATGGCAGTTCTTAAGCTAAAGTTGAATTAAAAAGTAGCTGCTGTTGTGTTAAAAACGTAAATTTCAGATTGGGATGGAATCAAGAGAATTATTTCACTCTACCTCATGCTAGTGAGTTCTCAGTCGAGGAATAGTGTCCACTGCTTATAATCCCATTAAAATGTAGCTTTACAAGGTACATAACCCAGAAGGAGTCTAGAATACAGCAGTAAAAAGCAAATTTTTCTTTTTTTAATTTTCTTCAAAACCTTAACTCATGTGGAATGGTTCACACAGGAAAAGAGAAATGAAGGAAAAGATGCTATAAAATTCTGCAAATAGAGAAAAGTTATAGTTAGAAGGCAGAGAACAGATATTTCTTGAATGTCTTAAAAAGAGTAAGTGAATTTCTTTGTAGTAAAGAGGGCTCACATTAGGCATAAGGAAAAACATTCTAATTCTGCTTTTTAGTGAGAACATAATTTGAACAAACTGAATGGAGAGGCTCTTCTTGGGAATTTTGTCAGATTCCTGTTCTCGGGAATTTTGTTAGAGCAGGTTTAGACAAACATCTGACAAGGAAGTTTTTCCATTCTTCATGACTGCATTGAGGAAAGAGAGTGACAAACTAAAGACTCTACAGAGAAACTTCAAATGAAGAAAGGGGGGGAAAAGAGCAGGAGGGGAAATGGATGTTAAAATATACATTTGGGTTAAAAATGATGATGAATGAAACAGATTGAGACAGTTCAGTTTCCTGGGGGAAGATTTTCACTGTTTTATTTTGAATCTCAAAAGGTGAAATTTTCCCCCTTCTCTGTTAATAATGAAAATACTTTGCAATTCTATAACATCTTCATCTTAGGATTTCAAAGAACTGTAATGAATTAAGCTGCTGAGTTTTCCTCCAAGCAAGATAAATGGGGTCCAAGTGCTTCCCTTTGTGTGTCAGTCTGGCTACCTACTTTTGAATGTCATCATTCTCCAATGGAATGAGGAAACATGAGTAGTGGAGAAATGAATATCTTTCAAATTGACTACATGAAAGCATAGTTTTCACTAAAGCGGTTTCCCATCCTGACACTTAATGCAAACACAGTGACCCACATACATTCAGAATGGGACTGACAAATATTACGTTAACCACTTGATTTAAAATCAACAGCTGACTTCAAAAGAAAAGAAGTGACACAACTATTTTTTGTAATAAGGGAGTATTGCCATATATTCTCATTAATATGCCAAATAGTCATATTGTGCACATTTTGACACATGACTACTTTGAAGTCTGGCTTCAAAGTAGACAAGTAGAGATACATACTTTAGCTGCAAACTTCAGAGCAGGGAGCATTCTGTGCTTCTGTTTGTTCATCTGCTGGTCTTCTGAGCTATCAAGCTTTTAAAAGCAAAATATCCTTCATCATAATGCCACTAATTCACAGAATGCTGATATGTTTTATTACTAAAAAATGTAAAAAAAAAAGAAAGTTTCAATATGAATAAATACAAACAGATGGAAGAGATACTAATAATAGATCCCCTACAACAGACCTTTTTTATTAAGATGATTCCATATAACTATAACTGGGGCAGGTCAAATGCTGGATTTGGGGATATGTGGGATATTTTAGCATTTTGAAAAGCTTTCAGTCTGAGCTGGTATGTATACAGTAAAATGCTAATATTTTCTACAAAAAAAGAATTCATGGAAGTTTTCATTTAAGTACAGCCTGATTTCTTCCTTTTTTTTTTCTGTTCAACCTTTCACTCCTTCAGAAAACAAAACCACCTGAGAGGACAGAAGAGGCAATATGAGAAACTTGGGATAAAAGAGCCCTGAGAGCCTCCTGGAGCTCAAGCCATCGTCTAATGGGGGCTGGGAGAGCACTAGCCCTGGGAGATTTGTGGTGAAATCTGGAGTGAAACCCCGCTGTGTCACCAGCCCTGCTCAAACCCCACAGGGTGCCATGGTAAGAGCTTCTCCTTCATGGTCTCTGCTCCAGGAGAGCAGTCTGGGAAAGGGCAGTCCTCAGCCCCTGGAAATGAGTTCTGTGGCTTGTTCCTGTAACTCAGGTCCTTGGACAGGAGGGATTTCTTGTCTAAAAGAAATCTGCTTAGCAGACCTGATTTGGAAATGTAAGCTCATGATGTCCCAGCAATCTGGCAGGACGGCAGGCAGAATTATACTGGAAATCAGCTGGCATTTTTGTGAAAGGCCATGAAAACCACTGACGTAAAATAAAATGTGGGGTTGGCCCCATTTTCCTGCAATATTTGTGTTGCTGGACATATGTGTATGTCCCCAGTACATTGTGCCCCTGGTATATTCCTGGTATTCATGACCAGCTGTAAGTATAATAAAAAGTGTCAAATACACCGCTAGCATACACTGTTTATGACCAGTGTTCTAGCCTAGATCTCTTTCTTTGCTTCTAACAGCTTTAATTCCTCCTTCCTTCCCTTCATTTATGCCATGTATCTAACTGGTATCCCTTTGACATTTTTGCCTGGGACTGAGTGAGCTCAGCATTTATTTGAATACTATTGATCTACTGGTAATGTCAGTGTGCTAAGATGGAACGTGCAGCTCTACCAGAAAACTCCACCCTATGAATCATTCATAGAACTTGCTGTAGTTCGCCCCTGAGGATGACAAGCATTCATGTGTGCTGTGTGAATCATCCTCTTGCTATGATGCTTTCCACTGAAAGACTTCTCAGGTTATTTAACAGAATTACCAGAGTCCTCTATATTATTGTTGTTATTGTTATTATTTTTATTATTATTAGCATTATTAGAATTAACATGTGCATTAACATTAGCATTGTTATTACTCTTACCATTTCACACAAGAAATTCACACAGACAGTTTGAGGCTAGTTATTCATGTCAGATCTATACATAACAAAGCCAGCAAGATCAGAAATCCTCATCTTACTTTATTGGGGGTCAGAAGCTTATGCCACCAAACTCAATGGAACTACTTGTGCCAGGAAACCTGGACTTATCAGTCTCTCTCAAAACTAGGCAATTACATAGCTCTCTTGGTGTGCTATTTGTTTAGCAGGTGATGATCATAAAAGTACTGAGTACTAGTTTAGCTGCTTGAAAAGCTGGCATCAAAATAGAGCTGAGAGCTATCTGATGAGATCAGTACTTCAGGCCTCTCATCTCATTTACTTTTGTCCCCAAAAACTATTTAATTCATCGTTTACTTGTGAAAGAAGAAAAAGGACACCCAAAATGATTGTACTCATTTGTGCTTTAAGGGATTGATTTGCTTGAGACTTATGCATCAGAATGTCATATATTAAAAAAGGCTCTGATGTTTTATACAACAAGGAAGTACTATTGTATGAATACGTAAATAGCTCTTTTCAGCTTATATTACATGAAGGCTCTGCACAGAGTATGCCATGAGGTTTTACTTTGCTTTGAAGCTATCTTTAGTGCAGTGCTAACATCCAGAACATTGAACAGCTAACTGCACACTGCACCTTCAAATTAAACAGATTAAACAGTTCTCAGCTTAACTCAGCCTGCTCCAAATGTAGCATACACCAATAACACAGGCCGGTCACATCGTTGTGGAAGAAGTATTGCCATTAACTGCCTCTGCCTTAGCTGCGTTAATGTGCATGGGCAAACAAAAAGGACAAGACAGACAAAATATGTGACAGCCAAAAACAGATAAGAAAAATGAGAATTGTCTAGCAGAAAATGGGGCAGTTGGCATATGTGAAGGTAGAGATGGAGAGCATTGTTATAGAAGTGCAGTGCAGTAATGAAAACATGAGTTAGTCATACAGAAAATTCAATGGTTTTGATCATGCTGAGTCTGCGCACCACAAGATTTCAGCTATAAGCTCTTTCTTCAGTGTTTGACCCAGCCATTATAGTTTTTTTCCTGCTGGTTCTGCAAGAATAGTGCCGAGGAAGTGGCATAGCTGAAGAAAAGGATGAAATCAACATGTTCTTTAGACATACCTCAGGGATAGAATATACTGTTAAGTAAATAACTTTTTTCTTTAAAAAAAAACCCAACTATTAATTCACCGAGGCTGTGAGCAAAAGACTCCCTCCTGTTGTCCAGTTTTCTATAAATTTGAAACGTATAAAGTATATCAGAACCTCAAGTGATGGCACCTCATTTACAGCAGTAGTTTGCAGAAAAATGTTAGACTGATGACTGTAAAATACATGCTTTACTGTAAGCACATGGAGTAAGTGTAAATGGTAAGAACATGTATGGGCCCAAGGAAAACTGTGACATGATGAGTAGTATTGAGTCAGCTCCCCTTGTAGCTACTTGTTTAAGGTAGTCACATGAGGATGTCTGAAGGAAAATACTAAGCTAGCCAAATCTGCTCAAGTAGGAGTACTCCACTGTCCTTTTGTTTTACAGGAAGGGTAAACAGAGAAAGAAGGCTGAAGAGGTGAGTTCAGGTTACTTTCAAACTAGAGCAATTCCTTTTGATATTGTAAGGCTCTAGAGGGTTAATCTAAATAGTTCAGACTTTGATTCAAATCTAACTGGCTTCAGGACCTGGAAGGAAATTGCTTCTGTTTCAGAGGACTGCAGTGAGAAAAAGATTCCTTCGATGTACCCTGAGAAGAGAGCAGATATTGAAAACATTTGTGAGAGTAAACTCTGTAGCACCTGCGAGCCCCTGTAATGCTGTCACTCTTCTTGATAGCTGTGGTGTGAGGGACTGGATTGTTATTTCACATCCCTGCAGCTTACTTATCCAAATCAAGCTGTCAAACAAAGAAAACAAACTCCTTCCAATTAACTCAGAATGAATGTTTTAATTCCACAGGAAGAGCTGGATCTTCTGTTCATACAGATTGGGATGTAGGATGCTTGGTGAAGGGGCTGTAAAAATAGCAGAAAGGGCACTTTTGCCAAGTTAGACATTTGTAGGAAGACCTTGCCCTTTTAATCTCCGCACATGTTAAGCTTTCCATCCTCTAACTGAATGAGCGTTTCACACATTATAGCTCAAAAAAGCAAACTTTAAAACATTGCATGAGATATTAAGCTTACTGTGTAGCATGCTGTGTCAATTAAGGCCACCTGCTTAATATATGAAACTCTGAAGGGCCTTCTTCTCCTGTGTAATGCAAAAATATATTTAATAAGGAATCCGCAATATTGGCATAGACTTGGTTTGGAGTGCAGAGGAAGATAACAAACACCAGAAATACTTTATGATAATTCAATATGTATTATTTAAGAAAACCATGTGGGTTTAGAGTAAATTGCAAAATACTGAAGCAGCATGGCTTAATGGTACTGACTTGAAATTAATGTGAGCTCATTTTTTCACTGTGGGCATAGACAGCTACAAGAGAGCAGGGTGCTTTCTTATGTGCCTCCAGTGAAAGAACCAAGGCACCAAAATATAATGTTTAAAATAAACAAATAGCAATACCTTTTACACACATGATAAAACTGAGGAAATTATTTCCATATGACTTTGTTGATGTCAAAAGTTTACATAGGTTTGAAAATCAATCCAAAAAAGAGGTGGAGCATATTAGGTGCAATTACACCATCTGTGACTCGCCAAATCTCAAAAGTGCAGAACAAAAAATGCATCAAGAGTGTTCTGCTCTCCTTCCTCAAGTGTCTGCTAATGGCTGCTATGAGAGACAAGACACTTGGTTAGCTGGACCTTCTCAGCTGCGTGTGTTATTCATCAGCCAAAATCAAACTTGTGCTGTAGGTAGGAGCCAGATGGCTTTTATCCTGATGGGACTGAGAAGCAGAATTTAGTTCTTAAATTTTAAAAAACAAATTCTAAGTAGCATAAATGTGTTGGAAATACAAACATACATTTCACTGTATTTTAATCTAACGTAGCTTTGCACAAGCAGATTTAATGAAGGATATGCCACTGTGAGCTTTTCACCACTTGTTATTCAGTATTTTAATCCCAAGGAAGTTAATCTGCACATGGAAAATTCAGACAAATCACACATGAAGGTGTAGCTAAGTGATTTTATTGACATTAAACTGTAATTGCATTGGGCATGAGGGAAACTCTTTCCTTTTGAGTGGAAAAGTTTACTTCCTATGTTCACATTAAATTACAGGACCCACTCCTGCTAGGAGAAACACTGGAGAAAATTAAAGTGAATTAAAGTCCTCAGCTAGTGAGGGAAGAAATGCCTAGACTTCTGAGTAGAAATTGAAGGAGGCTGTAACTCACAAATCTGGGACACTGAGTTCTGAACTGTCAATTTTTAAGCATTTTTTTCCTTTTTGTCTTTCTGAATTTCATTCAATTCCCAGTAGCTAGATATGGGTTTTATTACATCTGGAACAAGTTCCTTGAGAACAGCTGGCTGGATAGCATGGAGGAGCTGGCTATCTGAGATAGAACCATGTGCAGAGAGACAAGAGAATATTTTTTCTAAACTTTATTCAGGACAGTGTAAAATCACAGTGTCTCTGGCTTGAGTTCTCTACAAAGTCACATTTTTCTATGTCATGCCATCTAAAGGATTCTACATGGAGCACAGAGTACACAAACAGTAAATGTCATTGCACAAGCTTTCTAAAGCCTTGTTTTGCAGAAAACCTACCCATCAGGAAAACACTCCCTTCTTGGAACAGTTAATAACTCACCTTTCTTCCAGATCCTGTGACAGAAATCTGGAGATTGCTTACAACCCAACTGAAACAGGCACTTAGAGAATTACAACTGACACACAAAACAGACTTTCTTAAAAGAGAAACCCATACAGCTAGGGAGAATTAGAAGAAGATGATGGTGATGATGATGATGATGGTGACTTTAAGAATGGTGATGATGACTCGAGTGGCTACAGTAAAATGGGTCTTTTGAGACTAGAGTGTTCTTTGAGTCTATTTTTTATGAACAAGGCTTGTGGCTCACAGACTGGGCAGAACATTCTCGAGATAAATGCAAGTGTGATAAAGTTACACAAGAAAAATGAGAAGCAAACGTTAAAGTAAATTAAAATCCTGTACAGTTTTTATATTTATTTTTAATAAAATTTTGTTTGTCCCAGTACCCTTTTCGTCTTGTTGACCCATGGCACATTTTTTAGCCAACAAGGTTATTCTTGAGATAGAAACGGATGCTATAAGAATCTGTGTTATTTGCATGTCAGGGAACTGATTACCTTAAAGATGTCAGCAGTTTTCAATAGAGTCTGCTGCTTTCTCTTTCTAACAGAAAATGAACACTGCTCATTTTTCACATGCTGATTTAGAATCTCACAATAAAGCAGTCTGATTATTATTGTTCACAGCTACATTTTACCTCATTTTGTTTTAATTTAGCAACTGGATCAGCTTACATGAAAAAACATATCAGTGATCATCATGAAAGACATGACAGTAAAACAACCAGACTGTTTAGTATAGTAATAGGTGGGAATATATTTTATTCTATTGTGCAATCTAAGCTTTTTTTTTTTTTTTAATAAGTATACTAAAAAGCCTTTATCTTGCGTGTTATTTTTACGTCATGTTTCAACTTAAAGATAACAGATATTTTCGTTAATCCAAACAACTCAGAACAATGTAATTTAGAATAAGATGGAAATACTGTACAGTTGTTTTGTTAACTTTCAGGTGTGTTTTTCATGATAGCAGTTGATTTTTTTCACAGAGTTCTCTTTGTTACTCCACTGTATCAGTAAAATCTTTTCCTGGATTTTTAGCAGACAAGCCAAGACCAAAAGACAATGCAGTCTGTCATAAAACCTCCAGCAGTGCTGTCTCATTCATCAGCTTGGTTACAGATATAATAATCAGCAAAACCTTTTTTCCATTTAAGAGATTTTTTATGATAATTCCAGAGACTTTTATCATGCAGATTCATTCACTGCTATATACTATGTGAGATCATCTCCATCCCAGCCATGAGAAATGCAGTTTCTAGAAAACAAGAATAATACAATGAAAATTAAAATATTTTACCACTGTTCTGACTTCCATTGCTGACTATGCCTCTTTCTGGCATATCAGTCCTACCTTGCATCTTTGGCAAGTCCTTCAGTATGAGTTATACAGTATAGGAGAAACTTTAGAGAAGAGGAAGAAGGAGGATGAGTTGTGTAGAAGATAAAGTCTATATCAGTAAACTGCAGTATACAAAGTGAATTATTTTTTCTTCTAAAATGAATAATAAATCATAATGAATCACTAACATTGCTTTTTAAATCTCAGGTATTCGACTGCAGGTTTTGTACCAGTATTAGGCTATGACTCAAAGCCATGAAAATAAAAACAGAGCAATGAAAAAGCAGCTAATTTAATTTAGCTAATTTAATTTGTAAAAAAAAAAAAACAAAACACAAAATTCGCCAAATATTTTTTCTTTTACAGGTTCGGATATGGAAAAAAAAAGTCCAAGTTTGAAATATAATGAGAATTTTATACACTAAAATGTTTGCAATACATTTTCCAGTACTAATAAAGAATTTATATTATATATGGCTGTCATAGTTAGTTTTAGATAGATCAAGTACATACTAAGCAGTGTTATTATGACATGAAAATTTGACAAGTAGTCTGTTGCCTTATGTAAAAAGAGCAGGAAAACACATATCAGACATGAGAAGTCCTACTGCTCTCCAGAGGACACTTTAAAAAAGCAATTTTAATTATTAAATTTGACACTAGGCAACAGTTTGTCTTCCTACCTTTTTTTTTTTTAATTACTAATAATCATACAGAAAGCCCACTGGTCATGCATGCAAGCATGAAGTGGTATCACAGATGGAAGTGACTTATTTATAGCTTTTGTATAAAAACTTCTCCAAGGTTGCTGAGGTCAAACACCCCTTTACTTACAAAATTTCATTCCTAAAACTGTGTCTTCTTTCAAGTTATGAATTAATATGTGTTTCTGCCTGTAAACAAAAGCATTAATAATATATTAATCTTTAAAGTAAACAACTAAGCTTTCACTCTCTCAATTAATTAATATTTTCCCTATCTCTCATCACTTCTAAGAAACTAAAATCTAGTTACTTTGACAGAGCTCCTTTGTCTTAAATGTGCCGTATGACAGCACACCACTTGATAGACAGGACTGAGAGGACTACGTTTCCTGAGACTTAGTCTTTTATTTCCCCACCTGTTAAAATTTCTGTGATACTTAAAGAGAGGTAAATCTCACTTTAGGCTTGTTTTCTGCTTCTAAATGTAACTGGTGTCTGGAGAACACCTAATACAATTACATTTCTGATACTATTTGTAGCCATGGAATATGTTAACATTTAGTATGTGCTGAAGTATTGATTACCTGCCTGAAGAAATGGCTCAAAGTTCATTGCATTTGAAATGATTCTTCTTTGATCCCTGACACTGAAGAGAAGATGGAGCAGGTTTCAACTACTTCTGGGGATGACTGCAAGATACACCACATTTTAATACCTTTCTGCGCTCAAGCTGGCAATCTTTTGTCTGTAAGACTCTTCAAGCTTCAAGATAACATTTTGGAGAAAAGAATAATGAAAGCATTGCTAAACCAGTATTTACTAACTTGGAAAGATCAAACTTGTTTTAGAATCCTGCTTTGTTCCTTCTTTATAATTTTTTTTGGAAAAGATTAATGTGATAGCTATGGTATACTTCCAGTACTTTCTGTAAGAAAAATATTGAAACTGGTTAATTTTCACGTTTCTGCTGTTAAAATGGAGAGAAGAAAAAAAAAGATGCTATCATATGTTAAATTTTCAGATTAGACTATGTGTGCCAGTTACTATCAGTTTTAGAGGGAATTCACTTTGTCTAAATTCAGGCCACCCAGAAGTTCTCTGGAGTCAGTCTCTCTATAGTCAGTCTATATGGTAGATATGCCTTTAAACATCTAAAATGAATTAGACCAAGTTATATACCTGTCTTCCTTTTTCAGAGCCCTTTCAGAGGAGTCCCATTAAAGGACTCAATGCTATGTATTACAAGAAACACTGATAATCATCTCTGTTGTCATTTACCTCACACTCTCTCCTCTATTTTTGAGGTACGCTACTTAATCAGTTCAGGGAAGATCAATTTAGAAAAGATTGCCTCTGTTATATTAAAATTTCCATCTTGCTTTAATTTTGGCTATACCATTTTATCCTTTCCTAAAGACTCAAACTCAGAGATTAATATTGCTGAAGTCAAATGATTCACAGCTTTCTCACATAATCAAGAAATTATTACCACTAATCAATTAACTAGCTATTCTGAGTACACAAGTGGAGGAAGTCACTGAAAAGTGATTTTTTACAGGTTCAGGACTTGCTAGTGAGGTTCAGTGATTTTCAAAGATGACATCACAGCTTTTATACGATGATTCAAAGTCAACAAGGAAAGGTGGTATCAGTTATCTATGTTGTATTATTTAAAGGGTTAATAAAGCCATCTCCTATTACCCCAGGGATAACAGAGGCATGAGTCCCTTACATACGTTTGAAAAGGTGTAAGCTCATAGTTAATACATTTTTACAAGATTTCCTCCTGATGTCATAAAAAAATCTCAGTCAAGTATTCACAAATCGTTACCGCATTAACAATTTAGGTTTGAATGGCCTTATTTATGTTTTCTGCAGGAAGAAAGTGTCTACTTGTGTCTGATGTGCCATTTACTAAGAATTATCCACCATCTATAATGTTGGGACTTACTTCCAAATCCTTTGAAGTCTGTTAAAGGATTTGCATCAATGGCAGGGGACTTTTATGAGGCAGCTACTGCTCTGAATTTTGAAAGCTGAATGTACTAAATTCTAATCCTTTGAGATTTAAAGGTGTGGGTATTTTGAAGGGGTTTGAATAGAAAGACTTTGTGAGTGGAATCACCGTGATGCCAGTATTGACACTGTATGTATCTGGTTTCTTCAGCAGAATATAGTCCTTTTCTGTCACATTTTTAAAAGCAGGTTTTCCAGGAAACAATGCAAACAGAAACAAAAAAACTAACTAACAAAACAAAACAAAAAAACAAAAAAAAAACAGATCAGCTGTGGGAGGTGAAGGATTTGCATGAGAAACACTTTGGGAACAATCTCTGAGGCCTTGATACTGAGCAAGCCTTGGGGCGATATCTTTCTTTTTATGCAATACACATAACCTAAACGTCTACTTAAAGCTGAAATGTGTTTGGAAATTGTATGTATTCTTCTATTGTACTTGGAAGATTTGTGAATCAGGACTACGGAATCTCATTTTCAGATGTGAGGTCCTGAAGCATAATGACATGTCAAAATTTAAAGAGATAACTTTCATTAATCAAATTCTACTTTTCATGAAAGTAATAAGTAAGAATAGAGTATGTAAAATACTGAATTTATTATTTGACAGTGTTGTTTCTACCAGTCTGTTGTGGTTTAACCCCAGCCAGTCACTAAGCCTGATAGAGCTGCTCCCTCGCTATCCTCCCCAGTGGGATGGGGGTGAGAACTGGAAGGGTAAAAGCAAAAAAACTCATGAGTTGAGACAAAGACAGTTTCATAAGTAAAGCAAAACTTGTGCTTGCAAGCAAAGCAAAGCAAGGAATTCAATCACCACTTCCCATGGGCAGGCAGGTGTTCAGCCATCTGCGGGAGAGCAGGGCTATATCATGTGTAACGTTTACTTGAGTAGACAAATGGCATCACTCCTAAATGTCCCCCTCTTTTTCTCCCCTCCCCCCCCCACCTTTATATGCTGAGCATGACATTATATAGTGCAGGATATCCCTTTAGTCAGTTAGGGTCAGCTGTCCTAGCTGTGTCCCCTCCCAACTTCTTGGGTACTCCCAGCCTCCTCACTGGTGGGGTGACAGGGAGAAAAGGCCTTGGCTCTAGGTGCTGCTCAGCAGTAATTAAAACACCCCTGAATTATCAACACTGTTTCCAGCACAAATACAAAGTATCACCTATACTAACTGCTGTGAAGAAAAACCAGTACACAGCCTTAACATTTTGTCCACTGTTAATTAACATTTCTCTATCATTCTTTGTGATGTCAGGTCCACATTTGATCATCCATAAAGTTGCAAGTGTAGTGGGGTTTGATATCCATGCTTATTTTATCCACTTCTTTGCCCAAAGGAACGGAATTTTTGTCTTTGTCCAGTTTTTCACAAAAATAAACCGAAATTAAGCTCAGCCTAATTATGAAACAAAACAGCTGTTCTATTTCAAAATAACCAAATTGTTGCAAATGATCAGGAGACCTTTCCATAGGAACTTACCAAGAAATTTATTATCTTTCTAAATCACCATATCTGGCTGTGTGGGTGTAAAACTAAGAAGAAAATTTTAAAAAAGTAATGTAAACAGAAAAATTTGTGATTAAACATGGAAGAATGTGGCTATGTAATTTTAAACATAAAAATATATTTGGCCAAAATTGTATTTAGATATCAGTGATTTCCTACTTAAGTGATAATAAATTATAAGGTCACTTGCAGAACAATATAAATGCAATTAGTTTTTTTGATTAAGAACAGTTCTAATTGATACAAGGTTTGGTGTTGTTTTATACTTTAAAAAGCCTTTCATTTTGATCAAATTCACTCTTCGTGACTATTTCTGGCAATGTTGAGATTATTATTTTGCCATTAAAAAATGAAGAAAAGCTGATTTTCAGGTGATTACTCAAAGTTACAGTGTTTGTGAAGAGAAAAGCATATACTGTTTTCTTATTCTTCCTTATACAGTTCATTACCTTTGATCACACTTCATTTTTTCATGTTTCAGTCATCCAAAAAGGGTAGAATCAGTCTTTCAGTGAATAGTAGTAGAATGGTTGATATAGAACCTGATTTATGAAACTTAATTAACAAAGAATTAAAGAAAGAAAATATAATTGATACCAATCAACATAGGTTCAGGAAAATGAATCATGTCAAAGTAGTTTCATATCTTTTTTGATGAGATTAAATATTTGGCTGATAAAGATAATAGTGCTCATGTAATATGATTAGATTTCTGATTTGACATCACACACACTTTTGATTAAAGAACTTGAACAATATGCTATCAACACATTAAATAGATTAAAAGCTATTAAGAGATTTCTATATCAAATTGCAAATGACTAATCACCAGTAAGTGGATGCTTCTGAAAAAACTCTTACAAAATTCAGTTCTTCATCCCATGCAATTTTGTCAAAGATCTAGAAAGCAGTAAACTCTTCAAACAGCAGAAAGCTTGAAGACTGTTGAGTGAATACAATTGCAATAAAATATTTTCTTTCTTTTCTTTTTTTTTTTGGGGGGGGGGGCAGACTGTAAATAAATCATTACAACTTACATCTTCTACTAATAAAAAAAGAAAAAGAAAATCTTCTCACTGTTACTTAGTCTGCTTGGGAAAAATTTGCTCTGACTGATGTCTGAAGTCTCCAGGAACTGCTGCAATTCAAATAATAAACTCTCAGTTTTGATTAATGTTTTTTTTTCTATATGCTTTTGCCCAGTTAATACCTAATTCTAAATTTATGTACTAAGCAATAAGTACATATGAGAGAGATTTTAATACTGTATGTTATAATGCAACATAAGAAAACATAGAAAGTCTTCACAAAGTAAAATCAAATTCAGTGACCAAATTACTTTAAAGTTTCATATTTGTATATATTCAAATTATGAAAGTCCACTCAAGGGAACAGATATTCAAGAAGTTATGTGTGTCTGAAGTAAAATATTCAAACCTTCTGAAGGCTGAACACCCCGAGTACTGTTTTCTACAAGAATTTTAAATATTTAGCACAAGTATGTATACTCCAATGTGAAAAATAGTTAAGAGGAAAACATCTATAATAAATGAAATTAGGACTAAGGTAAATATAGATACCAGCTTAGGGCACACATCTAAAAGCAAGTCAAAATATTACAAAACTTGCTCACCTCCGTGATAGTGGATCGAGAGAACTGATCCTACATACAACTCCATGCCTTCATGCTGACAATACTGCCATAGAAAGGTGGAATAGGGGCAGAGTTTAATCACTTTCCCATCTCTACTATTTGCATAAGTGTTTTTACATTTTGTTTTTGTTGCCAATATGATGTGGGTTCCCCATGCTCAATGTGTATCCTGCATTTTTCAGTCACATTTGGATCATTTGTAGCTGTGAAGTTACACAGCTCTGGGATCTGCCCCAGCTGGGTCTGGAATTTATACTGGGGACAGTTGTTGGTGTCTGGATTGAAATTCTCACGGAATATAGTTTGCAAAACAGAAAACCCAGGATGTGAAGTGAATGAAGCCATGGTTGCTTGAACATGTCTCTCAACTGAATGGTCGGAGTCATACTACCAAGTTCTATTACCCTCCAAAACTGAAGAATCTTATGCAAATTCTTTATTGATCATGAGGGGCCCATATAAAGTCCTGAGCAAGGAGGGCCTGTGGATTTTTTGACAGAGTGCTAATTGGACAGACTAACAGCACATTAAAGTGCTCTTTACAGTCAAACAGTGCAGATGGCTGAGGTCCAGCACCCAGAATTGGTCCCAGCCAGTGTTTTAATGCACAAGTGGAGATGTGGTTTCAGGGACCTGGATCTTAGGAAACTCCACTGTTTAAATTACAGAACAGTCTAAATGTAGTAAAAAAAAAACCCAAACCCAAACCTCACAGAAATGGAAGAGAAAATTCATTTCCAAACTGCTTCAGAAGCTTGCAATCCTCACTTGAGCAACAGTAATGGCATTAATTAGGAAAAGGAGTTTGTCATTTTACTTCAGTGCACATTAGCTTTGTCTATCTAATATTCCTAATGGATGTGTCTGTGTAAAGGCCCACAGATGGCTCCAGCAATGAGAAGGAGGAAAAAGAAAACACATAATGTCTAAATGTCAGAGAAGAATAAAAGCCAGCTAAACAAACCAGACAGGACACTGACAATTGACACTACTCTGTAGCTGGGAGCTAAAACCCTACCTTTGCAGTAAGATTATACTGCTTTTGTTGATGTCGTTGTTATTGTTGATCACCCCAAGAAGAAAGCTTTGCCAAGGAAGAAAGATCGATGACTGTGAAGAGTGCCAAGCTACACAAAATGAATTCCAGTATTTTACTGACCAGAATGCTCAGCTTTTGGCAGAACATAAAAGAGCAATTTAGGACTAGATGTTCTCAAAAGATTACAATTTATAGGCTTCACTAGGGCACAGCCTACGAGTTATAAGTAGTTAAGAACCTGCAATCACTCCCTCACCAAACAAATTCAGTAAATGATCATTGCACGTTTTTCTACCTGTTTACACCTTATTCAGTGAGTCAACCTGAAGAGAAACATAGTGAAAAAAAAAGGAGCAATTTGCTTTTCTTATGCCAGTAGGAGCCAGTAGAGTGGGGGATTTGGAGGGATCTTTCATTTCCTAACAATTTTGGAGGATGGTGCAATTCAGGATTCAGAAGAATGTCACAATAGGACTCAAAATCTAGAAGGGACATTCAGAGATGTTTCAGATATTTGCTTTGCGCTCTTCTCATAGCACTGCAGGAGCACATGCTGTTTCAAGACATCATCATCAGATGTGAATTGACTTAATGTAACTGCAAGTTACTGCAAGTGACACATCCATATGCTGTCTGCATGTGAAACATTTGCAGAGACTGTGCATTCAATATCCACTTTGGGAGTACTTTCTTATTTGTTCTCCTTAAGCCACAAGGAGATCTTCAAATAATTGGTTACTTAGCCACTTCCAATTATCTAAATTATTTTGTTTTATTGCCTTGAGTGCCAAGCTAATTATTATTAGGGATGTGAGAAAATACTTTATTTCCCAAATTACAAATGGATTATATAAAATTCTGGTAAAAAGAAACAGCTTCTAATAAATCTCTATTTGTCATCACCTAGGAAAAAAGAATGGCAAACCAAAAAAAACCAAACAAAAAAACCCCACACAAACACACAAAAAAATAAACCAAAACTTCATATATTCATTGCTACTGGGAGTATATCAGTTCTACTGGAGCTACACAATTTTCAGTGTTCTTCCATAACAATGGAACGTAATGAAACACGAGGAAAACCTGGTAGATACACCAGTCACTGGAATTGAACATTCCTGAATAGGAGATACACAATTTTAAATTCTGAATAGCAGTGAAACTAAATTATGCTTAAATTTCAACTGCAGGTACATAATTTCTACATTGGAAACTAATGTGTCCCAAATGCTATTGTACCTATGCACTTCCTGAGTCCTTGAAGTGATGAATACAATGCAAAAGCACTGTCCAATACAACATGGGCATGCAGGCATCAAGAGTCCAAAGCAGCACAGACCTGGCAATATTATTTTCAAAACCTCAAGCTCTTCAGTGTATTTTAGGAGCCCCAATGTCTTTGAAAACCTGGTTCTGAGCTGCTCTTTCATATCACCAAAGCAAGACCAATGTTTCTCTGCCCAATCACAGAGCTGTGATTGTAAATGCTTCACATTAAAAGACTGGAAATCTAAATTAGCTAACAGACGATTGCCTTTGAATGCACACCAGATGCTCTTGTGAAAATGCATTGGATTAGGTGAACTAAAAAAATCTTTTTCTTTCTTTCACCATAAAAAGTCTCCATAGTCTGGGGACACGGTTTTACCAACTTGGGGAAAATCTGTAGAATTGCTTAAATATTGACTTCCTTTTTGATGAAAAAAAAAAAAAAAAGTCAGGATCTAAAGCATATATTTTGGTATTACAGTTCACCTCCAGATTTTCCATGAGGAAATGTTCTTCTATAGGTAGTTTTATTCTACAGGGATTGTCACACGGCTAAAGAGAAACTCTTCATGTGCAAGATAAATCAAAATGTTGAATAAGGCATTCATCTACTGTTCAATTTGTAACCTCCTTCTAGACAGTCCCCCTCCCATCTCATAAAACAAAGTAAAACAAGCATCAGCCTTGCCTATGTAGCACTTAAGTGGCTTTATTTTAAAGATCATTGAAATTTTCTGCCAAAGCCTTTGACATTCGGCAGGCTTTTAAGAAATAAAAGAAAACTTGAAAATCATTCTTGTTTTCAGTACGTGAAAAACATGTCTGGCTTTGTTTAAATGAGGATATCATCAAGTCTTTTCCTTGTTGTGACATTCCTAATATGCTGTATTTCGTTGAAGCTATGTGCTACAGTCACTTTTGCACTAATTCAAATGCATTCACAAGCCAGGAAAGCTAAAAAATTGACTACTTTCCCCCCACTGTAATGTCATAAATGTGAGCTCTTTTTTTTTGGTGATGTAAATTTTTTTTCCTTTTTTTTTCTTATTTTACTAATTAAAATTTAATTTTTCTTCTAAATGAAATATTGAAATACAGATTTTTCTATTACTGATACAAAAAACTAACCAAAGGCCTCATTCTTATTCATGTCAGTAGTTTGATTAATCCTTATTGATACTTTAAAACAGAAGAACTTCACATGTTATCCCAAGAAGTGCAAGAAGCCTTACCCCATCCTTTGAGCAGCATGAACTTGAGTAACACTGTGTGGACTTTGCCAGATCTTAATGCATTTAAGATTTTGGAATTAAGCCCAAAATACATAAAATCACATTGTAGAATTTCTAGCAAAAATATTAATAATATATTCCCTAGTTTATACATTGAAAGGTTGATGGATAACAAAGGCTAATGTGTACCTTCCTCACATAAATTCTATTAAGACAAAAAGAATTAAGTCAACAAGATGTAGAAAAGACAATAACAAAACACATATTGTTTCAAGGGAATATTAACTATTTAAAAAAAATTATCATTGTTCAAAGACAAAACATATGTGCTCAGCAAAACATAGTCTCTGCTTAAATTAGTTAGGAACTATGTCATTTAGTGTTGGTTTTGTTTTCCTTAATAATCTCAATTATTTAGCCTCATTAAATTTATCTAGTGGTGTTTTTTGTTTGAGTAAAGATTACTGTCTTAAAAACTCAGAAAGGACTCAGGAAAGTATTTTCAATATAACAACAACTTTTGTAATCTGTTAAATTGTGAAGACTGTAAACAGCTTCTCAGCCAGCATTGGTTACATTACCTTACATTACCTCATATGTGTATACAGAGGCATCTATGTCTCTTCCACAGAATTCTCCTAGCAGTCTTAAAGCTGTGTTGCACCCTTTTGCAGTATTGAGTGACACTGACTACTCTGAACAACATACATCTATTGCATAAAGTATGCTTATTGCAGAAGAAGAAGAAAACAATGAAGATAGAATAAATCTGAAATTTCTATTAGAAAGTGGGAATACAGTGACCTCCTTGGCTGCATTCTGCTTCTGAACTGAAATGCAAAATGACATCTGCCCTGGTAACAGAAAATACATTTGCTTTTAGTGGTGTAGTACTAAGATAATAATGTATGATTTCTTTTCTCACTGAACTCTGTATAAATTGTATTAGACGTTTCATACAATACTGTTCACTCCAGGACTGATTTTTGTCCTCATTTGCATGTATCACAACTACTGATCAATGAAGTTAGGAAAAATTGTGTCTGTACCTAGAAAATGTCACTATTAGATAATATTGCCATATGGTGCCACTAAATTGTCATCCTGCTTTACAGGACTTGAATGCCCTTTTTCCAGGGGAGTTCAGAGCAGGCAAACTTCCAGTGTGAGGCAGACTCTGAAATGGCAGTTCCCAAGAGTGCTCCAAGGCTGACTAGTTTACATGTGGAAATGACAAGTTTCTTAGACTGATTTTTAAGACTCTTTTGTGTCTTGTGGTGTTTCGGAAGATCTAAATGCTGTGTCTTACAGCTAGGCTGGTAAATCCAGCTGAAAACTGAATAGGGAATGATGATTTTCCTCCAGAAGAAATCGTCTCTGGGTCAATTATAAAATACTTTTTCTGTCTGTACTTCTGCATAAAAAAAATACCTTTGCTATCTGTACTCCTGCAGGATAAGCTATTGTAGCAAGGTACAAGATTGGTCAGTTTTACATCATAGAAATACCCCTATCTTATCACACTGAAACTGCTGTTATTGACCATTGTTTTAGTTTCTATCACTTGTTACATCAACATGAGGTACACACATGAATTTAACTGCACTCAGACCTTTTGTGCCACCATTCAATTAGGCATTTTGAAATGCCCCACAGCCATAAGAAAGTTCTTCATCAGCCTCTTAGGAATGAAAATGCTGTTTATGTCTTTTTTTCATAGGTGGGAAGGAATTTCTAACTGTGGATTTCCTTGTCCAGAAGTACTGAAAGCCCTGATCAAAAGACAACGGACATGCAAATGTTCCACTGTGAAAATTGATTGATTGATTGATGGCTTGGCTTCATGAGCGAAGATTTGGGAAGGGCTTTAACCACGCTTACTACAATCATGATGACCAAGGGCAAGTGGGATATCCAAGTTCGATTGGATAAAAGGCTGCTTAGGCAATCAGGAAGTGTCCAACCATGACTGTCAACTCCTGAGCTAACTTGAGCTACCTATGCGCTGGTGCAGGCTTATGATTGAATGCCTCTAAGAACCTGCCTAGACACTTGTCGTGCTATTGCGTCATCGATCGCTTGTGATTGACCCAGGAGATGACAGTCTTGTTCAGAATTGCGAAAATTAGGTTTAAGTTACCTGAAGCTTGCCTTGGCAGAAAATTAATCATGTTGCAGAAATAGTTATGCAAAGAAGTTCAACCTGAATGTTTAGCCCAGCCGCAGAGTAATGGTGGAACAGCATTCAAAACTCCTGACTTGCTGATAACTTGTCCTGCTTGCTAAGTATATGGCACCAATATTATGTTCCCTCTGTGAGTTCTTGACATAACATCTTTTCCAGCGTATCCATTTGTAAATTGCTTCGCAAGGACCTCTCCTTTTCTGATTGCATTGAGCATCTCCTTTTGGAATGTGTTTCACCCTTAAACATGTCAGAGTATATACATGGGAACCTTCCAGGTGAATTTCAGTATTACATTTAGAAGGCATTTCTCATGAGGTTAAGTTTGTTTTCTGGGGGAAGGGCAGTAGCAGACTGGCTCTCTGAAGGTTTTTCTTAGCTTTGGCTTGTCTGCTTTTGAGCATTATTTAAAATGTTTACAGTTTTATGATAGATACTGAGGCAATTAAAATATTAATGACAAATTTAATGATTTTTAATTTTTTATCAAATTCTTAGGTATATTCAAATCACACAGAACAACTTTGGTATCAATGTGAAGTATGTGACTTTTTTGTTGTTTTACTTTTCGGTTTTGTTGGTTTGTTTTGTTTTTTTTAGCCTACTTTTTCAACGTATTTCTTACTGAAGAGAGTACCCATCCATAAACTATAATCATTCTGAGCACAGTCTCATAGGATAGAGGCTTAGTTTTGATTAAGAATGTGTTGTTCTGTTCAGACTTGTACTGCTTTCCTGAAGAAAATAAATAAGCAAAAAGGAAAACCATTGAAATGTTAATTCATCCATCTATATCTATGGTAAAGTTAGCATTTAGCAATCAGTTATATTACACCCCTTCATACAAATTATACAGTTATCAAAAATGCAATATTTGGTCCAATTTCTGTTAAAATATGATGGGAAGTTTTTTATGTATAAGTGTATACATTTGTTTGAATTTTTTTCAGAGGTGTACATCTGTTATCACTATCATTGTATCTGATATTAGGAAAAGCAAAAATCTTTGTGCAGTTTGCAAATGACAGCAGAGATGAAACCAAGCGATAGTCTGGTTAGATACTGCTTTTCCTTGAAATATTTTTTAGAATAATATTCAAGTTCACCCTGTAAGTTTCAGGAAAGTATAATATATGTTTAAGTAGAATTCTTATTTTTGGTCAAAATTAAACACATTCAAAACTAAAGCATTTGGACGTCTGGCTGATATCTTTTTTCTAGCTTAGTCATTTCAATTCTCCTTACAGCAGTGCCTATGAATGTTAGTCTAGGTATTCCTTAGCTGCTGTTTAATTTTTATGCAAATGGGATGTGTTTTAACTTAGGTTGAAAATAGGAATTGTAGGTCTCAAGTAGGAGTTATTAATGATTGTAAACATCTAAGATTTAGGCTAAGTATTATAGTAGCTACATCCTTCTCAGCCATGTATAAAGTCTGTCCTAAATTCTCTTGAATGAGATTCAGGCAGCTTCCTCATGCAATGTGGTTCAACCCTTTTACAAGATTTAAAAACAGTAAGTTGTCTAAATATTTCTTCTTTGATCTAACTTGGAAGATAATAGGATCTTAAGCATTACTATTATCAGTAATCATGTGATTGGAAGTCTGTATCACTTGTCTATATCTTCATAAATAGGGCTCTAGCTGTATAGTTTCTGAGAAATTCGTTAATCTCCAAAAATTAAACATAGCAGAGGGCACAGAATAACTTCATCTGTAATCAGAGAAGGAACACTGCATAATATTCCCAGGCTTGTTTTATTTTATTATTATTTCAGTACAAAGGGAACTACTAATTTAATAATTCATAAACAAGATCCACAGCTGAATATAAATTAACTTGTAAGGAGTGCTGTGCCGACATGAGTAACTAGCTTTTGATTTTAAGGACAACTTTGCTATTTGTGCTTCAGAGAGCCGTATCCTTTAAAGACAAACAGAATAGAAAAGAAAGCCCAGAGCACACAAAATGCTGAAGCACCAACATTTTGGAAAATCATTAAGAAATGTGAAATTCCAGATGCTTGGAAGAGAACAAAGCCCTAAAATGCAAAGAATGTCAAAAATAAATGTTTACCCTTGAATATCTTCTCAATTCCTCTTTCACTGGTAATAAATAATTGTTCACCATTATCATAACTTTTATTAATAATACACTTTCAATAACAGTGCAAATTTAAATGCTATGGGGTTACATTCTTGTTTGTTGGTACTGCAGGAAAGCACAAAAGACAGGATTCATGCTGGTGGATGTTTTTCTTCTCAGACAGTAGATCTCTGTTCTTTACTCTTATCAGTTCATGGTCAGCTAAAGGAAGCTTACTGTTTACTGCTGGTAACAATTCAACATGTATTACAGATTATTGTGATTTTTGGCTCATCCTGCCAGTTTTCCCCATGGGAATTTTATCTAAAAGTTGGCTTCATACACAAGACTTGTTATGTTCATATTTTTATTACTCTCACTTTTGTGTAAAATTTTACTTGTATGCATAAGATCGACCCTTGCACTGACATAAATTGAAATAATTTGTGTATAAAAGCTGGGTTACACACTAAGGAAGGATGAGTAGTATTGGTGTTTTCCTTCTGGGTATCCTAGGCACTCAAGAGAAGAAGGAATGCAAAAAAAAGTTCTCAGAAAAATGGAAAAAAATCTAAAAAAATCACTTCTAGCAATTATGTCATGAATTATATTGCCTTGTGGTACCCACATCAAAGATTGATGAGATGTTAATGTGTTATATGTAACTCATGTAATCGTTCCTGATCCAGAGTGTTTTAACTGAGATCAGTTAATTTGCTGAATATTATTTTCTGAAAACCTTGGAAATTGTCATCTAGATATTTGCATAAAACATGTTTAGATCAATTTCTAAAGATATTTTCCTTGTGTCACTATATAGAAACTATAGAAAATAATGTGTCATTATACAGAAACTACTATATAATGTCTTCCAACTTTTGTTTACAAGATTTGACTACTAACTGTACTACACATCATTATGAGGTTATCTGGATTACATTGGCAGCTGTCAGCATTTCACAGGGAAGTCATTCCTCCAAGTATTAAACATTGTTAATCTTACTAAAGGCATCTCATGAACTAGAGTCCTGAGTGTCTGAATTAGCAGTTACAACTCTGAAATGAGGGATTTAGGCAAAAGTAACCAATGTGACCAATGAGGTGATAATGGCACATTTAGTGACTCTGACTGTGGAGGCCAGAGAGATGAGAAGTTATTATTATTTTCAGGTTTATATCAGGATTATGGCCCATTAAATTTGAACCATGTAAAGTGAAAGAAGAAACTCCCTCAAATTCTTCAACAAAAACCTTTGACCAAGACCCTAGACCTTATTAATTTAATGTCAAAATGAATACGGATGACTTTCTGTTTTGATTTTGCAACTCTCTGTAATTCTTTTGGCACAGGTCATATTTTGAAATACAGAAAGACCACAAGAAAGGCAACAAACGCAATAATTCATGCAGCATTCAAGGAAAAAGAGACAGAACTCTTTTTAAGCAAAATTTCCTAGGCTTTCTAAGCTGCTCCCTAACAGGGTCTGTGTAAAAGTACTTGTCACAAACCTCTGAAAATAAAAGGATTCCTTCATGATTAAGTTCTCTTTGTTTCTCCCTTTCCCATTAACATTTCTTGTATAAATTCAGCATAAGAAAAGTTTTCACAAAGCTCCTCCTTTCAAGGTCACAAACATTTCAGTGAAATTTATTTAGCACAAATCAAGCAGTTTTTATACTCTATATTCTAAAATTCCAAGGACATCTACTAAGGTTTTCAAGGAAATGCGAAAAAACTGCCTGAACAAAAAACAGGGTAATACATGAAGAGAAGATACATTATGAGGTAATTCTGTTGCCTAAATGGTGGTGAAAATCATAACTCTATGAAGATTTTTTTAGTCTTATGTCTTGTGTTAGTGATGCTGTTATGTGAGGCAATTTGCTGTCAGGCTGTGGGCAACAAAACTACCTGTTCAGGCCATTTTATCTGTCCAACACCTTCGAATGCAGAGGAATATGAGGAAAGAAAGATCATGTAGATTCACTGAATAGTACCTCACATCCATTTATACACCAGGGAGAAAAAAAAATAAAAAGAATTAGAGGGTTTATTTTAATGTGTTTCATCTGAAATAAATAAGCCCAAAGACAAAGAACATAGAAATATTACCATTCCAGAATGAAGTGAGAATATTAATAATAAGAAATTGGACAGTTCAAGTAATAAACAGCACAGTACATCACCACTAAAAATTAGCATAATTGACAGCTGGCATGTTCAATTTGTCAGTGGTAAGAGGTATGACAGACTTTTGTAGGCAGTGGTGGGGTTCAGTTCTTAGTCCCTTGAATATGATCAATGATTCTCTCAAAAATACTGCCTGTAGATAATCACAAATGAAAGTCATTAGAGATATTTTTTAGCTGCTTATAGAAATAGAAAGGGCTGCATATTAATTTACCTTGCTCTTTCATTAGTTTTGTGTCATTTTTTTCATTAGTCATCTGCTGTTTCACACCGATGTCAATGACACAAAACTAATTTCTGTCTAAATTGTACTGGTGAATTGCACCCCATTACAGGAATAATTCCATTGTGCTCATTTGTATTTTGAATGAACGGTTACATCAAAGCTGTTGGGTCTAACCACTTCATCCAAAACATCTCCTCTGTGAAAAAGGAAACATTTACTATGAAGGTGAGATGGTATCTTAGCTGGATTTTGAAAGTCAAACCGTGAGTATCCATGTCCCTTTGTAGTTCCAGCTGTAAGTGCCTTCCTGAATGTACCCCTAATACATGATTTACGCAGGCATCCTTCAATGTTCTTCTAATTTAGATATGTACAGCTATTGCACGTGTGAAAACTTAGGTTTCCAAGTCTTTAAAAACAAACAAATAAACAAACCAGAAACTCAGCCCTGAAAACTTCTTGCCAGCATAATATAAAGAAAGTGAGTTACCACAACTGGATATAAATCTTCACATCAGGCCTCAGTGGTTTAATGAGTCCATACATGTCTCCCTCTTACATCTCTGTGGAGGGGAAGCATTCATTTTGTTTAAAGTCCTTTAGTTTTCTATGGATTAACCCTCTTTTTGAGGGCTTCAGGTCTGAAATTTGAATGAATTTTATGAGAATTCTTTTATCCAGGGAGTGTGTGGTACATTCACAATATGGCACAACTACTTCCACAAGAAAACCTTGATCCTTAATGCTAACCAGAAAATTTTCCTAACATCAGGTGTTTGAAAAAAAGGGATGTAAGAAAAGCAAAAATAATACTATCTATATTAAGAAAAAAAATTGTTTTGTGAAGGAAACAAATCCAGTTCAAAAAAACATGAACTTCCTCCATAGCACTGCAAAATTCACACTGATAAACTACATCTGGAAGAAGTGCTTTTTAAAATTAACAAGTAAAACAAAATGTAGTCTGATGCCTCCAGCTGAGATTGAATGGCCACAATCACTTTCTTTCATTTTCTTTCTATTATGTACTTAGAAATTCTGCATTATGCTACTATTAGGAGAAAGAAAATATTGTATAGTTTCTGTTTGCTTTTCACTTTCACTTACAATTAATTAAACATTTTTTTTAAAGGGAAAAAATATTTCTTAGTCTCACAGAATGACTACACTTTGTTCTTTAGATGTAGACAAAAAATAGGGTCTTTTTCATGTGCTTCCAGAATTGCTGTGTTTTGGCTAGCTGCTATCAGAAGGAGTCCGGTATTTTTCCAGTCTAAAGCAAACTGACAGAGCAAGTGACAATGTCTTAAAAGGAGAAAGGAGCTTCATTCTGAAATGCATAGCACAAAATGACATGTTGTGACATATTGAAAGATGTCTAGCAGGCACATTTTTAATCAGCTTGTTGGTAACCTTTGACCACTGCTGTGAGTGGCTCGCAGGTAAGCAAATTCTGAAGCCCACTGCTGTGCTCTGTGTGAAGCTACATGGCACTGTGTGACTGATCAGCTAAAATAGTGCATTATGTTTTTCTGTGTCAGGGGTTCAGAGCTGTACAAGGAGGAGCAATTTTTGTCTCTCCTCATGTTTGTAAGGTTAAGATGCTGTTTCTGCATAGGTTACTTACTCCTTGCGCCTCAGCCATAGTTCCTTTCATTGGACAAATCTTTAGAGAAAAAAAATTGGAATGTTACAAATGTGATCATCCACATATGAATATGGATGTAAGAACATGTTTGTTTAATTTTCAGAAAGTTAATTATGTCTCATCCTGGCTAAGACGTAACTCTTTAAAATGAAATGAGAAATAGGAATTAGGTCCAGGGACTTGGGTGTCATTAAAATGGCAACCGACACTTGTAATCAGAATTCTGTTCACTTTTTGCTCAGAACTTCAAGCAGAATATGAAGCTGAACAATGAATCAAATCTAAGGGTGAATTTAAGTATCCCATAAGGTGCTACTAAGGGCTATTAATGGCAAGAACTAAGAAACCCTCTAGGTTAAACAGCTTTTCTTCTTAACTTTCTTAATGCTGGGAAGTCACATGACAAAATTAATCTGGAGTTTATCTCCACTCACTTCAATGAAGTTAGATCAGATGATATACTTCCTCCACTCCCTTGAGACATGGCTATACTTGATGTATTTTGCTCTGTGTATGACAGAGAGAAACCTGATGGTATGTGTAAGTTTAATATAGTTATCAGAAGGTGCCTTAATGACTACAATAATTCCCAAATCCTGAGCTTGTCAAGCTAACTGCTTCGCTTTCCTTTAATTATAATTAATGATCACTCTGGAGACAGAAAGAACTAAAATACAGAAAAAGAACGATGAGTTACTAAAAGGGACTTCATATGACCTTATACTGTTATAAACAATTAAAAAAAACAATCATTTTGTAAGATTAGGAGGTTTACACTCATTCTGTTCCAATATGAGCTACTTTCTGATCATACATTAATCATGCTATTTAAATGAACATTAATGTAATGTCTCTTCATTATGAAGAATGCTAGAGACACAAATTTGTCTCAGTGATCAGCCCAATGACCTTTCTCATTTCTGTGAGAGCAATAATTAAAAAGACATCTTTTCTACCTTTTATATTGAATTTCAGATCAGAGCAGTTGTGGAGGCAAAGCACTGGACCAATCAAAATAAGAAAATGAATATTTTTCTGCGACAGCCTGCCTTTGTTATGAAAGAGTAATGTGCATGCCTCAGAGAATCCTTTTGATTCACCTGGGACAGTTACTGTAGTTTGAAGTCATTTTACAGGAATGACAAAGCATAGGAAGTTACAACGAAAACACCTGTTCTTGTGTATACAAGTTTGTGTGTGAAATAACAAAATAATCAGGGAAGCCCTTTACCCAGAATCTGCTTGGGTTTCAGGAGTTTGTAGATTTTTTGTTTCTTTGTTTTTGTTTTGATTATTTTTGCTTTATTTTGGCTATCTACACACACACACACACAAAAAAAGAATTACATACAGTGAGTCTTAGCCATTGCTGTTTTTCAACAGCTATACATCAAACACTTCAATTTGATGGACATTTAATAGAAGAAGAGGATTAATGCTTTCAGAGTTTTTGTTTAATTTGCAAATAGGATGTCATTTTGCTCAAGCACCAACTGTTGCTATGTTCATGCAGCTAAGGTCGAAAAAAACCATCTTTTATAATAACAAAATGGATCTTAAAACTTAATGGTGTGGGATTAAGTTGAACTGAAACGTATGGCAAAAAAAGATAATTCAAATGCCTGTTTTCTAAGGTTCTTCTTTCTAATGTAACTGGGAAAACCACATACCGGAGTTCAGGAAATATTAATTTATGTTAAAACATTTGGAGCTGTCTTCTACTTTAGTCACTGAGAAAACATCTGAGGAGCTCACAATAGGTAAAGCAATTCTAATAAGAGAGTTACTTAAGATGTGAAATCATCCATTTTAAGGCCATCCTCTGGTTTTGTCATCAGGCTTGTACAAGATGAGGTACCCTTATGTCTCACTTTAAGGGCAAACAAGCTCATTGGACGGGCAGTGAGAAAAATGAGCGAGATTCATTCTCTTTGCTGGCGGGGCACAGGAGGTATGCTATTACCACTGCATTTTTTTTTGCATAGGAACAAAAGATCTCTGACAAAAGGTATCTAACAAAAGGTCTTTACATCAAGGGGTTTTTCCTATTATTTAAGCTGTTAGCTGTCACTTGATTTATTCTCACTAAAAAGGGTTAGAGAAGAGATCACAGAAGCAGCTCAGAGGCAAATGATGCAGAGCTACACCAAAAAGACATGTCCCAGTCTTAAAATCTAGTCTCCAGAGCATCACTGAAATAGCTGCACTACTCTTTATGAGGAAATTAGGTAAAAAGACAGGACCTCAGCCACTGCACAGATCAGACAACAAAATAATACCCACATTTCTTTCCTTTATTTGCCCTTCTTTGGTTGGAGAGTTGAACTGTTACTTTATTCTATATCAAGAAATATTTTTGTTTTCCTCATTGAAGGCTTGGAATAACTTCTCAGATTATTTCACTTTCCTGTTAAAAACCTAAATTATACTTGCAAGCAAAAAAAAGTAGGAAATGAAGGCAGCAAAGGGTCTGACTTCTCTGGACCACACCAATGTCACCAAGTAGGTGTAAAAAGCACTAAACAGTAGCATTTTACTTATCAAGAGATTGTATGAACAGCAAAGCCAGAGACAGACAGGTTTTGATATTTTATTTCTTACCATTTTTCATTATTTTCTTCCTGGAGTAGTGACTAGAATGTTAACATCACAAACAAGGAAATGAAGGAATCTGTTTAGTTAACATCCCATAACTTATTTGGTTTCAGCAATAAGTAATTCTAACACCAAATGAAAGGATACATATTCTTTGAATATATGCATGGATATGTAAACATATATATGAATGTACAGTACATACATGAATTTGAGTATCTTTCTGCTGGACAAGTTTTGTAATAAAGTAGTTTAAACATCATGCCATTAGCTGATGGAAATGTATGTGACACATTTATCTACAATTTATCTCTGCCACATTCTGACACCTTCCTTTGACATCATCAAAACTCATGTTCATGCTGTTACTAACAGAATGCATTCATGTGCACACATATACATTCGTATGTACACCTAAGTGTATGTATTTACAGTCACATGAACAAGACTCTCTTGTATATACATTATATTACATAATGAAAGTTGTTATATCCTCTATTTGACTCCATGTATTGAAATTAATTTCCTGTCATGTCTTCTATTATTTCTTCCTTGTAAATTCACAGCGAGCATACTGATAGACAAGGATTAATGCTTTCAGGATCTCTTTGGAAACAGAACTGGACCCTAGAGATAAAAAATTAGATAAGCGTAAATGGTTGCAAGTGAACTAATAAGTACCACACTTCCTAGTAACAGCTGCATATATGAGTAGAGCAGAATTCAACACCTTAGTCTTCTTGTGGTCACTTACTAAACATTCTGTTTCATTTCCTCTCCATGCCTACTAAAATTGAGTAAGATCAAACAGCCCCCAGGAAAAATAAAAACAAACAAGAAGGTAACGATTAAAACTGACACCTAAGATTTATATATTAATGGAAAGGGACTTCTTTCCCCTTGGAGACACCTTTCAGAATGGTAGTCAAAAGTACAAAAAATCTATTCAGTGTTCAGGCATCTTCTGTATTTTGCTGTGATATGATGGGACTAAATATAGCCTTTCTAAGGCTGTCGCCCAGCTATGCAGTGCAAAGTGTGGTTTCAGATGCTCTCTGCAATCCAACATGGGCATGCCAGAGCTGAATGCTATAGTAGCTGGCCCATATAATAAGCAAAGCAGAACTCAGATACAGATTACAAAACCGAACCTACATCTGGATGAAAAGACTCACAACATAAGTATGCCGATAAGAAAACATTCATAAGAAATGTCCTGAAAATTCGTGGAAATTTGGGATGTCCTCTTAACAAAAAAAAACAGACTACAAACTTGTTCTAGGGGAAGCTGAAGCCCACATAGTACTGGCATGTTTTGCTCAGCTCTCTATTTGCACGAGGGAGATCAAATCACTGAGAAAAACAAGCAGATGAAAATCAGAGTGTTTAAATAGAATCATAGAATAGTTAGGGTTGGAAAGGACCTTAAGATCATCTAGTTCAAAACTTTTTTATAAGAATGTCTTGTTTTGACTGGGATAGTTAGTTTTCTTCCTAGTAGCTGCTACAGTGCTGTGTTTTGGATCTGGAATGAGAATAAGTTTGATAACACACTGATGTTTTAGTTGTTGCTTAATAATGCTTACCCTCAGTCAAGGACTTTTCAATTTCCCATGCTCTGCCGATGAGGAACTTCACAAGAAGCCAGGAGGGAGCACAGCCAGGATGGCTGACCTGAACTGGCCAAATGGATATTCTATAACATAAAACGTCATGCTCAGTATATAAACTAGTGGGATTTAAATCAAGAGGTTAAACCAAGACAGTTACTGACATCTTATAAGTGTCTATTTCCTCTGGAAACTTCCAATGGCCAAGGGAATGAGAAGTAACATATAGCTGTAGGGTGGTATGGAATGCAGTCATAAGTAATTATAATTACTTTTGTTGGTACATACATTTATACAGTGTAATCACTTTCTCTGAGTGACTCCACACTGCTGATGAGTTATACCTCCTTTTTTCATGACTGAGAGCAGATAACCCTTTTGCTGTCGGACTAACAACAGTATTTTGAAGCAATAATTTTGAAGTATTTTGAAATACAACACAGAAAAACAAGGACTTTGTAAAGAAAACATGACATTGCCAATGGTTAAAAGTTGCAGCTATAGTACCAAAACTTTTTGTTTGTGTCCATAATCCCATATGAAGTGATGCGAAAGGGGAGCTGATTGCAAGGATCCATGCCTTTACTGGTTTTCTGCACACGATCCATTTAGCCTTGTTAGTCAATTTACTTGCTGTGTTGGAAATAAGTCTTTTCTACTGTTCATCTCCAAAGTCTGACTCTTCAGTGCTTGCACTTTTGAACTGACAAAGCACAAAACAGTGCTGGTTCATAAATCAAAGGTAGGCTGAGATCACTGCAGACGACTGCCTTTCATGCACACAAAAATTCAAAAGAAAAACTTGCTAACAGCAACAACTAAATGAGCATGAAGAATTATGAGAAAGTGAAGAGTGACATTGTATTTTCTATTTCTTCACGATGAACATCGATGGAATTTGGTATTGTGCATTAACACCGCAGTCTTCAAATTAAAAGAGGTTATTTTGACTTTATAAACAATTAACAGGTAATACAGAAGCAGTAACAACTTTTGGAGTTATTCCCAAAAATAATGTAGTGTCCCTCCTCTGCAATGGCATAGACATAAAAATTATTTGGATGAATTAATACTTAAAATATACCATAAAATGTTCTTGAACATTTTTTACATGATTTTCATCTTTGTTAGGTTTGGAAACACCTAAATGTTCAAATGGTGCTGGAAGGCATATTTTGTATGTGGCTATGTATTTTCATGAAGCTGTTTCACCTTTTCATTTGTTTCTCTCTGTAAACATTCCAGTGCTTATTCCAATGCCATTGACTAAAAGGTCAATTAATTTACAATCATTAGTCAAATTTAAAGAAATAGTTTAAGGCTATGGAGTTAATTGTACTTTCTGAATTTATAAATGTTGAGTAACAGAGGTGATTTCCCACAATTAAATATTATACAGGCTTTAGTCCTTGCAAACATTTTAAACATATTTTCCTGTTATAACTTCTGATGCCTCCTCACTATTTTGGTTGACCTATTACAATCTTAGAATTTTAAAGGGTTTGTTTATCATCAATTTATAACCCTGCTCCCAAACCTCCTGAAAGGAATTGTCAGAAAAAAAGCCACAAATTTAAACACAGTCATATTTATTTCTTTTTCTTCTTTTTTTTCCTATGCTAACAATAACAGAGAATAAAAGTAAATAGCAACAATTTGCACAATAGATGAGCCTATAGCTTGCTCTCTATAAAATTTGACTTTGACATCAGTAGGCAAAGAATTGGATAAAGACATGAAAGACAAGTGAAGCTGAAGTTAGTGAAAAGGAATTAATAGTTACTGTACTTGTTCAGCATGGGTCTAGCACAGGGCTTATTCTTCAGTTCAGTTCACAGGTGATGGATATTTTGACCGGGTCTATTTCTTTAGCAGATATTCACTTCACTAACTGCATTTCCTGAACCAATTTTCATCATGTTTGGAACATATTTAAAGCATGTCACGGCTTTCCATTTGTTGAGTTTTTTGGTTTGACCATGGGTAATTGCTATTTCTACAAATATCAGAAAGTGCCATGTTCTAACTAAAGTGTAAGAACATTGTCAACTTAAGGGCACATGTTCTATGAAAGACATTTTACTGCTATATTTTGTACAAATAATAAATGGGAAGTATATATATTATTTACTCTATTCCAAAAAAATAGAGCAAATGTGATGAAAATTATTACATTAAACAATTTCAACTTTTAAGCTATTTTGATTTTTTTTTTCTATTCAGTCTTCAAAGCCACCAAAATGTTACTTAAGCTCAAACTGCTCTCAGTCTATTATTCGTTTATATTGCTTATGACAAATGTAATATACCACCTTGAATGCTTGATTCAATAGCACACCTGCTGGTGATTACTGACATTTCACATGTTCCTGTCTGCCATCCAGAGGCATTGCAAATGGCACAGGTCTCACACAGGTCCTAAGCGCCATCACATTAAGTTATCTCAGATAGTGTCATTAGATACCACATTGATTAGATATCTCTGAGCATTTAAAATAGGTTGCAAGTGACTTGCCCTCATCTTTGAGATGAGGTTTAGCTCATAGAGATTAAACACCAGGTCCTAAATGTAAGCTAGAAATCAAGTGCAGACATTTAGTGAATGCAAACTACAGAATCTTCAGAGATCTTTTCAGTTTACCACAAAGTAAACACTTGGTGTTGAACCATCTAAACAGCCCTCTAGACCTATGTGTCATCAAGTTCTCACACCAAGAAACCAGCTTAAACTCAGGTCAGAGACAAGTCCCATCCTTGTATAAAGTCATTCTTAGCTATAAATAGGTTCAAGCACATTTCTCATGCTCAGGCTAATATGTGTAATGAGTAATAGCAACCTTCTACTGAAGAAGGGTTTCTACTGCCAAGTCTCTATGCTCAGTACAAGGAGTCTGAGCTGAGCTAAGGTTAAGTGTCAGCTAAGGAGTCCAAAAGCTGGTTTAGTGTCAAGGGCCTATTTTGCCCCCAGCCTTTATATTTGTATACTTAACTGTAAAAGAGCTAGCACTGCAAGTCTGTTGAGAGTTGTTGGATTCTTTATAGTATGGTAGAAAGATATTTGGATTGCATTAAATGTTGCTAGTTACTTAGCTATAGAAGAAAAAACTTGTCAGTTTGGTTTTTTTTTGTAATGAAATACGAGAGATAGAAGAAAAAGCTAAAGATCTGTGTCTCAGAAATTGCCATGTAGAGTGGTTTTCTCTAGATATTTATATTTTCATTGTATTGTGTATTCTAGGACTCTCATAACCATTTTATCACCACTTTGACCTACTGATAAGAAATGGCAATTTACTATATTTTCTTCATTATGCAGGTCTTTAATTACTTACCCTTAATCCATCAGATGTTTATATTAGGAAATAATCAAAACCCCCATCTGCAAACCCCGATAACCAACTTGAATGATCTTGTTTTAAGGCTAAGGTTGATATCCTTAGTCTTAAAACAGAGAGCCTCTATCTTACAGATAATTTAAACTGCCTGTAGCTGCAACTATCGGTACAAATAAATAATTCAGACTAACTTGGAACCAATTTTGACTTCTGTGCTCTTACAGCAGGATGTGGTCAATTTGTAGTCATTTTTTTGTCACGCATAACGCAGGTTAACTGACCTAAACTAACCTCCTTTCTAGAGAAAAGCTCACCTAAACCCCATTCTTCTACTGCAAAATATTTGGAAGGCAGTTTTCGTACCAGTCCTATCTGTGATATTTTCCCTAAAAAATAAAAGGGAGGGCATGTGTGCAGGAACAAAACATGCATTGTTATAACTGAAAAATTGTGCTAATGTTTTTTTAGAAATTAATCAGTTTTATTATGCAAAAGAGATGTTAATTATTATTACCACAGAAACTCGTGGGCTACAATAGAAATTAGATAAACTGAAGTTTAAGTAAGCAGAGAAACTACATATAGCTAGGAAAGAAAATCTAAGTTCTGCTGAATACAGCAGCTAGTAAAGCAGAGTAAATGGGGAATATTAACTGTATGAAAATGCAAACTGAAAATATGTACTTAATGTTTCTCTTTGGAGAAAATCCAGGGTCTATAGAATGCTGAATGCATGCCCTGTTAACTGTGTGAGCCACCATAGAACAATTAAAATGATTACTCTATTTTACATTTACCCTAAGACTCTGCATACAGTTTATGCATTCTTAATTTGCGTATGGGATTGAAAATTTTCCTGGCAACCCGTATTTCATTTATACTTTTTTTTGTCACTATTGTATGAAAATTTTATTAAAACTTCCTTTAGCTCCTTCTGTGAATGTGGAAGAAGCCCTTTCATTGACTTTCAAATACACAGAATTATTAAGTTTCCTAGCTCAGGGAATGTACCCATGAAAGATGATCTAGAAAGTTTTGCCAGCTCTCATTTCCATAATGCATCTTTTGGGGTTATAAATACAGGTGTATGATGTTTCACAGTTTTTTCTACCTATTTCATGGTTTATTAGTGCATCTCAAATGCATTTTGCAAAGGAGATGCAGATCAATAATTGTATTATGCATATCAAGAGACTGGGAGAAGGAGAGCTGAAGTGAATTTTTCAAGGTCAGCTGGAGGCTAGTGGCTGATAGAGAGGCAGAGTGCAGGTCTGAGATCCCAATTAGCTTCAACAGGCATCTGGGAATGCTGCTGGGAGAATCACAGAATACTCTCTTCCAATATCTACTATCTCATCTATATGCAAATTTGACTGTGTCTATGCCAGGTACACACATGTACTCACATATGCTGAGTATGTGATGTGTAATGTATTTCTTATAGAAAATACTTTCTGAAATCTTGGAACCTTCTCACTGTCTCACTCATGCTTTGCTCCAACACACTGTAAAGGTCTTGACAGTATTTCATCTCATTCAAGTGTTATCATTATTACTGTCAGGAGATTTTGGATAACAAATGCTGTGCTTTACCAGCTAAAAACATTTTCTTTTTGCACTGACACAGACTTGTCAATAAAACCCTATGGCATGTTAACTTCCCATCTCTCAGATGTGGTGAACTGACATTTACAATGCAGAGAAAGGTAACAAAGTGTGAAACAGATCATAAATCATTTAAAGAGAGTTAAAGAAAGACTTAAACAAAAGCCTCCAGGAAAGAAAAAAAAAAAAAAAAGTGGAAAAATGAAATAGGCACCAAAAATTATTTTATACAAGAATGAAACTGTAACCTTTTCACCTATCATCATTCACTTTGGTTTACCTTTCTCAGCCTCTGGAGCCTAGAACAATTCAGTCAGTGTGCAGAATGCTGCATGAGGAATGAACCTTTTATTTTATTGTTACCCAGGGCATGCTATCCTTGAGAGGAATGACAAAACCAAGAACAGAGCAAAAGGGAAAGCAATAGTCACTACAGGTTTGGGATAATAAAAGCAAGCAGTGAATACAATATTCTTAGAGATATTCTTCAAAGTTAAAAAGGCAGGCAAGTGCACTTTATTGGATTTTTTTACATTTCAAAATATGTTTTACAATCTTTTCACTCAGTTATTTAAATATGTGCTTTCCAGATGCCTGGAAATGTAGCAAGAGAAAGGGGCACACTTCATCATAGCTTGAAAATGTGAATGTACAAACAGTACTTTTCATGAAGGCACAGAACAGAAGGTTGGCTATTTATATGATCAGCTCTAAGCCATGATGTTTTACAGGCAAGCTCTGTTTTCAATTAAGTGGAGCTAAGAGGGTGATATAGACTTGTAAGCAAAATCAGAAGTTCAATATCTAGGTCAGAAATCTTAACCCCCCCACCCCAGAAAAAATATATTTAATACCACATAACTAAGTGAAGACATTTTAATATGAAATACAAAAGATAACAATTAACAACAGTAGGCAGTCTGATAGAATTCTTTTTATAGACAAGACAAACAAAGCTGGAATTAGGAAGTAAGATAAAGAAAATATAGTGAGGTCACCTATAATTCAGCTGTACCTACTCCATGCCACATAGTTCTTACTGAGAACAGTAACATGCATTTATATAAAGCCTTTTTTTATCAAGTACTTTACAGACATAATACACAAGCTAGTTTACCAGATTCTGAAATGATAGTAGTGGTCTGAAATTTGATTATTGCTAAAAAACGCAAAGAAAAATGTGTGACAGTTTTTGTCAGGAAGAGAATAATTATTTATCCAATTAACACTGTAGAAGGTATTTTAGGTAGACAGATTGACATTAGCAAACTAGAATTTAAAAATCTTCACAGTTAAACGTTAGCTTTGTTGAATGCATTAAGAAAAAGAAAGCTATTTCTTGGTGTGAAATAGACTCGGGTTTGATCTGTGACTTCTGTTTGAAAGTGAAGGAAGCCCCTTCTAAGCCACATAGTAAACCACTTCTAAGCCACTTAGTAAGCCACTCATAGAAAAGGCAACAAAAATGAAATATCAATAAAAAACACTTGGGGGATTTTTACTTGTTTTAAAAGTTCTTCCAGTTCTCTCTTTCATTCCTTTTCAGATTTGGATCCCTTTTGGATTTTCAGCAGCACTGACTCTTTCTTGACAGGCCTTTAAAGTCATGAGCAGCTTGCAGTCTGCTATCAGAAGTCAGTCATATGACCAGAGCTATTTTTCATCTTTCTCCCAGCCACTGAGAGCTCATTTTGAATCCTGGTTGCCACATTAAGATTTATTAGGCTACATTTGTCCAGTCTGGATCTGACTAAGTGTCTGATGACAGTGTCGCCTTTCACAGCTGTGCATCCTGTAACTGTGCAAGCACATGGGTACAGGACTGATTCAGACCATTGTTGACTCACACAAAAAGTTCCATTCACCTAAAAACCAATTTTAATATTTTTCTAGTGACATTGGATTTCTTGTGTCTATTTGGTTATCTGACTAGTGAGTTTCAACATAATTTCACAGAATCACAGAATCCCAAGGTCGTTGATGAAAATATTAAACAGCACTGGTCCCAGCACCAACCCCTGAGGGACTCCACTAGTCACAGACCTCCAGCTAGATTCTGCCCCATTGACCACAACTCTCTGCCTTCTTCCTTCCAACCAGTTCTTGATCCACCTCACTACCTGATCATCAAGCCCACACTTCCTTAGCTTATCTATGAGGATGCTGTGGGAGATAGTATCAAATGCCTTACTGAAATCAAGAAAAACCACATCTACCGCTCTACTATCATCCAGCCACCTAGTTACTTGCTCATAGAAGGCTATAAGGTTGGTCAAACATGACTTCCCCTTGGTAAAACCATGTTGGCTGCTCTTAATGACCCCCTCATCCTTGATATGTCTAGAACTTTCTTCCATGTAGATTGCCAATGAAATTAAGTCTTCTAAGTCCAGCAAAGGGCTGGGGTAAGGAGATGTAAGTATCTTGCGTTGCAGAGCCATTCTAAGTTTGTGGATTTGTCTAAAGTAGTTATAAAATGTCCGAAGAAAACACAATACAAACACGCATGAAGGAAATAAATTATTGATTTATATCTTCTTAATGTTCAACTCCCTGTCACTGCTTGCATTCCTCTGATGTTTTTCTCAGCGTGCCTGATCCTCCATTTTCTCTATGCTCCAGCAGAACTCATTGTTTTTGGCATAGTTTCTGAGTAAAAAGATTTGGATCTAACTAACAGCTATCTGTTAGAAAATACAACATATCACACACATGTCCACAGTAAAAGAAACCAAGCAAAGATGCTATAAAAATAGTAGCAAAGAATACAAGCTTAAGAATTTCAACAAGGCAATTTGCCATAGAAACTTTCTACATTTAAGTTTCTTTAGTTACAATTCTTTTTAATTTCTGTAAGTTTTGTGGTTTTTTTTCTACCCAAATATGGCTTTAATAACTGCAAAATTTACAAATCAACTCCTAATACAGCTTGAAGTACTGGTAAAACTATACTCCAGTTGTTAAGTGCCTACTTTCATTTGTAGCAGCAGTGGTATGATCATAGAGATGCTGAGACTAATACAAATGCTAAACCAGGAAAATAATCATTATTCCTAAGGTTCATTATAGCATCTTAGTCAGCACTTTAATTTCTGAATGCAAAGCAGTTTAGGGCAACTGGAAAGACACATGATGCCTTTTCATTTTTCCTTTGTCTCATAAATCAAGGACACTATTAAATTATAGTAGTAATAAAAATACTAATAATGCACCGTGAATGTCTTTAACCAATTATCCCATTTCCTGCCTGGCTATTAAGCTGCACTCAGAATTCTCAGAGAAAACGCATTTGCATTGTACAGTAAAAGGCAAGTTTAAATGCATTACATGACAGCTAGCATATTAATGTCACTTGTGATCAGTTACATGAATTACCCACCTGAGAAATTCATGGACAGCCAAGACAATGAACTGCTTTATTCAATGGGGAAGACTTTTGTGTCCTGTAGGACTCAATTAAGGTACCAAAATGTAAGTTATAACCATCCTACAACATTGTAGTGCCTTGTGGTTGCTATTATTTTGAGGGTCAAAAACCTGCAGTCTAGGACCCCAACACCTATGAATGCTTAGAACATGAATTCTGGGTTCAGAAATGAGTCTATGCTTTTTGTTTGTTTGGTTTTGTTTAACAAAAGACAAAACAATTCCCCGTGAAGCTGTGTAGAGGTGTATCTTCTTTCATGGTGTCCTGGGTTCAGCAGTAGCAGTCATGTTTCTCCTTTGTGGTAGCTGGTGCAGTGCTGTGTTTTGACTTCCAGCCTGAGAAAAGTGCTGGTGATACCCATGTTTTTGGTTGTTGCTAAGTGATGTTTACCCTGACCAAGGACTTTGTGAGGCTCATGCTCTCCCAGGGAGGAGGGGAAGTCGTGAGGAAGCAGAGAAGGGGCCCCTGACCCAGGCTAGCCAAAGAGGTATTCCATACCACAGCACGTCATGGCCGTGGTGGGGGGTAACTGGGTGTTACCTGGAAGGACACAGGCTTCCGGGTGGGACTCGTTTCTTGGCCGGTGGTATCGTATTCTCTTCCCTTGTTATTTTCTCTTATCATTGTTGTAGTTGGTAGTAGCGGTGGTGATTTGTGTTGTACACTGGTTGCTGGACTGTTCTTGTCTCAACCCGTAGGAGTTGCACTCTTTCGATCCTCCTCCCCATTCCTTCCAGAGCGGGGAAGGGGAGACCCCCAGTGGAGGGGGGGGGGGGGCCCTTGATTGTTGTCAGCCCGGCACCACTCACTGGGAGTGAATGAACAAGTTGCCTGACTGGGTTTAAACCACGACACATGGCTACTTTTTTCTTATGCAATATTACAATCACAAATGTAGAGCAGTTCAGACTTTTTAGTTTTTAACTTCCTTTTAGTAAGCTTTTGTCTAAAGATTCAACCATTAGTCTTTGTGCTGCATGGATATTATGTTAGATATAAGGAAGAAGTTCTTTACTGTGAGGGTGGTGAGGCACTGGAACAGGTTGCCCAAGGAAAGTTGTTAATGCTCCATCTCTGGCAGTGTTCAAGGCCAGGTTGAACTGAGTCGTGGGTAACACGGTTTAGTGTGTGTTGTCCCTGGCTACGGCAGGGGGGTTGGAACTAGATGATCTTAAGGTCCTTTCCAAACCTAACTGTTCCATGAGTCTATGATATGCTTTAGTTTTATGACTTATATGCTTGGATGTTTGAAAATTTTCCACCAAACCTCAATAGTATGGAAACATTTTCTGTAATGAACCTGTTTTTTAAGCACTTTACAAAAGATAATGAGTGATGTGCAGGAAATACTTTTTCACACACGGAAATCCCTTTTTGTAAGAATGATTATAACATCAGATGACATGATAGCATACATTGTAATTCAGGGTCTTAATGATTGTTTATGAATGTTATTTTGCAACCCTCAAACAGAGAAACACTTTTCAAGTCTTCAGTGTAATTCCCCGTAAAATAAAAATCTGTCTCTAATGAGATCTAAAAGACTTTGAGAATTTATTCCAAGGAATTTGTGTGATGAGTATCATGTAAGTGTTGATAAATATTGTTGCTCAAACAACATCATGAAAGACAGTAATTTCACAGCTTAATATTTGTTTGTCCTTCTGGTTAGAGACCAGAGAACTAAGTAAAGCTTTCCATATAGTCTACATTGTGTGTCTTTCTGAGAGTGTGCTCTGGTTGCTTTTTTAATGTCTAAACTAATTCTCTGAAGAGGCCTATGTGCACAGGGAGAGTGCTTGTCTGTGTATCTGCAAGACAGGGGAGGACCCAGATTGCAAGAAAGTTCTACAGTACTTTGTGTTTCTGCAACAGAAGACACAGAGTCCTGGATAAAGAGTAAAGTCTCCAAAGACATATGAGCCCAATGTATTTATATTATAGAAGAGCTCATGACAGGCATACCTGTGGGACTGAGATCACAGTTCTACTCTTGTAATTACAGCAAGCAGGACCAGGAAGACTGTGTTGGGAAGTGAGCCCAAATGCATGGACCAAAGAACATGGTGTTTCTAACCACTTCTCCAAATATTTTCCTGTTCCTTTATTATTAAGTGGGTGAAACAGTTTTCATTGGTGCATGTTCCAAAAATGTGTTATTGGCATTGGAGGTTGTTGAACCAGATCTCAACAAGAAATGTGAGAATGCTTCTTTTTAAGAAAGCCTCGAATAGATTTATTTTTTCCTTCCAAATATTTTCAGGCTTCTGGTAGGTTCTTCACTGACTTTTTTCAGTAAAGTCATGAATTTTTACCATTACAGGAGATAGATAGTCAAGACCTCTACACTATTAACTTCTCTTCTGTAAACTCTATTAGCAATGTAAAGATGATATACCATTAATTTATTATTTTTTCCTACTTTATGATGCCATCTTTCCATCTATAACCAGTGTAAGTGTTATCTTTCTAATACTTTGGATGAAAGTTTCACCTGCTCTTTTGCAGAGCGAGCCTCTTACTGTACAGTTAATTGTAACTGCAGCTACTATATAAAATTTCATAGACCCTGGTGGATTAATTCTAGTCATTAATTTGCATAGTTTTATGAAACATTTATTGGATTTGTCTTCTTTAGTGTCTTAGCATATTACTGACAGAGATAGCTTAATTTGAAAATAACAATAAGAGACTTGGAAGCTTTATGAGGAATTATAAAACTATTCCCCTGTAGAATACTGTAGCAACATAGCTTTGCGATGTAGTTGTGCTATGACATTTTAGAAGTATATGTTATTAATATATAAAAGTTATCCACATCTATTTCTTCTACATGAAGCCATTACATGTACACTGTTTCCTCTGTGCTGCTGATTTTGATAATTGTTCAGGGGGAGGAATATTGGTCTTTTATTAGTAACCTAAATCAGTGCAAACTAATTCCTTTAATTGCCTTGCAAGCACACTCTTCTTCCCTGCTTCTATACCACTACACAGAAAGTCAAACATTAAATATAGCATATAGCTCAATATTTGAGAAATTCTGTAATGTTAAAATTTCTCCATGCTATGAAACTCTGTGATATTCCTACATTATAAATATCTCTTAATTAATTTTATAATGTTTGGTATTGTATTACCCAAAACGGAAAGAAAACCTGTTAAAGTTAACCTGCAAATTCACAATTACATATCTGAAATTAATTCTGTGTAACTAAATAAAAACAAGATGAGTGCATTGTTTGTTGCTCAGAAAGCTAGAAATAAAAATTTAGTAGACTGACATGTTTCTTTGAGTTTCTTCTTTGCACAATGGAATGCTCTTGATAGCTCTCAAGAATTACATTTATTGTTGCATCTGACATGTATAAAATTACCTCCTTTCATCAAATGTTGTTAAAGAGTATTAGGTAAGCCTTCATGCTCCTGTGGATCAAAGGACCAAGAGTTCCTGGTGGACACAAAGCTGAAAGCCGCAAAGCACCTTTGCAGCAAAGAAAGCCACCAGTTTGCTGGGCTGCATTAAGCAGAGCATCAAGTGAAGGGAATTTATCTTTCCCCAGTACAAGGAAGACATGGACATACTGGAATAAATCCAGTGAGGGGCTACAATGGTCATTAAGGGCTTGGAGTGTGTCTAAGAGAAGAGAAGGCTGGGAGAGCTGGGACTATTCAACCTGAAGAAGAATAGGGTCTAACCATAATTTTTCCTACAAACCCTTAATAGGAAGTTGTACAGAAGACTGCCAGGACTCACCTCAAAAATTTATAGAAACATGATAAGGGCCAATAGACATGCTCTGGAACAACTGAAATTATGACTGGATATTTAAAATTTTAATTTCACAAAGACCCCAATCAAAAGGGTTATCCATAGAGGGTGTCGAGTCTCCAGTCCTAGAGATATTCAAAACTGGACAATACAAGACCCCATGCTTTAACTTTGAAGCTGGACCTTTGCCTTGTAAGGTGGCTAGACCAGATGACCAGCAGAAGTCCTTCCCAAATTAAACTGCTCCAGAAATCTGTGATTTCTGCATCTTACAATGAAGTTAAGAATGGAAAATTCCAGTTTTGTGCTAGGATTAAGATCTAGAGTACAGGAACAACATCACATCACATACTTGGCCTGCATGAAAAAAATCTCCTTTTGTCTTAACCATTTCTCAAACTGCCGACTTTCTAACCTTGGGCTTAAAAGGCAAAACCAAGAAAGAACAAAAATCCAACACTAGCTGGAAAGTCTTAGAGGGACAAAGCCAAGAAATAAACAAAATTATCCTGTGTAAAAGTCGGAATAATTCCTACAACTTTAGTTCTTTACCTCCTTAACTCCTATGTACGTTCATCACTCATGTTGCTCAAAAATAGCTAAAACTTGGAAACACAAGTCCCTCTTCTTGGTGCTTATCACTCAGCCAGCATATTTTGTAATCCTGCCATCAGTTTCGGTTGCATAATTTTTCACAGGACCTCTGACTTTTTCAGTCAGACATCATCCATCACATCAGTCAGTCTTCGTATTTTTTACTTTTATCATCATGGAGAATATTGTGCCACAGTTTACAATACATACTCTTGCTCAGAAAGACTAAAATCCCCCGAAAGAACAAGAAAAGTTGCATTTAAATTGCACCTGCTACATATCATTACACTTCTTGTAATATATTAATTTTATGCCATAATGAAGGTATTGTATAGCTCAACTTTTATCCTTTTAAATCCTTACACCTGAGACATTAGCATGCATAAATATACACTTAGTGTGAATGTATATGTAAGCATGTATGTAGCTTGCATACATACATAAACTCATACTTGAGAAAAGTATTACCATCTCAGATAACAGCTGATATAGTTTTTCTAAGTTGGTGTTTTGCACTCTCCACCAGTAGATATCAGCTTCAGCTAGTCTTAGATCCAGCTGTTGAAAGGACTGCCTTTCAGATTAATTAATGTTACACAACTAATGACAGATTTTGAAATCTCCTTTGTAGTAAAAAGATAATATATCCAATTTTGCCACTGAAGTGTTACAATGTAATCAGGAGAGCCATTGCTGTTTAATTCCAAATTTCTCAGAAAAGTAGGCAAATCTTATCATTTTCACAGCATGTTCCATTGCACATTTTATTACTTATAACTCCCATAATATGAATTGGTTTTTTGCTTCACACAGTGTTTGTATACACCAGTGATACCCTTTTGTCTTTTCAGTAAGGCAGTTAATATGAAACATCCAAAATGTACTCAAGTTACAAACCAGAATGTCCTTTCCATAGCCTCAAAAATGCTTTTATTTGCAGAGCAAATGTTTTCATTTTAGAATTTGCTGTTTGGGAATTTGAACAGTTCCCCATGAATATTAGGTTGTGACACTATACAGAGTTGATCATTTTCTCAGTCTGCATTTCCAGCAGCCATACGTGTTAAGAACTCATCTGGCATAAAACATCCATAAGTTTGTCTAGTTTCAAGACTACTTTTGAAAGTCACAGGGAGAATTTAGGAGCCAAATAGATGTTCAGGAGACAAGGACAAATAGAAAATAAGTGGATCAGAATTTGCAGTTCTTGGGTTTTGCACACAGCACATATTATGTTGGCAATCATATAGTGACACATTGCTACTCTAAATATTCAGCTCTCCCTAGTGTTAAAGGGGCATTGTGATAAATTACAGTGGATGTGTGAGACTTTCTATATGTGAAGAATATATCATTACACAATTTCAAATAATTCAGTTGAAGATGGTTGCAGTTATATAAATCATTTGACAGGAAAAAAAATTAAAATTTGCTACACTGGAATCCAATAAAGATTTTTTTACAGGTTTCAACTCACTTCATGACTAATCTTAGCTAATTAAATAAATACTCTCCAGAATTTAGCAAGGAATATATTGGAAATTAATATGTCATGTAGGTGTGTTCTGTGTTCACTCAAACAGAACTAAGGTCTTAATGGAAAGAAACTGAATTAGCAGAATTAAAATCAGGATGGACCATAAGAGAATTTTAAAATTACCAAATTTCATGGGGTACTTAAGGAAATAAAATTTTAAACAAAATAAACAAAACCCTCCACTTCATATGTCTTCAATTAATATAAAGAAAAATCCTGGATATTTTTTTTCCTTGTTTTTTTTTTTTTTTTTTTTAGTGAGCTACTAAAGGATTCAAGGATTATGATTGATAAAATTTCCCTAAATAATTCATTCTGGAATGGTCCCAAGTGTTCTCTCTGGTATGCCAGATCAGGTCCATTAAGAAGTGAAATGTGACAATCTCCAAATGTATTCTGCTTTACTGATGCGAAAACATTTTATGAAGAGGTAGCTGAATATAAAATAGGCTTTTCTTCTCTTTGATGAGATCTCAAGTAAAAGCTATATACAAAATCACCTGGGTGTGTGGGATTTTTTCATAAGCTGTTTCACACAGATAAGTTTCATTTCTATGGTGAAGGCAGAAAGCAATCTGTAAGTAGCATATTTTGGCTTACTCTAGTAAGGCATTTTCCTTTTTGCTGTTTAACATGAATATTTTAGAGTAGCAGACGGCACACCCACAGAAGTCCTATCTTCCTTTAAAACTCTCAAAATAGGAGTTAATGAGCAGGTCAAACTTCAGACAGTTTTCAAATAGATCCCTGCTCCAATGTAATCCCAAATGATGGACTTATTTAATTCTTCTGTTGAGCTTTGGGATCACAGCCAGCAGGAACAAATTTCTGCTGGTGATTACCAGCCATGAATTTCTTGTCATTGCAGGCCTACAGTAATTTTCATCTGAGGTGAATTTCTAATGCAAATAAGCCTAATATTCCCTGATCTTATTACCACATTCAAATATGAGTTTACTTACTTTCCTTATTGCAGTGTTCTAAGAGGTCCATTTTTTTTTTTAGTATTTATTTTTGTCTCTTAAATTCAGCATATCATCTTTTAGATCTTACTGGCATCTTTAATTCAAGAAGCTCTGGTTTTGTATTTTTTTTCAAATTCATAACAAATGACTCCACATTTTTATAATTTATTTTCTTAAAAAAGCTTTAATGACATTTCTTTGTAAGTCTGAATAATATTAAAGGGTAAAAAAAGTGCTCAGTGTCAGACATATCCAAAAGTTGCTGCTTTGCATTTGTCTTCCAATTTACTCCTCAACATGTTCAGTGTTTGCATCACAGTGTGAGGACTCAATTAATGCATAATTGGTAGCTAAACTTCAGTAAAGAAAGGTGGTCTCCCGGTGTAAGTAAGTAGCAGTCACAAAAGTTTTTAAGGAGTTCATATCACACACAAGGACCTGTTTCTGCAGTAAACAGCTGATTCTTTTTCTATAAGAAAACGCAAAAGTAGAACTGATAGGAACTTAGTATTAGCTCCAAGATCCTTAAAATGTACCTGTGGTGATGCAGATGTACTCATTTTCCATTGGAGAAGGTCACAAGTGCAAATTCTCTTTTACTTCCACTTTCCACATCCAGAATTGTTATCATTTTGTCATCTAGTCATGCTTAGTTGATGTATTTCTGGATACATATAATGAATTTCTTGCTGTCATGCAATAACCCCATGGAAATTTTCAGCAGTTAAATACATTTCTTTTTATTCCCTCCAAACATTTTTCTATGACTGATGAAAATTTCTGATCATCACTGGCCTCTGATTTTGAGTTCTCGTAGCTGTTACCAGAAATCTATTGGCAAAATGGATCCAGGAAGTCTAAAACCTATTGTGCAAAATGTATTCATGAAGTCTAAAACCTATTGTGAAAAATGTCTCAGGTTTGGCATTTTTTTACCAGAACAGAAGAGCGGTATCCAACCCCTTTGCAACTGCATGGTGCTCTTTCTCCTTTCTCTTCTTCACCAGCAGTGAAACTTTCAAAAATGGCAACGTTACTATACTTCTAAAGATACAGGGGAAGTTTCAGTTCTTGCTGTAAAATTTTGGATTTGGTCTGAGAAGTAATATTTTTTCTGCCGCCCCCTCCCCCCCATCATATGCAAGCTGAAACTCCCATTTTGTAATTGGGTGTCTAGAGAACCACTACTCCCTCTCCAGGAACACACTTAAAGTGACTTAACTGAATTATTGGGGGGTTACTTCCAGAGTCTACTCTAATCTTTCAAACACTTATCTCATTTTGTATACTGGGAAACTGGAAGAAGAAATGGGATATACTTTTATACATGTATCTTAACCAGTTCCTATCCGTAAACTATTGAACAGTGCACAGATTGTTAATAACAGAAAAATCCGCTGGGCTGAGAAATACACTAATACACATGGGTCACAAATAAAGCAGAAATGAGTTAAAACATGCATCTACTTACTACAGAAAACTAAAAGAACACCTGATAATATTTTTTTGTAATAAAACCAGGATAACTAAAAACTATAAAATTTTCTCTCTTCTCCTTCCTAATAATGAACCGCATTCAAGTGCATATATCTTATACCTAGTATAAGGTATTTAGAACAAGTGATGAAATGACAGAGTTAATGCCCCTTAACATGAAATTCAATTGCAACTGATACAGAGTGTGAAATTTCCATTGAAACTCTGTTGAGATCATTGCTTTCTTGGAAAGAATACAATTTCAGTATGTCAACAATATATTAGGTCATATTAAAAAATGAGATTTTAGGACTTTCACTGTACTGATCATATCTTCAGCTTAAATGAGAATGTTTAAATGGAAGACTGCTATTAATGTACATTGGAAAATAAATTTAAAAGAAAATAAATAACAAATATTTCATAGTCTGCTATTTAACTTAATAATGAAGATATTTTTAAGGATGTCAATGGGATATTAACCCAGGCAGTTTTTCAAAGAACAGTTAGTTAAATTCAGCCTCTTCATGAGTATGTGTAAGCATTCTGCCTTTAGAATACAGATTTTATATTTTCCTCTTACTTAAAATTTGGAATTTTGCATACCTTTTTTGACAACATAGTCTATTATAGAATGAATTTAAAGCAAATTTAATATGTTATTTGAAAGATACAGTAATTCATAAATTATTATTTCATTAAGTGTTGGGGTTTTATTGCTTGGTTTTGTTTTGATGGGTTGCATTGGATTTTTTTCTTTCCCCTTTTATTTGGGTTTGACACACTGCTGGCCAAATTTCAACTTTAGAAAGTGGAATGACAAAGTTTCCACTAACTTCAGGGACCTCTGGATCATGCAGGCTGTCTTAAAACCTCCTGGCACAGAAGTTGCAGCTGTATTCTGTGTACTGGAGCATTGTGTACAGCTCTGGTGCCCTCAGCATAAAAAGGACATGGAACTGTTGGAACAAGTCCAGAGGAGGGCCACGAGGATGATCAGGGGACTGGAGCACCTCCCGTATGAAGACAGGCTGAGAAAGTTGGGGCTGTTCATCCTGGAGAAGAGAAGGCTGCGCGGAGACCTCATAGCAGCCTTCCAGTGTCTGAAGGGAGCCTATAGGGATGGTGGGGAGGGACTCTTCATTAGAGACTGTAGTGATAGGACAAGGGGTAACAGATTAAAACTTAAACTGGGGAAGTTTAGATTAAATATATGGAAGAATTGTTTACTATGAGGGTGGTAAAGCACTGGAATGGGTTGCTCAGGGAAGCTGTGAATGCTCCATCCCTGGTGGTGTTCAAGGCTGGGTTGAACAGAGCCTTAGGAGACATGGTTTAGTGTGAGGAGTCCCTGCCCATGGCAGGGGATTGAAACTAGATGATCTTAAGGTGCTTTCCAACCCTAACTATTCTATGATTCTGTGATTCTATGATTCTGGTGTTCGCTATAATATACTTCTATTTTCAGCTAAGTAAGAATCTTCACTAATTCTATCACTTCACAGAACTGTATATTTTTCAGTCCTTTGCATATTGCAGAATTGGCATGGGTGATTCTGAAAGGTGATTAGAAGTACCAGATTGCAAAATTCTTTGTTCTGTTTACTTTTGAGAAGTTTAGGAAGTTTTCCATGTCTGGATATGAAAACCTTCCAGCAACCAAGCCTTATTTCCAATACTGCCAAGTCATGTTGGGGTAAGTATCTTTTGCTTTGCAGTCCCTTACAGGAACTTTTTCATTTATTTATGCAAATATAGTTCTGAGGCATTTGGAGATACTTTGTCACATTGAAATGTCTGCATGCAAATTATAAAATCTGGGGCCAGAACAGCTCAATCATTTGGGTCTTAATAATGAGAAGTTTCATTAAATTAATGACTTTTAATGGCACATACAATGTGACACATCAATATCATATTTTAATCTTTTCTGTGTGCATAACTCAGCTGTCAGAGTGACCAGACATAGGTGAGTTTTGACATAATCTATATTTTTTTTGTTGATGTATGTGATTAAGATTTCTTAAAATTGCCATTACTTTCTTTATCTTTTGATTGTAAATATATGGAGACTGCTCCTATCACCAAACAGATTTAATGGTGCTGAGGGACACTGTTTAAGGTTAGATGATCTATAGTGTTTAATTTCTAAGATGGAGCATTCCCTTAAGACAACCTCCTTCTCTATATGAGCTGTGTGTTGAAGGCCATGGTGGGCTAGCAGGTCCCTTGTCTATCCCTTTCCTTTGCTGAAAAGTGGTATTCCTCTGGTAAACATCTACATTTAGGAGCAGATACCAGCTTCTGGTACCTGCTTTCTCCTGGAATTCAAGTTTCACCAATAGCAGTATGCTCCAGTTCTTTCTCACAGTATACTTGTCAGAAATCCTACACTAGATGACAGCTTCCACAGCAGCAGCTGGGGTAACTGCAACTTTCTGTATTTGGCTTGAGATTTGTAATAGTAAGTTCTCTTAACACATCTAGGAGGATGATGTCTTCTTAGAGGTAACAGCATAGCATTGTTCAGGTCTGAGATGATTATGAAACAATTCTAACTGTAATTACTTTGATATTCTATAAGTTTTATTATTTTCTTAGACAGGAGATTGCCAGAGTATCATCTTGGTCTGACTGACTTCACTGAAACTAGTGGTGCATTAAGATGCTGGCATTTTCTAACATTTGCAAATTCAAATGCTGCTATTGTATTTTATAGTTTGGATATGTGAGGCTACTTTGTCCTTGAGATTCAACGATCATGAAAAAAAACATGGAAGTCACTAGCATAATTTTGAAGAGAACTTTCAACAGCGCAAAGTTTTAGATTTCTTCCTTGGGTATGTAGCTGACAAACGTTGCAGAAAGGAGAAATGTGGTATGTCCAGTTTCAAACAGGATAAAAATCAGAGATCTTGCAGATATCCTACAATGTCACTTTTATCCTACTGTGCCACTTATATCTACAAAAACCACTGGTAGGAATGTATCACTGATCATGAAAATTGTAATGAAGTGGTGTCTTCTCACTTCGTTCTTTTAAGAGGCAGCAGAGTGTGAATCTGTGTTACTTTTATTGCCACTCATTCATTTCCTATACTGAAAGCTGTGGCTGGAGCCTTTCCAGGGAAAGGGAAAGAGCATTCTCAGACCACCTCCGCTACAGCGTGTGTAGTGGAAAGGGAGGATATTGCAATAGAGGTTTATTTCAATGAAGCTGTAAATGAAGGTTTGTAGTGGAAGGTTCACAGTGGACAACTTTGCAAAATTAGAGTCATATGGGGTAAAAAGGAGCTCATGGAATGATGATAGAAAAAGAGCTGTGAATGAATAAAGGAAAGGAAGGTAAAAATAAAATAAGATGTTAGGTGCCTTTGATAAATAATGAAATAAGGCACATATTTTTTAAGCTAGATGGAAAGATTTTCCAAATGCTTTTCTTACACTGCTAGATAGACATCTTCAAGTTATAGCTGGTATATATAGAGCTCTGAGAACCAGATTCCTAAAGATTTATATATCCTTTGTCAGAACGGACATCCTTAATGCTACAAACTGGCCAGATCCTAAGAAAATGACTTTTTTTTGTTTTTCTTTTTTTTTTCTCTCTTTGGCAAGCTTACCAGGTGTGTCCAAGGAGGAAGGAATGTATTAGCATAGGAAGGGAGTGGGTGTGGTGGACCAGAGTTCAAATCCAATAATTCTTTATTAACACAGTGTCCATTAAAGAAATTCCTTTCTATAAATATACTAACTTAACCCCTCTGAAATGATACACCAGTTGCACAGTTGAGAGCTGCTAGCTACCTACATTCAATCACAACAGGGGTAGGTAACTTTATACAGATGTGTCAATATTCTATATACTACAGAAGGCTAAAGCTGCCATTACCACAGTTAAAACATTGGAAGTAAAATTTGCAAACTTGTCATTTGTTTATTTTCTTCCCTATTATTCATATTTAATGGGAAACACTTGACTTTAAGACTTAAGATACTGAAATACTGAAAAACTGTTCAGTATGACACTCATATCTTAATTTAAATATCCTTTTTCTCTCAAGTTCACCACAAATACTGAACTACAATAGAAATCTAGTGTAAAATAATGCTGCTACTGGATTATCTCTAGGTTGAAATCCAGGTTCTAACAGAATTGATGTGCCCGAAAAGAACATTAATGTGATATATTTTGAGGAACAGGACTTCTGTTGATCCAAAACGTGCAAAAAAACTTGATGACCAGACAATGCATATATTTTGGTGTTTTTCTCTGCCTATCCCATACTTTGTAAAGGGTCATCTGATGACTCACTTAGATGCCAGTATGTCTGTTATTTTTAAAGAGAATATTTTGCCTGAGAAATTGACTCAGAAAAAGAAAAGCTATCCAGATTTTCTCTGTGGTTGAAAGAGAGTAAAGGTAGGTAAAGACAAAGGCTTTAGAGGTTGGTTCTGTGTTGCACACTCTAAGATTAGGCATGATGCAGCAGATTTAGCAATAATAAAGTTCTTCCTGTAGTCTGGTATGCAGACACATCTGCGCTTTGCTCTGCACCCTGCTGAACCTCAGACAGGAAAACATTGAGGGTTTTCTCTGGCTTTTAGTCTAATTTAGATAGATTGGTTAATAATTAAGACATCTGTCATTTTTATTCCTTATATGGCTTCAATTTCTCCTAGTCTAAATTCTATTTTTTTACTGGAGCTACTGGTTTCATGCAAGCCCATGAACTAGATAAAGAATCAAGAAGGTCAGAAATGTCTTTCTTCCCTTCCTCCTTGTCTGGTGTCTATGACCTAATGCAACCAAATGAGTCTTTGTCACTTTGTAACTCCCTGACCTATTTCTTACCTCTCCTCTCCTTTCATGGAGGACAACGTGTAGGTTTACAGGTTTCGGCTATTTTCCGCAGCAAAGGGAAGATTTTAACTGCCCACTGGGTACTGCCCCTTTGTGGTTAATAATAGAGCTTGAGCACGAATCAGTGCTTGTCTAACTGTGGACAAGTTTTCTGACTTGTGGCCTTCCCTGCTTTCTGTCATTAAACCCTTGTAAACAGATTTTAGTCCAGTATTCACTAATATCTTCATATCATCTTCTAGACAGAATGTTGTGCTGTTATCAAAGCTGAGATGCATTGATGATGTTTTGGCTGCTTTTCAAAAAAGCACAAATGCTCTGAACACCTTTCTAGAATTTTTAAGTCCTTAAATGTCTTTCTGTTAAAATTTACAAAAGAAATGAAGAAGTAAAGCTTAATGGCTTTTCTAAACACATATGGCTATATACTGCTGATGGCAAGCTCCTAATATGTTCTGGTTAGCAATCTAGTACAGATGAATCAATGCATTCTCTAAATACTAAAATTCATACCCTGGTTGGCAAAATAAATGGTATAGAGACATCTGAACAACAACAAAGCCCAGCAAATCAACAAGCAAACAAAAAAAATCAAAACCTGCAATATCACTTGTTTTGAATAAAACTGTTAACAGACAGAAGTCTTTTTTCCAGTCTATTATGTAAAATAAGTAGAGATTTCTTCTGGGTTTCTGTTTAGTTATTTTTTTAATGTATATCTTATATCCAACAGGTGAAGAAACACCAGTCTTTACTTTGTGAATATGAAGGGAATAAGGTCTTTTAATTTAAAAAGAAATCTAGCAGCTTTTTTTTCTTTTTTCTTTTCTTTTCTTTTCTTTTCTTTTCTTTTCTTTCTTTTTTTTTTTTTTTTTTAAAAAAGGTAGAGGACTGAAATCAATCTTATTTAGTAAAGCCTTAAGGAACCACAGAAATCATCTATCTTTTCTTTAACTGCTTGTCTGGTAATCACCAAGTAAGAGTCTGTCTTTCACTTTAGATGGAAATGGAGTTGCAATTAGAAAAGGTACTTCAATCATTTACTACTGTCCTTAAACTAAGCATGGGAAAACTAGCATAGGTAAAAATAAGGACTGACCCAAAATTGACCATAAGGTCAAACTGAACTTGAACAAATTACCTCTCCTGAGTTGGGAAGACATACTGACTTATGGGGGGGGGGGGGGGGGGGGGGGGAGGGACAGAAGGGGGAAGCAATTCTTGCTGTAGCTCTGAAAAAAGAAAAGAAGTCTTGAAAATCTTCCTGATAATAGCAGCTTCTGTGAGGTTTCCAACTAAAACGACCGGAAATGTTAAGCAGAAAAATGCTAATATGCTTAATTCCACCTCACTTCAGATCCTGGCTGTCTGGACAGGATATTAGTCCTTTTAACACCAAGTCAAGGCCCTGAGGGAACTCGTCCCTGCTCTTCCAGGCCATCGCCTGAATCTCCTTCCTGAGTTTGGCCCGCGTAACTGCCCACAAAGCTATAGCAGGCAGTTTGTCAGGCAGTGCCAATTGGTAGTCATAGAGCTTCCTGTCTGTTTGTAAGCTTGTTTTCCCTGTAATTCCCGGAAGGACTCATGCTTTTCACCTCTTCCCTGAGGGATGAATAACCCTCAAGAGATAAATCTATCTGCACTGCAGCTGCTGCTCTCTGCCTGGAGTATAGTGATGAGAAGAAGAAACCGGGCAGGCAGGCTGGGGAAAAGGAGAGCTTGCATCTGCATGAAGTGAGGCAGCATGGGGATGTGCTGGGGATAAGCCACTCCGTGCAATTGCCCGAGCAATTCCCTGTTTCATGCAGCAGTTCTTGTTATCAGGCTACCTGGTGAGCACTTGTGCAGAAGCAGGAACAGCAGCCACACTGCTGTGTCTGAACAGCCCTTTTGCAGCCCTTACTCTGCCCTCTCTAGCTGAAAACACGCTACAACTCCTCACTACACCAGAGCAGAGAAACAGCTAAGTTTAGTTATCTGCTTATCTTCAGCAGTTAACAGCCCTGGCCAGCAGAGAGACGTTTCACATGCTAATAGCTTCTTGTCTTCTTTAACAAACTGAATGCAGGCCATGCTTTACCTTGCCCATAGGATTTTTTTTTTCTTTGCTAGAGCTCCTTATTATTCTTCTTCCAAAGTCAGATCAGTGACTTAAAAGTTCCATTTCCATGACTTACTTGCAGACAGTCTTTAGTTTTTAATCAGAGAATAGTTAGGGCTGGAAAGGACCTTAAGATCATCAAGTTCCAACCCCCCTGCCATGGGCAGGGACACCTTCCACTAAACTGTATCACTCAAAGTCTTTGTCCAACCAGGACTTGAACACCACCAGAGATGGAGCATTCACAACTTCCCTGGGCAACTCACTCCAGTGCCTCACCAATCCTTTCAAAAACCTTTCAACATGAAAAGCACCTGATTCCATTCAATTTATGCTTTTGTGTTTGGGGGGGGGATTTTTATTATTATTATTTTAAACAAGAATCCTTTTTTGTTCATTTACTTTCTTTTATTCTCATGCTGATGTTGCTTCAGGACTAATCATTGAAGGACAGGCACTAGGTTGTAGTTCTTTAAGAAGGGATAGCTGGTGGCTTTCAGAGTTATAGCCATGCTTAGAAATGTGAATATGAAATGATGTAGCAAAAGTGGAGACTACAGTTGCCTGAACAATAACAACGTTGGTTGTAACAAAGTCTGTTGGCTGCCGTTTTGGTCAATTGTAGCTGAGCACAGAAGAAACACAGTTCCTCATGGGTATGTGCAGCTAAGGAAAATCTGGCTGAGCAGTTTAACTCAAGTAATCTTTCCTTCTTTCTTTTATCATAGTTTCTTATTTATTTTCTGGCAGGCATCAGCACTCCTGGGAAAACATTCCTTGTATGTAATAAAAGTTAGATTACTTTCATGTAGCTTTTGATTGCCAATGTTTTTCTAGCTTTCAAAGAGGCTTTCTTCCATTCTGTTTGCAGAGGAGCATGTTGTTGTTATGCAGTTTGGGTTGACTCCGCGATTTGTAGTAAATATATTTAGTGTTTTCTTTGTTAATGGACACTGAATAAGTACATGTCTTTAAGATACAACATTTCTCAATTGCCAGTAAAACCTATACAGAATGAAAGTAACCAGAAAAAGCAGGCATCACAATTAATCATGTAGCTTTTAGTATATGAAGAAATGCATGTATTATTTGGTTTTTGCTCTTAAAAGATCCCTGAGAAAGTGTGATACACAACTCTGGAATAGTTCATACTAGTAAATTTTTAATTCATGTAAAAAAAATTAAATTTACCTCAGTTAGCAATCATCCCCTTATCTCTATAACAGTTTTTGGTACCCAAAGGTGACAATAAGCACAACTGACTTGATAAATTCATGCTTTAATGAAAGGAACAGAACCTCTGTTTTCCATAATAAAGTTGAGTCATAGAAACATAGAATAGCAAGGGTTGGAAAGGACCCCTAGTCCTTTCAGCTGGTTCAGCTGAGTAGCACCAGCAGCTGTGTTGTCTGTTGCTGTCGGGGTTTGGATAGCTGCTGTACTTGTACTATTAATCTGAAAACAATAAATGCTTATCACAAATACGATTAGACACACTCCAGTCAGATTTATCATTATCTCAACCCTTCGTGCACCACATTGAGCACCACAAAGAACTGTCATGGTTTCAGCCCAGCAGGCAACCAGAACCATGCAGCCGCTCAATAATCAATGAGTCTCTTGCATTACAAGTCATTACTTCATCCTTCTTCACTGTACGGGTTGCTTTTTGTGCCTCTTTTTTGCTTTTCCCCTTGCATACAGAGGCAACCAATATTCTTGTTGACAGTGATTAGTCTTTGTCACAGGAGCTGGAGTAAAATCAGCTCTTCCACTCCATCTGGGAGCCTGCTCACCAGAGACTGAAGCCATAGCTCTCATGGGATGGTCATCCTTGACCTTTGTTCTGCTCTTCAATGCATGCACCTGTTCCTCCAGAGCTAAGGCAGGTTTTCCATCCCACTTCGTCATGTCTTCTCTGTGACCTCATAGGTAAAACCATAGGGTGGCCTGTGGCATATACCTGCTATATCTTCTCTCTCAAGCAGTAGGATGCCTTTTGTGAATAGCTGAGATGTGTGTTGGCGCACGTGGGGAGCTGGACAGATTGAATAGATAGTCTCTCAATTGTTTGAACTCCTGGGACAGTTTTTCCACAGCTGAAATGATGGAAGGGGTGAGATTGTCTTCAAACTCTCAGAGTTTATGAACCAATTCATCCACTGTTGGTGGTACTATGTCATTCCAGGTTATTGCTGCTAATGAGTGGTCATACCACCTGCTTTGGACTACATTCCCAAGCAACCAAACTCCAAGAAACCCTGGGCCCGGCGTGCTAGGGGCCTCTACCAGCCTCACACCGTCCGTGGGCTGCGGCTTTGATCACAAGGACTTGGGTCCCCCAAGAGTGCCGCGGGGGAGGGGGGCTTCTGTACACCGCATGTCCCGTGCCTTACCACGGGGCGGGGATTCGACGCTGGGCTTTTCTTTCTTCACTTGCCTTACTGAGAGAATCCTCATTAGTTTCTTTTCTATGGATGATGTGAACATCATTCACACCGCTAACCCGGTTGAACACGCCAACCACATAGCTGCACAGTTTGTGCATCCAGTGCACCACAGGTTTGTTGATCTCTATGGTCACAACTTGGCTAATCCTCACTCATTTTCATTTGTTCCAAGCACAGCCACTGTTGTGATTGTAGTTTCTGTCAGCTTCCTGATTTTAATGATTATTCTGGGAGTGATCATATTGTTCCAGCCCCCCCCTGCCATAGGCAGGGAAACCTCACACTAAACCATGTCATCCGGGGCTCTGTCTAACCTGGCCTTGAACACCACCAGGGATGGAGCATTCACAGCTTCCCTGGGCAGCCCATTCCAGCGTCTCACCATCCTTACAATAAAGAACTTCTTCCTTAGATCCAATCTAAACTTTCCCTGTTTAAGTTTTAACCTGTTACGCCTTCTCCTATCACTACAGTCCCTAATGAAGAGTCCATCCCCAGCATCCCTATAGGCCCCCTTCAGATACTGGAAGGCTCCTATGAGGTCTCCACGCAGCCTTCTCTTCTCCAGGATGAACAGCCCCAACTTTCTCAGCCTATCTTCATACGGGAGGTGCTCCAGCCCGTGATCATCCTCGTGGCCCTCTTGTGGACTTGTTCCAACAGTTCCATATCCTTTTTATATTGAGGACACCAGAACTGCACACAATACTTCCAAGTGAGGAGTCACTTCAGTGACTCATTATTGACCACTCATAACTGACAATAAATGCTACTGTTTATCAGGCAGTTCTGAGACCCACAGAAAGATCTTGCTATTAAATAATTCCTGACTGCAACAAAACCATGGTTATTTTAAGTCAGCTCCTTGAGCTAAATGAGTTTTTTTGCTTAGCTAAGGATATTTATTAAAAAAGAAAAATGCGTAACTATGTATAACTTATTAAACTCTTAAATACGCATAGCACTAATAGGGGCATAGATAGCACACATCACCAATAGAGGCATAGATCCATGTGTATTGGTCATACTTTTGCTGCTAAAAAATTTGCAATAATTAAATTTTGAAGAGAGAGTAAGATATTGCAAGGCACAGCCAATTGTTCAGGGGTAAAACAAGGTGTGAGAATATAAAATATATATATAGAATATAGTAATTTTTTCAAATTTACTGAGATTGAAAATGTTACCATCATAGTTCTGATGTTGGATTCTTAGAATTTCAGCCACTAGTGGAAAATCGCTTGGACCTACTCTAATTCAAGACCTTATTCTAAAAATGAATAATAGATGCTAAATTGTATTTAGGCTATTTGTCTAAGACAGGGAAGCCATTTTTTCCCCAAATCTGTTTTTCTTAACTCAGAAGAAATCTTACACTCGGGTTTTTCAGGCTATAAATCCAACTATAGAAAAAAAAGACCCAATCTTCAGTTCTTTCTTGCAGCAAGGAACTTCACAGCTAAATTATTTGGAAGTCAAACACTTTAATGCTTTCTCATGATAATTTCATTGATTGCTTTTACAAATTCTATCTAACATATAGTCAATTCACTTGGTGAATGGAAGTTTCAAAATAATTTCCCATGCTCCAGCAAAGTTCACTGAAAATGCAGACTTAACTGTAAGCCGTCCAGGAGATTAACGATGATCTGCATATTCTGTTTGTCCTCCCCAATCTTTGCAGAAGCATCTGGTACTTTACTGTATTAATATTTACCAAATTGAAAAATCTAACAGGCAACTGTACAGCTGTTCATTGGAAATACAAAGTATTTTGGATCTTATTATAATTGGGTTAGTAGACTAAAGTTGAGAGTACTGTGGAACAGATCTATGGGCTTTATACTTATTATGAAAAAGTTGTTTTGCTTCACATTTTGAGAAAGTTATTCAGAATATTTGTCCCTTTTAATTTTGCTGAGGAAATTGACCTAACTTTCAGAATATCATCTGTAAGGATTGTTGAAACTGCTGAGTTTTTCATATGCAGAAAGTGTTTTTCAAAAAGTGCTACACCTATTAGTCATCCAACTACCAATGAAAAGCAGACTAACATGACATTAGGAATACAAAACTAGCTAGCAATAATAAAATTGAAGAGAACATAAAACATATCCATCAATTTGTCAGTACTACTGTTATGATTAATAGCATCAACATTGAACAGGTTATTTCAGAGACAATGTTTCCTAACAATCTTCTCTCAGTAGATATTGATAGTTCACTAAAGAGTTTTTTCTAATTCCAGTTATAAGAATTCTAAGGAATCTGTCATTCTTTTTTTGGCTGGTCAATGCTGCAGTTAAGTCCATAAAATATGCAAAAAAATTCACCCTGAATAGATGAATCAACCAACCAATAAATAAATATGTTCATTCTGATACGGCAAGATTAGTCGGAGACCTACTATATTGACCAGAATTTTAAAACACACTCTTGCGACTTAAAAGTACTCAGCTAATATCGATAGTGATACATTTTAACCCATGCTATTGTAAAGTCAGCTAGGGTTTCCAGCTGCAGAAAAATGATGGCCTCTTTAAAGAAATTAACATCAAAAAATTTTTAGGGATATCCAAAACACCTACATGAAATTTATCATAATGACTAGTCCTTTTCCTCAAATAAAGCTTTTTCTCTGAGATATCAATTATTCCCTTGTCAAGATTTAAAATCTATATAGAATGGGACAAATCCTAAGAAAAGCTCTCAGTGTTTAGTAACATTCAGGTCTTCCCTCCCTTAGTTTTTGAAACTACAGAAGTTCACAATAGATATTATTCCCCTATTTCTTATTTGCATTTCATTGTTGTACACAAAGAATGACTTTTCTCATACACTCGTTTCATTAAGTAAATGAAAAGTATTCTTTTTTTTTTTTTAATATTAACACATTTCTCATGGCATTTTATTTAGCCAGCTTAACACTCTAACATAATAAACAAATACATAAACACACACATAAATAAGAAAAGATGTAAGAAGTGGATCTTTTTGCCATATCACACCATGGGTGATATAGGGTCTTGAATTAGAGCAGAGAAGCTTACTGTTATTTACATCACTGACTTCTTTCTGGTGCTTATTACATTTGAAGCGCTTTTTTCCTCAGTTCTTCCTTGGTATTCCAAACTCAGTTCAAACTTCTCTCTGCAGATAAATTTGGAAAGTGCCCAGATTGAACAGCAGAGTGGGTGGACTAATACAACTGAAAATCATTGCCTGAATCAACTCTGGCATTTTAGTTTGCTTCATGATTAAATTCAGAATGAAGACCTTAAAAGCCCGACAATCTGTGGGGGAAAAAAGAGTCTGGAGGAAAGCATCCACAGTGTTAAAAGACTAGTCAGTAGAATACATCTATGAAGTCTGGGTCACATTCCAGGGTCTAGTCAACTTTTATATAGGCACATTGTACTTCTAAGCTCCCTATTGTACTTATCTGAAGGATTACAAATGTCATTTTGCAGCAGTTTGTATTGTTAAAATGAATCACAGGATTTCTAACAACAATTGAACATTGAAGCTAATATACATGCACTTACAACTAAGTATCTAAACTAACACAACACACTAAAATGTAGATATACAGATATATCGATCCTTGGGTGCAGTGAAAAGTAAAATTATAGCACAATATACATGTCAGCTTTCTCAGCATTCCTCAGTGGTTGAAGGGTTGAATGTCAGTAAGCAGCAGTTAGCAGCCCAGGCAGATCATCCCCCTATTTCATAAACTCTGAGAGTTTACAGGCTCTGAGAGATGTCCCAGTCAAAGGTAGATCACTGCTTTGTAGCCATCTGCAGTCCAGGAGAGCTCAAAGGAACTATATCTTGGGGGCATTATTTACAGGGTAGTAAATACAGGGCTTTAGTGAGTTGCAAATTTTCATCCTGGCCTCAATTCTGTGTGGGTTGTTTCAGGTCCTCAGGTAATGATTTACCATCTCAAAAGAACTTCTGATATGATCAGGGAGTATAGACCTTCCTGTTGTCTGTGTGGACCTTCCCACCTTTGTTAGGCAATTAGAGTTAATGGTCACAGAGAGACCAGAGATCCAACTTCATACATATGTGCAAAGGCTTCGGCCTAACAGGAATTCATGGGGAAGCAGAGGGTGCCAGAGTGGGAGGGGATGCACCACCACACCGACATATGTATGCGTACGTGTATGGGCACTAGGTATATGCTTCAGAGGACAAGTCCATTGTACTAAAAGTAATTTCATTTCAAAAAGAACAACATATTATAATAATTTTTATTATCATCATCATCATCACCTAAAAATCACCAAACAAAAACCGAATCAATACTGGACGTAGGGAATCCCACTTTTATCTGATTATTCTAATTCCTTTGTTACAGAGTTGGGGTCTTTCTGCTTTTTCAGTTTGCATCTGAATTTTGAACCATATTCAGTCCAGCAGGAAAATAACTTAACTGAAAGTGTTAGAGAGCAATGAATTAGCTGAAGTAGGCAATACATTTTTTATAAAGCACTTCTTAAAGAAAGAGGTGATTTAATTCTCCTATTCACACTGTGACCAGACCTGTCTTGAAATGCTCTTACTATAAGTTTGTCTAGACAAGAAAGGGGCATCACTTACTTTGCCCTAAAGGAAAATGATTAGTGGAAGGCTTGCTTATTAGGAGGAAAGACTTAACTGCTTCATCTGAGAGGTCATATACCTTAGATAAGAAAATGCTCCATGCACTTATGGCACGTGAGAGGTGGCTGTTCAGACTCCTGTTTGTTCCTGGTCTAGGCTGGTTCCTGATGAGCTTTCCATTTGTACTGACTATCCATGTTATACCTCTGTTTTATATAAACAACCTATCTGTGGCAGCTTCAGGTAGTCTGAAAGTTCAGACTATCACTTCATGACCCAGCTACTTCAGGACTGGGTAGCCTAAAGCCTATGGTCTTGACTGAATCCAGCTCTGATGACTTTCTGTTATATGAAGGTCCCTGAACATAAGTAGCAGAATAATTCTTTGACAATCAAGTCTCCAGTTTCCTTACTGTCCTCAAGGGCTCTACGATTGCAGGAAGAGCCTAAACAGCTCATACTAGGACTCACAATTATTATTATTGCTATTACTTCCCAGATGTGTTCATCAGCACACCTTATAAAATTCAACCCAACCTTCTGTCAGCACTGTTCTGCTGGTTGTATGGAACATTTTAGTGCCTTACTGCAGCCATCTGCTTTTCTCAAAGTGTTCAGCTGTGTTTCTTGGACTTGTCGCTGTGATTGACACTGTCACTTCCTCATCAGCATAAGGAGTGGTCATACTCCATATAAGATCTGGCACAATCTGTGGATCTTAGAGCAAGATGGGACTGTTGTTTTTGGACTCTGATTGCAGACCCCCCCCCGCCCCGTTGGAGGGTGTTCACACATTCCAATATGTAAAGCCCTCATGTAAGAACTTCTTTCTCTTCAAAGTTGAGTATTTTCTAGATCCTTTCATTTGATAACAAATCATTTTCTTTATATTGAAATAGTAGATCAAAATACAATGTAGACAATACTTCTGCCAAAAACCTACAGATTCGTCCTGAAGCAATATAGTATAAACAATGCCTAGCATTAGTTATTTCAGACTCATTTGTTTCTTTAACTTTTTATAATGTACAGGTGGGACTGACCTACAAAATTTGGATCAGACTAGATTTCAAAATCTTCAGATTTTGGAAAACTGAATTCCAGGTTTCTCTTTAGCTCATGATGATGACAGCCAACATTGAGAAATATAAAACTCTTCCAAGACAGTTTTTTAAAACAAAAGGTGTTTGGTCCTTATGATTAATTATTATTGTTATCTTAAGCCATATTTTCTTCATTTACTGTTCTCAGTTTACTGAAGCCACATTCTTTCAAACCCTCCTAAGAAAATACTATTCATGAAGAGTCATGGACAGATAGTAGTATAGAGGGATTATAAAAGGTAAGGGAAATAAACCAGTCATAACCACAGTAAAATTTCTGTACCCCGTAAAGCTGTTTTCCGTGTAAATCCAGAGAGATATTGTAACTTAAATCCCATCTATGCACATGTAAATGCATTAGAAGTTTCAATGAACCCTCCATCTGGTTAATGGGCATTTACACAAGAGCTTCATTTCTGGTCACAAGCACTACATACCCTGCAAAGACACTAATTTGACCCCTTAACATTTTTAATGCACTAAAGAAAGAACAATGTTTTTGTGAATTTCTGGGGTCTATTGAGTTTCAATTAAATTTGAGACAAAAATGCCTCAGAAAATATGCACAAATACACAAAATACAATATAAATCACATACATTTTGAAATCAGTGTTTCATTACTTTTTTGAAGGAAACTATGTCTATATACTTTTCTTCTTTTAGTGTTATGTACAGTTTTCAGTTTTATGCAGTGCTTAATTTGTTGTTCAATTGCTGACATTTTTTTTCTAATTTCTCTCTCATTTTTTTTTTTTTTACAATACTCAGAAAGTCATAGACCTGTAGTAAATATTTCTTGAAACAAAAGACAGAAATTATTTAGAAAAGCAGAACAAGAAATTTTTTAACTCTCTAAGCGGTCAGGAAGAAAAAACAGTTTTTCATGTCAAATTATAAAGTCTTCTAAAATGCAGCTGTCATAATGGCATATATGTGGTTTTACTGTAGGACATAAGTAGCTGCTATCAAAAAACAAAATCATTAGCCACAAATGGTTTTATATAGATTAGATGTCAAACTTCATTAAACATTACAAACTGCCAGAGGAACCTGAAGCAAAGCAATTATTTGCATGACAAATCTGGATGCCATCAAGACCCACCTCCAAGTCTGAGATATTTTATCTTGAATATTCTGTAAACCTTTTCGAAATCCTTTCAGATGATTGTTAATCCTTGATGAAATATGTGCTACTTTCATGTCTGATCTGCATTTCAGCAGGAACCATGTAGACATCTTTATTTACTTCTCTACCTGGAACATTTCTTCTTCATTATATAGAAGCTAGCAAACAAATGAGTATGAAATATTTTTGTGCAATTTTCTTTTCTATTCCTTGAATGTGTCTCTCTCTTCATATCAAACAAAATGGGTAAGAATTGCTTTTATATATGCCTCTAAATAATTTATGATTTAACTTCAAGTAAATCACATTGGTATTGCAATTCTTCAGCATTTCTTTAATTCATGAAACAAGACAATATCTTAAAAATCTGAGACAATTATCATTATACTTCCTATTGAAAAATAATGTGATCTGTATTCTCAAATTTCTCAGTCTTGTAGGATGTGGGTCCTGTTATTACTAATAGTTTCATATTAGGACTATACCAGAAAAAAAACCAAAAACAAATAAAACACCCAGTAAAGCCTGCATTGGGCTTTCAGATTACTTTTGATACTGGGGACTATTTAACCAATATATTCAGTTTCAGAAATAAAGTCTAAATATAGGTCAACACATGGACCTTTTCCCTTCGGAGAAGGTTTATCTGAGGGATGGAAGAAAAAGTAGGTAAAGACCTAATGTCACACCTTTGATTCCACAATGAAGATGTGGCCTTTTGGTTGCATAGTCTATTCAGCCACATTTCGCTTTTTTCTGCTTTCTTCATGCTAGTTATACTGTGGGAGCAAGAATATAATTTCATTTTGTGTGACTAAATTAAAACACACAAATCTATTTTAAACTTCTTAAAAAATTGAACTTTGTGATGGTATGAGGTAAACCAGCACTGTTTATATGAGGAGGTCTTTCTAGCAATCAGCCTATTTGTAAGCAGAAGTTTTAGGAATCTGTAAGATTCAGAAAGTCTCAAACTATCTAGGAAGACACTGGGAGGAAAATTCACTTGAGCACTGGGGACTGAATTTATCAGTTTTCCCATGCAGACTCTTCTACTGGGCCTACTTTTTCTTTTCTCCTTTTACAGCTTGTACACACTGACCCCTGTAGTCAGTGGCACCATTTGTCTTATTCTAAAGTAGGTCTATGTAATCAATCAGGCAAATCATGTTCTAGAAGTCTGTTTACAAGAAAAGGCTCTGTATTAATGTGATCAGCTGCAAACATGTAGGTAGACTGCTGATGCCTACAGGTCTACTCAAGCTGTAAGTTTTCTGTCAGTGGATCTCTCCTTCCTGCTTATGTCCATGAAGCTGTGCTGTGGCTCTTGTTAGATGAAGACGAACAATAAAATTACTATTATTTTCATGAAGTATGGCATCCCTCTCACTGGATTTTTTAATAGATGTATTAGATGAACATGCGTCATGAGTTAATGTAGGCATTTTTAGCCCTTCGATGATGGTAGAAGTCTCTACTGATTTGTGGAAGGTCCTCTGGTCCTTCATGGCACTGATTTGCATAAAAGTATTCATAGTTGTTTTCAAACAGGTTAAACATTTGATAAATGCAGAATCATAACATTTTCTTGATACCATCACATGATAAAACAATTATTGTCAAGTCCTAAGATCTGTGGTTCATTTAAATATCCAATATTTGTCTTGATTTTCATGGGACAGGTGGTAATAGCAGATGAGGAAGTTGCTGTATTTTTCAGACCAAAAGAATATTGTTAAATAAAATGCGAATATAGACTAAATTTTCAGTTTGTTAATCTTAATAGTAAAGTATGAAATAAAATTGTTATGAAATTCTACTGGCCTAGTTTTTTGTGAAGGGGAAACATGGAAGTAAAGGAGGTTTTATGTAGCCATAAATGTTCTGCACATAAAATATGTAAAAAAGTAGGTTTAAAATGTTACTATGGCTGAAAAAGCAAGACTCAGAATTGGGTTATGCCACAGTGAAGCTTGCTTGCAGAGTCTGTTTCTTCTATTCATGAACTGCGAGCATGATCAGATTATCTGATCATATACTTCTTTTTTGATACTGTTCCTTCATTATTCAACTCATATGAAGAAAGGTGTTTTATTACTTGTTGCATTGTGTCATTCACCGTACACTGAAAACTATTAAAATCCACACTGAAAAGGTAATTATTCATTTCCTCCTCATACTCTCATATAATGTGCTTCACTGTAACATTTAACCATTGTTCAGTTTCACAATGGACCTCAGAAGTAAAGCAGTGGCATTATCCTGATTTTAAAGATAGGATATTAAAAAAGCTAGCAACAGAAACAGCTAACTGAGTTATTGTATGAAAACACATGGACATAAAGGGATTCTGCTCACAGGTTAAAATACAAAACTGTAAGTTTCTAAAGATAACTGTATTGAAGGTCTCAGGATAGTCAATGAAGATTTGTTAAATAGAATTGGTGGAATGCAGAGAGCATTTACCACACTTTAAAGTAGACATATAGAATTCAGATTAGTTGCCTGACCATACAGATTTGATGCCACCTAAGGTCCTTTACCGCAACAGCTCTCCAGCAGTTCCTTCAAACATCCTGAAGGACCAGAATCAAGGGTGTTGGTCCTGAGGGCCTCAGTTAGAACAAGGAATTTTACATGGCAATCAATGCCTATTTGTAGGCAAGCTGAAAAAGCTAAATCATGTCTATCTCTGGTAAACTGAATCATTCTCTAAGCTCTTCTCTTGGGCAAATCCTCTTCAATTGTAAGGCGAGCTTTAAAATTCAGCTCATGCAGTCACTAAAGTTTGACTTTAAGCAGTCTTACTCAATGAGATGCTGAATCCTGCCCTATGTGTTATCTAAAAAACGCATGAACTGATTGTGTATATGCAAAGGTACTGTTAATGAATTGCCAGCCACACTTCCATTAAAAGCTGTAATTGGATTCCATCTCAGGACCACAGACTGAAGTCTTCCCAGTTCTTCAGTGAAAAATGCCCATTACTGACTTGGACTTGGTCACCAGTCTGGTTAAGTTACCTAGTGGTGTGTAGTATTGTGTGAGCAAACAGCATCCCTTACTTCAGTTGTGAGTGAAAGCATGTGCATCTAAGGCCCTGAACCTCATGGTGAACATACAAAAATTATAACATCTGATATCCTACCTCAGCCCTAATTTCAAAATCCAGGTGCGTTACCAGATTTCCCTTGTCCTAAACACTGAATAAGCATGTTTTGAGGTTAACATTGGATGTAATCAAGTAGTTAAAGACTGAGCCATGCATGAGTGTTTAGAAGTGAGGTCCTGCCTCATGGTAATTTTCCATGTCTTCCCATGCATCAGTTATTAGAAGTCTACCAGAGCAGAAACACACTGCTTTTCTAGATCATTGAGGCAGCCTTTTTGTTTCTCCTGGTCTTGGTATTTTGGCAGTCGAAGCCTTGCCAGCAATGAGAAGAGAATTGCATTACAGAATACAGTGAAACAGAAGGTGCTTGTCCAGGTGAGTGCTCCTAAGACAGAAGCCTTCAACACTTGTGCTAATAATAATTCTATTTTTCTGAGGAGATGAGAGAAAAAAGTGTAGTGTTATTCTAAATGAGATTATTCTGATATTATATCTGACAGTTTAATGGAGGACTCTGCTACCTGTATTGGAAGATTTGAACATTATTTTATGATCTTAAAATTATGTAAAAATGGCTGTTTTGCTGAGAGCTATGGTCACCCAAAATATATCTTGTAGCACAGTCTTGCAGACTCTATTAAAGCAAAGCACAAAACTTTTGCTGAGTGCAGAAATTCTGCAAAATTACCTATCCCCAAAGTCACTTGTGATTGAAAAGCATTTCTGCTTTTAGAGACAGAATCAAGAAAATGAAACATTTGCTGAATATGTGGCTGGTTTAAAGCAATTAAATGAGAGTTGCTAGTTTGGAGGGAGTTTAAATGATGCATTAAGAGAATGGTTAGCAAGTATTATGTATAAAACTGCAACCCAAAAGCAGTCTTTGACGGATGCAGAATTTACCCCAAAATGTTCAGTAGATGTTGCAATTTCAAAAGTGCCAGAGAGTTGCAACAGTTCATGAAGTTTATACAACAAATAAATTAGTCTCAGAAAGCACAGCACAGAGAACTGAAAGATTAGGTGCTTGCAGTGAGAAAAACCATCTCCTGATACTAATCATCGATGGTCCAAGGACAAATTCTGAAGATAGTGCAAGTGACAGATACATTCAGAAAATGTCTGGGTCAGTGCAAAACTTTCCATTTCTTAGGGGCAATTAGAAAGATTATATGATGCATGATCTTGCAAATAACCCCTGCATGGAATACTGTAGCATCTTTAGTTACTTTAGAAAATAAAAAGAGAGGAATGATGGAGCCTGGGGTTTCTGTTTTGTCCTTTAATAGGACAGTATAATTGTAAAGACCTTGTTTAAGAGAGTTGAATATAGGAAACCCTAGTGCTTCTAAGAATGCACACAGAGGAAATTCTTACTCTTCTGGGTGCTATTCTGAAAAGTTATAACTGTAAACAACATATGTTAATCTTGTGTTTTGCAATACAGCAGTCATGCATTCCTCAATAAAGAAATTCCTCTGGACTGGGCAAGTGTAAAGTGTGCAGGCTCCAAAAGCAATTATATACTGCTGCCCAAAGCAAAAATTAACTGAACTTTTGTGCAGCTGATATCTTTCTGAGATGGTACCCAGAAGCTTAAAACATATGAATGCAAGGTGTTGCAATTGCTCTCTCTTCAAGCACAATTTTTGCTATGCTTGTGTGGTACCTTTGTTTGCAGAATAGCCAGATATAGAAGGAAAACCACCCCACTTTCATACTCCCGATAGCTTTTTATCCAAGGTTAACTAACGTAAATGGAACCTGCAGTAGCAGCAATAATGAAAAAGTCTTGTCAGGATATGCAGCGATTCACATTCTGTTAACGGAGGAATGCATATTGTACTTCGCCAGACTAGAAGATACTTGTCTTGTTGGTGATTAGTGAGCTTGTCTCGTTAGTGATTAGTAGGCATCTCCAAAGGATGGTACTGATTTAAGCCTATTAGGAAATGGATACTGGAGATAGTGACAAGCAGTACCTTACAGCTTTTTAAGCCTAATAGGCTAATATTAGAATGGCATATCTGCTTGCCCTTTGGCATAAAATATGGCTTTTCATGCGTGTCTGTGGCTCAGTATTATCTGGACAGTATATACGCATGGACGATGCAGTGCTGAACACCTTGAATATGTGTAAGGTGGAGTACAGTTTAGTGCAAATGATGAAAATTGTCAATGCTTTGACAAATCAACTTTATTTGGTGTCACCCAGTAAACAAAACTGTGATAGCCAGTGGATGGTCTTGACAAATCCTAGGTACTTAACTGTTCAGAAAGTTTATCACTTGGCCCGTGGAATAGTTTGGGCAGTTTCACAGTTGAAAGTCCCAATGCCTAGAACTCAGATATATATTTAATCTCTATATTATCTCTCTATATCTTTTTTTAATCTCCATAGTGTTCAGGTAAAGAAACTTGGAGTTGAATCATCCATAAACCTGGAATAGATTACACCACATTGCTGAGGACCATTGGAGGAAAAGAAAGGCAAAAAATCTTGTTTGTTGTGGCTTCTTTTACTTTTTTTTTCTTTTTCTTCTGGATACAAAATAAGGGAAAATATATAGCTATTGAATATATATCATACTTGGCTTCTTACTGGTTCTTTCACTTCCTGCTAGGTCTGCTTCTATTAGAATAGCAAAGTGTATGCTGGTATGTGGAATGAATTATTTCAGCCACAGTGGCTACATTTTGGTGACAGTATCATGGACCAAACCCAAGATTTCATAGAGAAAAGTGTCAATTTTCCTTATTAATTGGTGATGTTGTCAACTCAGTGTGTCATCCTTATTTTCACTGATATTCATGGGGTATTTTAAAGAAATGTTTGTCTACTTAAATTTGATTAAAATTCAGCATTCAGTGTTCAAAAGTCACAAGTTAGGCCCCAACAAAACTTTTAAAGTGATGCCTCTAGGTTTCTTTGTCTGCCAGCATTCATAACATTACTGTTCACATGTTTGTGTCCCTCTCTCCAATAAATAGGTAATTAATAAAGGTGTTGAGTGAGTTAGGGCCATAGGAAATACTGTACAGAAGGACATTTTGAGAAACTGTTTGCTGACTGCTGTTTAATTATTCCCCCCAAAAATCTCCTTATGATGGATCTGAAGGTTTTTTTTAGATATTTTTGCAAGGCTGGTTCTGTATTCTGACTGATTACATCAGTTCCTGATGTATATTGTAGTTCCTGAATATTTTTTTTTTTTGACTACAGGAAGTATCTTACTTACATTACTTAAATGTTTCATAACTGTCCTTCTACATGCTTCAATAATGATTATCAGATAAATTAAGATGTACAAGACAGTGGTTTGTAATATACTGCTATGAAACTAGTTACTAATAATAGAATGACAATGGTTTCCAGAGATATATCCTACAGGAGTAATAGCTCTACATTCCTCAGATATTGGGAGTTATCTCAGATCTCCTAAATCAATGGAAAGTATTTACTCCCAAAGGCTTTGAATCAGGAGCTGTGGGGAATAACAATAATTTTGAATGCTGTCTTTTGTCATTTAAGACCTGAAAGAGCATGGATGAAAATAAAGAGTGCACCAGGACTGTTTTGGTAGCTGGAAAGGACCAATTGCTTGAAAGCACATCTGACATCTCAGGTCAAGATTCTGGAGGCAGGATTTCACAATGTCAGAGCGACACAGATGTTTGAATCAGCAGCCCTTTTAGTGAGATGGACTTTATTATTATGATTATATACTGTGATATTACTTAACAATCATGGTCAGGGACCAGTATATCTCACAGCACTAGGTGTTGTACACACACAGAGCAAATAGAATTTCCTTCCCTGATAGGGCTTAAAATTTTAGAAATCAAGTGGGACAACAATTAGGCATAGGGAGAAAACTGGATTATTCTCAACAATTTTGAAGCTCAAATAATCAGTCATTAACACTTCTGTTCTTACACTGCAGCTATGTCTATTTTTGAGATGTCTGAATTGAAAACTTAGAGGTTCTGCATGCACAGCTAATTAAATTCTAACTCATACATTAATATTCCAGAAGATGGACACACAACAATATCATGAAAAATAGATTATTTCACACAGAGCTAGCCATGAATAAAAAGTCCTTCCAAGTACAATTTGAGCAGGCATGCTGTTAGGATGCCAGTTGGCTTCATCATATGGAGATTTTGCTGCCTTTAATGTCTGTTTCTCCACATACTGACACAATAAACTGAGGCTCCAAAAAGCTAAGGGCTTCTTAACTGCTCATTGACACAAAATAGTAGTCTCTAAGTGCTCTTTCAGATGTCATTACGCTCTATCATGTCAGTGATCCATGGATAATAAGAGCATCTCATGTAAATCACTGGGGGGTGTTCTGCTAGCTTGTTAGGTTCTCATATAAATTTAATAACAGATTTATTTTATTTCCCTTTTGAGAAATTAAAATTACTTGAAATGTTTTAGATATAGCCACAAAAGTGAAATGATCTGCTGTGTTTTGCAGTGACGTGCACATCCGTACCTTTCTGTTCTCCAGCCCTTTTCCCTGTGATTCCCCTCTTTGGTTCAGAAGAAAACATGTTTCACTCCTGTTTTATCTTCCACTGACATAAATTCAGCTAAGCTCACAGGGTTCTTGTTCTTTGGACCTATATTTTCAATCCCTCCTCCACCTACTCCTGGCTGACCCTGATTGGCAGTTCTGGCACCACAAGCTTCTGATGAGTTGGGCTTGCCCCTGTGGACAGGAAAGTTTTACCACTGCCCTGCTCTGCTCTTTTGTGCAAGAGCTTTCAGGAGAGAGTCTTCCCACTTGCAGGACTTCTTACCAAAATACCTTTCTTGACACTCAACAAAGTGAACACATTTAATTGCAAAGACTTTTGTGTTGCTCACAGCTTTTGAGATAGCCTTCATGTGCTGTAATGTTATTTATCCCTGTGGTTCCTTGTGGGTATGTTGGTGCAAGCTTTATAATTGTGCCCAATACAAAATATAACTTATTTTACTTCTAGTAATATTGGAAATTCTGAATGACAATATAAAGATCAGGTGAGAATACTTGGTGTATACCATACATCAAGTCCTTGTAATGTGAGCAATTACCTGCATTGAACTTTTCTATTGCACATATAGAAAGGTACCTGTGCCATTTCATGTCCATTCACTCCAGGTCATTACCACTGACAATTCTGTCTTTTGTAAGAATTTATATCAGGGTCTTCAGCTGAAATCATTGAAACATTTCACTTTGAATCAGCTGCCTTTTTTGGAGACAATCTATGTCATCTCTATGACAAGTAAAAGTTGCACCTGCCCCTGACATACTGTATTTAATTAGGTAAAAATCAGCTGACTGTTAACTGTTTCAAAAAATGATTCTTTTTTCTGTAAATTGCTGAATTATACTTTTATGGAAGTTGTAAAAAAATACATAGTTTTAATGTAAATATACATTTTCATTCCTGAACAATTAAGATTTCTATCTCTTGAAAACCAATGTTTTTACATTTTAAGAAATTGTATGATGAAACAGGTTATATTTTTCCTTTCAACTCAATTGAAAGACAATTGAAACAAAATTAACTTCTTTCCAAATTTCATTTCTAAGGAAAATATTTTAATCTCTCAGAACTATCAGTATATATAAGTATGTTGTACCCATATTAGGAATAATTATAATAATACAAGCTATGTCTTTTTATAGGCTAAGAGTCTGTTGTCACCTCATGACTCATATGACAGGAACGATTAATTCATTCAGAGACTTCTTGAGATTTGATATTACTACTAGGAAAATGAATTTCCCTTATGCCGATTTCTTTTTGTGTATTTAGATTCGTTCTGTAAGAGCAACTCTCCATGTTGACACCATTCCACTACGTAAATTATCATGAAAATCTGCTTGATTCTATGGGTATTATTGGGTGTGTAGTATGAAATCCACCTCTGGATGGAAAGGTTGACTGATGACTTGTGTCCAGTGTAAGCCTGATGTTTATGATTCTCTAACAAGCTCCGATGAAAGGTGAATACAAACAGAAGGAATTAGTTCTATCCTAAACCATGTCTATAATTTTGGTGACTTTGAAGGTGTTTATCTCTTAGCGTGTTATAGCCTAGATCACTAGTTAAGCCTGTCTAAATTTTAGACAGCTGCAGTTAGACAAGATGCATCCTACCTTAAATTATATATATATATACTTTTTTTTAATTTATTTTTTTTTATTTACTCTAAACCATGATTTCTCATGTGGTTTCTGAAATTTTAGATCTGGTTTCTTCAGCTCAAAATCAATGTTTTCTAAATCCAGAGTGTTTCCATGCATATCACAGGGTTTTTCTTTTTTTTTGTTTCCCTTTTGCTTCCTCAGAACACCTGTAAATATCTGTTACTGGAGCTATCAGAGCTAATGAAGTTCAGGAGCTTGCTCCCAAATTGCATAGTCTGATCTTATTAAATTCAAAGACTCAGATATACTTTCTGCTTTTCTTTTGCCCTTTACCTTACATCAGGGAGATGGTACCAGCAGTTTCCTAGGCAGGTTCTTCAAGAACAATATAACAGTAAAGACACAGACACACGTTTGTGTCCAGACTACAATCTAGTGTATCACTTGACTCTCATCTTCATTAACTTCTGTTGAAGAGAATCACAGTGATGTCTAGTAATGTATTCACGGTTCCAGCTAAATATTTCAGTCAGCTATTGATGTTGTTTTTTAAATGAAATCTGCTCACAGCACATTTTATTTGATAGTATGTTTAGCGCCCTACTTTCAGTATTTTTTTGTCTAAAAATAGCAAAATATAATGAATATTTTGAAAAATACATGAAACCATTCATTCCAAGGGAATTCATGTGAATTTGGTAAAATGTGACTTTAAGAAAGAAAATCAGAGGTCTTTACCAAATAAACCTACTTGCTCTCATGTTTATGCATCATTCATTTGTTGTGCATAATTAGAATGAGTAATCTCTCTGAGTGTAGGAGTGTAGTACAGTAGTATTTTAAAAGCAAAATATAGAAAGATAAAACTGCCAACACCTTGTTTTATTCTCCTCTCCTTGCGTTTCATCAGGTCATTGTCTGGTTTATATCTATGATATTTCTCTGACTGGAAGAGAACTATAGAAATTCTTGATTAAGATCTGCCTCCATAGTTTCACAATCTGAACTCAGCAAAGCCAATGTGGTCTCATAAATGTAAAAATACTCATGATTAGAAAATGCTTTTGTTCAATGTGTTAGACACTTAGTTTATGAACAAATTAAAATTTAATGAGAAAAATACTTTTCAGTTTGGTCCAGTCACATGAAATCAGTTGTTGTCAGACATTTTATGCTTGTCAGAAAAAGGTGAGGAGGCTATGTTCTAATGAAGGATTAAATTAATTTTTAGGTCCTTAGTTAGCTCAAGACTTCCCAGTTATTCACAAACATAGTTAATCCTACAGTGGAGCTGAATGAGTTTTTAAGGCTGACAGAAATATTCTGGGCTGTCTGTACACTATTTTTGTTGGAAACTTAAAAGGCAACTGGAACCAATAATTTGTCAAAAGTGTAATTGCATGATAAAGAGAGGGTGAGAATTTAAATGTTGTTTTCTTTACAAATTAAATGGTCACTAGTAAACTTCATATTTTTCCCCTTTAAATTTAGTATGCTGTTGCTTTAGTGGTCATCAATACTTTTGAGACACTGATTCCAGACCAAAATCCTTGGGGATAATCCCAGTTGTCAGATGTTAATCACAACAATTATCATCACTGTGTTCAAACAGTGAATATGCTGAGGATGTGTTAATTCCAGGGGAGAGTTAGATCTGAGTAATTGCAGAAATAGTACGTGACACATAAGCAAAACTTCTTATCTCCTCCTTTTCTTAAAATAAAACCTTAAAATTCAAACTTTTTTCTTGAAAGCGTAATACACAATACACTGTAATTGGGGAAATCAGTTTTAACTTGTCATCAAATACAGAATCACAGTTCTTTATAGAGAAAAAGAAACATTCATTGAAAAAAAACTTTTTGCATATAGTTATACCTGATCTGCAAAATTGCCTTCACAGAACCACTAAGGTAGAAGGTACCTCTGGAAACTAAGCCTAACCCCTGCTCAGACCATGGTCAACAACAGCAGCATTTTGTATTTGTTTTGGTTTGGTTTTCACAGCTTTATTATTTCTCACGTACATCCAGGGCACTATTTTTGCCTTTTTCTGTCTGCACATATTGGAAACTTAGGAAAAGAGCGAAGCTTTTTTTTCTCTAAAGAGCAATGTCTTGCATATATTGCAAGCATGTCGGCCCTAAGTAATATTTGATGCTATCAAGTTTTCGTTTTTGCTAGTATTTGAGGTGGTTTAATGTTACCAATGTGTCTATAAAAATGATTATTGATGTAGCTACAAAGAGGAAAGGTACGCTATTAAATTTTGCATAGCTGCATAGCTGTTCAGGAAAATAAACCAGGCTTATCTGGAATACAAATAACTTCTACAATGAAATATTTAACTGTATTGAAGATCTATATAGGAAAAAAATCCCTCAGGCTCTGGGAAAGACAATCGCTTTGTAAATCTCTTAAATCCAAAAAAGCACAACTGCCATAAAACATAAATCTTTCAAATCAGATAATCCATTAACCTGCCAAGAACCCAAAACATAAACCAGATGAGAACTGGGAGGTGTCCCATTTACAGGCTACTGAGCCAGTGTAAAGCCCTGAAAACACTGTGCAGCTACATGAGGGGTGAGCACAGCCTTTCAGTTTCACACATGAACACCAGTCTAACCCACTATAAATTGACTTCTGGTATCAAGGCTTCCTGTGTTTGCTTTTCATGGATACAAAATTCCCTAGGTAAATAGAATTAGCTTAGATATATAATTTTTTTTTTTTTTTTTTACATTTGTTATTCAGTCAATGGTATAATAAAAAATTAAGTTGGTTAGTAACTGTGCCATAAAAATTTGGTATAGTTAGTTGTTGATTTTTGTCTGAACCTGAATACTTAAATAAAAAAAAAAAGGAGGACATTTTTTCTCAAACCTGATATAACTTCATTTATTTTCATTATTTTTCATAGTTTTATATTATAATTTTAAACAGTACTTTATATTGTGATTTTTGGTGCATGTGAAACAGAATACTGATCATTGTTTAAAAAATTGACTGTGGAAAAATATTATAAAAATAAATAACCTTGTGTTGATCAGATATTTGTCTCCCTAATATTTTATCACATATTTTGCAAAGTAAAATTAATTTTTTTTTATTACAAATGTAATTCTACCAGCATACAGTTGAAATGCACTTAAGAAATCCAAGCCTTCAGTAGAGAAACATTTAGCATAGTTAGATAAATTGATTGATGTTAAGGATTTTTGGTTTCCTGTGACAACATGTCTAGAACTTCTCCAGAAGTTTTGCAGAAATTATTTTTTTATTTCTTTATCAAAGGCTTGTCCCTGGAATGTGTCTGTCTTGTAGTAGCGTAATCCAAACCATCTACTTCAGGAAAATCATTGCTTTCTTCATTCATTTTAAAGCAATGTATTTAACTGTCTGCCATCTTTTAGAGCAATTGTATTGATCTGGCATTGGATTAGGTACTAATGTTGTTTCTTAACATTAAACTATCACCTCAGAAATCAGGTTCATAATAGTATTGGTATTTGGCCTATGGGAATTATTAAGGGAGTGAGTTTGCCTGCAAGGATTCCCACTCCGCAGATACAAGCTCATTTCCATTACAGAAAAGGGGTATCTCTAAAATGGAGCAGAAATATGGTTTAAAATCACAGGCATGCTTGATATCCTGCATGATATAAGAAGAAATATCTGGGGGTGGGATTATTTTATTCTTAATTAGAGACATTTCATCAAAATAACAAAACTCAGCTTGATCTTACTTTTGATATCAAAAGTGAACTTGTGAAGGACTTGTCCTGCTAAGAGACTGAAAATTCATAACTCACTGTCTAAGCATTGATGCACAGGTTGAGACTGAAATTAAAACTGTTCCTGAAGACAGATTGACATTCAGGGCCAAGTTTATACCATCTCTTACAATTGATGGGAAAATTTAACCAGATGGGCTCAGCTGGACAACTTGAAAAATTATTTCATATCCTGAGCTTGAATGATTAATAAATATTTGATTCTTAGCAATAAATCACAGCCTTATCAGGCAAAAATGAACAGCCATTTCTGTGATCTCACTCTGCATCAATAAAGAATTTTATATATATATTGAAGAAAAAGTGAAGAAAAAAAGATGTAAACGTTGGACATATCACTGAATCCTTGAAGTGATAGGATAGTGTCATTTCACTTGCCATACACATGGGATGTATTTTAAAAATAATAATGTTACATATCCTGCTTCTTCATGCAACATGATACATGCCTTGTCCTACTGTACGACTTATACAGATAACAGGAAAAAAACCTTGGTAATTCAGAACAAAATGTGCATTCACATAATCACAATTTATCAGCAGCATAAAGTTCCATATTTATTTTTGTAACAGGAATTTCAATTTCATGAGATTACAGGAACTTTAAAGAAGAAAATGAAGGCACATGGAAGCATTCATTTGTCCTGTTACTTATGCTAGCTGCCTTTGATCCATGATTTGCTATGACTGACTCTGACTGAATAAATGGGACAATTATCATTTTAACATGTGAGGAACACAGGACTGAATACAGAGCAAAGTCCAGTCCTGCTCTACAAGGTCCTGTAAGGATTCCATTGATTTCATTAGGCTGAATAAATCTCCTTTACTAGTATATGGCATTTGTGAACCTGAAGCCAACATTAATATCATACAACTATTGCTTTCTTCTCTATACAAGTCCTTTTAAGATATATTTGCATTGTAACATCTATAAAAATAAAAATGCAGTCTTCTAGAACAAAGACCACTTTTATCAAAGGGAGAAGGAAAACAGCTCTGCCTTAGGGAAAGGCAACAACCTGTATGCAGCATGTTGAAACCTTGAGTAAAACACCCATCTGAACAACATCAAGGAAGCAAGTACTTTCAAAAATGTTATTTTTCTCCTTTGTCCTTGTTATAGCAGACTATTAGACAATTCCACTCAGCCACCTTAGGTTTCCACTTAGTGTTCAGTTATCTGATTGTGTTGTGCCCGATTTTGCTCCACTCCTATATTTTATACCATATAGGACCTGCATTGACAACTGCACGCTTTGTCCATGCCTTGTCCATGACCTAAAGCAGGGTTAATCTGGACACCCTTGCTACAGCACATAGGGAGTCTTCAGATCTGCCCTGTGACCTAAGAAGAAATTTATGCACACTCTGTAACAGGAAGCAAGAGCCACAGTCTTATGCTGACTTCCCTCCTCTTCCTGGTGGACAACTCCTTTTTTTCTTTTACTGTCTATTAATCTTTTCTCGAACAACTGTCTCTGATTATAAATATAAAACATAGAATCATGGAACCATAGAATGATTAGGATTGGAAGGGACCTTAAAGTTCATCTAGTTTAAAACCTTTTGTCCATGGCAGGGACACCTCCCACTATACCAGGGTGCTCAAAGCCCCATCTATCATGGCCTTGAACACTTTCAAAGATAGGGAATCCAAAGCTTCTCTGAGCAATCTGTACCAATGTATCACCACCAGTGAAGAATTTCTTCCTAATATTTAACCTAAAGCTACCATCTTTCAGCTTGAAGCCATTAACCCTTGTCCTATCACTACATGCCCTTGTAAAAAGTCCCTCTCCAGATTTCTTGTAGGCCCCTTTAAGTATTGGAAGGCTCCTATAAGGTCTCCCCAGAGTTTTCTCTTCTCCAGGCTTAACAAACCCATCTGTCTCAGCCTGTCTTCATAGGAGAGGCGCTCCAACCCTCTGATAATCTTTCTGGCCCTCCTCTGGACTTGCTCAACAGCTCCACGTCCTTCTTGTGTTGGGGTCCCCAGAGTTGAATGCAGTACTCTGGCTGGGGTATACTTTTATAAAATATAAATGATATCTTTTTTTTCATTATTCTGGTGAACTGTAAACCATGTTACATCACAATCAAGGGAATTAACTCAAGAAAAGAAAACTTCAGGCAAAGTTATCAGTTTATAATTTGGGTTTGTTGTTTTTTTTTTTAATTAAAAATGGTTACATCAGCTTTTGCTAGCCCAAATTAAGACTAAGAATTGTGCTGAGGATCTGCAGAAGACAGTACCCCATCCTGAAAGGGGCGCCCTTTGTTTGGAATTTGAATTTTAGTCACAGCAAACCCTTCCAGATTCCTTGCCCCTTACATAATGTGGTAAATCCTGTCATCTGTTTTCTGATAGTATCTACTTGTAAGGTTGGAATGAGAAGTGCAAACATTCCTGAAATCTCTCCTGTTTGTCATACCACTTGCCCTGCAAACAATCACAACTGCATACCTGAAAAAGGGGAAACTGCTTTGAATGTTTATGGTATGTCACTGCAGCTAGAAATGGGCTGCACTAACTCAGCAGGAGGAAAATAAGTTGGGGAAAGTTTTTTAATTCATTTTTAATAAGCCTCTAAGTTCTATAAACTTTGTTTTCTTTTTAAGTAGACTTGTCCCAATATCCTTACCGTACCTTGTTTTGAACTGTTTCTGATATTTTCCTGCTATGGCACTTAAGATCATCTAGAAATTCTGATTTACGTACCTAAACTCCATTGGTTCTTTGAAAACTGCTGATATGCAACAGCTGAATACAAGAGGCTATTCATAAATACCTTGAAAAGATACAATTGTAAGTTAGTGCAGAACTCCTGAGCAAGGTAGCTCATGTTAGTTAGCAGTGGAAAGGAACAGATTTTTGATTTCTAAATATGCTTGCCTCTCTGTTGAAATGCAAACAACAACAACAACACCGAGAAGCAAAGAAAAAACCCAAAGAAAACAGAAAACCCTGAAATGATTCAATTACAAATAAGCTCTTTTCACTTATATCACTATTTCTCAGCTTTCAATTTTCGTATTTTCTTTCCGAGTTACAGCCTTGATGGAAGCAGAGCTTTAATCAAAGAAAAAACTTCAGATACAGTTTGGCTTGTAACCACAATGAAACATTAAAAAAAAAAAAAAAAAAAGTATTATGCAAAAAAATGAAGCAGGTACAGTTTATACAAGATAGTTGCATCAATATCATTGAAGGGACATTAGTTGAGCTAACTGAAATGACATCATACAACACAGAGCACATGCATTGGACTGGCATCCCTCTCTTGAACATATATATATTCTCATATTCTGAGTATACATACACCAGCCTTCTCAGGCTGGGAATAATTCAGTTTAACTCCCGTTATGCACTGAGCAAGGAAAAATCATAAATAAAATAATGAAAGTATGAAAAATCACAGAATCCACAATTATGGAAGATGAGCCAACATTTAATTTTTTTTTCTTATTATTTTTTCTCAGCATGCATCCAGCTAAACAGCAGCTCACCTGTGTTACTGGAGACAAGTACAAACAATGGAGTTAACTCAGTGCTGGGCATCCTAGGTATCCAGTACTTGTACATGTTATTCTGTCTATGTTTGAGTAAGAACTCTGGTGTAAGACTGGATCCTTTGTGCTAGTTTTCAGACAAGCTCTTCTGCCTATGCCATCCAAATGACAGACCTGAGGTAGATTCCTACTGAATTTCCCAGTGTGTGTCAGGTCTTTGGTTGGGTGGTCATGATTTTAGGACTGAAAATCTTAGAAATCTTAAAAAAATGCTTCACTTTCTCGGTAGTTCCTGAGGGGCTTAATGCCTGTCCTACCTTCCTTAAACCATTTGAATATGACTAGTAGACTGTCTACAGCTGCTTTTCTCTATTTATTTCATTCGTTCAATAAAACATAGCAGCTTTGTAGAAAAAATAAAGAAAAAATAAGGAGTCTTGCACAGTCTCAGTTTTCTGCATGAATAAGCACAGTGCATTGGTCTGTGCACAGTAAGAAAATTCATAGGATTTCACTGTTTGATGTTTTACTTCATTGAGTGTTTTGATATTTTGCTACTGATAAGCTGTGTAGAGCATATAGGAATACTACTAATCTCTAAGTTTGCTAAAGAGAGGGTTTTATTTCATTTTTGTGGTAAGCAGATAAAATTATCTATATAATTTTTGACTGCGGATTTTTTTTGAAGTTTAATTCTAAGAGTGGATGAAAAGCATCGTAATTTGTATCGGTAAGCTAAGGACAGAATTTGTCCCCGAAGGGTTTATGAGGCTTGTTATAAGAACAGAAAGTATCTGAAGTGTAAATCCTTACAGCAGTAGAAAACAATATAAGCATGATATGTGATGACAGTTTTGTATCAATTATGAAACCACCCTAAGGTATATGATAGCACTTGCTATGTCACTTTTCCTCCCCCCACTACTGCACTAATTAGGAACTGTTTCAGCTGATCTTTTCAATAGGACATAAAAGAGGGTGAATAGGCAAAAACCAACTAGGTGAAGCTACAGCACTAGCATATAGAAAAAGAGATTAAAACTGGTAGAGTGATGAGAACAGGATCAAATCAGACCTGAAATCCTACCCTTCATTGTTATTGCTGTTACAATGTTTAAGTTTTTCACAAAAGAACGTCATACAAAAACTTCCTCCTCCCACATTACTTCAAGTTGGTTGTGTATTTTCCTTCCAATACTGGTAATTGATGGCAGGAAAAGTTGAAGGCTGATTTTTAGAAACGACAATATTAAGCTATTTGTCACCATGCAGCTAGAAAGAAAGGAAACACAGAAAACTGTCCAAGATATATAGCAAAGGAAAAGTAGACAAGGCTGCCTTCTAGTATGTCTCTGGCAAAGAAACAGCAATGAGAAAAGTAACACTCCATGATGACAGCTCAGCTAAGAGGCCAGGCAGTGCAGATATCTCTCTCCCAACATTTACAGACATTTGCTCTTCCATATGATCCATAAAGGAAAGAAGAGCTAGATTAGCGTTATAAATAATAAAAAGCAAATAGGACACATTTAAGGCAAAGAGATACACATTTTTCCAGAGGAAGAAGGAGGATGGCCAAGGACATCTTCCAGCTACATGAAGTAACAGAGCTGAGCCCAGCTGCAGGCAGCCCAGCGCACCAGGATTGATCCTGATGTCCCTCTTCATCAGCCACTAATATTTCCCAAAGGTGATTAACATTTTGATGTAACTTCAGTCTCCCTGTCATTCGCTTGTGTCTCAGCCACTGTTTTTGTTTCTTATTCCTTCATTTATCCTCCCCTACAAAAAAAAAATAAGAAAGAAGAGAATTTTATCCCTTCTGATACCAAAGACAAACAGGAAGCTCAGACAGTTAGAGGGACATGCAGTGGTTAGAGAGTACATGGGAGATAAGCACAACTTACTGTCCAACCTCAAGTAACTTTCAGGAGTGATTCCATTTGGCCACATTGCTTTGGGGGGGCAGACCAGTGCTGTGCTAGGAGAGAGTGTCTTTATGTCTGAAAATCCTGGCTAATCAGTTTTCAATCCACATACCATTTCACTTTAACTCCCTTAGATGCTTTTTGCCTTCCTTTCAACTTGATCTCCAAGTTAGATGAAGGTATTCAAGCATGTTTTTCCTCCTAGAAGCTGTCAATCCTTTCCAAGAAATATCTTCCAAATCTGTAGAGTTGGTGAGTCCTTTTTGTGACATGGCACATACTTAGCTCTGCTGCTAAAGATGTCTGCCAAGCGTACAGGTAGCAGGTCCTGGCAGCAGGAAGATTCAAAGGAAAGGAGTCAACTCACTTGAGGATTAAAGAGTTTACAGTTTCTTATTCTTTTGAAAAACCATGATCCAGACTTTTGTGATCATGAGACTGTTATAATCCTTTAAAGACTGACATGAAACAACCAGGCTCAGCGAAAATTATTTGCTCGTATCCATTTTGTGTTTTGAACTTCTGGGCCATAGCAAGAGACTGAATTTTTTTTTTTTTTTTTTAAAGCATTTCGATTAGCTCTGTCTTTGCTATTATTTTGACAGGTTCTGTAAAATAGAAATGTAAGAGTTGGACTCAGTACAGTTAAGATAAATTTAGTTTTCAGGTTATGCCTCTGCAAAAGACTCCTAAACAATTCCTCTGCCGTGCAAATGACTTTTTTTTCACTTTAATTCATTCTTTGTTCCAGTCTTTTAACTTATGACTTCATGTATTGATCAAGTTTTAGGTATTTCATTGGAACTTCTCTTTAAAACCTTCATTTTGTTAAAAGTTTCCTTTCTTCTTGTATTACAGTATAATTCTGCTTTACTAAGGTCTTACTTCACCGCTGAACCTTGAATCAGAATTGCTTTTATATGTTCTCATGTAACCCAGTCTGCCAGGATGATTGCCAAAATTTGTCCTTTTTTTGACCTAATTTTTTGCACAGATTTTAATCACTTCCTTTTCACTTTTTAATCCTGCAGTGGAGAGGTAGATGCAGGTGCACACAATATATGATGGGCATTGGTTTGATAAACTAACAGTTATCCTTGCTTTGACATCTTGCCCTTTTATAAAATGCAGGCAAAAGAAAATAAGTGACAGACACAATCTGCATTGCCCAACACGCTACTCAGGAAGCCTGTTTCCCAAAAATAAATAAGATATGTTGTTATTGCAGCACACAACAGAGATACATCACTCATTTTGTTAAAATTAAAAATATAGAGATCTCCTGTCTGCATAAATTATCATAAATAAATATTTTTAAAAGATCATGAGCAAGCTCATATTTTTTCTATCTGTAGAACATTCTTCACATTCTACTCATTAATTCAGTGTATGTGGTGACCTTTTCCATAGTACATCCTCAGTTTTCAGGTTAGAATAGTAAACTGCTTGTTTTATATTTATATTTAAGTAATATGTACTAAAGGAGATTGTTCTAACAAGGTTCATACACCGATCTCAATAACACTAACAAAAATCTGGTATAAATCCTTTCATTCGGCCTCTTTTCATCCTTTTCTTCTTAATGAGAGAGATATCCACCCCTTACAAAAGAAGTCTTAGAAAACAAAAAAGACAACAAAATCTATAACCTGTTGCCTGAGCACAACATATGCTTTTCTGAAATTCAAGGCAAATGAAATGCTTGTAATGAATTTTTGACATTCCTGCCAAAAGCAGTGCTTCAGTTGATTACTGAAGTGCATGGCACAGTTTGTCAAGAGTAGCTATTATTTCTCAGAAATTGTGTTTCAGAGTCACAAAAAGCCATGGTTTCTGAAAGATGTACACCAACAAATACTTATATCTGTTCATATCTGCAGTCCTTGCTCATGTTTGTTTAACAAAAAAAGGCAAGATCCTGATAAATTCATCATGATACTGAATTATTTCTTCTGTAACTGTCCAATTAGCATCATGATGCTACTGAGGGAGATATTAGTGCCATATGGACTGCAAGATGCTGAAGACACCTAGCTCTGACTCCCTCTCATGAAGAACAGATAAAGCAGTCTTTCAGTGATTCTAATGCCTGATGGATGTGGGAATTTAGCTGACAAGTAGCTGTTTCACACAAAACCTTATGAAGCGAGAGACAATAAAAACATGAGGTGGAAAAGGTCCTTCTGTGGCATCAAGAAAAGCCGTTGACAAATGTGTGCAATGTATTGTCTCTTCCCTCCTAAACATTGTAATAAATATGTTTAGATTTCCTTGTCTCAAAATGAAAGGGTTTATTTCAATTTAATTGCAGTGAAAATTAGAAGCTTCTGATTTTAATGTAAAAATCTATTTGTGGATATTTTTAGGTCAGCTTGCTCACATGCAAGGTTTCCATCTTTTGTATTTTTTATGCATGTGTTACTTTATAATTTATAGCAGTGCTTATATTTTGTTAGTTTCAAAATACTTTTATTATTTTCATCCTTGTACTTTTTATGGCTGAACACTAAACTGGTTTATTTTTCCAGCTCCAAGTTCAAGTTTGTCTGTTCCTTTCTGAATGCTATTAGAATTTCTGCACTCAGTTCTGTGTTGTTTTCAATTCATCCATGTAGACTTTTTTATATTTTTTTTTTCTTTATAACCACTTAAAATATTAAATAAGGTCAGGTTTGAGTGAGGTTCTGGAATTTCACTATTAATCACCTTCTAATCTGATATCATTCCTATCAGTCTTGTTCATTGCCTTTCCTAATGTGCACTCAACAATAATGACAATATTTTTTCTTTTCCTATTTGATCTCCCATATGCCATCACACAAAATGTTATGCAAAAGTCCAGGTAGATGAAATGTGAAGTCCTTTTTTGTTTTTAAACTCAGTTGACTTAATAAAAACAGTTATGAGATTAGTTTATGAAGATTGTTCTTGAATAAACTGAGGCTTTTTTAAAATTCATATTAAATAGCAAAATTCTGAAGTTTATATTCTGCCCCCATTGTGGCATAGTCTGAGCTGAAAGTCTATTTTGTCTGCCAAAGGGAAAAAAAGGACTACTCTCTTAGTCTGCTAAAAGGTACTTGGAGTAAAAGCAAGAGTACAGGAAAGAGAATTAAATTTATGAATTTCCAAGACTAAATTAATATTAAAATTGATTGGGAAAAAATAATGCAATCCCCATTTTTCTTAACTGGTTAAATACCTTTATTTTTTTATTGATTTGCATGAGAGAATTACACAGAGATGAAGGAAAAAGGCAGGCAATGTTAATAATTGTGATAAATTCAAGATGAATAATAGAAAGTAAAGTTTGCAAAAACAGGAATGAAAGAATTTAGACATAAACTTAAAGCAATAAATTTTGAATCAGCACAGAATTTTGCTAGCACAAATGTACCCAGATGAAATGATGGTAGTAAATATAATAAATAGATCCATATAATAATCAGTCATTTCATGAGTTTTGAAGTAATACACTTTAAGATGTTTGTCATTCTTTGAATATCCTCTATTAAGGAATGACTATGAAAAGGGACAAACCAAATGTGACAGCTTCCTCTGAGGGTTCATTCAGAAACACAGACCCTCTCTAGTAAGTCTTTTATGTATTTTGTAGTAGCCCTGTGCGCAACACCTTCATCTACCAACCCTATGCAATCTCAGCATTGTCCACTGAGGAACTGGCCAAAACTGTGCAGTGCTTTCTTGAAGGCTGTTACAGTTAGCAGAAACCTTAGTACTTAGCAGAGACAGAAGAATGTTTCTCTTTGATCAGCTGAAGACCTCCGATGTTGCCTGGTGTGGACCATCTGTACCCAGATGCAGCTTGTTTTGTGTAAACAAATGGGACTTCAAGCAACTGAAGCTACAAATCATCTAGGTGTTTTACCCTCATTTCTCAGCTGTCTGACAGCATGGATTTAATTTATACTAATGAAATAAATTTTAAAAGATTTCTGTGTACCTATCTTAAAATTAGGCTAATGTTAGTCAAATAACACTTCCAATAATGTTTGAAAATCATAGTACCTGCAATGTACTATTCATAGTCTCCCTTGGAGCCACTATTGTGTTAAACGTAATTAAAGAGTTCCTAAAATGTGCAGTACAGTCTAGGTCAGGTAAATACATAATCAGAGAGTTATTAATGGAACTGCAATTAATTAATATGCCTCCATTGAAGCCATTAAAGCTGATTAATGTTATGGCACACAAGGAGAATTTGTAGCTATCAAATCAATGACCCAGTAGACCATATTTTTGAAGCCATTACACTAAACCATATCAAAACCTCATTAGAGGATTTTTAATTTACTGATCATCAGCCCCAGTAGTCATTAGTTGGTCCAGGCTGATGATTCATGTCCACAGAAGAAATGTAAGATAGCACTCCATCAGGGCATAGATCTCCTCCCAGTTACACTGCTATGAATCAAGGGTAACTCTATTAGAACCAATGAATATACATAGATTGGGAGAAGGAGGAATCAAAAGCCAAAATCCAAGAAAATACTCCAAGAGGAGAGTCAAATCAGTTGAGATTCTAAAAAATTCATTTATTATGCTTATTCAATAGTTCATTTCTAATGGACTTTCTAATTTTCTTTTTAACCTAGAAAGGAAACCTACTCAGAAATTGTAAATATGATATAGAGGACAGGAAAGGCAACAAATGATATATTTTCATGATTTATATATTTGAATTTCACCTGAGGTTTAGGTTAGGATCTGAATTTTCAGTCTGCAACTGCAGCATCCCTAGGATGGGTTTTACTTAAGACTGCTGATATGTGCTCCCATCCCTTTCTAGGCATGTCTGGAATTTCATTTGCTGTATCTCATTAAAGATGTCTATTTCTCTGTTTTTAATTGACTTCAGCAGAGCTACACCCAAGATAATTTTGTCTTAAATGGTTTAATGTAGAAAAAATATTCACATCTGCAGTAACTGTAACAGTCCTTTGAGGACAGTACAGAACAAATATTGCAATCTTTTACAGCCCCGGCCTTTGTCTAAATTGACAGGCTTGCTGTGGGAGGTCACTTGCCTTGAGACCTGTGCCATCCTGATTGCAAAAGGAGAATGACTCTGAATATATGATTTGCTGGTAGTCACTTTGTAGGTTTTGTTACACTACAATCTTTTCAGATTTCCTGATTTATGGGCCAGTTTCTTGTTTTCTTTTCTTTTTTGAAGCAAGCATTATTATCTGACAATCTTGCTCAGAAATGCAGATAAGAGTTCATGCCATTTACTTTTGATGTATTGTAAATGGTGTGTGGATTCTGTTTGCACATTTATTTTTACAATAGACAGAGCTTAGATCCTTGCTAAGAAGCAGAGGATTTACTACATATTGTACAGCTTTTGTTACCCACCTCAGACTTTCTGTAGTCATGGGTTTTACAAGAAGTTTGATTGATGTAGAATAAAGGTAGTGCAATATTAGTTTAGATTAGGAAAACTAAATCCACCTTTTGAGATAAAGCAGTTAAAAGGAAACAGCTCTTCTACTGCTTTCCTTTTCTTCTTTAAACAGAGAGTGGCAATGATATTGAGCTAGTTATTTTAGAGATAGTTACCTTAATTGTCAGCAGGGAGAGTGTTTATATAAATGCATGTGTTAATATGTTTTTTCAGACAAATACAACTCAAATTATCTGAGAAATAGTTTTTCTAGAAAGTCCCATCAAGCTAGATTGTACTACAACTGATTTTAATTGAAATGTTTTTACTCCTACTGTCCTCATCTGAGCAGTAGACTCAGCCTGATGAGAAAAAAATTCAGCACTTCAGTTCCTGACTAGTAGTTGGCAAAATTTTGCCCATAGTTTATTATGCTGGTGAAATAAATCTTTCTACCTGACAATGGCATTTGTTTTGATGCTTCTCTTATCTTAAAAGTTAAAAAAGATCCATGGTCACTGAAATCAGGAGAGACTATTTTATGCTTATGAATAAGGTTTCATAAAATATTTTAGATGTGTTGTTGCTAGATTTTGCAAAATCAGGGGACGATCCTTAGTGTCAGGGAAATTTACATTTTTCTCAACTCCCGTTCTCTCTCATCAGATTCATGACAATTTTCTTAATTTTAGGTGCTTGAAATTTTAAGCTTATTCATGCAAACTAAAACTTTATTAGTCATTATGGAGGGAAAAATCTTTACTGAAATTAAATCTTTATATTAGAGCAAAATTCTTAAGAGGTGCAGTGCCACTGAATTTCATGGAGTAGGTTCACAACAAAATACTTACACTTAGGATATTCAAAGAAAATAAATGAAAATAGCTGTGTAGCTGTCCAGATTTCCAAAGCATAACAGTGAAATAGAAATACTGTATATATTTATATACATATGAGCATCAGTATATAAGAAAACAAGATTAATACAAAAAATAGTGATTTTCCATAAGAATTAAAGATTTTAATAAACCACAAATCTTAAAAACTGGGATCAACATCTTTAGAGATGCTTCTTTCACTTTTTCAACAACCTATGGTTCTGTTCAGCAGAAGTGGAAACCAGGACTCCTGTGTATGTACACTTCCCTGCAGATGATGCAAAACACTTTCCCCACGCCCTAACTTGATATGTTGGTTTTTTTCAATATATTTACTGTACTAGTACATAATTATGCTTTCTTTATGTATATATTTTTACTTTATTAGATTTATTTAGATGAAATTTTAATCTTGGTCACAGAGTTCTAATGGAACTGAGCTAAGGAATTTAATTCATTGTTCTTAAATTTCCTGCACATACACAACGTTAGTATTTTGATCTTAAGTTCGCTGTTATCTTCTTTTTTTTTTTTTTCTTTGTTTTAAATTGTAAAGTAGTTTTAGAGTACATGAACTGGATTCTTTTTGGATTAAAGGGAACTGGAAGCTATGCTCTGGGAGTGCACCTAATGGACTCTAGACACACACAAGAAAATTATTCAGTCCATAGGACCACATGAGAATTCAGCCAAAGTTAACAACCCTGAAATTTCTACAGTATTTTTAATGGTCCTCAATCAAACTGTTTGCCTTGCATATCTATTCCACTTTGGTCCTTACTGACACAGAAAACAATTTTGTTTTTTTTTCTTGCTCTGTCTCTAGACTGTAAGTGGTTTTGGACAGATATTTTTCTGTGCTGCCCAAAATGTGAAATGGCAGCCTGAAGTTAACTGATGTAAATTAAAATAACTGTAAAGGAAGAGTGACAACAATAATGATGAAGGGAAGAAAAAAGCATTATTTCACTTCTATTAGATAAATCCTGATCATAAAGTAAAAACATTTAATTTAGATAATTTCAAATCCAAAATGCTATTAAATATGCAAGCTTGATTAGTAGAGTGCCAGGGTTAGTATGAAGAGCACAAAATGAATCCTTGATGCTTCAACCACAGAATTGGCTATAAGAGTCTTGCAGGAGAAGAGTGTGTGGAGCACTGTTTAAGAACTGGAAGTATTTGTGCATTTTAGCACAGGAGTCTTCCCATTTAGCAACACGACACAGCATGATGCAGTGGCTGTCAAAAACTGCCCAGAGGAACCCAAGCTGTGCACTTCTTGCACAGCGCAACTGTGGCTGGCAGATGGGTGTTTCATGGCTGGAAGTCTCACCACCCCTGTTTGACCCAACTGACACAATTTCCACAACCCTCAGGAGCACACTGGATTCAGGGATCAATCATTCAACCTATACAAACTCAAATATGTAAACAAACCATCATTCTTCATATTTACATTCCCTCCAGTGTTGACCAACTGCAGCTGTATCATGTCAATGTCACCTAACACTTTTCTGCTGACAAATCTATAATACCAGCTATATTTTTTTTCCTTTAGCACACTTTGTATAGCACAGCTAATAAATTCACTTTGACAAGATGACTCATATTTTAAAAATGTCAAAAAAAATTTCACAGTCATAATTATGGTACTTTGGCAAAGTCACACAAGCAGAACACATGGTTTACCCTAAATAGGAGATGAAAGGCTCTTAATTTTTGTTTTTACAGTCAAATTGGCCACTAGAATTCAGGTAAACTGAAGTTAGGTTTTTATCAGAACTACTGAAATGAAGAATCACATCAAATTCATCTTTTTTTTTTCTTTTAATTTTGACAGACCTGTTAATCATCTGGGATTTAACTTCTTTGTGAAAATGCAGCACAGCTGGAATGAAATTCCCTAAGAGGTTGGTTTAATTTTATTTTCTCTTGATTAAAGATTTGTTCATAAATAGGTTTGCACTTTCAGTGAGATTCTGCTGTTAATCTACTTCTACTGAGCTGCATCAAAGGATGATGAAAAAGGCACCAGGTGACTTGACCTCGGTCACACACAGCAGGGGCTTTACTGGCTTCCAGCATTTTGCTGTTTCCTATAAGCACAAGATGATTCTTGAGATCTTTCTCCACCTTATCTGTCCCTCGCCCCCATACCTTTGCAATCCTCTGTGTGATTTAACACCAAGGACAAATAAAAATGATGTGGTTTACTATATGTTCACATAAAGTGAACATACTACAGACGACTGACCAGCTGAAGTATTCTGGTTATTTGCTAGAACTGAAGTAGAAAGGCCAGCAATTCTTTGTCTTTCACCAGCCTTATGATTAACTTTACACGATGAGTATGTGTTTATTTTTTTGCTTATGCTTCATGGTTCAGAGCAGCATAGAAGTGCTGGCACAATAAGAAAAATTCCTGTAATTTCACTTGTGACAAGCTATGTTTGCTTTAGAGTCACTGACATGTTTAGCCCATACTTTCCTATGGTACACATAAAGATACATCAGATGAGAACTTGCAGATTGAGAAGTTGTTTTTAGTAATAAAATTGCTTACATATACACCATCGCTTGCAAGATATTTTTTTTTTAATGTTTTCTTTTAACATGTTTTTTTGTCTCCTCCAAATGTACTTTCAGCAAGGTTCACAAAAGAAATGTAGTGCATAAGATGGAAAACATAATACATTATTAATAAAACTTGAAAGCAACAGCTTAAATGGTAATCTTTAAGTAAACTGTAAATCCCTCCAATATGTCCTGTGAGTTATGTAAGACTCGTGAGACAGATGGAGGATACAAATTAGAGAGAAGTAGGGACAGAAAAATCAGCAAAAAACATTATGAATTGAAAATCTATTCCTTTGTTTCTTCTAGGTTTGTTTTTTTTTTTTTTTTTGCAAAGTAAAAATTTTGTTCTCAGCAAATACAGCAAAGAGAGCAGAGGGGACTTTAAATATTCTCATTTAAGCCATAGCAATGCAAATCAGGAACAATTCTGTGAAGCTCAGTAGAATAACACTGTTGGGAGTGAAATGGAAAGCAAGCTCCAAAACCAAGCTCTTGAACTCAGTTGCAACAGCACAGACCAGCTACTGGCAACTACCTTGAAGGGAATGTGTATCTGAATACTTTATTATTTTTCATTAAGTGGATAATTTATTATCCACTTATAAAAATATTGATAGAAAATTAGTTCTGTAAGTACAAACAAAACAGGAGGGATACTGAAGGCCAATATCTAGTGTACTGTCCTCCCCATTCTTTCTCTTTTCTCCTTTGGCAGATTGCAGAACCGCCCAATATTCATCGTGTGCGTAAATGAGGCCCTCAGTGACATAGTTTAGTGGTGGACTTGGTAGTCTTAGGATGAAGGTTGGCCTTGATGATCTTAAATGTGTTTTCCAATCTAGTTGCTTCTATGATTCTGTGATTCTATGTACCTATGACACAAAAAGGACTAGACTTCCTCAGGTAGAAAGAGATACCGTGTCATCATGGCACCTGTCACAGGAGTAGTTTTTCAGCTATAAAGAAGCTTCATGAAGAGAGGGGAAGGGTGTTTAAGTAGCTCTAATGAGTGAACAATAGTTAGGTACTCAGATGTATTGAGCATAATGAGTAAAGCGTTCAATGTACAACACAGATGCAGTCATAGCAACTTGGTGAAGACCGTGCATGACCTCCAAGAGCAAAGTTTTGGTTCTCCTATTTCTCAGATAGATGCTCAAAGATGAATTGATTATGCTTTGATTCCATGAATTCTTATGTATTTCTGTTAAATTTTGTTCACACGTTGTGCTGCAGCACATTTTTTCAGTTATAATTTTATGAATAAGGAAGGGAAATAAAAATGAATTCTTTCTTCTGCCATTGAAATTCACAGTTTTTTACCAAAACTAGCTCACACCCAGGAACAATGAAATAAACCCAGCCCCCAAACCAAAACAGAAGCTCCACAAAGTTCAGCTCACAGTGGAACGGTTTGATTTCCTTTATGACCTCTATTTTTGTCTCTACCTTTCTCCTCAGCCAATAATAGAAGTTCGGAATTGATGGCAGGCCTTATGATCACTTACAAAACTGTACAAAGTATCATAGGTTTACATGATGAATCATAACATTAGTTTTTCAGAATCTACTTTTCTTAATTTATATCGCTCAGAACAGTAATTAATCTGCCCTGGCACGCAGAGAAGTGTGAAATTTCCTGCTGTCACATCTTGGAGTTGTTTAGATAATTCTCACTAGTATAAAAGTTTTCTAAAGTGAGGACAGTAGTTTTGCTCCACCACAGTTACGTACTGACTGAAACTGTTTCAACTCTTTACTGCTGAAAGCTGTAGAGAAACTAACAAATCATCCTTTTTAACTTTCAAAACTGAAAATTAGAAATAACAAATAAATTTCAAAGTAGAACAAGCAGCAGTTTGTTTGCAATATATGTAAAAATAAATATCTAGATTTTTCAGACCCTATTTCATTGCCAATAGAGTTTATACACAATCATAGTTGTTTTATGAGGTCAGAGGCATGTCATTTAATGATTTTTTCTGGAATATATTGCTATCACAATTGGTAGATAATACGGTGGATAATATTTACCTTATCTACTAATTGACTGTAATCTACTAATGTCAGGGCCTGAAGTTTCATTTTACCTATGAAACATATAGAAGTAATGTAAAAAAGATGATCCTTACATGCTTTTTACGACTACTCTGAATAACAGTACATAGCACTCATATGCAGCCTGACAACTCCATCTATTTCAGCCCCCTCCCAACAAAAAGAGAAAAAAAAAGAAAAAAAACTAAAGACAATGTTTTAAACCAATTGTAAAAATGTTATTCATCAACTTATATATTTTTCTTTGAATATATATTATATATATATGAATATATATATTTATATATATATGAATATATGAATATATGAATATATATATTTTTTCTCTTTCAATCTTTTCTTTCTGTAACACTAAGCCAAAACCCTCACCCAAGCACCTGGGCAAACATTAGTTAACCCCTTGGTACCAGGCAAATGCTTCCCAATTAAATTCAGTGTTTGCTAACACTATTCCAATTAGGAAACAGTGATGCTTTGTACTGTCTGAGGGCTTACAGTCCACTGGAAACATCAGTACAGATATTCATTAAAGTCTAAAGGTTTTATCTGCCTTGATTAAAAGGAAAATACTGTAGTGAAAATATTAGCAGATAACCAACCCATCTAAAAATTTATTTGCCACTTTCTACCCACTTCACTAAAATTCTTGCTTTCAGTGTAAATAAAGGATTCCCTGTATTGCAGTGGTGATGTATTGCAATCACCTCTTTATTCAGAACTTTTATAAAATGTATAGTCTGTGTGTAGGTCTGGCTGGCAAGTCAGTGGCCACTAAGCGTGTCAGCTGGGGGAGAGGGATATGGAAGGACAAGGGTGAACATGAGTAGCAGACAAATTCCATTGTACCAATCCTGGAGTCTTCATAAAACCCTCAGGCACCAACTGCACTACTCTTGCTGGCAGAAAGAATTTTGCTAGCTGTGTCCTGAGTGGAAAGCCAGGCCATCACCCTCTGTGGTTTCCATTGTCTGTAACCAGACCTTTGCTGACAAGCTTGGATTACAATATAAAAAAAAAAAAAAAAAAAAAAATTCTTCTGAAGGTTGAGAAAATTAATAAAGCTAAGGAAATTAATGCTGTGGTTTTGTTTGATGGGAAAATTCACTTAAAGAGTAGTGTTTTTAATCTCTAATTTGGGCTGAAAATCCCAAAGAGTAATCGTAAAGGGCAAATGAAACAATAACACTCATTCCAGAATTAGCTGTCTAAGAAAAAGAATTGTTTTATCAGAAAATGTCTCACTGTAAAGTTGCCTGGTAGCATTTTGGAGATTCCCTGTAGAACTCTAGAAAGTCACTTGGAAGAGGAGGCTGCAAGCTTAAAAACAAGGCAGGAGACAGACCAGGGTATTTTTAATCTGCATTTATCAAAAGAGAAGAAATATTTGCAGAAACTTTATAATACAGAGGGAATTTTGCTCCCTGAGCTGAGAAGGAATAAAGTCTAAACTACAAGAATTACTATGATTCTGTGTTGATTTAAGCTTCTTGTCCCTTACAAATGCATGAAACCATAATGGTTTAAAATAATGTGTGTAGACTACATGTATGTACATACTGCACATTTGCTCATCTGCTTTCCTCTTTCATTTGGCTAATGGGCTCTTGGAGGGAATATTTAAGCTAAAAACTGGGAAGGCAGCATTTACCCAGGATGTGAACTGGAGTGGTAGGTGAAGAACTGGACTAAAGTGCTTGAAGTTTAGACAGCCCTCAGCAATCTGAGCGATCAGATCTTGCGGAAGGCCCACAGTCACAGCACAGTCTGTAGAAAATAACTTGTCTGATTAGTTATATATTAAGAAACATCATTAACGCTATCAAATATGTGGTAAAATGACAGAAAAAAAACGAATAGCAGTAAGAACAGTACAAGGGCTAATATTTGTAAGGATATACTACTGTGGCATTAGTCTGATCAAACTACAATATTGTTCCTAAATAGCTCCTATGCTATTTTCAAGTTGATCTCTGCCTGATGTTTCAATAATTCACTCTCTCCAAATCATCATCATGGCTTGACTTCGCGAACGAGGATTTGGAAAGGGCTTTACCACGCTTAATACACGCTCGCTGATGACTAAAAAGGCCAATGTAAGATAGGCTAATCCGGCTGCAAAAAGCACAGCGAAAGGTCTCCTTGGGTGGTATAGGTGGAGTGCAATTCTTTCTACTTTGTCTTTTCTCCTTGAGACTAGTTCTGTGTGAGTTCTCAAAGGAGTCAACAGCATTATGTATGGTGTGTTTCCAAGTCTCCCAATTGGAGGCCAAGGTGGACCACTGATGGTAGTCAATATGGCCAAGGCTAAGGTATTGTTTCAGGGAGTCGTTATATCTCTTCTTTGGGGTACTTCTCTTGCAGCTACCAGTGGCAACTTCACCGTAAAACATGATCTTAGGGAGGCGGTGATCCTTCATCCTAGAGACGTGCCCTGCCCAGCACAGCTGCAATTTCAGCAATATGGCCTCGATGCTGGTGACCCGTGCCTGTTTGAGAACAGTAACATTTGACACATAGTCAGTCCAATGGATGTTTATAATTGTACGGAGGCAGCGCTGATGAAAACATTCGAGGAGTCGAAGGTGATGGCGGTAGATGACCCATGATTCAGACCCATATAAAAGAGTAGATAGTACAATGGCTCTATAGACACTGATCTTTGTACTTTTCTTCAGGTGTTTATTGCACCAGACTCTTTTATGGAGTTTTCCAGAGGCTCTATATGCCTTTGCTATTCTTTTGTCTATCTCTTTGTCGATTGTGTCATCCGAGGAAATAATGCTTCCCAGATAGCTGAACTGCTGAACTGACTTAAGCTCTGACTCGCCCATGGTAATGTGGGGACGATGGCAATCTTCTTGTGGTGCAGGTTGGTAGAGAACTACTGTCTTCTTCAAGGTGACTTCCAGCCCAAAAAGCTCAGCTGCCTCTGAAAAGCAAGATGTTAAACACTGCAGAGCAGCTTCTGTGTGGGCAGCAAGGGCGGCATCATCAGCAAAAAGCAGTTCACAGACAAGATGATTTAGGGTCTTAGTGTGGGCCTTCAGTCGCCTTACATTGAATAGGCTACCATCAGTACGATATCAAATATAGATGCCATTTTGTTCGTCGAGGTCTACCGTAGCCCTTTGGAGCGTCATGCTGAAGAAGATTGTGAATAAAGTTGGTGCAGAACGCAACCTTGTTTCACACCATTGGTTATTGGGAAGGGCTCAGAGGGTGCATCGCCGTATCTGACTTGGCCTTGCTGATCCTCATGTAACAGAATAATCATTTTGAGGAACTTGGGGGGACAGCCTAATTGTTCCAAGATCAGCCACAGGCCTTTTCTGCTCACAGTGTCAAAAGCTTTGGTGAGGTCAACAAAAGTTACGTAGAACTCCTTATTCTGTTCTCTACACTTTTCTTGCAGTTGTCTGAGAACAAATACCATGTCCATGGTACTTCTATTAGCTCTAAAACCACACTGACTTTCAGGTAGAAGTTCTTCTGTGATGGCGGGTACTAATCTGTTCAATAGTATTCTTGCAAGAATTTTTCCAGCAATGGAGAGCAAAGTTATACCTTGGTAGCTTGACCAGTCTGATTTTACACCTTTTTTCTTATACAGAGTGATGATGATTGCATCATGAAAATCTGATGGTAATTTCACAGTATACTAGAGATTGGAAGGGACCTCGAAAGATCATCTAGTCCAATCCCCCTGCCGGAGCAGGAACACCTAGATAATGTTACACAGGAATGTGTCCAGGTGAGTTTTGAATGTCTCCAGGGAAGGAGACTCCACAACCTCCCTGGGCAGCCTGTTCCAGTGTTCCGTCACCCTCACTGAGAAGAAGTTTCTTCTCAAGTTTAAGTGGAACCTCTTGTGTTCCAGTTTGTACCCATTACCCCTTGTCCTATCATTGTTTGCCACTGAGTAGAGCCTGGCTCCATCCTTGTGACACTCCCCCTTTATATATTTATAGACACTAATAAGGTCACCCCTCAGTCTCCTCTTCTCCAAACTATAGAGACCCAGCTCCCTCAGTCTTTCCTCATAAGGGAGATGCTCCACTCCCTTAATCATCTTTGTTGCCCTGCGCTGGACTCTCTCCAGCAGCTCCCTGTCCTTCTTGAACTGAGGGGCCCAGAACTGGACACAATATTCCAGATGCGGTCTCACCAGGGCAGAGTAGAGGGGAAGGAGGACCTCTTTCGACCTACTAACCACCGCCCTTCTAATACACCCCAGGATGCCATTGGCCTTCTTAGCCACAAGGGCACAGTGTTGGCTCATGGTCATCCTGTCGTCCACTAGGACCCCCAGGTCCCTCTCCCCTACACTGCTCTCTAACAGGTCGTTCCCCAACCTATACTGGAACCTGGGGTTGTTCCTGCCCAGATGCAGGACTCTACACTTTCCCTTGTTATATTTCATCAAGTTACTCCCTGCCCAACTCTCCAGCCTGTCCAGGTCTCGCTGGATAGCAGCACAACCTTCTGGCGTGTCAGCCACTCCTCCCAGCTTAGTGTCATCAGCAAACTTGCTGATAGTACACTCAGTTCCTTCATCTAAATAATTGATGAATATATTAAATAATACCGGTCCCAGTACTGACCCTTGAGGCACTCCACTAGATACAGGCCTCCAACTAGACTCAGCCCCATAGACTACAACTCTCTGGCTTCTCTCCTTCAGCCAGTTCGCAGTCCACTTCACTACCTGATCATCCAGTCCACACTTCCTCATTTTAGCCGTGAGGATGCTGTGGGAGACTGTGTCAAATGCTTTGCTGAAGTCAAGGTAGACCACATCCACCGCTCTGCCATCATCCATCTACCGTGTTATTTCCTCATAAAAGGCTAAGAGATTGGTCAAACATGATTTCCCCCTGGTGAAGCCATGTTGACTGCCCCTCATAACCTTCTTATCCTTGATATGCCTTAAGATGGTACCAAGGATAAGGTGTTCCATCACTTTCCCAGGGATGGAGGTGAGGCTGACCGGTCTATAGTTACCCGGGTCCTCCTTCTTGCCCTTTTTGAAGACTGGAGTGACATTTGCTTTCCTCCAGTCCTCAGGCACCTCTCCCGTTTCCCAAGACTTGGTAAAGATGATGGAGAGTGGTCTAGCAATGACTTCCGCCAGTTCCCTCAGCACCCACGGGTGCATCCCATCTGGACCCATGGATTTATGGATGTCCAGATTGCTCAACTGATCTCTAACCCATTCCTCATCGACTAAGGCAAACCGCTCCATCGACCTGACTTCATCTAAGGTCTCAGGGGTACAGGGCTCTTCAGGACTGCCCGCAGCAGAGTAGACAGAGACAAAGAAGGCATTCAGTAACTCTGCCATCTCTGTATCTTCTGTCACCAGGGCACCCATCCCGTTCATCAGTGGGCCTACATTGCCTCTGGTGTTAGTTTTGTCTGCCATTTATTTGAAAAAGCTCTTTTTGCTGTCCTTGACCCTTCTTGCCAGGTTTAATTCTAAGGATGCCTTAGTCCTCCTAGCTGCCTTCCTACATCCTCTAGCAGCAGCCTTATATTCCTCCCAAGTGGCCAGCCCCTCCTTCCATGACCTGTAAACTCTCCTCTTCCACCTGAGCATACCCAGCAATTCCCTATTTAGCCACGCAGGTCTCTTGGCCCTCTTCCTTGACTTCCTACGTGTCGGGATGCTCCGATCTTGAGCACAGAAAAAGCAGTCCTTGAATGTCAACCAACTATCTTGGGCCCCTTTACCTTCAAGCAGCCTTGCCCATGGGATTTCCCCTAGCAATTGCTTGAAAAGGCCAAAGTTTGCCCTGCTAAAGTCCAGGGTTGCAATTCTACTTGGTATTCTACTAGTCCTACCACACAAGATCCTGAACTCCACCATCTTGTGGTCGCTGCAACCAAGGCAGCCCTCAACCCTTACTGCTTCAACCAGACCCTCCTTGTTAGTGAGGATGAGATCCAGCAGCGCTCCTCTCCTGGTCGGCTCATCCACCATTTGCAGGAGGAAGTTATCATCCATACACTGGAGGAACCTCCTGGACTGCGGCTGGGTTGCCGAGTGGTCCTTCCAGCAAACATCAGGGAAGTTAAAATCCCCCAGGACGACCACGGCCTGTGACTGTGAGGCCGCTCTCAGCTGCCTGTAGAAGGCCTCGTCAGCTTCCTCACCCTGATCCGGTGGTCTGTAACAGACACCTACAACAGTATCCCCCCTGCCAGCTTGCCCCTTAATTCTCACCCACAGACTCTCAACTCGCTCATCATCTGTCCCTGGACAGAACTCAGTGCATTGTAGTTGCTCCCGCACATAAAGAGCAACCCCACCACCCTGCCTGGCTGGCCTGTCTTTCCTGAAAAGGACATAGCCCTCCATGACTATATTCCAGTCATGTGAGCTGTCCCACCACGTCTCTGTAATTGCCACCAGATCATAGTCTCCTGCCTTAACACAGGTTTCCAACTCCTCCTGCTTATTTCCCATGCTGCGCGCATTGGTGTACAGGCATTTCAGGGAGCGAGCTGAGCACACCGATTTCACCCTAGGATTGTAGGAGGCCTCCCAGTCTTCATCAGTTCTGGAGCGCTGCCCCACTGGGGCAAGCCCAGCTACAACCCCATCCCCCTTCGAATCTAGTTTAAAGCTCTCCAAATGAGCCCTGCTAATTCGTGCCCCAGCATCCTTTTGCCTCTGTGAGATAAACCTTTCTCACTTGTCATTGTCCAGACTGGTGCCCTATAAAACCAGCCGTTATCAAAGAATCCAAAGCCCTGCCTGTAGCACCAGTCTCGAAGCCAATTGTTCATGAACTGAATCTTCCCATTCCTTCCCACATCAGTGGAAGATGGAAGGAGAGAGGAGAAGATCACTTGAGCCCCAGACTCTTTCACGATCCGCCCCAAGGCCCTGTAGTCTTTCTTCATCCCCCTCAGACTGCGGGAAGCAGCTTCCTCCCCACCTGTCTGGAAGACCAGCAGCGGGTAGTAGTCTGTCGGGTGCACCAGGTTGGGGAGCGCCCTGGTGATATCCCTGATCCGGGCTCCAGGCAGACTACACACTTCCCTATGATGAGGGTCAACTCTGCATATCGGGCCCTCTGTTCCTCTCAGAAGGGAATCCCCTACTACAATGACCCTTCTTTCTTTCTTAACAGAGGTAGTCTTGAGGTGCAAAGTCGACCCCCTTTTCCTATGTGGCCTTGTGGGCTGGCCTTGCCCCACATTCTCACCTACCTCTCCTTCAAGATCCAGGTCCTCGAACCTATTACGGAGGGACACCTGGGGAAGCAGGGCAGGAAGGGAGGAGGGTTTCCCACGACGTCCAACAGGAACTCGCTTCCAACCCTCGTCGTCTTTTTGGTCCCCTACCTCTGCGCAACAGCTACAGGGCAGGGGCTGTCTCGGGCCATCCCCCTCTGTGTGAGAAGGCAGGGGGTCCTTCCCCTTTTGGGGGGTATCTCCCTGGAACCGTTCCGACTGGCCCGCCAGGGAGTTACTCCACCAGTCGATCTCCCTTTCACACTCCCTGATAGTCCTCAGCGTCTCAACCTCCTCCTTAAGTCTTGCCACTAGGCTAAGCAGATCTTCTACCTGCTCACACCTCACGCAGGTGGAATGCTGTCCTCCCTCCCCCGGCAGCAGCAGGCTCTGGCACTCCCTGCACCCAGAGACCTGAACAACCACGGTTTGGGACAGGGTCTCTGTCTGAGTTGCTGTAGTCACCTTACTGCAAGCTCTCTTTCTGGAGGCGACCATATTGGTCCGCAGTCTGGGACACCAGCAACAGGGTCAGCAACACGACCTGTTTGTTCCTCCCTGCGCCCGGTGGGCAGCGACCGGTCGCTGCCCTCTCAAAGCCTTTTTCAAGGCAAGCAGCAGCAGGGGAGTGGTCACCGTCACCGTGGGAACGCCCCCCGCCACGTCAGCCTCTCTCTCGCAAGGGCTGCTGGGCCTTCGGGGATGGGGAGATGTCGGGAATTTCGATGTCTCTGCGCTATCCCCTCTGATTTTCCTAATCTCCGTTGACCCTCGCGGTCGCTGAAGCGTGCCGGCTGTGGCTCTAGCTAGGCTAGCTCCGATCAGCTGACTGAATTTACCTTGTTCCCAACAGCGCACAACTAGTTCATGAAATTTAGCATGAAATGCTTGGCCTCCGTGCTTCCAGACTTCAGGTGGGACTCCGTCAACACCAACTGCCTTGCCAGTTTTCACCTGTCGTATAGCCTTAAGAGTCTCTTCCATGGTAGAGGCTAAATCCAATCATTTTTCACCGGTTGTTGTAGAATGTGCTGGATTCCTTCACCTTGGACTACACGGTTAGCACTAAAGAGTGTTTGAAAATGTTCAGACCAATCTGTAAGAAGTGTTTAGCCATCTGCACTAAGTAAGGGGCTTTGAACCTGAAATGTGGGTCCATACGCTGCCTTCAGAGCCTCATAGAATCCTCTGTGGTCACCCAGATCTGCACGTAATTGAGTCTTTTCTGCTAGGTTGAGCCACCACTTGTTCTGGATGTCTCGAAGTTTCTGTTGAAGTTTGCTACATGCAAGATGAAAGGCTGCATTCCTTACGTGGCAAAGTGGCTGAGCGAGGTGTGCTTGATGAGCAGATCTCTTCTTTGACAGCAATTCCTGGACCTCCTGGTTGCTATCGTCAAACCAGTCTTTGTTTTTCTTTAAGGAGAACGCAATGGATTCTATGGAGGACTGCAAGATGCTATTTTTAATGCTGCCAAAGTGCTTCAGGAGAAGAATCTATAAGCTGATCTTCAAGCCTTGTTTGAAGGTTAGCCTGAAAGCTGTCCCTCACTGCAGCTATTTGGAGATTATTAACATTGAGCCTCTTCCTTGGAATGCCGTCCCTCACAGGTTTGGGCTTGTAGTGGAAATTTAGTTTGCAAAGCACAAGGTGATGGTCTGTTTGACATTCTGTGCTAAGCATCACTCGGGTGTGACAGACATCACGAATATTTCTCTGGCGCACTAAGACATAATCAATAAGGTGCCAACGTTTAGATCAAGGATGCATCCAGGTGGTCTTCCGGCTGTCCTGCTGGAAAATAGTGTTGGTGATGGTAAGCCGCTGCTCTGCACAGAGCTCTAGTAAGAGGCGACCATTATCATTGCAGCTGCCAACATCATGCTTGCCTAGTACTCCTTTCCAGGCTTCAAAGTTCTTACCTACTCGGGCATTGAAGTCACCAAGGATTATGATCTTATCTTCTGTGGGAACCTTTTAAGTGAGGTGACGCAGGTCGGAGTAGAAGTTTTCTTTTCCTGCAGGGTCAGCTTGCAGAGTTGGAGCATATATGCTGAAAAGACCAACATGTTGCTTATTGTGTAATGAAAGTTGTTTAGGGAGTTAATACGATTGGAATGACCTATCAGCAAATATTCAAGTTTAGAGACTATGGAGTTTTTAATCATGAAGCCAACTCCAGAAAGATGACTTTCAGTTTTGGATTTGCCTGACCAGTAGAGTGTTTAGCTGACTCCATATTCTTTAAGGCTGCCTTCCTCATGAAGGTGAACTTCACTGAGAGCAGCAATATCGATGTTAAGTCGTGACAATTCGTGGGCAATTAGCACAGAATGATGCTCAGGATGCCCACTGTTCGCTGTATCAAGTATGGTTCTGATGTTCCAACATGTGAGTGTCAATCTGGATAGGCCTTTGGAGACAGGTGTATGCCTTTGTCTCTTTGTCTAATTGACCTCAACAGAGGATGCCTGTTAGCTGCGGCTAACCAACCAGGTAGAGGGGGAGATGAGCTTTGGTTAGGCCACCTTTTCTAGGCCTCTCTCCATATGGAGCAAGCAGTGCTGTCCTTGAAAAAAAGGCTGCTTGGTCACTCAGGATGCTGCTGAACGAGACTGTCATCTCCTGGGTCAGTCTCAAGCGACCAATGTCCTGAATCGCCTGCATGCAGGGTTGGGTCTGTGACTTCCAGTGCACCTTATCCCCTGCCGTTTCGTCCCTCGGCTGTTGGTACAGGGCTTTGCAAGTGTGGGTAAACCCTTCGGGCCTGCGCAGTGGATTTTGTAGGTGAGGCACAGCGTGCGCAGAACTGGCCCCACCCTTTACACCTGAGGTTTATCTGCCAGGGCCTAGCAAGCTTGGACGGTGACAGCAAAGTCCTCAGGTTGTAGGTTTGATTAGAGTGTCCTTCTCTTAGATGGATGGCCTTACAGGGCTATATGAGCTCCACCTGCCCGTGTTTGAAGTTGTCCTTCTCCTAGGGTGGCTGCCCGAAGGCTAGTGAGCCCATCCTGCCCATAGACACACTTTGTCTGACCCTTCAGTTGAGACCTGTTTGGCATGGGAGGCATGTGCCACCACCAGCATAGCTCCCAACCTCACAAGGGCATGCAAGGTCTTTCACCACAACAAGGGGGTGTCCGTGAAAGAGATATATCCCAAATATACCATGCAGAAAAGACAATAATCTAGTCTGACTGTGCCAGGAAAGAGCCACTTTGAAGAATGTCAGGATTGACATCTTTGCCATAAAATAGCTCTCTTATTTTTTTGTTTTGTTTTGTTTGATGAATCAAATTCAATTCAAACTGTCATTGAAATGCGAACCTAGAGTGCTATATGATACAGGCGAGATGTGTTTATATCAGTTCTTTTGGAAAGAAAAGTTGCCTATCAAAAGCTTTGGGAACTCTTGGCATTACAGCTGAGAACAAACTTGGGGCAAATCCCAGTGGAGTTAGGGCACGAGCTCTCTTTCTTTATTCCTGCACATGACATGATTTGCATTGCTACTTTATCTAGTGTTATTTCCTTTTTCTGCGTTGTCTGCACTGAAGCCAGCTGAGGCTTATGCCTCCAACACCAGCTACTGATTGATTATAAATAAAATATTATAAACTACAGTTTATAGCACAGCTATGTGTTGTCTTAACTAGCCTAGACTATGGATTTTTTTGGGCAACATTGTATTTCCGGGCTCTGCTTTAATAGTGATTAAATTCCTCACCTTCTCATTAGCTTCACACAAAACTATTCATTTTGGTTTTAAACAGTTTTTGAACTGTTTTTGAACTGCTGATTAAAGGTGGAATTTTACATAGCTGCCCAAGGTACAATGTTAAAAAATTATAAATTGATGGGCTTTGGATACCCATGTGTCTGGAGTTCTTATTTTACAGAACTATTTGTAACTGTTAGAACTAATTTATGAAAATGGAGATATTGATTTATATTTTTTTTAAATAATCTGACTTATTCTTTAATTTCCTCCAGTAATGAGAATATATTTAGAACTGGTGACTTCTAGAAAGACTTGTCTGGTAAATTTTGGTACTTCTTTCTCATTGTCTGTGATCCAAACCTAATAGTTTATAACAGGACTTCATCAATACCTGCTGCTTAGCAAAATGAAATAGAGTATAAAACTTTTGCAGATTCTATTTTAAATCCCCACTATTTTGCATAAGGCATTAATACACAGTTTGGCTCAAGCTATCACATTCTGCTATACATATATTATGATATTCTCTTTAAATTTAATTTAAACACATAGTTTATTCTCTTTTTGAAAGTGCAAATATAGACCCTTTAGGGATAACAAAGGAAGATACTGTGACTCTAATAAAGATGGAAGCAGATTCCAAGTTACCTGTGCATTGTGAGAAAATAAAACAGTAGAGATAAAAAAGGTTGCAATAGCAGTTTTTTAAAAACATAAAATTAATATTAATTCAAGATAAAATTAGAAAAAGAGAGCTTCTTTTGGCTAGCAGAGAGCATTTCATTCTGTTACAGGTTTTTTTTTAACGATCACCTGTTACATTTTTTTTTTGCCAGAAAACACCAATTATGTTTTTAACAAAAAGTTTCTTTCCTGAGATAGTTTATTATTTAACTTCAGATATTAAAATATCTAATCAGTGTTAAAATAAATTCTTTAAATAAAGACTTCACTGCTGTGTAGTCTCTAATGTAGACTTCCATTTCTTTCTCTCACATAAACTAAACAGTGTCTTCCAGGGCAGGTTAGAATCTCTAGAGAAGATTGCCATCAGTTAAGGTCAAACTCAGTTCCCTTAATTTTTCTTTTCAAATTCTTAAGCAAGTAAACTTACACGATGATAATGATATGTGAATGAAACCAGACGAAAGCCATTCAAAGAAGGTCTCTGAAACAAAACACACACAGTATAAATTGTTAACCTGTTTTAATATGGAAAGAAAAGTAGACTAATGGGTGTATTCACTCACTAGAAAGTTTGAAAGTTTGTGTAATTAGAGGAAATGATATTTTATGTTCAAGGAACAATATTTGAAAAGAAAACCCAAGATTTTCTGAATATTGCTATTTTATAAAAATATGGTAGCTGAGAAGCTATTGTTTCATCTTTTTAATTGACTCATACATTTAAAGTATAATCAAATGCACTGTCTAGAACAAATAATCTATCCTGCTTTCCTCCCTTCAAGCTTTTTCCTAAGCATTGAAGCTTTTCCCTGAACTTTATAACTGATAACCTCTACTCAAAATAAAGACCCTTTGTCAGTTCTTTGCAGATGATATTTATCAGCTATTGTAAGCTCAAAAAAAGTCACTGCACAAATCAAAAGTTTCAGAGCTCTCCCTGATTTTTTTCATTTACTGTTTTCCAGCTTAACTGTGTTAGATTGGCTTTATGAAGTATTTAAAAAATTATTTGTTACTTCCACAAAGAACGTTTAATAGTTCTTTGAATATATGAATGTTTCTGCAAATCGTAATTTTCTCCTGAATTAGATTCTCACTTCATAATTCTGTCTTTGATGTTTAGGCCTGAGAATTAGATATATTTTCTTGCAAATTACAAGGGGCTATTGTTTCCTGAACATAACTTAAGCGCTACATTTTGTTTTCTTCTATTTGTAGGTTTTGTTTTTTGTTGGATTGTTTTTATTATTAAAAAGTTTAGAAAAAATATATATAATTCTAATTTATCAACCATTGTAACTGCTGAAAATTAGTAGTTGTAAATTAAGACATTTAACAGCTTTGCACTTCTCAGATTTACATCTAGCGTGATTTAGAGTGTTAAACCATGTCATACTGGATACCAACACATAAGAGATTCAGCCCTTCGTTTCTGTTTTCTGCTTCATGTTTCCTTAAAGTGTAACCCTCTGATTAGTGAAACAACTACTTCTTTTAAAGAGATCTTACCCACTTTCAATTTACAAATAGAAAGTGTTTATGCTACGTAACTGCATTGAATAGCAACAGCGTTAGTTTATATTCCCATCTTAGCAACATAGAATTGGAGTAGCATTCACAAACCTGTTCTTAACTTACATGTCATTGTCTTCTTGCAGTGGTTGTCATAATCTGCCTTTTCAGCCTGCAGTGTATTCCTTATTAAGCCCTGTGCATGGATATTATGGCTCGGTTTTCCCATTCAGCATCCTAAGTACATCGTATGAAATTACCACAATGTATCCGAGAAGAAAGCCAGGTTAGACAATGGACTGTTTTGTTACCTTGTTAATAGCTTGTTTTCCACAGACAAACTTTCTACATTATGGAGAGCCCATTTAATTATTTTGAAAACCATAACTGCAAACCCAGATCCGCTATCCTCCTGATTTTGGTAGGAAGCCACCACCTTTTGCAAAAAATGTTCTACGCTACTGTTCTGTCTCGTCATTCAATGGTTCTCTATCTCGTCATTTAATGGTTCTCTGGATGAATGACTGTTGTGTCTGCAGACAAAACCTGTTGTTTACATGAAGTGAATCTGTCCCAAATGTGTTGGATTCTGTGCATATGCTGCAAGTGATATAAACACACAAAGCTGGTTATTGAAATTGTGGCTCATGCTTAGAACAATAGAGATTAAACAATAGGTCAGACACAGAACAAAAATATATTTTTGCTTTTGGCTCTGCGAAAATCACATGGTCTTCAAAAATGCCAGCATGATGTGTTAAAAATCTCATTGACCTTGATCTAATGATTGTATGGAACTTTAAAGCACTCGTCACAACTCATAGTACACAAAGTCTATGTGGGATAACAATTTTATTTAAGCTGATTTAGCTATTAAATAAATATGTATTCTTCTGCTTGGCAATTTCCAGTTTTCTGGCCAGGAGAGATTGAAAGATCTCTGTTTCACCTAGAAGAGGATGCCCCTTGGAGAATCAAAGAGGAAAAATTGAGGCTGGGCCCACCAGTTTACTCTGATTAGTCAAATAGTGATGCATTCCGTCATTACTGTGACTTGCAGTACTGACAGTGAAGTCAACAGGAATTCATCGTGCTCAGATTTTATTTAGTGATTAAGAATAACGTATGAATGAAATTACCCCTAACAATACTTTATGCGACCACTTTATGACTCCAAAGGCAAATGCAGAATTACTTATATATTCCAGACTATGGCAAAGTAGCTATCAGTTATTATTAGAAATTCACTTGTAAACAAATGTAAAAGTTCTGCTTACTAACTGTGGTGCATTCTGATCTAAAACAAAAGCTGATTTCAGTCAAATGTTATAGAAATTATGAAAGCCTAACTGGCCAAAAGGAAAAGCTAACTTTGTTGTTCAATGATTTAGATAAAGTGTTTTTTTTATTTTTGTTGTTAACAAAGGAAAGCTAATGCTTAAAATAAAGTTAATGGGTAAATCAGTCAGAATTATTAACAATGACCAGATCCCATTTGAAAAACTGCTTTCAGAATTAGAAACTGTACTTAAAACACTAATTTACCCCTGCTTTTTCTTCTTCCTAAACCAAAGGGCATGAGGTAAATTGACAAACATTACAATGACTTCTTAAAATCCATTTCTTAGGTTTTGCATCCCTGAAAGTATTGAAGACAAAATAGTTAAGGACTCCTCCCAAACTAAAGGAGAGCTAATACTGTTCTTGCATTGCTCCAGTGGGGGCAAAAAGTAAGGAAGTTGCCGCAGACTGTGTTACATGGGCTTGTATCCATTCCTTTTAAATAGTTACTTAAGTGTGGCTTAACCAAGGACAGAATATCCAACACCCCGAGCCCCTCCCTAGTAAACACCAGTGACAGTCCCTAGATACATTATAATTTAAAAAAAAAAAGGACTTGAGATTTTGGTCCGGTATGAGCTACCCCTAGATCTACACAGAAGTGAATCACAACCACAAGAATCTGGAATAAATTTGGTAAATAAATCTCAAATTTTTCATCTTGTCATATTCCATGAGACACTGGGAAAGCAAGTGAAAATGCTGATGGGTGTTTTTAGACCTGAAGGACTGACAATAAATCCCCTGTGATTTGCACAGCCAGAGAATGCACAGAAAATTCTTGCCTTGATGAAGCAGTTATAGTACTGGTTTTGAGGGGAGAAAATTTTTGTCCTCTGCTTCACTAGACACGTGCATTTAATCATATAGTGATGAGATTACACCATGGAACTACCCTTATATGTTAAATTCTTAGCCATGGGCACTTACTGAATAGGCATTTTAAAGTTCTAGGCTTTTGAAAAATTCAGCATTTTCATTTTTAATTTGCTTTATTTTAGGAGCAACGAAGTAAATCACTGCTGCTGTCACTGTAGCCATTTCTCTAATCCTGCTTCTCTTAGCCCTTTGTCATGATTCGTTTGCACATGACATGTTCATTGTCAAAGGCAATTGAATAATTATGAGACAAAGGTGGGGTGGAAGGTGTACCAATGTTAAACAATCAACAGCATTGTGTATTTTGTTTAAAACATTCAGTGGTGTCAATACACTTGCATTTCATATATTGCTGTGAGTAAAAGCTCTCCTGACATGAAAGGGTTAAATTTTCAATATGAGTGAACTCTGTGACCTGATGTGCTGGTTTTTTTTTTCACATATTATATTTGAAAATAAACCTTTCTGATAAGGTCACGTTGCTCAGCAGCTGATTCTTGTGCTCTCACGTGCACAATTCTGCTTTATACTTCCTGTAAGCATTAAAAAAAATAGTGAGAAAGCAAGGAGAGACATTCATAGTTGCTGAAAATCTACTAGTTCCTCAATTATTCTGAAACTTTAAATATATTTGATGTTACTGGGACCTCCATGCTTATCAGTCTATACACCGAGCTAGATCCTGTTAAGTCTTTAGGAAATTTGATCACTTCTTTCACATACTGTATAAATGAAAACTCAGATCTTGAAGCTATCTTATTAGGTTACTCTTCAACAACATAACAATAATAAAAAAGAAAAAGTCTAGGTGTGTAGCAGAAACATTGAAATACAAAGCCTATTGAGTCAGCACATTTGATTTAATTCTAATAAAGGGTAGTGATTAAACTATGGAGGGGCTTTTGAATATAAAATACAACAGGAAGTTCTTTGCTGTTGAGTGTACTATTGTTGCTGGAAAATATCTTTGTCTTTCAAAAAATAACCTTAAATAACTATTCTCCCTGTTTATTAATTATGAACAATACTTGAGAAAATAGGTTTTTAAAGTGTATAGTATAGATTGCCAGAGCTCTCCATTCTGAGAATTAAAGGACAATTAGCTTGTGAACTGAAGAGGAAGATTCAAAATCCCCATTTAACAACTTGTTATGGCTACTCAGTATGTGGATTTTTAAAACAACAAGCAAACAAAATTAACTCTCCTTTTATTGCATATGTGCTCACATTTATTCATTGACTTAACTAGAGTAAAATAGAAGCAACTAATACAAATAGCAACTTAGACTGCTGTACTGGATATGATTTATGGACAGTTTGAAAACAGATTAAAGTAGGAAGACTGTAGAAATTAATTTAAAAGGAGTTTGTATATCAGGAGTCCAAAGTGTACAATATGGAAAATGAAACCTCTTGATAGGATTCAGAAGTAAAAACCCCTACATTTTCTAGAGCTAAGTACTCTCTAAGTGAGTTAGTGAACAGCCAAAAAAAATAACAGATGTTTAGCTAACTTCAGGAAGAAGGAAAAATTGGTTTTGGCTAAATATCCAGTTATTTAATATTTATAAAAGGATAGATATTAGCATATATATTTTAATTGCTGAGTTATTTTCATAATTTCATCTTCATATAATTAATTTAGCCTCATGAATTCAAGCATTTCTGAAGACAAAGGTATCAAGTAAATTTGGAGTTGCTCAGGGTGAAATATAAGAGCCCAGACTGCTGCATTGATAAAAAGAATTACATTTTTAGTTTTTTGTAAGTCTGTTGACCAGATGTCCTTGAAATTAATTTATTAAAGCCAACACTCTTGAGGTTGCTAAATAATTTATAGAGGCATCATTGTAGAGTTTTGCATTTGGTGACTTACTGAATCATTTTTTATTAATACAGGAGTTTTAATTAAATATTTAAAGCTTCACTACAATATATAACTGCTTCAGGAAAAAGATATCTTGCAATCAATATGTTTGGAATATCATATCAATAATCGCAACACATTGTATTGCTAATTCATAGTCACAGATATTTTGCCATTTTTCCAATGAAGTGTAAGTAATTTCTAAGTAGTGGTAACCTGAACTGATAAAAAATAGACATGAATTTCAGTTTAATATTTTTACATAAATAAAAAATTTGTAATATTTTCTTTTCTGTAGAAGAAATAAAAAGGCATTGTATTCTTAAATTAACATAAACTGATATTGTTCTGTTTTGCCTATTCTCTTGTTTTGTACATCTGGCTCACATAAACCCTCTTATGGTTTTATGTGATGGGCTCATATAACTCTTTGTCAATGTTAAGCACTCCACATACAGGGTTTGATTGTGGAATTATCTGAATTTTCAGAAACCTTGAAGGCTGGTTTGGACGGCAGCAGAAACAGAAAGAGGATCAAAACTGGTTTGTGAACATAGAGAATTTGGAATCTGAGTATATATCTTTTATTCAAAATATTTCTGCTTTGGTTTGAAAGAAAAGCTTGTCGTACTTTTCAACTTTACTATGGAAAGACTTTTGTCTGTTCTCAAATTTTGAAACTGTCTATGGCAGCTGTAAATTCCTATATTCCACTCTAAGTAAAAGCTTAGAGAATAGAAGGGTGCTCTCAATAACACTTTCAATAATAACTCTAACTGATCATCTAAAAAATAATTTAAAACAATTAATTATTTATTTACTAAGATTATCAAGTATGCATTCAATGTAAAAATTGCGCAACCTGCTGAGTTTGCTCAGAGTAATTTTGTTTTTTAATCTTGTTGATTCATTTTAAACATAATGGCAATGTTAAACCTAAAAATTGTACAGCTCTAAATCCTAAGGTCACACAGATGCCTGAACTTTAATTTCTAAAATATTCTACAAGTGAGCACAATAGTTTTATGCAATACATTATTCAACCAGTATGCGTGTTCATTTGGCCACATATTATAGTGATGATAGTGTGGATTTTCTCAACAACACTTAGCAACAACAACAACAACAACATTTTTTTTTTGTACAAAGGCTTGCTTAGGACTGTAGTTTCCATGGAAACTCATAGAAATAGCAATTTCATTTCAACCTTTACAAACCCAGTGTGAGCCTTTTTCATCTAGACTTTTTTGTCTTAATAACCATCTTACATTCTAACTAGTTAGAATAACAAAATCATATTGATGTGAATTACTATCTAATAAAATAATCCCTTCCTTTTTTAGGCTGAAATGAAAAATACTTATATCATTGTCCTCTTACTGCCAAAGTTTATGAAGCAACATGAGTTAAAATAATATTATTTAAATTAACTGTCACTATAAACAGCTTTGATTGCAGAAGTTTTGTACTGCACTTTAGCTCAACATTTGGTAGGATATGAGTCACACAGCAAAATTATACACCTAACACTTAGAGCTATTAAAATAGCTGCAGCTGGGAGGTGTAACTCCATTGTGAATGAATGAGATATTAAAAAAAAAAAAAAAAGTTATCCTCTGTAAGGAAGCTTCTCAATGAAAACACTGGTAAACAAGTCTGAGAAAAAAGGAAACAGATGCTAAGTGATAAGAATGCGCCTGTTCTGACAAGGAGCACCACCAGTATGCTTGTATGACAGGTTGAATGTGTGTATCTATGGGGGGAACTTATTCAGCTGTTTCCTTGCTACACTCAACAGTGAATCAGTAAAAAGATTTTGTTTTTCAGCTAGGAAATGACACTTTGATTCTGTGTTATAAAGGAAATGTCTTTTTTGTTCTCGCATGTAAATTCCCCTTTAGGAATTTGAGATGGCTGAGGCACAGCCAGGATTTGGAGAAATAATTTTTCAATACTCAGATGTGTATTGTTGCAAAAACAACTGAGTAGCTGCTAAGGATGGAACTCATACCAAACTTTGTGGAGCTTGATTAACTTTCTGGGATCATTCTTTACTGGCTGGAAGTGGTCAATACCAGTGAGTTAGAGCTGTGAGAAGTCTGTGCTATTGATGACTCCTAGAATAAAGACATCCAAGAAATTCTTTCTCTATTTCAGTCTGCAGGCTAGACAGAATGTTCTGTCTAACAGTTATGTCAAATGGCAAAATAATATCCCATTATGTATTCTATGGAAAACATGAAGTAATTCATGAGAGAAGCTATATGAATATTAATCAGACTAATATTATGGTTATACAGATAGAAAATTAAGTAATTTTTTAATGGGCAATTTCAACTTTGTTATTACTGAGAGTTGAACTTAAATGAGATGGGAAGCACCTGTTGAATATCCAGATCTTTTAAAATACAAAGATATATCTTAAATCTTCATGCAACATATATATATATAGTCTTACTGTAGAAGACAGGTGTCACATTCGATTTCCATTTTCCTGGGTGGGAAGCACATTGGAAATGTAAGGTTCTATGTTGGTAGAACAAATCAGGCACTCCTTTTGAATAGCAAGACATTAACAGTTTTCATTTTAGCAACAGCTGATATCCTGCTCAGTGAACTCTCTTGATGCTGATTATCTCATACATTATCCTTTGCTTTTGTCCCCTCTTAGAAGAACACAAGAATATTATAATGATGGTAGAAGTCTGGCAAAACTGAACATTCTTACGTTCTTTGAATTCTTTATTCTGTGTTCTATTGGTGTCATTCAGAGAATTTGGTAGTTTTCCAGGCAACAAACAAATCGAGAGCAGTTGGACATGGACTTCATGTTTTGAAAAGGGGATGTGAAAGGTTCACTCTGCAATCTCAGAAATGCATATGTGGTGAGTATCTGCAAAAAGTCATTACCTGTGAGCTGGTTTATTTTACATAGGAAAGATCTTTTTTTTGAATGGTGTACAAATGTTATCATTTACAGATCGTTCTTCAGATAGTAGTAAATTAATTAATGGATTTTTTTTTCATGCCTTAGGTCACACACAATCATTATATTTTGAATCTACATTATTCTGTATTAAGAGACTTTAGATTCTTTACTAAGATTCTCTAAATGCAGAATAGTTTACTCTTTTATCAGATCCCGAGTGCTCTGTGGCCCCTGAACCAAATGATGCCAACTGATTTTCACCTTCTGTGTAAAGTTTAGCACTAACATCAAGATTGTAGTTTAGCCTATGCTTGGGATTCATTGACAGAGTGCTCAAAATAAAGCATATGCAGTGTGAAAAATCAGGAATCCAGAAAAGGAAAGAAATACTGAGAACTGTTTAAGGAAGCACTGCAAAGTCAGATACAAGCTTTTATTTATTATTAGCTATTATAAAATCTATAGATGGATCTTTGACCAATATTCATCTATATATTCCCTGGCTCAGCTGAACTTCTACAGCGAACACAATAACCCACAGACAGTAAAGACCAGCACTGAGTCAATAAAATTTCTTTCCTGTAGTTGTAAAACAAATATTCTAGATTTAGGATTAAGCTGCCACAGTAAAATATTCTTGAATCTTACACTTCAATTGATAAAAATAATTTTCTTGTGAGGCTTGGGGATGGGGGAGATCAGCTGTTACAATTGTGATACTCCAAGAAATACTTATTTAATATCTATCATTTTTTCTCTTTTTGCCTTTTCTCTCTTGTTGAGCAAAGTACTATGCATCTGCTTACAGTGACACATCTGCAGTAAACTGAGGGTAGTATATCTCTTTCAAACACACATGGGTATAATTTGATTAAGATGATTCAAAATTTCAACCTCCTTTCTTTTCTGATGTTGTCCTTTACAGCTACAAGTGAGGGCATTTCTTTGTCATTTTTTATTTGATCAAAGAAAGAACTTTACCTACAGTTCCGTAATAAAGCTTGAGTCCCTGAGGTACAAATTCAATCTCTTGTGTTAACAAGGCTATGGAGAAAAGACTACAGGAAAATAACATCTGTTGAACAGTTCTTGGATGACATTCATCTTGGAATGAAATGTTAAAGTCCTTCCTCAATATTGTTAGATTTTGTGATCATGGCAAAAGACCGGACAGTGACTTTACCTCAGCATATGAGTAAGGATTAAAACAACATTCAACTTCAAGGCCCCTGTATGATTGAGTCCTTCTCTTGCCCCAGTATTCAGGAAAACCAAGAGTGTTGATCATTTTTCAGGCAACTCCCGCCAGAAGGAGTGGGAATACAATCTTTTAAGCTGTTCTCCACAACTATGCTATTAGTTGCAATATAGAACTGCTTGCAGAGAAATAAGAAGGTGCTTTGATGGCCTTTGAGGGACAGTGAAGGCAATATTTACAAGATCTCTGCACTACCTTTGCCTTCGGCAGATAATTGCATAGGGGGAAGAATGGAAAATATGGTAAGTAGACACTTTTGAGCTTAGCGTGTTAGATTGGCTCACAATAGGGGTACTTTCTAAATATGCTCAAGGTGTGAGGGTTTATGGTGTACACTTTCTTTCACAGCCATAAAATAAGCTGTACAATAGAGCACTTATGGATTGCTAAAAAAAAGGCTTAACTATATTCAAAAGTGGCAACTGATTTTTACCTTTCAACTTCTGGGCTTAGAGTAGGAATGATTAGAATTGTATTACACTTTGAAAATGAAGCTAGTACCAACTTCTCAGTCAAAATTTTTCACTGCTGAAAATGTCACTTCTTGATAGTTTTTAAAGTTTTAAAGTTTTAAAAGTTTTAAAAGTTTTAAAGCTTTGAAATAAAATACATTTTCATGTGATTTTTAACAACGTACCTCTGAGTCCTGTAGAAGCAATGACAGAAAAAAACACCCTTTAGAAAAAGCAGAAGTTCCTTGCAATAACTTTAACTGCAATAATATTGAATTAATATTAGACTCCATGCATTTTTCAGCAAACAATTCATCCATTACATTTTAGATCAACTAATGTTTACGTAAGATGCAGATTAAGTTGAACTGTAAAGCAACATTTCAGATGAACAAGTCTCCTTGCTTTGGAAGAATAATATTTTGTACAGACAAGGAACTACTGATATGAAGATATTTCCATTCCCACTGCTGGTATTTCCTGCAGCACAGAATTCCTATAAATAATTGCTTTGACTGTTATATAGTTTGACACATACGAATTATTTTTTATTTTAACAATAACAACAAACAAAATGTTACTCTATTTGAATAAGTGCCTGAGATGTGGACCAGATTTAAAAAAAAAAAAAAAGAGAGAAAGCAAAAGTTTTTAAATGGTATCTAACCTTTCAAATATTTTTGTAGTGTTAATGGAATTCAGTATTTTATCTGCTTCACCTAAAATTGCCCTAGTTTGAGGTTAGCACAGTTAGACCCAGAAAGATGAGAATTTTCTGTCACTGAAAGCCAGCACAAGTAGACTTCATTTTCCCTGTGACAGCTGTGACAGAAAACGTTTTAATGAGGGGTTATAACAACCCTGTGAACTGAGGGACCTGGAAAAAAAAAAAGTTCTTCCTCTTTTCTCTCAGGCAAAATGACAAGAAGTGAAAAAACAAAGGTGGCAGGATGACATACCTTCTGAGACTTTGATTTGCAAACTTAATGCTTACTTGGATAAGAAAAAATAATTAAGATAACAGATTCAGTGTTAAAGAGATTTTAAACTTCTGTATTTATATTAACTTCTAATATAGAGCCACTAAACCTCTTTTGCACTTGAGGTTAATTTAGAATTGTGGCTTTGGCGGAACAGTTCAGTAGCAATCTATAGAGTATCAATTTAGGTGAGAGAATTTTAGATAAGACATGCAATTATCTTAAAGTCTTATTTCACAGCCTGTTCTGGAAGAAAAGGTGGTGCTAACACATCAGTATCCTGTGATGTCAGATTGGTGTCTATAATGAATTCTTCTCAAGGTGCATTTGTCATATATTATAGTTATCTTTCACTGATGATATATTTAGCAAGTGAACAGTTACTCCAGGAAGATTAATGCTATAGAAGTGGAACAAGGATAAAAAAAAAAGGCTGATCAGGCAGAAATGCTGAGCATTTTGGAAGGAATTATAAATATTGCAGGACCTTTTTAATTTTTCTGTTAAAAGATATAACCCTGTTTTTAATTGAGTGGGATTATTCAAAGTAATAAATAAAATCTACAGGAAATTTGCTATAAGCTTGTCCTTTCTGCAGCTTGAATTACAAATTAAATAGCTTGTCTTTTTCACCAGCTATGAAATGTTCTTTTCTATGCCCATTCATGACTGAACCAGCCTGTAACATGACAGGTGGGCTTTGTTCAGGGATATTACCAAAATTCCCTAAGTTTCTAGGAACACTAATGAAAATTGTCCTTTGCATGAACAGCCTTATTGACACTGTTCCAGTTAAAGGCAACCAGTACAACCATATGCACTGCTGCTATTTATACAGTCTGTTTTCCAAGCACATATGAAAATAACCTTTAGGTCAAAAATCTCTTTCAGTTTGTGGAGGACAAGGTTGGAAGTGTAGCTTTATTTTAAATTTTTGTTTTGTTTTTTTTTGGCAGGGCTTAATTTAGCTAGATAACTGTAACGATATCTGTTATATCCAGATGAAGGCATCTTGACAGCTCATGAATGCTCAATAGCATTGTAGGTACACAGCAAGAGATATATGGCTTTCACAGGAAATAATAGCTTGTCGTTCTTTGGAATATCTTTTTTCATTGTACTTTAAATGAAATTTGTAACAATGGTGTCCAGGATGTTTATAGTTAAGAGTAAATTTTTCCCAGATTACCCATTTTATCCTCTTCTGTACCTGTTCATATGACTTTTGAAGATTATATGCTGTCTTCAAATGAAATCAACAACCTTTCTTTTTTTCTAAATGTCAAAAATATATCAGATACTCCAGGATCACTACAGATCGTACCCTTATATCCATCCATCCATGAAATGTCTTTTAAATAACTAAGGAGGCAGATGCACTCTAAAAAAACCTCTATACTAATACCCCACTTTTCAACAGCCCTCATTAGAATACAGATCACGATACTCAAGTATTCACATGCATATACAAAGATCAAAAAAAACCCCTGTTTGTTGTCATCTATGGTCTCTGAATTCATCACTTAGGCAATAAAGAACCATGTTCACTTCTGAATTTCAAATCATTATCACCTTACAGTCCCTTCAAAAAAATCAGCAAGTACTTCAGAAAAGTAAGGGCATAACTGCTACCTATTTTTAACAAGAAAAATGTAAGGGGTTGTCTACCCTATGGAGCTAGAAGTTTTAGGTAGAGAACAGCCTCCAAGAAGGTACTGTTAGGTACCACTAAATAACATTTGTTCCCATTAGAATTGTAGTAAATGTGGAGTTGAAGAAAATCACTGAAATAATATTGTTAGTGTCTTCTCTATACAGAAATGTAGTTTAGGTCTGGAAATTTCAATATGACCTTGACTTACAAATTGCCCCAATGATGATGGTGATGCCCCAATGGGAGCAACTGGGAAGAGAGATGATGGTCCAGTCAAGGAAGGAAGTCATGGACTGGGCTGGCAATCAAAGGGTGTGGGGTGATATAGACAAAAGAAACCTCAGAATCTTCTTGACATGGTAGAAAGGGGTACATCCCAACTGAATGACAGGGTGCCTTTGAAGTGCTTGTACAGTGCTGCATGCAGCATGGAGAACAAACAGAAAGAACTGGAAGTCTGCATGCAGTTGAAGTGCTATGATCCCACTGGGATCAGAGGTTTGGTGGGGTAGTTTGAGAAACTGGAGAGCTGTCAAGGATGGATACAAGATCTTAAGGAAATAGAGGTTGGGAAAGTGAGTTGCCATTATATGAGAGTGTGGCTTGCAAAGACTCAATCTAATTCCACGTTAATATAGCACACTGTAATGTTCAAATTAACTTGATTTTCCCTCTCCAAATTATGTGAAAAACTATTGCACACTCTGGAGATCCTGTGGGTCTGATCACAGGGGTTCTGTAGGACGTATTAGTAGTATTTGGACATATTGTAGTATTTGTATTGTAGTATTTGTGCTAGTGGTTGACTTTGTCTAGTGGTTTGACATTTGCACTAGTGGTTTACTAAGGCCTTTGTTTATAACCCCAGCTATTTGAAAGTATGGGAAAAGTGAGTATTAAATCCAGTTGAGTGTGTTCTATTGTCACTAGAATATTGTGACTTTCTGAGTCCTTCAGTAGCTGTGAAAAAGACCATTAAGAAGTAGTTTTCATGGTGTCCTCGGTTCAGCAGTAGCAGTCATTTTTTCCCCTTAGTAGGTGGTGCAGTGCTGTGTTTTTGACTTTCGGCCTGGGAACAACACTGATAACACTGATGTTTTTAGTTACTGCTCAAATGTTTAGTCTGACCAAGGACTTTGTGAGGCTTATGCTCTGCCAGGGAGGATGAGAAGCCAGGAGGAAGCAGAGACAGGACACCTGACCCAAACTAGCCAAAAAGGAATTCCATACCACAGCATGTCATGCCTGGGATGTAACTGGGAGTTACCTGGAAGAGCTAGTTCACTGCTCGGTCGGGCTGGGTATTATCAGTAGGCGAGTGGTATTGTATTCTCTTCCCTTGTTATTTCCCTTATCATTATTATTATTGGTGGTAGCAGTAGTGATTTGTGTTATACCTTAGTTACTGGACTGTTCTTATCTCAACCCGTGGGAATTACATTCTTTTGATTTTTCTCCCCATCCCTCTGGGAGTAGGGGGAAGGGAAGAAGAGGGGGGAGTGAGTGAGCGAGACTGCGTGGCTGACAGAGTTTAAACCACAACATATAGAATAATCAAGTAGTAAACGTCCACACACACATCTCCCCAGAAATCCTCTGTTGCTACGTCCTTTCCTGAAGTGTATTCTGGCCATCTTTTCTAGATATAGGGAGTCATGGTGAACAACAAGCTCTATATGAATGAACAGTGTACAGCTGCAGCAAAGGAAGGCAACAGGATGCTGGGTTACATCAACAAGGGCATCATCAGCAGAAATAAAAATGTCATTATCCTACTCAGTGTTTGTCAGCCCACACCTGGAATACTGCATTCAGTTTTGTTCCCTGCTATACAAAAAATATGTGGACAGGCTGGAGATAATCCAGAGAAAGGCTACAAAGATGAACAAAGCCTGCCACATGAATAAAGGGTAGAGAAAAGAAGGCTCAAAGGAGAACTTATCACCATGTTTCAGTTCTTAAAGGGTGGCTACAAAGAACAGTCTCCCTTTTTACAAGGAAACACATGGAAAAGATGAGGAGTAGTGTGTACAAGTTACTCCTAGGGAGATTTCAGTTGGACACTAGAGGAAAATTATTCACTCTGTGAACAATTGGCCATTGGAATAATCTCTCCAGAAAAGTGGCGGATTCCTCAGTACTAGACAATTTTAACACTTGGCTGGACAGGGTGCTGGAACGTCTAATGAAAGTCATGCTTTGCCAAGGAAGGTTGGACTAGATAATCCTCAAGGTCCCTTCCAACCTGGTGCTCTATGATTCTATGATGCACTTAGTGTAACAAGCTAAAACCAGCATATCACTAAACAGATGTTGATTACAGGTATCATATTCACCTCTGCTAAATCTCTGTGATTCCTTTCTTGTCTTTGTAATACACAGTTTACAGCACCTAAGAAACGTAATGCAAACTTGCCCTCTGGCTTCCTGGAATTTGATATAATGTTGCACTTTGACACACTAATTAAATATCCCTATTATTCCTGTTTCAGCTAGCAAGCAGCTGGAGCAGTGATGGGAATGATCAGCTTTGTCTTCAGGTCCACAAGAAAATGCATGATGCTGGCATGACCCAGAAATGTGGAAAACCCAGAAAGGATGTCCCTGAAAGATAAAAATCACTTCAATCAGGCAAATAAAGGCTTTACCAGATATGCTGTGGAGGAGCAGGCTTCTGTACTGCATTGTTTCTCATATTTCCAACATTCTTCATACTGTCTAACTAAAATCCCTTTGACTCCCTACATCTTCTTCATGTCCCTCTTCAGTGGTCCCTAACACCAGGTCTAGTCTCCCTTTCAGTTCTCCTCGCTGTCCTGATAGTGTTATTATTATTCTCAGACAAAAACACTAACCTAGCTTCTAACCTAATTGATTTATGATTCTTTAACAAAAGCTCAGTATTGGCTCAGATGCCTCTCCAGGCTACCTACAGCTAAAAAATACAGTAGAAAAATCCATGTGCTTGATATTTCTTCAAGTAGTTTTCCTCTTCTTCAGGGTTTCCCTTGGGAACAGTATGAGCTTTGACCTTAGAAGGTGTAATTGTAGTTGGAACAGCTCCATTAACAGAGTTAGAAGATGAGTATATTGCTGAAGTGTAACTGCAGCAGTGACCATGCAGGTAAATAGTTTTGTGGATCTGCTAACATGACAGCTCAGATGGACAAGTTGGCCTTATTTGTGGGTGATGAATGATGCTGTTGTAGCCAGAGTTGTGTGAGATACTTAATCTTGGCTGTAATACAAAATCTGAAGCAGGTTTTGGATTGGTTCTAGTGGTACAGTTTATTTATAAAGCAACGTAAAAAAAAAAAAAAAAATCCTTCCTTGACTCTTTAGTGTGTACAGATACTTAAAAGAATTACAAACTATGACAACTTTCATTGTAGTCAACTAGCATTTCTGATTTTAACAATTAGATCATTGACTTGATAGAAGAGAAACGACTAAAACAACTAAATGTCAAATATTAAAAATTATACTGATGAAGATTCAAAAGTAAAAAAAGAAAAAACGTCTAAAATTGGCTTAGAAGAGGGAGGTTTTTTCCTTATTTCCTCCACCACTGCTGCTATTTGTGGGTTTGATCTGGATTTTTAGACTCAAGCCAAGAAAACGTTGAAGTATTTGTTTACCTTTAGATGTAAGATTGCTGCATTAGAACTCTGCCTTCATTATCTGAAAATAATAATGAGATGCTAAAAAGTACATTTATTAGATCTAGGCCATAAAACTGTTTTTTTCAAAAATCAAAGCTTGCAACAAGCAATATCCTGTTGTAGAAGAAAAAACTTTTAAGTCAGTTTCCACAAGGTCACCCTATCTAAAAAATGTGTATGAAAAACTGTAAAACTGGGAGAAAAGAATAAGATACTTAGGGGAACTATTAAATAGTTAAACCTTTTCAGCTTTGAAAACAGTGGGAAAGGCTAGTTTTGTTTGTTTTGTGAAGGTTACGAAGAAGATTATTAGGGAATTTGCTCTGTATTTCTAACTATATACAGCTATAATACAACCACCAAAGCTAATTCTTAGTGGGTTCAATGAACAAAGGAAATACTTTTCCTGTATAACACCAACTCCAACTGCATAGGCTCAGCCTATTGAACTAGAGTAAGATCATGAACTCAAGTACTGACATGCAGCTGTCTGCACTATTGTAATTGATGGTCTTCTCCAGCTTTAGATTGTCCCAGCTGGCACACAGATAATTCTTGCATACTGTTCAGGGACTTGCCTTTTACATGGGCTGTGTCCCATATGTGGGATGAATTTTGACAGCCTAGCTGGGGTATACAGGGAATTACAGCATTTGAACTAAACTTTCAGAGCCAGAGAAAGGACTCTGAACTACATTATTTACTGGTAACAGTACTGCCATGGGGAAATGACGACACTGATAACTGCTCCTTATGCTGCTTGCACCTCAGCTTTAGCCTAACTCTGGGACTGTTGCAACAACAACTGTACAAAAACTAGAAGTTTTAGGATTCCTGAAGATACTGTTCTCAAAAGAAGATATACATGATGCTGTATGTAGTTTGATTCTAAATACTTCATACCTTATCCCAGCACAGATTTGTGTTTTGAAACACTTTGCCTACTCTTCTCGTCACACCACACCTGGGGAAAGCAATGAATACCTGCTGTTTTGTGTTCTAGGTCACTACTATATTAAGTTTCTTTCATATCGCACAACCCAATCATTACCTCAGACATTTTGTACCAAGAAAACACAAGATTAGTTTTCTTAGTGTCATGGGGGACTGCTTGGCTCCACAAGACCAAATGTTATTTAGTAGAGATGTGATCAAGCTACTCATGAGGCTAAGAGGACATAAGCCAAACCGTGACACTTGCCTTCAAGTGTCATAGAATCATAGAATCGTTAGGGTTGGAAAGGACCATAAGATCATCTAGTTCCAACCCCCCTGCCATGGGCAGGGACACCTTATGCTAAATCATATCACCCAAGGCCTCGTCCAACCTGGTCTTGAACACTGCCAGGGATGGAGCATTCACAACCTCCCTGGGCAACCTATTCCAGTGCCTCACCACTCTAACAGGAAAGAATTTCCTTCTTATATCCAATCTAAACTTCCCCTGTTTAAGTTTTAACCCGTTATCCCTTGTCCTATCACTACAGTCCCTAATGAAGAGTCCACCCCCAGCATCCCTATAGGCCCCCTTCAGATATTGGAAGGCTGCTATGAGTTCTCCACGCAGCCTTCTCTTCTCTAGGCTGAACAGCCCCAACTTTCTCAGCCTATCTTCATATGGGAGGTGCTCCAGTCCCCTGATCATCCTCGTGACCCTTCTCTGGGCTTGTTCCAACAGTTCCATGTCCTTTTTATGTTGAGGACACCAGAACTGCACACAATACTCCAAGCAAGGTCTCACAAGATCAGAGTAGAGGAGCCGGATCACCTCTGCCCAACCTGTAGCTGTGCCTGGGATTGCTCTGACCCAGGTGTAGGATCTTGCACTTGGCATGCTTAAACTTCATGAGGTTGGCATCAGCCCACCTCACAAGCATGTCGAGGTCCCTCTGGATGACATTCCTTCCCTCCAGGGTATCAACCGAACCACACAGCTTGGTGTCATCAACCAACTTGCTGAGGGCACACTCAATCCCACTGTCCATGTCAGCGACAAAGATGTTAAACAAGACCGGTCCCAACACTGATCCCTGAGGGACACCACTCATTACTGGTCTGCAGCCGGACATTGAGCCATTGACCACAACTCTTTGTGTGCAGCCATCCAGCCAGTTCTTTATCCACCCAGTGGTCCATCCATCAAATTGATGTCGCTCCAATTTAGAGACAAGGATGTCGTGTGGGACAGTGTCGAACGCTTTTACACAAGTCCAGGTAGATGACATCAACTGCTCTACCCCTGTCCATCAGTTCCTTAGCCCCGTCATAGAAGGCCACCAAATTGGTCAGGCAGGATTTCCCTCAGTGAAGCCATGCTGGCTGTCACCAAGCACCTTGTTGATTTTCATATGCCTTAGCATGCCTTCCAGGAGAATCTGCTCCAAGATTTTGCCAGGCACAGAGGTGAACTTCCATATCCATAGAAACCAAATACTGCAGAGAACAGAAATAAATATGTGTTCAAGAAGGAATTAGGTAAATACATGAGAAAAGCAATGGTTCAGATGCAACTTTCATTCTGGAATCCCCTAAACACATAACTGTTGGAAAAGGGAAGATATTTCAAAGGAAAGATTACTCCCTGAAAATGTTCCAGGTCCAATCTACCGTCAAGCGTCTCAGAACTGACAGAAACCTCTGATTTGACCTACTGATACTACACATAAGAATTATCAAATGTCAAATACAAAAGCTATTTCTGACTTCTGAGTTTTAGAATTCCCTTTTTTTTCTTACTTTTTGAATGTGTAAAATTCACATGAACTTTGCATTTTTCTGTGTTACATTAGCTCATTCAAAAACTCCCTAATCAAGTCACGCTTTAATTCCTTTGAACACATCTGTTTTCTACAAACTAAATACTATAAACAGATTCTGATGCCTTTCTTAGTTCTAAGAATGTTAGTCAAAATAATACCTAAGCTTTCAAACACCCTATTCCTTCCAAGATGCATTTAGGTTAATCACCACTGAAGATGCATCATACTTCATTAGTTCAACTACATATTTTTTTAATTTGTTTTTTTCTTCTTTACGCTGTACCCTTTGGGCACACAGGTTTGCTTCTCTACAACACAAAGTGTATTTATTCTGTTTTGCACTTTGCGCCTTACATTCTAAGAATCACAATTTCTTTCCCTGGAAAACCTTTTCATTTGCACTTTCACTACAAGCTATTACTGGTGTCTTTCATCATGTCGCATGACAGTCTGCATGATACTTTGTAGAGAAAAGCTCTTTGTTTTGAAATACCAAGAATCTTTTAAAACTAACTTTAGAATGTTCTCAATACCTCAAATCTTAACCCAAGCAATGAAGCCTTTTGAAAAAGGCAGCATAAAAGCCTGAAGATTTGAAGCAGAATTCCATGTTCCATTTGCTGTAATGATAAAACACTGATTAATGTGTTATGAGTTCAGCCTTGCACAAGCTCTGCATAGGTTGCCTCTCTTAATCCTGTAGCCTTGACTCCATATTTTAAACTTGGTTTAGTGGGTGTAGAAATTAATCAGTCCAAATGCTGCTGTGCTGACAGAAACAATCAAGTAAACAAACAAGCAAGCCCACAAAATCCTGACCTGTCACACAAGTTTTCAAAAAAAAAAGTGACCTTAGACGTTAGATATAGAGTGAGACTGGGAAAGGTCTTTAACAGAACTTGCTCAATGTTTTTCAATCATGATAATGGATAAATATCTTGTTTTTCACATTTCATAATGGAATTTTTGCTGGGCTTTGTATCAAATAAGTTAGATCCTCTACTGAAATCACAGAATGGTTAAGGTTGGGAGGGGCTTCTGGAGGTTATCTGGTCCAACTCACCTCTTCAAGCAGAGGCACCTAGAGCTGGTTGAATAATGTCCAGAGAGGTTTCGAATATTTCCGAAGTTGAGGAATGCACAACATCCTTGGGCAAACTGTGCTGCTGCTCTGTCACCTTCACAGTAAAAAAGAGTCTCATTATGTTCAGATGTATCTTCCTGTGTTTCAGCTGGAGCTTATTGCCTTTTGTTCTTGAAGCTACTTGTGCAGAACTTGGCTCTACCTTCTTTGCAGCCTCTCTTCAGATATTTACACATTGGTAAGTTTCACCCTGAGCCTTTTCTTCTCCAGAATAAGCAGTTCCCTCTCTCAGCCTTTCCTCACATAAGAGATGCTCCTTAATTATTTTAGTGTCTTTCTGCTGACTTCTCTCCAGTAGCTCCATATCTCTCTAACACTGGGGAATTCAGAACTGTAAAGTTCTGTGTCTTTTTTTTTTCATGTTTGGGTTTTACCAGGAGCTCCATGTTCATCCACGCAGGCCTCCTGATATTTTTGCCAGGATTCCTGATCATTAGGGTAGGCTATTTTTAACCTTGGAGAAGGCAATCCTTGAATATTAATAAGATTTCTTGGACCTCTCTTCTCTCCAGAGTCAATATTCCATGTTTATTTCATGGTCATATTTATTTCATCCAATGTTTATTTCAGTGCTTATTTCATCCATGCTTATTTAGCCCATCAGATGGTCCATGTTTATTTCATGATCCTGTAAACATCTCTCTTCCATGATTTTTAAAATGGCATTGTATTTTTTAATAATAGCTCTAATTGTTTTTTCTGATTAACAGGTAATTGAGTACTAGAAGAACATTGCCTATATAAAACTTAAATTTTATTAAAACCTGCTCTTCCTTATGTTTTTTGCATTGTATACATGTTAAAGAGGGACTCAGTCATTCAGACAGAACTAATTAGTAGTTTAATATCACATGAAATTCAGTAGAGAGACTCTAAATTTACATCACTGTACATGAGATCAGAATTTGGCTTTTGGTATTTGTCATAAAGAGCAACTCAAATGGCAGTCTTATGCCAACTTAATGGAAAGATAAAAAGCATTCATTCCAGTCCATGATTTCAATACTAGGGCAGTGCACCGGGAAAGGTCATCACAATTAAGGCATAATGTAAAAATGAAACTGTGAGCAAGTGTTTGTGCTTCTTCTCTATCTCAAGATTTATGTGATTGACTCTTAATTGGAGACCTAGGGTTTCATTTCACAGCTTGGGCAGACAGGCTATTAGATCTCAAATGAACAGGGAGAAAATAGCAACACTTTCCGTGTATGCACTAGAGAATTAAAATACTTTTTGAGCTCCTGTGATGATTAGTTAAAGAAAAAAAAAGTTTAAAATACAGAAAGTCAAGATATCATTTAGAATAAGAGCTGTGTATTAGTTTATTATAGCAAACCGGCCAAAACTAAGTCATTAAGTTAACACAGGTCCACTCCATCATATAAGGGCATTATCTGAATGTATAGATTGGTAGGGAAAGCTGGCATTTCAGTAAGGGGATGGTCTTTTCTTGCAGTCCTCATTTTTTTGTCTATAAAATATCTGCAGAATATAACATTTTATTGTGGCTTTATGCTTCCTTGGATACCTCTGAATCATAGAATGGTAGGACCAACTAGGCTAGAAACACCTTTGAGATCATCAAGTCCAACCTTTATCCCAGGACTGCCAGGTCCATCACTAAAGCATATCACTAAGACTCTTATCTAGATGGTTTTGAACACTTCCAGGGATGGTGATTGTTTAGTTATACTTGACAAATAATGCAAGGCTGGATACAGGAGGTCATGTGCTCGCCAAAAGTGTGAGACTGGGCACCTTCAAATACAGCTGCCTACATCTTATCCTCCAAAGCTCTTCAAGGTAGAGTATATTGCTAACCAAACTGGCACCTCCTTGGGTTGCTTGCATATCTATCCATGTTGACAGGAAAATAATTTATTTTTATAGAATAAAGACTGCTTTTGCAACTATGTTGATTTCACTGTACAATAAAAACATAGTGGATAAGTTAATAACATAACATGGTGACATACTGTGACATCCTAAAAGTTTTTTCTTTCTTTTTCTTTTTTTTTTTTTTCCTGAGAGAAGTTGATTTCATTTGTAGGGGGCTTTACTGTGAGACATAATACATGCACTCTTTGATTCTTCCCACTTTATGATAGAAGAAAAAATACTAGCAGCTCCAGACTACATCTGTTGTTATGTAATGAGGCCCTCTCAAATCAGGTGGCCTGGGGCAAATGGCTTATTTTTCTTGCTTTTTTCATATGTAAGTAACTTCTTTCAGCTCAGTAACTGAGCTTCTGGGCTTTTACTTTTTATGTTCTTTATTCTGTTTCTGATACTTCTATTTTCTCCTAGAGTATTCTGAGGCCAATAACATAAAAGCTCCCAGAAATGTAATGAGCAAACTTCTCAGCTTTGCATTTGCTGAACTGCAGTTGGGGATGCTCAACAGAATATTAAACTGGAGAGTTATGATTCCACTATATCATCTCCACTCTTCAGATGAGACACACACATGCAAAAAAAGGCCTGTTGTAGGTGGATAAGCATAGATAGATGGTAGTGTGCATCAATCAAATAAAATTAAAATCATAGTCAGCACTTTGTGTCATAATCTCTGTGAAGAGATAATCAAACTGTTTGCTTCAGGTGGGAAGAAGGCAAGTGTGCTTAAACAATCTTGTGTTATTGATCCAGTGCAATTCTGAATATAGCCCTTGCAGTGTAATCTCTACAGCTTGATAGATTATGTTAGTAGATACACTCAGACCAGTGAGATTACCTTATGCATCAGTTAAGTAACAGAAGTAAAAAATAAATTGACAGCATACTTTAAAGAAAGAAAATCACAGATTAGAAAATACAAAAAATAGTATGTGTATGTCTTCCACCACTTTGAATGCAGCAAGCTCACACATTTGGGTAGAATAGTGCTATACAGATGTGGAAACTGAGGCCCAAAGATCTTCACTGGGCCATGTAGCCTCACGGGATGCCTGCACAGAAAAACTGAACTGAGTTGCTCAAAGGCCAAGGTGTACAGACAATTATTCTGTCAGTAAATCCCTTACTAAAAATAACAAGGAAGTTACAAGATGGTACAGGAACTTCTGGTCATTTTGAAATAATATTAGTAAGCAAAAACCTTTACTACTTTCATGTTCAGGTCAAAGCATCAATAAACTGATCTTATAAGAAATTAATCAACTAACAACATGTATAGACACTGTCACATCTCTAGGTTAAAATATGAATTGCAAGTAGACTGGGAAAAATGATGCCACATGCAGTTCTGCTGAGTTACTTTGCTATACGAATGGTGCCATTTGACAGAGCTTGGATAATTTTTTGTAGAGATCTGCTGCTTTTTATAAGATGAAGAATTTCTACTTCATTGACTTTATATTTTATTTATTCACTGATTTAATTTATACCAGCAAGTTCATGGCATCACTGAACTTAGAAGTTTTAAACTCTTTAATGAAAGCTACTCACTTTCCTGTATTGTGCATTTTCAAAGATGGAGAACAGTAGTTAAAGATTTTTCCTATTATAGTTACTTTATGTACGTATTTATTGTATGGGGCAATATCATGAAGGGATTAATGGGTAAAATTTAATTTGGCCACTCATGACTGTAATGGAAAGAATACCTGAAGTCAACTGTTTCTTTCAACTTCATAAATAACTGGACTTTAGTTTTATTCTGAACAGAACGTGACTTTTCATGCTTTCCATTTTACCCCTTCTTATTTAAGAGACAGCAGAGACTGATGACCCCCCTTTTAAATTAGACCAGAGGTGTGCTTGCTTTGTGTTCTCTAAAACGTAAGCAAAAAGCCCTATGGATAATATCAGCTTTGATATCAAAGGTTAAAGTCATAGAAGTCAGTGATGTTCAAGCTGTGGCAGAAAGACGTTGGCTATTAGTAAACACTGAAACAGATGAAACTGAAAGGGAAGTGAGACATTACAGAGTTTTAAAATAGCCTGGTAACCTTCATACAATTCTTAAAACTATTGCCATATTTTTCAAATCCCATATCCTTCCATCTTCTTTTTCTTCTCTAATATTGATTTTAAAGAGGTTGGTATGACTCTCCAATATGAAGGGGACCTTTAAGTCCAACAACTTTATTAGTACTTTCATTATATGGCAAACTCATCATCACACTTGCACTATTCTGTAGGCTGCCTCCCTATGGGCCTCATCTGAGGGAAAAGAGAAATGCTGTGCAGTGAGTCCTGAGGAGGTACTAGACCCAGATCTTTGGCTAAATAATCAAATCCTATAATTAAATAGAAAAAACTGTTGGAGATGTGAGATAGATGTCAGAGGAAGTACTCAGTGAAAGGTGAGGCAGTGAGAGGAATCTGTCTCCCTTCTGTGCAGAAAGCCTGGGAGCTGGGCACAGGAGGATATTGCTGCAAACACGTGGCAATTGCAGACCATGGGGACCCAGAAAACCCTAAGAGTAGCTGTGATGAGGCAATACACTTCCTGATGCTATTTTTTAATTCTCTGCCCTGCACAGTCTTGCTGATACTGAGGAATAGTCTAAACGTTCATCCTGTTTTTCACAAGTAGATGCTTGTGAGGAGTTTCCTTGAGATGGGCATTGTGGAGATGGGGACTGAAGATTTCTGTTACTGTAAATAATGTTTATGCTGCCATTTTACTTGCTGGTTTCTGCAGTCCCAAGCTTATTCTATTTTTGCCTCTTTTTCAAACCCTTCCAGCATTTATTAAGCCATATTTCTTGCTCTAAAGCCTGCACATTAAACAATTTCCTCTGTAGTTATATTTGTCTTTTATATTTGGCAGAATAGCTCAGGATGAACCTGCATGGTAAATGTACAGAATAAGATCACAATTTCATGGAAAAAGCTAAGCTTTCCTGTTGTTTTTTGCTTTCACGCAGATGAAAGTTAAGTTCATTGAGAGATCAGTTTAAGCTTTGAAAATGTGGTAGTCAGAATAGGCAGAGTAAAAGACTATGAAACATTCATATGTGTGAGGTTTCACAGTAACACTGATGGCCCAGAGTCCTGTCCTTGATTCTTTAACAAATATATCAAAAGGTGTTGCAGATTAATGCAGTTTCTTTTTCTGTCTTAGACAATAAGTTTCTCCAGGCAGTGATCAATCCTGTCATCACGTTCAGATCTTCCATGAAATGTCCTATCAAACATATTAGACAGGATTATTACCCAACTTTGGTTTCTTTTAAAATATAAATTCAATTATCCCAGCTTATTGTGGACTTTTTGTCAATATAGTTTTTTAGAAGCCATGATAAAATCTGGAGTATACCTCTGTAATTGAAAATGATCATGTTGCTAGTTTTAACTGAGAAATTTCTGCCAGTTTTGGTGGTGAGAACTGCTTAAAAATTAGTCATATGGCATGTCAATGGATAGTAATGAGTTACTAAAGCTGCCAGCTAAGCTTTCTTGCCGGAGGAAAAGAGTGTAAAGTTTCTCTTCAAGATTTCAAAGACTCTCACTCAAATCTGTCATAATGGAATACAAGACTGGATTGACCATTTTGTTGATCCCATTTAACTTTTTTTCTATAATCTCTCTCTAGTATGTTTTAGCTGGCCTGTGGTGCTCTGTAGCTTATTTAACTATAGTATTCTTATATAATGTACTAACTCTTGCAAAATACTGAATTGTATAAAAATAGCCTTGCCTTGAATTGCTGAATACAAGGTTACAGAAGTTGTTAAATGTGGAATAATTATTCTACCGCAGGATCATCTGTGACCACACGTGCTTCATATAAGTGAATGGCAAGATATAAAATCACTGTGTTAAGAAAAAGTCTCTAATGAGCACTTAAAAATTTAATACCCAAACTGAAAATGTGCAATGCACATCACTTAAGGACAAAACTAGGTATCAAGAAAGTCTTCAAAAGAAAAGGTGAGAACATGTGAAATAATTGGCTAATTCCCTGACAAGCTTCAATACATAACTATGAAGAGGGAGAAGGAAGTACCCCCCCTCACCTTAAACTTGTTACGTTATTACAATAGCCCATAGAGGATAGTAACTTGGCCGTATAACCTCGCAAGAATTTTGCCTTCAGGAGATTTATTATTTAATAGAGAGGAAGTAAGAAGGTATGTCTGAAAAATCAGAAGGAGGACAAAAGATGTGATGATTCAACAAAACTAAACTCACAGCTTTGCCTGTTTACAGTAGGACTCTGTTCTTCATTTAATCACAATCTGCACAGCATGCTAACATATGGGCTGGGGGTGAGGGGGGCATCATTTGGCATCTACTGACTAATTTGATATATAGCACATTTTTCCTATCTTCTCAATGCATATGATGTTGAAAATTATTTGAGAATTAATGAGGAGAAAACTGACCCTTTTTTTTTTTTTTTTTTTTTTTTTGAATGCAGTTCACTGCACCTGGTTGGAGAGAAGGAAAGTGGAAAATAACTGCAAAAATTCTTAAAGGCACATTTTCATCCTGGTAATCAGAAAGGGATATTATTAATCAATTACACTTGGTGCTAGCATGCACTAGTGTTATAAAAAAACAGGAAAAGAAAATATTTGGAAAGATGAGCAAATCTTCTAAGCACATTTCTGATTCATTTTGACCAGTGTCACTGCACTGAATTAGAGCAGATTCAGGCTGTGAAAACTGCCTGATCCATTTTGTCAATCTGCAGAAAGTACAGTTTTTCTCGAAAGTGAAGGGAATTTTGGAATGGAACTAGGTTTAAAATGTTGTAAAGAAAAAAAAAATATAGAAAAATTCCACAAATGCAAACATTTAGAAAAAAAAACCCTGCAAAACCTGTTATTTTCAAGATTCCCATTTTCTGACAAATCCAAAAAGCTGATAGTAATTTTTCATTATTTTAAAATAGTTTTTCTAGTGAAATATCAGCAAAAACATTTTTGAAGTCTTAATTCAAGTCAAGACAAGTTTCCACTAATGCTGTCATGACACTGAAAATGCAATTTAAAAGTTGTTCATTGACTGTACGTTAGCCTTGGAATGAAAAGTGATGTTCAAAGTACGCATAGAAAATATGAGTAAAGGACAATTCTTTCAAACTAGACATCTGTTTTCTTTTTAATATTTTGTTCTTCTATACATAATTTCAAAAAGCAGTATTTGATCTATGGTGTACATGTATCATAGAAAGAAGGAGTAGAGATGAAAAAAATATTATAATCAGCCATTATGTTAACAAACTTAAAACAGAGCTATACAAAAGCAGAACTATTTCTAGTATTTTGAGTAGCTTGCATTTTAAGAAAAACATATGGTGAATCAAAAGAATCATTTCCCACTTGCCATTAGTAATCAATAATTCAAAGCTTAACAAAGAGAACACATTAAGGCTAGTCCACCTATGGGACATTGTACGACATGTATAACCTCTAGTCTACATATAATCCTTCCACTTTCTTTAATATAGTAAATTTTCTAGGGATGGGTATTCCATAAGATTTTATCAAGTTGTTGATCCGATCTTTAGCCCACAGTTTCTTTCAAAGTATTTTTTATATTATTTTTTAAGTGTACTAGCCACCTTAAATAATTTCTTTCTCACCCCAAGATTTAAGTATTTATAAACTATTTTTATATATATCTGTACCTTTTAGCTGAAATAAATAAGAAAAAAAGTATATGAGGTATTTGTTATTAAATATGACTACAATTTTCATAACTGTAGATGGACTTGAGGTCAGCCTACATAAAATGAGATTAGATCTACATAGTATAAATTGGTGTATGATAGTTACACTTTTCTGAACTAAAGCTAGGTAGAAAATAAAATTTGCATTTAAAATATACAACATATTTAGTGTTTCAAAAGTTTTTGATTCCTTGCTTTTGTTCGACCTTTTGCTTGTGGTATCACCTAAAGAAAGAAATAGCAGTATGTTGATTTTGGCTAAGAGAGAGTTAATTTTCTGCATAGTAGCTTGTATGGGGCTAGGTTTTGGATTTGTGCTGCAAACAATATTGTAACAGACTAATGTTTTAGTTACTGCTGAGCGGTTCTTGCACAGAGCCAAGGCCTTTTCTGCCTCTCACACCACCCCACTAGCAAGTAGGCTGAGGAAGCACAAGAAGTTGGGAAGGGACACAGCTGGGAAAGCTGACCCCGACTGACCCAAGGGATATCCCACACCATATGGCCTCATGCTCAGAATATGAAAGCTGGGGGGAGAAGAAGAAAGGAGGGGACATTCAAACTGATGGTATTTGTCTTCCTAAGTCACCCTTTTGTGTTATGGACCCCTGCTCTCCTGGACATGGATGAACACCTGCCTGCCCATTGGAAGCAGTGAATGAATTCCTTATTTTGCTTTGCTTGATTTTGTTTTATCTATTAAATTGTCTTTATTCCAACCCATAAGTCTTCTTTCCCTCATCCCCGTGGGAAAGTGTTAGTGAGTGGCTGTGTGGGGCTGAGATGCCTCTCCTTGGTTAAACCATGACAAGCAAAATAACAATGGGCAATTACTGGCATGGAGAATCCAGATTAACACTGCCATTACAAGACAATCTCAAGAGGAGTACAAACATTGATTTTCTACACTACAACACCTATTTTCAGTCCAACTATCCATTTTTAGTGTGAGGGGTTTTTTTTTGGATCAGAAATCAGAAAATCTGGTTTCAGTTAGGAACATTTTTTCAGAAAAGTGGTGGGTTTTTTGTCTGTTTTGTTTCATTTGCTTAATTTTTCAAATCCAAGAGTTTGTTGGGTATTTTGGTTTGGGTTTTTTTACTGTTGTTGCTGTAGGTTGGTTTGATTTGTTTATTTTTTTGTTGTGACATTGATATCTTCCAGGTAAAATATTTCTAAAAAACATTTCTGTTTACTTGAAAAATTCTTCCCCAGATTTAGTACTTCTGTTTCTGGGGAATCATGAAAAAGCCTTCTACTGAAAAGGGCAGTATTTTTCAAGGATGCATTGTGATCTCTTAAGGAGTACATCTGAGGCTCCCTGCTTTGTCAGCATTGGTCACTTAAAGAACAGCGAAAGCAGAAACAGCCAGAGGATATTGTCAGTGGTAACACATGTCAAAGATGTGACAAATATGTAAGAAATCTCGGCAATCCAGAACAACATTTTTACGTAATCATCTCACTTTGATAAGTTAAAATCTTTGGGTCTGGATTATAGTTCTTGAAATTTACTTTATTTCATTACTAAGTGCTGCATCTTTTATTCTTTTGGTGCAATAAAGCTCTAGATTTCCAAATCCAATTATTTAATTGCTAGGTCTAGCATATGACAGATATAACTTTATGAAAATAGATGGCATGCAATTATTCAGGCAATGTCTGCTCATCATAATCTTCCTGAAAATGCAGACAGAAAGTCCTTACAAATTTGTTATAGTGTGCTTCAGAAAAGCAGCATTTTCTCTCCTGTCCCCCATCAGGTACTGTAAATTCAGGGGCGTTCATTTTTCTCACCTACACCTGAAGTAAAATGCATGACTTTTAGGCAGGGACCAATGTCTTTTACACCTTGCACATTCAGAGCATTGAGAAGGTATTCAAGTAATTAAAACCAAACCAGTAAACAAGTAAACAAACAAGGAAACAAAAAACACTGCAACTAAGTGTAACTAGATTAGGTCTCCAATTGTCCTGAAAATAGTTCTCAAAAGATGTTTCATCTGAGGACACTGAAAAGAAGAACCTATCAACCACTGCCAAAAATACTTGTTGCTCAGTGAAATCAGTTGCCCAGTGGTCAATATATGATAAATCAGGACAAGACAGTTTCCTTCCACTTTCTCCCCACCTTATTTAGGCACAGGAAAAGACAGGATGGTATTTTGCAAAGCCCACTCACTATGCCTGAGAGAAACTACAGAACTCGTGTACAGTGTCAGCATGGTAAGGAACTGACCCTATGGGATGAGCTGCAGTCTAGCTTAGCTGCAATCAAAGAAAGACATCTTTTCCTCTGTACTTTTGGGCAGGCTTTTTGCAGCACGTTGTCCAAAGCAAATAAACTGGTAAATGCTGTAATGTTGCCAATCACTAGCAAAATAAAATCCACAAAAAAGCTACCTTTGGATTTTTCTTAAGGCATCAGTTCAAATGGAAAATTTGGGAAGACGTGCAAATGTAGCTGTCAGTCACAAGACACATGGACTCTAGTCCCATCTTCCTTTGACTTCTGAGATGCTTGTGTGTTGTATGATACCACCCAAATTAATAGCAGTCATCTTTAATGGGACAAAAGATTTCAAGAAAAACACAGACTGCAATACCTGCTTCCAGTGACTGAGAATGAACACAAAAATACGTCTGACAACATTCCAGAAATGCTTGTGCTCAAGTGGAACTGGAGGAAAGCCAAGAAATGTGGTGGCTTTGCTATGAATACAAATATTATCACACAGCTTTCATCATAACATGGTAAAAGATAAATCCATACTCAAGGGAGCAAAGCATCATCCAATTGCACGAATGCCATGACTCTATCCAGTTTCTCAAGCCAAAGCTAGAAAGCAGAAACTACTGCTTGACTGTGCATGGATTTAAAAAAAATAAAATAATAAAAAAAAAAAAAACAAGCCCAAACAAAAATCTGACTGGGTTTTATATCTCAGCTGTTTCTTACCACAGCTTTGGCCCGCAAAATGTCCATCTGCGCCAACCTTGACAAGTGCAGTTAAGTCAAATTGTTAGTGCTGAACATTTCAGCCAGTCACCTGTATTAAGCTCTTATTTTTTGCTCAGCATTTTTAAATCTTGTAAAATGTTCTTCCAGTTCATAGCCTGTGTACTCAGCATGTTTCAGGATGGACTACCAGCACTAAATCTTGGTGAAACTACTACTGACAAATAAGAACAAATAATACTTTTTCTCTTTGCTTTTTAATATATGTGACTATATTAATTTATTTCTGATAGCAACTACTCTCTTTATCCAGGTTCAAGGTGCCATTAATAATGGAATCAGTAAAAACTGAACCCAAACAACCAAGGGCAGAATTGCTCCAAATTGCCTTAGTCTCAAATTGAACCAGACTCACCAATCATTTCTGCTACAGTCAGGTGGCTCTGTTTCATAGAACTGCAATCAGAAAACTATTGACCAGCAACAATTCAGGTTTTACTTCCTATTACTGAAATGAACAACCCCTGCAGTAAAGTGGGGCTTTTTTTCATAAATTTATATGATTTACTGAAGTAAGAATCCTGAACTTGAAGATGAGAAGCTTAGGCATAGAGATGTTTAGTAAACTGTGAGAATTAACTGTCCTTCAGCTTTCCAAAAACCCTTTTTCAATAGTGAGTTGCACAGAATATATGTCTTTAAGGAATCAGTATTTATTTAAGTAACTTAAATTCCTAGGCTTCTTTTCTGTTAGTATTCTTTTTTTTTGTTGCATGGCATGCATCACAGCAAGAGTGTATACATGCAGTACCAATTTATTGCTTTTAACTCCTCTTCAGTAAACCACCTTGTGGAGATCATCCCAGTTTCTGTTTATTTGTTTGTTTGTTTCTTTTTAAGCTCGTCAAGAAGTCATTCCCAAACACATAAATTTTATATGGTCAAAGGAAGGTGAGATGAATCCAATGGTTATTCTATTTCCCATTCATGAAATTAAAAACTTTCTCCACCTTTTCTATTTTTTCTTTCTATTTTCTTTTTATGATTCCTTTCAAATCAACAAGTAGGGCACATTCGCTAAATTTGAAACTATGTAGTACTCAATGTAATAGGACACAACTTCAATGTGTCTCTTCTCCTGCATAAAAATTTGAAAATTATAAAAATAATTTATGAGGAAAAAATGTACACTGAAATGAATAAAGATAAAAAGAAATCTTAAGGCATAAGACGGTCATTTTCAAGTATCACTTCTCTGTACATATTGCAAGGCACTACCCTTGGTGCAGTCTTTGTCAGAAATTCTAACATGGAGGTGCTGCAAGTTTTTATTACATTCTACACTGTAAGTTACTTCTATGGTGATTTAGTAGTTACCTAGGAAACAGATTTAGGAAGGAAATATTCGTGACTATGTAAGGACTGATTTGGATTTTCGGTTTTGGGATGGTTTTTTTTCCACATTTTCAAAGGTTGCAAACAATTTTATATTGCTAAATGTTAAAGAATTTACAAAATCACTTCTAATCTTTCTTATTAGTTTAGCTAAATCATGGTATATTAAAACTGACAAGTCATAAGAAGAGAAAAAGATTTTTTTTAAAGACTGTATAAATTGTACAATTATGCCAATGGCACTAATTTATACTTGACATGAATATTCATATCATCACAAACTTCGTTACAGCTTTGGCTGATCTATTAATAAAAATCAGGGAATCCTATTATAAACACACAAGGTAAGAGATATCTTGTATTCATCTTTCCACCTCTGTCACATTAAATTCTGGTGATTTCAACACATCTATTTAGACCATAACAAACATGTTCTTTAAATGATAATGTCTGTTGATAAATGTCTTCTCAAAGACATTTACTTGTTATCTTGATCTAATATAGAAGTCATTCCCACTATACATCATTCAGGTGAACTAAAATTCTTACGTTATCACAGGTTGTTCTAACAATTAATAAGATATCGGACATGCAAATTTCAGGGGAGAAATACATAACATCTTTTAGCTGTAAAAGATGTTTACATTTGGTTTTTTTTTTGGCTAAAAAACACATATTATTTCATCAAAGTTTTCTAATGAAAGAAATAACAGGTCTGTTAGCATTAGAAAAATAAAACATGCTATCCTATTAATTTATAGTAAGAATTTTAATACCAAATAATGACTGAGTTCAAAAAAACATTTTCTTTATCAAATTTCTTGACTCTGCTTGGCTATCTATTTTCATAAACTCAGTACCTGCAATCAGAATGGTTAACGTGTCTGTAATGCATTACAAATGAGGCTAAGTAGCACAGTTGCTATAATTTAAATTCAGTCAATTCCTAAAATAGCGTCTTAAGAATGCTGGTGAAACAAAGTGCAAAAGCCAAAAAAAAGTGTATTGCCATATGTTTAAAACCTGTACATAGATTTTACTTACTGTAACATTTGCCAACAATATAGCTGTGCAAAATTTATGGCAATAAAAAGATATGATCCAAGCCCCATAATCAGTATTTGGAATTTCAAACATTGCAAGAAAGACTGCTGTGCAGTTTTGGAAACTCACCCCAAAATACTGAAAGTGCTTGTTGAATTTTTCTGCTTCCTTCACATTTTTAACATTTCTTTTGAAATCTGGGAAAGTTCACATGGCTTTAATGGCTATTATGATTTTACTTCAATTTTTCTCCTCAGTGTTAGTTTTTCTTAAGTATAAACAGTAAGTTTTGAATAAAATGTAGTGTTTATATGGCATTATTTAATTTTCTTAAAACATTCCTAAGACATTTATAGTGTTTTGAGACTCTGGTGTTGAAATGTTTGGACTTATTGAAAACTGTAAATTTAGGTACTGCACATTTATTTTAGTCTTTAAATCTCAGATGAGATGTAAAACAATCTCATATTACAAAAAGAAAATCAGTTCAGTGTTTATGTAAGTTATGACTATTTAAAACCCTATGCATGATCAAATCCCATATTTTTTCTTATAAAATCTCACATAGATTTAATAATATAAATAACTTGTTTAATAAATCCTTAGTATGTACTTGATAAGACCTGAAAATGAAGGTCTATTTTATTTTTATATAGTACTTTTTAAAAAAAAAATTTAATTTAACCTGAATCTTCAAGGCTTAGATCTGTTAAACTTTCAATTATGCTCTCTTGATGTTTTTTACCCCTAGATGTCCACAGTATATGACTGTGAATCATCTTCCTCTTCAATCTCTAACGAGTAAATTTCATTTACAAAAATTAACTGTTATGCTGCTTCTGCAGTAAATTGTTACAGCTATTTCACCTTTCATGTCTCCAATTTCCTTAAAAGCACCAAGAAAATTAAATATGAAGAAACTAAGAACAAAATGAGTCTAAGTACAAGATCAAGAGGTGGAACGTAATGCATATAAAGGCCAGGAAATACATGACTGCTCTTTTTAGTACAACATTACCTTAGTCTTAGTCCGTACACACTTTGTCTTAGATACGAACTATGCTGTTTTATCATTTATTATATGCTATCACCATTACATACAGAGGGCCACAGAATAATGAACAAGCCTAAGTATTTTTTTTTATTTTTCTGATTTTAAGTTTTTTGGTTTTCATTTTAAATAATAGAATCCTTTTGCATTTACAATTACATGCACGTGCTGTACACATGCATCGCTCCCACTAAGAAAATCAGCTGCTGTGGATTTGGGGTGGTTTTTTTTGTTTGGTTGGGTTTTGTTTGTTTGCTTGTTTTTATTATTATTATTTAAAAGGGTTTTTTTGTTTGTTTGTTTTTTTTTCCTGGATCCGAATACACTCTTTATCACTTCCATGGAATGGAGCAGAGTTCATAGAATCATAGAATCATAGAATCATTCATAGAATCATAGAATCAATCATAGAATCATATATTTGTAGACTAGTAGAATCATAGAATAGTTAGGGTTTGAAAGGACCTTAAGATCATCTAGTACCAACCCCCCCTGCCATGGGCAGGGATATCTCACACTAAAGTTCATCCTTAATTTTTTCTTTGCCTCCATCACTCCAAAGGCAGCAGGTCTGGGCAAAGCACTCTGTGTCCCAGCCACTCGTCTTTGTCCTCCCTACCACACTCTTCCACAAGAACAGACACTCAGAGTCACAGGTACCATTTGTTTGCCTTACTGAGTTCTTTCAAGTTGTAGTTTTCCCTGGCCAGGAAATCCTGGCACAAATTTTGTTCATTGTACTCTCAAGACAGAGAATCTTCCCCTATAACCAAAGCCACAAAAGAGCAGCACTGTTGTGTCTAGTAGCATTAAGAAAAAAAAATTTCTTTGATGACTTAATTCCATCATCCATGGAAATATTTTATTTTTCAGTCTTAAATTTCTTTTAGTCAAAAGACAGCCTGTCATTTCCACTTTTCCATTCATCCCCCTCTCCCATTCGTTTCTCTCTTCCCCTTCCCCTTCTGATTCATACAGAGAAATGAATTTGGACTAAAGGCCAAAAGGATATGTACTGGACATATCTGAATTTAATTTAACTGCTGCTGTCTTGTCCTTGCAGAGGAGAGTAATGTTTTTGTATATTAAATTAAGTTGTTGGGTTTAGGGCTTTGTTTTACAATGGTTTCTCTTTCAAAGGAGAAATCAAATAAGACGATGTTTTAGCACATGTAAATACATTTTTAAGACAATATGCTCTTTCATATAATGATCTGCACCTGAGAATAACCTTTGTTCTCTGTTGTTACTAGTCAAATCAATTATTCAGAAAAATTACAATTAGGAATACCATACTTGAAGTTTTACTTCGTTACTGTGGGCTTCCACGAATGTAATCATAGGTTGAATTACACTTACTCCAGAGTTAGTTGTTTGTATAAAAAATCCAATCTGTTTTTCTGTTAACAATGTATCTAACAATGTAAGAAAGACTACAGATTAGAACATTATACCCTGTGAGATAAAGAAGTAATTTGTTCAGGTGTGTGACTGGAAATAACCCAACATGTGAATTGACTGCAGTATTTCTGTGATTCAGCTTTACAAAAGGTATTGTTACAAAAAAGAAAATTCTTTCTTTTTATAACTATCATATAATGGCAAGAAACCAAGAGTCATAGCTGCTGTAAATCAGACCACATCAAATACACCACCCCTTCAAATGGCTTTAGGAAAGACACTTTTTATGGACATTTACAGTTCTGGGAAGAAGATAGTCCCTCATCTCATCTGGACTTTACACTGAACCTTTAGCAGCAGTACTGAAGAGTGACATTAGGTGTTGCGGGATTCATAACATACTCCCTGAAAGAACCCTGACAGAAACTATTTATTTGGGTATAGACAATTTTCATGCTATCTTGTAGAACATTATGGAGCTTATCTAGTTAGCATGGTGAGAAAAAAGTAGCTATTCCATAAGATCTCTAAACTACTACCTCTTAAATTGTCTCTTCCAGTACAGTGGTGGAAAGGAGATATACAGTGAGATACAGATGTCCATTTACATCTACGCTTGCTGTTTGTCTACCTATCTATCTATCATCTAGACATGACATGTACATACTACCTATGTAGCCTCTTGTACCTAGAATCAATTTTTACAGGAAGTTCACAGAAGCTGTTATACCTACATTTAATGGAATATTCATCCATGTTTCAGGCTTGGGAGGATGCACACAGTCTTAGTATAATGGAAAAAAATGTAGTTTGGCAGAACTATAGGAAAATATTGACTGAAAATGATGGTGAAGAAACTAGGAATGCCTAGATGAAGTAGGAATAATTGATTGATTTATTTTGGTTTTGGTGATCAACATCTGTGGAGATTTTCAAGACCTATCTGTACAAAGCCTTAACCAATGTAACCTGAGTTCTGCATTGACCCAGTCTTGAGCACCTCCTAGAGTCTCTGTCACCCCAATGACCCTGAGATGCTGCGATTTCCTGAGGGAGGGCAGCACCCTGCAGCTTGTCTCTCTCAATTCTTTCCTTACATTTTTAATAATAGTAATTAAAAAAAAAGTCACTAAAGAAGTCCAAAGCTTGCTACTTAGTCAGTTTTCTTAGTCTTCCAAATTCCTCAATAATCATAGTGCCACACTCTTATGCTTCGAGTGGTGCTTAAAAAATACTTTGTGTAATTAAGCAGCATGATTTGGTGATTAGTAAAGACCAATGCTAACTTCGTTCTTCACCTTTTATCATTACCAGGTGATTTTCAGGATCTCTTTCTCTCCTTTGTTCCAGTCTTTGGAAAGACCTAAGTGAATGCTTTCTTTTTTGTTTTCCATTGCTTCATTTCCTCTGACAGAATGTTTGAAAAATAATTTTCATTTTCCTACTTATTGAGTTTTTTCTTGCCCTTATCTTTCATTTTCTTAAACTCTTTTGACAGCAACTGTGAAAAAAATATTTTTGCATATAAAAAAATAGCTACTATATTAAGTTACCACAGTTTCCTGTAGTAATAGATTTGTTGAATTTATATTTGAAGCCAGTGTTTGAAAGAACAAGTAAGAAAATATTAAGTATCATAAGGAATCAGGACCATATATTCAGGGAGACTGAAAAACATGCAGCATAAATCTGTTGATAACAATATGAAATACCAATTCAGGTATTAGAAGTTTCCCAAGACAGACTCTTTCTTAGGAATCTATCATTCAAAGTTTAATTAGGTCTTGATTTTCTTAAATTTATCTAACACTATGACCCTCTGGGGAAATGTGCATAGAATTTAATACAATAAGTAGTACAGTAATAAGTAGTATTTACTATAGTAAGTAGTTTAATAAGTAGTTTCATATCCTGACAGAGAATTCTAACAGATATCACAAAAATAAGTGAAGCTAATTTATATAGAACAAGTACCTGTACTTATCTAATTCTTGCAAAGCTATTATAACCTTCTTTATTACTATTGCTGTCATCATGAAAGGATTTTTCAACAGAAAGAATCATGTACATGTTATTGTGATACAGTTGTCCTCTTTCAGCTATTGAAATATCCACTAATTTCCACCAGTTTAGCCTTAATGAAACACTAGAGAAATCCACAACAGGATATTTGCAAAGTGCACAAGATACTTTTTTCTCTAAATAACATCTTTTTTTTTCTTAAGAAACCACTGTGAATCCCTGATAAAGAAGTTGTTCTTTCTTGCCCCCTTCCCATATGTTTGCCTCATGTACAAGCAGCACTCACGTTATATAGCAATCTGCATTACAGGGCAACCACAGGTTACTTCACTGCTGCTATTGTCGATGTTTTTTCGCATCTTGCTTTAATTTGTTGACATAAAGTGAGCAGAAATGCTGGAACAGCAACTCTGTATATCTTGTTAGTTAAAGTTGCACTTGAATACTGGGAACAAAAGTCCTCTTCCAGCAAAGTACTGGGACTGATGCTCCCTTTGTATGTTAGAAATACAATTAAGAGGGATTGGAAGTCAATAATTTCTAATGGTTTGGTGCATGAGAAAAGATTTTTCCTCCTGGAGTATCTCTATGCTATTCTTAATTTTATGCTTGGTAAGTTCTGAGATTCAATGAAATTTGGGAGGATCTTCATTATTTGGTGAAGAAGAATCCCCTTTTTTTTTTTCACGTACTTTCTTCTTCCTAGGGTTTGCAGCTGGACCAAAACTGGCATGAGGAGATGTGCTTAATGAAGTGCAAAAAGATTAATCATTTGCATCTATGTTGTAGAACAGTCCAGTAACAGAGTCAGGAATATCTCAGGCCAGGTCAAGAGCAGTTCCATGTTGCCTTCCTGGAAACACTGACTCCATGACCTGTCCCACACTATCACCTGTCTCAGTTCCTCATCAAGTCCACCTCCATATTAGAAGCATAGCAAAAACTTGACACTATTAATAGCCAGTTCCATGTGTATCACATTATTCTATTCACTTTGACTTAGCTTGACTCTAGCTTGTACCTTGAATATTTTGTTTGTTTGTTTACTCCTTTGTGTAATCCACTGCTTGCATTCTAGAGGAGAGAGAAGCCAGGAGCACAGCTACTTTAAGACTTAGCCAGAATGCTCCATGGTGTATCATTAATATTTTACCAAAGGGCTTCTCCTCTGCCCAACAGCACCTTGCTCCTGCATATGTTAAGGTCCTTCAGCTGGAGCAGGCATTCACTTGCAAACAGAGGATTCTTAATGTGCCTCTAGCAGAGAAAGCTTTAAATATCAGCTCCATTTAAAAGGCAAACTAGCATTCCTAAACAGTGAGAAGAAGAGACAGTGATTCATCAGTCACAAGGGCACATTTTTCCCCACCCTGTTGTTTGCTCTTATACTAAAAGCAAGCAGAGGTAGAAAATTGTGCCTTAAAACCCTTCAGATGTTTTTTTCCTTCTGTTAAATAAGACCCACATGGCTTCAAAAGCTGGAACATTGTGTGTGATTCATCTCCACATGAGTTATTAGAGAGAAAGTAGCTTTATTTGTGGATTGAATTCATTGAGGCCATTTGGTGTTTTTCTCTCGTTATTTATTAACGTTTCAGACACTCATAATAATAACTCACAATCCATAATATGTCATAAATCTAAAACAAACAAACAAACAAAAAGTTAACATCCCTTCACTTTTTGTTTTATTCTTTGCTGCCATAAATCTTTCACATTTCTTCCAAAAAAAGAGAAAGAATGTCCCATTACATTTTCCTGAAGCAGAAAAAGGCGATGGTGCTATAACTATGTCTGCAATTTCATCCATGACACTGGTCCTACTGCCTCAATGAAGTAGAAGTCCTTGCTCCACTGGAAGCTCTAAGTCCAGTCTGGATACTGTTTAAAGGCTTTTCGCTCTCAGGGGAAAAATGATTTGGTGGCTGTATTGCTTAGTTGTAGGTACATTGCTGCAAACTGATTCTGCATGTTTCTAGTTGTTCCTATCCACATTATTCTCCAGCTGGCGATTTCTATTTTCATTTCCACGTTCACAGTTCATTTGCACTTGATCCTCCAGAGACTGTTTTCTTGAGCAGATATTTTGTAAAATACAAAGAGTGGATTAAACCCACTTCTCTACTCTGCTCCAGATTGTGTATTCTCTAAAAAGCATCCGACCCTTTTTTTCCTCTCAATTAACTCCTCAGTTCTGGTTTGTATGCTTACTCCATAGTTTACTCATCCAAAAACTAGAAATGCGGTGCTTATTTCGAGTTTGTTTTGGGTGGGGTTCATATGTGGGATTTTTGTTTTGTTCTTGTTTTTTGTGTTTTTTGTTTTTTTTTTTTCTGTGCAGTACGTGAATGGTATCTGTTTCAATATGCCATGTTCCTTTGCTAGTTGCTTGAAACACAGCACAAGAATGAATTACTCTGAATTGTATTTCTGTCTCCTGACAGGTCTGCTTGAAAAGCATCTTGCCTCAAGCTGAATTCATTGTTATTTCACTTATCTCCAAGTCAGCAAGAGACAGTTTTACAAATCTCTAGCATAAGGCATGAAATGGAATTCAACAACACTGATTTTCTTCCTATTTGGTTCTGGACAAAGAATGGAAGCTAATAGGTTGCTAATACAGAAAGCACATTTTGGGGACCTTTCTTGAAATGTTAACTTTATTAAAATCAGTCACCCTGTGAGATAAATGGTAATCTTATAGAGAATAAATTCTCCATGACTTGTTTAACTTTCCCTGTATATACTTCAAAATACAACCTCCAGGTCCCATCCACTATGAAAGTTGCTAGCATATACTGAAGTGTGAGAGACATATTAGTCTTTCTTTTTTCTGACTGTTCTGATTCTTAATAAATTACTGCTAATAATTGTTATTTAAATAAATGTGCAGTTAGCTTAAGACCACTAAAAGACATTCAGTTTCCAAGAGGCAGCATGCTTCCCTGAACTTTCCAGGACACCTTTCCAGAGGTGACCTCAAACACATTTTATTGATTATAGTTTGTGGGTAGTAATCAACTTTCACTTATGGATTCGTTCCTGTCACATACACTTATGTGAAAAGAAACCAAGTTTTGAAAGGATATATCTATATTAGCAATCTGTATGTGACCAGAGGTTCAATGACATAGAAGTATTGAATCAACTAGGTTGGAAAAAACCTTTAAGATCATCAAGTCCAACCGTTACTCCAGAACTACCAAGACCACCACTAAACCATTTCACTGAGGGCCTCATCTACATGGTTTTTGAACACTTCCAGGAACTGTGATTCCACCACTGCCCTGGGAAGCATGTTCCAATGCCTGATCACCCTTTCAGGGAATAAATTTTTCCTAATATCCAATCTAAACCTCCCCTGGTGCAGCTTGAGGCCATTGTCTCTTGTTCTATTGCTTATTACTTGGGAGACATGATTATCTACATAATCATAACATCAAGACGGTCCCTACTGTGAGTCATCTACTGTCCCTGACAGTGAGCAGACCCAAGACAGTTCCTGTCCTAAGCACTTTGGGACAAGAGGATCATTCCCTCACAGTGGTTTGAGTAGTCTTGCCGATAGAGTAAGGTTATTGGCTTTTCTTTGGCTCTTGCATCTTGCTAAAGAAGCACTAAATACCACTTTTTTTAAATGTAAAGATTCCTTTTCCCATCACTTCACTGTCCTTCAACTGATAGTTGTCTGCTGAAGAAATAATTGGGGCAATGATATGAGATCCTGGGCCTATCCCAATCCATGGAACAGCTTTCAAGGGTATGTCTGCATCAGTACATAAAAATGGGCTAGAACCTATTCTGTGACCAGGAGGGTGGGAGGTATAGTTCAGCACATCTACATATTGCTCAGTGTGCTTTACATGCTGGCTGGGTTGCTTTGTCCATGCTGGAAAGGACCCATTCCTGGGTCCTTGAACTGAGCTATCACTGGACAACAGCTTCAGAAATCAGAACTGTGTTAAGAGGTGCTAACAGGGATTGTGCGCCAATATTCATAACCTTTCGATTACACTTGCAGTCTTTAAATGGCTACTAAAAACTGACTTCAGACTGCTGTGGCTCATTACCCTGACTGAGAACTTTGATATTCTTCACAGACATAATCTTGTTCAGAGCATTTTAAGAGCACATGAAGTGCACTGAAAATTTGTGGATAATGTAATTCAGAAAGTGTCATTGCCCTAGACTTCTATGTGAAATACAAAAAGTATGGGAAAATATCTCGGATAACAGTCAGGATCAGGCCAAATCCATCCTTTTTAAAAAATTCAGTCTTTCCACAATAAATGCTTGGCATTTTTTCAGAGAAAACTCGTCAGTCACACTGGAAAGATCTTTCCATTAAAAAAATGAGTTCTTTCTACAAATCAGGAATCAAATTAGTAAAAGTGACTGAAGTCAAAACATAAGCTCAAGACTGTTTGAAACAGTGATACTTTCTAGTATTGTAACAGAACAAGATGATGGTTGCTGCAACCTGCAGTACTACATCCTTAATGTAATTTTGCAATTACTAATGCACAGTAAGTTTTTCTATTATTTTCTCTTTAGTTTCATCAAAAAAGAGCAGATCAAGAGCAACCTGCTATTATAGGGATTTTTAATCAAATGCAATTATACAATTAATGGTACAATACTAAACCATGGCAATCTAATTATCATTGATGTACATTTCTTCAGGAGTCTCCCGCTCCACATAGTGGAGATTGACTATGAATGGATTCTTAATAGGCAACTACAGCCCCTTGGGCTGTGTCATAGACACATAGAATTTCACATGCTTGTACTGTTCTTGTCTTATTCTAACATCTCCCCCTCAGTCATACTAAATAAGTTAGTCTTATTCTGTTGAAGCCAGCTGAAAGTTCTGTATGAATGTTGTAACCAGGAAATGAAAATGGTGGAGTGCAGTGGTGTTACACATCGTGTTTTTCTCTAACACCAGTGAATTTCAGAATAGTAAATTTTACTGTTAGAAATTATATTAACAACTCTTCTGGCCAGATATCCCAGGAAATAAATGAATTTGTGGTTAAAAAGTTAAGAGCTTATACTCACACAGCTTGAAACTGAACTACAAGAATTGAACCTTGCTTTGTAATAAATATGTTAGAGATAATATCAATGCCTTTTCCTCTCAGATAAATTCTTCTAAAATAAACAAGGTGCATATCTCACATACAGTAGTTTTAAAGTCAGGAGAGACAGAAAGAGAAAGATAAAGGGGGGGTAGGAAAATTATCAAAAAGTAACTGACTATATAAACTCCTACCAAATAATACAATAACACAGAACATAAAGACAAAAGCTAAACCACTGTAAATCATGTCTTTCTATGGCACATCCAGTGATAGCCCCTGAATGTCATAACTTACAGTTAGGCTACAAGGGTGGTTAGGGAGAGAATTAGGGAACAACACCAGGAAAAGTGAAAGAGAAATGTCATATAAAACTACAGGCATCAGGCAAGCACTTGACTCCATTTCTTGTAAAAATATTCTTCTCAGGCTCAAGACAGGGTACACTACTCCAGTAACAATGAAAGAGAGGTTAATAACAGCACAGCTTCTTCGTTTAAAATGCTGAGCAGCTCTCACTACAATTAGTGCTAATGAGAAAGACTACAGTCCCATTACTGTTCTCCAGGAAGTCTCCATAATCCTGCTAAGGATTCAAAGCCACCAAGCATGATCAAGCAATAAAATTTTCTGTGGAGGGGAGGGGGAGACATATATATTTCGTCTTAAATTAACCTCTGGAATTATTCTTATACTATGGAGCATGTTACCCCTTATTATTCCCTTCTTTTTACCTCCTTACATGCTGTCTTGTAGCTAATTTGCTGTGTGTGTGCCAGTAACCATATAAGCCATTAGCTCATCTCAGTTCTTTGGAAAATTAATGGAAGAAAGTTAAGCAATTTGGATGAGTTTGTTGGTTGTTTGGGTTTTTTTTTCTTCCCTATTATTCAATCTTCTCTTGGGACAAAGAATTATGCTTTGCTGTACATTGCTAAACATGGAAAAACAGTTGTTCCATACAAGGAGGGAATATATAAATCCCTAACACACAGCTTTTCAACCCACAGTATCTTACTCAGCTGAGTTACTCCAATTTAGTCCAAAAGATATTTGTTCCTCCTGCCACTGGCATTGTTGCAAAGATTGTTCCAATTACAGAGCTATAGTTTCTTTATGAAGTTAACTTCATTTTTTACAGCCAAAATGACATGTAAAAAATTGCAAAATTGAGTATATTGTCCCTATTGATTGTGTATCTACAATGAGCAATAAAACTTAATCACTATCATGAAACCTCTTCATAGAATTGCAACTTTAAAACTTGAAATGAACAAACTGTAAGAATTCTTCTTTTATGGTTCTTATACAAATATCAGATATTTGTACTGTTTCAGGAAGAGATGACATGATTACTATTAACCTACAGTTAAATGGATTTTTTTTTTTTTTTTTTAATATGATACTTCAGCACATCAGTTGACACTTAAGGGAGGTTTGTGGACAAAAACTGTACTGGTCACAAAGGTCTGGATTTGCAATATGCACTAATATTGACTACATCACTATATACAGAGATGTGTAATCAGCAATAAAGAGGTTTCACATAAATCCTGGTATCTATTGACAAAGATTAATATTGATATCTACAAAAATATATGTCCCTCAATTAATGTGAGTACTCCCATAAATTTCCATTAGCTTTTTAAAAAAAATTTAAAGTCTGCTGAAATCACAAAAAGTAAAGTGGTTTCATGTAAATAGTTCTAAAAAGAACCTTGATAAAATTTTGTTGTCTTTTATGTATTATAATTTGAACAGTTTCTGTTCAATCTACAATTTATAATAAAGGTGTATTTTTATGCAAATATCACTACTCATTTATTCCTAAGAACGTGAATATGTTAGACTCACTATTTACTGCTACCTCTTGCAGTCACTTTTCTGGAAGGATAATAATGTAATTATGTTTTTCTGTTTGGTTCTTGCTCAGGACAACTAAAAACTTCTTGACTAGGGAAAGGATATGGAAGTAAGCAATAATATTAAATCCTTGAATGTCAACATCTGTCTTAAATTTCTATAAATACATTGTTAAATTCTATTTTATTAATGTATTTTTGAAAGACAAATTATGCTGGTTTTAGTGCAGTTGTTTCAGAAGCAGAATATGACAATGGCATGTGAACTGAACTACCTTTTTCAAAAAATCATCCTACTTCTTGCACCATGGGCCAGAAAGACACGTGACCGAGGAACCATTAATTCCATTCTTCTTCCTAGAATTTTGAATGCAAACCAGTGCAATATCAGTTCAAATTTAACATAACAATTCTTTTCTTTCATTAATCTTATTTTCCATTTCAATATTGTGCAGTACAAACTCTGTCAAACACACTGTGCAACTGAGAAGTCCTGTTGTCTAGGTCCAAATGAAAACAAAATGAAACGCCAATATTGTATTAAAGGCATTTCTATTCTTCAAAGTTGCTGTAATATTTTTCTATATGTATTTTTTTGGAGAAAGTATGCATGGTGAATGCTCTATATGCTTGGAATGCTCTATAGGAGCAACAGGGACAGGGGAACTACTGTACTTCAGCACACATGTAGTCCATGCAAGTAATATGTTTTCTCTTCCTCCCAGTGACCACCATCAAACTACTCCAGAGGAAAGCACCAGATGCCCCGCAATCTGCAGATCTGGAAGAAAAACCCTACCTTAGGCAGGTATATCTTTAATGCCAGACATGGTAGGTTTAATTTTGCCAAATTCTGACATGAGCAATGTAGACATCTATACCTGGTTCACTCAGTTAACCCAGATTTCCTTTCTAGTAAGTGGACTCAATCAGGCATTTATATAGCATAAGTCACCACACCTATTTTAAAGTACATAATTCTTTCTGTTAGAAGTGAATGAGATAGATAGTGAGTTTATCTGTAGATATTTACACTGTAGACATCCAAAGGCTGGTGAAATACAGTTTAATGTTGGACAACAATTTAAACTCCAAAATAAGCAGTTATAACTTCCAAAACTCTCCCATCCATGATGGAAAACTAGTGAATATTGCAAGCAATTTTGTGTACTGTGTTGGTACATTAACATCACTGCTAACGCACATTGCAAGTTAATTTCGGTTTAACAATATAATCCTTGAAAGCTTTCATTTATTGCCTAGAGTACAGGGTAAATGGGTCAATGAGGTTGTTTATGGAGTAGAAGCTGACGCAAGCAGAAAGACACTGTTATCAGTGCCTGAGTATAAAGTAACCACTGACTGCAGCTCAACCATACGTGATTCACTGCAGGAATTCAGCAGGTGATTGATAAGGGGAATACACCAGAAATGTAAGCAGGCTGCATATAAAAAGAATGTAAACAATTCAACATTCCTTCCCACACTCACCACCATGGAAACGATAACAACCATCTCTCTGTTGACATACTTTGCAGTTCAGCCTTGCCTCTCCTGTGCATATAGACACTGAAACTCTGCAGTTCAGCCTTGCTTCTCCTGTGTGTATAGACACTGAACTGGCTACAGAGCCTTTCCAAATTCACTGCCCTCCCAGACAGAGAGAACTGTAATGCTTCCCACAGCCTCCAAGTGTACCAGCATAATGATAACACTGAAATCTATTGATCCTCCAAAAGCCCTCACAAAGGACAAATCTGGTCAGCCACACAGGCCTAAATATCTACACATATTCTCACTCTTCCAGAAAATCCCCAAAATAGCTTAAAGCTCTCTGTTCTCACCTGGTGTTAATGTAAGCAAATCAAAATGAGATGCAAAGGCAGACATGCAGAGGTAGCTCCTTTTGGGCATGTCCCTTAGTATCCTACTGACTAGATCCCCCTGCCAGCTTTGATATAGAAAGGGACAACATACAGGGACAAACTTGCAGGGCTGCAGATGGAAATGGAATCAGTACTTCTGCCTGTTGAATAAAAACAGATTTTCAATAGAAAGGATGCTAAAGAAGATAATTTCTGCAGTAGCTATATGGTATTATAAAACAGTGGGTAGGAATATGTTGAGAAGTGACTTGGTTTCTCTTTTATATTGATGAAATTATAACTGTTAAAATCTTCTATTTATCAGAGCAGATTGATGACTTTAATTTTTTTCACATTCATTTGATTTAGCTCTTTGGAAGAAATAAAAACTCCTATGGTAATACCAGTATCTTCTTAAGACTCAGATCTGTATCCTACGTGTCTTTGTCTCCTATTACTAAGAACTACACAGACAAATTACAGTAAATGCTTAAAGCATGTGGACTCCTGAACCATTGTGTCCTGGGTTCAGCAGTAGCAGTCATGTTTTTTTTTTCCTTTGTGTTAACTGGTGCAGTGCTGTGTTTTGACTTCTAGTTTTGAGAACAGCGTTGGTGAAGCCGATGTTGTCGGTTGTTGCTAAGTGATGTTTACCCTGACCAAGGACTCTGTGAGGCTCATGCTCTGCCAGGGAAGAGGGGAGGCTGTGAGGAAGCAGAGGCGGGGCGCCTGACCCGGGCTAGCCGGGGAGGTATTCCATACCACAGCACGTCATGCCCGGGGTGGGGGGTAACTGGGAGTTACCCGGAAGGACAGGAGCTTCCGGGTGGAACTCGTTTTCTTGGCCGGTGGTATCGTATTCTCTTCCCTTGTTATTTTCCCTTATCATTGTTTTAGCTGATAGTAGCGGTGGTGATTTGTTGCTGGACTGTTCTTGTCTCAACCCGTAGGAGTTGCACTCTCTCGATCCTCCTCCCCGTTCCTCCGGGAGCGGGGAAGGGGAGAGCCCCGGTGCAGGGAGGGGGGGGAGACGAACACGGACCTTGATTGTTGTCAGCTCGGCACCACTCACTGGGAGTGAGTGAACATGTTACCTGACTGGGTTTAAACCACGACAGTTCTTTTTTGGCGCCCAACGTGGGGCACGAGGGGTTGAGATAAGAACAGATCTGACTGGATTGATAGTCACTCGTCACAATGCTGATTTATTGGCTCTCAAGGTTTTTCCTCTTGATCTCACAGTTTCAGTATACCATATCTTACGTCCATCCGGTATTGGCTGTATTAGTGTTTTTTAAGTGTGGGGCTTGGGCTAAGGTTTTTATCCCATTGTACTTTATGGTAATGACTTGTAATACAATAGAATCATTGATCATGAAACTGATCTGGTTTATGTTCCCAGTGTGGTCACCACCTTTATACTTTGGGAGGTATATGATGGAGGTGCTTAGCAATTACACATCTTTTTTCTCCTTCTCAGGTGCTCAACCTGTGAAGGAGACATCCTTTTACCCTCCTAGTCGTCCCCCCAGACCATTTACATTTGAGAGTTTTGAATTTTTTAAATGGCCTTTTAATGCTCTTGAGACTTGTTTGCTGATGGTGATGGGAATCACCATGCTAACACGCATACAGAGTGTGTTTTGCCCACTACTGATTTCAAGAGTTAAGCAGATTCAGGTTTGGGTCTTGTCTGGGGTCAAACGACGATGTAGGAGGACCGAGAGATTTTCCCAGAGGCTGGACAGCCATGAGTGGCAGGGTGTGTGGGATAGTATGGGCAAGTATCTAGGTCAGTGGGCCCCTCCAGTATTTTGGAATTTCACTACCGAACAACTGCAAAATCCAGAAGAATTAGTAAAACACTTAAATGAGGTGTGTGGTCATTCTGGCCATACCAGAGATGGACAAATCGCGGCAACGTGCTGGGGCTTGGCCTATGCTTACAGGGCCTTGTTCAACACTATCCAGCACCTTCAAAAGGAAAAGAATGTCGGCGGATTTGAGGGCAAAGCGACAGTCGCTACTCAAACTTTGGCTGCAATGAACTGCGCAGCTACCCCAGTGGCAAGTACAGCAGCTGCTCAAACTTCAACTGCAACAGACAGCGCGGTTACCCCAGCTCCAAGCACGGTAGCTACACCACCCCTAAAAACCCCTACACCACCCCTTTCTTTAAAAAAAAGAACTGTCGTGGTTTAAACCCAGTCAGGTAACTTGTTCACTCACTCCCAGTGAGTGGTGCCGAGCTGACAACAATCAAGGTCCGTGTTCGTCTCCGCCCCCCTCCCCGCACCGGGGCTCTCCCCTTCCCCGCTCCCGGAGGAACGGGGAGGAGGATCGAGAGAGTGCAACTCCTATGGGTTGAGACAAGAACAGTCCAGCAACAAATCACCACCGCTACTATCAGCTAAAACAATGATAAGGGAAAATAACAAGGGAAGAGAATACGATACCACTGGCCAAGAAAACGAGTTCCACCCGGAAGCTCCTGTCCTTCCGGGTAACTCCCAGTTACCCCCCACCCCGGGCATGACGTGCTGTGGTATGGAATACCTCCCCGGCTAGCCCGGGTCAGGCGCCCCGCCTCTGCTTCCTCACAGCCTCCCCTCTTCCCTGGCAGAGCATGAGCCTCACAGAGTCCTTGGTCAGGGTAAACATCACTTAGCAACAACCGACAACATCGGCTTCACCAACGCTGTTCTCAAAACTAGAAGTCAAAACACAGCACTGCACCAGTTAACACAAAGGAAAAAAAAAACATGACTGCTACTGCTGAACCCAGGACACATTGTCATAACCTACATTAATATTGCTGCTTTAATCCTGCTTATTTTGTAAAATTATCCTGCCATTTTGATACAGTTGCTTTATATGAGATTCTTGTACATTTATATCAGACAAGCTCTGCATTTCATATGACACTGTTCAGAAGAACAAGATCCTCCCAAACAGCTCTCCAAGATTTTTTTTTTTATACAGATTCTCCACATATTCCTATTTATCAACCACCAGAGTTTCTGAGCAACGCATTTGACCATTGAGATCCTTTGACCAATTTTTTCACAGAAGCTTAAATTTAATCATAATTCATATTCATTCTTCCTCCTGCATATGGATGATAATACTCAGATATTCAAACTCAAAAAAAACCCTAAAAATGGAACAGACAACCTGATTCTTTCTAGTGTCATATGGGCAAAAAGAACATGATTCATACTAGTCAGAGAAAAGGAGTTGTAGAATACATTGCCAGACCATGTGTCACTCACCCAGAAGTCCTAAACAGAAGTCAAGACTGCAGTAGGTAAGCTATAACTGTGATATGCAGTTTTTCATTGAGAAATGCTTAGGTCTCAGGGGATTCAAAGGTGGTCAATATAATGCCAAAGTTTAAGAATTATTTCAGGTGAAATGTGGAGAAATGCTAATCTGTAATTCTTACAGCCATACTACACAGATCAGGTGATCTGTTGTAAACACTAAAATTGGCATGATATCTGTGATATATTAGAAAAGAGCAAGTGCAGATTTTCTATAGGCTAATTATGCCTAAATAAACCTACTACAGCTGGTAAAGTCGGTTCATAAAAGCTACTTGAATCTCAAAAATGCATAGGAAATTTAACTTGCAGAAGGTTTTTTTAAGTGAAAGTTAGGAAGGTCATTAGGAAGATGCTTACAAGATAAACACTTGATCAAAAAATGGAAAACAGAAGACACACTACATTACCAATATTCCCAGTGGAGTGAAATGATCAATAACATACTTCAGTGATCTATGCTGTTAGCTTATCCATAAATTATCTGGAAAAGGGAATAGGTAAAGTGACAAAATCTGATGGGAAGTCATTGAAGTTGTTCAAAGCTAAAAAAAATGCATGCTGACAGTGTAGCAGCGTTTCAGAAGAGCCTAGCCAAGTCCAGACAGTACTGAATACCTGATAAAAGTGTAAAGCAATATATCTAAGATGAATGATCCTTATTAAAGGTCTGCAATAATGGTTTACCACTGCTACTTTAGAGTGCATTTTAGTACAAAATTCTGTGGAAACTGTACTAAAGTTCAGTGCAGCCAAAAAACTAAGAATATTTTAAGCAATTTTAGAAAAAAACAGAGAACAAATCACGAAACAACATCTTGATAGTATTATCTAAATTTTGCTTTTTATTTGCAACATCAAGCAGAAAAGGTACTTTAACAGTTTTTTGAAAGACATCAAAAATAATAACAAGACTTTTATGAAATCAGCTTCTTATGTTAAGGCTGTTTGAAAGGTCACTAATTCCTAAGGTGCTATGTATGGTAAGCGTTGGTAGCTCTTGCTAATTAAAATAACCTCCTACACCCTGGGGTTGGTTTTTAGAAACAATTGTTTCCAGTCTTTAAGAAAATGAATTTTGCAACTAATGGTAAATGCTCAGGTTGGTCCCCATTTATACACAAAACAAAATTCAGTTTTCCCTCTTAAATTGTTTATTGGGACAGAAGGGGTGTTTGTGGGGATTTTTTTTGCTATATTTTTCCTTCTCCCACCCCTATTTCTTCCTTCCTGGATGTGACACAGCAGGAGAAGCAGCAATTTGAGGTGTTGAAACCAGGCCACTACAAAGTAATCACAACTGCATTAGCACCAGAAAAGCTTTAAGACCAATTAATGGGGAAATTCACTAAAAGCTCCATTACCTTTTTAAAAGAGCTTTACACTCTTATGTCATGCAGCTCATAAATAACAGGGATCTAAAAGGAAATCCCTTTGTAAATTGTTCTTCAGACTTTGTAAGAGTAAGTGCCAGTCATGAAGCTATTGAAACATAAGTTTATGTCAAGAATAAAAGCACCACAGAATGAATCATGATCTCATTTTGGAAATTGCTGTGGGTGGAAAAGAAAGATTTTGGCCAGGCTGGTTATGTTACAGACACACAAGAGAGCTGAGGAGATCTGAGTGAGTTAAAGAAGGGGGTGGCAGACATGGTTTACCATTGATTTAAAGATTCTGTTAAAGTCAGACACATTGGACGAAAAGCAAAAAGGAGATCATAAGTGCATATAAAACCACATAGTTAAATGTCAAAAAAAAAAAAAAAGAAGTAATGATCCATTCTTACTCTAGTAACAGTCAGTCAAGAAAATATGTAATGCATTAAATTGACTGGGTTACAATTCAAAGAGCACAAAGCCAGCCTGGAAAACTGTACCCATAGAGTGACTGGTGTGGCATGGTTGCATTTTACAGATCAGGCTTCTCCAGAAAACAGTCTTCATTGATTGTGTTGGAATTTGGTTTCAAGGTTAATTGCTTTATTGTATATGTTTATGGTCAAGAATAATAGTTTCAATAAGTCCCAAACTGATTCATTGCATCTAAGATAGCTAGGGGAAACTGGTGTGAAATCCATGTTGCACTTTGTTTGGTATTTTGTCTCAGTATAATCTTAAACAGTCTTTGTGAGCTGCTAGCTGGTAATATTTTAACTACTATTAACTATCAAGAATGTATAAAAAGACCTAACCTAGGGAAACTATCTGTGATTCATCTCATTTAATACAATTTCTCACAGTGCTCAGGCCAGCTAGACAAGAAACCTTACTGAGAACAGCTCCAGGTTAATCAGACGCAGCAAACCCTATCAGGAATATGTTAAGGTGTGATGATGAGGAACTACTGCATTTTTTCCCCCCACCTTACTAATATGAAATTATAACTCCATAAGTTTTACAGTACTCTAAAAGATCACTATTCAGATGCCAGTGAACAAGACACAGGACCTTTCTCATCGCTGATCCCCTGTATCAGGGATATAAATAAATCCTGTGTGCATACGCTAGATGGAAATGCAGATATTTAGGAGGTGTTTTCAGTGAAATATGGGTTATATATGGCAATCAATCTGGCTTCTGTGACCAAATTACACCCTAGTAGTGTCTTCACTTCCTGTTTTCTGGGATTCTCCTAGAGAGGAAAACAAAGCAATCATTTTCCCTAAGGAAAGAAAATGGACAAAATATCACTAAATATGTATAAATTCAACTGTATGGTTATCATCCCCAGCTTTGTAGTGATTCTGCTTTAGCCTTTGGGTGTCAGGCTTTCATTTCATACTACCAAATACTTTCTGAATTCCTGGGGTTTTATTTGTTCTGCATCTGTTAACATTTTACTCCTGTCTTTTTCTTCAATTTTGCTACTTCCATTTTATTTCCTTACCCCTCCATGTCATGCTCTAAAAAGTGCATTGAAGCTGAATTTACACTGGAGAAATACCATCATTAATATCAAGTAGCAGGATCCCTTTCATTTTGTTGCTCCTTCAACAGACAACCCCAACCCTGCTTTGCTAATTTTGACAGAGAAAGCATTTCAAATAGAATTATTGAAAGGCATCTGGTCTCATTTTGGTCAGTGTCTTCTTGGATGATACCATGGGAAGATACTGTGTGTGTTTCATGGAAATTAATGAGACAAGTTTCTCTGCAGAGGAAGAAACAAAAGAGCAGCAAACCTTTAATGTTTGTTTTAATACTCTTTCTTCTGTATGTTAGTACACACCATCAACATCAGAAAGTCTTTGAAGAAGCATTCTCTTAATGCATGTCATCTTGTTCACAACATACAGAGCAGTAAAGCTGGTGATGATAATCACATATAGCTCTGTGAAGCTGACATAGACCTATAGAACCTGAGGGAACAACTGTAAGTGTATCCACAGATGGCTTTTCCTAATAGAAAGCTTTTCATCTTCAATGCAGGCTCAAAATTTCAGCAAGTTTGGCATAGTACAAACTACTGTCAAAGAATGTATAACACAAAATTAAAACCTTACAAGTAGTTTTTGATTGAAGGAGACATTTTATGCACATAGGTATATGCAATCATTAAATAATTTAAAATATCTGTAATAAAATAATTGTTGGATTGTGTTAGTTCATTATTAGTGCACTCAGTGTCTCAATATTTTGCTTTTTACTGGTTTAAATTATATGAGTAATGACTATTGGGGTTAAATTGCAAGACTGTGTTTAACATACCATTACATAAGAAAATTGTAACCACCTTCTAATTTCTGATAGAATCTGTACCAGATCTGCCAACTTTTCACTGTATCTTTTTTCTCTAGCTAAGACCTAATGATCTGAAAAAGATGATGTAATGGGAAGCAAAACTATTCACAAATTTGTACTAAAACTGTCATGATTAAGTTCCAGGGATAACAAGGAGCACATGGTTGCCTAAACACCAAACAGCAATCATAGAATCGTAGAATACAGGATTAGAGGACTTGGCTTCTGTTCCTTTTGTTATAAAGGATTCAAACATTTATGCATCCTGAGAGATGTATGAACCTTTGTACCTGAGATAGGTGCCTTCTTCTGTCACTTGTACTTTTCTATTCCATTTTACATTTCATATTGAAATATTCATCAAGGCATTAAAGTTGCCATAGAGCTTGATAGTTAGGACAGTAATCTGATTCCTAGTTCTTGTGCCAACTGGTGTTTCAGTATCAGCTTGGACTCAAATCACCGTTTTAAATCAAGTGGTGTCCTAAACTGCTAGCCCATAGAGACTGTCTATTTTGGCTCAATGAATATTTCATTGTGTCCAAAGTGAAGAGATGGAGAGCAGCATTCTTTGGGAAGCTGGAAATTATCATGGTCATTGCAGAGCCAACACAGCAGTTGTGAGACTTTCACAGTTTCCAGGTTCCTAAATCCACAAGAGCCCATCTGTTGACCTGTGAATTTGAAAATCCTGAAAACTTTCAGGCAACTTGTAAAGAAGACAGACTCTAAGGGTTTTGTCCTCTCACCTGCTCATTTATTCATTAACCAGGTGCTAAAGAACTCAGCAGGTATCCTGGCATATGGTTAGAGGGTTCTGAAACATTTTTGGCATGAACAGATTCATCAAACACTATCTGTCTTCTTGCGCAATTTTACTGAGATCACTGAAAAAATATTTTGCTTTCACGGATTCAGCATTCTTCACCAGAAAAAGCAATTTTTTTTTTGTATTTTCTTAACAACTAACAGTTTATTTTGTAGGCTTAATTCATTACATGTACTGTAGCCAGACAGTTCAATGACACAAGTTGAAGGAAAACCCTCTGTAGAAGAGCATGACAGACTGTGTCACTGGCTTCTAATTGATGTGTGCTTTGGTGAAGATCATATTTCTGATATTTGCATAATGGGATGCCAGGGTCTTATTGCTTTGAGTGGGAGGATGAGATGATCTGAGCATTGTGCCAAGTTCCTGTAACGCATCACTTTCCATTCTCAGAGAAGTGGCATTCCCCTAATCTGGCTGCCAAAAGCTGGTTTCTATTTCACAGTCCCATGGACGGCGTAAAATCTAACTTACTTATTTCCTTCTTGTTAGGCTAAGTGCTGCAAAACCTGCTTCTGATTTGCACTTGGTTTGAACCGGTGGTCAGCTGCTAATAAACTCTCTTTCTCACTCTTTTGCTCTCTTCTTATTCTGCGCCCCTGCCCACCCCAGCCCTTTCCCAACACTTCTTCAGGCATACTTCCAAGTGCCAGCAAAAACTGGATCCCCGGCCATGTACAATAGGCAGTGCCTGCTGTATTTCATTTTTCTTTCAGCTGGATTAAGTACAAAGCACAGACTGGGTACTGTCTAGAGTCAAACTTGCTCAAAAGGTTATGCTTGTATATTAGAATGCATATTCTTTCTGTGATATTGGCACTTAGATTCATGTAATATTCACACATAAGACTTAAGTAACTATGGAAAAAATCAACATGTATTACAAGTTGTGCGTGGAACAAGCAGGTGTAATCCTGGGAAGATAAACATTACCCAGTTGCTAGCACTGATTTCTTTAGCATTTTATCAAACCCCCTGTTGTAGCAACGGTCTTATGCTGTTTTTTCCATTCTGCTTAACCAGCAGATGACTCAGTCTACAGACCAAGATAATATAGTACAATTATAGCATTCAGAATGGTTTATGTGTGACTATTCAAAGCTTGTCTTCACTCTGTTTATTGGCTACCAGCACACTAAGCTAAATTCAAGTTAACAAATTCCTAAAAATACTCCAGGGATGAATCATCCCTTTCAAAAGGATTCTGGAGAGTGTTTACCACTCTGATGGTAAGTCACGGGGTAGTAGGAAAGCCAATTTTTGTTACAGAAAGAGACAAGCTTGAGTCAGCCAAATGCTATGTTACAGATTGTGAATGCTTTGCCTGGAAGACAGCTATTATGAGTTAATGTTAACTTGAGCAGCTAAAGGAGACTGTTAAAGCAAAATTTTCCCAAAGTATCCACTTATCTTGCAGGAATGATTTCTGTTGCTTTCCTTAGGAATCCAGGAATTTTTTTTTTTCCAATTTTTACAAAAGTTACTCCCAAATGCTAAGTTATTCATCATTTTGGGAAAAAAAAAACTGAGGAGTTTGCTTGCTTGGAATTTAGATGCTTGACTTTCAACACTGATATTTGAAAGCATGTGTTCAAATTCATGGCATAGATACGTGAGTGAACATTCTCTGCTACCTACACAGTGAAGTATTTTTTTCAAAGGCAGATATTCAAATGCTATATCTGTTCCTTCAAAAACTTTGTGTTTGTTAGATCCAGAATTACAGAAAAAATGTTAGAAATATAATGGTTAAATAGCAATAACAATAGCAACAATAAAATCTAGATCAAATTAACATTCACATTTCAACCTCTGCCTTGTAATAAACACCTAATAAACCATGCTAATAAACTCATCTCTCCAGAAGCACTTACATTTAGTCCCAGTATTACTGCTTTCCACTCTAATTTAATCAGACTGAAAATTATTTACTGTAAATTAAAGACTGAAGAAATGACGAAAACCTTCACTTAAGGAGATATTTCTGTTTGCTAAATAATTATTCCACATTTACAGTTTGATATCTGGCAGATGGCATAGGCATAGGCAGACATTCTCCAGTGTGGTTTAAAGAGTTATCTCCAATCCTACTCATCTGTGCTTTTCCAGTGGAAGTTGCCATCCGCATGCATCTGAGCTCTCACAAGTGGCCATACAGCTGCATCATGGCCTCCTTGCATGTTGGCCACCCTGCTCACTCACCCAATTAACACAGATGGTTTGTGCACATTAGATGCATTTAGTAGCACTTTCAGACAATTCAGAATTTAGGCTAGAAGAATAAAGTCCTGAAGGTACCACTCAATAAACATTATGAATTGCACTTAACTTAAAGTCATGGCAAGTCTTCCATATTTGAATCTTCACCAGCTGCAAAATATGGCTATATTCTTTAGATATATGTGGAAAGACAAGGAGAAAAATACTTTTAAAAAATTCTGGATCAAACAGTTAAATATACAGCAGGCATCTCACAGACTAGGCCTGAGACACACCTCTGTTCACACTTTGCCTGCTATCCAATAAGCAGCAAAGGGAAGGAAAGACAGACATTTGTCTTGGTATATTTGAGTAAAGTTACGACCAATCAGGTAAATTAAACAGAATTTTTTAAATAATGTTTTGACACCAGTACAGTGTGAATGAGATTATTGTCTGCCATCTTCTTCACTGCCACCATTCCTTGCAACTAAAGTTTCAAATTCCTTCCAGGTGAGCAATGAGATGTGTCATATGAAAGGACATGAATTGAGCTCTTCAGATTACCACAGATCAGATATCCTGGATCCTCTGCATGGAAACTACTGACTGCTCATAGAATATTACTTAATTTTACTTGACTGTGAAAAAGCTCAGAAAATCCTTATTTCCAAATTAAAAATTTGCTTGCAATTTAATCAGACTCTGCTTGTTCTTTGGCTCCTCCCTCTCACAGTTACGCTTTAATAAGCATGCTGATGTCTGCATTAAGATTGTATTATAAGTCTTTAAGAAGTAGCCTATGAAAAGTCTCACTTGTGCTCACACATCTCTTGTCAGAAGGAAAAGTGTTACCTAGGATATGCCACAGCCATGTTTGTAGAGGTGGATCTGGGGAATTGCCTCCTGGAAAGCATTTCTATGAAGAGTAAATGAGGACATCTTTAGATAATTGCCTATGATTGAGACTTTGAAACAAACATCAGAAATGTTTGTCATAGTGAAATCTCCCATTTGATCCCTGTGGAGACTTGGAGAAAAGGCTGCTGCTCTGAAGTCGTGCATTACTTTGCCATGGATGCCCAGTTAAAGTCCATTGCAAAACCTTTTTTTTTTTAGTTGATGTGAACTGAAACCTCTTAGCTCCTGCACTTTGTCAGATGAAGAATTTGCTGTCCTTCCAAAACAGTACTTAGAAAGAGGTGCTGTAATGCAGCTTCACAAAGTGAAATACAAAGTAAAAGACTCTGCAGACAGGATGCTACTTGACAGCCATTTGGGAGCAGTTTATCAAAGCACAGCTCTGTCTCACATCCATCCCTACCATGATCACTGGTTGTAGGGATAGCTCAGAGCACTCACTGCAACCACTGAAGAGCTGCAAAATTACCAAATACTCCAAATGCATGCAACAAAGATACAGAGCATACTACATCAGTATGTAGTTATGTTAGTGAGCATCTGGAGAAATACAAGGGTCCACAAAACCCACCTTCAGAGTATGAGTTCTATACATCCCTACCTCAAAACTGGGAGAAATTTATGCACTACCGCTTATATACACTTAATCCTGTAAGACGTTACTTAAACACAGGCAAACTGCAGAATGTTTTGCAAACACTTCTAATAAAGGTTAAGATTTATTAAGATAACAAATTCACAATTTTACACTAATTTTATTTTCTATTTTTTCATCTTCTTACAAAAGTGTTAGTATTGGAACAGTACCCAAACAATAGCATAAAATACATTCTGGAATAAAATTATACACATAGAAGAAGTCAATCCTCAGAAAAATACTAAAAAATGTCCAAGTGCAAGTAATTCTCTTACATATGTATGGTTTTCACAATTGCATATGCATTTTTCATAATTAGAGCTGCACGAATATCAGGGTTTTTTCTGTTTGCTGGTAAGTCTAAAAACAGACCTAGTCAATGAATGTACCGTATTAAAGGACATTTAGAACTGATTAAAACAAGCCCATTTTTGTTTAAAAGAAAATTGAAATTAAATATTTCTCTTTATTTCCCTGATTTTTTAACAAGAACAATTGGCAAAGATGTAAATTTACAAAGTACTTCAGTGCAGCTGTACATATATTTTTCACATGCAAAATGATGCCTAGAAAAGCTTGTACAAATTACAAATTAAGAAGTTACAGCTTGTTTAGCAACTGCAGACAAAATGTCAGAATGTGTACCAGCATCACCAGCACCTCGTATAGGACACTTCATTTCCTGTTTTGTGCCTATTTTTTCCCCTACACATTCTTAATACTTTATTTTCTTATTTTCATTCTTCTTTTCAGCTTCTGCCCATACCTAACTGATTTGACTTTAGATACATGTGTGCTAATAGTGAAATTATCATAGAATCATAGAATAGTTAGGGTTGGAAAGGACCTTAAGATCATCTAGTTCCAACCCACCTGCCACGGGCAGGGACACCTCACACTAAGCCATGTCACCCAAGGCTTCATCCAACCTGGCCTTGAACACCACCAGGGATGGAGTATTTACCACTTCTTTGGGCAACCTGTTCCAGTACCCCACCACCCTAACAGTAAAAAATTTCTTTCTTATATCCAATCTAAATTTCCCTTGTTTAAGTTTGAACCCATTATCCCTTGTCCTATCACTACAGGTTCTAATGAAGAGTCCCTCCCCAGCATCCTCATAGGCCCCCTTCAGATACTGCATGGCTGTTATGAGGTCTCCATGCAGCCTTCTCTTCTCCAGGCTGAACAGCCCCAACTTTCTCAGCCTATCTTCATACGGGAGGTGCTCCAGTCCCCTGATCATCCTCATGGCCCTCCCCTGGACTTGTTCCAACAGTTCCATGTCCTTTTTATGTTGAGGACACCAGAACTGCACACAATACTCCAAGAGAGCTCTCACGAGAGCTGAGTAGAGGAGCAGGATCACCTCCTTCAACCTGCTGGTCATGCTCCTTTTGATGCAGCCCAGGACACAGCTGGCTATCATTTCATGTTCATTTTCTCATCAACCAACACCCCCAAGTCCTTCTCTGCAGGGCTGCTCTGAATCTCTTCTCTGCCCAACCTGTAGCTGTGCCTGGGATTGCTCCCACCCAGGTGTAGGACCTTGCACTTGGTATGGTTAAACTTCATAAGGTTGGAATCAGCCCAACGCACAAGCATGTCAAGGTCCCTCTGGATGGCATTCCTTCCTTCCAGCGTATCAACCGAACCACACAGCTTGGTATCATCAGCAAACTTGCTGAGGGCACACTCAATCCCACTGTCCACGTCAGCGACGAAGATGTTGAACAAGACCGGTCCCAACACTGATCCCTGAGGGACACCACTCGTTACTGGTCTCCAGCCGGACTTTGAGCCATTGACCCCAACTCTTTGTGTGCGGCCATCCAGCCAGTTCTTTATCCACCCAGTGGTCCATCCATCAAATTGATGTCTCTCCAATTTAGAGATAAGGATGTCATGTGGGACAGTGTCGAATGCTTTGAACAAGTCCAAGTGCAATGTACCTATAGAATCCCTTCCTGTTATCCTTAACATCCCTAGCCAAGTTTAATTCTAACGGGGCCTTAGCTTTCCTAACCTGGTCCCTAGCTTCCCGGACAACATCCCTGTACTCTTCCCAGGCCACCTGTCCTTGCTTCCACCTTTTATAAGCCTCTTTTTTCATTTGAATTTTCCTCAACAGCTCCTTATCCATCCAAGGAGGTCTCCTGGCCTTCCTGCTGCACTTCCTTCTAGTTGGGATGCAATAGTCCTGAGCTTGTAGCAGGTGATCCTTGAATATCAATCAATAATTGTGCCCCCCCCTGCCCTCTAGGGCTATATATCCCATGGAACCTTACTAAGCAGGTTCCTGAAGAGGCCAAAGTCTGCTCTCCTGAAGTCCAGGTCAGTGAGTTTGCTGCACGCTCTTCTCACTGTCCTGAGGATCTCACATTAAACCATCTCATGATTGCTGCATCCAAGGCTGCCCTGGAGCATCACATTTCCAACGAGCCCTTCCCTGTTGGTGAGCACGAGGTCAAGCATGGCACCTCTCCTTGTCAGCTCCTCTATTACTTGCAGAAGGAAGTTTTCTTCCACACAAGCGAGGAACCTCCTGGACTGCTTATGCCGGGCCGTACCGTCGTTCCAACAGATGTCAGGGTGGTTGAAGTCACCCATGAGAACAAGGGCCTGTGAGCGTGAGGCTTTTCTATCTGTCTGTAGAGTGCTTCATCCACAGTTTCCCCTTGATCAGGTGGTCTGTAACAGATCCTCACAGTAATGTCTCCCATAGCTGTTTTCCCTTTAACCCTGACCCACACACTCTCTGTGGACTGCTCACCTGTCCCCAGACAGAGTTCCATACTCTCCAGCCTATCCCGAACATAAAGGGCAACTCCCCATCCCCACCTGCCAGGCCTGTCATTTCTAAAGAGCCTGTAACCTTCCATTCCAACACTCCAGTCGTAGGAGCCATCCCACCATGTTTCTGTGATGCCTATTATACCATACCTCCATAGGCGTGCACACATCTCTAATTCCAATTTTTGTTCCCCATGTTGTGGGCGTTTGTATAGGGGCCTCCGAGCCGAGTTCCAAATGAATCCGGCTCATTGGCTGGAGCAGCTGGAATATCTCTTCATTGCTCCAAGCATTTATAATAGGTGCTGGCAACTGACTGGGAGTGTTGGGATGGAATGATGTCCCCCTCTCCCAACACATCTAGTTTAAAGCCTCCTTGGCCAGCACCCAGTGAGCTTTGCTACAGTGCCACCCACATTGGTGTCGCTCCTCACTTTCCCACCTAAAAGTCCCTTTGAATCCAACCTTTTCGGTGGTCACTCTCGGCTGCCCAGCAGCAGAGTGAGTAGAGCATGAATGTTTGGCCTCTCACAGGCTAAACTAGGCTAATCTAATCTAACCCAGGCTCGGCTGGGCTAGGCTAACCCAGGCTAGGCTAGGATAGTCTAATCTGATCTAACCCAGGCAGAGCTAGGCTAGGCTAGGCTAATCTAACGCAGGCTAGGCTAATCTAACGCAGGCTAGGCTAAACCAGATTAGGCTAGGCTAAACTAATGTAGGCTAGGCTAGGCTAGGCTAATCTAACACAGGCAAAACTAGGCTAGGCTAATCAAACCCAGGCTAGGCCAGGTTAATCTAAACTAACCCAGGCACGGATAAAATAATCTAACCCAGGCTAGGCTAACACTGGCTAGGCTGATATAAACTAACTGACGCAGATCTTGGGTAGTCTAACCCAGATTTGACTAGGCTAATCTAATACAACCCTGGCAGAGCTAGGCTCGTCTAACCCCGCGTAGGCCAGGACAACATAACCCCTAGGCTAAAAGAAACTAACCCTGCCTAAACTAGGCTAATCTGACCCAGGCTAATTTGAACGGAATAATCTGACCCAGGTTAATCTGACACGGGTTAATCTGACACAGGATAATCTGACACAGGATAATCTGACCCGGGTTAATCTGACACGGGATAATCTGACACGGGATAATCTGACCCGGGTTAATCTGACCTGGGTTAATCTGACCCGGGATAATCTGACCCGGGATAATCTGACCCAGGCTACTCTGAGCTGGCTAATCTGATACTAACACTTACCCTAACCCTAACCTAACACTTACCCTAACCCTAATCCTAAATATAAACCTAACCCTAAACATCACACCCTGAACCTAACACTAGTCCTAACCCTAACCATAACACCAAACATCTCCCTAAACCTTAAATATAACACAGACTAGGCAAATCTAACCCAAGATAGGCTAGGCAAGGCTAATCTAATCTAAGACAGGCAGAACTAGGTTAGGCTAAAGCAGGCCTAACCCTAAAGCTAACCTTAACCCTTACCCATAACGCTAATGTCTGCACCATAACCGTAACCCTAACACTAAACATAACTCTTATCCCTAATGTTGACACTAACCCTAACGGTAACCCATCCAAACCCTAACACTTATGATAACCCCTAATCCGAAAACATCCTAACCCTCACTCTTACCCTAAACCTAACACTAACCCATAACCCTAACAATTACTCTAACTGTTAACCATAACCCTTAACCCTAATGGCTGGCAACTTAACCCTAACCCCTGACCTTAACATTAACCGTAACCCACGGAAACCTAACCAGTAACCCTTACCCTTAATCCTTATCCTAACACCTAACCATAAACTTAACCCTAACACATCCTAACACTTACCGCAACACTAACCATTACCCTAACCCTAAACCGCAACACTAACACCTAACCCTAACACTAATCCTAAACCCCTAACTGTAACCCCAAACCGTAACCGTAACCCTAATCCTAAACACTAACCCTAACCCGCTAATTCTAACCCCTAACCCTAACCCTAATCCTTACCCTAACCTTAATCCATCCTAACCCTAACCCATAACCCTAACCCTCTACTCCCATAGCCAAAGAACCAGGCTAGAAAGCTGGTGCTGGGCATCTTCAGCACCCAGTGAGCTTTGCTACAGTGCCACCCACATTGGTGTCGCTCCTCACTTTCCCACCTAAAAGTCCCTTTGAATCCAACCTCTTTGGTGGTTGATCTCGGCTGCCCAGCAGCAGAGTGAGTAGAGCATGAATGTTTGGCCTCTCACAGGCTAAACTAGGCTAATCTAATCTAACCCAGGCTCGGCTAGGCTAGGCTAACCCAGGCTAGGCTAGGATAGTCTAATCTGATCTAACCCAGGCAGAGCTAGGCTAGGCTAGGCTAATCTAAGGCAGGCTAGGCTAATCTAACCCAGGCTAGGCTAGTCTAGTCTAATCTAACCCAGGCAGATCTAGGCTAATCAAACCCAAGCTAGGCCAGGTTAGGCTAATCTAATCTAACCCTAACATAAAGGGCAACTCCCTCTCCCCGCCTGCCGGGACTGTCTTTTCTAAAAAGCCTGTACCCTTCCATTCCAACACTCCAGTCATAGGAGCCATCCCACCATGTTTCTGTGATGCCTATTATATCATACCCTCACAGGCGTGCACACATCTCTAATTCCTCTTGTTTGTTCCCCATGCTATGGGCGCTTGTATAGAGGCATCTGGGCTGAGCTCTAAATGAATCCAGCTTATTGGCTGGAGCGGCTGGAATATCTCTACATTGCTCCGAGCATTTATTATAGGTTCTGGCAACTGACTGGGTGTGTTGGGATGGAATGATGCACCCCTCCCCCAACACATCTAGTTTAAAGCATCTTTGACCAGTCTGGCAAGCCTCCTACCAAAAAGACCAGCTCCACCAGCCCCCAGTAGACCTGGCCTACAAACGTGGGTTCTGTGTTCAAGACACCCAAACCCCTGACTATGGCACCACCCTTCTAAACATTTATTAACCTGGCCAATCCTCCTAGCCTTTTTAAGGTCCTCCCCTGTATCCTGGAGAATTGAGGAAAACACAATCTGAGCTCCAGAGCCCCTAGCCACCTCTCCCAGGGCTCTGTAGTCCTTCTTTATGTTCTCCAGGCTACTGCTATCAAAATCAAAGGAAAAAAAGCAGTCTTCTGTGCCTTGGTATTTCTGGGTTTGTTTTGATTGGCATTTCTATAGTCTGGATTGGTTTATATTTTTGATAGTTTTCAAGAACTGATCACCTTGTTGACATCTTAGGCCTGGGGATAGCTAAGCAAAAAAATGGAAGAGAGAAGCTTGATTGGATTGTTAGACTAAGCAAGCAAGCATGACAAGGAAATCACTAGAGTAGTCTCATGCATATGCACTCTCAAGGTGTCATCCTGACAAAGGGTCTTTTTTCACTATGGTCTCATATTTTATACCTTCAGCAAGTCTTAGAAGTGAAATACATGTATTTCCTTGTTAGAATTAAAAGGAGAGCTTTAAAATCCTCCTCCACAGCTTTTTTTTTCAACAAGATATTAAGTAAAAAATGCTGTTAATGCAAAAAAAGGGAAAATGTGCAGGGAAAGGTCGATGATAGGTTTAAAGAAGTGCTGATGATGAGTCATTAAAGCTAACTGTCATGATGAGTTTCAACAGTGTCCTTGCTTCCACTGATATCCTGCAGTCTGTCCATCAAGGAGCAAAAGCACTGGGGTCTTGACAGGAGATAAACAAATGCATAAAGTTCATGAGTGCTTGAATTCATTCTTTTCCACTGAAACATACAATTCCCTTCCCCTAATTAAAATTGCCTTGCTGTATTGCTGTGTGTGCAATAAGATTGTGCTGGAAGCTTGGTTTCAGATGATAATGACACCAATGAAGGCAGGAGTTCAGGCTCCCTGGGACTGTGGTTCCTGGCGGCTAAGAAGGTCTGACCCCTGGCGGGGCCTTTAATGGAAACATTTGATACACATCTGCCTATACTGCTCAGAAGTAATTAAATATTTGGTCTCTAGCAAGCATTTTTTATGTGGCAGCTCTTTGATTACACTTGAAATGTAATATGAATACCCTTTTCTACAGAAAGGAGGGAAAAAACAGGTTGCTGCATCAGACATCTGTGTATCATTTGGGTATTGACACACCATTATACTGATAGTGACTGGCAATACACTACTTGTGGTATATATGTGCTATAGGTTCAGGAGGCTCTACCATTATCCCTCTGCATATTAAGAACCATACAGGGAGAAATCAAACCATAAGAAACATAAGAAACATACATTTTAACACAGTGAATTTACATGTTCTGTATGTTGGATAAGGAGGGGAAAACCAGCCCACAAATGTTTTCTGTCCATCTGCAGCCACTAGCTGTGTTTCCTTCATGTGCTGCGAGAACATTTTGTCAGCTATTCCAAAACTCCACTGTAACGTACTAATAAGTCTGTGTACATAAAGGAAGAAAAAAGTAGGAGAGGAGGGAGTGGGGAAATGAAGACAAGCTTTGAACATCTCAGAAAATAGAGAAATATCGCAGAAATGTCCCTGTCTTTCAAAGCAAACAGAAGAGCTTAAAGAAACCAAAATTCCATCTGATAACATGTAGTTTTTAATTGTTTGATAGGCAAGGTATTCTTGGAGGAATTTATGACTTCAAGAGTAATTACCAGCAATGTTTTGACTGCTGATGCCTTTGGGCAACAATTTACTTTGGTTTAGTTTTTAGGTGCTGTCACGTCAATCAGTTCTGTGGCTATATTCACAGGCAACTGTATCACCTAAACCGAGGAAAAATACATGTTAAACGGCACATCTTCCCATCCACATTTAAGGCAGAGTCATTTCATTCAACTGCTCTTTTAAGGGCAGAATACTGAAAGTATTATTTGGAGAGATGAGAGATTCATTAATTATGAAGATGACATGGAAAAAATTTCTCGTCTTTTCCTTTGCACAGTTTTATTTACAGACACTGATAGTTCTGTAATTGTTATTTATTATATTTCTTTGCACAACATTAATGAATACGCATAAAAAATCTATTTATGAAGTTCAGCACAATCTCCCACACTCCCTCCTTCTTTCAATGCATCTGTCCTGCAGCTCATCAAAATTAACAGCAATTTCCTTAAGTCTGTTCACAGTAATCAATCCAAGAAAAATTTAGGTAGTTATAAAGTCTGTATGTTGGGATTTTGCAGGACCTGACAGGAAAATAGTGTTTTAGTGTTCTTTGCTTTTTCTTTTGCCAGATTTATGTAGTCAATCTGGCTTTTTGTTTTGCTTTATTGTTTTGTTTTGTTTTGGTTTGGTTTTTTATTAGCCCTTAAGGGTAAGTATTATGTGTGCTTATATCTCTTAGAATTAGTATTGAAAGTATGAGTTTAAGATTTTTTCTGTGGATATTCTACGTACAGATGTAAAATACTTGAAAATGTCCCTAAAATTAACGATCTTTTATTTAGGTCCTTAAGTGATATACCATCCATTGCTGCTGTTTATAGCACATTTTGATCCCACTTACTAGAAGATAGGGAAATCAATTTTCCCCTTTCAGCAGAAGGCTGCTGAGCTATGAGGAGAAAAAGGACCAAACCAGATCATGGACGCCCATTACTCAGTAGTTTCAGATGCAGGATACAGAAGTTCATTATACTTTTGGAAAAAGAATGCCATCCTGCCCACATCCTATTTCCATATCTAGTGAGATCTTTTGCTCTGGGAAGGAAGAGCCACAGAGGCAGGAGGGACTCCACAGCATTTAGCACTCTTTAGGTGTGTCTGCAGAAGTCTATAGCAGAGAAGGACTTTCCCTGCATCCAAGCAGACTGACCCATCCTTCTTGTTAAAGAAACACTATTACATGGAAATATGAACACAGGTAAAAATATCTAAAAGCTACTTCAAAAAAGCTATTTTTGTTGCCAACTGTAATCACTGTAATTATTATTACTTAGCACTATATTAGCTGCTAAAGATCCCAGTTCCATGTTCCAGTAATTGTTCAGATATGGAGCAAATGAACTCATCCTAATCCTGAAGTGTTCAACTACCAGCAGAGAAGTAAAATATTTTCCAGTGTGTTGCAAGAGATAGCATGCTAGATTGTACTTCTATGACTGGACAACCTTGCAGTGTTTGGCAAGTGACTCTATCACCTTGGGCCTGTTTCCTTTTCACGGATTTGGATTATGACTATGTCAGTCCACATTCCAGTGTTTTCAAATCTGCAGGTGCAAGGAGATATTAAATAAAAAACAATAATAAAGAGAAATTAGGAAACAGTGCTGACAAATAAGGTATCAGTAAAGAAAACATCTATAAAGAATCTGGAAATATAAAAGGTTTATCTGTTCTGTAGCCATGCTTTCATTTTCTTATTATTTTTTTATATGAGCTGTAAAGTAAAATCTTATATAATCTACCAAATGAATCATCCATGGGAGAGTTCTGAAACAGCTAATTCAGTGAAGGTAAAATTGGGAAGGTAGATTAATAGTAAAATTTTCAAATCCTAACTATCTTATTCCCCAGGAAAAAAAAAACTTTTTTTTTTTTTTAAGCCTTTATTTAAAAATTTTCTAATGTTTATTCATGCTATACAGCAGATGTGATTCCTGAAAGTCACCCAGATTAAACTTTTATATATACTGGACTCAAACTCCTTCCTTATTCTGCCAGAAAACTTCAGGGTGAAAAGAATCTGAGAAGGTAAGAGGTTAAAGATAATGTAAGCTTATTCTAACTTCAGTGACTGTAATAAAACCATTAGTTTTTATCTAATGAAATCAGGATATTATAAAACTTTTGGTTGTTTCTGCAGATCTTTACTCTTTTTATCCTTTAGAAAGCAGTGAAAATATCTTCTTTACTGGCAGGGAAGGCAGGAAAGCTGCAATTTTCTATATATTCCTAATTTCACAGACAGATCTGGAAGGAAACCTTAAAATTAGTGGAAAAACAGAACAGTCACATGCTGGGTATTGTGTCTCATGTGGGAGCATACAAAGTAATCAAGGAGAATGAAGCAGATATTAAACTGTGCTTTGTTTGGGATGACTGATAACACTGCAACCATTTGAGTTTTTTAACCAAACAGGATAAGATGTGAAACCTGCAAACTTCACTCCTAGATCTATGTAACAGTTCAGCCAGGGTCTGAGGTCACACCGCATGCTGCAGGCAAAGCAGAGCCGAGGTCCTGGCCTGGGACACGCATCATACAGACACCTGAACATGATGGCTTGGACTGAAGACTCTGCTTCAGCATTAGCACCACTTTCTTCAAATTAGTAACTCTCCAGCAGCATTTGCAGGCTTGTTCAGACTGTCATGCTCCTTCTCAACTGCAGACACCACACAGTCAAAGTGTGGAATGCAGTTTGCCCACCTTCTGTTGCCACTCAACACTGCATTTGTTTTTAAGCTATGCCTGTATCACTGCAGCATAAAGTGGTGGAGACTTTACGCTCAGCAGATCACTCTTCCAGTTGCCGTGCTGCAGCTCAGGTTCTAGCACGGGGCCTGGGACAAGAATGAAGAGACTCCAGGAAAAGATCTTTTAGTAGCATAAGATCCATTCTGTGTTAACACATTCGTTTTGAGTTCCAGGACGCTTAGCTGGTAGCAGTTAATGAATAGTTACAGTGTGATTCACTCACTATACAGTATAAATACTGACTCCATGGCTCTCATCCTTCCTCTGTTCCTTCTGTTTATGAAGGCTGAAACAATAGATTCAGCAATTATATGGAGAGATTCAAGATGGGGTGACAATAATCCTGTTAAAAAGGAGTCAGCCATGTTATATTTTTGTAAGCAGAAGGCAAATAACACTGTCATGTTGCAGATTCCCACTGATAGGTGAAATGGAAACACTTCTGCGAGAAAGTTATGTGCAAGTAGTTACTCCAGTTTAAAACAACACCATGAGTATAGAGACCTTCCATGCTTGTTTAAATAGAATTCAATGCAGATCAGCTTGCAGTATCATAATTTTAAGTGAATAAATTTCTGGACGAAAAATACTCAATATACATAAACTTACTTAAATATAGCAAGCTAATGCAGTAATTTTTTTTTTTTTTTCTCAAGGGATTTCTGGTTACAGTTTCAAATTGAATGGATCCAGTTTCACCACCACATGCTGTGAGCAAAATGATTCCTCTTTCACAGATGAAAAAATTGACAGTGAAACAAAATGAATGATTTGTTTCAGATCATTCAGAATTTTATAACCAAGATGTGTTATTTGGTTTTATGATTCTGCAACAAAACTGTATAACAGCCAACTGTGCCCTTTGAGTTGCTCTCACTGTCATTCGAGTCATTTGCATTTTCAGTCTGATTAAACATATGTTAAACTGTACTGCCCACCTACAAACTAAATCCATAGCATTGAAATGCACTATATTAATTTTTAGTACAATTCCGTAGTCTATTCTGACTTCACACCATGGATAAATTGAGGCACTTCTTGGCCTCCAGTGAGTTTGACTTTTTATGGGAAAAGTAATAAACTGTGTTTGTTCCCTGTCCCCAAGAATAACAGTTTCCATTGTTACTCACCTGAAACAGCCAGAAGGTACACCTATACTTTTCAGTCCTATCTTATATAACCTCACCTTTTAAAAACTGTGACAGTAGATCTCTGACTAGTTTAAATGTTTCCCAATTATATTGTGAAGCTGTGCAGCTCATTCATAGTTATTCATATCTTTCCGTATTTCTTCATCATTCATCATTTAAAAAGCTGTTCCTGAGTTAATCCTCTATGTTCTTTTGTTTCCAGTTGTGAATATTCATTTGGCTTAGGAAAGAGACAAGTGTGGGTTACACTTTAAAGGGTGCCTTAGGGTTAAATTGCCTGGGAAAATAAATGATTTCGAAACCCAACCAGACAAAAAGCGTGCTATCCTAAACTCTGGCCTGCACAAACTTGCCTCTTGGCAGTACTATAAATGGGAAGTACTATCCATGGGAGATTGTGAAGATTTTATAACATGGTAGTCCCTCTGCTATTCTTTTTCATAAAGGATTAAGAGCCGTTTTTCTTCTGACATAACTACAGATAACAGTGTTGACTCTGACTGATCACAATAGAAGTTCCTAGTTAATATCACACCAAGGTGAGAAAAAGCAGCTTACACTTTCCAGAACTACTTTGTCTTCAGAAAAAGGCTGCCTTCAAAATAGAATGGCCTCAACTGCAGCAATTCACACCCAGCTCAGCCTCTGAAGGCCACCTTCGCAAATAGGACAGTCTAAACCGAGCTGTTTTCTTCTTGTTTTGAGTAATTTCTGAGAGACTTTCACAAGTCTCAAGTTTGATATATCACTGTAAAATAGCAAAGAAAATTTCTCTGAAGATTATTTTCATATGTCTGCATTTGGACTATATAGAAAAGAGACTTAAACCCCAGAGACTGTGGAGTTCTCCTTCCATCATGGGAGGCAATTTCTTTTAATGAACAAGTGACTTGAGACTAGATAACTTGCTAAAGCTGCAGGTGGAACTAACAAGGAAAATTCCTGCCTTTGTATATCCTTATGGCTTCTGCTTTAATATTCCTTTAGGTGGTATCAGCAAAGCTTTAATGGGTCACTATACAAATTCTTGTTGATGTGGCATGTAGATGAGGTTTAGACAAGACCATCAACAGTTACATGCTAAATATGTTAGGCACAGACATGGAAGACAACAAATTTCCCAGCTCTGAGTACAATGTCTTTTCTCTGAGATCAGACTCGATAAAGCATTATAAAACATACTGGAAAGGAGAGTTTTGCTTCAGAGCCAGTCTTTTTCTTATTGTTTGCTTTTACTAAGTAGGGAAATATGGACCATTACTTCTTACACAGAAGTTAGAGTAAAAAAATTCAAGAAGTCTTTCATCTAATGTTTTTACTGTTTTTTTTTTAATTCATGGTCTGTTTTTTGCGGCACTCAATTTTCCCAAACATAGGAAGAAAAAGAACACTCAGGCAGTATCAAAGTCACTGGCTTTTTCTTATCTTTCTGCATTTCACTCTGCTTTCTTTGGCTTTAATCCCTGGGTAGGGAGGGAGAAGCTGTGTGCAGAACATTGGCAGGAATAGAGAATGAAAGTAAATCTTACCTTCCCCTATCTCTATGAAGAGTGTTGACAAAGTCTATTTCCAAGAATCCTATGTAGTCCGTTTGCTTGAAAGGATACATTATTCATATCCTACTAGTCTAGTGTTATGTGCTATTGGACATTGAAGAGGCCTTTTTCTATGGCTCAGTGAGGAAGGTTTATTACTTTTAAGGCATTTTGCCAGTTGAGTCTCCCTCCTCCATCCACCTCTCTGCCTCTCCTACTTGGAATTGCTACTTTTTTTCTTCCAGTTGATGAAATTCTATGAAATGAATGACTGCAGACGTATCTGAAATTATACCAAAGTGAGATCAGAGGAGATGGGGGAGATTTACTTCCACAAGGCTGCACCAGACTGAAATTGAAATGGTGGTGGAGAGGCACCCATCAACACGAGCTCATTAATCCAAGATGGATAAAAGGTGCTAGCCTGCAACACACCAAGAACAAAAATGTAATCACTGGAAAATAATAAGTTTATTTCCCCCCCTCTCCAAGGACCTGAATTCTTTATTCATTAAGGCTCTCAAGTATTCCTGACATGAAAGTAAAGAATTGGATATATGGAAAGAATCTGGTTGCATGTTCCAGGTTTTGGAAGGTGCATCTCACTTTCTAAGCTAGGTAGATAGGGAGCTCTAGAGCCTGCAATAATCCTAAGAATAGTGACCTAGTAGACTGTGGTTTTGGTTAGGCTTGTTAACCATTAGGCTGTGGAATCACATTTACTTTTGCTGTATATTACCAGCACTGTTGATAAGAGAAGAGCCTTTTATTTTACATATAGATATAAATTGCATATATACTTATATATACAATTGTTTCTGTTTAAAAAAAAAAAATGATCCTTTTCTAATTGTGCAGTTTTTCTGAACTTGAGGTGAACTTACATTGGAAGATAAAATTAAAACCATATGTGAGTAGTAAAGTCAATAAAAGCTAGATAAGTACTCTAATGTTCAGTTCTTCAGTCATACTTGCACAGTACTCTGTGTCTTGTTTATTTTTGCTGATCTTTCCATAGCCTAATCCTTTCCCTCTTGTTACCAACAACAGTGTAATAATGCCACCTCTGTGGGTTATTTAAGATAGAACAGGATCTGAGAAGTCTTTTGTGTATGATTTCCATCATGCACAGCACCACCAATATGGAAACCCTTTCTAATGGATGCGCCATTAGACTAGGATCTTCCCAGACAGGAGAAGTGGAACAAATAAGAAGGTGATCCATCATTTAGCAGATTCTGTTCTTTAAATGTGGGCAAAACATCCGGCAAATACTTGCTAGTGCATCAGCTACACCATTATTTCTATGGGGTCTTTAGGACTTGACAGTCTGTTTCTGCTGGAGAATATCATAGTAGTCTCAGCCAAGAAAGAAGCCTAAAGTTAATTATAGCTTGAGAGCTTCAGCAGTGAACGAAAACAATGCATGGGATCGTGCCTCTTTTATAACCAGAACAAGCTTGGAGGCAAAGAGAATCAGCCCACTGAGCAAGAGTCTGTCACACTTTTGAGCTGGTCATTTCAGTGCTAGTCCAGGTGCACTATGCAAACCACAGCTACTTCTGAGATAAAGTGAAAAACATGCAAATTCATTTATAGATCTGTGTAGTCACTCCATCTATACAAAATAAATTGCTAGGAAAAAAATCATCATGCCTCAGAAAATCATATCTACTCATAAAGCACCGGGAAATATAAGCTTTGTATGTTTTACCAAGTGGAATTCTTTTATTTCCTTTCTTTGGCTCATGAATTCTTTATCCACATTTGAAAACTCAGTCTTTCTCTATTGGCAAAACTTAATTGACTTGATCTAGGCATGCTTGTGTAGTTAACACTGCAAAAGAAATCCTTCCTTTCAGAAAATCATTTGGAAGGTTAAAGAAAGATTTAATGTCAACAAATTGAAGCTCCCCTCAACTTGCTGCAGCTTTTATGAATTTGAATGGAGCACATCTCAGGTCTTTGAGACTTGTGTCTGAAACTGCAATATACATCCTGCTTCCAATGTGACCTTTAAAGTTTTGAGCTGAGGTGTTTTTTTTTGATAGGCTGCTGTTCACAGCAGGGAAAAATGGCAGCAGGAGATTTCTTTATGACAGCATAAAAATGTGTCTACCTGAAGAAAAAGCAATGCAAAGTGTAGACTTTTATTTATTTTAAAATGACAGAAAATCAGAAAAGACTCCTCAAAAAGCCTTCGAGGAACTTGGATCACAACCTGTAGCAGAATTCATCAATGCTGGGGTTAATTCACCCATTTTGTTCTTTGAGAGACATTTATTAATATATATTTACCCTTCAGGAAAGATATTAGGCTCAGGCTTGTTGAAACTATAACTTGTTCCTTTAGTGGTAGCAATAGACTAGCAGTTCAATTTTATCTAAACAGAAACTAATATGCTATGGGTCTTTGTCTCCTTGAATGGGCTGGGCAAGTTCATTTGATGAGAGGATTACAGGAGAGGAGCAGCCACCATGTAGCTGTCCTGTGTTATACATTTAACACAGACACATCAGTGGTGGTTTTGGAGGTCCTAATTAATCTTGACTTTGCTCATCCCTGAGAGGAATTATAGCAGCCAAAAGCCTGCTATAAAAGCAGTGAGAGTGATATTGTTTAGCACTGGACTGTTCATTTAATCTTTATTTTGGTCAAGGAGAACTAGTGGTACCATGCATTAGGTCTTCCTGTAACCACATGTCACCCTATAAGGGAAAATACAGTGTTGTTCCCATGTGTCTTAATGTTCAGTAAAGTGCCAGAGGGACTGTGATGATCTCTTCAAATAATTTTTTATGCCTATGATACTGGCAAGGTTTAGGCAAATACAGGTACGTTTCATATTTCACATGGATATTTACCACTTAAACTTACTGGTCTGGTCAATAATATGCTAAGGAAAAGACACAGAAAATGTGATCCTTATTCCTGGACCTGTCTTTGGTTTTCTGCATAACTGATCACTTTTTCCCCAGCTTATTTCTTTTGGCATTTCTTTGCCACTGAAACATGAACAATGATGCACTGCACAGTATATTGTGAAGTTTATGTGTGATAAAATGTTCAATAATAATGAATGGATTTGAAATGCTGCATTTTCACCCCAGTGCATACTGTTCTTAAGTTACCGATGTATTTCACCATCCACCTGATATGGTGAGCTGCTAACCGTCTCCAACAGTGTGCAGCAGATTTTCTGTCTAAAGACCGAAATAGGCAGCATTTAAGAGAATGCTGCAGTATAGCACCCATCATGAGGAGGCTCACAAGTAGCAATGTCAGCAAGTTTTCATTCATGCAAACTTGCAACCTCCATGGGTGTTCAGATTCACTGCTTATTAAATTCTGAACAAAAAGAATTAGTGAGGTCACAGAGAGAAAATAGTGTGTAGCTTGTAACTCAGCCCAAAGTTCAGAGTAAATGGGCAAGAGAGATTTATTATGGATTTTCAGAAGCTCAGCCAGTTGGTGGTATTTTTGGTAAGGTAGAATTACATATATTATGTATGGAAATCCACAAAACACAACTTTCAGTAAATAAGTTTCAAATACTTCACACTCAGCAGGAAAAGAGTAGCTGCCAAAGTAGTTACTTAAAGATACTGAAAACACAGTGTGTGTGGATAAATACTCCAAGATGATATAAATTTTTAATATTCCCTCTTCTAGCCTTCTCTGTCTGCTTCAATTTACTATCTTAGTCCAACCATGTTAAATCACTGATATATGTCATAGAAGTCCTTAAAATATGTTTTCTAAGTTTGAAGGATGGCGTATCCTGTTTACAGCTTTCCTGACAAATGTCCAGGAAAATCTCAGTTTACAATGACTCTGGCAGTTCAGCTGTCTCTATTTCCACTGTCCAACAAAGTTTCCAAGCAAATAACTGCTATACCTGAATTTTGAACGTCTTACTTTTTCTTTATTTCACAGAAAACGCATTAACTTTCTATTAATTCCATCCATGGTGTACAGTAATTTGTTAATGAATCACTGACACAAAAAAACCCTCAACATTCTCCAAAATGAAAGGAAGAATGAATTTCAGTTCATCTTAATATAAATGGAAGTAGTATAATGAATGACAAAACTTCAATAGTGTTAAGAGACATTTGGGATTTGATCCTCCACAGAACATTTCAGTGAAGTGTCTGACCCTATTGGTGTTCACTGAATTCAGAAATGAGCTTTTATATCCTCTATATTGAAGGGCAACTATGAAATCAATATCCAACATAGTTAACATTCAGGTAAAGCAATTTCGGTTTCATCATTTCTGCAGAGGTTTCATACAGAAATAGTATTACTGTTTAAAGGTAATACATAGAGAAGGATAAACAGATTGAAAACACTATCCCTAGAGAAATTTAAAGCCAGACTGAAAGAATAAGGAATAGTCCATGGTGAGGAGATGTACTGGATGTACAAGATGTAAATGTACCCTGACAATGCTCAGTGATACTTACTTTGATGTTTACCGTAAAAAAGTTCTCAAGTGAAAATGGTTTTGTGTATACACAGACTCTGGAATGTATACTCAAACTTTGATTCAACTCTTTCAGTCAAACAGGAGAGCTGTTTCCAGAATTGCTAGTTTCTTCATGAATACAGATTATATGTGAATAGAGAATATACATAGGAAGTTGAGATATCATAGCAAGTTCAAATTTGAAATTATCTCACATTTTGTTATTGAAAAATCATTCACAGCCAAGGAATCTGACAGGGGTTTGCTATATTCAATATGTGAATTTTAATAGCTCTGCAATGCATAACATAGGTCTGCACATGTCACAACAATTGGTGTTAAATGTTTTTTTCCCAGAACCTCTTAAATGTATAGTTGCCTACATCTTCTTTGCCAGTTAATAATATGAGTAACTATCAATAAACAAGATGAAAAACTCAAAGTACACATAGAGACATATATATTTCTCACTAATTTATCTGTATGAACACTGTTAAGGCTCCCAGTGTTATTTTACAGGCCTGTCTTCTTTCAAGACTTCTGTCATCAGATGATGATAAATCCATTGGTTCTGCTTGCATGATGCTCAGCAATCTCAAGCTGCTATAGTTACTATCTGAAACCTTCTTGGGGAGCAAAACCCCAAGGCACAACAAAAAACCTCTCAAAACCATGCATTTTGTTTATCTTTCTTTTCTTGGAGATGTGAGAAGACTGTCACTCATCTGTTCACTGTGAATGTTTGAAGTAATACTTCACATACTTGTGTAAGTATACCTCATGCATACCATCACTGATATTAGGACACCACTGTTTAAAATATTACTGTTCTCCACTGGAGACATGCATGTCATTACTTCCCCTGGATGGCTTACTCCTAGGATCACCCTTCCTTAAATGGGTCATTTTACATTGCTCTGTCTTTTCAGAAATTTGATAGTCCCCAAAGGGGATAACATCAATTTCTAAGACTTTTGGGATATTTTTTTCCAGGTTTGGACTGAATAAAATACCAAAAGGTCTCATTGCTGGATTCATTGGTGCTATTCCCTAATTTACATCACTAAATATTGCTCTGAGTTTGATTTTGAATCTTTTGACAAAGCAGTTGTTTAATACTGTTTTCTACTAAGTTATTAAAGAGGGCATAGTGGGGAATCAGGTGGTATTGCAAAGCCTCTGCTTCCCTGAAAACTGCTTAAACTCATAACTAAATTGTAGTTTTCCCATCAAGTATTATAATTTCAATTGTTCCATGCTTAATGAAAAGGACTTTTGTATTCAGGGTGTTTCTGCGGAATTTTTCAGAAAAATTCAGAATAACAATTGTGGCTACTTTTGTGCTGATTTTTAATCCAGTAAATTAAAATCTAAGCTTCTGTTACTTGTGGTAGCCACTTTTACAGTGTAGCAATTTGAGCCCAGGTGATCTTCCTGTTGTGCTGTTTACTTGAACCTCCTGTAAAAATTCAGTTTACTTTTTAAAAGTATCAGTTACTCTTAGGTATTTTCTGTAAGATATGGAGATGATCATAAAGCCTTTAATGTAAACTGCATCTAATTTTGAAGGCTGTCCTTAATCTGATGATAGTGCTTTTCTTGCAGTTTCTTAAGATCCTTATTCCTCACCTACCCCATCTCTTGTCTTCATCCTAGTTCTAGTAAATGCAGGTTGTATCTGGGGCCCAGGCATATCAGAAAGACTCTATTGGTGCATGCTTCCTTGTTATCATTTTACTATTTTGCCAGGTGTACTAACAACTCTTCCCAGATTTATTATTTATCTGCAGATCATACAATTGCATCTGAAAAAAAAGCATACTGTCTGACAAAACTATAGAACACAGCCTGGTAGCTGGCTATTTCTCCTGAGATGTGGGAGATACAAGATCAGCTATTACACGATTGTCCAAGCTGCTTTATCCCGTGGGCCAAAATCCATTTAAGTAGGTAGCACAGCCTTCTCCTCAAGTTCCCTGACTCAAACTTAGTGGTGTCTTTGCATTTTAGGCATATGTTAAGCACATCTACCAAATCAATGACAGCAGAATATAGTTAATTCTTACCCCATCAAGACATTAGGACTTCTGTGTAAAAGCAGTGACACGAACGAAAGTACCTAAGGATGTGTGAGTACCAGTAGCCCTTCAAGCCCTTAAGTGGATCAGGAAGGATGATACTGGATGTGTCTCTCTACAAAATGAGGATATAAAAGTTTCATTAAAGTTGCCCTTTTGCTCATTAAGTGAAATTTTGGATCTTTCCTGAGAATCAACTTTCTTTAACTGGAAGAGGCTTTGAACAAAAGCTAGGATTTACAAAAGCCCATAAAAGACATAGCTCCTCATTTTTCTCATGGTGTTTCCTGACCTTCAGGGTGGAATGAACAACACACAAGCAAAAAAATAAAAAAGTGAATAAACCATATTTTTTTTTGCCTTTTTTTTTTAAATTCAGTACTTCCATTTTCTTTTAATAGAGACAAAAGTATATCTCTCTGGTGAAACAGTCTGATACATTTTGTGTGTGTGTGTGTGTTTAATTTCATTTTCAATCTTTTCACCCTAGGCTCTGGCTGGGAATGGAACCACAGCAAACACAGTGAAGGTCTTTATAATGCTGTAATATATGGGACATAAGGGGGCCTTGCTACATCTGCATTGTCAGCACTATTCAAGTCATAAATGGAATCAGGCTTTTTAAAACCATGTGGTACCAAATGTGTGGTTTTTAGGAAAAACATAAGTGTTCCCTCAGTACCAAAATTATTATTTATCAGCACAATATACAGTCTATAGTAATCATCCACACTCTTACAAATTAAAATGTCACAGCAGCTACTCAAACTCTAACCACAGCAGACAGTGCAGCTACTCCAGCTCCAAGCACAGCAGCTACACCAGCCCCAGTGACAAGTACGGCAGCGTCATTTGAAAGTTCTGAAGGTTTTGAATGGCCTTTGGGTACCCTTGAGACCTCCCTGATGATTGTGATAGGGATCACCATGTTGTCACTCATACAGAGTGTGTTTTACCCATGACCATTTTGTCTGATCTCGAAAGTTAAGCAGAGTTGTGTTTGGGCCTTGTCTAGGGTTAGACAACGATATAGGAGGACCAAGAGGTTTTCCCCAAAGCTGGACAGTCAGGAGTGGCAGGGTGTGTGGGACAGTATGGGCGAGTATCTAGTCCACTGGGCCCCTCCAGTGCTTTGGAAGCATCGGAGATGGAAGGCAGCTTTATGGAGTTCTCAGTGACAAGGTGCAGAAACTGCTGAAGGGGAGGGTGATTATTTTGAGCCTGGTGGGCCCATGACACCTCAGGCCATCAGAGCAGAGATGCAACATAGAGATGGACTCATGATCGAGGGGTGGACTTAGCAATGGACACTATTGCCCAGGTTATTCACGAGTGTGAACACTGCACACAGTCTCTCCTGCTCTGAAAGACTGTTACAAGAGATGGAGCCTGACATCATGGACCAGATGGATTCAGTGGCTTTATAGGGATTGGTCCATGCATTAACGAATGATCTTTCTCTCTCTCTCTGTGGATGTATATGTATGTGTGTATATATATATATATATATATATATATATATATGAGATAAGAGTGATAGTTTATTGAAAATGTGGGATCTGAGCATGATGTGAATCGTATGGAATAAGGGGTGGATAATGTCCTGGGTTCAGCAGTAGCAGTCATTTTCCTCCCTCTTAGTAGCTGGTGCAGTGCTGTTTTTTTGACTTTCAGCCTGGGAACAGAGTTGATAACACCGATATTTTTAGTTACTGCTCAGTAATGTTTACCCTGACCAAGGACTTTCTGAGTCTCATGCTCTGCCAGGGAGGCAGAGGGAGGAAGCAGGGACAGGACACCTGACCCAAACTAACCAAAGAGGTGTTCCATACCACAGTACGTCATGCCCGCTATATAAACTGGGGGCAGTTACCCAAAAGGGGAGATCACTGCTCGGTCGGGCTGGGTATCGGTCAGTGGTGGGAGTGAGTGAGTGAACTGAGTGACTGGGCTTAAACCATGACGGTTATAACATTACCCCATATAACAGAAAAGAAGTGCTGTCTCTTGTAAATTCAATACTTTTTTTTCTTTTTTTTTTGCTATGATTCAGGAACCTTGAAAGTTTCCAGTTCTTTTATCTGTTTTAATGGCTGAATTTATTTGTACTATTTGTAAGGATCAGAAGAAAAAAAAAAAAAAAGCCAATTTTCTGATATTCCTGAGTTTAAAAACTGTTAAGAACCCAATTTAATGAGGACATAGGTGCTGTTATTGTGGTTTCTTCTAGATCTTAAGCTTTATACAGTAAATTAACAATTCCAGGTTTCTTAGAAGACATAAACACCAAACTTTTCATGTATTTGCATGTTAATTTACTTCAAGAAGAATAATGTTTCAGAACTTAGTTGCCTGAAAAACGTAGCTGGACTTAGCATTGCAGTTTGAAAAAGCTCAACACCACAGCTCACAGAGAGAACGTCTTCGATTCATCTCTTTGAATGTGTTTGTGCATGTGTGAGTGTACGTGTCTTTGTGTTTGCTTTCAGTTTGCTTGGATACTGTAAGTGTAAAATTAGTTTTGATTTTTCACAAGTGTTATTCAAGTCACAGTGAAGAGCTGCAAAGTACATTCCATGAGTCACATGGCAACTTCTAACTTCTTTGAAAGTTGTGTTTGTTTGTTTTTCTGTGTGTAATGTTATATTCTTGAGAAAAAAATGCTACTTTTCTTGCTCCCCCCACCCCCCGCCACACACACACCCCCCTTCTGTGGAAACAAAACAAAACCCTTGGCAAGGCAGCCTGCATTTACAGTCCTTTTCCTTCTCCTTTATGAAGTGTGACATCACCACTTGGCACCAGGAAAGCAATTGTTTGGTGAGACTCCCATAAATGGCCTTTCTGTGCTCCTGATTTACATGTTAAGAAATTGGATGGGAATTGCTTGCCGTGGTGACTCCCACTTCCCTTTCAGTTAAACATCATTTGGTAGTAAATATCCACAGGATACATTGTTATTCATGGTACATCCTGTCTACCACCTAAGCACTTTTTTTTGTTGTTTTCTGGAACTCTCAGTTTTAAAGGAATTTGCAAAATAAAGCTCTTCCTTTCTTTTCATTCTCATCCCTCTCCTTCTAAACACTACAAATATTGGCTCTGATATTTGCACATTTCAATACTAGAACAAAGACAACTTGTTTCTTTATTTCAGAAGTAAACTCATAATGATGGCACACTTCCAGAATGCTGTACTATACCTTACAGAATGGTATTACAATGCCTTAGACAAGTCATGGCAAAGCTATTCTATTTTGAAATTGCTCAGAACAGATTAATTTAATAATCAAGCGTTCCCTTCTGAATTGCAAAAAAGAGTGGGGTTAAACTAGTAGATAAAGGAGTTGTTGCGATTAAAGAGCCAGATAAAACTCACAGAATGTACAGTTCTCCCACAGTCTTTTCTTATGCTTTGGCAAGCAGCTTTATCCAAGATTTTAACTTACAAAGTGAAGCAGATACTTCTCTATAGTCTTTTTGTTTGTTTTTATTTGTTGGTTATTTGTTTGTGGTCTCTTTTTTTTGTTTGTTTTTTGTTTTTTTTTTTTAATTGGTATGTAGCTCTTAGGAACAGAATGCTTCAGGTGTGTACACATCCATTACCACAGTGTATTCCTAATCTCAGATAAACTCTCCATAAGCCATTGCCATAAAATAACTGTAATAATTAAATCCTAAAACCCAAAGAACCTCAAACATGTTGGTAGTTAAGATCCAGTCTGAATAATTCTCTTCTCTGACAGGATAAGCACATTGTAAACAATCGCAAAAGGTCCTCTGACTTCCAAAAAGTCAGTACCACTCACTAAGGCACATCATTTGGAGTACTACTTAGATCTGTATTCAGCTTTCAGGCAGTTCTCAGTTGCAGGGAAAAGCTTTATGACAGGATTGCTTCTATTTTTTTTTTTTTTTAAGCTTTTAAAAATATGCTTGTGGTGAACATTTGCCATTTGCATTTGTTAGAACGTGATAGGCAGGATCCCTGATTGATGTAAGTCAATGTTGGTCTGATTTACACCATATTAGGTTTGGCTGTCTGCCTTTTAAATAAAAAGGGAGCTCAGATATTGTTGTAAGTACTGCTGTGAGCTATTTTTACTTAGTCAACCAAGAAAAAAATATCACCACCCAAAATAAAGAGAGTTTTAACAAGTCTTGAGTAGGTACTCTGGAGCTGTGAAAAATCTGTTTCTTCTCAGTGAGCAGCTGGAACCCCCAGTGGAGCTCTGGCCCATTCCCATACGCTTTTCTTCCAGCAATAACACTGGAGAGTGGCAGTTTCCCATCAGCTCTGTGGAGCAGAACTGTAACCTCAGGAAGGAGTGAATAAATATCACTGCCAAGCAGCAGCTCCTGAGAAGGGTGAAATTTCACGTGTTTAGTTCATGTGGAGAAAGGAATGTTGACCAAGTTCATCTGAATGATTGGAAAAATATCCTGGGCTTCATTAAAATTACTTTTTCCTTCTGAGGGCTTGACAGCCACTTTCTGTTTCATGACAGCAACATTTTCCAATAACAGAATTGCTGGATAATGCTGAAGCAACCTTTATGGAAATATTAAGCAACTGACTTATAATTAACTAAACAAAGGAGGCACTTTTTCAGACACACTTTACATTGCAAGTACTGGATAAGAATGTAATTTCTGTTTTATCGGAGACTGTGTGTGCCTAAATGCAATGCCAATTTAGTATTCAAAATCCTATTTAGTATTTTGAGAGTAAGAAGTTGAAATCCTTTACAATTGCTAAAATCTAACCAATGCAACTAAATGTTATTATTTAATTAAGAACTTCAGAAAGCAAGAGATATTAATGTCTGCAACAATATGTCTTCTAGCGGATAATGCATGTTTCCAAGCAGGACTTCTGAAAGAATACAAATGAACTCATCTGGAACTTAGAGTAAAAAAAATATATTAGGCAACAAAGAGAAAAAGATACGGATACAGCAACCAGTGAAACAGAGGGAGAGAGAGAGAACAGATACGATAGAAAAAGTTATATATAGTATGGAAAATAAGTTACAAGGATTTGAAAACATCTGGAATACATTTCTGGGATGTCTCTGAAAAACAAAGCAAACCACAGGAGGAAAGTCAGACTAAGAGTTACTCAATTCTTTTCTTCCTTTCCTTTTTATAGAGGGGGGAATGCAAAAAATGTTTGATGTTAATGGAAAAATTCCTTCCAGTATATGTGTTCTGCCTTCATACGCCTCAACTGAGTAAGCACAAACCTAATTTTAAACATTTCAACAGCTCCTTAAAAATCAATGGGATTATGCTTGTGTTAGCTTTAGGTGAATAAAAAGGCCCGAGTGAAAACCTCTTTCCAGTTATTTTGGTGAGCTTTAGAACAGGCTGGCTCCAAATGCCTTGTCTTCAATGACTCCAAACTTGAAATTCACAGAATTAAAAGTGGCATTTTCCAACTGAACAAGAGCTATAGAAAGACCAATATTGGCCCAAAGTCCAGTAAAGCACATTTTTGTCCTGGTTCAACCTCAATCTGCAAAATGTAAGAGTGGAGAAGCCAGTAAAAAAAAAAAAAAGTTTTCAAATCTGTAAAGTACTGCTTAAAATAACAAACAGCTTTTGCTATGAATGGAGGAAGGTCTAAAAGTAAAGATTTTCAGATCTGCAAACATGAGACAGGTGATGTGTCATACTTCAGGTATGTCGTTTTTTCACAGGTATGTTTTGTGTTGGTCAAAAATTAATAACTGTTTTTCTAAGACATTTAAGAAACCTTTAAGAAACACCTTTAAGAAAACATAATAATTATGATGTTAGCCAGAAGTCAATGTTTTTACCTGAAACAGTGAATTGAATTTCATCTATCCCATTCTTGTGAAAAAAAAAACAAAACTATGACTCGGAAAAAGGCCATGTGTGCATCAGCAAAGCTGATGTCATGAGAAAGGGATCAGGCCCAATGTGTTTGAGGTCTTCCAAGCTCGAGAGTTTGCAAAATACTGTGAACTCTGGACCTGAAACAAGCTGACGTATTAAAAAGACAGTCAGTTTGCTCTGAAAAACAAACAAAAATAGTGCAATAACAACACTCTAGGGACATTCTTGCTTCCCACGCTCCATTATTCCCAGCCCACTGCCCTCTCATGAAAATGCTCAGAGCTCAGGATCCCTTAGAAATAATGATGCTTTGGTTGCCGGCACTAAGGAAGTGTTATCTTTGAAGCCTTTCTTGCTAAGGCCGTATTCTAGTTTAGCCAACCTGAAAACAGAGATCTGAAGATCAAGATTGTAACTGGCCCTAATAGTAATCCTATTCCATGACCTGTGGTCTAGCCCTGGCCTTGGCACCTTTTGTAAAGAGATGTCCTGGGTTCAGCAGTAACAGCTATTTTTCTCCTTCTTAGTAGCTGGTGCAGTGGTGTGTTTTGACTTTTGACACTGTCATCAGTGTCAGGCTAGACACTGATGTTTTAGTCTAGCCAAGGACTTTGTGAGCCTCATGCTCTGCCAAGGAAGAGGGGAAGCCAGGAGGAAGCAGAGACAGGACACCTGACCCAAACTGACCAAAGAAATATTCCATACCACAGCACGTCATGCCCAGGATGTAATGGAGAGGGACCTGGAAGGGCTAGTTGACTGTGGGGTTGAATGAGGTATGGGTCGATGTTTGGTTGGGCCCGGGGGGGGGTGGGGGGGTGGGGGGGGGTGGGCGAGTTATCGGTTGGCTGCTGCTGAGGTGTTGTATTCTCTTCCCTTGTTATTTCCTTTATCATTATTATCATTGGTGGTAACAGTAGTGATTTGTGTTATACCTTAGTTACTAAACTGTTCTTATCTCAACCTGTGGGAGTTGCATTCTTTTCGATTCTCCTCTCCGTCCCTCCAGGAGTAGGGGGAGGGAAAGAAGGGGACGAGTGAGTGAATGAGCTGCCTGACTGGTTTTAAACCACGACAAGAGACAAGGCATTTTACAATGAACCTGACTTTGTTGTCTTCCTTACAATTACCAAAGAAACAAAACAAAACAAAACAAAAAACCAAAAAACAAACAAAAAATCTGCTTCTTAGACAACTACAGGATGCATCATGTTTGTTTTTTTAAAATGGAAGCTCAAAACTCTTAGCTTTAATACTCTGTAACAGGGCTCTATATCAGGTGGAGGTTTTCAGGTCTTAAGAACACAGAACTTACGCTTTTGTAGGTTCCACACACATAGAAAATTTCTACGGTAGTAATGAAGTCACTTGTGTGCAGAATCTGAGCAACTAGAGTGGTCTTCCAGAAAACAGGAAGATTAGGGGTTAAGTCCTTATTTGTTCTTCAGACTGATTGCCTGAATGACAAACTGACAGTCTCTTTTAAAGGGCTGATTTGTTGCAGTTTCATCCAATGTGCAAAAAACAAGTCAGATTTCTTTGGTCAGAAAGAGGCAAAAGGCTCTTGTATCTCTTAGTTAGAGTTCTCACAGGAAAATCTTAGTAATCAAAGTTGTTGTCTTGTGCATTAAGCTGAAACAGTATAAAATTTTAAGGAGATGTTTTGCGGTCAGCTGTAATACAAATTAAAATCCTTCTTACATGTTCTTTATTAGCAAGTTCCCAGAAAGTAAGGTATTAATGTAATAAAGACTTTCTATTAGATCTTATTTTGACAATATGCCATTAAATATGTCAAGATCTAAAAATGCAAACTATGCAATATTTTAATTGATTCTTCTGCTGTCCAAATAATCTGCATGAATTTTATACAGTCCCTAAACCCATATATCACAATTAAATAACTGCAGTGTAGTTTTATTCAATTTGACAATTCCAGTTATGGATCCTTTCACCTAGGATTTTTGGTGATACATCACCAAAGGAGATTTTAAAGATCATTTAAAAATCATTTAAAGGAGACAAATAAGCGAAGTAGTGTACTCCAGGCAGTTGTACTTTAAAAGTAAATGTAGTTTGCATTATTGATAAAGGAAAGTAGAAAAGTTTTAATGGAGTTTAATGAGCAGGTCTTGTGAATACAGCATATTCACAAAAATCTTGTCTATTATCTCAGTATTATAGCAATCCTAGGAGTCTGGTAATAGAAATGTATAAGCTTTTGCCTTCTTCTGCCACACCCTCTCTCACCTTTTCATCTAGTTCCTTTCGATTACTTTTGGAAAACATAACATAGCAGCTTCCCAGATTTCCTTCCATTCACTGACTCCCACTGTGCTTCCTCTTCAAACTATAAAATATAATCACAATGGGCATGAAATTTGCTTTGTCATATCCATTTGCCAGGTGCAGCGATTTCATGAGCATGTAATACCAGAGGAATCCTCCTATAAAGCAGGTATTGAACAGACAGCAAGCATTGAACAGGCAGCAAACAAAATTACGATTTTCTGATCTTCCTGTCCTTTCTGCGCATTAACAGAATAACTTCTTTTTCTGTATCTGCTGCAGAACGGGTGATTATGTGCTGCAATTAAATGCTGTACTGAAACATGCAATATTCGTATCATTTCACAATCAGTTAGGAAAATCCTTAATTCTGCTGGTGCTTTTGTTCTTGGTAAGTGAATGGTAGAAGAGTCATTTAAGCTTATGGCTAGCTGATCAGCAGGTTACTTCCATGATAGTCTTGGTTGCTTACAGCATCTGCCATTGGAACTTGTGCATGCTATGCGTTACTATTCCTTCTCACCTCACTCTGATTTTTCAAGAAAAGAACATATTTAAAATAGAAAATAATAAATACATTAATGAATGCTTTTTATGCCTAAAAAATAATAATGAAAGTGGACATGTATATCCATTATGTTTCAATCACCAAAAGACAAAGGAACAGAATGGTACATCTCTGTGTGCTAGCAAAATTTCTATAGAAAATAGTTTATTTTCGGGGCATGATGACTTCAGAATCTTTCGTATCTGTGGAAACATGAAAATAGCCATCACTGGAAAGCTAGGTGATTTCTGATTAAGAAATTAATTATTTCAGAAGTGTTACCACAGTGCATTATGGAACTCTAATTGTGTCAGATATCCGTTCCCTTCTCTGAATTGTTTACTATGGCAAAATGTATTAACAATATTGTAAGGGAAAAATGCTGTGTTACATAATTAGGGATGTCATCTGATTGAAAATTATGTGACAAAATAATACAGTCATGGAATTACTAGCACACAATGTTTTAAACTGAAACCTTAGATTAAAAATTCTTGACTTTTCAGCTTAAATTGATCAGTCTTTATTTTTTTTTCATTTTTAATTAAATATGTTTTTCTGAAATATTTTCTGACTAGGGATAGGTGAAAGAAACAGCTGCCTTGGAGCCAAATTAATATTCCTGAAAACTGTTTCTTCAGTAGTTCTCTAGCTATAATCTAGCACTGCTACTCATTCAGAAGCTCGGTGACTTGAAGAGGCAGGCATGCTGTGACTGTCATGTTAATTGGTAATAATACTGTAAATGCTAGTAGCAGTACATATTAGACTGGAAAGAAATTACACAGGTGAAAAATACCAGTGAGACAAGTTTACATCTACAGGAGTGACATTTATTTGTAGGACGAATTTCACTTGGTCATTCGGGTTCTACAATTAAACAAAAGCCTCAGTTTAACTTGAATTTAATGGGAGCAACATCTCATACTGGGGACAGAGTTGAGCTAGTGTTCTTCCAGATAACTGGATGTTTTGGCAAACATAGTAAAAATTAGCCAAGAAAGAGGCACTGATCTATTGAATTTTTGAATTTACTTTCAGTTGAAAAACTACTGTGAACAAGAGCAAGTTGTAAACAAGAACTGATCTGTGATTCTGGCATTTTATTACTGGTGATAAAACAGTTCATCCTGCACTGGTTAATTTGACCCTTGGAAAGGGAATTCATATCAAAACTGTTCAATATTCTCAATAGCCGATATAAATTTGTTGGTTGTCAGTCACTGACTCACTCTCACAGAATGAAGGAAACTTTTAGTACAGAGGCAGAAATAATGCTGGCTGTTTAATTCCTGACATTTCCAGCTCTTTAATTTGTTATTTATGAAGTGGTAGAAGTTAGTAGGATGATCGGAACTAAAATGTACAATTCATTTTTGTCCAGATTTCTTTATAACTTTATTTATTTTGAGGAAATTGCAGGAAGCACAAAATTATTCCCCTAGAAATGAAGTGGCTGATACTATACATTTATTATAGCTGTGAAGCCTTCAAGGTAAATGAGTAATAATTTTTTCACTTTCAACAATAGATTTACAGAGAATGCTTGGAGTCTTGCAAGGATGATTAACAGGCTGTGCATTCCAATGTAATGGCATCATGCTACTAATTCACTCCAAAATAAGTTTGCCATTCACTACCAACTAAGAAAGAAATGGAAAGACTTGGCATTTCACTTAAATTATCTGCTTTCATAACCATTCATTTTCAAGTCAAGGCCAAGAGCTTTTCTAAAATGTGTAAATCTGCAGGCTATATTTACAAGAAATGTATATTGCATCTGAACTTAAACTTTTTTATTAAAAATACAAAAGATTTTAAAACTAGAAGGACACCAGCTAATAATACAGTCAGTGTTTTGGTTTATGTATAACACCATCATGAATAAAGCCGATAAGATTGATGCTCTTCCTAAATTCCTCTGCAAGAAATGTAGAAAACATACATAGTAAAATTCACTAGCTGCCTTGTTAACCAGATACTTTCTACAAAGTTACTCGTGTGTTGTAAATTCTAAAAGCTCATAAATCATTATTGTCATCAAATTTCAGTTAATTTTCTTTTTGGAATACCCTTTTTTTTTTTTTTAACGACACTGAAAAGATTTCTGGAAATATTTAATAACTGAGCATTAAGTTCCCAGACTACAATTTAGAATGGAAGAAAAAAGAAAGGATAGAAGAAGCTCTGCAAAAATCAGTTGTATTTGAGAGACCTTGGAATTAGTTAAAAACTATTCAAGCACATACTGGGCAATGGATTCCCTCTGGGGAGGCTGAAACTGTAATTTATGTAAAATTTTCTGCTAACATCCTAAAGACGATACAGTTTGAAAGGTCCAACTTGGAGCCAATGTAGTGGCTTTATAGTCATAATGTACATCACAAAGGTAGTTAAATGAAACAATTCTCAGTTAACATACTCTACTTAAATTCAAAGATGATTTAGGCTAAAATAACACTTTTTTTAGTAGTATGTGTTGGAAATGTGTTAATTCTCTCCTTCCTCAGGGGTACATTTTTGTGGAATGTCAAAGAACAAGCAGAGAAATAAATCCTGAAGATTGTTTCAACTGCAATTTAAAATGAATATAGGAAGTATTTGAGATGTTACAGTGGCTTTTAGGAAACCTGCTGCATCTAACCTAAGGCCCACTGATTAGGTGACTGAAGAAGTTCAAGTTCTTACAGCTTGAAACAGATCTTAATACCTCTGAGTTTCTTGACTGCAGCCTGGAAATATTTACATTGACTTTGTGAAAATAACAGGGCTTTCCAAAGAATTTCTGCAGGAAGATGCTTGCCTTAGGATATCAAATATCCTTAGAAACTCCTATATATTGGTTAGTCATATATCCCTCAACGGGACTGTCTGTTTCTCCAAACAGTGCATTAGACATTAGTCATTGTGATCTATGAGTTGAAGGAAAAATTGAGTCTGCAGGTTTTGTGTTCATAAAAAACTTTTATCATCATCATTTGAAGAAAGTAGTAGTTTGCTGTCACATTCTGTATGTGTATTTTGGGATGTACATTTCTGTAAGTCTTCTACTCAAGAGGTAACAGTCTGTTTAACAGTACTTAGTACAGTTGGTAACTACAGAAAATGGTCTTCTAACAAATTCAAGAGATTCCAGATTTTAATGTTGAATTGTCAGAATTCTTAATACCATCCTAAACAGTTGCAAAAGTGGTACCTGATCTTTTCGCTTGAATATTAGTGGATTGCACATAATCCAGTGGGGTTTTTCTGAACTGAAGAAGCATGTAATTTCCTGTGAGGGTGTAGAGGTCTTTGTTCACCTGTAAGGGATAAGCCCTGTAGGTGATCTATATATTCTATAGAATTATAGAACCATAGAATTGTTTGGGATGGAAGGGACCTTAAAGATCATCTAGTTCCAACATCCCTGCCATGAGCAGGGACACCTTCCACTAGACCAGGTTGCTCAAAGCACCATCCAACCTGGCTTTGAACACTTCCGTGGATGGGACAGCCACAAGTTTTCTGGCAACCTCTTTCAGTGCCTCATCACCCTCACCGTAAAGAATTTATTCCTAACGCCTAATATAAATCTATCCTTTTTCAGATTAAAGCCATTCTTCCTTGTCCTATCACTACGTGTCCTTGTAAAAAGTTCCTCTCTAGATTTCTTGTAGGCCTGTTTAGGTATTGGAAGGGTGCTATAAATTCTCCCCAGATCCTTCTCTTCTCCAGGCTGAACAAGCCCATCTCTCTCATCTTGATTTCATAGGAGAGGTGCTCCAGCTCTCTGATCATTATCATGGGAGGATATTCTTTGAGATTTACACACTTTTTGAAAAGGAGCTGACATCTTCTGCTTCAGGCACCTTCTTTAACTATTTAAAAAATACAGTGAATTAGCACGTGCAGTCTCTCAAACACACTCCACAATAATTCGAATTAAAATAAATAAATAAATCTTAGCTATTACTGGACAAAGATTGTCAAAAAAAAAAAAGCTATGTTTCTCATTGAATGACTTAGTTATGACAGATTCCTTTATAATGAAATTGGTGAGATTTTTTTTCATTTGATGAAGATATGTCCAGTTCTGTCATTGTTATAGTAACCAGAAAAGCATTCTTTTTAACACTTTACATGACATATATATATGCATGTATACATATGTGTGTGTGTGTCCATGTGTGTACACCTTTTACACAAAATTATGAAAAAATATTTGTAATTTCCAGTTAAAACCTAAATATTAAGAAGAGATTCTTTTTTTCCTGGTTTTTACCACTTGGGTGTCTTGCAGATTTATTAGGATCTGTTGAATGTCTCTGGATTTATTTTCTCTGCTTCTATTTTCACTTTTCCCAGAAGTCAGGATACTTACCTAATCCTTCTCCCATTTACGATGTCTTTATCAGACTATTTGATTTATTTGTATTATTTATAACGAAAGGTACATGTTATATAAAATATGAAACCACAATCTGTATAACCATTGGCATTTGCAATTCAATACTATGGTCTTGTGAGAACCTCAGGTGGGTGAAATCACCATCACAAATAAAACAGGGCATATGTCAGCAGGATTCTGTACATGTACAGTATTATGGATTACAGTATTTTAATGAGATTGTTGTAGAGAACATGTACTGGAATTAAGAAACCAAGAAAAACAGTCTGATTTATTGAAGTGGTCTTTTATTTAGGTCACTACCAAAATTATGAATTAATTTAGAAGACAGCTTTCACAAAAGAAGTTGATTATGTTGTTTTTCTCTGTCCTTCTGTCTTCATTGCCCTGTAAAAATCACAGGGTTTGATACTTATTACTGATTCAGTTCTAAGTATGATTTAATAATATGGTCATTGTGTGCTGCAAAACTCTTAAATTAATATAATTCCTACATGTGCCAGTCTTTCAGCTTTACTGCTACTAATAACATCTTTAGCTTATGACAAAGCAATGTGTCCCTCTATTGCAAAATGTTGCCAAAATACACTAAATGAACAACTACATCTTTTTAATCACCTGCTTATATACTCTAGCAGAGCAAGTAGAATTTGTGTCCACTTATATATATCTCATTTCTTTTGTTGTTTTGTATCCTTTCTACAAAATATGCTTCTTCTGTCAAGTTTCCCAAGGCAGCTTCATACCATAATCAACTCCCTGTGAACTGAATTAGCAGCATTTTCAATACAATAACAGTATTTGTTTGCTTAGGAACTTCCTTCTTAGCGTTTCAAAGTGCTTTATACATCCTTAAAAAGTACAGCCAGCTGGGGTTAAAATTTCCTTTGTTTGTTTGGGTACTTCTCCCCACTTCCTCCCCTCTCCCCAGAGATACAGGCTAACTAATAAGGCAAATGGAGAAGAGGGGACTATGGTCATGCATCTCCCTCAGCTCACATTAGCCATAGGCATGCGTGTTCCCATGTCCCATGTAATAACCCCAGGAAATGCCTTATAAGCCTCTGCCCTCCATCAGGATCAATTCTGTAACAATTCTGTATCTATTCCTGTCTCAGTGCAGCTTATGAATAGGTAATTGCAGCAAATGTATTTCACTTCTAATGATCATTCATTAACTGCAGCTGGTGTAGCAAAACAGGTAAGTTTGGTTGGCCCTGATTTCAGCTGATTATAACTTTCTTCAATGAAAAGTGAGATTGGTCAAGTCAGTTTTCTGCTAACGGGTACATTTTTCATAACATTAAAAAGAAAAAATATTTGCCTGTTCCACAGAATGGTATTAGGGGAAAAGACATTTCTGTGTGCATGTAAAGTTTAGTGTGTGGAGAGAATCGAGCACTTTGATATCCCTGAAGAGACTGATAGGATAGGTTAGTCAGACTCCCTACCAGCTTTGAGAGAAACCTGGACCCTAACAGATTATTTCAGATGTAGATTCCTAAAACTGTGTGAAATGAGTCTGACCTACACAAACACACTGAGAAATTATATGATCTCAATGTTAGATGGCCTCTTACATATGGGGTTAGATTTCCTCATTCAGCCCTATTAGGGTAATTTTTTTTGATTTCACTACATTGCTTTTCTTCTCCTAATAGAGCCTCCTGCATCCAGAATAATGACAAACAGTTCCTGAGACAAGAATTCATATCATGCAGCAAATGAGTGTGCTGCAAATTGGCTTTTTGCTTATTAAATAAACAAGTCCTAAGTTGTGTAGTAAACATAGCAAGAGAAGCGTAAAGAGAGAAAGGACGGTTTAATTATTAAGACAACTGAATGCTGTGAGAATCTAGATCTTTACATTAGTGACATTTTTGATGGAGCCAAGAAACTCACTTAAACCAAGTTTTTCACCAGTAGCCACTACTGTGCATTACTAATTTTCTGATTGCCCAACCTGGGTCACACAGGGACAGATTTTTCCAAACCTGAGCACTTACAGCTACAGTTTAAGTCAGTTAAGCTTGAAAAATGTTTTCTGAAAAGTGTTGTTATTCCTGAGCTTGTATGTTTCAGGTAGGGAATCTAAACCAGGTGTATAAACTTTACAACTCAGCTCTCTGTTCCTAACATGTGAATAATAGCCCCATCAAACTCTGGAGGTAGTGTGAAGTGAAAAATCACCTCTTGTGTAAAGTATGCCAACTCCTAACACAGAAATAGCTATAATGACCTTATATTTCCTTTAGAGTTTAGCTAGTCTGCTCTAAAGAAGAGCTAGAGCCACATTGCATCAGAAGTTAGAAAGAAATATTTAATACCATTCATTCACTCAGGCTTGGAAAAGAGAAAAATATTTATCTTGATTCTGTGACTGGCACACATAGGCAGACAAGCCGTATGAAGACTGCATTGACACTTTTTCTTCTGAGGTGCTTGAAAGTGTAATATTCTTTTTAATTTCTTTCAACATTAACATTTGTTTTATGTTACTGGTGTGTACAAACCTTTCTGGGGTTCTGGAGGCAGAGGGCTAGATGTGGTTTTCTTTATTTTTATTTTTTGGCCTATAATATTAGTTCAGTTCAGGATACTGATCATAACACTTGGATAACTCAGGTCCCAGATCCCTTCTCCATTCAATGGAGAAAGATTTGGAAAGATTTCTAAAACACTGAAGAGATTTTGCTTTCTGTGGGACATGGCAACAGTCCAAGCTTGGAGATATCCAAGCTAATGATATAATTCTGGAACTGGAAGTGGAACAGCCATGTCAGCACCCAGCCCAGGTTTCCTACCGCCCATAGGAAACATGCAGTAATCTGGGCTGTGCTCAGTACTGAGGAGGACCCATCTGGAAACCAAGCACTGGTTTGGACATCTCCCTTCAGGTGAGGTGTAGAGACCAGCCAGAGCAGAGCAATGAGGTGAAGAACATGTGGCTGGGGAGAGGAAATACTTGGGAGAACAGGGATTGTGTAGTCTAAATAAGTGAAGGCTGAGGGAGGTGGAGTTTTAGGGTTTGATTACAGAATACATAAAAATCTGCTACAGAGAAAGGAAGAATCTATTCACACTGTACAAGGCAAAACCAGTGAGAAATACATGAAACTGAAGTTCACTGGGACCCATTATAGATATCAGGGATAGCTTCTAAGTGAGCAAAGCACTAGCAGTGATTCATTGACCGAAAGTGCACTTTGGCAACTTCTATTACAGTAAGTCCTTAAGGAAAAGTTATAAAAGTATCGAGGATGACCAGAGGGAGGGATGAGGTGAGCTATCCAGGACCTGACAATTTTATCATGCCACCCTTCCATGTTTCTGCTGTAAGTCTTCTCAGTAAGGCAAATTGACTTACGTTAAGAGCTGCACTTCCATGATGACCATGTTTCAAGAATTCCAGGTACTTTCTCTGTAATGGAACAGCAGAGATATGAGCTATTGCGTCCTGTAGTTACCTTCAGTCATTTAGGAGTTATTACCTAGGATTAAAGATTTCACTAGTTAGTCCAAGAAACATTCCTGAAGATATCCCTGTTGCTGTCAATGCAAAATTGTTGTTAATGTGGAGTTTGTAGGAAGAAATAACATATACTTGCATATATTTATATGCACATATTTATATAAACATAGTAGATCCTTTGAATGGGAGTCAGGTGCTAGTCATTAGCAAGTAAAAAAAAAAAAAAAAAGCTCCTCAAAAGTGTTTCCATGTTACAATGCATGCATGGTCTTATATACCATAAAATTCCCTGACACTACAGTGAGGATGAATTAAAAAAATGCTCTTAGGAAAATGCTATTTAATATGAGCATAGCTTGTCTTGATACAGTCCTGTCTTCTTTAAGTTTTTGCTTCACATAAAATCAAGAAAAAAATATTGCTTAAGTCTTTAGTATAAAATGACCATGTCAGAGTACTTCACTGAAATCAGTAGCATTTACTTGGTTGTACAAGACAACAATGTTCAAGTTAGAAAGCAAACTCCTGAAGGGGAATAAATTACACATTTCAAATGGATGAAAAAATATTTCATAAATATAAAATTTTGCTTCCAAAATTAGTTTTATTATTTAAATTTTATCCTTAATCTATGTTTACATTCACAAAGTAGTTCAAGACCCCCAGAGAGACTTTTATTATATGAAAGGCATCTTTCAGTTGCCTTAAAAAAACTTCTGGGGAGTTTCTGGTGTTTTGTGCTTTTAGGGAATCTTGTACAGGAGAGAGGTTAAATTTTAACTGTATTGCTTTTTAAGTTGCTCATTTCAGCTTCTTCAGTCTTTCTGAAGTAAGTCAGTACCTCTGAACATGCCTGATCAATCAGGCACCATCCTTTCAAGAGAGATTTCCGCTCCAAATACAAGACAACCTGATATTCTTTTCCTAGCTTTTAGTTATAAATTGAATCTTGAGCATTTAAAATTCATGTATGTTTGATCATATATCACTTAAAGATATGCACCATTCTTTGGAAACACTTCAGACTTCCTACACCTTTTCACCCTATCGACATTTCATTGAACAAGCATTGAAAACCTTTCTCTAGAAACTGTATTTCTGTTGCTGCTCATTTTATTTATTAAGTAATTCTACCTAATTTAACTGAAACTGAGATAATCCAAAATACAAGACTACTATTTTCTTCATGAGCAATTGCAGCGGACAAACAGTTATATAAGTAAGTAAACTACAGGCAGGAGGTGAAAGGAAACGTTCACTGCTCGTCCTTTGTGAACTGCTTGTGAAAACATGAAAGGAAAAGCCTTCATAGGTATTTGGAAGTAATCCCCTCCAAAGCTGGTGTTTGAAGCCATTGATTGATTCCCTATAAAATGAAGTGCAAGAATTTATTTCCTGAATAAATAATGCACTAACAAGAAATGATAAGCCTAATGGGCTTATTTATTTATTTAAAGAAGATGTCAGCAGAAGGCAGAGCAAGAAAACAGAAAAATATGCAAACAATTCAAATGATGAGATTAAAATATGGTGTCTAATTTCAAACTCCTCCACCCCCAAATAGTCTGCTTTGTTTGTAGCTAATCATAGACTAATGAGGGATGTTCTAAGACATGAGGGATATTCTAAGACATTGAAGTCCAAATCTGATATTTACTATTATGTAAGGTAAGGTACATATGAAGTAGCACTACATCTTGGCCGTTGTGGATGTCATTTATCAATATCAGCACTAAAGCTAAAAATCAATCTTCTCTAAAAAAAAAAAGTTATAGCTGATGCTGTCAGGGTAAAGAGACGACACAGAGTTAAACAACCTAAGTGATATTTGTTTAACCTAATGACACAGTCTGGGATTTCTTAGATCCCCTATACCATCAACACAGCATTTGGAGACCACCACATCTTGCCCAGTAAGACAGACCTGGCTGTGGGTGACCACTTGCTCCTGGCTGGGGCTGGGGAAGCAGTGCCGCTCAGCCTGTTTGATGGCTGGAGAACAGCCTGGCTATGGAGCTGTGTGCTGGCTAAGAAGGTCACGCATGGGGCTGGAGGGAGTTGCTCATATCTTAAAAAAAAAAATAAAATAATTGGTATTGGGCTCAAAGCTAATAATTAGAGCTTCCCAGTGCTCCTAAAATGATAAGAAACTTGAAAGATGTTAGTTCCTGCTTTGAAAGAATACTATTAACTCAGTGTCTTTCCTTCAGCCATTTCTTTTTGAAGTTCTTTGCAGAAAATGTTAAGCAATTTCCTTTCCTTTTTAACATCAATAACCCTCCTCAGTGAAGGACTTTGTTTAAATAGTTTTCTGTTGTTTGCAAACAAGCCAAAGGAAAATAATTAACTTAATGAAAATGCGGCTGAGAAAAAAGAGGGGGATTATTCAGTGTTGGTCCTTTGAATCTGAAATGTTGATTGCCTTTAGATATTTGAGTGAGGCCACCACTGTGACTTACTGCCAAGACCACTGGTTATATGGATAAGCCTCAGGCCAAGCTTGAATGACACATCAGGCTCAAAATAAACTAACTTTCTCCTGTGTAACATGCTCATTTCAGTTTGGGTTACGAGAAAAGCAGTACTTTCAGGATTGTATCAGCTTTTACTGCAAAGCAGGAGGTGTGGAGGAGAACGATCAAATCTCACTGTCCCTAAAAATTGTGACTGTGACTCAGACTCCAGGTTATGTGTATTTGGCTGGATGAGCTACTCTTTGCAAGTACAAAAGTAATACCAACTGAAAAACTATCTTTATTGAACAATGTGGTCTTTCCAGTCTTTTGTAGGAATGAGGGGGTTTTACAAACCAATTTATTTTTCTTTGCACAAGCTTATTGTGTGCTTTGCCCTGCCTTAATTATATATATATACACACTGAATTCCATTTATTTATCATATTGCACAGAAGCAACGTTTGAGATGATACATTTGTGCTGAAAGTCCATGTGTTCATGCTGCCCAAGTAGTGGAATGTTTGGCTACTTCTATGCTGCAAAAGACAAGATCTCACCTAGACTAGAGAAGCTGAAATGGTTTCACACATTACTGCATACCTGTAGCCTGGATCTCCCAAGGTATGGTAAAGTTTTTGTTCCCTTAAGCATTGATAACAAAATGGTGAATTACTGAGAGGGTTTTCTCAAACACTAGCCAAAAAATATCTTAAAGATCAGAAATTATGGTCATCCTGGTGTTACTGAAGACAACACAAATATGCTTCAGGTTTTCGTTACCCTCCTGTCTCCCTGGGCATCCCTGTGACAGCTGTAATTCTTTTCACTGAACAGAGACAGAGCTCAGAGCCTGGCATTGTCTGTGTGAGGGGACTGGAGATGAGCAAATTGCACAGGGGTGAAGTCCCTAAAATCTGTCCTAGAGATGTTTGGCTAACGGACCTTTCCAGCTGGTGTTTGCCTATGCTAAAGTTATATACAAGAGTTACTATTTGATGTTACTAATTACTGACTTCAGCAGAACTAGGCCAGTGAGCAATGTGAAGTCTGTGCATGAGTATTGACTTGGAGCTCTCTCAGTGCCGTACTGGTATAGAGTGCCCAAGCACACACATCAAGATCCAGATGACTTGATAACAGTATCAGAAGCATTTCCACAATGCAGCTGCTTCCTATGAGGGGCTGCTATTCCTCTGACAAGAAGTTGTAGTACGTATAGAGAAAAGCTACTTTTGCTTGGAGAGTGTTACAGGGGACACACTTCAGTGTAAGTTTCCCTTAGTATCCACATGCTTTCAGCACACGGTTCAGCTGCTTGGAAATAAATTTCCTTTCCTTTTCCCATTTCCTTTTTTTTTCCCCCTTTTTCTTTTTCCTTTCCCTTTCCTTTTGTTTTTCCCTTTCCCTTTCCCTTTCCCTTTCCTTTTCCCTTTTCCTTTTCCCTTTTCCTTTTTCCTTTCCTTTTCCCTTTTCCTTTTCCCTTTCCTTTTCCCTTTCCTTTCATTTTCTTTCCTTTTTATTTCTTTTTTTTTTTTTTTTCTGTTTTTACTCATCTGTGTATGGCTGAGAAACAAACAGGTTTTTTCTCACTGAGGGCTGTATAATTCTTACCCAGTGCCCCTTAACAGGGTTGTGCAGCAAGGCCAAATCACAGCCAGAGCTACCTCAGAAATGAAACTGGGAACAGAAAGCCTGCAATACAGCTTTACAAAACTCTTCCTTCTCTCTTTTCTTCCACACAGAGAAAGTGCCTTGGGGGAAATAAAGAAACCAGCACTGAAGTAAAATAGGCAAATAATGCAAAAAGGCATGTTGTGCTACTTTGGCTCTTTTTTCACTGTGTACAGTGAGTTGGCAAAACTCCTTGACAAAGTTAAGTTCAGCAGGAAAAACAAATTAAAACTAAACCTAGTATTTTTTATTTATTGAAGGATTGATTTATAAAAGTTGAAGGGGTATCCGCCAGTTGTGCCTCTATAATGTTCATCATGAAATGTGACTAATTCTGGAGAAGGGAAAGCTTGTGTGCCCAGTGAATACAGATGCAATCCAGACCAACCCAGCTCTCTCAACAAAGATTGGCTTGATTTATAAAATTCATAAAATCATAGAATAGTTAGGGTTGGAAAGGACCATAAGATCATCAAGTTCCAACCCCCCTGCCATGGGCAGGGACACCTCACACTAAACCATGCCACCCAAGGCTTCGTCCAACCTGGTCTTGAACACTGCCAGGGTGGAGTATTCACAACCTCCCTGGGCAACCCGTTCCAGTGCCTCACCACCCTAAAAGGAAAGAATTTCCTCCTTATATCCAATCCAAACTTCCCCTGTTTAAGTTTTAACCCATTACCCCTTGTCCTATCGCTACAGTCCCTAATGAAGAGTCCATCCCCAGCATCCCTATAGGCCCCCTTCAGATACTGGAAGGCTGCTATGAGGTCTCCATGCAGCCTTCTCTTCTCCAGGCTTGAACAGCCCCAACTTTCTCAGCCTGTCTTCATACAGGAGGTGCTCCAGTCCCCTGATCATCCTCGTGGCCCTCCTCTGGACTTGTTCCAGCAGTTCCATGTCCTTTTTATGTTGAGGACACCAGAACTGCACACAATACTCCAAGTGAGGTCCCACAAGAGCAGAGCAGAGGGGCAGGATCACCTCCTTCAACCTGCTGGTCAGACTCCTTTTGATGCAGCCCAGGATACGGTTGGCTTTCTGGGCTGCGAGCGCACACTGAAGACGGCTCATGCCCATTTTCTCATCAACCACCACCACCAAGTCCTTCTTTGCAGGGCTGCTCTGAATCTCTTCTCTGCCCAACCTGTAGCTGTGCCTGGGATTGCTCCCACCCAGGTGTAGGACCTTGCACTTGTCATGGTTAAACTTCATAAGGTTGGCATCAGCCCACCTCACAAGTGTGTCAAGGTCCCTCTGGATGGCATTCCTTCCCTCCAGCATTATCAACTGAACCACACATCTTGGTGTCATCGGCAAACTTGCTGAGGCCGCACTCAATCCCACTGATCGTGTCACCAATAGAGGTGTTAAACAAGACCGGTCCCAACACAGATCCCTGAGGGACACCACTTGTTACTCGTCTTCAGCTGGACATTGAGCCATTGACCACAGCTCTTTGTGTGCGGTCATCCAGCCAGTTCTTTATCCACCAAGTGGTCCATCCATCAAATTGATGTCTCCCCAATTTAGAGACAAGGATGTCGTGTGGGACAGTGTCGAACGCTTTACACAAGTCCAGGCAGATGACATCAACTGCTCTACCCCTGTCCATCAGTTCCGTAGCCCCATCATAGAAGGCCACCAAATTGGTCAGGCAGGATTTCCCCTTAGTGAAGCCATGCTGGCTGTCACCAAGCACCTTGTTGTTTTTCACTTGCCTTAGCATGCCTTCCAGGAGAAACTGCTCCAATATTTTGCAGGCACAGAGGTAAGACTGACTGGTCTGTAATTCCTTGGGTCATCCATTTTCCCCTTCTTGGAAATGAGTGTTATATTTCCCTTTTTCCAGGGTTTTAAACTGAGATCTCCCATGATCAGGCTTGTAATGTTTGAATCTACTAAGTTGCTTTGTAAAAAAATGATTGATTCTCAAATTTCAGACCCAAATTGTCATTGGCTGGAGACAGAAAGGCAGTTGTTTTTCAGAATCCTCTTTCTTTTCAGGCCAAATGAAAATAACATAAATTTCAGTGTCAGAGGTGAACTTTCCTGAAATCTCAAGTCAGGTAAAGAAAGTTTAGCAATTACACCTTAATCTCCTGAACCTCACAAAGCTTTCCACTTCTGAAAGTTTGCATAGTGAAAAAACACTGCATAGTAGTTTAGGACAAGAAATACATGTTGTGTTATATTTATCCTATATAAAGGAGAAGAGAATGATTTAGGTGTTTCAAATCTTATCTATCTCTGACAAAGCTTCACAAAGTAAGTCGATGTTAAGATCACTGCTTCTACAAGAATGTTGTCCCATGATTTTAGAAATATGTGCTTAGCATCTATAATTAAAATTAAATTGTAAATAATGCCATCTTCACCACAACATTCCCTAAACATTTTGTCAAGACTAATTCAGGTGAGAAAAATCTACCTAATAAATCATCAGACTTGTTTCCTGCACTGACTAGGAAGGTTACAATGCCTTTAATTCCAATTTTTGCTACAAAATAAATTCTTCTAAATATGAGACAGACTGGGGTAATAACTCAGTATTGGGATGCATTTTACTATATCTGACCTGGTCAGCATGGATTTCTTTAAAACCAACAGAGATCTTGAAAATATATTCAATAAGAATTAAGGCTAAATCAATCTCACCATAAAGTAGATAGCTACAATAAGTGACACAAAATGTTCCCTAAAAGAGAAATGCATATTCCACTCTTCCTTACAAGAGTCACCAGAGGAGCAGCTGAGTTGTAGATGTCCGCACCCTACACCTCTATACTTATTTGGGGTGAATATGCAGTATACCTGTCACATCTCTTTTTCTAGGGCTTTAGAAACATAGTGTTAGAATTTAATACCTCTGAAATCAAGTCATTTGCAACTTCACATTCCTTTTTTGTGGAATTTCTCCAGAGCTGAAATGTCCTTATTAACTTCATCAAATATTTCAGCAAAATCACTTGTTTTTTCCGTACTTTATTAAATTTTGTACAGTATCGCTGTATGATTCTGATCAAATACATTAATTTATATATTGGCCTTTGCATAATCTGCAGATCATAAGATCTGAGTACTATTGTCTGAGCATACCTTGTTCTTTTTATTTTATTTGAGCATTTATGCATATTTATATATATACATACCTATATAGGGAAAAATATGCAAAAATAGGCAATAATGAACTACACACCAAATGTGAGTTATGTAGAGACATAAAATCTGAGGTTTATATGTGTTTACATACGCATTTATACAAATGCTCTTAGTTCTGTTATTATTTAAAAGAACAATGCCCCAGGATACAAGAGAGGCAATTGTGTTGAGTCAGGTGACAGAGAACAAGAAGTAAGGAAAACCACCAAATTTTAGGCGAGTGTATGGAAAAAGATGTTACTAAAAAAAGAAGGCAAACTTTGGAGTTACAGTTTCTCCATCAGTCTATGAGAAAGCAGAACAAAGGGATCAGAAAAAGTATACTTAAAAGATGATGATTCAGAGCTCATAAGGGATTATGTTATTGTAGTATGAGTAAAAGGTCTATGGGAAATATTTTCCTTGGGATACCAGGAAATGCCTGAAAAAACTGAGCCACAGGGTGCATTAAAGAGAAGTGTTTCCCTGGGTCACCATTCCTTTTACCAAAGGAAAGAGGAATCTATTAAGTCAGGAATGGACAATAAGATCAAGGGAAATTAATGAGCTGGAAGAAAGCCTTTTAGAGCTGTATTAATGCTTGGACCTGTGGGCTGCCCTGAAATAGGATTCTCTTTTCCTGAAAACCAGTGGTAACTTCATGCAGCTGCTCATTAGATAGTGCAGATAGCAAAGGAGACATTGGAACCCTGGATGTGTTAGATTAGCTTTTTCCCTCTTTCCTGCATTTATTTTCTAGATAGCATACTGTTTCCCTATTATGTTTTATTTATACAAGGCTAAGCCCATTCCCCTTCCAACTCCATTAACCTCAGTAGAACAACACTAGAAATGATAGAGGCCCACTGACTACAGAATCTTATTTGATATTGACTGTTTTCTTTAGGACGATTTGATTGACACAAATTATTGCAGCAGATGTGTACTGTAATTTGTAATTGAACATTTTATCCATTTGAATCCAAATAGCCTTTCTTCTACAGTTTCCATTTGTAATGCTGCTTACTGCAATCTTTGAATCCTTATTGTATCAAATAGCAGGTATTTGTAGGGGCAGCTAAGAGCTGTGGAGGATTAGTGCTCAATCCTTCCACATTTAAATATCTTGCTGTTTTCATCTTGTCCTAAGTCATCAGTGGGGATGCATTTGGTCAGTTTATCCTGGTACATTTTTACAAAACTCACAGAAGTGCCATGGCATTTGATGCAGTTATCAGTCTCACTTCAAAAGGATACCAGAATTGAAGTGGCAGAAATCTTGGGAACCAGGACTGAGGTACTTTACAGGAATATATCAGATGCTTAATACTGGGCTCCACTGTATATATTTTCATTTTACTCTTTTTTTTTTTTCAAACTCTGATTTTCTTCATCATAAGTATTAAATATGTATTACAGGTGTAAAGAACTTGACAAAGGGAAAAGGATGTGGAAGAAGGGATAATGCTTAACATTTGGCTGTTTTGGATAAGACTCACAACACTAATCATTGCCTTAAAAAGTTATAAATACTGTAAAAGCTTTTATTTGAAGAGCAAAAATATCTATTCCCTGATTTGATGCTTTGTGAATTAAAGGATAAGACCTTCTCTCAGGTACCAAATCAGGGCAATGCAAGCATTGTGTGCTCATGACTTGGGGGTACACAGAGCAGAAATCAGACTGTTTTGGGTAAGTATGGCTTTGAGTATGGCCACAGCTGGTTTGTCTTCACAGCCAGGTAAACAACATTTCAGAAACACAGCATGCAGGTTGAATGCAGAAAGATGTCAGGAGAAGGAGGCAGTGCAGAGGGGCAGCTGCTGTGCCCTACCCTGGCACAGGCCTTGTGCTCTGCCCAGGAGGTGCTGGTGGTCTGAGGAGTAGGGTGTGTGGGGGGAAGAGCTTATTATCTTAAACCCCTCACTGCCCATCCTGCTGCTGCATTACCTGGGGAGCCTGTTCCAGGACACTGCTGTCTGGAGCAGGCAGATGCTTCATGGCTGTTGGGAGAAATCCTGATCCCAGTGTGCTACAGAAGTATGGAATAATTACCGCGCACTACAAGTGATGAACAGTTTTTGACAGATGGCCAGGATGGAAACCAGAACAAAATGTTATTTTGGCTTGATCTGAACAACAACAGCTTAATTCTTCTGACTTCTCTTTCACTAAAATGAGAAAAACCTAGGAGGGAAAGCAAAAAAAGGAAAAAAACAACAAAAGCACTGAATTGAATTTTCTTTCAGGAAAACCAAAATGTGTTTGGTTTTAGTATAGGCTTATTTTCCCCATTCCTCCCCTTTTTCTTTCTTTTTGATTAACTTAGTTAAACTTTCTCTTAAAGCATATAAACCAGAGAGAAAAATACTTCATATCAAATGAAATGTCCCAGTGTTTGGTTTTGTTTTTTCTTTTTTTTTTTTTTTTCCCCTAATCTGGTAATTAAAATGCACCTAAAATCACAGATACTTTCTATTACACAAAAGATGCAATTTTAGTGGCTTAGCAGCTTGGAGCATTATATTTTATTCTACACAGGAGAATCAACTATATCTCTCCTAAAGCAAACCCTAGTGTACTTGAAACATGCTTTTTGCAGGCATAATGCTTTTCGATAGCATTGCTCAGATACCACCATCTTCCTTTCCTTTCCCATAACACTTACCAGCCTCAGAAGACACATAAATATGCATTAAGAAATTTATGACTAGTTCACAATGTACTGAGGCAGCTATCCTCTTTTACTAAAAGTCTTTCTTATACAAAGTGTCCAAAAGAGTTTTCACACTTAAGCTTTTGAGTAGGGTGTAAGTGCTTAGAGGTTCTTTGTTAGTCTGCTACCTGGAAATGGCCCATCAACAGTTAATCAGTGTTACATTGCAATATACATAGAAATTGAAAATGTGTATGCCATTAACAGCTGTATTTGGCCGTTTTAGGTATTACCAAACTGGAAAGAAAAAAAATAAAAATAGAGCAGCAAGTCACTCAGAAAGCAATTAGGAAGAAACGGTTTCATGGATCTGAGCCACCTAATGCAAGCAAGGAAGACTACTTAAGTGTAACATGTTAATGTAATAACGAATATATGATTTTGGGTGACAGACAACAAAAAGTCTGCTTTTGGAAGATGGAAAAGTGACTTTTTTCCCAGGTGTCAGCATTAAAGAAGCCTGGATATTTGAGAAGCAGAAGACATCCGTACCTGTGTAAACCATGGACAATCACTTCTCCAAGTTGTTTTCAGTGCCCGTTTTTCTTTTGAGCAAGCAAAAACTAATAAAAGTAAGAATAAGAGTCAACATTACACCTCTGGGTCATACCATCATACCACTTTAAAGTCGCTTGCTCTTATCTGTCTCCTAGTATGAATTTCCAAGCTGAGACAAGTTTTCAGAGGCTGGAAAAAGAAGGTAGACAAAACCAAACAATAAAGAAATAGAAAGTTTTCACGGTGATGGAAAATTTAGTGAATATCACTCCTCCCTGAAGGAACGCTATATTCTACCATGTTTACGCTTGTAAAAGTATCACCTGTCTGTCTAAAATGTAGGCATTAGCTAGTGGGAGGGTATGCCTGGAGCACATGGTGATGGACAGGATGAAGAGGGATCTTTGCTCAGGTGTTGCCCTCTTGCTCTGTCTTCACCCACAGGTACCTGGTTGCCTTGGGATGGCAGCTGTGTCACCCACACCTCTGCCCTCTCCGAGGACGCACTACCTGGAGTGATGTGAGCATTCCCAAGTGAAATGCTGCTCTCTGTGCTGTATATAAATAGCATACTCACCTCACAGATGAAGTGATTACAGGGTGCACTCTCACCGTGAAAATCTATGAATCCAGTAATCTGTACAGCATGAAGGCAATATTTTTTCGGGACAAAGCTCTGGCATGTTAGCAGGCTCTCCTCGCTTCTGCCAGGCAGAGGCAGGACATCCTTTCTTTGCCATCCTTCACAGGATTTGAAGCTTTTGTGCCTAGTAGAAAGCCCAAGCTGAAATCCCAGGTTAATCCTGTTATCTGGTACACAGCCTAATGCACACTTTGCAGAATTCACCTCCATGCTTTCCCCACAAGGGAATAATTTCAAAGGTTTTAAATTGAAAGGACAATATTAACTCTTGTGTCCCTCCTTCATCTTCCAAATTGCATTTGCTTTTAGAGTCCTCTATCTGTGCTGGCAGCAAGACTGACATTCTAAACTCTGCTAAAATAAACTTTTTAAATAAGTTATATATGTGTGCATGCCGAGGATACAAGCAAGTAAGAAAAGAAATCCAAATAAAATAATAATGAACTAGCGCCAATTTTAATCCATAAATCATTAAGTACTCCAGCATTCCAATAAAAACCCCAGGGCAGACTAGGCACTTCACTGGTTTCCAGTGATGCTTTTTGTGCGAACCAGAATTCACTGTTCTTCTTCCTACATATACCTCCCACGGAATTTCAGTGCAGTGTAAGTGTTTCAAAGAAAACATAGGGGTGGAGCAGCAGGTTTGAAACCAGAGGGTTAACTCACCGCAGTGTCTGCTATAGCTCTGCTCTTACGGGAAGGAAGTCAATTTTAGACTTTGGTGGAGAGCAGATATCTAACTACTTTTAAGCACCCAAGTGCCACAGATAGGAACCTAGATCCTTTATATAGTAAATGAAGAAACAGAGACTCCTGAATTAAATGTTCTGCCTTAAATCTGAAGGACTCTACCTCTCTGGAGTCAGACAACACTAATATTTCCCTGGTCCCTTTCTTTCCCTACTGAATAGTGTAAGTTTGCCTTGGATTGAATACAAAGAGGGTAGCCTTTGTGACCAACTAATATAGGTACAGGAACAGAACCTGTTTTCTTTCTTTTTTCGAAGTGAGCAAGCACATTCACATACCACTGACCAGCACAGTCAAACAAAAGCCACTTTCTATAAAAGATCCAGAATTATCCCCTCTTTTTTCTCTCCCTGAGTACGGTGGGCAGGTTATCATAACTGCAAAGTGCTTAGATTCTTAGAGAGCAGAATAAGCCATAGAGGCATACAAAGCTAAAATATATTTCCTGCTATTGTGCCTTCTACTGAAGTAACTGAAAACCTAACTGAGGGCTGCTACGCAAAGCAACGCATGCCAGCATGGTGAAGGACAGCTGAAAGAAGAAATGCACATTGTGAATTGTAATAACAATGGGCAGGTGTGTGAGAGATTTCTGAACTCAGGAACATGTCCCTGAAACTTGGCATCTGATGCTGTTTGTTCCTGGGCTGGCATCCAGCAGAGACTGAGAGGGACTGAAACTACTGCTGTTACAGAGTGTGCACACTTTCAGATTCACTAGAAACCCAAGTATACTAGTGGAACATTTGTAAATCACACTAGGGCAGCTGCCAGACAAGATAATATGATCACACTATGTTCGTGGAATATAAGGGAACTTTAAAAAATAGAAAGGAAAGTCAGATTCACACTAAGGATAGTAAAAAAAAAACCAAACAAACAAACGACAGAAGATCAGCAAATCTGCTAAAAATAAGGGTTTACTACCTGCAATATTCTTAATAGCAGTTAGATAACTATTTGCTAAAGTATATGTGACATTTGGGGTAGAAATTGGGCATCTTTTCTACCACAGGGGCATCCTCGATGATTAGCACTGAGGGACAGACATCCCCAGAGGTCATACCTGTCTCTCTTAGTCCTACTGAATAAAGGGGGAACCCATATGATTAGTTCAGACATACAATGTTGAAAACACAGAAAAACAATCCATAAACTGAAATAATATCTAAGTGAACAGCATAGAAATGTACTGTTAAGTAAAAATTGTAACTGAAAAAAAATAATGGTGTAAAAAGTCACTTTTGCATGTGTGTACTACTTCTTAGAGACAGTATCGCCAGGTTGTAGTACATTCTCCTTTTATTGAGCATTATTTGTCAAAATTACTATTATTTTATATTCTGTGAATCCTGCTCAGTAGACTACAGGTATTGATCACCTACTATTTCTAGAAGTCTACATCAGAGTCAGTTCATTTCAGGTTCCCTTTAAATTTAATAGAGTAACTTCTAGGATACAGACCATCTGATTAAAGGTAGAGGTGTGTGTTATGAGTTTTTTCCAAACTCATAGGGTCAGGTGAATCCTAGTCAAGGTATATGTCTATCTAAGAAAGATTTCAGTCACAGTAAGTGTTTTCAAAGACACCTATATTTAAAAATAGATTTTCTGGTTAAATAATCTGAAAAAAAAAGTTTTCTGAGGCATTTAGTGGTGACTCCAAAATGAATCCTAACCTTTGAATGCTCAAAACTGAACTCTGCCTGTAATTACTGTGATCTTACAAAAAACATATCAAATTGCACAGGGTCATTTTCCTTCTGATAGTATCAGGAATTTTGTGATGAATAATATGATCCACAAAGCATTTTTTGCACTAAGTTAAAAATATTTTTCATCTCTGTCCCAGTGGTAATAATAAATCAATAAATACAAAAAAATAAATAATATATTTTTATATATGCTATTCATGGAAATCTAAACAAAAATTATGTGGCTTGGTCAATTTCTCAGATGCTTGTGCCTCTTTGGGTAAATCTAAGAAATCCTAATATTTAAAGAGCATATGGAAATGAGTAGAAATGATGCCCTGGGTACAGGCAAAGATCAGCGACAAAATTCAAAATGCAAAGAGAGATTTAATATCCTAACCAGACAGATACTTAAACACATCTTCAGTTTTGGATGCCCAAAGTAATTAAAGATGTGCCTAATGTTGTACACATTTTTAAACACCTTTCCTGACTGACAGTGTTTTCTTGAGCTGAAAATGAGACTGAGTTTAGAAGCGAGAGAGTTTCAAATGCTAAAATTAAAAAAGCCCCTTACACATATTTTATTGTGTTCTCCTTGGAACACATGGTGTTTTCTGAGCTTCTGTCACACTTTTAAAAAGAAACACAGGTAGAAAAGAAGCCATCCTAAACCACAACATGAAAATCCATACTGATGATATAAATGCTGAAGGATCTGTCCACAGATCTAATCTATGTGAAGTAACTGTGCAAACCATCTTAGAGGGCTGTAACAACAAGTTGGAGAATGGGATTTTTCTGATGGGGAAAAGTAATTAAAGTAAAATAAAATAAAATAAAATAAAAATTAAAAAAAAAATGAGATACAGCAAAGCCTTTTTCATTAGTAAACGTTAGGATGGGATCCAACTGGCTCAGTTCTTTGTTAATCTCTGCTTCATTCTCTGTGACATTAATTATCTGCATTTGACTGGCAGTCATCTATTCTCAGTTTGGACAGTTTCCCAGTTGGAGTACCAGGTACATGGTTTGTACAGTAGGTATCAGGCAAAACTGTATGTTGGACTGGACTGAAAGAGAGTCCTGTTGGTGTGCGTCAAATATCATGGGAACTGGGGGGAGGGGGGGGGATGTTTAACCAGATGCCTCATGCTCTAGGAAAAAAATTGGTAGGGAAAAAAATTGGTAGGAAGAAAAATTACACCCACCCCACCCCACCCCCCGCCCCAGAACCCTTCATTTTATAAGTCCTTGTTTTTTCACCTGTGAGCAGTCCATTACCAAGGCATTAGTAAAAGCCTTTATTTCCTCTTGTCACTACAGTACAATGTGTCCTGAGATTTACTCATTATAAAAATGCAAGCCCCACATCTGTAAAGCACAATAATCGATCTCCAACTGACTGCTGGCTCATAAGGACATGGATATCTTTACATATACACACATGTATACTCACATACACAGTATATGTACAATGATTGCCATTTTCATGATTTTGCCTCCAAGAAAGAAAAAACAAAACCACAAAATAACTGAATAGAAGTGAATAGAAAACTATCTGAAGGAGTGAAAAATTAAATCTGGCATTACCTTGGCAATTAAGTGATGGTGTTTATATTTGATAGAGAAAAATGAAGTAACAGTAGCTTTGGAATCCATAGTGAGGCCATGCATAAATGGACAGAGAGATGAAGCTTGAGGCACAAACCTGGAGCAAATCACACAGCAGCATACAAAGAAGAAGGTTGTGCATCTGAAAGCATGAAAAAGAAACATGCTGTGCCTGGAAAGGTAAGCATTTGAAAGTACAACAAACATAGCTCTGATTCATTCTGAATAAGTTTGAAGGTAAAGGGGCTAAAGTATTTCTAGGAATTGTCTCTTGTATTCAGAGTTTGACCTCCACAGTTTAACACTGGGGTGTATTAGTCTTTGTATGCTGATGTTTTCCTCATCTGTGCTCCTCGACTTTCTTCTGTGCTCATTGGTTTTGCCTTTCATGGGACACAATAAAAAGAGAGTGTTTTATTCTTACTGCTAATAGCTGTGCTGTTGTTTGCTCCAGAGATTATGTGTAGACCCAGCAACTGAAATTGGCTTGCTTTCTCTTTAACTGTCCACAGTCTGTAAGTACCATTGCTTTGAAAAGACATTATGCCACTGTTGTGTTGAATAGAATATTAAATAACACCCTAAATGGCATTAAATTAGCACTAAATAGACATTTCCTACTATGAATATAACCAAATGAATCTCACTGTATCTGGCTAGAGCGTATAAACTACATCAGCTGTCTAATGAGGATAAAATGAAAAATGATTTATACACTTGGCTGCTTCCTAGTACTTTCTCCTGGTTTGACCAGTCTATTCCAGCAGTGTTTCTTGGCAGTTTCTGTGTTGCTCCATCCAGTGTGCTAAAAAAGAAATACGTGTTTGGTGCAAAGGGCACATGTTGAGTGGAGAGTGGAAAGCTGCAGCAGCTGTCATGCAGGGAACCAATGTCTTCCAGAAGAATATTGTTTTTGTCTGGAAGTGGCTTTGTCTGTGGTGAGGTAAATTATTTAAAGCCTAATTATTTAAAGACTACAGATATAAATAAAGCTGGCCATTTCCCTGTGTTGGATCAGACTTGTGTAGCTCTCTACATTAGTGCTCTCTTTCTTAAACGGATGAGTAGAAGGTGTAGCGAACTGAGTAATTAGGAGCAAGACCACTCACAGATGAATTGTTTTCTTAAAAAAAAGTCTTTGAAGGTTGAACTAGAATAGATTAATTCAGATATGTGACTGCATACTGCATGGTAGGAGGGAATAATGTTGGCATGTTTAACAAACTCAGCTTTATATAGAGACCCATATATGAATGTCATGCTGGCAGTTGACAGAAAATTTGTGTTCTGGCACCCGTCTCTACACCCATGTAGCCAAAATCAACTTCTATTGTCACACCTGGACAGAGCATAGGCAAACATAAATAGTGGAAATAAAGAGCTATCAAGTAATTCCATCCAGATTCAAATGTGCAAAATAGTCAACTGCATGGCTTACATAGAATTGCATATTTCAATTCTGGTTGTTCTCAGCTACCTTTAACTTAATTTCTCTCCACTGTGAAATAAAGTGGATAAAGCTGAGACATCTGCTGTAGATAAATCACAGGTGGTACTCAGCTGCCACAAAGAAGGGAGATGTTTTTGGCGCTATCATTATAACTCCCCCAGTGGCTTGACCTAGTGGGGCTGTCTTCAAGATAACTCAGGATCTTCTAGACTGATAAACATTAGTGACTGTGAAAGTTATGTCCTTTTTCCTCATAACTCTTCCTGTCAGGTTTTGACATGGTGATGATTTGCTTGTGGATCACCAGGGAAATTGTGCTTGCTGACAGCTTCAGATGACAACAACAGCAAAGAAAGAAGGGTTATATTTTCTAGGGTTCAATGAAACTTTAAGTGCAAAACTGCTCCAGGGTAAAAGTTGCTATATCCAAGACACATCCAGTATGAGTTTTCATATGGCATAGACATCAAATGATACCTGAGGTGGCAGAAGTGTTTAGAGGTAGATGAAACTACAAATTATCAGCATAAAAACGTATCAATGACTGTTTAAAAGAAATTGAGACATTTTCCTCTGCTATAATAATGAAATGTGATATAGTCTGCAAACATGATCTGTTTCGAAGGGTCGTCATACAGATACAGAGCTCACATGCTGAGTCACCCTCCTATCAAACAGATGGATCCTTTCATTTCCAGGATTGTGAGAGGATGAGATTGTCTCTGAGAGCCAGATGGACGTAAAGGCAGAGACAACAGCAAAGGAGAAAGCTGGTGTTGTGCTTTACTGTTTTCTTTTCTTATAGCATAAATGGCAACTCCATGAAAAGGGACAACTTTAGCAGAGATTCAGCAAGGGCATCAGGTGACAAAAAAACCTTCTCAGTTACATGGTTTCTCTCATGTGCAGATGTCTCAGACAGGCTGTACTTCACCTCACTACAGTTTGTTCAGCTGGTGAAATTCCTTACTTGTCCTCAAGTGAGGATTTGCCTGGGGGCTTTTCTGCATACACTTACACTACTGCTGGGTAAACTCATGGCAAGAAGATTATCATTAGCAAAATTTCTCCCATACTAGCAGTTCATCCTCTTATTTTCCCCATATGGTAACCTGTTATCTGCACAGCTTTTCTGCTCCCGTTACAAAATTTTGTTTGTCAGCATATAACTGTTGGGCCATGAAAAGATATTCATCCATGCTAGACTAATACCTCTGAAATAAAAATGTTCTGTTAGGCATTTCACATTGCTGTTAAGAAGACAGATCAATTACAGAAATACTTCTGTCTGGAAATACTTCTTCACAGAGACAAATTTTTTTTAAGAGAAATAATACAAGGAATGGAAGCTGATTTCCGAACCCCAAAAGATAAACACCATATCTTTTCATAAGTTAGGAATATGACCTTATTTAAACATTGTTTCTCACTGCATGGTTTTGTTTGGTTTTTTTCATATACTAATCTCAAGAAATCTAGGTGTCTATTCAGCTTTTTATGTCATCTGGCCTCTACAAACGTTGTAATGAGTGGAGCCAAATGCAATAACTTTCTCAGAAATAAAACATTATGGAATATTTTAGTAGAGATTTTCATTGTAATGGAAACCTTGTGTGCTCCAGAGTGCAACACTTGGCATATGTAAATAATAAAGCCTAGAGGAGGTTACCAAATACTGCTGTTATGAAAATTCACTAGCACTAAGAGCAGTACTACTATCACCAAACTTTGAGGATAACAGCAGACTAAAATGAAGCATTTTTTTTTTAGCAGAAACAACTTTTGTGGTAAAGATGTATTTCAACTTGAAAGATTATTAAGGAGAAATGAAGAGAAATGTTTTTATGTTCAGAGCTGAAACATGCTGCTTAAAAAGCAGTGTTTCTGAAGAAGTTCAGGTATTGCCCTGGTACAAATGCTCTGGGCAGATATTTACTAATGGCTTTAGCAAAATAGAAATAAAATTTGTCTCACACTGATAGAGTATGGTTTACCAGAACACTTCTGACAGCAGGACTTTTTTCTTGGATTTTGCCTTGGGGTGTTTGTTTCATTTTTTGTTGCTTTCAACAGAATTGTTCATGCAAGACTGGGTTATTCACATGCCTTGGAGTTATTGGTCTCACCTAGACTTTGCAATCAGTGACACAGATTCTAATACAGTCAACTGCTTACAGAACTGTTAATCTGAAAATTCATAAGCACATACAAATATTTTACACAAAGCAGATGATCTTCTGATATATTTATGCAGCTAAAAAAAGGAAACAGGCTCAATATCTTTCTAAGAGACAGGTACTGTCATATTTCAGAAAACCCCGCTAGATACTGTTCTGTCCCTTTGAGCACCTAAATATACCTGAACCACAGCTTAAAATCAAGCGGATATGTAAGTTATTTCAGGAATAGGTATGGCTTTTAGTCCACTCCTGTTGGAAAGGTGTAAAAAAATGATAAAAGTCTTCTGAGGAATGGAGATATGAATAAAGGTTCATGGGTTCAACCTTTTAAATGCATAATACACAACTGATTAGAAAAAAAAGGAAAAGTTTTGAATATTTAAATATTTTTGTTATGTATTTCTGTCTCTAATGCTTTTCAGGGCTGTATTACAGCTTTAATTTTATTGATTTTTTTCTTATATTTTGCCAGCAGTAGATCGATGGATTAAAGTAGTATAGTGGAGAGTACATTCTGTTTTTGTCTATATCACAAAGGAAGGGAAATTAACACATTTGATCTAATTTCACTTATTGTGGTTGAACCTTTCTTTGCTGTTTTTAAGGTTCCTTTTTTTAATGTCAGTTGCCATAGAAAACCATATATAATAATGACTATGAGAAGCCACAGTATTTAAGAACTTTCCATTCTTTACTACTAAAAAATGACAATTGCTCACATATATAAAACCCAAACAAGCAAACAACAACAACAAACCAACCAAGCCAACCAACCAAGCCAACCAAAACAAACCACAAACCCCAGACTGAGATATCCTTCAAAATACTTTTTCAGGAAAGTGCGGGGTTTTGGTTTATTTTTTTTTTTTTATTTATTCTGGATCTGAAATTACGGTCCCAGTCTACTATACTACTTACATTTTACTGTATGCAAATTGAAAATCAGGGGGAGACTGAGTTTTAATTTCACAATGATCTTTTTTTTTCTTTCTTTTTTTTTTTAATTAGTGTTTTTCTCATGCTAGAATGAAATTAAAATTAACAATTCACATAATCTCCAGAAGTGAATATCTTGTTTCCAGTCAGACTATACTTTTAGTTTTGCTCACTACAGCGTCTGATTTTCTAGTTAAGGTTACATCTGTCAATCTGGAAGTTGTCCTAAAACTCAAAATGCATTTGATAATCTGTATTGCAAACACTGTAGCTTGATGTCCCAGAAGCCTTGTTGCATTGCCAGATATGAAAAGGTCTCAGCTTTACATTTCCTGCTGTGTGAAACTGATGCAGCTGTAGCTCTTGATGAGCAGGATATCCACCAGTTGGATTCCCTTCATCTCTGTTCCTGAAAGAAGGTCTTTCTGAACCAAGTTTTCTCCTTTTGTGAATCATAGTGAAAGAAAAGGAAATAAATATCATCCTATGATTCTGTGATTCTAAATTCTAGAAAGGTATCAATTCTTACAGTCATACCATTCTAACTAAAAAAAAAAGAGTGATTTTGATATGCACTAAGGCATATAGTATGAAGAGTTCATGTAGCTCAACTTAGCTAATGTGATCTCAAGTCAGATTTAAACAACAGCATAGAAACATTATATAGGACTTTATCAGCTGTAAATGACAGCTCCTATTTAGTTTTATCTCTACCTCCTTACATAAGCAATTTTCTGTGGGACTTAATCAGTACATATTAAAACCATTGAAAATATAACCTTTGCCATCAATATCCTATTACCAATTGCCAATTACCAATAAAGTGCAATTAAATATTTTCTAAATTAATAATAATGATCTATTAATCATTACATGAGTCAATCATCCCTGTTCCTGCAAAATAAACCATGAATTTCAAAGCGCTGCAAGCATGGCAGGCAGAGGAACTAACTGTGATCAATAAACAGCTCTTACCCAGGATTCTCTAAATATTTCTAATTAATTCCATTCACAAAGTACATAACAACAGAATGTGAGAGACAGTAAAAAGAAAAAGGTTATTTACATCTCAAACACAACCCCCTTCATTAGTTCTTTTTCATTGTCAATAATGTTGGTTTTGCATTGCTTTTAGCCATTATTGGCATTTGGGCATTTATCTGAGTCTGGGCTGCTTTCCCTTTGTTCTAAAAAGATTGAAGCTTCTCTTACGAAGTGCATTGGTAACAATGCTCACTCATGGTAGAAATGGCTAATATGACCATTCACTTTTGAGGTATTTTAGATTTCTGCTAAGGAAATTCTAAGGAAATTCTGCTAAAGGAATTCTAAATTGTGAACAAAACTGTAGAAAGCATACCTAAAACCTGCCATAAATCAAAAAATGTTCCACCAATATCTACATTCTTAATCAGTTCAGAAGCTTCTCTCTCCCCTTCCCCCATATTACCTCAATTTTTATTTTTTTTTTTTTGTCTGGGGTTTAAAGCAGATAACCATGTCATCCTACTGAAATAACAATTTTTCCTTATTTTTGATGCTTGGAAGCAACCCAAATCTTGTGAGAAAGTTTCTCTTTATTAAGTGGGGTTTTGGTTTTTTTTTGTCATTTTTGAGGAAATAATGATATAGAGAGACAGTATTGCATTTCAGATGAATGCTAGAACATTTTTGCCATATGTTTGGAAGCATCTTGAGACAAACTACTTGAAATTTACCTTTTTGGGGGCCTGGGGGGTGTTGCACAAATGTTGCTTTGAACCATAAAGGATATAATACACTGTTTAAAATGGATGATTCATATTTTCCTCCTTTTTCTTCCAACTCCAAAATCACTACATCTCACTTCTTATCTGCTCACATTTAAGTCTAATTCTTGCCAGGCAGCTGTCACTTCTTACAGTTACTTTGAGAGAGCTGTGTCAGTACAGGACTGGGCACAAGCACTCTGTGATTTATAGCAGCAGAAACAACCTGTTGGGGGAATTCATTTGACTTAACTTGCACCATCTAAAAGATAAAACATTCCTCCAGCCTTGTCCTCCAGGAGCCTTTATTGTCTTTGGAAGGGAAGCTGACTGTCGTGGTTTAAACCCTAGCCAGACAGCTTGTTCACTCACTCCCAGTGAGTGGTGCCGGGCTGACAGCAATCGAGGCCCCCCCCCCCCCCCCCTCACCCACCCACCGGGGCTCTCCCCTTCCCGGCTCCTGGAGGAATGAGGAGGAGGATCGAAAGAGTGCAACTCCTATGGGTTGAGACAAGAACAGTCCAGCAACCAATGTACAACACAAATCACCACCGTTACCACCACCGACAACAATGATAAGAGAAAATAAGAAGGGAAGAGAATACGATACTACCGGCCAAGAAACGAGTCCCCCCTGGAAGCCCGTGTCCTTCCGGGTAACTCCCAGTTACCCCCCCACCCCGGCCATGACGTGCTGTGGTATGGAATACCTCCTTGGCTAGCCTGGGTCAGGTGCCCCATCTTTGCTTCCTCACAGCTTCCCCTCCTCCCTGGCAGAGCATGAGCCTCACGAAGTCCTTGGTCAGGGTAAACATCACTTAGCAACAACCGAAAACATGGGTATCACCAGCACTGTTCCCAGGCTGGAAGTCAAAACACAGCACTGCACCAGCTACCACGAAGAAGAAACATGACTGCTACTGCTGAACCCAGGACACTGACATACCTAGAAAATGGTTTGTCTAGTACCAAGGTAGATATTGAATAATAATACCTACCTCAGGAAAAAAAAATACTCCTTTTGCTTTGACTGCAGTGAAAACACAGGCAGTTGTCCAAAACAGTCATGTCACTTTTATGTAGCTGAAGTCTGATGGAATGGATACAGACTTTCTTATTCAAATGGCTAGGAGTATGTACTAATCATTCAAGTCAGAAGTGAGACTTAAGCAGGAAATTTTTGGTGAATATCTTAATTCTTAGCCTACTTGAATTGAACTAAAAATAAGACCTCACCATGCATGGCCATGCAGGAGAGAGTATGTTGCTTTTGGCTTCCCTGAGTAGAAACATGGTGACAGATAGCTGTGAGCAGACCAGAGTTCTTTCTCTTACAGAGGGAGGGCAAATTTTCTTTTGTTTTCCATAAATTGAAGCAGCAATGTAACCCATGAGACCCTTCCATCTTCTTGATTGATGAGCTGAAAAAAATGTTTCAGCTCTATTGATCTCCTTTACCTGCTCAATATGAGGGAGTAGATCAGGGGCATGTTGTGCTGGAACAGCAGAGTGAGGAATGAACAGACTCAAACTCTATATGCTTGGGTAGCAAAAGACAGACACAGAAGTCCTTATATGTTTATTTTACAGTTGTCCTTATTACAAAATATGGAACAAAAGGGGAGCCAAGGTTTGCTATCCAGTGTGCTGGTTGTTGAGGCAGTTATTGACTGTGGCCCTGTGTTTGGCTTATTCAGGACAGCCTTTACTAAGCAGGTGCAATGCACAAGGACCTGAGCCAAGTCATGGAGCTGATTATGAATCTGTTGATTTCAGAAGGCTTTGGAGTTGTTTCTTAGAGCTTAAGTAATTCCTGTTTACCCCTGCAACATTCAGAATGGCAAAGAGGGAGCTGTGAGTTCTGCACAATGCATTCCTTGTACAGCACAGACAGGTAGATCCAAGTTAATTATTTCTGTTTCACCCTGACACATCAAAACAGTCTGTTACAAGTCCCTCCTTCTCTTTCACTCACCCTTTCAAACAAAAAAAAATAACACCATTCTATTTTAAAGGCTCAAGGGTGGCACTTCAGCAGATGGCACTTCAGCAGTGATTAGTGTCTGGTGGTCAGGACTGTAGCCTGTTATTACTTGCTGTTTAAGTCTATCACCGATATTTTATGACTACATTTGCAGTTAATGTCAGCTGAGCAATATTTAATTCCTTGATTCACAAACTTGGTCTTAACAAATATACTTTCTCAGGCCCCATTATGCTTCCAGTGGCATTTGTAGCTTGCTTTCTTTTTTTATTTGTTCTGCTGCTGGGAATCAGGGTTTACTGTAAGATGTCCAGTGTTCATGAGCAATAAAGTCATAAAAGGATTGAAAAAGGTGATAAACAGAAGAAATTCTTGGCTGTAGCACAGGTTATTTAAGAGAAAGCAATGGGCTTCATTTCCACTTAAAGAGACATCTTGTTCTTATGTATTAAAAAAAAAAGAATATGTTGGCCTATGCGGGTCTTCCCCCTGCTCCATCATCTAAGGGTGATGGCAGACCTAAATTTAAAAACATATGCTACCACAACATTCTTTGAGTATCAGCCTGCAGTTAAAAAAGTTCTAGAATGTGCCAGTTTTTAAGCGGTTGTACCTATGTTATAATTTCCTAAACTATGGCAGTTCTTGGCAGTTATAGTCATTGGCTTCTTTTCAGACTTGAAATTGGGATTTGTAATATTGCACGTGTGTTTTCAGTAGAGTTTAAATGGTAAACAGAAAGACAATCTCTTACAAGGTATTTATCACAAACAAGTGGACAAAGACCTTCAAGAGGTTTTCTAATCCAGTGTCTACCAACTGATGAACCACAGGACATGAAGAATGATCCACCAAAAAATTTTAAAACACATAAGCCCTCCTCATTGACTCAAGTAATCAAATGAAAGAAAATAGGAAAAATAAATATAATAAATGAAGACTCAAATCACAACTTTTTCTGATGGTAAATGAAAGAATATGGAAGAAACATACAAAAGGCTTTGTGGCTTTTACATGAAAAAATGTTACATAGCTCTTAAAAGTTTTTCAGTACATTTATGTGATACTTAGGTTGGCTGAATAAAATCATCAAGCTATGACCTTTCACTTCCTAACTTATCTTAAAGATCACCAGTGATGACATTTCCACAAATTCAATGGGCAATCTGTGCCAGTGATTCAACATTTCCTAATAGACATAAGCTATACCTTTCACTGCAACTTGACTTCACCACTTTTTGTCTCACAGATCTGCAGAACAAGTTATTGCCCTTTCCTTGTGCAACAGCCAAAACTGAGCACAACATTCAAGTTACTCATGTGGCTAAAAACATCCATTTACCAGAATGTAATTACAAATGCACATCTTACATAAGCCAAGCACTAGCACTTGTCTTAATGGGACTACAGCAGTGATAGAAGATGAAAGGTTTGAAACCTGATTAACCAGAAACTATACACTCAGAAATAAACAATCTGCTGCCCTTACAATATTCACATTTGCCTGGAGAGAAGTGGAAAAGGTTCAAATATATTAATTTAAAACTTTTTTTAGCAACACCGCTGTGTTGCCTCTGGCAATATTCTTATAACTGTGTATATATTAATATACATTCTTACTTCAAATTACTTCCTGTTCCCTCTAATTGTGTCCTGAAGAATTTTATGCCAGGCAATTAGTTCTTTAGACACTTAAAAAATTGTCAGGTTTTGTCTAAAAATATGTTTAATTGTACCTTTTTGGAAACGTTGCTTGTTACTGAAACATTTATCAGTAGAATCAGGGAACTAATTTTAATGATGATTGCTATTTGAATGGAGGAATATTTTTAGCTAAATCTAAAATGCAAAACGGCTTTATGGTTTGATGGAACCTTAAGTGAGTACAAAACTGTAATGCATCTACCAAGCACAGATAACAGATTATTTTAATTCAAATTATGAAGGTATTTATAGAACAGGCCAGCAAGTGGAAGCACATATTGTGCATAAATCATGAATGATAAGACTAAATTTTTTGAAATTAAACTAAATAGACAGTCAAACAAGTTTTCATGTACAGTCTTATTCATTTTAACTGTCTTGCCAAGAACTGTAAATGCTTCATTCCACATGACCTTATTTATTTTCCTGGAAATAATAAGTATCTCTCAATTTTAAGAAAGATAGGAAACAACATTACTGCAACTGCTGGGATACATTTGTGTCTCAGTTAATCAAAATGTATGCACTGTGAGCTTAATGTTGTCTCAGAGTGGAAATAGGAATTTTCCAGAGACCATAGTGCTATGAATTGCCATGACTCATAATGTATTCCAATAAATAATCACTGCCTATGGGTAGTGTATTGTAATGGATGTAGAATGCCTATTTCAATGGTCTTTGACCCTGGTATCTTTTATGCGAACTCCATATTATGCAGTTTATTTTCATAGTTGAAACGTTAGATGAAACTATAATATTTACTGTTACAGATTTGTTCAAAATCAGTGTAATATATTACTAGGTGACACTCAGGGAAAAAAAAAGTGAGGTAGCTAAGAGGGCTAGTATGAAATGTGTGTCTTTTGATATAGGTACTACTTTGTAAGCCCTAGTTATATTGGTAAAGTGTTATAAAAGCAAGTATTCTTTTTTTTCTCCAGAAATATTTAGAAGAATATACTGTGTGATTGTAATGACCAATAACCTCTAAGGTGAAAATAATCTCCAGACCCTAAAGACAGATGTGGAGAAAAATAATAGAGGTAACCACTGGTACTTTGCAAGAGTAGGTGGTCTCTGACCCAGAGATACCACTAGTAGAGGTGAAGGAAGGGGTGAAGGAGGAATACTTGTCCTAGGGCCCTTTTAACTCCTTCCTTGGCACTTTAGAATATTAGCCAGAGTGCTAAATACTTCTGCTTGTGAACCCAAGTGTTGGCATATTTGTACATTATGTACAAATTATTTGTTCTTAGATTGGCAATCTTTACTATGCAGCTTTCACAGAGAAGTACAGAAATTGCTTTGCTTTTGCATCTCTGTTGCTGGGATTGCTAAGTATGATGGCTCCACTTGTCTCCTTTGTAAAATAAGGCTGTTCAAGCAGCAGGCTGTGGCATTTGTTAGTAAAATGCAGTTAGAGTTGACTGAAAAATGTGAACCACGTTGTTTGAATTTTAGAAAGAAGTTTCTGCATGTTTAGTTTACACTTGCAGATGGGCCAGAAGCAGTAGGTGGTGTCATTCTCTGGTGCAACAGTTGAGATGGAAGTAATACTGGAGAATCAGGTGCAGGGGAGCTAAGATTCAGTCCGTTTTCTGACTCATGAGTTTTATTTTTCTCCTTTCCTCCAGAGCTGTGTCTTCTTTGCTATGCTTTAGCCTATTTTTAGGTGTGCTCTCAAGCTCTCCTTCTAAGGATATCCACCTTTTCTTGGAATGACTTAATGAGAGAGCAGCAAGAAGAAACACAACTTTTCATATCACCATCAGGCTGAGTAGGTCATTCTTACTTGGCCTTTGAATAAATACATATGTCATGAGAAATGGAACGTACCCAGTGGGAGGAACCAAGAGACATTCACCTGCATGTGCGTAAGTGTACTGAGTATATGCAGTTTCTCTACGAACTTAAAAAATTTTAATCTCTGTCTTACAAACTTTTAGTAGGAGATTCCAAGAACTAGATGATGGGAGTGGAATTTGGAAGAAATTTTTCTTGCTGACTTCTACTGAAGATATTCTACTTAGTGGCAAAAAATACTTAGGACGTGCCTATAAATTTCAGAGCATAAAATACAGACAAGAGAACAACAGTATTCTGTAGTGAGTCTTTCCCAGCCCGGTTGAGAAGCTAAACCCATGGTTTTTAATTGTAAAGCCACATTGCATACACGCAGGCAAGTAAGGATGTCTCTCTTATCCACTGCTTAGAAGGTTCTTCTCCATAAAGACTAGGATGAAAATATTTTCCACAAGGCTGTTTCTTAGCCAGTCTCTTCCCAGCTTCTTCTGTTCCATAGGGTTACTTTGTCCTACTTGCAGAACTTTGCACTTTTTCCTCTCAAATCTTCTGCAGTTTCTGTTGGCCCAGTTCCCAAGTTTATCAAGGACTTCTGGACTGAGTCTCTGTTTTTGTCTGATGACATTTGCTGGTCCCAGGACTGTGTCCGATAAACACAAGAAGCTACTTCTGAATTCAGGGTTTATATCTTGTGCTGAAATTTTCTGAAATGGGCATTTTTGTATTCTCAACTTTGCTATACAAGTTGAAGCTGCATACCCTGAAAATCTGAGAGGCTATCTTGAACCCTATTTTATAACGTCTCCTTCAGAAAAGGAGATACAATTTCCTTCTACTTAATCTAAAAAACCCCTCAAGTTCTCATTTGATTTGTATTTCTAATTTGTTACACGAGTTCTCTAGTCAAAGGGCTGTTATACAAAAGGTTGACAGCATCATGCAGTTAGGTGCATTCAGGGTATTTCTAATAACATAGACTCTTCAAAGATTTTATTTAAGATCCTGTAGGATAAAACACAAGGAAGAGATCTATATGACCAGGCTAAGCATAAAATAGAATTTTATTTATTTACAGGAATTTTTACCTCCATATTGGCTTGCTTCTCCCTTTCTAATACCAAAGAAGTTAAGAATGTTTTGGCCTTTATTTTCTTGCATATTCAGAATGTGGGTCTCTGAATGGCTTCTCAGTTGCACTTCTGTTGTTTAAGTGCTATGCTAAATCTTTGCCTAGGAATCTTCTCAAACTGAAGTTTGGGTATATCAACCAACTCCTGAAGAAATTGCCTTACTTTTTGGGGGCTGTGTAGACGTCCATTTACTTCTACTGAGGACTCTGGCAAAAAGGTAGCTTCTAGTTTGCAATGACTGCATTTAATGGGTTAGAAAATGTCAATGTAGATAAGAATCAGACAAAATTAATTCAACTCTGCCTAGGGGCTTATCTTAGCCCCAGCTACAAAACACTGGATAATCAGTTACCATGGCTGTAACGTCATAGTGAGGATTCCAGGCTTTACAGCACCACATAAATTCATCTGTACTTGCTGTTGCTTTTGTTTCCTAGTACAAAGGTAAGGGAATCCCGTGAGTGTGTGTTAACTGGAAATGTTTATTTTGGGATACATTGCAGATGGTATATCCAGGTGGTGATTTCTGATTCAAAACTGAGGTCAATAAAAAGTGATGGAAAAATGTTAGTAAAGTCTTGGCCAGACTTTATCTATGCCTTTAGGAATCTAAATAAGACTTTCCAACTAGTACAATATCTTCTTTGTTCTTCCTTCCCAGCCTCTACCCACCCTCTTATTACATGGCAAAGAAAGATTAAAAAAAGAACATATCCTCTAGTTGTTTTCCTCTGAAGCAATGATGTAACAGGGAGGAAAAAAACCCACAAACTCAAAATCAACAAAAAGCCAAATAATTCAGAGGGGAGGAGAAGCACAAGTGGACCAACTAAATGATGATACAATTTTAATTTTTCTGTTAAGAATCCACAAGTAAAATGGAGATGAACTAAAGTGTTTCAAACCAACCACATCACAGTAGGGAAAAAGTAGGGAAAACAAAAAAAAAATCAGAAGAAACAATAAACAATATGTGTAAGACATCCAGAATTATATTTAACCTTCTTTTTATTTTCAGTTTAAAACAAAATGTGCCTTTCTGTTCAAGATAGAGCTCTCCCAGTACTGTAAGTTGGTGGACAAGCAACAAAAATCTTAAGCTGAGGGTGCTTTCATGCATGAAAGATAAAGGAACAATCCACTACTAGAACAGGAAATATACGAATCTAAAAATACAATTGCAAAGGTCTCTCCAAACAGCTCCTGGAGGCTGTGTTAATTCTTGCAGCATGCAACAATTGTTACCTGATCTCTAAGTAGGTCATAGTCTGAAACTTTTCATTGAGTATATTCAGCAAGAAAACTGTGAATGCAAAATAAAATCACAATCAGAACTGTATTATTCATGAATTAAATGAAAAGCAGACAAAAAAATGTCATCTTTTAGGTCAATATCTAACAACTGTAGTACAGTCTGTTGTTTTCAACAGAAAGAAAAACAAAAGCCTAGAAAAAGTAAAATTCCGAAGGGCAGGAAAAAAGTTATTCTGAGTCTCTAAATATGGAAATCTCTCCTCTGCTTTTTTATGAAAGATAGGACCAGCTACAGAAGCCATCCAGATCAGCACATTTTTTTCATGATGTCTTGTTGACCTTTTCCTTTATATTGAACGCAAGTTCCAAAGCAGAAGGGATCTTATTCTTGCACATCTCTAATAAAACTGGGCAAAAAAAAAAGCCACAGATAAACAATTAAATCCACATCATATTTCAAAACAACTAATTACTGATATACCCCTTAAAAAAAATAAAAGGGAATTTTGATGGCTACTACAATTACTTTTTCTTTGTTTGAATAAAGATGTATTGAAGTAGCAATATTATTTGCAGTTCATTTGTATATGTATTCTGGTTTGTCTTGTTCCTTATAAATAAGCTGGATACTTGTAAGTCAAGTGGATAGGATTTTAAAAGTAAAGTAGATCTGGTTATGATTAATTTCAGAAAATAGACGTGCTGATAAGATCTTAGAGAAGGGAAACAGCAATTAAAAAGAAAATGTATGTCATATTCAGGGCTCCTTCACCTCTTTGTATTTTATGACAATGATGTTGAGCTACCAACAGCTAATAAAGAAGCCTAGTGACTTACCTCTATGAACATTGAATAACACTCAAAAAGGTGCCCCTTTATTTAATACCTTGTGTAATTTGTTTCAAGAGCTTCTAAAAGATTGTTATACTTATTTCAGAGGCTTATTATAGGCCTTATAGCAAAGATTCCCATGTCCATTAAAGGTATGCTGATACACCATTAAAAAACACTTACTTTAAGATCAATAGAAGACATATTCTGTTGTTGAATATTTCTACAGCATTTTCAAGAAGAAGCTCCAAAGTAGCTAAAAACTTTCTCAGCTTGCACTTGCATAGGTGATTGATTCTAGATTTAGGTGTTTTAGAGTTCTACTTCTGACAAGGGTATCCCATCTGTGACCATACCTATTGTTTTACTCTCAGAGGAAAGAAGATTAATTACAGCAGTGTTAAGTAACACCTAATAGTTAGAAAACCATAGGATTTACTTTCCATAGAGCTATGTAACTGGACAAACTCCACTCTCTAAGACTTCAGCAAGCCTCCAGAATACTGGGTTTAGTTATATCTGACTTACTGAGCACTTGATTATTTTTGTTGTTCTAGCATAAAACAGGCTAATTCATAAAGTTTATTTTTAATATATATTTATATGTGTGCATTTGTATATTTCAGCATCTTGAAAAATATACTTTTTAACCTAGAAGATAACATGAATGCTATAGTCATATATTAGGACACACTTTTAAAGTCCCTATTCCCTTCTCTCTCTGGGCTGTACGTTCCAAAGAAAATGACATCTGCATACCCTAATAGAAAAAATGAGAATATATGCATATAAGACAAATATATTTCATAATAAAAACATGAGTTATCATAAAAATTATCAGGAAATTAGCAAAAAGAGGAGAAAAAGATAATTACACAAGTGATTAAGATAAATAATAGAAATATTTCAAGTATATGGAGAACAAGAAGTCAACAAATGAGAAGCTAATGTTTCTCAGAGAGAAAAACGATAATTGAATAATGAGGACAGTTTATCTCAGAACTTATTCTCAATGGGTTACATACACAGTTGTTCACACTGAACATGCATACCAAACAGGTGCTCACAGAAATGTTAATATGGGTGTTTCAAATCCTGGAAAATGTAGTAAAAAATCATGATGGTGCACTGACAACTATTAGTGGAAATTTCAACTAACAGATGAATACAGATTAGTGTGAACTGAATTCTTGTGTCTCTTTAGAAAAATACTGCACAAGAACTTTAATTCTCTGATGGAGGTACAAAAAATATACTGAAATCATTACAGAAAAATAATCAATAAAATTGTGATTATATGAAACAGTGCAGAAGTTGAAGCCTGTTTTAGATTGGTATGATATGGTAGCAATACAAACTTTTATTCACCATCTACTGGGTCAGTTGCAAACTTCCATTAATGTCAGTGATGCAAGATAAAACTCCTGAAGCTTGAACACTTCAGTCAATATGTTGCTAGTGATCTATTTGTGCAGATAGCAAAAGAGCTTAGATGAAGCGACCACTGAAAAGCCCTGTTATTACCTCTCATCTTTTTCACTCTATAAACCAATGTCATGTGAACAAAGAATCATCCATAAACTCAAAAAATTTATGAAAAGAGGAACAGGGAAATCAATAAAAATATAAGAAGGCAATAAAAGTGAGAATTGCTTAGAAAAGGAAAGGCTAGGGAGATAGAGTAAATACCTTTAGCACATCAATAAAATGAAATGTATACTTTAAAATATGAATGAGAATAAAATATAAGAGCAAAGGCATATTTCAAAATATAGATTTGAAAACTAAAAGCATTCCTGTATTTTCTGTCAGGACCTTAAATATGGGATTAACTAAATTTAGTGTAATTTTAATCCCTCAAAAATATAGTTTGGATTTTTTTTTTTTGAGGAGTGGGTTTGGGGTTTTGGCCTTAAAATATTTGCTTGTTTTCTTGTTTGATTGTTTTTATTTGGTTTTAGTTTTTTAATTTCTTCACAAGCATTGTGTCTGTAAAAACTGGCAGTAAAAGATAAAAGTTAAGTGTCATTTACAATTTCATACTGCCAGAATCTGGGGCTGTGGCAAAATGACAACACTACAAATAAAGTGCTAGGGCCCAAGGAATTCAAAATAAAAGTTTTAGCTTCTCTGCAAGCACTGCTAAGTTTGTGGTAAAAGTGAAAGACATGATAATATCAAAGTGTCTGAATAGTTTTTTACTTCTTTTTCGTTAGCAAAGTTCTCAGTTTAAAATTTCAAATCCTAAAAATAAGGTTGCAGATGCTTAGTACTGAAACTGTTGTTGGGCATTTTAACCTTTCACAACATTAGCTGGGCTAGAAACAGAAGTCATTTGCATAGACCTGACCTTATTATTTTTAATGTACTAGTGAAGAACTGGATGAGGTTCAAAATTAAAATTGAAAACTTTTCTATAATTAAGAAATTATTATAAAAAGAGTACAAACTACCTGTTTTATACGTGAAAAAGAGAGACCAAAACAAAATAATGTAGGAGGACATATTAAAGGATTTAAATAAAATTAATTTGTGCATAGAATTTTCAAACATTCTTCCTCAAGAAAATGTCTGGTAGAGCTAATTTACCATTAAAATAAACCAGATACCTATAAAGTAAATGAGTGAGGGGCTTGGTTAAAACAGAAAATGGTATCAGGGGCCAGTCCTCCTCTCTGCTCTGCTTGCTGTTTGATATTGGAAATAGTGGCATGAAGGCTTTTCCTCCACATAGCAGAGAGACGGTGCTTTGGTAAAGGCCACCATTAGCTTTGGTCATGTTAAGGCAACTGGGTAAGATATGGAAGAACCTGGAGTATCTGGAAGGCAGATGCAGGGACTGTGAGAATGAAGACCTTGGGCCCACTGTAGGAGACGATCTGGTTCGAGACCATCCTAAGATCCTGAACGTACACAAGTCGATAGGACCTGATGAAATCCATCCACGGGTCCTGAAGGATCTGTCAAATGAAGTTGCTAAGCCAGTTCTTTACCCTTGTCTCTAAATTAGAGAGACATCAGTTTGATAGGTGGACCACTTGGTGAATAAAGAACTGGCTGGATGGCCACATGCAAAGAGTTATAGTCAATGGCTCAGTGTCCAGGTGGAGACCAGTAGTCAGTATTGTCCCTCAAGGATCACTGTTGGGACCGGTCTTGTTTAACACCTTTGTTGGTGACATGGACAGTGGGATTGAGTGCGCCCTCAGCAAGTGGGCTGATGACACCAAGCTGTGTGGTTCAGTTGATACGCTGGAGGGAAGGAATGCCATCCAGAGGGACCTTGACATGCTTGTGAGGTGGGCTGATGCCAACCTCATGAAGTATAAGCATACCAAGTGCAGGGTCCTACACCTGGGTCAGAGCAATCCCAGGCACAGCTACAGGTTGGGCAGAGAAGAGATTCAGAGCTGCCCTGTGGAGAAGGACTTGGGGGTGTTGGTCAATGGGAAAATGGATATGAGCTGGCAGTGTGCACTCGCAGCCTAGAAAGCCAGCCGTATTTTGGGCTGCATCAAAAGGAGCATGACCAGCAGGTCAAAGGAGGTGATCCTGCCCCTCTACTCTGCTCTTCTGAGACCTCACCTGGAGTATTGTGTGCAGTTCTGGTGTCCTCAACATAAAAAGGACATGGAACAAGTCCAGAGAAGGGCCATGAGGATGATCAGGGGACTGGAGCACCTCCCGTATGAAGACAGGCTGGGAATGTTGGGGCTGTTCAAGCCTGGATAAGAGAAGGCTGTGTGGAGACCTCATAGCAGCCTTCCAGTATCTGAAGGGGGCCTATAAGGATGCTGGGGATGGGCTCTTTATTAGGGATTGAAGAAGGGGTAACAGGTTAAAACAAACAGGGGAAGTTTAGATTGGATATAAGGAAGAAGTTCTTTCCTGTTAGGGTGGTGAGGCACTGGAATAGGTTGCCCAAGGAAGTTGTGAATGCTCCATCCCTGGTGGTGTTCAAGGCCAGTTTGGACAGAGCGTTTGGTGTCATGATTTAGTGTGAGGTGTCCCTGCCCATGGCAGGGGGGTTGAGACTAGATGATCTTATGGTCCTTTCCACCTCTAACTATTCTATGATTCTATTTCTGGAGTAGATTGTTATGGAGGTGAGCAAAGAAAGGCAAACTTCTTTATAGCAACATGATGCTAAATGGTGGCACTTTTCTTACACTGAAGAGTTATAAGGTCTCTGTGTCAATCTGGTTTCTTTAAAGCAAGAGGCATAGGCACCTAGCACAAGCACATGGTAGGGACAACCTGTCGTCAGATTTGACAATAGTCTTCTGAAACAGTTTACGTAACTTCTATATTATCCGTCTATTGTCACTAATTCTTCTTACAAAATACTGAGCCCAAGGAGCCATGAATGCTATTTGGCACTCAGGACACCAGTGTAAAATGAAAAGAAAAATGATAGCAATGACCATAATAGTCTATTCACAGTGTGTTAGTAAAGCAAGATCTCTGAGTAAGCTTTATTAGTGTGCCATTAGCAAATATAGCCTGTGGCATAGTTTTCCTTAAAGGACATTGTATGTCATATCATCATCAGGAAAGTTCACGACCAGTGGGATTTATGTATGTCACAAAAAGCCAGAACTGGCAAAAACTCTGTTTTCTTATCCTGTATCAGCTGAGATGTTAAATCAAATTAGTATGAATCAGATATAATCACTTTTCAGGGAGAATCAGATCAAAATCAATTTCAGGAAAAGAAATGTATACAACTTGAAGGCCAGAATACCAACAAAAATTATTGAATTATTAGAAAATACACGGCATAGCTATCTGTTGGAGAGAGACAAAATATATAATCCACATGTATTGACATGAAGACAGACTAAATGACAAACTATGATGATCTCGATCTGAAATGTCTATGAACCTCTGGCATTATGACACCTACTGTGTGAAATTTAGAATATATATATGTGTACACATATATACATGTATGTATTTTTTAAGTGGACAGAAATGGAAGCCTAAGACATCAGTCTGGAAGAATTAGGCTTAAATTATTAAGCAAAGACTCAGACACCACAAAAAAAAGCCAACAAATAGCTGTGTATTACAGCAACATTTTCAAATTAAGCATATGCAAAGCAATAACTAAAGTCACCGAAGAGCCTTTAATTGTACCCATCTAATAGAACTTCAAAAAGGTCAAATGTGAATAGATTATTTCTAGTGTGTCCTTGAAATTAAACAAGAAAATCCTGTTCTCGAAACTGTATTTGGCAAAATTCTCAATAATGCAACAGAGGAATCCGTCTTCCACAGGTGTAGAAGCATACACAAAAATAGGTCATTTATAACTCAATGTGGTGTACAAAAAACAACCACAGAACACACATTATTAAAAAAAAATGCACTTAAGGCAAGGTGTCTCAATGTTTTTCTAAAAAAATGCTGAGAAGTTATTTGCTGATGGCAGGCACTGATATAGCAGTTTGTCGTCTAGGAAAGGAACATTTTGAAGTGTCCTTGTCCCTCTGGAACTGTTTGTTTTTTTTCCTTGAGTATATTGGTGATGCAGGTGGGGGCAAGAGAAACTTTCATACCTGTTCATATTAGTAGAAAGACATAACTAAGAAATGCCGTGCACTGCACACAAGTTACTTCATGTTAGAGGATGTTCTTGGTTTTCACTTTTACTATGAACAGTGCGGCCACAGGTAGTGGATCCATGTGCAGCAAAAGAAGGAAGAACATGTCTTCTCACTAATATACCTTAGAGATATATGTATCTATTTAATGACTTCAGCAGCAAGCCAGGATGTATTTATATGACTAATTGTACACACCTACAGTATATTCACCTGAAGCTATATTTGCTGATATTGAACATCACTTCAGGATAATAAGTTGCATCTAAGACGCTATTTATCTACCTTAAAGTAAATGCCTAAACAACATTAATTATGTCTTACAACCAAACTTTAAAAAGCCAGTGTTCTCCTCTGTATGTAAACGGGTAAAGAAGAATACTTCTTGGCAGCAAGTATTGAAGCATCTCTTGATTCCTTAGCTTTTCCCCTTCAGAAAATTATTATTTATGTGATGAACTACTTGGGTGTTTTTATCCTCTCCTGGATTTGCTTTTAAATAAAGCTGGACATGGGTCACTTTTATTTATCAACAGCATATGCAAAGTTTTGCCAGTTATATTCTTTCCTGGAAAGGTGAGATATATGGGAAAGTTTATTACTATTTCTTATTGGAACATAATTTTTCTGCTGTGATTTGGCTTCCCTCTTCTTTCACCTTAACAAAAGTTGATGTGAAAAGTGTTTCTGTTCTACATTCCAGTGAACTCGATTTGACAAGATCCTTCCAAGCATTCTCCAATCACTGCAAGTACGGATTTTGACAGCCCTCAGAGCTCGTAGAAATGATGTAGTACTATCTGGTCTGGGTATCAAAACTGACTATTAGTCACGCAGCAGCCAAAATCTGAAATGGGTACTACAGGAAAGGGAAAGGAGAGATATGGTGATCCATAACACTTCTCGGTAATTATCTTGATGTAACGTATTTTTCACTTGAAATCTCTTTGTTTTCACCTGCACAAAGGGTGCAAGTTTGAGTCCCAAAAGCTCTGTGTTGGAGACCCATATATGTATCTTCTTGATTTAAATCATTGTTGATTTTGCACAAAATGCGCACAATGTTACTGCTGGCTCTGCCCTCATTAAAATAATATACCACAACACAGAAACTTTTTTAAGTTAGAAATGATAGTTTAAAGAATTTAGTGAAGTGAGGACTTGATAGACTTGCAAACCCTAGAAAATAAAGCTATTTATTTATTTAAAATTATTATAATATTTTTCTGCTTCACAGAACTCCAAAAGTTATCAGTCAATAGTGTTGGAACTCAATGAATGGAATTATACCTTAATTTTTAAATATTATGCATAAAATCAAGATTATGTTGGTTAAATTGCCTCTCTTATAATTTCTTTCATGATATAGTTTAATTTTGGGAAGGGTTCCTTACCTGAGGGATACCTTTTAAAACATGATTGTCCCTCTCTTATTATTATGACCACAGTTTATTTTCAGCCAAGATGATTATTGAAAAAGGTTTATTTAATTTCCTGCCTCTAAGCTGTCCACATTGACTTAAAAAAAAAAAAAAAAGAAAAAAAAGAAGAACCCTATTGCACTTAATTTGACACAAAACAATATGATTGTCAGGTTTTTCTACAGACATGTCTAACATCAGACACATGTACTGCCTCAATTGTCTCTAACAGTCTGTGTTTTAAGCTGGTCCCAGTCCAGACAGGCATGTCATTTCCCAGGGAAGGTAGAGTATAGTTTTGGCACTAGACCTGGTTGCTCAGATTTCCCCTTGCAGTCTTCAAAAGTAGCACCATTTCTAAAAGGGCACAGTCAAATAGGATAGTCCTGAATGATCAATCCTTTAACATCAAAGGAACCACTTCCTAATGGACTACCTAGGAGAAAGGAAGTACTGGAGGATGGAATATGCAAAACCATGTTCAGTAATGCTTAGTAGATGCATAGGGGAATGGATGGGTAGACACATTTAAAGATGAAGTTGCAGAGCTTGAATTATTCAGTACAGAAAAATAGTCAACACTTATAAAAGAAAGAAGATGAAGATGTGGGAGAATAATTATCTTTACTGGCAAACTGGAAAGCCTAAGAACTGAGGTGGAAGTGGGAGAGAAAGAAGTAGATTGAAGAGCATGAGGGAAGATAAAAATACAGTTGCTAAAGTTAGAGAACATCATATATTTCTTGGTGAATATATCAGTTAAGAAAGAATAAGACAGGGAGATTTAGATAAATAAATACATGCAAAAAAAGATCCAGAAACAATATGATACTACTGATTTAATGCAAGTAATTCTGGTAAGTTGTGCAGTTTCAAACTACTTCCTTAAGATTTGCCTTCTTTGGAAAAATCTGTTAAAACATAATCATACAATTTAACCATATCCTGGAGCCTAACCTGCTATACCTTTATACTCATATACAGAATGAGTTAAAACCCTTTACCCCTTGCATGCTACTGAAAGCACACACAGGACAGTTTTAGTTTGGAAGGCTAAAAAGGAAAAGTGGGGGCTAGGAGTGACAAGGGATTTTGCAAAAAGCTCCAGGCCTGCAGTAATCTGTGAACATATTTAAAGAACTAATGACATTTGATGCACTCCAGTGCTTTTCAAAGACAAATCAAATTACTCTTTAGAAGAATTTTTATGAACCAAGGAGGATTTATTGGTAGAGAGAGTATGATCACAATCAAATGTAGGGGAATCCTTTCATTTCTTCTTCTCCCCATGCTTTGCTATGACAATAGCGTATAGTTGAAAATGGAAATAGCCGTGTTCTGCACTGAACATCTCTTGGTCTTCTATAAGCAGACAGAATATGTTAAGATGCTTTGGGAGAACCAGGTTCACTTCTTACTTGTATCTAACCTGTTGCTTTTCATGCAGAAGTAATGACCTCATTTTTCTTGCAGTGCCAGTTTTTAACACCAAGGCTGTTGCCTCCCCAACCTCCCTATGCACAGGTATATAGTTGTATTTTCCCTTCATGAGGCCATTGCATTTACTGTGCTATGTTACAATATACCAGAAAGTATACTATGGAGCAAAATTTGGTTCAAAATAGCCCTGTCCCTATGTCCTTCAGCTGTGTTCTAGGTGTTTTTCTTCCTAATTTAGTTATAGAATAAAATATTCCTGCAGGAAATGGCCTGTGTTGATCTATACAGTCATATAAATGTCCTGTTGGCAGAAGCAGCAGTTACAGCTGCTATGATAAAATACTTGCTGCGGTAATGTTTCTCAAAGAAATAAGATGATTTAAATGTATTCTTCTCTGTCATTCATGTATGCCATTAACTGCCTGAGATTAGATTACAATGTATTCTCTGGCATTTCTTGATCAAATCACTGACTTCAAACAAGGTTTTTTTCCAAGTTCTCAAAAATTACATGCTACTTCATAGCCGTGTAACTGAAATTATTTGTAAAATAGCAGTTATGAAGAGGGCTTTTCCTCCTTGACAGTTTTAGAAAATGCTAAAATTGTTTGCTTTTCTAAGCTCTCTTCCCCCTTTTCCTTTTCCTCTGCTGTTGCCTTTTCCCTTTCCTTTTTCTGTGCCTTTGCCTTTTGCCTTTTCCTTTCTTTTCCCCTTCCCTTTCCCCTTTCTTTTTCCCTTCCCCCTTCCTCCCAGTTTTCCAAACACGAATTCTTAGCTTCACAGGGGAAGAAAAAAAAAAAAGGAGTAAAAGGAACAAACAGCCTGTGCTGTGATGCCCTGTCTGCTTACTAGAAGACTGGAGAGTGGCCTTGAGGCTACAACAGTTTGGCTGTTGGAAAGCCTGACAGGAGTAAACCCAGGAGGCCCCATCTGTGAGTGTGTGAATGGAGCGGAGCCGCCCTCCCACACAACATGAAAGCCATGAGAAGTATGTGCTCTGTATGGGAGGAGAAAAAATAATCTGGTAGATCACTGCAGAAACCCAGATACAGTATGGGTTCCAAAGTACAGAAGACAGTACAGTTTGTGACTGTGACTCAAAATGACTAAAAGCAGAGGTCTTTGAATGATGTTGACAAAGCAGGAAAATACGAAAAAAGGAAAAAAGTGGTTTTAAAAATATGAAATATTACATTCCCCTTTCACATCACTGGGAAAGATAACTATAGGTTATTTCATGTGTGCAGTGGATTGAGGTTACAGAAACTGGAAAAAAATGTGCTTCATAGAGTATGCTACTATAAATTCTGTTTTTCTCACAATTTCTAAACTACAAGAAATCTATTTCAAGATTCTATTTTAAGAGGTCTTTTCTTCTTTGTGATACCTTAAAATTGTAGCAATATGGGAAAAGGCATTGCATGGGTGCATGTGTAAATGTATATGAATTTCCTTTGAAGCTTTTCTTTTACCAGCATTTTACAAACTGTCAAAATTACAAGGATAAAACCTGCATGCCTGCAGCCTCCCAGTTATGCTACACAGAGCTTAATATCAGACAGTTACTGGATTAAGATTTGCATGCATAATTGAAGACAAAATATCTGAAACTGCTAAAATTTTCTGGGATTTATAGATTGCATATAGGTTACGGGAAATAATTATTTCTGTAATATCATCTCAGACTCACAAAAAAACAAACAAAAAAGAGTAAATGCAGCAATCTTCCTTATTTAAGAAGTTATTGAATTCATTGTAAACTCCTTTTATATGGTAATTCTGCCCTGTAACATATGATACAAGAAAATGCTATTTCATTATGGGCTACATAGAAATAAATCTTTGGTTTTTTTGGTTATAGTTTCATTTACTTTATTTTTTTCTTCTTAGTGTTATCACATATTTGCTACAACACCTTAGTCACAACAAGTTGAAATCCACAAAGATTTGATCATTTAAGAGCTGGCAGTGGGAGGCAGCATGTAAACATATCTTTTACAGAGTTCTTTAACACAGCAAACAGCAGATTATTAGATAAAACTTCTACCAGTGAAAAAGCGTATTGGCCAGTGGTGGGTCTGTTTGTCTGTTCTTGTTAACACAAGTGCAAACATTCTGAAAAATATTGTTCTGTACCTTGTGAGTCTGCATATTGTACATTTTATTATTCAGTTCTTTTGGCTGGTAGCTTGGAACAGATGGGAGTCCTAGAAAATAAATATTTAACCCAGTAGGCCAGTAGCTAATGTTTGTAATCACATTTACTGAAAGTATAATGGCATTAGTGACATTGATGGTTATACAAATCTTATGCCTATATAATTTCTACCTTTCCATTTTCATTTGTTCATAATTTTATGAAGGCGTGCCCTTTGTGGCTAAGAGTTTCCCTGCTTTGTTGACCTCAAATATTTTTTTTTATGCAAGGTTAAAAGAGAAAGAAAAATCTTTTCAGCTATTTTTAAGAAATGTGAAGTTGGAAAAATATGGTCTTCTTTATGCAGGTTTGTTGGGGTTTTTTGCATCCAACATAAATGATTCCCTTTTGAAATTAAAAAAAAAAAAGAAAAAAGTGCACTAAATTGCTACTTAAAGGCATAATCGAATAATAAAGTTTAAATTATATCATAGAATTATAGAATGGTTTGGGTTGGAAGGGACCTTAATGATCACCTAGTTCCAACCTCCCTCTCATGGGCAGGACACCTTCCAGTTGCCCAGGTTTCTCAAAGCGCCACCCAACCTGGATGAAATTCTCATGTTGAGCACCTCAGTGAGTACAAATCAAAGGACAAGTGTATTAGAAAGGCCAGCTGTTGTGAAACAGCATGACTGCAGTGAACCCAGAACAAAAATGACAATTTACTTGTTGAGAGGAGCTGAGTCTAAGGGCCAGTTCCCTCCTTCACAACAGAAAGCCTGAGAATGCTTTCATATTATTCGAGTTTTGGATTTATGAGGGCAGAGCTGTGAATGGTTTATTGAAACACTTCTAGAATTTTTTTATTTTTTTTTTTTTTTCCAGGTCTTTCTACCTTGAGGAAGTGAGTTCCTGCCCCATACTATCACACTGCTGCATCATCCAAATTTCCATTTTTTTTCCTGGGTGTAATTCTTAACCATGGAAAGAAGCTCATGCTTCTTCAGGAACAATGACAGGAGTCAAGGAGTGCAGGAGTGCAAAAGGAGTTGTAGCAGGTTTCTTCCAGCAAAAAGCTACTACCAAATTCTTCAATAGTCATAATATTTTTTCAAAAGAAAAGAGAGGCTCACTGTGTCAATCATTAACACCCCTAAATAGCCCCCACAGTATGCAAGTTATCTGTATATTGAGATGGTCAAGCTTTGTCCCTTCCAAATGCAAGCTTGGTCTGAATGCCTAAACATAAAACAATAGAATTTCCCTAACCTTCAGTTTTGGAGTATGACTTTCACCTTTGCTCAGATGTTACCACAGTACTGGACTCACTATGAGATTAAAACCTTCACTGTGTTTTGAAAACCGCAATAATAAAGTTGTTTAATAAACACTACCTCGAAATTTCTTATTTTGTGATCTTGACAGTGCAGCTTTTTGTGACGCAAATGTTGCAGATAAAGAAACTTTATACAAAAGTCAAACTTTGATTACTTGATTGCAACAGTGGGTCAAAACATGTAGGAGGTAGCAAGGAATCAGTCTTTTCCCTTGATTACAGCGGGTGTGCTGGTTGTAAGTACAATTACTGCGCTCAACTGACTGCAGAATATGTTCCTGGGTAGTACAAGTAGCCAGCCCAAGGCTAACAACTGATGACCTTAACACACTTATTGGAAGACTTTTAAATATAACAGCACCTCCATCTTTTAAAGGTATGGCAAGCAGCTGGGAAATTGCCTTTTTTCTTGTGTTTTCTTTGCAATAAATAATGAGCTTAGAAGGAATGCCTGTCATGGTTCAAGACCAGATGGTAACTCAGAACCATGCAGCTGTTCGCACACTCCCTCCTTCCTTTCCCCCCCAGGATGAGGAGGAGAATCAAAAGAATGTAAACCACACAGGGTGAGATAAGAACAGTCCAATAACTAAAGTATAATATAAAACTACTACCAATAATAATAATGATGATAAGGGAAATAATAACCAGGGGAGAGAATACAATTGCTCACCATCTGCCGACCGATATCCAGCCCAACCTGAATGGCAATCTGCCTTTCTGTGTGACTCCCTGCAGTTTATATACTGGGCATGACATGATGCGGTATGGAATACCCCTTTAGCTAGTTTGGGTCAGGTTTCCTGTCCCTGCTTCCTCCCAGCTTCTTGTGTCCCTCCTCACTGGCAGAGCATGAGATTGAAAAGTCCTTGATCATAGTAAGCATTATTTAGCAACAACTAAGCATCAATGTGTTATCAGCATTGTTCTCAGACTAAAGCCAAAACACAGCACTGCACCAGCTACTAGGAAGGAGAAAAATGTTACAGCTGAACCCACGAAAATGCCTTATGTTTTCTTGTCTCATTCATGTTTTGAATTATTGAATCCTTACGCCACCACAGCACTTGCATATGTAGTTTATTGTGCAGCCATGTAAAAGCTCATTTGTTTACCAGTTAATGGAAACTGAAATAGTCAATCTAAAAAATATAATGCAATTGGCACAAAGAAAATGAGATAACTGTACAATAAAGTCAAGGTTGCAGAACTGATCAGCCAGTCTTCAAAGGCATGGAGAAACCAAACTAGTGGTTGTGTCTCTAAAGATTCTGCCACTGAATGGTGGAAATGGATGGACAAGTATGGCAGAGGATTAGGTATGTACAAAGATCTAGCAGTAAACATTAGCAGAAAATTCAGGTCAGAGTAATCTATGTTCTGTCTTTTCAGATGATGAAATGTGACATGACAATTACATTGTCAGTGTTTTTACTAGAGGAAAAAAAAAAGAGGAAAAAGAGAAAAAGCTATTATCAAAATCTAAATTTACACTAGTTAAAACCCCTACAGAAGTATCAAAAAAAACCTGCTTATTATTGAAATCTATAAGTTGGCACTTATGTCAGTAATAACAGAATTGTGCTGTCTTTACTTCACTTACAGCATAGTGCTTCAGTTCTCCAGAGATATACTTCACTGTCAATTCATATTAAGCCATTAGAGCAAAAAAGAGCTTTGCTAACTTTGGATAGAAAATATTTTTCCTACTGTTGTTTCTATGGCTAATGTATGCAATAGAGGCATTTGCTTTGAAACACAGTAGATTTTTTTCATCAGTGATTGATATTCTGTGCTATGTAACCAGCCAGACACACAAAGGGTTCATTCACTTCTCTTTCTTCTTTTTGTGATAGTGTCACATCCATGAACAGTCTGTAACTGTAAGAAGGATGTCAATTCTTCTGAATCTCTGCACATCAGTATCTCAGTTCCTGTTGTCTCAAGAGAGAACACAATACCACTAATTATTTGAGCTTCAGAGAACAACAACTCTAAATTCCAGACGCTGCTTGTCAGAGTTAAGGTTTCTTGTGAAGTCAGTATTACGTACCTGTATACCTCATTGTTGCTACTGAAAATTGCTGAGTGAACTAAATGAAATTAAAAGTTTTGTTGTGATCTCAGGAAGTTTTTGAAGGTTTTATGTAGCATTCTCATCATGTATTTTGGGTTTTCATAGAACTGTTATTTATTTTAACAGCCATTTAGACCTCATAAATATAATAACCATAACAGGATATGACTCAGGACTGTAAGTCTCATAAATTAAGATAACTTATCTTTTGACCCCTTTACAGGATATCTGTTTCTTTAAATCACTGCACCAAGTTTAATTTACTGTATATTTTTCTCTGTTTTCACAAAGAACTATTTTCATGGGGCTAAGGAATATGTGAATGAATAAATTAACACAAAAAAACTTGCTTATCGGCAAATTAACATTTTTTTTTCTTGCTGGCAATAATAGAACATATCTCCTTCCTAGAAAATCACGTGTATTAGGAACACATCCTAAATCTACTGTGTTTAATTCTACTTCAAGTTTTAAATGCAAAAGAGTAATTGATTATGTTTGTAATTCTTTTGTCTCATCATGAATTACTTTAGAGAGAATCTATTGTGCAGTATGGGAAACGAAGCTTGCTTTACCAATGTGCTGAAAGCCAACCTGGAAAAATTATTCATTGTCAAAATATTTAGTTGCAAATGTAGCCCTTTTTCCTGTTAATTAATCATAGACTCACTAGTTCTAATTTGTGAGATATATGAACTAGGCCTAATTCCCATTTTGTTATACTAGCTGTAGACCGCTGTACTAAAATAAAGAACTATATTTATAGTAGCACAGGGTTACAGAATTATTTAAATAAAAAGAATTATTTTTGTTAATGAATACTTTTTTAAATAATGCATATCGGACTTATCTGTTGTTTGCAAACTGTTTAATAATGTTTGCAAGTTAGTGCTTCGGCTGAGTGCAGCTGTTTTGTGTCCATAGATTCTGTTTTACCCTGTGGATTGTTGTTTTCTATACGAGACTTTTAAATCCAGAAAGAAGTCATGAGTATTTGGAGTTAGTTTTCACATGGATAGGCTTTATTTGTATTTAATTCTAGGATTCAGGGCTTTTTCTTAAACTACGGAGGCAGTTCTTTACGACTAATGGCAGTTACAATCTCACAGAGCAATCAGAACCACAACTCTTGCCTTTGCTTTACATTAACATGTGTAAGCAACGTTTTACACAGTATACGGTTTAAAAGAGAGAGACAAAGAGACTGAAAATAGAGAAAAAGAAATTGAGTAGTCTGTTATTTACTCTCTGTTGGCATGCTTCATATATAATCTCAGCAGTTGTATCTCAGATGCTTAGCTGTCAACACCTTAATGACATGTTCAGTAGATCAAATTCTGTCTGTACCTTAGCACAGATGTAAGAAAGGATTGAATCTACATCAGTTTTACTTGCAGAAATATGGATGTTTTCCTCTCTTGCACTTGTTATTATGCTAATTGAAAACTATTCAAACCAAGGAACTTAATGTCATAAGAGGTCTTGGACATAAATTAGAACTGATTCTTTCTAATCTGTAGACTTTTGCACAAGTGCTACTTAGGAGGCAGTAAGTTCTTAGACTGTTTCATGTACTGGATTTTCACTTAAGCCTCATCCTGTTGATGGTATGGCAAAGTTCTCAGCAGTATATGCATGAAGCACTGTACAATCAATCCTTGTTTTCCCCTTTCAAGGGATTCAGTTCTTGTTTTCCCCTTTCAAGGGATTGGGAATGTGTCTGCAACAGATTGTCATGAAGTCCAGTGTGTGTCACTTGCCCTGTGAGGACTGAAGAAAAGACTGCTAGACCTATAGCCCCTATCTCCCTCCTCTGAAAGTAAGACATCGGTAACTTTGCAATTCTTTCTTCTACATTCCAACTTGACATTTTCCACTAGCAAGATGCATATTCATGTGATGGGAGGAATATTGGCAACATCTCTGTCTATATATCTCAAGAATAAAGAACTTATTTTGGGACAGGGACAAAAAATTAACTAGTAATTGTATTGTTAAAGCAAAAATGCCTGAGGGTAATTTAACACCTAACAGTTGTTCTATACAAGAGCAAGAATGTGAACTTTTATTGTTTGCTTTAGAATATCAACAGTTCAAACAGCAAAGAAAATGTACCGTTACACCTTCCAAATATAGAGGGTCTAAGTACACATTAGGCACATACTTTGAATTACTGATAGCATGGGCTCTAAAGAGCTGAAAGCCAAATAAGAGATCATCTGAATCATGTTCAAAATAAAATACTCCCTTTACTTGAACCTAGAGATTTATAGTTACATTCTTAGTTTATCCCAGTCTTTGGCAGCCTTCCTAATTTATGAATAATACCTCTGCAAAAACTTTGAGCGTTTTGCTATTATGCAGTAAGGTTACTCAATAATTCACAAAAAAGATTATTTCTTGCAAAAGCAAAATTATTCTTTTCCCAGGAACCAATTTTAAAACCAGGGATATATCAGATTAGAGATTATCTAAATCATTATGAAAATTTACAGATTTGTATGATCTATCGTATCATTGTCCTTAAAATTTAAATATCCTATATCAACATAAGACAATGTTTTGAAAGTACAAAGACACTTAAATAGAAGTTTGCCTTTCAAGAACACTGATCTCGGGCAATATAGCAGCATTATGAGAAGTGACTGCTCGGGACTGTTGCAATGAAGAATGCTAAATTCAGAGACTGTGTTTGAAAAACCTGTCCCTCAGCATCCAGAAGCGAAATTGAATTGAAGGACTCTCTTGAGTGAACAAAGCCTCCTGCATGTCTCTCAGAGGGTTTTCAAATCTGCTATTTGTGTAACAATTTTAAAATCCCAACTTTTTCTCCTCAGAGATGAAGGAGAGCTCTGAAGAGAAGATGAAGATCAGTGGTGGCACCTTTCTTCATTTAGGGCCATCAGTTATGAGGCATCTCATTTTTTTAATTATTTTTTCTGTAAATGCATGTTCATAGTGGGTCTAGATTTCCCTGATTTCAATAAGAAGAAAATAGAATTTGTTCCATTGTTATTTACACAACAGAAGAAAGTATTTGGAAACTACAATAATTTCCCAATTAAGTTGTAGGAATTGGTATCCCATGAATATTCATCAGATCAAAACAGAATATGAAAATCCTAAGAATTATTGCAAACTTTTCCCTAAGTCTGCAGTTAATTTTGAGCATTACTGCCTATATCAAACAAATTAGGGATTTCCTGATATAAGATACTTATGACTAGAGAAATCTAAAAAAAGGAAGAATTTTTTTATTATTTTATTATGGAAATGATTTCTTATGAAAACTGAAATTTGGTACAGGGACTAGAAATTGCTATATAGTAGACACTACTTAACAAAAGCATTTAAATACACCAGAATGTTTTCCCTTCATCATTACAAAGTAGTTGTTGCCAACAAGTAAAATAGCAGCCAATGGTGTTGAAATGACCTTTGCTTAACTGAGCTGTTGTCTTTCTTATTGGATTGCTATTATATGAACCAGAAGGATCATCTTAACCCTGCTGCAGATAAATTTTTGAACTCCTGTCACTTTCTCCCCCTCCCCCTTTTCCTTCTTTTCCTGAAATTACGCAGAACCATTACTTACCTTTTGCAGAAAGGTGGCAAAGGTGAAAAGCCTATTCCAAATCCAGAGGCCTCCACTTGAATCTGACAAGGAAAAACTGCTGTTGACCAAGAATAGAGGATGAAGAGTCATATAGTAATGACTGGAAAAAAACTGTGTTGAAGGAGGACAAGGAAGAAGGAAGGACACATGGTCCACTCTGGAAAATATTGTTGCAGTTCAGATGAGACATACAAGGTACTTTATCACTTAATTCCACATGTGCTGTGTAATGTCATGTTTCCATTGACCTTAGTGGCCGACCGTCACCAGTTTATAAAATACATGAATATCCTAACCTTCTATTTGAGCACTCTGTACTTAAAATCACCAACATTATCAACAAATAATACTGATTCTGTCTTTGAAGTAGTTTATCACCTCCACAAAAGCAACATCTTTGACTGAGCAACCTAGCTCAAATTTTATCACAGAATCATAGAATCATAGAATGGTTTGGGTTGGAAGGGACCTTAGAGATTTTCTAGTTCCAACATCACTGCCATGGGCAGGAACACCTTTTGTTAGATCAGGTTGCTCAAAGCCTCATCCAATAAAGCCTTGAACAATTCCAGGCATAAGGATATCCACAACTTGCCTGGGCAAATTGTCTGGTCAAATCTTCATAAATCTATTCTCAAAACTAATACAGAACTACAAAGTTGGTGTTTGGGAAATGTTCCTCTCAATCAGTCAGTGGAACAGAACACACCTTCAGAGTGCCATAAACGACCTTGTAAGGTATGAGGTTTTGAGAACAATCATATTCTGAAAGCAACTTCCAGTTGGCTAAAATTAGTGAGAAGAATGCATCAGTTTGCAAATCTAGGTCCTTCTGTCATCTGTGTAATGTAGCAAGATAAAGCAAACATGTATGGAGTTATTTGACTGACTCTCAATTCATTTAGACTTATATCTGGGCTCTTTACCATGAGCCTTTATAATCAGTGGAGATTTGAGCATTGTGAAGGCAGTAGCTGTTAAGGTCCATGGTGCTATTTAGTTCATTCTAAGTAGGTAGATAAAGTAAGTCAAATAGATTATGGCATAAAAGTACCTATATCTCTCTGGTAATTATAAGGAAAGACTGGAGAACCTAAATTAGCGACTTCCCAAACAGTGTAAACCAACGCATGCCGGTATTGCTCAGCAATTTTTCTTTAAATGCTTGTTCAGATCCTAAGTAAGTCCTCTGGACTCCTCCTGGCTCTCCCATGTATTGCTCATTTTTTCATGTTCAACCTAGTTAAGATAATTAAATAAGATGTCAAAGGTGTGATGTCTAAGTATACCTGAACTCAAACACTGAAAAACCTGATGTTTAAGAATATTTTCTACTTTTAGTACTACAAGAATTCCGAATACCAAATGACAGACAATGTAAACACTTCTTAGACATCTGTTTCCTACCTAAGTTATTCTGCAATTAAAAATCATTAGTACAGTGAGAATGACTGAGCAAACGACCATTTGTACAGGATATGGAAAGGGGGAAACATTCAATACTGTTCAGATAAATATTTACTTAGCTGTTCAAAATTGCTTGCAGGCAGAAAAAAATATGATGCCAAATGACATCCTTCACAATTGTCAAAAATGCATTTAGAGTGTTCTAAAACCAAACAGAGGTCTCTTTTTTTAAAGCTACAGATCATATTTGGAAGCAGAACTATTGAATGACCCTACCCATAACTCCTCCTGTTAGGCAACCAATTCTGACCTGTTAGAATTTCTAAGGACATTGTTTGTGTGATATTAGAAAGCAAAGATGCATAAGTAGCAGATTTGGATTCCTACATCTACAGTGCCTTTCTGCCTGAGTAGTGATAGTTCTGATAGGTATTTTGACATAGCATGCTGGCAGAAAACAGGAAAACAGACATGCTAGGGGTAAGGTGGAAGCCCACTGAAGTAATTTAGAAAAAGACTGTCAAAAGCAATAACATGAATACACTGATCTCTATTACAGGTGTCACAAGACAGTCAAAAGAAATTGCGTGACAAATATCCAGAATAAGCTACTTACGGCACTCTATCAGGAAAAGCAACCACAATGGCAAAAAGGTTTGCAAGGCTGACCAGCTGCATTAGCAGGGATAACAGTATGAGAAGATCTATATGGGAGTTTTACATGTGAGAGTCTACTTATGTGCTTCATTCACCCAGATAAGCTTGTTTTAGTCCTCTTGGAGCTGCATGAAAATTAAAACAGTTTTTAATAATTAAAAAAAAAAAAAGCCACATTTTAGTTGAGCATGAGAATTCAGAAAATCAAGAAAACCCTCCTAGCACTACTTAAGCAAAATTGTTAAAAATAATAATATCTTGTAAGATATTTATTTGGTGTTTTTTTCTCTTTATTTCTCTTGCCTTCAGGAAAAGGCTAGAATGGAATAAAAAGGTTGGTTTCTCTTTTTTGAAAATTAAATCAGAAACTCACAAATAAACTTATTCTAGAAATAAGGTTGAGAAAAAAATGCAACACAGTAACTGAAACTCAAAACTGACAAACACATGGAAACTGCAAAATACGCCTGGTTGAAGAACTTCTTGACAGAACAACATAGACTTATGTACCTAAGCACAGTTAATTTTCAATGAAAACTGGGTAACTAACTGTTCTTGCTGCCCCTGAAAATGTTCTCATAATCAATTCTTAAATGAATTTATACTCTGCTGCAAATTTTACTATAAACAGCAACATACTACATACTAATTTCTTGCATTTTCTTTACAATTTTTTAATGTTTTTTAAAGCTTTCCCTTTTCTGCTCAACCTTGAAATATTCATTAAATGGGCTTGTTCTTAAAGAATCACAGTTTAGTACATGGATTTTACTTCAGGGTCAAATGCAGTCTACATATAGATGATGATGAAAACAGTGCTTGGTGTGAGTATACACCTGCCTGACAGCAATGGCAATCAAAGGTAAGTAGGGAAAATTCTAAAGTTTCAGAGAAATTTGGGCAGCAGCATCCTAAACCCTCCAACAAGGACTCTTAACAATTCTAATGTGAGAACATGTCACGGTTTAAACCCAGTCAGGCAACTTGTTCACTCACTCCCAGTGAGTGGTGCCGAGCTGACAACAATCGAGGGCCGCCCCCCCCCCCCAACCGGGGCTCTCTCCCCTTCCTCGCTCCTGGAGGAACGGGGAGGAGGATCGAGAGAGTGCAACTCCTACGGGTTGAGACAAGAACAGTCCAGCAACCAATGTACAACACAAATCACCACCGCTACCACCAACTACAACAATGATAAGGGAAAATAACAAGGGAAGAGAATACGATACCACCGGCCAAGAAACGAGTCCCACCTGGAAGCCTGTGTCCTTCCGGGTAACTCCCAGTTACCCCCCACCCCGGGCATGACATGCTGTGGTATGGAATACCTCCCTGGCTAGCCCGGGTCAGGCACCCTGTCTCTGCTTCCTCACAGCTTCCCCTCCTCCCTGGCAGAGCATGAGCCTCACAAAGTCCTTGGTCAGGGTAAACATCACTTCGCAACAACCGAAAACATCGGCTTCACCAACACTGTTCCCAGGCTGGGAGTCAAAACACAGCACTGCACCAGCTAACACAAAGGAAAAACATGACTGCTACTGCTGAACCCAGGACATTATCCACCCCTTATTCCATACCATTCACGTCGTGCTCAGATCCCACATTTTCAGTACACCATCACTCTCCCACATATACACATCCATAGACATACAGACCAAGAGGAAAAGATCATTTTCTTAGTGCATGGACCAATCCCTATAATGCTGCCGAGTCCATTCGGTCCATGATGTTCAAAGTTCATTCTCTGTTGGGATGATGGCTGGAGGGAAGTCAGGGCCAGTCGCTGGTGACCTGGAGACATCTAGTTGGTGGGCTATAAAAGTATTACACAGCAGGCAACAGCATACAATTGAGTTCACTGGCTGTTTTCCCCTAAAATCAAATCCCCTTGAGGTATACATCGGACTTCCCCATCTTCCCTCATTACCCACCAAGTATATCCAGGTCCCTGAGCAAAAGCAATCCCACGAGTGGGTTTGCCTTTACCTGAAGCAGGAATTACCCAGACTGTCTTCCCCAGCAAATTCTTCATATGCACCATGGGAACTTTGTCCCCCTCTACAATATGTAAAAGTTCTGACTGGGCTGGGCTGGCCCTGTTGGCAGATCCTCTGGTGTCGACCAACCAGGTGGCCTTTGGTAAGTGTGTATCCCAATGCTTGAAAGTTCCCCCACCCATTGCTCTCAGTGTACTTTTTAACAGCCCATTGTACCATTCGATTTTCCCAGAGGCTGGTGCATGGTAGGGGATGTGATATACCCACTCAATGCCATGCTCTTTGGCCCAAATATCTATAAGGTTATTCCAGAAATGAGTCCCATTATCTGACTCAATTCTCTCTGGGGTGCCGTGTCGCCACAAAATCTGTTTCTCAAGGACCAGGATAGTGTTCCGGGCAGTGGCATGGGGCACAGCGTATGTTTCCAGCCACCCAGGGGTTGCTTCCACCACGGTAAGCACATGGTGCTTGCCTTGGCGGGTTGGTGGCAGTGTGATATAGTCAATCTGCCAGGCCTCCCCATATTTATACTTCAACCATCATCCTCCATACCAAAGAGGCTTTAACCGCTTGGCTTGTTTAATTGCAGCACGTTTCACACTCATGAATAACCTGGGCAATAGTGTCCATTGTTAAGTCCACCCCTCGATCACGGGCCCATCTATATATTGCATCTCTGTCCTGATGGCCTGAAGTGTCATGGGCCCAGCAGGCCAAAAATAATTCACCTTTATGTTGCCAATCTAAGTCCATCTGAGACACTTCAATCTTAGCCGCTTTATCCACTTGTTGGTTGTTCTGGTGTTCCTCAGTGGCCCGACTCTTGGGTACATGGGCATCTACATGACGTACCTTCACCACCAGGTTCTGCACCCTGGCAGCAATATCTTTCCACAGTGCAGCAGCCCAGATGGGTTTACCTCTGCGTTGCCAGTTGCTCTGCTTCCATTGCTTCAACCACCCCCACAGGGCATTTGCCACCATCCATGAGTCAGTATAGAGGTAAAGTAATGTTGAGTGGAAGATTTGCCTGACAAATTGCCTAACCAATTTGGTGGCCTTCTACGATGGGGCTATGGAACTGATGGACAGGGGTAGAGCAGTTGATGTCATCTACCTGGATTGTGAAAAGAGTTTGACACTGCAACGCATGACATCCTTGTCTCTAAATTGGACAGACATCAATTTGATGGATGGACCACTCGGTGGATAAAGAACTGGCTGGATGGCCACACACAAAGAGTTGTGGTCAATGGCTCAATGTCCAGCTGGAGACTAGTAACGAGTGGTTTACCTCAGGGATCGATGTTGGGACCAGTCTTGTTCAACATTGTTGTTGTTGATATATACAGTGGGATTGAGTGTGCCCTCAGCAAGACTGCCAATGACACCAAGCTGTGTGGTTCAGTTGATATGCTGGAGGGAAGGAATGCCATCCAGAGGGACCTTGACATGCTTGTGAGGTGGGCTGATGCCAACCTCATGAAGTTTAACCATGCCAAGTGCAAGGTCCTACACCTGGGTCGGAGCAATCCCAGGCACAGCTACAGGTTGGGCAGAGAAGAGATTCAGAGCAGCCCTGTGAAGATGGACTTGGAGGTGTTGGTTAAGGATCTTAACATGAGCTAGCTTCAGTGTGCACTTGCAGCCCAGAAAGCCAACCGTATTCTGGGCTGCATCAAAAGGAGTGTGACCAGCAGGTCGAAGGAGTTGAACCTACCCCTCTACTCTGCTCTCACAAGTGAGACTTCACTTGGAGTATTGCGTACAGTTCTGGTATCTTCAACATAAAAAGGACATGGAACTGTTGGAACAAGTCCAGAGGAGGGCTACAAGAATGATCAGGGGACTGGAGCACCTCCCTTATGAAGACAGGCTGAGAAACTTACGGCCATTCATCCTGGAGAAGAGAAGGCTGCGTGGAGACCTCATAGCAGCCTTCCAGTATCTGAAGGGGCCCTATAGGGATGCTGGGGAGGGACTCTTTATTAGGGACTGTAGTGACAGGAGAAGGGGTCACAGGTTCAAACTTAAACAAGGGAAGTTTAGATTGGATATAAGGAGGAAGTTCTTTACTATGAGGGTGGTGAAGCACTGGAATGGGTTGCCCAGGTTGTGAATGCTCCAACCCTGGTGGTGCTCGAGGCCAGTTTGGACAGAGCCTTTGGTGACATGGTTTATGTCGTGGTTTAAACCCAGTCAGGTAACTTGTTCACTCACTCCCAGTGAGTGGTGCCAAGCTGACAACAATCAAGGTCCGTGTTCGTCTCCCCCCCCCTCCCTGCACCGGGGCTCTCCCTTTCCCCGCTCCCGGAGGAACGGGGAGGAGGATCGAGAGAGTGCAACTCCTACGGGTTGAGACAAGAACAGTCCAGCAACAAATCACCACCGCTACTATCAGCTAAAACAATGATAAGGGAAAATAACAAGGGAAGAGAATACGATACCACCGGCCAAGAAAACAAGTTCCACCCGGAAGCTCCTGTCCTTCCGGGTCACTCCCAGTTACCCCCCACCCCGGGCATGACGTGCTGTGGTATGGAATACCTCCCCGGCTAGCCCGGGTCAGGCGCCCCGTCTCTGCTTCCTCACAGCTTCCCCTCCTCCCTGGCAGAGCATGAGCCTCACAGAGTCCTTGGTCAGGGTAAACATCACTTAGCAACAACCGAAAACATCGGCTTCACCAACGCTGTTCTCAAAACTAGAAGTCAAAACACAGCACTGCACCAGTTAACACAAAGGAAAAAACATGACTGCTACTGCTGAACCCAGGACATTATCCACCCCTTATTCCATACCATTCACGTCGTGCTCAGATCCCACATTTTCAATACACCATCGCTCTCCCACATATATACATCCATATACATACAGACCAAGAGGAAAAAAAATCATTTTCTTAGTGCATGGACCAATCCCTATAATGCTGCCGAGTCCATTCGGTCCATGATGTTCCAAGTTCATTCTCTGTTGGGATGATGGCTGGAGGGAAGTCAGGGCCAGTCGCTGGTGACCTGGAGACATCTAGTTGATGGGCTATAAAAGCATTACACAGCAGGCAACAGCATACAATTGAGTTCACTGGCTGTTTTCCCCTAAAATCAAATCCCCTTGAGGTATACATCGGACTTCCCCATCTTCCCGCATTACCCACCAAGTATATCCAGGTCCCTGAGCAAAAGCAATCCCACGAGTGGGTTTGCCTTTACCTGAAGCAGGAATAACCCAGACTGTCTTCCCCAGCAAATTCTTCATATGCACCACGGGAACTTTGTCCCCCTCTACAATATGTAAAAGTTCTGACTGGGCTGGGCCAGCCCTGTTGGCAGATCCTCTGGTGTTGACCAACCAGGTGGCCTTTGGTAAATGTGTATCCCAATGCTTGAAAGTTCCCCCACCCATCGCTCTCAGTGTAGTTTTTAACAGCCCATTGTACCGTTCGATTTTCCCAGAGGCTGGTGCATGGTAGGGGATGTGATATACCCACTCAATGCCATGCTCTTTGGCCCAAATATCTATAAGGTTATTCCGGAAATGAGTCCCATTGTCTGACTCAATTCTCTCTGGGGTGCCGTGTCGCCACAAAATCTGTTTCTCAAGGCCCAGGATGGTGTTCCGGGCAGTGGCATGGGGCACAGCGTATGTTTCCAGCCACCCGGTGGTTGCTTCCACCATGGTAAGCACATGGCGCTTGCCTTGGCGGGTTGGTGGCAGTGTGATATAGTCAATCTGCCAGGCCTCCCCATATTTATACTTCAACCATCGTCCTCCATACCAAAGAGGCTTTAACCGCTTGGCTTGTTTAATTGCAGCACATGTTTCACACTCATGAATAACCTGGGCAATAGTGTCCATTGTTAAGTCCACCCCTCGGTCACGGGCCCATCTATATGTTGCATCTCTGCCCTGATGGCCTGAAGTGTCATGGGCCCACCGGGCCAAAAATAATTCACCTTTATGTTGCCAATCTAAGTCCATCTGAGCCACTTCAATCTTAGCCGCTTTATCCACTTGTTGGTTGTTCTGGTGTTCCTCAGTGGCCCGACTCTTGGGTACATGGGCATCTACATGACGTACCTTCACCACCAGGTTCTGCACCCGGGCAGCAATATCTTTCCACAGTGCAGCAGCCCAGATGGGTTTACCTCTGCGTTGCCAGTTGCTCTGCTTCCATTGCTTCAACCACCCCCACAGGGCATTTGCCACCATCCATGAGTCAGTATAGAGATAAAGTACTGGCCACTTTTCTCGTTCAGCAATGTCCAGGGCCAGCTGGATGGCTTTCACCTCGGCAAATTGACTCGATTCACCCTCTCCTTCAGCAGTTTCTGCAACTTGTCGTCCAGGACTCCATACAGCTGCCTTCCATCTCCGATGCTTTCCCACAATACGGCAAGAGCCATCAGTAAACAAGGCATACTGCTTTTCACTTTCTGACAGTTTATTATATGGTGGGGCCTCTTCAGCACGCACCACCTCCTCCTCTGGTGACATTCCGAAATCTTTGCCCTCTGGCCAGTCCATGATGACTTCTAGAATGCCTGGACGACTGGGATTTCCTATTCGAGTTCGTTGTGTAATTAGTGCAGCCCATTTACTCCATGTAGCATCAGTTGCATGATGTGTAGAGGAGACCCTGCCTTTGAACATCCAGCCCAGCACGGGCAGCCGGGGTGCCAGGAGGAGCTGTGCTTCAGTGCCAATCACTTCCGAAGCAGCTCGAACCCCTTCATACGCTGCCAGTATCTCTTTCTCAGTTGGGGTATAGCTGGCCTCAGATCCTTTGTATCCCCGACTCCAAAAGCCGAGGGGTCGACCTCGAGTCTCCCCTGGAGCTTTCTGCCAGAGGCTCCAGGTAGGACCGTTCTCCCCAGCTGCAGTGTACAGCACATTTTTTACATCTGGTCCGGTTCGGACTGGTCCAAGGGCTACTGCATGAATTATCTCGCGTTTAATTTGCTCAAAGGCTTGTTGCTGCTCAGGGCCCCATTTAAAATCATTCTTCTTCCGGGTCACATGATAGAGAGGGCTTACAATCGAACTGTAATTTGGGATGTGCATTCTCCAGAACCCCACTGCACCCAAGAAAGCTTGCGTTTCTTTCTTATTAGTTGGTGGAGACATTGCTGTTATCTTGTTGATCACATCTGTGGGGATCTGTCTACGTCCATCTTGCCATTTTATTCCCAAAAATTGAATCTCCTGTGCAGGTCCCTTGACCTTACTCCGTTTTATGGCAAAACCGGCTTTCAGCAGGATTTGGATTATTTTCCTCCCTTTCTCAAAGACTTCTTCCGCTGTATCGCCCCACACAATAATGTCATCAATGTATTGCAGGTGTTCTGGAGCTTGCCCCTGTTCCAGTGCAGTCTGGATCAGTCCATGGCAAATGGTAGGGCTGTGTTTCCACCCCTGGGGCAGTCGGTTCCAAGTGAACTGGACACCCCTCCAAGTAAAAGCAAACTGTGGCCTGCACTCTGCTGCCAAAGGAATAGAGAAAAATGCATTGGCAATATCAATCGTGGCATACCACTTGGCTGCTTTTGACTCTAGTTCATACTGAAGTTCTAGCATGTCCGGTACGGCAGCACTCAATGGTGGTGTGACTTCATTCAGGCCACGATAGTCTACTGTTAGTCTCCATTCTCCATTAGACTTTCGCACTGGCCATATGGGGCTATTGAAGGGTGAGCGGGTCCTGCTGATCACCCCCTGACTCTCCAGTCTACGGATCAGCTGATGGATGGGAATCAGGGAGTCTCGGTTGGTGCGATATTGCCGCCGGTGCACTGTTGTGGTCGCAATTGGCACTTGTTGTTCTTCAACTTTCAGCAACCCCACAGCAGAGGGATCTTCTGAGAGACCAGGCAAGGTGGACAGCTGCTCAATTTCCTCAGTCTCCAAAGCAGCAATACCAAAAGCCCACCGGTACCCTTTTGGGTCTTTGAAGTACCCTCTCTTGAGGTAGTCTATGCCGAGGATGCATGGAGCCTCTGGACCAGTCACAATAGGGTGCTTTTGCCACTCCCTCCCAGTCAGGCTGATTTCAGCCTCCAGCACAGTCAACTCTTGGGATCCTCCTGTTACTCCAGAAATATAGATGGGTTCCACCCCTTGACAGCTTGATGGCATCAGGGTACACTGTGCACCGGTATCTACTAGAGCCTTATACTTCTGTGGGACTGATGTGCCAGGCCATCTGATCCACCCAGTCCAGTAAATCCGATTGTCCCCTACCTCCACCTGGCTGGAGGCAGGGCCCCTCTAATGGTCGTCACAGCATTGGACACTTAAGTCGTGTTGAAAGGGATTATTCTTCGTTATCACAGGAGCTGGAGTAAAATCAGCTCTTCCACTCCATCTGGGAAACTGCTCACCAGAAACTGAAGCCGTAGCTCTCATGGGACGATCAGTCTTGGCCCTTGCTCCCCTCTTCAGTTCACTCACCCGTTCCTCCAAAGCTGAAGTAGGTTTTCCATCCCACTTTGTCATGTCTTCTCCGTGATCCAGCAGGTAAAACCATAGGGTACCCCGTGGCGTATACCTTCTGTATCTCCTCTCTTGAACAATAGGACGTCTTTTGTTAATAGCTGAGACGCGTGTTGGTACACGTGAGGAGCTGGATAAATCAGATACATCGTCCCTCAATTTGTCGAGGTCCTGGGACAGTTTTTTCACAGCTGAGATGATGGAAGGAGTGAGATTGTCTTCGAACTCTCGGAGTTTATGAACCATTTCATCCACTGTTAGTGGTACTATGTCATTCCAGGTCACTGTTGCCAATGAATGGGCATATGATGACGGTGCATTCCGTGTAAGTTTTCGCCACATGGGTCGTGTACATTCAACTTCATCTGGATCTATAGGTGTATCCCCGTTATTCGGCTTGATGTGATAGATCATCTCTACGATGGCCGATTCCCTCAGAGACTGGATGCCTTTGTCTATAGTAGTCCACTTGGCCGAACGACTCGTAACATCGTCCTTGTACGGAAACCTTTCTTTCACAGCTGCCAAGAGCCTCCTCCAAAGGCTGAGGGACTTTTTCTCTCTTGCAATTGCTTTGTCAATTCCCCCTTCTCTAGCAAGTGAACCCAGCTGCTTGGCTTCTGTACCTTCTAGTTCGTGACCATCGGCCCCATTGTCCCAGCATCGGAGTAACCAGGTGATGATGTGCTCCCCTGGTTGACGGGTAAAATCTTTTCGCATATTCCGCAGCTCGGTTGAGGTCCGAGGTCGAGAAGATACCTCTTCTTCTTCTTCTTCGTCATGTGAGGATGACTCCTGATCAGATTCTGGACCGGGTGGTGAATTCATTGGTTCTTCATCTCGCTTCACCCTTTTTGCCTCCTTTTTGCTTGTTCTCTTGCGTACAGGGGCAACTGATATTGGTACGAATTGGTCCTCTGGTTTGGCTGCAGTGATTATCACTGTGGTTTGAGTAGCGACTGTACTTGTTGCTGGGGGTGGTGTAGCTACCGTGCTTGGAGCTGGGGTAACCGCGCTGTCTGTTGCAGTTGAAGTTTGAGCAGCTGCTGTACTTGCCGCTGGGGTAGCTGCGCAGTTCATTGCAGCCAAAGTTTGAGTAGCGACTGTCACTTTGCCCTCAAATCCGCCGACATTCTTTTCCTTTTGAAGGTGCTGGATAGTGTTGAACAAGGCCCTGTAAGCATAGGCCAAGCCCCAGCACGTTGCCGTGATTTGTCCATCTCTGGTATGGCCAGAATGACCACACACCTCATTTAAGTGTTTTACTAATTCTTCTGGATTTTGCAGTTGTTCGGTAGTGAAATTCCAAAATACTGGGGGGGCCCACTGACCTAGATACTTGCCCATACTATCCCACACACCCTGCCACTCATGGCTGTCCAGCCTCTGGGAAAATCTCTCGGTCCTCCTACATCGTCGTTTGACCCCAGACAAGACCCAAACCTGAATCTGCTTAACTCTTGAAATCAGTAGTGGGCAAAACACACTCTGTATGCGTGTTAGCATGGTGATTCCCATCACCATCAGCAAACAAGTCTCAAGAGCATTAAAAGGCCATTTAAAAAATTCGAAACTCTCAAATGTAAATGGTCTGGGGGGACGACTAGGAGGGTAAAAGGATGTCTCCTTCACAGGTTGAGCACCTGAGAAGGAGAAAAAAGATGTGTAATTGCTAAGCACCTCCATCATATACCTCCCAAAGTATAAAGGTGGTGACCACACTGGGAACATAAGCCAGATCAGTTTCATGATCAATGATTCTATTGTATTACAAGTCATTACCATAAAGTACAATGGGATAAAAACCTTAGCCCAAGCCCCACACTTGAAAAACACTAATACAGCCAATACCGGATGGACGTAAGATATGGTATACTGAAACTGTGAGATCAAGAGGAAAAACCTTGAGAGCCAATAAATCAGCATTGTGACGAGTGACTATCAATCCAGTCAGATCTGTTCTTATCTCAACCCCTCGTGCCCCACGTTGGGCGCCAAAAAGAACTGTCGTGGTTTAAACCCAGTCAGGTAACTTGTTCACTCACTCCCAGTGAGTGGTGCCAAGCTGACAACAATCAAGGTCCGTGTTCGTCTCCCCCCCCCTCCCTGCACCGGGGCTCTCCCTTTCCCCGCTCCCGGAGGAACGGGGAGGAGGATCGAGAGAGTGCAACTCCTACGGGTTGAGACAAGAACAGTCCAGCAACAAATCACCACCGCTACTATCAGCTAAAACAATGATAAGGGAAAATAACAAGGGAAGAGAATACGATACCACCGGCCAAGAAAACGAGTTCCACCCGGAAGCTCCTGTCCTTCCGGGTCACTCCCAGTTACCCCCCACCCCGGGCATGACGTGCTGTGGTATGGAATACCTCCCCGGCTAGCCCGGGTCAGGCGCCCCGTCTCTGCTTCCTCACAGCTTCCCCTCCTCCCTGGCAGAGCATGAGCCTCACAGAGTCCTTGGTCAGGGTAAACATCACTTAGCAACAACCGAAAACATCGGCTTCACCAACGCTGTTCTCAAAACTAGAAGTCAAAACACAGCACTGCACCAGTTAACACAAAGGAAAAAACATGACTGCTACTGCTGAACCCAGGACAGTTTAGTATGAGGTGTACCTGCACATGGCAAGGGGATTGTAACTAGATGATCTTAAGGTCCTTTCCAATCCTAACTATTGTATGATTCTATGATTCTAACTCTTATTAACTTCAGAGAGCCAGGATTCACCTTGTTTATTAGAAAATACTAAAATTACTAATTGAACAGAAACTATTCTTGATAAAGTATGTATTTTATCTGGTCTTTCTTTCTGAAGGGAAATCAAACACATTTGACACAAATAATTAATATTTCATTTAGGCATGCTTGTGAGTAGGATGACGTCCATGGCATGTTATGATCACAGAATTAAGTCATCCCAAAATACTCGTAAAGCATTATCAGTATAATCAATTGTTGTGATTTTCCATGAGACTTGCTCTGTGCAATGTAGTTCAAAGTTGACAAAATGGCAGTATTCCATGTGAATGAACCTAATGGAGAATATACCTATTCTCAGATAGCATATGGAATGGATATGAACACAAGACAAAATTCTCAGACGGGTAGAAACTAGGGTTGGGATTGGGCCCAGCAACAGTAGCATGCATACATAAAATGAAAAAAAAAAAGTAACCAAAGAAAGCAGGGGAACAGATTTTTATACAGATTATGATATTCCATTTGAATATTTCATAAATCCTGTTAAGAAATCGCCCATGTACTTCTAGTCTATGATCAATGAAAAAAATGACATAAAAAGCATTACAAGAGATGATGAAATGCAATTTCTGTCTTAGTAGATGGATGAGAAAACTTATTATTTTGTCCTTAATTTTTAAAAAGTCACAACAGCATGTTAATAAATTGGTGTGCTCTTTGAAGGATACTCAGAAAAAACTTGTCTGCTGCAGTTCATAAATCTCCCAAGTGTTTTGGAATTGCCGATGCCTTCGGGACATACAAACACAAAATGCTGGTACGTCAGCTCTGAAAAAAGTACTGTGAATGTTTAAACAAATAATGAGATAAAAAGTAATGTATAATTAAAGGGATTTTTCAGAAGAAGTCTGAGTTGTATTTATTTTAAGGGTGGCAGTGAAATACATTTGCACCTGTGTATGCTCCAAACGTGTCATTTTCACAAGTCTTACTGCACAAATAGGGCCTAAGCATATAATACATTATTAAACAGGTTATGCATTTCAAAGAGTATAAAATTATACGAAAATAAATCTGATATTTGATTTTAATAATATATCAGAATTGCTAGTATATTGGTCCAGAAGAGATTTAAACAAATTATCAAGCAACACAGGTCAATATTTTGTCTTCTGTTTCGAAATTGTTTTTACAAACAGTATAATAAAAGGACATTTTGAATCAGTGTAATTGGCTCTATTTAAAAGGTGACAAAGGTAAGATCTGTTCTCTGCTTCACAGTTTCTTTGGTGAAGATACTGATCTGAAATTGGTCCACATTAGCACCACAGCAGCAATGTTTAGCTTCCCCAGGCAATCCAAACATATTCTAATTAGCTCAATAACATAAACTATGTGAAATTATTGCCATAATAAGTGTCACGCTCAGAATACACTTCCTCTCTAATGTGATACATCAGGCAACAAAAACGGGCTCCCATACACAGTTAAGGGTCTTTCTGGTTTGTGTAAATCACTGCAATGCTCTGCAGATTCCTTCAAAATGTGACATATGAACTACATGCCTATAAGTAGTTAAAAAGACTTCATTGGGAAGCTTAAATTAGGAAACTGTTCCCTTTAGTTACTTTATTTCTAATTAGAAAACTGCTTTTCTTGTTCAGCCCACAGACACAGAGAGGTGATACATGTACGCCAGCAAGCAGTGCATTAACCAAGACCAGACCTAGTGGCCCTACTAAAGCCCCAAAATCCAGACTATCTGCACTTCGGGGTTCAGATCACCTCTGGTCTGTTTCTGCAAGCTATGGATCCATTAGGGGCTGGGAATCACTAGGAGTTCCTCTGCAGAGCATCTACTGGTTTAGTTTGTACCTCAAAGGAGTCTATCCCCTGAGCTATAAGAATTTCTCTGTGATAAAAACATAAGGGTGGTAAAACTAGTCAACTGGGAAATTAATTACATCAGTATATGCCTGACCTGCACTGACATTCCTGTGTGGATACCAGCACAAGCAACCCCAGCAAATGGTTCATTTTACCTGCCACTAAAGATGGTGTTTCTGTCCTAAATCAAGTACTTCAAGGTCCTTAAATTTAAGTGTGGGGATTCTGGCCTAATATATTGACAGTGAGAGATCACTTAACAATTACTGTCATGGGCAAAACAGACTTGACCTGGGGAAATCAGTTTATTACCAGTTAAATCAGAGTGGGATAATGAGAAATAAAACCAGATGTTAAAATATGTTCTCACCCTACCCTCCTTCCTGGGCTTACCTTTACTCCTGAATTCTCTACCTCCTCTCCCACAGCAGTGCAGAGGGACCGAGAATAGGGGTTGTGGTCAATTCATCCCACATTGTCTCTGCTGCTCCTTCATCCTCAGGGGAGGGCTATTCTGCTCCACTGTGGGGTTTTTCCCATGGCAGACAATCCTCCAGGAACTTCTCCAATCTGAGTCTTTCACACTGGCTGCAGTTCTTCATTAACTGCTCCAGTGTGGGTCCCTACCATGGGTGCAGTCCTTTGGGAACAGACTGCTCCAGTTTGGGTCCCCCGTGGGGTCACAGGTACTGCCATCAAACCTGCTCCAGCATGAGCTTCCTTCTTGTCCTGGGTTTAACAGTAGCAGTCATTTTTTTCTCCTTCTTAGTAGCTGGTGCAGCGTCGTGTTTTTGACTTTCAGCCTGGGAACAGAGCTGATAACACCGATGTTTTTAGTTACTGCTCAGTAATGCTTACTCTGACTAAGGACTTGGTGAGTCTCATGCTCTGCCATGGAGGAGGGGAAGCCGGGAGGAAGCAGAGACAGGACACCTGACCCAAACTAACCAAAGAGTTATTCCATACCACAGGATGTCATGCCCGGAAGGTAACTGGGAGTTACCCGGAAGGGCACTCTCTTCTCCGTTGGGCTCGTTTCGGCGGGTGATATTGTATTCTCATCCCTTGTTATTTCCCTTATCATTGTTATCATTGGTGGTAGCAGCAGTGATTTGTGTTATACCTTAGTTACTGGACTGTTCTTATCTCAGCCCCTGGGAGTTGCATTCTTTCAATTCTCCTCCCCATCCCTCCGGGAACCGGGGGAGGGGGGAAGGAAAGAAAGAGGTGGGTGGGTAGTAGAAACTGTGTGGCTGACTGGGTTTAAACAACAACAGTTCTTTTTGGCACCCAACATGGGGCACGAACATTCTCCTTCCTTCCCGCACTCCCCTCTCCCCCTCCCCTCCCCCCCCCCCCCCCCCCCCCCCCAGCTCCCAGAGGGATGGCAACAAAAAGAACTGTCATGGTTTAAACCCAGTCAGCCACACAGTTTCTACTATGCCCTCCACCCTTTCTTTCTTTACACCGCCCCACCCCCCTGTTCCTGGAGGGAGGGGGAGGAGAATTGAAAGAATGCAACTCCCACGGGCAGAGATAAGAACAGTCCAGTAACTAAGGTATAACACAAATCACTGCTGCTACCACCAATGATAATAATGATAAGGGAAATAACAAGGGAAGAGAATGCAATACCACCCGCCAAAATGAGCCAGACCGAGAAGAGAGTGTCCTTCCGGGTAGCTCCCAGTTACCTTTTGGGCATGACGTCCTGTGGTATGGAATGCCTCTTTGGTTAGTTTGGGTCAGGTGTCCTGTCTCTGCTTCCTCCCGGCTTCCCCTCCTCCCTGGCAGAGCATGAGACTCACCAAGTCCTTAGTCAGAGTAAGCATTACTGAGCAGTAACTAAAAACATCGGTGTTATCAGCGCTGTTCCCAGGCCAAATGTCAAAACCACAATGCTGCACCAGCTACTAAGAAGGAGGAAAAAAATGACTGCTACTGCTGAAGCCAGGACACTTCTCCATGGGGCTTCCCATGGAGTCACAGCCTCCTTCAGGCATCCCCCTACTCCTGTGTGGGGTTGTGCTCAGTTGGATAACTGCTCCAGCATAGACCTCCACGGGCTGCAGGGGAACAGCCCTGGTCTACTGTCACAGACACAGCCTGCACCACGGGCTGCAGGGGAATCTCTTTTTTGGCACCTGGGGCACCTCCTGCACTCCTTCTGCACTGACCCGGGTGTCTGCAGAGCTGTTCCTCTCACATGTTCTCAGTTCTCTGTCTGTCTGTAGTTGTTATCCCAGAGGCTCCACCACTGTCACTGATGGGCTCGACCTTGGCCAGTGGTGGCTTCATCTTGGAGCCAGATGGCATTGGTTCTGTTGAACATAGGAGTTGGCTGCTTCTAACAACTTCTCACAGAAGCCACCCCTGTAGAACCCGTGCTGCCAAAACCTTGTCATGCAAATCCAATACAACCTTGTGCATTCTGGAAAAACTTCAGAAATATATTTATCCTTCTCTTCCATGAGCCCTGCCATGTCTGTTATGAGCTGTTGTGATGGATCCTATATTTTTTGTGACAAAAAACATATCCAAATTTGGACTACCTGAAACTTAATGAACCACATAGATATCCTTTGCTCTATCTCACCCTCTGTGTTAATTAATTTCACTGATAAGTAAAGTGAGCTATGGCAATGTACAAATAACTGTAGATACTATTTTTTACCATGTGAGATTCTGTGGAGTGTAATCACATAATTAAGAAACTTCATGCACATAGTTAAATAACTTACACCTGTCTGTATCATAACGATGCAATTATCAACACAAAGAGCAAGTGAAAGACTGGAGTAGGAGCCTGAATGATGACCAGTGGCTTTGTTTCTTTTCCTTTTTATCTCCTCTGCAAGTGTTCATCCACACAGATGACTCACCTGTAATTAATACCACATTTGCTGAAGTTAACTAGAAAGGTAATGGAAGAGTACAGATGTCTTTGTCGAAAGAGACCTAAAGAAGATGTGGTTCTATGTATCTCATGAATAAACATAAATGACAAAGTTATTGAAACATCTGAATTGTCCATCATGTACCAGACCCATAAGTGTCTGATCATCTGGCTCTTCTGATCTGCAATGTGTCATCAAGTGGCACTACCTCCTTGTGTAATTAAAATGCTGTGAAAATTATATACTCAGTTTTTGACACTAAAGCTTTTGTTTTAGTTAAAAGTTGTTTCAAGAGGCCCCAGCTGACACTGGTTAAGGCTATAAATGTTCCATAGTTTAATTACATGAAAGCCTAAGATATCTCCTTCTCAGTAAGTCATTTGGATATGCAAGCTAGTCATTATCTCTTTAAATATCAGTAATTAAAAATTAAGATCCACTGTTATAGTCTTTCATGCTCTTTTCAAAGCATTTCCAAAATACCTTAGAAGTTATTTTTCTTTTTAATTTTTTTTTTTTGCAGGTGTCTGATTGTTAACCTACATGCTATACTTTTTATTATTTACCTGAAAATCAATAGTCCCATCAAGCCAATGCATACGCAAACTGTGGTCCTAACACTACTGACAGTGTTAGATGGTGATCGACGGCCAAAATGTAGGAAGAAACTGATGGTGTCCTTAAGAAAATGTAAAAGGAACTGTCCTTTGCATTACTCACCTGGTGTTTGTTTATATCAGGACAACCTGGGACTAGTTTCAACAGATAATGACATGTTGCACAACAGAATGACATGAAGGACAAGGAAGAGTTGATTCTTCCAGCAACCACAAATTATTTATTTCAGACTGAAGAGGGATCCAAATATTTTTGGAAACCTTGTTGCTGGAACTAGGAGTTGCTTTCGAAGCAGGAGCCCTTGATGTGAACCATATGTTGATTCAGCTACTCAGACTATAGCCAAACTCGTCAAAACGCCTGTTATAAGAAGTGTCTTAATAAGAAGTGCATCTGCCCTTACAGGATTTGAAAAGAAACTTGAAACCTAAAAAAGGCAGTAGCAAAGTGTTTGAACACCCAGTATTATTTCAGCTTTTAACTAGGCCAAGCTATAAATTTACTAGCAGAAGAAGTAGTATCTATGCTTTTCTGTATAAGTTTCTAATTTTCTTAAGATGGATTAAGGTTCTCATCTTCTTAAAAAATGTGGATAAAATTGTTTCTTGTTCTAAGAGTATATGTGAACAATATCTGTGATGACTGATGATGATATCAAGGAAGTCAGAGATCACTGAAGTTGTGTAGATATAAAATTAATTTTAGCTTTCAGAAGTTTGGATATTCAAACTATTTAAACATCAAAGCCATCTATATTCTCCTAAATAAATTCTTGGATTTAGACCACACTGTTTTCTTGGTTTTGTGGCCCTTATCCCATGGACATGAAAGCAAATAATACTTTTGACTTTTGCATACTATGTTTTGCACCACACGTAACCAAGAAATCCCATATATAGTAACTCCCTCCTTCTCACTCATACACATAAATAGACAAGGAAAAAAACCTGTTTAGCTAACCCGAGGCCCTTAAAACAATTATTTTTTGCACTTAACTGCAGAGCAATGTATTCAAATTCTGAGGTTCCATGAAAAATTTTCCTCTGGCTTTAAAAATAAGAGATTGTGTTTCTGCTTTCTGAGGGGTTCATAAAAAGGTGAAAACATGCACTTTTTGCTTGTATAATTTTCCTTCTGCACCCCATGAATACAAAACATATCATCTTAAGAAACAAAGCTTGTTTGTTCGTTTTTGTTTAAGCAAAGTCTGGAATGCATGCAGTTTAATAAAGGGAATTTGCTGAAGGTGGAAGGCAAGTCTTCTTACTGGGGATGAATTTGCAGTCAAGTTTATTGAACACGTGAAAATTTGTAACTTGGGGTACAGTTAACTATACTGTCAAAGGGTGCCAGAGCAAATACGAGGTTATTAAAGCATGTGAATTACTCTCTAAGAAGTCTGGCATCCAAGTGAGCTAAAGGACTCTGTCAGTAGAAAAAAGCTCATAATGAATATAAATATAATAAAAGTGTAAACTTTTGAGGTTTTTTTCATCCAGGCTGCAAGTAATATATCTGGCAACTCATGCAGGGTATTTCTAGGAGACATTTTAACTGGTGCTCTTGGGTTAAGAACAGGCAAAGCTAGATTCAGAGTGTCTATCTGGGAACTTTCAGTTCAGATATTACAATAATTAGATTAATAGCTCCTGTTAGAATGCAGAAGTTTGGGCTGGAATACATTTCACATAATGCAGGTCATCTAGAAGTCAGCAATTTAATTGGAAATACAGGGTTCCTCTTCAACCAGGAATAACTAGCACAGAGGAGGTTCATCCACTAGGCCCAGACGCTGTTCTTACCTGAGAAAGGATGAGCCACCCACCCTCTAGCTATCAGAGTGCAGCACAGTCTAAATGGAAGGAGACCTCCACCTCTCCCGATAGGATTAGGGAGTGCAAAAATGCATGAGACTTTTGCCAGAGTGGACTAGCTGTTAGGCAGACACTTTGGGGTTTGTACACCCCACGGCAACCCACCTCTCTTTTAATCTGCTGATTGTCTGATTTAAAGCTCAGTGTAAATGCCACATAGAGTAAGGTTATCTTGACTGCGTGGTCTGGTACTCATGGTATCTGTCTTTTGGATGAGTGACTTAAGTGCTAAGCATAGGTTCCTGAAGTGGCAATGAGGTACCTACCATTTCTATGGTTTTAGGCCCTACTGTAGTTTACTATGGCTATTTCTATTTGATTAATTCTTTTTATTTTTCCACTTAAACAAAAATAAACCATTTCTTATTTTTTCTCCAAAAGGTAACAGTGGTTTACACATCCTGTCTTCTGCCAACTTACATTCACTCAGTAGCTTACACCTGGAATTGTTTATGCCACTCTGCATAGCTTCTGTGAATTTGCATTTCAATTTACTTCTTTTTTCACAGTGCTATACGACAATTCCACTTTGTGGAAAAGGTCTGACCATAATCTTTACTATTATTATTTCTAATTTTTAAAGCACATTTATAAATTTTAGGGTTAAGAGAGACCACTATGATCTGATTTTCTGCTTAACACAGGCACAAAAATTATAAATGTCTGGGAAATATCACCATAGAGCTTAAGATTTAAGACAGATAGATGGGTAGATTTATATATTCTTTTTAAAAACTTGAAAAGAAGTCAAACACAGACTCTAGAATAGTATTTTTGAATGAAGACTATCTCTTCACTTTTGTGTTAAGATCAAGTGTCAAGGTCCTGATGATAATTTCATCCCATGTGAGGAGCATTCTTTTTCTTGCAAACCAATATTGCGTAGAAACACTGACCTCAACCTTCCTCACACTTTGAAACCAGACACATTTTTAAAGGCATTTTCTCTACTTGACTGAAATAAAACAGAGCTCAGGTTGCTGTCATCATTGGTCACAGTGGTTTTGATCATGTAATGTAAGAAGGATGAAGGATTAGATAATACATTGGACATCGCAATATTTTACATCTGAAGTCGTACATGGAGAAACAGCTTAAGAAGAATTACAGTATCCTTAACCACCTGAGCTCTTTTAAAGGACATAGACATCAAAAACTTGAAGTAATACCAAAACCTTATGCCAAAGGAATTTTTTAGTAAGGTATACTAAATGTTATTAATGACTGTTCTTTACCAGATTGCATCTTGTATTCCTAATGCTGTATTTGTGAGGAAATGCAGCATGATGAACAAACTTGTCAGCAACACAACAGTGCATGTCTGAAACTGATTTCAGATGCACTGATTTTACATTAACATATCTAGGTTTAGTGTTACTTTAGTAATACCAAATGTAGTTACAGTCAAAATGAGACCAATGTACATCTATATTTATATCTCTCTCAGTCTGCTCTTGCATGCAAAGCATGTGGGTATAAATAGATAAGCTTTCAAAAACAACTGTTTCATTAGCAAGGGATGGATTGAGCAGACTGAACAGTAGGAATTAAATATTTATTAAGTATATATAGGAGCCACTCATGTGAGTGAGAAGTCTGAGTTTGCCTGGAAGCAGAATTGCTGAAATGATTCCCTGACACTCTGGAGTTTTACTATATCTTTTTTTTTTCTGTTAACTTTCCATCCGTCTATAGGGTACACATCAGTGCAATCAAAATCTAATCCACAACTTTTATTTAATATAATATTATATTTTGTCTGTGGAATTTCAGCATTATAACTCAGGCAATTTCTGAAGGAATTTGTAGTAACAGTGTACAAGCACCTGTCATCCTGCTGTGGGAAGGCTAAAAAATATTTTAAATGCTTAACTTTTCTAAACCATCAGCTTTTCAGTGATCACAAATATTGAAGGAAACATATAAGAAAGTAGGTCAAATTACTTTAGATAACTGCAAGAGAAAGCCTCTAGGGACAAAAAAAGAGAAAACCAAAACACAAAATAATATAGAACTAGAAAAGGCTATAAAGTATAATGAGAAAGAATGAGCATACTGTAGTGAAAAGATGACAAAAGAGACCTCATTTACTACTCTGTAAAGAAAGCTATCAATGGATCATAATGTGAAGAATGCAGTGTTTAATTTCCTTTTTACATCATGCTTCAGTAAAATTTCAAATGGTTTCTGTTGATTTTAACATAGTAAAAAATAAGGGGTAAAAAACCAACACCAAACAAACAAGGACAGATGCATGTCTTCAGCTGAGTCTGGTGAAATTCATTCTTGATTTAAAGAAATAACCTAAACAACCTTCAAAATATTAATGAAGAATTAAAAAATTGTGGAGCATGGGTGGTGTTTTCATGAATAAATGTGAGCTTTTCTTTGTCCCTAACTTGGAAGATTTAATATAGACGTCTAAATCATGTAATGGTCTACACTTATTTAGTATTTAATCCAAATATATAACAGTTTTCTAGCTCTCTGCGGTGATTACATGGGATACCTCGTTTGTCAAGATTTCTAATTCTGGTATCACAGATAAATGACTCAAGTATTTTGATGGGAGTCTAGGTTGTAATATTTGTCTTTAAAGAGGAAGAAGAGGAGGAGATATGCAATTATAGACCATTCAGTTTGTTTTCAGTTACAAAAAAATACTATGTAAAATACTGAAATTATTTGTCAGCAATTATACTAGAAAGTAGAAGGAAATGTGAAAGAGCGAACATTGATTCTCAAGAATGAACAGTTGAAAGCAAAACAGAAGTAAAGCCCAGTAAATACTGGGGGGGGGGGGGGGGGGGGGGGATGAAGCAGAGAGGAGAAAGCATGGCTAAACAATTTAGGCTTGAAAAATATTACCCATGATACCTGAAATCCATTTCTTGAGACAAAAACAAACAACTAAAATGAGATAAAAATATGCAAATAGTCAGGAAGTCTTTTTGCTAAGACCATATATACCTCCATCAGCCCATGAATGTAAAACCAGCAAGATAAAGCACAAACAACTTCTCTGTCTTCTTTCTGAATTTAGACTGAGGTATTCACTGGAATACAAAGACTTTTCTCAGTCTTCTCTCCAGCAGCACATTGGCCCAAAGGGAGAGGATTCATCCTGCCTTTCCTCCAAATCCACATTGCCTAAGTAGTACAGCCATCAATGGATGTGTAACAGCACCATATACAAGTTGCGAAAATTTAGGGAGGATTCTGCAAGGATAAGAAATGATCTGTCTTTCTACAATGTATTTTTTTTTTCCTTAAATGATTTTAGATAAAGAGTACTCATCACCATGCCTGACTTCTGTTTATGTTACTAGTGTATGTGTTAATATGCGTTACACATGCACGGGGAATACTGTGCAAAATTTCAATTTAATATCATAGAATAATAGAATCACAGAATGGTTTGAGTTGGAAAGGACTAGATCATCTAATTCCAACCCCCGTGCCATAGGCAGGGACACCTCCCACTAGACCATGTTGCCTAAGGCTTTGTCCAACCTGGCCTTGAACACTGCCAAGGATGGAGCATTCACCACTTCTTTAGGCAACCTGTTCCAGTGCCTTACTACCTGGCTGTTGATAAGATTATGATTTGGTGAAGGCATTGCACAATTACCTACCCAACATCTCTATTTTAGATACCAATAAAACTTGTTTAGAAAGGAAAGTTTTGAAGACAATGATCACATTCATCAACTAGATGAAAAAAAACACTACTTGAAATGAAAGTGTCCTGCGTGTTAATATTAGAAGATGGTTCTTAAGACAGACAGGCAAATATTTTTTTATTTCCTCTTATTTCAGGTTAATTTAAGAGTTTAGTGCACTGCGTTAAATACCTTTCAATTTAACAGCTGCATTTTGCATGTGTAGTGATAAACATTTTCCTCAGTTCCAGTGGCAACTTATGGGTAAATAGGTGGCCCAGGAAGGTGGAAAAAATAAAAAATAGCTCCTGAGAAATTATTTTTTAACACTGGACCTAGTGGTCCATTTGTCTTATGTAGAACTGATGGTCATTAACACTTTAGAAAAATTATGCTATTTCTAAACTACCTGGAAAACTGTCCCTACACTTCAGCGATTAACAGCTTGAAACAGGGCCCCAGGTAATCTGTCTTCTTTTGTGTTGCATTTTCATTTCTCTATGCAGCTGCAGAAGTGATACTACACACAGTTATATGGTAGATGTAAGGGGCATAGACAATGACAACTATACTTGAAAATGATCAGTCCTGGTTAAAGTGTGGCTGAAGATTTAATTTGAACTGTCTGCTGTAAACAGTCAGCTAGTAAACACTTTAAAATTATGTGCTGTTATCTTTTACTGCTGTATTCCTGTTTATACTGAAGTTCTTAGTACTGAAGTCACAGTATTGGCCTGCGCCGAGTCCTGATCCCTTGGGAATAGATTGGAATTTTGTTTTTACTCTGTGGAAACACAAATTTGTCTAACAGGACTGAAACTGCTTTTCTTATATGCCAGATTTAGAGGGTTACCTGTGTCTAATTGAAGACTTAGATCAACTTGCAGCAAACTCAGCTGAATAACCTGTTGATTTCTATTGAAGCTGCAGCGAAGTGTGAAAGTAGAAGTCAAAGAGCATTAGTCACAGCACAAGGACCCTTTCCATGTATTTTTGAGCTACATCAATTCTCTACTACAATTTTACACCTTTGTACAATTCCAGAATTGCCAAACTAGACCCCACACACTTCCTTCAGTCTATTGAAATTATGCTTCTAACAGTCCTTGGAACAGAACTGATTTGAGGATATCATAATATTTGTGAAAGAATGATTTTATTTTATTTTTTTATTTTTTTTTTAAAGTATGCATTAAGTTCATCTCTAAAAGATTAATAGAAGATTTCCAGGAAAGGAGAAAACTGTGCTCAGATAACAATGAAGCCAGCTGTAAGAGGCAGTGTCTCAACAAATGTAAAATGCATCAGCAACAGCTAAGTACTTGCAGCGAATCAGTCATCTGGATACCAGAAAACTATGAAGGAGTCAAACAAATAATATTTGACAAGGGTTAAAATTAAATCTAACTGACCAAAGGCTGAATTGTGTTTTAAAGCTGATGAGAAGTTAATAGTTTCCAGTAAGATAAGCCAGGGATATTTCTTCAGGACAGAAACCCTTTACTGAATGCCAAATTGCCTGTAGCTTGTCTCTTGTTAACCATTCATGCTAATTATTTCCTATGGATTTGTTAAGAGGTTTGGCCAGCCTGACAGATGCATGTTTAATTTTACAAAGTAATATAGAGGCTACTTCCCAAGTACATTGGCAGTCTGATAATGCAAAGACATTTATTAGAAAGCCAACTTCCCTATAGACAAAACTAATCTTAGAAGTTCACATTCATTCTTGACCCCATTTGAAGAAGCACAGCTCTCCCAGTGACATCAGATGGAATTTTGCATGTGTTAAAGAAATAAGATTTCACTGTTAAGAGCTACCTCAACACATGTCATATTCATTATGAAAGTAATTGCAGTTTAATTGTGATTGCAGAGACCAGATATACAAGTGTTGTTTTGGGGCTTTTTTAGTTTTGGTTGTTTTGTTTTTTCTCTTAAATAAATGTCAATAGGAGTTTATTTCTGCTATTGTTTTATAGTCATGGTAAACATTCTTACTCTCTATAGATGCTGGAATAGGTTCAGTGCAGTCATTTTTGATCTCAGACACTAAATAACAGTGGGATTCACCAACACTTGGATGGGGAGCTATTAGAAATCTGTGGTTACATACACACAGGCAAGGAGCCCATGTGGAAAAAAAAACCTTTATTATAAGTTCTGGTATACATTATTATAGTGTGCTTGTAGGACATAATTGTTTTTTATACTTATTTCCATTCTTTTGCTATCTTCTGCTAAGTCCTGATGTCCCTGCAATAATTAGGAAATTTTCCCACTAATGTTACTGGACAGACTGCTATAGACTTTGATGGATTTTCAGCCCATGTATCCGAATATTATATTTTAAATAAGCTATAACAATACATTCAGACACTTATGGCTTAGAAACTGGGAAATCATAAAAGATCCCTTATTGCTAAATACTAGAAATACAGCAAAAATTAGTTTCTTGTGTTGTTTCAGTCCTTTATTTTCATTCTTGTCCAAAAATAATCCAAAACAACAAAACCCAAGCAGAACGAGCCAAATTAGCAAAATAAAAGAGCTAACATTCCAAAACTCAGTTTTATGAACATTAGTGTTTGAACAAACTAATTTCTTAATATATCTGAAAGGTATGGTTTGGACTTGTCTGCTAATAGATGTACTGCACACTCCCTGGGATTCATGGAATTGGAATTTTCCTTATGACTATAGTGCAACTATATGTAATCTCTTACTTGGACTTAGATGTATGTTCTATGTAAGACTCTTCTAATATTTAGAAGTATAGAAGTATACACAAGTCCAAATGCAGACAATGACAGAGCAGACAGTTAATCAGTATTGGCCCTGATGCTTCTTCTTTGGTCTTTACTCCACTGAAAAGCTCTAATAAACAGAAACCTGATGTATCAGATTATCTTTTTCTTTCTCTATGAATGTCTACATCATGTATTATCATCAGTCACAAGATTGATGTCTTTTTGCAAGCATCTCTAAAAGAAAACAAAAGCCGCTTACAGATCGTTTCTCACTTGAAATTTATTGTCAACAAAAACACAAGCTGAAATCTATTATTTATACTGGTAAATAACAAATAAAAGAAGTCTACATTAATGAATAATAATAATTCTTCATTGTTTTTTGACCTATACTAAAACATAAGTTCCAGTTTTCATGAGTCATCCTAATCAGAGAAGTAATTGAAATTAGATTTGTTTTTCCAACATAAATAGGTCTTCCATTAGAATAAATCATTTTATCATCTTGCAGAGCTGTGCAGGAGCCATGCAGCACATGGGGTTCTTGAAGCACTGTGTTCTGGACAATCAATAAGACAAATTTATGAACATGATTTGTTCAGTGATTTAATTGTATGTAATTTGATCAGAAAGGATTTAGAAAAACAAATTTGGGAATTGGGAAATGAGTAAAGCAGATGCATAGTAACACAAAAGCAAAGTAGCAACATGAAGCTACCAAAATGTTGATTCAAGCTTTCATAGACTGGCCTATCTTCCTGGCTCAGGAAGCTTTTTGTATTAAAGTCTGGCAGAAGTTAGCCAGTGCAACCAGGCTGATACTGACAAAGCAATTTGCACCATTGTGAGAATACTGGCACTAGTCCACTCATTGGGTTCCTGTTTTTTATATTTGCAGATTGTGAGTGGGCAGAAAGTTGTTTATAGTTCAAGGGGCTGATCCTTACTGGCAGTATAAAAAGGCTTCTGGAGCCAACTAAACATGCTGAGTTTTTTCAGTTTTAAACATGAATATATTAAAACCCTTGTATATGTATTTTTCATTGCAAGGTGCTCTTTGCTGCTTTCTGGAAATATCTTTACTGTTCATTAAGGAACAATAATAAAATATACATCCATAGTTCGGTAGACAGGCTCACAGGACACAATTAACCACAAAAATGAGTTGAGATTTACAGCTCAGGTCTCTTGTTTCTCAAGAAAGAGCCCTGCAAATTACTTCAAGAAGCAGCTTCTTAATATATTTCTGCAGATTTTGCAGTGAAAAAGTATGTAAGTGAAAATCAGCCTTTTGCTAAGACTAATTTTACAAGCCTAAATAAATGGATTTTACATAGACAGGAGAGGAATAATTTTGCTTACCTATCAGTAAGGCAACACATATGGTATAAACAGGACTTAGTGTATCCTGAGTGGAAAGCTAGCCTTCCTGGTGTGAATGTTGCACATTGTTTAAATAAGTCTTACTCTGCCAATTTACCCTTCAAAGAGGACAGTATATTACCTGGGCATATTACTGCACTTATTCCACAATCCAAAACTGGAATCTCCCATCTAGATCGTTTGATCACCAGTAGAATAAGGCCACATCTGTTCCTTAAGATATGTGACTGAAATCGCATAAGGGATGGAAATTGAAATTTATCTTTTCTGAGCACTACCAGAAATCTGGGCTCAGTTTTGACCATAATCCTTACCCCCCTACAGATTGCAGAATCACAGAATGGTTGAGGTTGGAAGGCACCTTTGAAGGTCATCTGGGCCAACCTCCCTGCTCAAGCAATATCACCTAGAGCCAGTTGTCCAGAACCATGAACAGACAGCTTTTGAATATCCCCAAGGATGGAGACTCCACAGCCTCTGTTGGGAACTTGTCCCAGTGCTCAGTCACCCTCACTGTGAAAAAGTTTCCTAACGTTCAGAGAGAAAGTTCGATGTTTCAGTTTGTGCCTATTGCCTCTGGTCCTGTCATTGCATACTGCTGAAAAGATCCTGGCTGCATCCCCTTTGCAACCCCCTTTCAGGTCTTTATATACATTGACAAGCTCCCTCTTGAGCCTTCTCTTCTCCAGACTAAACAGTTCCAGTTCTCTCAACCTTTCCTCACAGGAGGGAAACTCTAGTCCTTTAATGACCTTCCTGGCCCTTCACTGGACTCTTCAGTATGTCCATATCATACAATAAAATTGTAGCTGTTGACTTTTTGTAGCCAAACAAGAAAGAGAGGCCTAAGCTAGAGCATGTAAAACAAGGGCTGAATTTACTGCAGCGGAGCATCTCAGTAAGGTGATGTCCTACGCTTCTGCAGAGCTTCACGTATGGTTAAACCTCCTACCTTTACTTGCCCTTTGGAGAAATGCGGCCCAAATCTATGAATAAAGATTTGTTGTGCCTTTTCTTTTAAACAAAAGGAAATAAGAGGAAACAACTGGAAGTCTGATATGTAAGGCAACTCTCCAGAGTATACTAATGTACTGTTTGCAGCTGGTTGTTGTCAATCACTTCCAAGATTTTTTCATTAAAATGTGTGAAGTCTCCATCTCTGAAGGTTAGGTTCTACTACCCTTTTTTTCCACCATGAGAAAGATTTTCAAAGTCTCTTTGCAGCTAACTACAGACAGTTGCTTTTGTCAGGGCCTTGAGTGTGCTAATAGTCCTTGATGGCTCTGACCTGCTGCACCTGAAGCTTCTCTCGTGCTCTTCCAATAATTCTGCTCCACTTGTGCTTAGATTGGGGCATATTGCCCTGCAATGCTGTAGGTGTGTCCGTTCCTTGTCCTGCTGCCTGGATGGACCTTGGACTAGTGCTGTAATTAGTCTCTAGCCTTGTCCCTGCCTTTGTCTTCTTTTGTTCCTGATTGAATCCCCAGTATGTGCCCAATATATGATTCATCTGTCTTTGTTGGATGGACCCTGTTACTAGTCCCATGGGATTGTGCCCTATAGGGGAAGGAACTGACCAACTTTGGTCACCCTGGCTCCAAGTCCCTGAAGGAGTATTCAGCTGCCACTGTGCCCCAACACTGTGTATTTCCTTAGAGGAAGAAATCAGTCATGTGTGTAATGGGTAAGATACATGAGAGAAATATACACAAAAGAAAGACAATCCACGGAAAAAGAACCTTGTCAATGTAAGGGTTTTAATTTAAACAAGGTTATGGACTAAACAAGTTGATATCTCTTGAAAGTTTTCTATTGCTTCGTATGTTTTTAAAGTGAAATATCTTTCATGGGTATATGGAGCACAGACAAGACTCCACAGAAATGCTTAACAGGTCTAGGGAGAAAACTCTCTTCCTTTCCACTAGAAATTATCAAATTCCTTTTTCTCCTTTTTCCAAGTTATGCAAGTGATGAAGATGCATAAAAGCTGAAAAAAAAGTTAAAAAATATTCAAATCAATTCATATCAAGCTCGTGAAAATATTTATATTTTGTATCATTATTTTAATAAGTGCCAAAATAATTTCTATAAATAATTTTGAAAATATTTTCTCATAAACTGGGATCTACTCAAACATGTCTCAAATTTCATTAAAACATTTTTAATGGAAAAAGAATTTAACAAAAAATATTTAAAACCAATAAATTTTCTAGAAAGTTGTCACAATGTATTTCAATCACTGAGAAACATACAGAAATATAACAGTTCAGCCCTTTATGAGAAAAAGTATTGGAGCATTTTTAAAGATCTACATAGTCAATAATTTATGTGGGCATAATTTAATGCTTGTAGTTAGGCTAACATTAAAGATGTGCAAACAAACTCCCATCTTAGAATGTGAATAAAAGCAAACAAAACAAATACCAGCCAACTGCTGAGAAATGGACAAAAAGGTATGATATGGCTTTCTAAATTCACTATAAATTATGAAAGTCTTGTGAACTTTGTCTTTTTCTCATTACCCTCTAGTATTGCCTGATCATCCAGTCACTGCATTTTATAAAGATAAGATACATAAAGATGTTGAATTCCTGTTTATGTTTTTATTTAAACTTCTTTTGTAAAAAAAAAATTTAACAGGGAATTCATAACAACTTTCTCTTTGTCTGCAAAATTATTTGAATATACGAAAGCTCACCTGTTATGTGCCTATTAAGGAAGGGTGGTGATAAATATTCTAGAATAAATGTATGCATGGTTTTAATCTCTCATGCTTTGAATGCTTGTTTGCATGCTGACTGCATGAGAAATGGTCCAGTTCTTCCCACTATCTCCTTCCATGGTGTGATATTTGAAGAATTTTTTGGTTACTTGTTATTGGAAAAAGACAACTTCACTGATGTTCAGCCTGATAAGACAGTTCTTCCTAAGGAATCACTTCAGAAATCCTAAAATAGGGACTGGAACCAGACACCAAAGGTTTTTAAATTTAGGTGGTATTATTTTCCAACAACACTTCTTTGTGTTTGTTGTTGCTTGTTTGTTTAAACATTTCAGATGGATTCAAATTATTATCAGTTCTTTATGTAAGGCAACAAAATATATGTCTGGATTTGAAGAAATAGGAGACCAACCAAAAAAAATAAAATTTTTATAATAGAATTTAGGACAAACGGGCAAACTTTTGTTTGGTTTAATAAACCAGAAATCATTAGGAATAGAGGTTATTGCTTAAGGAGTTGCTGTTCAGGCAAGATGTTCAAGCCCCTGAGTTCTCCTAATTGCTAAAGAAAGTTAGCTATATGTCTTGGTTTTCAGTTATCATTCTTACTGCATTTTAGATTATTGGAGAGGCTTAATTTTCTGAATAGGTACCTATTTCCAGACTCTGGTTTGATCTAAATTAAAAAAAATCAACAAAAAATAAAATACATGTTATAGTAAATAGAGCATAACCTGTGACCAGCGTGATGTGTTTTCAAAATGTTTATTTTAAAGGAACTCTTAATAACTGAAAAATTATTCTGCTTGAAAAAATGTCAGTTGTTAGCTAATTATCTTTTGATTTACTTTGAACTTTCATATGAGATTCAGAATTGCATCTAGGAACCTAGTTTTTAAGATATCACTTGTTATCATTTTAATAAATTGTTCTGTACAACAAAACCATTTCTATAATTACAGCAATAAAAATATTTCCCCTCCTTCTTCTTAGGACAAGGAAATGGAACATAATTTAAAAATAAAGTTAAATAAATATTTAGCCTGTCGATTCACATTTTATCTTGGTTTTAAAAACACTGCAGGCATCTTTATATATGTGCATAATTCTTCCAACTCAATAATCAAATTAAGCTGAATATTAGAATGCTGAATAAAAACTGTGTAACTTCTAATGTTAAATATAAGTGAAAAAAAAGCACTTACAAAACCTCTTGTAAATGCTTACTAGCATCTAAGAGCTGTACACAGTATCAACAATATATGATTTTACTAAATGAACTATTTAAACTGAGGAACATATTCTTATTCTCCAATACGCCTGTAGGATATTAAATCTAATTGGACTTCTGGTTGGTGAAATGATTCTGAAGTGTTGAAGTGGTATCTTACATACTAGAGATTTAAACTAGCACTGCTAAAATTACTGAAAGAAAAGATATTGCCTGATTTGAAGTTTCATAACAAATTCAGACATTTGTTGGGCTTGCCAATGTTTTGTATAATTTTCCCTGGGCACAGGAGGAGAATCAAATTAATTTCATCTATTTTGAGCAGTTCCCACAAGCAAGGTTGAAAGAGACTGAGCCAACTGTGCTGTCTGCCCTTGCCTTGACTGAAGCCAATCCTCATCTGTTGGTTAAACAAACGTAAATTTCATCTGAGAACAAGTTCATATAATATGTGCTTTTTATGTATGCAAAATAATGGGTCTAATGATACAGTGAAAAAATAAATTTGATATCTAGTTATGAATGCAGGCCAGCAAAGAGCCTTCTGGATCAACAAATCTAGCTCCCTGCTGAAAAAAGTAACCAAGTCTTTAATACTCACAATAGTCACTTCAAAGCCAACTTTTCAAGACTGTCTTAGGCCACCTTGCACTGACGTCAGAAGATAATAATTACAAATGGTTTTTAGTCTCACTGACATATTAGTAGTATCATAAATTGCTCAACATTAGTTGATTGATTTATTTAAGAACATATATTTTCTATGAGCCTAAGTTAAACAAGTGAGGATCAAACTGTGATCAAACTTGTTGCTTGTGTTTGTCCTTTTAAGGCAGTTTCTGTAATAAATACTTCTTCACTTAATGGTCAATACATGGATAAATTCCATGTATCATAACAACTTTGAAAGACAGTTTATTTTCTGTTGGCATGTAGATTTACATGGGTAACTTTTGAAATTATTGTGCTAATGCTTTCTTTCAGAATGGCAAAATGTAAAGGTTTCAGGGTCAAACTCATAGAATGTAGTTTAACATTTTTATTATTTAATTTTGAAAGAAATGTGTCGATTACTTGTGTCATATAGGACTTGAGTATATTAAATATTAATTTCCACACTGGATTAAATATTCATAGATGTAATATGTGACAACTGTGACTTCATGTCAGTCTTGAAGAGAGAAATCTCTTTTTCTTGTTTTTGACATCTCTAATCAAGACTTACCTACATCTGGTTTTGAATCACCTCCAAAGATTCTTATTATTATACCGTAAACTTTCATTTTTATTTTATCTTGGCAAAATGATAAGAGATGTTCATAAGTCTCATAAAATTTTAACAAGTGGTCTTTATTTTTCAGTAATGGATTTATTGAGAGGTTTTAAAGTTCTGTAAAAGAAGAAAACATTTTGGGGGCAGGGGAGGAGGGTGAAAGGGAATGGGAGCTACAGCTGTAATCCCAACTAAAAGAGATGGGAAGACTAAGAGTATTCCAGACTGAATTTGTACATGCAAAAATCTCATATTGTATAATGATCAGCACTACCTTCCAGTCTTGTTTCAGTTTAGTCCCTAAGGAAATAACAGAGATTGACAGATACAGGTTAAATATAAGACCATTTTATTGTTTTTTCTTCTGCCTATTACAGGCTTTTCATTAAAAATAACGGTTTTGAGCAGTAGATAGGTAAATTCCAATAACTTGTTTTAAATAAAAGTGGTCACAAATAAACACGGTATTTAAACTTGTAAAGTAGCAATGTTTCTGTGGCAAAAATACTTGTAATGTGCTACTGAATTACTAATTAGAAAAATTGTTAAAACCAAAGAAAATAATTAGTGACTAAAAACATTACCATAGGTATACATGTACTGTACCACAATTTTAGATGGATTTCTCAGCTTTTCTGAGGTAAGAGATAGCATTAAAAATGCAGTACTCTTCAGCAAAGAGTAGATGTGGGTTTTGGGTTTCTTTTTTTTTTTTTAGGATGAAATATAGCAGACATTTTATGCCTATGGTCAAATATTTCCCCCTCAGGTTTCCTGACAGTATTTATAGTTCCTTTAGGAAATCACTTGTTTTGTAGTATTTCCTCCACCTTTACAGAGATTATTTACTTCTTGGACAGATATAGCTATAACAGTTACAGTTACTTCCAATGTTGGAGAAGGATTTAAAAGTAATTATTTCACATTATTGTGTTGTTCTTTTTCTCAGATGGTTATCTTAATCCCTTAGTACATTAAAACTGATTATTTTTCTCATAATCCATCTGATGAAATCAGCAATAAGAAACAAGACTTTGTATAGAAAGTAACCAGTTGTTTCAAAGGAGCTAACTGTTAAATTATATTCACAATTTCATGAGTAAGGTTCATTTCATTAATGCATCTAAAACTGATTCCTTTAGAGAAAATGGGGATCATCTAGTAAGTGATGTAAAGACCTCAGTCTGGTGACTCATTATCATCCTATGCTACATTCAAGAGAAAAATTTGCCACCCAACTTGTGTGAATCATCTTGGAACTACCTATCTCCATGAAGTGCTTAACACAACTACAGATCTATCCCATACAGGGTATCAAATATTTAGGTGCCTGAAGTTAGGTTAGATGACAGCTGGTGTCAGATGAGTGCCAGAAAACAACCCCAAACTACATAATTAACTTTCCTTTAAAAGTGGTTATTTAAATGCAAGACATTATTATTATTGTCCATCATATTTGAAAAATCATGTCAGTCAGGTGAAGTTCCCGACAACTGGACAAAGGGAAATATAACCCCCATTTTCAAGGAGGGGAAAATGGATCACCCAGGGAATTACAGACCAGTCAGTCTCACCTCTGTGCCTGGCAAAATCTTGGAGCAGATTCTTCTGGAAGGCATGCTAAGGCATATGAAAAACAACAAGGTGTTTGGTGACAGTCAGCATGGCTTCACTAAGGGGAAATCCTGTCTGACCAATTTAGTAGCCTTCTATGATGGGGCTATGGAACTGATGGACAGGGGTAGAGCAGTTGATGTCATCTACTTGGACTTGTGCAAAGCATTCAACACTGTACTACACGACACCCTTGTCTCTAAATTGGAGCAACATCAATTTGATAGGTGGACCACTTAGTGGATAAAGAACTGGCTGGATGGCCACACACAAAGAGTTGTGGTCAATGGCTCAATGTCCAGCTGAAGACGAGTAACAAGTGGTGTCCCTCAGGGATCTGTGTTGGGACCGGTCTTGTTTAACACCTCTATTGGTGACACGATCAGTGGGATTGAGTGCGGCCTCAGCAAGTTTGCCGATGACACCAAGATGTGTGGTTCAGTTGATAATGCTGGAGGGAGGGAATGCCATCCAGAGGGACCTTGACACACTTGTGAGGTGGGCTGATGCCAGCCTCATGAAGTTTAACCATGCCAAGTGCAAGGTCCTACACCTGGGTCGGAGCAATCCCAGGCACAGCTACAGGTTGGGCAGAGAAGAGATTCAGAACAGCCGTGAGGAGAAGGACTTGGAGGCGTTGGTCAATGAGAAAATGAACATGGGCCAGCAGTGTGCACTCGCAGCACAGAAATCAACCATATCCTGGTCTGTATCAAAAGGAGCATGACCAGCAGGTCGAAGGTGATAATGCCCCTCTACTCTGTTCTCGCAAGTGAGACTTCACTTGGAGTATTGTGTGCAGTTCTGGTATCCTCAACATAAAAAGGACATGGAACTGTTGGAACAAGTCCAGAGGAGGGCTACAAGAATGATCAGGGGACTGGAGCACCTCCCTTATGAAGACAGGCTGAGAAACTTACGGCCATTCATCCTGGAGAAGAGAAGGCTGCATGGAGACCTCATAGCAGCCTTCCAGTATCTGAAGGGGCCCTATAGGGATGCTGGGGAGGGACTCTTCATTAGGAACTGTAGTGGTAGGACAAGGGGTAATGGATTAGAACTTACAGAGGGGAACTTTAGATTGGATATAAGGAGGAAGTTCTTTAAGAGTGGTGAGGCACTGGAATGGGTTGCCCAGGTTGTGAATGCTCCATCCCTGGTGATGTTCAAGGCCAGTTTGGACAGAGATTTTGGTGACATGGTTTAGTGTGAGGAGTACCTGCCCATGGCAGGGAGGTGGAACTAGTTGATCTTAAGGTCCTTTCCAACCCTAACTGTTCTATGATTCTATGACTATCATTCCGTCCAGTTTAATAACAAATCAGAAATGTTAAAGGAGATAGCTTACTTGCATCAGGTTATGTTTCTAGTTTTGTGAAAGGACCTAATGTAATTTGAGTAGCTACATAATCTTGTTTTTTCCACATTCTTTCATATAACTTCTGCTGAAGAGTATATGGGTTTTTTTTGTTCTTCTGAAAGTCAGAACTTAAGAGCAGTCTGTAACAAGACTGGTAACACGTCTCAAAATGCATGTATTTCACAAAAAATGTTTATATGAAAATTTCATCAGAGCCACATAACTCCTGATGAGTAATCTAAATTCCCAGCTGTGAGATGGAGAGTGATACATCTTTTGTGTCACCCCTGAGGCTCCTGGGAATCCACTGACATTACTTGCCTATGCAGTTCCCCTTACCTCTGCTCTCTGAATTAGTGTGTATGTCTTGTGTTTTGGCCATATATAAAACTCTAATAACAGTTTGTAAACTGGGCTAAAGTTTGTAGTTAATATAAATTTGTGATGCCAAGTAATAGTTAATTTACTAGTTTTAAAGCTGTAGGAGCTGGCAAAAACTGGAAATAAACACATTTTTCTTCTAATTTATGATCACGTACTATTTTTTTTTTTTTCTATGCTGTATCCTTAACTGTTACAGTAAGTGTAGTAAAAGTATGAAGAGACTGGAATAATGACCCTCCAATAATGTGTTCTTGACTTTGCAGGCTGCTGTAAAACAGCTGTATATATGATGTATTTTCTTACCTATAAGATGTTAAGACACACTAGTTTTACCTTATAAATAGATACTTATTATTTTAATAAAGATTTGGCTAATACTGATTTTATAGTTAGATTTTCCTGTTAATCTGTAATTTAGTATTTATTACAGACAGCCAAAAGTTGTTTGAATTTTCTTTTTTTTTTTGGGGGGGGGGTGTTTCTACAACTGTGTTTTACAGACCACATTCCATAGAGCACCCAAGCTATGCTTCTGCAGCAGTTTATCACTTGAAATAAGCCCTGAAAATCATCATCATGTTCATAGAGCACCCCAGCTATGCTGCTGCAGCAGTTTGTCACTTGAAGTAAACCCTGAAAAATACATTGAGAGGAACAAGTGAAATGTTACTCCGATGTATGTTAATTGTATTCTAACACAATTCTAACAGCAGTACAACCTCTGTTCATCTTTTATTTGTTATTCTCTGGGCTTGTATTCTGGGAACAGGTAAGTGTAGGCAACATTTCTGTATCAGCTCTTAAAAGAAAAATACAGGAAGTTCTACTTATATGAGCTTGACTAATATGGCTTTACAGAGTTCAAGTGGTAGTTTCTGCAGTTTGCATTGACCAGTGTCTCTGACTCTATACACACACATTACTCTTACTTTCAAAATGGGCAGTTTCACAGTCCAGTATTTAGTCCAGTGTTTAGAAAGATAAACAAAACTGGCAGATAGTCAAGAAGTAAGCAAACCACAGTTTTGTCAACTTTCCAAGGAATCAGAATTTTCACATAGTGGGAGTAGAATATTCACTTTCAACAAGAGCAACTAAAGGATTGAATATGTATTTAGAACTTCTGAAATAGCTTCTCAGTGTTGCAGGTAAATTGTGTTGTCTACAGTCAAAAACATGAACCAAACCTAAGCAACAATTCACTGTGAAAGGAAAACAAAAAGAAAAGTAATCACATTCTTAAATAGCATATCATACATCCAAGCTTTGTCTTTTATTTTGTGTATTCTTTTTTTAAGGGTTTAGTCTCTTTGAATTTGATGAAAGAATTGGAACTACAGAAAGGTATTGTCACATTTTGTGCCTGCCTGTCCAGGACTTCGAAGTAGGATGCTCCCAAAGGAGCTTCTAAGGTATATGTAATTTTGATGTGGAGAAATTAGCTGGGTGTGTACAGATTATTCTTCTTTGATGTTCCCTATCTACCGTAATAATATCATCCCAAATAACATGAATATGTTTAAACACAGAGAAACGCTTTCGTCTGGAGAGAGATGAGATGGCTTTAATTGAAAAGTGCTGAACAAACAGAGCAACATTTTACCCTTTGCTGTACTTTACATCTGGGTTTTTTTTCAAGCCTTCATAACATTTTTCACTCTTCTACAACACTCAAAGAGACTGAATCAACTTTATCATGTATGTATCCCTTCCTCCTCTTTACCTTTTGAAGTACAGAAGTGGTGTGACCCATTTTCCAAGTCTTCAGATCTGTCTCTGTCTCTTGAAGTGAATAAAAATTGAGTGAACTTGTGAAAATCCTGCTAATGCTTTGCCAGTTTCATTCCCCACTTCCTTCAGCACTCCTGGTATGTGTAATCTGACCAAGGAGCCTTAGCAATTTTAAAAGGCTATAACCTTTTAACAACCATTATCTGCTGCATTTTGCACACTTCCTAATTTTTTACCTGCTTTTGTGCATGCCCAATTTGGATAAAATTTATTATTTTTCATATATAAAGGCAGATGTAGGGTAGCATTTAATCTGGCTCTTTCTCTTCTACGTCCCTAATGTCTTACATATGCTCTCACAATTGCTCAAAAGTGGGTATGAGGTTGAGAAGAGATTTAACTCTACCTTCTTCAACCCCAAATTTATGTGGCCTAAGCTACTCATTGTTACTAAAATCAACTACTCCTTTATATCAATGTACCATAAGATTAAAAATAGAGGTGAGGCTGATGAAATTGAGCTTTGTAAAAAATTTAGAAATTGGAGTTTAATTTTTAATTGTTAAAAGGCACCACTTTTTAAAGAATAATGAAATTTTAGAAGCATACTTTCTTTCCCCATTTTTCAGAGAGTGTTATCCAACAAAGACAAAAAAAGATAAGAAAGAAAAAAAAAACAAAAAGAGGAACACATTTTAAATAGTCAAAGGGCTCTTCATCTGATACCATCCAATGCCTCTGTGATGTTTTTAAGTAGATTTTCTTGTAAGATTTGTAAATTCTAATGTTACATACAAGCCATCTGATTAACAGCTATTCAGATCAGGAAAGCAATGCAAGAACAAAAGCCACCAAACCAAGCATTTAGAACCAATGAACCAGTGATAATGAAAATATTTTACTTTTCACCATCACCATGAGGCTGGAAAGGTTCAAACAGTGAGTAAGCTCTACTGAAATATCTCAGAGATGCGTACATAAGGAGTTTCTTAAAATGTCAGGTCTTGCTTCTGCTTTCCTAGATGAGCATCAGTTAATTTGACTATCAGGTAATTCCAGATTTTCCAGCTTTTGCTGTGACCAGGAATTTCTTTCAAGATCTAAAAGTCCTTAAGCCAGACAAATTCTACTGTGTTCATGAAAACAAAACAAACAAACAAAAAACCAAACCCCAAGATGTTTTATTTTAACATATAGGTATTTCCCAAGTTAAAATAGTTGCGATAAATGGTAGAATATTCTGAGATCAGGATTTGGCTTGTCCTGGCTTCCACTCCCCATCTTTATCTTCTATGCAATATGTTGGCAAAAGAAAAACAATGGCAAAATCCCCACTGACTTCCAGGGTCAGAAGTGGTGTGATTACCATGTAACAATTAATTCTGTGCTGTGGGAGTCAGTGGGTATTTTCCTCTAGATAACGAAGGAAGCAGGAGCAAGCATAGAGAAAAAGCTGAAAGAAGCCTTTTGTCACCTGACAAAATAGACAATCTTCTGTCTTTTACTTTCTGGGTCACCTGTATTATATTAAGAAATCTTACCTACTGCTATTAAAGAGAGTTGCAGGATAGACCGACTGACTCACTAGTAACATGATTTCAAATGATTTGGAAAGACTATTACCAACTGAATGGGCATTAAAAAGAAAAAGGTTTAGTCTGTACAAGCTGGTTAGTACAAGCACATCAGAGGAAGATAGAGGGTCACCTGTACAAATAAGGAATGAAGCCGTACAGTGTATTGGAAGGGATTTAAATCCACCTACACGCAAAAGCTCTAGACTAGCTTTGCTTTGCAAGAAGAGAACATATGGTGTGCTTTTGCAGTCTCCTATGAAGATGCTCATGAAGGATCCAAGGACAATCATTTTATTCATAGATTCGTCACATTTATGGTCTTTTGAATTTCAAAACCTAATATACCAGAAAATAAAGTGTATCCTTTAATATCACCCTATAAAAGTTGTCTCTATTAAGCTAGCATTTCACTGTTTAATCTGAAGTAATTTAGAGTGAAGGCAGAGGATGTGACCATTCTGGCCCTCCCACACTGTTACCGTGTAACAATCATGGAAACATAACATGAAAAGTCAAGTAGGGCTTGTAGCAAATCTTATAAGCTTATATGTTTCATACTCCCACACTGAAAGCTCGCTATGATTTTATCTTGTTTCTTTCTTGTTATGTGGTAAGTCCTTTTTACATAAGTTAACACTACTGAGCTCTGTTGGCTGGCCTTTTCTCTAGTTGAAGTGAAGAAAAAGGTAGCAAAACAGCAGTTACTTTACTCACAAGTGCCTGTCCAACTGCTATTCTTCTATTCACAGCACACTAAAGCTTCAGAGAGAAAATATGTCCTCTTCCCCAACATATTTTGCTAAAAATGTATTAATAGTTTGTCTCCTCCTGCCAGCCATGTTTTTTCCCTTAATTTTTTTTCCAGGTTTATCTCTTAAGGAGCTTTTTAACTCAATCACTCAAAGGTCTGTGTAGATTGTAAATGGTTCCCCTGCAGCACTCTTAAATATTTGTTACACATTTCTGTGTTTCTTTGTTTTATTTTCCTTTTGATCAACCTAATGTCTTGATTTGTAATACTGAGACTCTCCTCTTCTGAGTAGGCTTTTATGGGTGTGTCAACATATAAATAGCAGTCCTAGATGGAGCTGAAAACATTCCAAACTATCTTGAATGCTTGAAACAGAATATTAGCACCATATTCTGCCTCAACTGACTGGTCTTACTAAGAGAACGTCTCTGTTATGCAGCATCTAGAATTGCTCAGAAATTTTTGCAAGCATTAAGCTGTCCTGTAATAAAGCCACCTTAATGCTCCTTCATTTTAAATAGGGTTTCAAATAGGTTGTAAAGCAATAAACTCTTACTACAGAAGTAGTTGGTGGTCACAGTCTTTGTACTCAGTACCCCTGTCTTCACACATCCTTCCTTTTTAAATTTTTTTCCAAGTAATTTCTGGCCTCTGTGAGCCCTTTTAACTTAGTATGTCTGACCCTTGCAGTCTGCTGGGTTCATGTCCATTCACAGAGTACTTATCTTGTAACAGCTGCCTAGATCTGCACTGCAATCTGTGCAGGACAGGAGACATGATTAATGGGCACTTGGTGAGTAACAGACACACTGGGAAAAAAAAAGAGAATGGAGCAAGCTCATGACAAACAAGGGCCAAGGGCACACCTGTTCTGTTAGCAGTAGTCAAATAACAGCTCTTTGATTAGGCTATGTATCATGGTTTCCTTGAATTTGTAATTATTGAGTGACATAACACTGGAGCCAATGGCTCTCCTTTAAAATTAGAAAGATATATCAGTTTTTCCTGTAAAATGCATCTACCCTTTAAAGTACATACTGTTGCTAATTACATGCTGGTCAATATTTTGCCATGTATTATTTAAAAAAACAACCTTTTCCAAACAAGAAAAAAAAAAAGAAAAAACATCAGGACATTTCAAGGTATTATTAAATCATTCATTTGGCCTATAGCATTATCTTTGCAAAGATAAAATAAAACTATGTTTCATTGTCTCTTGGCTTGATCACTGGTTCATTAGTACTGCACTGCTTCCAATAAAAAGAACATTGAAAGACATTAGCTCTGAAATTAAAACATATGAAGCCAGCAAAATGCTGCAGAGGAAACAATGTGCGGTAGGTCATACTGCTGGTCTATGAACATCCCAGAGAGGAATTGCATTCAGAACAAATCATTCCTTTTGAAAACATGTACATTTACCTCCTGCAGCCAGAGCCTTTTCTTATTTGTAAGAAATATGGATACATCAGTCTGTCTGGTGAAAATGAAATAGTCAGCTGCTCAAATCATTATTTTGTTAAATGTACAGGGTATGATTTACTAGGTGAATATAATGATTGGATGGGCTCTGAAATTTATTGTCTTTGAGCGCACATTCATATAATTTAGTAGGATGTATAACTAATAGGTTTATAAAAAACTCACATTAAAACAGTATTACTTAGATGACATGATTGCATTTCAACAAGAACCAGCTCATTTGGTGCACAGATAATTTACTTTAAACTCTGATATGCTGTATTAACCATTGCCCAGACAACTTTATTTTTGTGCTGCGCATGCTTCTCCTGCATCATGAATGAAGCATAAGTCCTGTTGAAACAAGCTAGCTCTGCAAAGACATTTGATAAAGCACATCAAGTGGACTGACCCCGAGTATATTCTTTCCTACCTAATATTCATAACATCTGGCAACAATGACAGTCTGTGCTCCATGAAACTGGCCTGATACTTACTCTGCTATGGTCAAGGGAAAGTTAGCTCAATCTTACCATACAGGAAGACCCCAACTGAAAGCACATTACTTAGAAGGCCAAAGTTTCTTTTAAGCAGATTGCTTGAGCTAGTTAAGGATTTTGGTTAATGTGACTTGTCAGTTTTTTCTTCAAACAAAACAAGTATCTTATAAAATAGACTTCAGTCCATGAGCTTAGAAAGTGATTTGTAGAGGGAGAAAATGACAGCCTTTTCTACATTCAAGCTGAGATAGATCAAAATCCTGGAAAACTACATGCTCACTAAGAACATAACATGACTTGACACAAAACATTGTAGATTGTTGCCATGTGAAATGTTCAAGGTTGGATTACCTGTGCAATCTTTTGTAGGAATGCAGTTTTTAATAAGCATCTGAGAGGGCAGAGAGAAGAGAATGAGAAGCTGGCTTGGTTGCTACATAACATTACACATATTCTGTTTTGCTTGTGCATTAGCATCAGCTCTCAAGAAGGCATGTGTTTGATCTGCCAGCTGGAAGTAAAATGCAGCGGTAGCCAGCAAGAGTTCATCAGGAAGTTAAAAAACTGGGAGAAGTGAGGAGATGCTTAAACAAAAACAAAAGCAGAAAAATTAAAAATAAGGGAACTTTACGTCTGAGCTTCAGTCAGTACATGCTTGCAGTATCTTCTGTCTGCAATGATAACTGAAAAATTTCATACAAAACTCGAACGTGAGCATACAACAATGCACAAAAGCAGAGCTATTGGCCAAAACGTTTCTAATGCAGGGCACAAAACTCCGTACATGAAGATATCACAGAATTTCTTATGTGAGCATAATGAAACTATTTCTATGGTTGGACTTGATGGTCTTAAAAGTCTTTTCCAACCTTAAAGGATTCTGTGACTCTGTACTGGAATTCAGCCAAAACAGCTAGAATTCTAGTCCCTACTCCTCTGCAGTAGACACCAGCCAGACTTTTAATATTAATTTTCATGTGAAGAATAGCTTCTACTACTAAGGGTACCCAAACATTTGAGAAAGGGACTACTGTTCAATTGAGGCTAACAAGGACAAAGACTACTGTCCTGGTGCAAACACTCTTTTCTGTATATCCTGTGTTTTCCTGGGTGGACTTCCAAGAACTGGTCAGGTCCAACTTTTCTAAAACAGAACTACTGAATCACAGAATAAGGTAGTTAATTTTCCAAGGAATACTTAAGGACATCCTCTGTGTATATCTGTGTGGATGACACATGCTTTAGAAAGTCATGTCATAGTCTTGTGAAGATATAAGGAACTAACCTTCTCTGTGATATTTGGAAGATGTTATCTCACATTTGGAAGATATTTCCAAATAGTGCTGGGAACTTTAGCATGTGTGATTTGGCTTGGAATCAATGAACTCAGTGGAGATATACTGAATTATGAGCTGTGGATGAGGGCTGAAACTGTGGCTCTACTGCAGTCACTAGCAAATAGTCTACTTATTTTAGTGAGGCAAGAATTTCATCACTGGATCTCACAATGGATCTAATAATAGGTACTAGAGTTTTCCCATGTGAAAATACAAATTAAAACATTGGTTAACATCCCCTGCTTATATCTAAATTCTTACAATATCATGCAAAGCATACATGACTAATCATGCTATTATATTGCTTAAATAGAATATTTGAGGTATGAAAGTAAAAGAGAGAGAATAAACTATTAATTTTAAGGACTATACCTTACTTTGGTGTATGCTATTATTGGATCGTATATCATTATTATTACTAGTGCAATTATAGCTAACCATATGATGATTATTTTACTGAATACTCTTATTAGAATTTCTTAATTTCAGTGATATTTTGACTGCCCTTGAATACCTTTATTCATTTAATCTTATTCTTAAAATTGCTATTAAATATTTGAAGGAATCATAAAAGATCTTTTTGAGAAAAAAAAAGAACAAAAGCACCTTGTTTTTCAGCAAGTGATACTGGCTTTCACATAGTCTACAAGATAAATTAGCACATGCAATCTTAATTCTATTGTTAAACAATAGCTGGAATATATTTTATATCATAAGATAACTATACAGTTTATACTAAAAGTACCTCCTGGCCTAAATTCATAATAATCAGTCTCTATTGCACTGGACAGAGAATGAGTACAACATATATTTCATTATAAGCTTTTCCCACAGTGCTCTTTCATACACCAACTGAAAATCTAGGACAAAAGTTCTGTTGACTTCAGCAGTGGATGAGAATGACCATATGGACTTCAGATAAAGTCTTTCAGTCACAAAGCATCCAGGGTAGTTCCTGGTATATTAATGACCATTTCTGCAGCTTATTTTGACTTCTGAAAGTTAGTATGTATCAATTTATGTTAGTGTAGCAGCTCCTGAAAATGTTCTTTTGTCCAAAAATAAGGAGAAAGATTGATTCTTTGAATAAAGCATAGTGACTATGTATTCATTAAATGAAACAGATAATGAAAACAGACCTCAATGTAGCAAAACTGGTACTGTTTTAGATTATTATTTTAATGTTATAGAAGCTATACATCCTTTTGAATACAGAGTAAGCAAATGTTTTAATCAAGAACTAGCTGGATTCTTTTTATTTTGTTATTGTGCCACAGAAGACGAAACAGCGTTTTATAAAATCATCTCAATGGAAGCAGACTATGCTCTCAGAGACTCTTAACTGAGATCCTTCTTTAAAAGAAAAAAATGCAATAAAATATTAAAAATAAGTGAAAACTGTGACAAAGTTGTTAATCTAATCACTTAATAAAAATATTTTACAGACAGAGAGAAAAAATAGATAAAATTAAATATGAAATGGACATCTATAGAAAAACAAATAATTGTTCACATCTGCAGTGCAGATTTTTTTTAGTTACAAAAAAATATGGAGAAAATGATGGAGAATCTAACAAAAATATGCAGGATAAAATAGTATTTTAGGTAACCTGCTGATTTGCATGATGAAAACTGCTATCGACAGGCTGTTACATTTCTGTTTTTCTTCTGCCTTTTAAAAAGGTCACATTTCAAACCAATAGTCCCTCAGAGCCATAAGATGCTAATATCACTGGGAAAAAATGTTACTTCTCAGCTCTTTTTAAGTGAAAAATTTATATAAACCGCGATGAATGCACATATGCATTCTTACTAGGTCTGGAATCATATTGTAAGTGATAAACTAAATGCATCAGCAGACTACTCAAACATGAATTATCTTTGAATAGAAAAAAATATTGTATGTTGATCTGTAGGTAATGTGTTTCACTGAGCTTAAGCGACTTCTTTCAGCTAAGTAAGTTTCAAATAGAAAAAGTTTGAGACAAATCAAAGAATAGATGAGGTATCCAAGAACAGAATAATAGACTTAAGTGGTGATCACAACAGCAAAAAGAAAAACCTAAAACATTGTGGAAAATAATAGTGAGGGTTTCAGGATTGCTGTTTGTATAAACCACATACCACAGGCCTCAGCTCAGTGGTTCACAATCATAATACCAGTAGGTAAGGCTGAATTTCTCCTCAAGGAGCAAAATTAAGTCATGGAGACTATGCTATGCTGATGATAACCACTGCTACAATAATCATAGAATCATAGAATAGTTAGGGTTGGAAAGGACCTTAAGATCATTAGTTCCAACCCCCCTGCCATGGACAGGGACACCTCACACTAAACCATCTCACCCAAGGCTTTGTCCAACCTGGCCTTGAACGCTGCCAGGGATGGAGCATTCACAACCTCCCTGGGCAACCCATTCCAGTGCCTCACCACCCTCACAGCAAAGAACTTCTTCCTTATATCCAATCTAAACTTCCCCTCTGTAAGTTCTAATCCATTACCCCTTGTCCTACCACTACAGTCCCTAATGAAGAGTCACTCCCCAGCAACCTTATAGGGCCCCTTCAGATACTGGAAGGCTGCTATGAGGTCTCCATGCAGCCTTCTCTTCTCCAGGCTGAACAACCCCAGCTTTCTCAGCCTATCTTCATATGGGAGGTACTCCAGTCCCCTGATCATCCTCGTGGCCCTCCTCTGGACTTGTTCCAACAGTTCCATGTCCTTTTTATGTTGAGGACACCAGAACTGCACACAATACTCCAAGTGAGGTCTCACAAGAGCAGAGCAGAGGGGCAGGATCACCTCCTTCGACCTGCTGGTCACACTCCTTTTGATGCAGCCCAGAACACGGTTGGCTTTCTGGGATGTAAGCACACAGTGCCAGCTCATATTTCTCATTGATCAACACCCCCAAATCCTTCTCCACAGGGCTGCTCTGAATCTCTTCTCTGACCAACCTGTAGCTGTGCCTGGGATTGTTCCCACCCAGGTGTAGGACCTTGCACTTGGCATGGTTAAACTTCATGAGGTTGGCATCAGCCCACCTCACAAGCATATCAAGGTCCCTCTGGATGGCATTCCTTCCCTCCAGCATATCAACCAAAACTCACAGCTTGGTGTCATCAGCAAATTTGCTGAGGCAGCACTCAATCGCACTGACCATGTCACCAACAAAGATGTTGAACAAGACTGGTCCCAACACAGATCCCTGAGGGACAATACTGATTACTGGTCTTCAGCTGGACATTGAGCCATTGACCACAACTCTTTGCATGCAGCCATCCAGCCAGTTCTTTATCCACCGAGTTGTCCATCCATCAAATTGATGTCTCTCCAATTTAGAGACAAGGATGTCCTGTGGGACAGTGTCGAACACTTTTCACAATCCAAGTAGATGACATCAACTGCTCTACCCCTGTCCATCAGTTCCATAGCCCCATCATAGAAGGCCACCAGATTGGTCAGACGGGATTTCCCCTTAGTGAAGCCATGCTGGCTGTCACCAAGCACCTTGCTGTTTTTCATGTGCCTTAGCATACCTTCCAGGAGAATCTGCTCCAAGATTTTGCCAGGCACAGAGGTGAGACTGACTGGTCCGTAGTTCCCTGGGTGACCCATTTTCTCCTTCTTAAAAATGGGGGTCATATTTCCCTTTGTCCAGTTGTCGGGAACTTCAACTGACTGCCATGATTTTTCAAATATGATGACCAGTGGCTTATCAACTTCATTTGCCAGCTCCTTCAGGACCCACGAATGGATTTCATCAGGTTCCATGGACTTGTGTATGTTCAGGTTCTTAAGATGGTCTCGAACCAGATCCTCTCCTACAGTGGGCCCAAGGTTTTCATTCTCACAGTCCCTGCATCTGCCTTCCAAGACTTGGGTGGTGTGGTCAGAGCCTTTGCCAGTGAAGACCGAGGCAGAGAAGTCATTCAGAATCTCAGCCTTCTCCAAATCCTGTGTAGCCAGTTCTCCTGAGAGCTTCCTGAGGGGGACTACGTTGTTCCTAGTCTTTTATTTGCTACATACCTATAGAATCCCTTCCTGTTATCCTTAACATCCCTAACCAAGCTTTCCTAACCTGGTCCCTAGTTTCCCGGACAACATCCCTGTATTCTTCCCAGGCTTCCTTCCCTTGCTTCCACCTTTTATAAGCCTTCTTTTTCCTCTAAATTTTTCTCAGCAGCTCCTTATCCATCCAAGGAGGTCTCCTGGCCCTCCTGCTGCACTTCCTTCTAGTTGGGATGCAACTCTCCTGAGCTTGTAGCAGGTGATCCTTGAATATCAACGAAGAGTCTTGGACCCCCCTGCCCTCTGGGGCTATATCTCATGGAACCTTACTAAGCAGGTCTCTGAAGAGGCCAAAGTGTGCCCTCTTGAAGTCCAGGGCAGTGAGCTTGCTGCACGCTCTTCTCACTGTCCTGAGGATTTCACATTCAACCACCTCATAATCGCTGCAGTCAAGTCTGCCCTTCCCTCTTGGTGAGCATGAGGTCAAGTATGGCACCTCTCCTTGTTGGCTCCTCTACTACTTGCAGAAGGAAGTTTTCTTCCACACAATCAAGGAACCTCCTGGATTGCTTGTGCCGGGACGTACTGTCCTTCCAACAGATGTCAGGGTGGTTGAAGTCACCCATGAGAACAAGGCCCTGTGAGCGTGGGGCTTTTCCTATCTGTCTGTAGAGTGCTTCATCCACAGGTTCTCCTTGATCAGGCGGTCTGTAACAGATCCCCACAGTAATGTCCCCCATAGCTGTTCTCCCTTTAACCCTGACCCACAAACTCTCTGCTGACTGCTCACCTGTCCTCAGACAGAGTTCCATACTCTCCAGCCTATCCCTAACATAAAGGGCATCTCCCCCTCCCTGCCAGGCCTGTCTTTTCTAAAGAGCCTGTAACCTTCCATTCCAACACTCCAGTCGTAGGAGCCATCCCACCATGTTTCTGTGATGCCTATTATATCATACCCCCATAGACGTGCACACATCTCGAATTCCAATTTTTGTTCCCCATGTTGTGGGCATTTGTATAGAGGTACCTGAGCTGAGCTCCAAATGAATCCGGCTCATTGGCTGGAGCGGCTGGAATATCTCTTCATTACTCCAAGCATTTATAATAGGTGCTGGCAACTGACTGGGTGTGTTGGGATGAATGATGCCCCCTTCCCCCAACACATCTAGTTTAAAGCATCCTTGACCAGTCTGGCAAGCCTCCTACCAAAACAGACCAGCTCCACCAGCCCCCCATAGACCTGGCCTACAAACTTGGGTCCTGTGTTCAAGATACCCAAACCCCTGATGGTGGCACCACCCTTCTAAACATTTATTAACCTAGCCAATTCTCCTAGCCTTTTTTAGGGTTCTCCTTTGTATCCTGGAGAATTGAGGAAAACACAATCTGAGCTCCAGAGCCCCATTTTCCAAGACATAGTTAATTCACTTATTGATAAATTGATTTAAATATTTCAATAGAAGTATATTTAATGAAAAATATTATTTTGATTGTTTGTGAAGTAATTTTGAATTCTGGTTCAATTCATCAGTAAATCAGTTACGGCTGGCACCATTTGGAGAAAATATTGAGATAGGTGATCATCCCATTTACCCCAAGTGGGCAAACATTTTAACATTGGAATATTCAGATTCACCTATATCTGGCTAAAACAATGTGGACTTACAACTCCTTGACCACAACAGCAAAATTGTTGTCTTTTCTGTGGGATCTGCTTCACTCTGTATAAAATAGGCAAATTTTAATTAAGGCAGAGAATAAATAACTCACTAGAATGCTTAGGACACTCACTGAAGAAGGGGAACACAGTTGTAAATACCCTCTTACCAGGAGATTCAAACTGTGTGGTCTTTCTTCTGAAGTGAATATTTGAATTATCAGATCATCAGTCACTTTTTGATGGGGCTCCTCTTTTCCTTCTATTGGAGCTTCCATGCTCAAAGTATTCTTTCCAATGGAGAATGCAAAGTGTTGAGTTGTTGGCTTATGCATAAGATTTGGTGTTAGAAAGAGAAACCTGGGAGCATCAACTGAATATTTGACTGTTCATGCACAATGAACAGCATTAAATGGAAATACTCAGACCAATACTTAATGCTGCCTTAATTATCCTCTCTCTTAATATTTTGGACATATATTCAAAAACTCGAAAGTCGTGTATGCTTATGCTCCTGTCTGGAGGAACTGAACATTATCCCTCCCCTAAAAAGAGTTCCTTACCTAGAAAGTTTTTTTTTTCACAGAAGACTTGTTATCTCCCTTTCTTGTTATTTCTTTGTATCAACCCTTTTGTTTACTTTGTGCCTTTCTCCACATCTTCTGTTATTAAATGCTTCAACTGGTGTTTAAAGAGTTGGTTTTTTTAATTCTTACAGCACTGGTCTAGGTAAGCCTTTACACAAGCTTTCACCCTCAGCTCATTGCATAGAGAAAGACTCGTAGAAGAAGTCATGAAAAAAAAGATGGTTTTATATATAGTTACAGATTTATGAGTATGATATAGACAAGCATGCACACAGACAAATGCATTCACTTATATATCCAATACAATCAATTAGTACCACAGAAATAACAGTATTATTTCCAACAATTAGAAGAATACTATAATGATGAAAGATATATATCTCAGCAAGACTAATGCACACAATATAGAAGGTAAAAAGTAATTTTTTTTAATGAAAGCAAGTTAAGAAAGCCTTGATGTCTCTCACAGATTCCTCTGCCTCTTTTTTGACTCCTGTTGGATACAGCTGAAAGTTCTGGAAGGGAAAACAGATAGCATCTGCTCAAGGGCGTGAGATTACATGAAATCATAATCTTCTAAAAGAGAAGAAGAAAAGAGAAAATGTAGAAAATGTACTTTACTTGCCAGACTTTCAGTTTCCATCCAACAATTTTTTCTGGGTTGTTATTTTTTTTAAGTCACATGCTGTGTCACAACACAAAAAGGTACATTGAGTGCATGAGTAAGTCTACATGCAAGTGTTGCAATAATAATTTTTTTTTAAAAAGTAAGGGGATATGCTACAAACAGATGCCCTTTTTGTTTTCGGAAGCATCTAGACACTGAGAGCTGAAGCAATTCCAGATTTCTTTTCTGCTGGAAGTCCCTTTTGAAAGCCAGAAAGAAAAGCTACTGAGAAATACAATCCAATTTTCAACAAGAACCAGAGATTCCAACTGTCCTGGCTTTACACTAGGTTCGTATGGGAATGCTCCCCATGAAATTTCATCATGTAGTAGGTCCTCCAAGAGGAATTTGTTAGCTGTAAATCACCTCCTTTCCACAGAAGCAACTATATTGACACTAACTGATGGGGCATCACTCAGTAGGCAAAAAGAAATGAATTCTTGATTTCATGCAAATGATTTTACTTGCTTGCAAACTAAAATGTCACTTGTTTCTTGGTCCCTCAAACTACTATTATATAGATATGCAACTACAGCAAATGTTATTTCTTAATAATAAGGAGCACAGCACAACTAGTAAGCTCTGAAGAAGAACCCTATCAGAATGGTTTTTATATATAAGATTGGTAACCTTGATCACTAAGATTTTCTCCCTTTATAATTATTATGAGGAAATATCCAAGCTTCTGGTCACCTTGTCTTTATACTAGTCTTCTTGCTTCATCTATATGTAATCAAGGATGTGAGATAGGATCCTCCAGGGATCAAACATGCCATCAAGAGAAAAACATCTAAAGAAAATGAGATCATACTCCAGAAATATTGCATTTTGTTTCTGATTGAGACCGAGTTGCCTCCAGCAGCTTGAATGAGATGATTTTTGCTGAAAATTTCTAATTAACAGACTCTAGACACATGAACCAAAAGCAGAATACTGCTTTATTTTTCACCTTTATAACTTTGGGAAGAGTAAATGCACGAGACCTTCAATAAATATAGCTCAGATACCTGCCTCATACATAGACACTTCTATCTCTCCATTTTATCCTGTGAACTAAATCTTACCTTAGATGTTAAGAAAATAATTTCTCACTTTTACATATTTCTGGTTTTAGGGAATACTCTTTAACAGGACTAAGCTGTTTCCAGCCCTCTTTTGGAGAACTGAGCCTCGGATACTTACTAAAGGATTAGAATGAAGCAAATTTGGCCCCCCTTAAGATACAACCTCTGCAATGGACTAAAAAGTGCCTTGTCACTGTGATGATGCATCATTGTGTGCCTGGTCTCTTCTGCTCTGAATGACTACAACATCTGAGCTGAAGCAGCCTCCCAGGACTAGCTGTAGGCAGGTCTAACTCCTGGGTTTCCAGCCTACTTAGCTGGAGATTATTTTGGGGACTGTTGGGAAGGATCAGCAGGGGGGCATCTGTCTCCCCCACCTTTTCCTTTTCTTACCTCCTGCTGGAAAACATGGCAAAGTATATACAGAAATATTGTCCTACTACATACAAAACCCCCAAGAATATGGAATGGTGAAGCTCAGAGGGAAATGGACCCAGATGTGCAAAATCTCTTCTTCTTGCACACTCTATAGGAAGCAAAAGTCATTATCCTCATGCTTTGCAGAGCGCGAAGGATATATGACCACTCAGTCCCAATGAAATTATACATGGTGTAAGTTTACAGGACAGCGTGGTACATCTCTATCAAGTGATAAATAGTCCCACCAGCATCTCCCAGTCCTTCAGAGTGCTGGGCTGTGCTGCTTCCATAGCAACCAGCAGTGCTCAGGATGGGGCTGCGGCACTGCAGAGGCACTTCATGCTTGACAAGCTGGAGATGAGTGTTACAAGCTGACTTTCTCATTTCCAGCCATATAACTGTGGCAAACTGGAAGAACATAAATACTGCCATAATAACCAGTTGCTTGTAAATAGCTAAAGGGATGAAGAGCGAGGAGAAGCCCAAACATCTATTGAGGAGTATTTGCTGTTGCTGTGAGCATGAGAGGGAGTTCTGGATTTGTATTTCAGAAAAACATGACCTTTCCCTGAGGGTTACTTAAATATTTGAAGCTACAGTGACCTCAAATATGCGCTGATGTATATTCTTATCAGAAATTACTGTAGAAATTATGCTTATGCTGCACTCAGTAAAGCACATGTTTACAGTTCATTTCATTTTCATATTGAAAATGTATAAGCATATCAGTTTCACCTTGAAAAACACTCACAATGAGAAAAAAATAGCATAGTTTATTTAGAAAATGTTTTTGTAATGATATTTCTGTATATCTTTCAACTTTATGGAAGATTATGACCTTAAAAAAGACAAACTCTCAGAAAAAGAACAGGAAGTAGAGATCTCACAGATCTTTCCTTCTCTCTTCATTCTTGGAGACTCTTTTCCTTCCCTCATTTTCCACATTTTAGGCAGAATTTGGTATGCAAAAAACCTGGTTGCTTTTATGCCTTAAATGTACTTAAAAGTACTAGCTATCATTAATAAGCCTTTCAGCATTATTTGTGCAACATACACTTATTTATTTGAGTAGAAATATAGTTTCAAAAGACAGCAGCTTTCGTGAAAGACCAACTTAATACGTTCTTCATCTACTGGTATTGTTCCTGGAAGTTTTACTCAAAAGTTTTAGTGATCATATCTACAGCATCATCAGTTCCCAAAACTTTCATCGTGTCAGAGCTGAAGGGGCAAAAAACTGTTAGTTGGAAGCAGAAAATTACTGGCCAGAGCAGAATCAGACAAGAAAGCAAGAACATCTTAATTTTTCATGTAATGGAGTATTACATATATTACAGTCACAGAAACCAGTAAACACACAATGCTCTTGGAAAATGTAAAATTAGATAGCTGACTCTTAATTCCACAAAATATTTTAACTTTCAAATAAGTTACAATGTATCCTTATTTCTCAGCACCCCATTAAATCTGCCTGTAAATAAAGAATAAATTTATACTTTACTTTTTTATTATTTTTATTTTTTAAATCTGTGTAAACCAAATTTGCTGTTGACTGACCTGTTATAACAGCCTTATTCAGCAGGATGATCCAGATCTCATTTCAGCTAAGCATTTCAGCCTAAACTGAACATTGAAGATGGGCATTAGTCATGCTGAAGTCAGGTGAATTCAGTGGCTAAGATGAACAGAGCCAGTTAGCAGAGACTGGGTTTTATCACAACAGATTCTTGCTTTACTGATGCTGGATCAGAATGAGAATTTCTTTTAAATAACACATGAAAATCAAAAAATATTGAAAACAATTTCAACATGCACTCTTCACTTTTGTATTGCCACTAAGGTAACACTCCCTGGCACCCACTGAGACTCACCTTTCCCATCTTTTCCAACTAAAATTCTCAAAAAAACACTTTGGAGCAGGCAAAAAACGCCCACGTGTATGAGTAGCTGGACACAGCTGTTAGTGAGAAGAAAAAGTTTAAAGGTGAGAAACTATAGAAGTGAGAAAGAACCAATTTCAGTAGACATTTTTATCTGGCAGAAACCATTTTTATGTGGCAGAACCATTTTTATCTGGCAGAAAAAAAGGCAAGAAGCAAATAGTTGTAAAGAAAAATACACTAACAAGGATAGTTATATTTGAAAATACTTTGGGATATGCATAGATGTGTCTCTGAGTCTTTGCTCCCTTGAGATCTGTGTGAAAAAAGCCACAGACTTGTACAGCAGTACCAGCTCTGAGTTACTTTGGGAAAAAAGTACATCACATCCAGCAATATCTGTGTCATTCTTTTTTTATAGTAATTGTCTAGGTCTTTCATACCAACCATACACCTTCATCATATCATTTCATACCCTATCATATCATACCATATTCTGTATTTTATCATACAGCTATCAGGAAAGCTGTAAACCAGTGCTTAGGAAATAAAGGGGAAATTGCAGGAAAAGAAATGGAAATAAAGACTTGAAGAGTCATAGTTTTGCATTTCATTTTTCTCTTATTCTCATTGATAAGTGCTACAAAACATATTTCTACAGTCAGACATATACTCAGGAAACAGCATTTACATTGTCTTTGTCAATAAAATATAGAATAGATTCTGGATATACCCAATCCTTTTTTAATCCAATAACAGCAATAGACCCATGATCATCTTTAGTGTTCAGTTAATAGGACACTCACCATGTAGGGTTTTTTTTGATGATAATTCTTCTTCTCTCAAACAGTGCCTAGGCACAGTTTGGTGTCCAGCAGATAGTTGGGAGGCTCTTTGTTATTTTCAGGGAAGAGTGTCTGAGAAGGTGGTAATAAGTCATATACATGCTCTTTACGGCTAATGGATGGCCTTGTTTACACTAGTTCACAGCATGTCTCTCTCTCTCTGACTTTGACCAGAAGTACTATCCTGAACCTAAAAAACATTTCCATATGATAGTTTTGTGAAATCTGATATGTTCCTTTGGAACTGCCTAAAAGCCCCTGTAGAACTAAAGGAATTTAATGAAAGTACATGTTAATCAAAGTGTTTATTTAGGTTTTCTAAAACATTTATTTGCCTAACTCAATTTAGAAATAAATTAAAAAGACACTGAACATGCTGTAGGGTCAATATTCTCATTATTCTATACTTATTCCAGCAACTGCTCTGGAATGAGGTCAATTCTACAGGCTACTAAACAACCTTTAGAAAATTAGGAAGATCCTCAATTTCACTCTGAGTCAGAGAAAATTTGCCAAAAAACAATGCACTGCACAATTGAAAACTACCATGAATATGGTAATTATACTGTGGTCTGACAAGTTTTCCCTGTACTTTAACAGTAAGCTGCATTTGAGATCCGCAGAATATTTGGTCTTTTTACAAAAGGAATTTGGAAACCTTGCCAATTTTCAAAGGATTTACCCTTCCTGAGCTGAGTTTCTCTGAAAGACACATAAATGTGTATTGACGTTACTGCTAACTGTAATAATAGCACCAGTAAAGCGTTACTGAGCATGTAACACATTATGGGTAAATCTGAATTGCCATGTAAGGCAATATAAATGTGCAGAAAGTTACTTCCAAAACCACAGAGAAATGTAAACCCTTCAAGGTATTGAAAATTCAACTTCATCAGCTGCAAAGTTGAAAGCAATTCATAAACTTCAATGTTTTTTGCAAAGCTCCTTCACAAGTGCATAAAAAATGTTCACAATGTCAGTAATAAATGACAGGCAAGGGATTTTGGCAGCAAATGTTTCAGCCATCCTCATGAAATGGATGAATGTTTCCATCCTTACATTAATCCATGTTACAACATGTGCATGGGAGAATGATAATAAGGTTCTTCCCTCGTGCTTGTCATGTATAAAATATTGTACCAATTCATAACATTAAAACAGTGAAACATTGTTTAAAAAGAAAAGGGAATCCTGAGGTTTGAAAGGTAACATCTTCAGTGTGAAATGTACTATTCACAAACACTGTCAAATACCAACCTCATCTCAAGTGCCGGTTCCTGCTAATTTTTACTGACAGCTGTTCTTATGCTTACCTTACATTTGGTTTTAAATGTCAGGCTGGTTGGATCTTACTTCTTCCCTAAGCATTCACCAAGAAGTTGAGGAACATGTTTGCTGGGTAAAAAAAAAAAAAGAGGGGGGAAGAAAAAAGAAATCATGTGCAAATGTGAAATGTGTGAAAAGTTCTGTAAGGAGATTTCCTCTCAGAGAAAAAATATGCAAAGTAAATTATTTCTCTCTGTACCTTCTGAGATTGCAAAATAGAGAGGGTTTCATGGATACAATATCTACTACATATGGAAGGATAGCAGTCTGTTAATAAACCTTTTTTTACAGTGCTTGCTCTGGTACAGTCAAGTGTAAGGGTGCTTGAGAGGAGGTGTGGGCATGAAAAGACATAGAAACCCTTACATTTTCTGTGAGTCTCTGAAACTGCCTCCCTCATTCCTGCCATGTTCAGTGGCTGCTTCAAGGACTGGAGGCTGATCCAAAGCCTGTGAGAACTGGCAAACATCTTCTTCTCAAATGCAATGATCTTTAAATTTTGCACCCATTTGTAATGGGTTGTTGTATCATTTTGGGAAATAGACAGATTTCTTATTCTTTAAAGATTTATTCATAAATTTGTCTTAGACTCTGAGTTACCCCTTACAGTGAGATGAATGAATGCGCTTACACATTAGGAAATTAATAATATATTTAAATATCTTTCTAACTCTCAACAGATCTAGTTCCTCCTTCACCACCACCCTCCACCACCTCTTTCCTTTAAGTCATTTAAATAGAGCTGTAGTAGTGGAACCTAATTGCCTTATGCCAAGATCAGTTGCCTTCCCATGTTGTGTTTTTTCATAAGGCCCTCGAGGTTTATTCCCCTTTATGGGACATTTGTGGGGTATTCCTCAGCCAGTCTTATAGAAGAGTTTAAACTAGATGATCTGAAGTATCTGAATGTACTATAAGAGTATTTCGCTCTTTGCCTACCTTGTCTATTTAAATTTTTTTTTTTGGCAGAGATTAATTTTTTTGTATGCATCTTCACACCACTTCATGGAACAAAATATTGTATTAGGGACAACAGGGTCACAATGTCACGATGAAGACAACTAAAAGCACCACTGGAATATATTTTGCCTTTCTAGTCTGAGAGATCTTGTGACTGATCATACCTTGTGTCAGACCTCCCCTTATGTCAGACCTCCAAGGAAATTACAGTTTAGTAGGTACCAAGTACATTTATTTTCTAAACAGATGAGAGTAAATCAGAATGTGTAACAAGCCACTGTTTGAAAGCACAACACTAGAAGATGGTTGACTTGTGCAAACCCAGCAAAGTGCACTTGCTCTTGTTGAACTTGAGTGGTGGTAGCTGACATTTACTGGCTTTCCCCTCTCTCCTTCTGTCTATGCCTAAATAACTGTCTCTGACTATTTTTTCCACAGCCTAGAATGAAGTACAAAAGTCTGTGCTTGTGGCCAGCATTATATTGGCCAGTGGCTTCAGAAAACGCTAATGCTAAGCCAGCTGAGTATGTCCTCTGGGCTGCCATCCTGGAGGCTGCTAATCTATGGGCACCACTCATAACAATCTGAGACCAGCATCAGCGCACTCTTCAAAATTAGGTCAACACTGCCTAGACTCCAATCATCAATAAAAGAATGCTCTGAGAGAATTAGCATACAGTAGTCAACAATCAAAGCACTTCAGATACTGAACAGTAATCTTCAAATTCTTCTGTTAAACAGCTAGTCGTTTCCCTGTATATTATGATCCCTGTAGGATGGTCAGCATTTTCCTTGACAGATGCCAATTTAATTTGGAGATGTGTGCAAAAACCCATCCTGTAGCTTTCTCAAGAGATTCTGTAACTATGCTGAATGTGTAGTCATAGACACAATGTTATATGCTGCTGCTACATGAAGGACCTACAGCTGTTGCTGCATCTCATACAGATATATTCAATCTCTCAGACATATCTGAGCTGCACTTTTTCATTGCACTGTCCCTGATCAAAATTCAAAGTGTTGTTCCACAGGAATATGCACAACTGGATTTATCCTTGACTTAGATCCAAGGCATGATAATGCAGCTGGTGTAAGCAGACTTCAGTTCACAATCTGTAGAGCTTATTGAACAATTAAGTAGACTCCCTGATCTTTTATGAACATGATACTGGTGGTTCATAGTGCCACTGATGTCTGGAGCTATCCTACATACAGCTTAGACTGAAAGACATACTTTCCCTTCTGTGAACACTGAATATCAGTTTCAGATAGCAAACGTTTAGCTAAATCCTTGCCCATAAAGAAAGACCTAGATTTTATTTTGCATGTTTTTTTCTACTTCTTTATTTAGCAGTAGGTTAGTGGAAATGTTGCTTAAGTCAATAACTCATCTATTTTAAGAGACTGGGTTATATCAAAACAGGTGGAGTACCTTTACTAATACATACTGAGGGAGTTTATAGCTTAAGAGTTTATCCTGTGTGCTGTCTAATTACAGCACAACTAGAAAAGTAATAAATTAAAGCTAAAAAATTAAGTGTTAGACATGAGCTTTACAGCTGGAGACTAGGTAAGACGACAATAGCAAGTAGGCATACACCTATACATTTAGAAAGAAAACAGTAGAATAAGATAAAAGAAAGGTAATTTAGGTGGTAAAGGGGTTGTAATTAATATTATAATCCAATTTGTTTTCCTTGCTAACGCATATAGAACTAAATGTGGCCAGTAGCATATGCTCTGTGTACACAGCATCCATGTTATGTGCTATTAAACATTGTAAATGATACTGTAACATAGCCAGGACTGGATTAAATCTTGTTTCAGCTGTCTGCCTAAGCCTTATCCCCAATTCATTTGAATTGTTTGGTCCTAAATCTCCCAGCAATTTTTTCTAGACACCCAGGCTTCCTAAACCACAAGCTGACATTTCTGCTACTAACCACAGATGTATCAGCTGTGATCTTCAGTCCTACAAACATCAGAATCCCTAATTTGGCTAGGGATTAGATAGCCTCTAAAAATTTTCACTTGAAACTGAGGGTTCAGCCCTAATAAATCTACAGTTTAATGCAGCTATTGATGACAGTGAGTTGCTTTGTACCTAGAAATTATTTTAGCTATTGTTGTCTGACCTGCACCCTCTCCAAAATATCTAGGAGTAGAAAGGTGACTTCATCAAAAGTGATGAGAATGTGATGATTTCTTTTTATATACACATCCCTGATGACTGGAACTACTTACGCAGCGGAGGCCAGGTAGAAAACCATTATACAGGCAAATATGAGAACTTTAGTCATATTCATGATGTTAGTAGCTATCATTCTTTCTTCTTTTGGTGAAAGTCAACATCTTATGTAGACACAGGATATTTACAGGAAAAAATGAAGCTAAACTACTTTCTAAACTAGCTCAGAAGGTTGGGAACTCAGGGTCTAAATCTGCTACTTTGAATGACAGAATAGAGTTGAGTATGTTATATAGACCTTAAATGGCTGTACTTATTCCTAGATTATTGAGGTCGGAGGTACGAGATGAAACCATGTTGGAAACAAAAAAAAAAAAGCTGTCTCATAGAAGAACATACGCTCACTTCATTGTTCAGTTCCAGGAATGAGATTAGACCAGTATACAGTATTTGTGGTTAATCAGCTAATTGCTTGTATTATGCTGAACTATTATTTGTGATCCAGTTAAATTTTTCTTTTTTTACTATTATCAAATTATTGGTGGCATCCTCTATAAGGAATTTGTTCTCTGCATCAATTTAATCTGAACTTTTGCAAAGTATCACTTTCTCTTTGAATTTTCTCAAGCTCTTGCTATAACTTGCTGTAGGACCTTCTTATAACACCTCAATTAAATTCTGAAAAGTTTAGTTATTTTATAGCATAAGAATATATGTGTTTCATATCTTCAAGTTCTCGTTTCCCACAATCCTCCCATTTCAGAACAACTTTCATTAATAGGATGACTCGCATTTCTGCAACAAGCCTCAACATTTCTGTTCCCATAAATTAACAAATCACATGGAGAAGAAAACTACTAAACAAGTTGTTTCTCAAGAGGCTGGGTGAGGCTTACCCTTGGAAAGCCACACTGCAAGCCAAGGACAGTATGTATAAACGCACTTCAATGCGTACATTTTTCACTCCACAGAGACCCATCAACCCTCCAGGCAGATTCCTCCCATGTTTTCTCAGCACACCCATAAATCTTGAAATCCCTCCCACTGAAAAAAAACAACAAATGATACTTGATCCAAGGCAAGCACAGCAAACCAGCTGATATGGCCGGTCAGATCTGCTTTTATTAAAGACAGATGAATGTGTGGGTTGATCCTTGAGAAAACATCAGAAGCTTCTTGCTGACAGTGATGAAATGCTTTGACACTTGAGTTTTATTATTTGCAATGTCCAGCCTTTTCATGTTCAAAAGAAAACACAAGCTTTCTGAAATCAGTGGACTGGGGAGAAAAAGGGTCCTTAAAAGGACATATCCTCAGTACCTACCACAGGCCAAGCAAACAAACTTTCCACTGAAGTCTTCATTTTCAGAGCTTAAGGAGATCCCTGTAGCAAACAGTGCTGACAAAATACATCTACATCATCCATTCATTAATCTGTATTACTTCTTTTAGTGCTTCTGTCATTGAAGCCAACTCTGTGATTGCAGTGCATTTGCTCTGGAAGGATTTCTGCTGTATCATACACTAGGGAAAAATAACTGTTAAGTACAATTTAACTCTCTAAGCTGAGGGGAAAAAAATGAATAGTAATTATTCCCGCTTGCTTGCCTTTCAGGAAATGTGCCTTTTAAAGGCTCATGTGACTATAAAAGCAGTTGCATGCTGAGCAGTTTTGAAAGATTTTTTAACAGTTTGAAATTCATATTTACTGCCTCACAAGGACCACTGACCACTAGGATGGGTTTGGATCCACTGTTTACTTTTCATAAATCAGATGTGATTGAAACAGGAAAGAGAAGCCTGAATCTCATGAATCATCTGCTTACATATGGTTTCTCTGTATCAGGATTGTAAACATTTGCATTATTGGAAGCTTTTATGCATAAGAGGATCCTCTCATAAACATAACACTCTGATAATCAACAAGTCTGAGAGAGACTCCAATGCAGAAAGCTCTTTCATCCTAACCGGAGTACTAATTATTTGTGACCATGAGTTCATTCTTAGACTGGAGAGGCATATAAAATACTCTCCACTTCCAGAAGTGTGTTACTATAAGTTGAATATAGAATAATACAATATTTTTTGCTGGAAGGGACTTTGGAGTCCATTTAGTGCAACCCTCTGTTAAAAGCAGATGTAGCCTCAAAGTCAAATGAAGTTTCTCAATGCTTTTTCTAGTGAACTTCTGAATATTTCCAAAGCTGCAAATCCCATAGTCTCTCTGAGCAACCTGTTCTAGTGATTAATCATCCTCATTACATGTTTTTCCCTTATATCTAGTGAGAATTTCCATTGCTACAAATTACGAATGTTGTCTCTTTTCACAGTGTGTTTCAGAAAAGAGTCTGTCATCTATAAACACTAACTTATTAAAGAAAGAAGCTAGGTTCCTTTTAGTTTTTACTTCTCCAGACTAAAAAGACCTGCATCATTCATCCTTTCTCCATATGTCCTATGATTCAGGCATCTGCCCACTTCATTGGACCTCTGCTGGACATTTTCCAATTTGTCAGACACCCCCTCTCAGTTACTGAGCTAGTCATTTCATCACAGAAGACAATCAGGATCTGTCCTTGTAATCTGTGCTGGATTATCCCAGTAACCTTGCTGTCCTTTATGTGTCTGGAAATGGCTTTCAGGAGGGCCTTTTCCATAGCCCTTCCAGGCGTGATGTGAGGCTGACTGACCTGCTGTTCCCTGGATCCTTCATCTTGCCTCTTTTGAAAATAGCAATAACATTTGCACTTTTCTAGTCATTAGGGAATTCCTATAGCCTTAGAAGACAGATCTGGGTCAGCATCATCAGCCACACAGCCAGGTGTTGATCCACAGGATCCACAGCTCTTCTCTGACTTCTTCTCCTTGACCAGCAGGGTTCAGGAAGACACCAACACTTTGTCTTTCATTCTAACTCCAAGGACCATGTGGCAACCCTTGGTCTACTCAAGGTCTCAACTCACAGTATCAATGATACCCATGTGGACAGACAGCAATCAGTAGTATCCAGAGTCCTAGATGAATCTTGGCAAAGTCTCTACAGTATTCCAGATTTAGTCCGCAGATGAGCAGCAAGGCTCCCAAGACAGCAAATCTGTTTGGCATATGGCTTTCACCATCCCTTACAGAAAGACCACCATTATCTTTCCTCTCTGAGTCACAGGCTCCATCACCTGGGTCAGACATGATCAGTCTGGATGCCTCCGGACCGTATCAATGCCTCTTCTCCTTCTCCCATTTTGCCAACCAAACACCTCTAAAGAGAAACACCCTTTTTTTGTGCCATAAGTCGCCATCTTCCAGTTCACATTATGGCTGGAGTCTCTGTCCTCCCTCCCCTTGAGCACAACCACCAGCTGTCCCTCCTTCTGGGCAGCACAGAGCTGGGATTCTTGCTGCTACAAGGTCTCTGCAAACAAATTGTTGACCTCAACAGTCTTCCTCCTTGCTACAACAGGATCTGCTCTGCTCCTCCCTCAGCCTTCTCACTAGGTGATCCACCAATGTTACAAGGTCACAGCTACTGTAGGTGAGGCTACTGTTACCCCAGCCCTGGCCTGGACATCATCCCTCACTGCAGACCAAGGCCCACACATCTCTGTCCTCCTCCAGCACATCCATCTGGGTTAATTGCAGTGTGTAATCCACTTTTTAACAGTAACTGAAAACTTCTGATATCTTGTTCTAAAAAGTTAATTTCAAGCTTTTCTAGTTCATGTATTAAAAAGAACATATAAGTATACACACACATGCACATGCATATACAAACAGGTGTTTTCTCATTACTGACAAAAATTGAAGTCAGTTGTGAAATTACTGGTTCTATAGCACTAAAGCAAATTGTCTTGTTTCTCTTTCAATCTCTGAAACATGGTTACAAAGACTGTAAAAGACATACCGTGTAATAATCACCTATTGAAGTTACAAATTTCTGTGTGAGAAATAACTTCATGTTATTTCATGAAGTGTCTCATGAATTGTTACCCTGAAGTTATTTACACATAACTTTTGAATTTCCCACCACCCTGTTCTGACAGCCTTTGAAGCCCTCTTCTCTGTAATGTTCAGCATCCAATCTTGAAATAAACCTCTGTACTTTATTGGATGTTTGATGTCTGTTCAAATGCACTTCCAGCCTTTCAGATTCCTATGTCAAAATGAATATAAAAATATGGTTTTACTTAAGTTCCTTCCCGTTTCACAATTTGTATTCTTCACCAATGCATGTTAAAGGGTTCATATAAATGCATCATAGACCCATTTAAAGATCATGATTAACTGTTAATATGAGACATTAACTTGCAGTGTTTTGATGGAGATGATCATGTACAATTATAGTTGATGATCGTAATTCATAAGTATCATTTTTGTTACATTTTTAAAATACACTATGGCAACTACTAGATATTCAAAACTTCTGTGTGAGTTTAAGAAATAAATGCTGACATAAGGCTTACTGTCCTGTCATGACTGCTGTGAGTGACTGGTCATGAAACTCTTCTCAGTTCTGCCCATCACAGCAGCACCTCTTGGACTGCTGAAGGATGTTTTAGATAATCTGAATTTATAAAATATAACAGTTACTCATTAAAAATATCCTGGACAATATTTTCTCAAGAAGCATTCATATGAAGACTGTTTTCAATAAAAAGGATCTTGATATTCAGTGGACAAGTATCATCAGGCTAAGGAGACTTTTTATGAAATTAAAAAAAAAAAAAGGAAATACAATTAAGACCTTCAGGTAAGTCCTTGTGCTGCTTTTATTAAAAAAAAAAAAAAGTTTGCCTATAGAACTCTTGTATGAAAGAAAAGAATCTAATGCTAAGCTCTTGTTCAGTTGTTACTACAGGAGTCACATGTAATCTATGAGGAAAACTGGGAGAAACAGGAAACTTCTGGACCACATTAACCAAGTTTCTCTGAAACTTAAGATATGACTCTATCTCTCTTCATTCTGGAAGTGATACATAGACCAGAAAAAGAGATGCAGGTAAACAGGGCTTTAACAGTGTTTAAAATCACTCTTTCAGTTTTTCCAGTGAATTTTATTTGTATATTATCTCAGATAGAATTTTACATCCAAAAATTTCCCTTCTTTGAGAGTAAGAAAGACTAAAGCTTTGGAGCATAAGAGTAGTATCTCTGGTTTCTTTGGGGTTTCCTTCTCCTACATCTTACTGCTCATCAGAAATATTTTGCTGCAGTACTAATGTTCCAAAATTCAAACTCCACTGGTGGGGCAAAGAGATTATATTGATGATTATTAGGATATTACACAATTTTTAATTGTTTTAATGTTCAGTAAGTAGTTGGGAAGTTTTGAAATGTTTTCGCTTTTTTGGAACAGTCCAATTTCTGGGGAAAAAAAAGAAAAAGAAAAAAAAAAGAGGATCTGTTGTAATCTGTTATAATTAATTTCTCACTCATAGGGAAAAAGTTAACAATTTGTCAAAAATAATCTATTTTTACGACTTTTCAATTTAAAATTTATAGTTATTTTATTCTGAATTGGTCAAAAATTGAGAAATAAAACTATTACTCTCAGCTCAGAATCCTTTGCTTCTCATAGATGTCCTGTCACAGTAGAAATACTTGTTATTTACCTACTGTATGTTATTGTACGTGAACAGAGAACCACAACAGCTTTCAAAAATTATGGAAAGTTCTGGTAGATGTTTGTTAGGTTTTTAAAATCTTTTGCAGTCAGGAAAATTATTTTTCCAGAGCCAACTTGGAATAAACTTTTTAATAAATACAGGAAAATAAAATACGAATATACCCATATAAACACACATACTTGGTGATACATATTTAAATACCATCATTAAATTTCTTAAGTAAAGCACAGAAATGAAAAGAAATAACCAAGCTATTGCTAGTGTGCAAACCTTATGATCTCCCTTCTGTATTATGGTACAGTATTTTTTTATATCTTCACTTTAGAAATGATCCCTGAACTCCTGTCTCTTCCATTGCATATGGTGGCAGCAAATGCAGACTGATATACTATATTTGACAGCCGTTTGTGCTGGCAGTGTTCTCTCCTTTTATAATTAATTAAATACTTAGAGTGGAGAGAAAGAAAAAGAAGCATAAATTCTTCATAGTGATCAGCATGCTCACGAATTAAAAGAAAGACCCTGGTTCAAATTTCTGCTCTTAATAAACAGGACATGAATTCACCATCTGACAACTAGTCTTGCAGTCATCCCATACTCTTGCTGCTCTGATAATGTTGTAACAAGTTACAGGATCTCACTACTGTAGCCCTCAAAACTGTACTTTTAAACAGATCTTTAGGTGGCAATTGCTATGTGGGAGCCCTCTGAAACACCTATGCCAACAACTATGGGAAAAGAAAAAGTGATCCTAAGAAATGCAGCTTATTTGGGGACTGTCTTACTGGTGGAAGACATCAGAATGTCTTTTTGACTCTTGCTCTTCATTACTCTACTTACACCAAGCAGTGATAGACTTATCCAGAAAATAGGGAGTACAAAAGATGTGTTTGAACAGCATCTCATGCATCCTCAGTTGAAAGAGATGGTGCACATAATTCCTGCATTGGCTTGCAGGAGGATATGGCCTGGTTAGAAGCAATATTTCCTTATACTGTAAAGAAAGCAAAGAGATATAGGTTGACGCTGTTAGTCATGGGACCAATTGATTTATCTTGCCCTTTCATCCTTCCCTTTTGTGATGTAAATCAAAAGGCAGACACAATTAATCTATTAACCTTATTTTTTTCAATTATTTCGATCAAACTGTTGGTCAATTTACATGTATATCAGGTTCTTTACACACAGACTGCAACTGCTGTTAGCTGTGAGAGTAATAACATTGAGGCAGCTCCTATAGGGGAAAAGTGTTAGCATTCAGCTTTCTAATTATTAATAAGATTAATCTTCTCTCTTGCTGTTTTTAGAATTCCAATCAAACTATTTAAAAATTTAGAACCTGCTCCATGGGAAAAAAAGAATCTTAATTGGGCAGGATGTGCAGATTTTCTACACATAATTGAGGGTTCAGGTTAACTACTCCTCGTCAGTGCTATTGTGAACTAGGGGAGATGCTCCTTCTACTTCCCCTGTAATAAAGCAGGAGTGAGAGACCTGGGTTCAAGTCTCCAAAGAGCATTTGCAAATGAGAGGTGATTATAATAATTATCCATAGGATCTGTGTTCACAACAGCAGTATAAAAATGCTGCAAGTTGTTTGTGACTGAAAATGGAACCATTCAAGACTTAAATGTCACAACAGTAGATAGTGTTATGATAAAGGTCTCTAAATCACTTGAGCATATCAGTCATTTGCTCCCAGTCTACTTAAATATAACAGTTAGTGGTTTGTTTTTTTCTTTTTACTTTTCAGTAAGAACAGTTCCCAATGGAGGCAAATGGGAGTAAACATTAAAAAAGAAAAGGCAAATAAAAAAAAAAAAAATTTAAAAAGAACTTTTACACATGAAGCACTCCCTGGATTAGTCCATGGGTTATTCTTTTTTTCTGTTCTTCCTTTTCCTCACGCAAACTTCTGCCAAGCTCTTCTGCTTTGATGCCCACAGAACATCAAAAAAAAAAACACTGATGAGAAGTCTAAGTTACAACCAGGGAGCTAAATTTATCCATTAAACTGAAGTATGGTGATGGGGAACTTGTTAGAACCACGCACAATTCAACTGCAGTAATGCTGACGACAAACACCCTCGCACTGAGATATTTACCCTCCACAGCCTATGACAAGAGGGGAAACCCTGTATCCCACACAGTGTGCATGGGATTTTTTGCCATTTCCTTGCAAGTGAAGGATTTCAGCCAATAATTATGAAACAATTTCAACGTCACTAGCAGTAAGACTCCATCCTTTAGTCTGATAAAATAGTGACTGCCTTACACTTGCCTTTATACATGAGGCTATTTTGTGAATGTGCTAGTACTCACTAGGGGATAAGGGGAAGGGAGTAGTGGTATGTTTCTTCTTATAGCAGAATTTCCATAGAGATTAAGTTAAAAGATCTGCTGCACAGGAAAAAACAAATACTGCTTAAAATTTGAGTTTTAGTATGATGGCTGCAACCAGAAGGGCATAATAGTCATCAGAGCTCTACAAGCTGTCCTCTTCTGAAGATCACCTATGCAAGGAGCTACTTATTTCAGTTGTAAACCAAATACTTACAACATCTTGCTGAAAATCTGGTTGGGTGGAATGAGTAAGCTTTGTACCACAGTTGCCAAATGTTTCCATTCACAACTCCACTTCTCTGTGCACTTCCAGGCTTGCTTCCAGATTTCGTAGTTTGGGAAATGCTGCTTTGAGACCTTGAATTAAAAGCATATGTTGAGATCTAGCCTGACCTTTAGAAATCATAAAGTAGTTGTAGGAGATGATGAGGGGGCGATAGATGGAGGGGCAAGAAAAGTCAATAAGAAACTCTTTTCCCTACCCACAAACAAAATTTTCATTCTAATCACTTCTTTTTTTAACTCCATTTTCTTTCTGAAATGAAGCTTCTATCATGCTGTTCTGTGTATGCATTTATATGTGTTGATTTACTAATTTTCCCATTGCCCATTAATAACTTTGTACTTTTGGTCAATTTATAATAAGAGTAGACCTCTCATTCCTCCCAATTTCATAAAAAATAAAGGTCAATCAAAGGAAAAAGGGTTTTTTAGTGGTGCTCCCCACCTCTGCAGAGTAGGGTTTTACCCATCACTGGTGACCAGAAAATACACCCTTCTGAGATCTTCTTTGGAGATCCCACCTCCAGAGCCGCACTACTCACTCATTCCTTATTCTTCCTCTAGCACCAAGAAACCCAGACATAAGGCACAGGAAACCAGGATTTCTTATTTCCTCCACTTAGGAAATATGCATTATTATTAAGTGTTGGGCTGGTACCTAGAGGCTAAATGTGATGCAAATATGGCAGTACTGCATTGGATGCCAGTAGAGGTAGGCCAGAGGGTTTAGCGAGGTCAGGCAAGCAAGCAGATCTCACTTGTCCCGCAGTGTCTGTTGGTGCCTTTAAGCATGCACAGGGGAAGTTAATGCGTGACAATCTCTTTTGGACACACTGTAAAGAAAACTGCTATCTAAACTTCCTCGAACCACTAAGAGGCAAACTTAACTGGTTCTGATGGTGACAAGATGGAAGAATCTATAAAGAGCCTCTCTTTGTGTCTCCATAAAACACTTAGACAGAAATGTTTCAGAGCACAATTTGTGAACCCCTCCTCCAGTCTCTTGGTTTCTGAAGCAAATGCCTGTAAAACCAGATGCTCAGTCTAACATATTTAGTCTTGCCTTTGAAAATGTAACTAAAATTACCAGCATAAGGTGACTATTTCACCAGTGAACAGTATTGTACTCTGTATCAGTTTCCATCTTTGGACTGTTATTCTATAAAGGCAAAATTTAAATAAAAAAATAAAATTATACATTTAAAATTAAGCTATATTTTGCACTGAGGTCAAAGCTATCAACTTTGCAATTCAGCATCACCTGATCTCTAGAAAACTAATGAGAAATAAATGAACATTCATTTCTGCAGCTGTTTTGCTCAATAACCATAATAATATAGTTGTTAGATGCAAAAAGCATACATCAGCTCTGGCAGAGCAAAAAAAGGATGCCAAGCTAAGTACCTGATAAGCTTTCACATTCAAGTGTTTGCATGTAATATCAGTATTTCTCCAATGCAAATGACAGTAGATGACAGCTGTCACTTAAATGTATACAGTGCTCTGAATGAGCAGGGGCTCCCAAGAGGTGAGTTTAAGAACAACTTTTATTCCACCAGTGACTAAATTTCATCAGTTTTCTGGACTAGAGGGTGGGAATCCTTTTGATGCATGTAAATGAGGAGGAAAAGTTATAGACATGATTAAAGAAAGTAAAACAAAAGATTAAACTTGAGGTTTTCCGTAATGCCTAAGGGACCTAACTTAGTTCAAAAACCTCAGATTCCTTTAGGCTTTTTTGAAATTCCCAGTCTGAGCACCTCATTGCAACACTGATGACTGAAGTTACTCAATTCAAGTAAGCTTGAGTAAGAGGAGCACTCCATGAGACTGCATTTTAAATAGAACTATAGTTGTAACAGCCTCATGAGATATAACTACATTCCCTGCTTTCCTGGGGGACCTTTGCACCACCACTCCGCTGTCTGTGGATGCACACACACAGACACACACACACATGCACACTCAGCTCTTCCTCAGATCCTCATTGGAACATTTCTGGTTTTTCCTTTGTAACTAAGATTTGCTCCAGAATATGCCTGGCTGCTAAGGAAAGTTAAGAATTACTGCAATATCTCTTAGAAGGATGCATTAAAAATGTCTGGTTTTATTAATCAATCTCATCCTGATTATACCTCCACACAAAACTTATGACATTCTGCGAAAACAGGAGTCCATGGGACCACTGAAGAAGAGCCACTTTTCTGAAAGAAGTGAAAAGATGTTTCTGATGGATTTAGGTACACCGGGACACACGTCTAAACCGAGCAGAACAGCAGTCCACCTGATATGTGCCAGATACCTTGGCCTCACTTCACACACACACAAAAAAAACATTTTCTATAAAACATTTGCTGAAGGCCAGCTGCATCTAGAACACACTGGACCTAAAGCATCATGTTATATACTTAATCTGTGCATGAAAAAAGAGAGCCTAATATACAAAAAAAGTCATCAGTTTTACTGCAAATTCATAGGGCATAAAAGGTAGCTTGGATGTGCAACTGTCATCCACATGTCTATGGGGAAGAAAAGCCAGGATTTCTCTGGCAGCCTAAGTGGAAATATAGATCTTACAGAAGTTGTGACCATCTGGAAAAGTCAGACAAATGGATAAAACCCTCAAAAATTCCCTGCTAGGGAAAGTGGACATGTATTATGAAACATGTACTGTAGAGCTGAGACTGGAGATCAAGGAAAGAATGCATCTTGTGGGATCCTAATACTCCAGGATCCAAAATGCCAGGAAAACAGCTGAGACATACTACTGAGTTTTGCCTTTTTAGACACAGCATGCATGTTTTAAATGTACACCTTCATTACAGATGTTAGATTCCTTACTTAGAATATCTTTAAATTGGTGGAATTTTCCTTCCTTGTAATTTTCCACTGCCTGATTGAGTGGATGAGCCAGTTAGAGCCTTTCTACTTCCACCATTTCTCTGCTGTCATTTTAGTAAGTGTTTCACCATAATTTCTTGCTTTATAGGCACAAGACGTAACACCTACTGCTGCCAGACAGCCTTCTGCAAGAAATACCTGAGCAACCTGGAACTACTCATGAAAAATTACAAGAGGGAAGGTATGCTGAGTCTGTCATGACCAAATTTTTCACAGAATTTCAAGTATGGCTTTGCTTACTTAGCATGATCCCCATCATCAGACATTACTGTTCTTGCCAAGTTGATTACTTGAACATTTTTATAACTATATAGTGGAAAATCAGAGAACTTTCAGGTTGCCCCCATTCTCATTTTATATACCTTTCTTTTTTTTTTTTCCAATGATATCAAGCAGTTAAAATACTACAGGAAAGAGATTAACCCTTAGGTTATCATTCTGTAAACTATTTATTCTTAGAGAAAAATTCATATATCCTGTATTTTCTGTTTCCTTCAATATTTGTCTCTTTTTTCTTTCTTTCCCTAGACTGTTTAAAAATAAGATTTTTTTTTTTTTTAATTCTTGCTTGAAATCACAATATTTGAGAAAATACTCAAACTTTTGGCACTTTATCTCATTTCTATAAATAAAAAGTAATGGGAATGTGTATTTGTTTTTCTTTTCAATAGTTCACATTTCCTTCCTACAAAAATAAAAGTCTTTGAAGTTCAGACAAAAAAGAAGTATTTTATTTCACTTTTTCAATGAATTCTTAAAGTAGGTTAATGAGTACAGTAGAAGAGGTAATTGTATTATACCATGTGTAGCTGAAGTATGACATTATCCACTAATCGTGTTCACAATCACTAACAGAATGATAGGATCAGATATGTATAAAACTTGAACAGGTACTGGCAAATCATTTAGGAGTGTTTGTATCTGGAACAGCTTGAAAGTTCTCTCTTGCTTCATTATCTCGAAGGAAAATTTCCACACACCAGAAAGATCACAACAAAGTATTTGAATGAGATTTTTCACATCAGTAAATTTTGCTAATAATTCAGTTCAGGTCTGTAACATGGATAGTAGGGGTGATTTTTAATTTTACATTCTGTTTTGAAGAAAGAAGAATTTTGCACATTAGAGGTATTCACATAATAGTACATACATAACCCATACAATGCTAATATAGATAGCATGAAATTTGGGAGGGCAGGGTGCTACATTTTAAGAAAGTCAAGAAATGAGCTGGATCTTACAGGCAGAGTTTATATTTCTGTCAGGATCAAAGTTCTTCCCTAGGCTGTTTTTGGGAGTGCTGTAATTTGAATTGCTGTTTGAGTTCAAAATGCACCTAAGCTATGAATATCTAGATTGGAATCCAAAACCCATATATATGAAGGGGAAGGGATAAGGTTGTGTTCTGATCCTTCAAACAACTGCGTGGTTCAAGAAACTACAGAGTGAGCAGAAGCAAGAAATAACCCAGCCCTGTAACATGTGTAAGTGCAGAGCAGGAGCCTCCCTGCAAGAAATAGTGACAGCTCTCAAATGAGCAGCAATCCTTTCTGTTTAGTGAACTACTGACACAACTGGTATTACCACATAACCTACACTGAATTTCCACATTACAGGTGGTTCCCATTTTGACAATATCTCACTACATTGACCCAGCCTCATTTTCTCACAGTTGACCTGTATTCTGCATTATTTCCTGGAGGCTAGAAAATTAAAATGAAATAAGTAAATAAAATAAAATAAAATAAAATAAAATAAAATAAAATAAATAAAATAAAATAATAAAATAAAAGTAGACAGGGACCTCAGTTTGAGGGAGAAGAGTGTCAGTCTCATCTGTGTGCAATAAAAAGGTAATACAATGAAATATTTCTAAATTCCTACTGAGAGATTTACAGAATAACATTTCCTTCTTTGGGGATTTGCATCAAATGTCGACTAATTATTCCTGACATTTATTCTGAAGTCCCATAGTGAAGAAATACATGACCATCAAGATTTAAGAAACTAATAATAGCTGATTTAAAATATTTACTGACTTGAAACTTAGAAGGTAGAGCCAGAGGGTTCCCTCCATACCTGAGAAAGTTACAGCCATGCTATTGCACACCTTGGAGACACCAAAGATAAAAACAGTCACTAGATGTTGTAAACCCCCAGTGAAAAATCTACTGAGTGTATGCATACTGCATGCCAGTTTCGAGAGTAACATCATGGCCTGTTTTTAGTGTCTAAGCAATGGTGCACTTAGTATATTACCAGTTTCTCATTTGTATTCATATAATGATGTTTCAGTATTTCTTTCAGTAGTTATTTATGGGAAGCTAAGTAGACCATTGATTTTGATATATATGTATTTCTTTCTTGAAATATATACAGCTTCTAACAGAAGAAAGAAATTATGAATTTTAATAGAAAAATGAAAAATAAATAAAATTGTTTATAGCAAATTTGTCTAACTTACTTAAGCAATGTTGATTTATTTAACTTTCCATAATGATATAAAATATCTAGATCTCAAATCAGAAAAAAAGGTCTCAGATTTAAATATTTGATTTAGATAAAAGATCAAAGTCCGTGAAATTGAAGGGCTTGTTAATGACACACCATTAAAGCTGAGCCATAAGGACTTTGCAGTAATGTAGAGAGTAAGGACAGTCAATATTTTGTTTCACTTGAGACAGCCATTTCATAAATATCAGCAAAATGGGGCACATGAGAAAAGGAACAAAAGGGATGAGCAGATGCTACGTGAACAGGTACCCTTTAAGGCCAGGACCTGCTCCCAAGTTCTTTGCTCTGACATCACCATTAGCCTGAGCTGCCTCATACATACGCCTTCAGTGTAAAGAATTGTGTTTTCTGCGCTATTGTTGCATTAATTTCTGATGCCTGTGAAGCATCTGTCCTGCTCTTCAGTTTGCTAATTCAGGAGTGGCACTAGGTTGGAAATGGCTATCCAGACTGAAAAGTTAAAAATGTTCATAGAATCACAGAACCACAAAATCATACCATGGTTTGGATTGGAAGGGACCTTAAAGATCATCTAGTTACAATCCCACTGCATGGACAGGGACACATTCCACTAAACCAGGATGCTCAAAGTCCTCTTCAGCCTGGCATCGAACGCTTCCAAGGGTGAGGCATCCACAGATTCTCTGGCAACATGTTGCAGTACCTCACTATCCTCATAAAAAAGAATTTGTTCTTAATTCCTAATCTTAATCTACCCTCTTTCAGTTTAAAGCCATTCCCTCTTGTCCTGTCACTACATACCCTCATAAAAAGTCCCTCTCCAGATTTCTTGTAGGCCCCGTTTAGGTACTGGAAGGTTGCTCTGAGGTCTCCCTGGAGCCTTCTTTTCCCCAGGTTGAAAAACCCTGACTCTTCTCAGCCTGTCTTCATAGGAGAGGTGCTTCAATCCCCTGATTGTCTTTGTGGCCCTCTTATGGACTCACCCAACAGGCGCATGTCCTTGTCTGGTGGTCCCAGAACTAAATGCAGTACTGCAGATGGGGTCTCAAAAGAGTGGACTGAAGGGGAAAAATCACCTTCCTTGACCACTGATCACACTTCTTTTGATGCAGTCCAGAATACAGTTGGCTTTCTGGGCTACAAGCACGCATTACCAGGTCATGTTGAGCTTCTTGTCAACCAAGTAAGTCTTTCTCTTCAGGGCTTCTCTCTGTTGAACTTCATAAGGTTCACACTGGTGCATCTCTCCATCCTGTCAAGGTCCCCCTGGATACCATCCCTTCCCTTCAGTGTGTCAACCACATCACACAGCTTGGTGCCATTGTCAGAACTGCTGAGGGTGCACTCAATCCCACTGTCCATGTTGCTGACAAAGATATTAACTACCTTGAAACATTGAAGAATCACAGCTTTTGCAGAACCAAAATTCATAGAAAGTATCAATTGACTTTACTCAAAATATTTTGTTTTGACAGCTTTGAAACATTGTCTAAGAAGTTAGGGCATTTCTTCCTCTACTATAATTAGCATAAATAAACACTATATATAATAATCTTATTTGTTTATTATGAAAAAGCTGGAAAAATGTGTTTGCTTTTATGGTTTGTGTATGGGGTGATACAATCAATAAGTTATATCAATTGTTATAACAAGAATCAGGCTTGCCAATAAGCGTGTTTAATTAAAAAACAATCAAGCATTTTGCCAGAAAATTTCTGACAAGATTTAAAAGTTTTAATGGAAACTTCTGATGACTTATGGATGGCTAAAATAATTTCTGTGATCATTACAATTTCACTAAATTTAAAATTGTCACACATCCTAATTTAATTTTCAAGACACAACTGCAATTATAGTTCAAACTGTGTTATAGGATAAATATGTTTTATTGTGTATATTCAGTACAAATTACGTAATTTTGGTGAGGTACTGATCACATAATTGGTTAGTAAAATCCTCTGATTTAATAAACATAAATAAAAAAAAAAAATCCTAACCATGTGACTTATAGCCATGTACTCTCATTGATTTCACCACAAATCCACATAAAATTATCTGTTCCCACAATACGTAGAGATCAAGGAAGCTTTAACATTCAGGGACACTATCAGTGAAAGACATCCTAATCTGGAATACTATCAGCCTCAAAGAGAGTTTTGTTTTTTTTTTTCCTTATATTTAAAAAAAATGTCTGCAAGATTCAACCTGCATATAATATTGCATTTAGGAAAAATAGAGCTGTAGAATTAGTGAAGGATAATTCAGTTTACCTGTCTTGATAGCAGACTCCAGAGACAAACACCTGTAGGACATGCTTGTTATGCAGTTGGTAGGGTGGCATTATTTTACATACGTTTCCTTATGCAGAAAATGAGAGGATACCTTCAAGTTGTCTTACTCATAACCTTTTATCTTCCAAACAATTTACATTTACATGAAAGCTTCAGTGCTGTTTCACCTACTATTTTGCTTATGCAGCAGATGATGTAATTTTATTTGGGCAGTGTAGCCCAAAATTGATGAGATTTCACCAAATATTTCACAGACTTATGGCTATTCGCTGAAATCTTCCAGAATACCTATGCTACTTTGAAAAATACAAAAGTAAATAAGCAAATAATGTTTTTGCATGTAGAGAAGTTTACATTTCATCCCCTAAGAATCGACCCTTACACAAATATTTAGTCAAGCTTTAATATTACAAGTACTCTTATGAATCTGTTTCCCAGCAGAACACAAGGCTAGCTATGATGGTGTCAAGCAATTTAGCATAATCCAGTGTCTGACATGATCGAAGTGTTTGTGCTTGTCATTACTATAGAGCAAACTTCATTCAGCACAGAATTCCTCAAATATAATAATGTGTCTTAATAAGTAAATGATTTTTTTTTTGCTTGTTTTCTGCATATGCTCTATCTCACATTTATTTTGGAAAATTTTTTCTCTAGAGACATAAGACTTTTTCACAGTACTTTGTATGGTTTTCAGCTGCTATGTTTTCATGCCTTAAACTAGATGTGTTGGGGGAGGGGGGCATCATTCCATCCCAACACACCCAGTCAGTTGCCAGTACCTATAATAAATGCTCAGAGTAATGTAGAGATATTCCAGTTGCTCCAGCCAATGAGCTGGTTTCAGTTGGAGCTTGGCTCAGATGCCTCTATACAAATGCTCGTAGCATGGGGAGCAAACAAGAGGAATTAGAGATGTGTGCATGTCTACGGGGGTATGATATAATAAGCATCACAGAAACATGGTGGGATGGCTCCTATGACTGGAGTGTTGGAATGGAAGGTTACAGGCTCTTTAGAAAAGACAGGCCCAGCAGGCGGGGAGGGGGAGTTGCCCTTTATGTTAGGGATAGGCTGGAGAGTATGGAACTCTGTCTGGGGACAGGTGAGCAGTCAACAGAGAGTTTGTGGGTCAGGGTTAAATGGAGAACAGCTATGGGAGACATTACTGTGGGGATCTGTTACAGACCGCCTGACCAAGAGGAATCTGTGGATGAAGCACTCCATAGACAGATAGGAAAAGCCTCACGCTCACAGGCCCTTGTTCCCATGGGGGACTTCAACCACCCTGACATCTGTTGGAATGAGGGTACGGCCCGGCACAAGCAGTCCAGGAGGTTCCTTGATTGTGTGGAAGACAACTTCCTTCTGCAAGTAATAGAGGAGCCGACAAGGAGAGGTGCCATGCTTGACCTCATGCTCACCAGCAGGGAAGGACTCGTTGGAAATGTGATGCTCCAGGGCAGCCTTCGATGCAGCAATCATGAGATGGTTGAATGTGAGATCCTCAGGACAGTGAGAAGAGCGTGCAGCAAGCTCACTGCTCTGGACTTCAGGAGAGCAGACTTTGGCCTCTTCAGGAACCTGCTTAGTATGGTTCCATGGGATATAGCCCTAGAGGGCAGGGGGGCCCAAGACTGTTGGTTAATATTCATGGATCACCTGCTACAAGCTCAGGACTGTTGCATCCCAACTAGAAGAAAGTGCAGCAGGAGGGCCAGGAGACCTCCTTGGATGGATAAGGAGCTGCTGAGGAAACTTCAAAGGAAAAAAAAAGGGTTATAGAAGTTGGAAGCAAGGACAGGCGGCCTGGGAAGAGTACAGGGATGGTGTTCAGGAATCTAGGGAAGCTAGGGACCAGGTTAGAGTTAAACTTGGCTAGGGAGGGTAAGGATAACAGGAAAGGATTCTATAGGTACATTGCAAATAAAAGACAGACTAGGGACAAGGTGGCCCTCTCCAGAAGCTATCGGGAGAGCTGGCTACCCTGGATTTGGGGAAGGTTGAGGTTCTGAATGACTTCTTTACCTCACTCTTCACAGGCAAATGCTCTGATCGCACCACCCAAGTCTTGGAAGGCAGACGCTGGGACAGTGAGAATGAAGACCTTGGGCCCACTATAGGAGAGGATCTGGTTCGAGACCATCTTAAGAACCTGAACGCACACAAGTCCATGGAACCTGATGAAATCCATCTGCGGGTCCTGAGGGAGTTGGCAAACCAAACTTGATAAGCCGCTGTCCATCATATTTGAGAAATCATGGCAGTCAGGTGAAGTTCCTGACAACTGGACAAAGGGAAATATAACACCCATTTTCAAGAAGGGAAGAATGCATGACCCAGGAAATTACAGACCAGTCAGTCTCACCTCCGTGCCTGGCAAAATCTTGGAGCAGATTCTCCTGAAAGGCATGCTAAGGCAAGTGAAAAACAACGAGGTGCTTGGTGGCAACCAGCATGGCTTCACTAAGGGGAAATGCTGCTGACCAATTTGGTGGCCTTCTATGATGGGGCTATGGAACTGATGAACAGGGGTAGAGCAGTTGATGTCATCTACTTGGATTGTGAAAAGCATTTGACACTGTCCCACACGACATCCGTGTCTCTAAATTGGAGAGACAATCAATTTGATGGATGGACCACTCGGTGGATAAAGAACTGGCTGCATGCAAAAGGTTGTGGTCAATGGCTCTATGTCCAGCTGGAGACTAGTAACGAGTGGTGTCCCTCAGGGGTCAGTGTTGCGACTGGTCTTGTTCAACATCTTTGTCGCTGACATGGACAGTGAGATTGAGTGCGCCCTCAGCAAGTTGGTTGATGACACCAAGCTGTGTGGTTCGGTTGATACGCTGGAGGAAGGAATGCCATCCAGAGGGACCTCGATGCACTTGTGAGGTGGGCTGATGCCAACCTCATGAAGTTTAACCATGCCAAGCGCAAGGTCCTACACCTGGGTTGGAACAATCCCAGGCACAGCTACAGGTTGGGCAGAGAAGAGATTCAGAGCAGCACTTTGGAGAAGGACTTGGGGTTTTGATTAATGAGAAGATGAACATGAGCTGACTTCAGTGTGCGCTTGCAGCTTAGAAAGCCAACTGTACCCAGGGCTGCATCAAAAGGAGCATGACCAGCAGGTCGAAGGAGGATCCTGCCCCTCTACTCTGCTCTCATGAGACCTCGCATGGAGTATTGTGTGCAGTTCTGGTGTCCTCAACATGAAAAGAACATAGAACTGTTGGAACAAGTCCAGAGGAGGGCCACAAGGATGGTCATGGGCCTGGAGCACCTCCCATATGAAAACAGGCTGAGAAAGTTGGGGCTGTTCAGCCTGGAGAAGAGAAGGCTGCATGGAGATCTCATAGCAGCCTTTCAGTATCTGAAGGAGGCCTATAGGGATGCTGGCGAGGGACTCTTCATTAGGGACTGTAGTGATAGGACAAGGGGTAACGGATTCAAACTTAAACAGGGGAAGTTCATATTGGATATAAGGAAGAAGTTCTTTGCTGTGAGGGTGGTGAGGCACTGGAACGGGTTGCCCAGGGAGGTTGTGAATGCTCCATCCCTGGCAGTATTCAAGGCCAGGTTGGACAGAGCCTTGGGTGATATAATTTGTTGTGAGGTGTCCCTGCCCATGGCAGGGGGGTTAGAACTAGATGATTTTAAGGGCCTTTCCAGCCCTAACTATTCTATGGCACTATGACTCTAAATCACGTTGATGTTCACGCTATGGTTGAAAGCCGAACGATGCAAAGATTACCAAGACATATAAAGGTGAAAATCTGTTCACTGGCTACTGCTTTTGCAGGTTCTAAATGAAACATAGGTCACTCAGCCAAAGCAAAGACATAAAAGACACTAATGATAGGGGCAATTTGACACTTGCTTCACATTGCAGCTTCCAACAAAATGCCTAAGCTGCATACACACAGGGCATGGATTATCAGATGTCAATATAAAGGATCAGCACAAGTCCAAATAGCCTTCTAATTATGTATCTGGCTCTCCAGAAAAGCTGTGTAGGCCTTGGAGGACAAAACCCAAAGTATTTATGCAAGGAAACTTCCTCCAGTTTCAGGTGCCTGTGGCAGTGTTATGCTGAGGGCTGAAATGCCGTCTTGCTGCTGACAGCGGTGCTCTGGAACCAGAACTGGTAGAGCTGCATCAGCGCAACTCCCTACACTAACTGATTAACTTTGATTAAATCACATTGATTACTGCGTTAAATATTGTATCCCAAGTAATTTTGTATTAAAAATAGAACAAACAGCTAGACACTGAGGAATACAATGTAAGCTCTTAACATATGTTACAGTATGCTTTAAAGCAACGGGAGAAAGGAACGATAAAACACTTTTGATATACCACTAGCAAGATAACATTACAGTGCACTTTGTAATGCTTGTGTGTGCAGGATCTCCTCAGGCTTGCTGTCTCCACCTACACTTTCTAGCCAGTGATGCAGTGTGCTCTGTGGATGTTGCAGGCAGTGTCAGTGCTATCTCAGGGCTTTCCCCATTCTCTATCCTGAGTCACTTTCTCATGCCTAGCCTGTCCTTTCCCCTCTGATAGTGTTCACTATCTTCTTTCAAGGATTGTAACATCCAAGCTGGAAGAAGACCATGTTCAGTGCTTTCTACTGACTAGAAAAACATGACCTCACTCCTTCACTGAAGTTTCTGAATATCACACGTAAGGGAATTGTTAAATACTTCATTTTCTTTATATAAAATAGAATGGCATCTATTGGAATGATGAAGTCCAATATCAGAATGACCTAAAGAACAGGATTTTTTTTTTGGTTAAAATCTGCTCAAAAGGAGGACTTGATTCCCCATTTCCTAGTTGAATATGCTAAATACTGACATATGAAGAAATAAAGGAGGTTTTCCTCTCCTTCCAGTGTGCAGGTCTTTACGTAAGGAAAGCACAACAATGTGATGAGGATTTCCAGGCAAGATCAATGAAGGAACAAGACTTATGAAGAAGAAAGGAACCTTGATGTTTAGTATCGACTGGAAGAGAATAATTCCACACAGAGACAAATAAGTGTTCTGCATTATTATAGTTTTTTACAAAGTAAGTGGGAGTTAGTTTCCTAAACATTCTTATATAGAATAATAGAATCATAGAATAGTTAGGGTTGAAAGGACCTTAAGATCATTAGTTCCAACCCCCCTGCTATGGGCAGGGACACCTCACAACAAATTATGTCACCCAAGGCTCTGTCCAACCTGGCCTTGAACACTGCCAGGGATGGAGCATTCACAGCTTCCCTGGGCAACCCGTTCCAGTGCCTCACCACCCTCACAGCAAAGAATTTCCTTCTTATATCCAATCTAAACTTCCCCTGTTTAAGTTTGAATCTGTTACCCCTTGTCCTATCACTACAGTCCCTAATGAAGAGTCCCTCCCCAGCATCCCTATAGGCCTCCTTCAGATACTGAAAGGCTGCTATGCGGTCTCCATGCAGCCTTCTCTTCTCCAGGCTGAACAGCCCCCAACTTTCTCAGCCTGTTTTCATATGGGAGGTGCTCCAGGCCCATAACCATCCTTGTGGCCCTCCTCTGGACTTGTTCCAACAGTTCTATGTTCTTTTCATGTTGAGAACACCAGAACTGCACACAATACTCCATGCGAGGTCTCATGAGAGCAGAGTAGAGGGGCAGGATCACCTCCTTCAACCTGCTGGTCATGCTCCTTTTGATGCAGCCCTGGATGTCTGACTTCGGATTTTCAGGTGGTTGCAGAGGCAGGCAGAAACTTAAGGGCTAAGATTTTGCACTCACTTGAAAGGACACGGGTTGTTAGTCAACCTGTGTTTTGGTGAGGTGTAGCTTTATATTATTTCAGATTTGTTACTGAAATTTTCAGGCCCAGACTTTTGGTCTAGCAGAAAAAGAAGATTGCTTTTATTCAAGGAAAGGTTTTTTTTTTTAAATCTCTTTTTTTGTTTTCCTCAATCAAAAAAGTTTCATTTAGAACTTAACAAATATAAAACTTAAATGTTCTGTTGATTGAGAAATTACTTATGAAAGAATGAAATTATTTTCTTGGTTGTTTGTTTTGATTCTTTTTCCCCCGGCATTAGTATAGGCCTTCCAGGAATTTTAGGCTTTAAAGAATATCATTTTGTTTATGGGATAATTCATTTAGCTTTTCAGTTTATTGGTAAATTTTCTCTTTAAGTATATTGTGCCTACGATTAATCTCAAATGTACAACACTACAGAGAAGGTAGTTAAGCAGCTTACATGAAGGTTAACTGGCTGTATGCACAGTCTGGTGCTTCTATGACAGTGTGACAAGCTTGCCTTCCTATTGAATATCCAGGATTGTGACTCATTTCTTAGAAACGCAAAAAGTCTTCCCCTTCATCCTATGAATACCAGTTTTGTCTAAAGCAGCTTATTAAAAAAGATGAAATATGTTGGTCTTCAAACCTATTCTTTTTTAAGCAACCCTTTCTGAAGCAACCTTCACCGTATGCCTGGTGATAAAATATAATCTCTTTTCAAATATTTTATGTATTCACTTCATGAATTTTAAGCACTTAGACTATTCAAGTGCACTGCCCTCTATGAGGAAGTGTGATGTCAGCTGGATTCTGCATATGCTTCTCTATAATGTTTTCACGATAATGCAAATACATACTTCCTCCTTTTTATGACAACTAAGCTTCCAAATTTCCACTAACAAACCTTAGCAGATACAGTTTCATTAAGAACAGCAATGCAAAGGATCTGAAAATAAGCAAAGTATGTGGGACTTGTGGCATTCCTGAAAAAGAGTAAAGCTTCATTCATGAAAACACATATACATGAAAAGACATATGGCTGTTTCATTAGCAACAAAAATGATGAAGACTTGTTTTCACCTTTCCTTAACCTTCTTTGCAATACTTGCACTTCTTTCCCACATATTCCTTGCTACCTTCACTTTTCCTGCATCTTCCATGTATTTGGCTGGGTGAGTGGCAGCATATGCTGTGACAGATTTATGGCAGCTTGTGCGCTGACTGTTCAAACATCCACGTGTGCTGACCAGCCAGCTGGCTGCTTCATCCTGAAACAAGTACTGGATGGCAATGGCTCTTCCTTCAAGGGAATGCTAATTAAGGCTATTGCTATAGCCGCAAGCTCATTCATATAAAATGAGTGGGAACACCTAATCTTTGAGAATTTACTTGTGTCAGACTTGGCTATGACTGGACAACAGACTCCAAAGATGGCAACAATAAATGGACCAACTGTATGACCACACAAGCCTTATTTCTTTAGGAAGAATGACTGAAATGACTAACATTTCCTTGAAATCTTGCACCAAGAAATATTAAAAGCTTTCATATTCTTACTGCAGGATCTAAAATATCTTTTCTATTTACAAAAAAGTTTTTATTTCCATCTTCTTTCCCAAAGATGTATTCAAAGATGTTTAGAAACATACCTGGCTCTGAAGCAGAATAAGAATTTTTCTATACAGTTTAGTGGTTTGACATCACTGTTAATGAGGGAAGGAGAACATCATTCATTACACAGAAGGCAAATTCTGAAGACAAATTTTGCGCAGAAAGACCAGAGAGAAGATAGCTTCCCTGCTGATCAATCCACTGCAGAGGATTAAAATTATTCTAATTCCGACCATGATGAGCTTGGTGGGCTTAAATATAACAACAGTGGAAGATTTAAGAAGCATTATTAACAGTGGTACTGTGCATAAAGATGATCTGTTTAAATGCCAAATTACTGAAATTATTAATTCCTTTTATTTTATCCTGAATATATATGAGAAAAGTCAAAAAGGAGGACTTTCTTAAGTTGCTGCATAATTTTTGCCAAAGCAGATGTAAGTTCTGACTTTGCAGTGTTTGTTCTGATAAAGAGGAGAGGGAAATCTTGTGGCCTGTTCTGATGGATGAGATGATGACTTGCCTACTTTTAGACACCCGTCATGCAGGCATTTACATCTAAGTTGGTCATTATCAAAATCCTTACAGCTAATGGGAAGAAAAAGCACATACAGGATTTAGCTGAGCTGATTTAGTTGTTTCTTTTAAGATTAGATGAGTCGAGGTTTGGAATTGCTTATTTATCTCCATTGATAGGGAAGTAATAAAAAAATATTTCAGCTATAAATAATTTTGCTCTAGATATAAAAATTCTGCCAAACATTGATAATTTGATAAAGAAGTATTAGCCAGATTATAAAGAAATTTGAAAACATTTTTCAGTTGTTTTTTCCAGCCATTTCAGTGATTTTTATTACATTCAGAATGATTCCTGTGGATGCAATCGGCATTAGGGACACCTTAAATTTGCCTTAAAAGAATTTAGTTTCTGATGTTTTCTCCAGTATCTTTATTGAACAGTATATTTACATCAAGAACAAAAGAAAGGAATCTTATGACCTACCTGGGCTTTGCCAAATCATCTATTCCCCTCCCCATCCCCAGTTCTCATCTGTTACTCTCTAGACCTCTCTGAGGTCTCCTGCCAAAAGGAATCACATTTTCATTTTAGGATGCTTCAATGCAGCAATCTTTTGTATAGCATCTGCTTTCATCAGCTCATTTAACATTTCTGCCTTGAGCACTTTGAAAGTGTCTGGTGAATTAACAGCCCAGTGGTACAGTTTCATGCTCCCTCATCAGTGTGGATCTTATTGGTGATTTCAGTGAGCTCGCAAATTTAGAGGGGCTTAGATCTCTGGAGAGCCTTTGCTACAACTCTAATAAGAAGGTGTTGAGAGACCTTTGGCAGTGCTATTGTAAGAGTGGATCAAGGTTATTCTTTTTTTTTTCCACCCCACTTATGTTATTTCTGTTGTGTTTTTGCTGTTGTGCAATTAACTACAATCTTTTAATACTCTGAAGTAAAATGCCTAATCCTTTTCTCTGCTAACCCTCATTGTACACTTTCAAGTAATCTTTTTTCCTGAGGGCATGACACATCTTGCTTATGTTTGTAAGATTCTCCATAACTGCTCTTCCTCTAAGAAGAAAATATACTTCCGTTCCTTATAAACCTAGTCTTACCTTGATTTTATTACTGTAAATTAATTATGGGAGAATGATGAGTCATCATGACATTGTGGCTATAGAAAATTACATTTATTCAAATTAATCTTACATGAGGTTAAGATTCTCTTACACTACAATTTTTTCTATGTCCCTTGATGTTTTAACACTCCTTACCACATTATTCCCTGCAGGTTAAAATTTATTTCTTCCTGTCATGCTTTAAGAACACATAAAATACAAATCGTATGTATGCAAGAATACATCATCAAGCATACAAGTATAATAAATTATTTCTTACATGACTAATTGAAAAGTTACTCCAAAAATTGAATATCTGTGGAGAGCTTTTTTATTTTACTAGAGCCAACTGACATAGCAATTGCACTGTTTGACCGTATTTGTAATTGTCTGTCCACTTGTAACTATCAATCAGACTCTGAGACTTTTCATAAAACATCTTTGATTAACCAAAGACATTGCCTCTGTGTTCATCTGGAATTTGTAGCATGTAGCAGGTCATATTCATGTCTCCTTATGAGACACATGAATTAAATAATCAAAAATACAGCTATTCAGCTGACAACTCATAAATTGCATCTCAAGAGTGACTCTTTTTTTTTTTTCTCTTTCAAGCCACTGGACAGCAGCCTTAGGGGAAAAATAAACAACATTATACACTTTAAAGGCATTTGACTGTAATGAGGGAAGCTGATGGGGTTGGGGGTAGAGTGCTGTAGACTTTGTATGCAGCAGTTTTCTTGAAAACATATGATACTACAGAAGGCAGATGCTTTTGTTTGAAAATCAGCATGTCATGCAGATGAAAACCGGGCTTTAACAAGTGGAATATCTGAAAAGAAAGAGCTGTCAAAATAATCCAATCTCAAAGTTAGCTCTGTAATTTTAAAAATATTTGCATGTTGCCACTGCTGCTTCATATGGTGGCTTTAGAAGAGTATAGAATTTGAATTCACTTTAGGTGTTCACTTCCCCACAAAGTACGGCTTATTTCATGTTGCACTGAATTGTTGCCCTGGAATGCTGAGTTATTTGCACTGCATGAACAGATTGCATAATTATCTGTTGACTTTCTTGAAAGGAGAGTTGGCAGTACAATGTGATTAGGTTTTCCAGAGTTGGCAAATGCATAGGTGAAGAGACAGACACATGAGGACCATATCAGTGTGATTTTTAATAATAAGCAGAAACTCTTGGGACTTTTTTTTTGAAACATAGTGATGAAACACCTCAAATGTGAGACATACGTTTGGTTGATTTGGCATGTGGTGTTATATTGAATGAATGTGGGTGTGGGTTAGGACTACTATATTGCTAAATGAGCATGAAAAGTTAGCATACTAGCAATGTTCTATTTGCCTCATTGGAAAAACTGTATTTTATACAAATCTTTCAGTTTTGTCATCAGAAAAATATAATTGAAATATTTTTCATTCAGGCTTGTGTAAACTCTTTTCAACCCCTTCAGCAAACCCTGAAACCCTTTTACATGTTTGTACAATCTTTACTTATTCTAGAGAGTTATATTAGCAGCACCTTTGTTGTGAATTCACATCTGATTTCTTCTGGTGAGGTTCCTGAGGATTTTCCCATGCGCACTTTGCTCGATTCTCCACAGCAGAATTCACATGGAGATTTAACTGGAGTCTGTAACTGCAATAGCCGTGGAGCAGAAACTAACAGTACTTTTCTACTGCTATGAGGAGAAATAGTGAACGTTGAGGGAAATGATGAGTGAATGAGCTGAATTATGCAGCTTGATTTTGAGCTTTCTCCTTAGATAAAAAGAACTTCCAAAACCTAAAATCTAGAAATAAATCTGGTCAGCAGGAGAGAGTTTTGTTCCACCACTTCCTTGTTTGATGATCAGCCTTGTCTGATGAAGGTGGCCAGCTACAGTCTGCAGGAAGAAAAGGTTTGTGATACATAGATAGCATATGAGAAACATTATTTTTTGTCTCTGTTCTGTGGCCTTGGCTGCTCATATACATCTACATATCTTATAAAGGTTCCAAGTGTATCCTGCGAATTACAGTTCTGTGGTGCATGAGAGAATAAAATTGCTGAATTGGGAGACTCCATAAAATAAGATAGAGATATAGGGCACCAGATCTATGCCTACACAAAGCAGAATCTGATACCAGAAGTGAAATAGTCACACTGAACTGAAATTAAAGTTCTATATTCAGATGCTGGTTTTTTTTTTTAATATTTTTTATTAATAAAAATAGTGGGAAAGTATTCTTATAACTCCAATGTGTAATGTTTTCAATTATCAAAATCTCCAGTAATCCATGGTGAACGTCAGCACACAGTTCACACTTGGACAAAAACCTATATTGTGAAGTTTCAGGTTAGGTGTCTTTCCCTTTGTCTATCATAACCATAGAGTATCTTTTTATTCATTTAATGAAAGGCAGTAAAGTAAAACTAAATTAAAAATGGTACCAGAAAAGAATCTGTGTTTAGATATTCGGTTTTCTGACTGCAAATATAGATTAAGGGAAAAAAGTTTTGAAATGCAAGATTTAAAAAGTCCTTTCAAATGTTATATTTCTGCCAAATTAATTTTCAATTATACTTACTGATTAATGTACAAAGGACAATTATTTGGTAGATTAAAAATTCTATAACCTTAAAATTTTGGTAGTGTACTTTCATAGGTTTGTTTGAAAGTCTTTGAATTCTTTGAAACAGTTTCTCTTCTGACTGGAGATCAGGCATTGCAAGGTGTATATGAAAGTAAGTAATTGATTCAGAAGGGAAATCAGAGGTTAAAACCGCAATTTTCTCTAAAGGAAACCTCCCATGTTTTGAATTTTTAGTAGCTGTCTGTGCATTATTAACAACCCTACTTAGATTTGACAGGCAAGTAATAATGTGGTTATTCATCTCAAAGACAGTGGACCAGAATATATTTCTGGCTCTATAAATGCATTTTAAAAGCTGAAAGACAAATTTCATTACAATAAAGAATGGAGATTTGTTAAGCGTAATCTTTGGGGGTTTATTGGTAGATAAATCTTTCTTTTTCTACAACTGTTGTTAGCGGTTTAGAAAGTTTAATAAATAGAGTAACTATTCCTCTATTTACTGGTAAATATTTGAAAACTGAGAGTGCTGTGGCATCCATTTCAGAATACATTGGGTCAATCTCTTCTGTGAGTAATGCCACTGAACCAGTCCAGTTACCCAGATCTGGATCTGGTTCAATGCTTTACCTTTCCTAGAAAAATATTGTCCAGTCAAAGTTAAAGATAAAACTAATGATGAAACCCTGTTCCTAGTTGTCTGTAGGTTTACAGGGGTGCCCAGCTAATGCCTTAGAGTGATTTTTCAGAACAGATGTATTGACTATAATTGTTTCCTCTGATTGTATCTTTTGTAGGCAGTATTTTCCTTGCATTAAATTGGCCCTCAATTTTCAACAGAAAATTAAGATTTTTGGTAAAAAAAAACTTAATTAAATAAAAATATATAAAAGGTGTCTCACTACATTTGGCTGTATTTCATAAGCGCTATCATTCTTGTTATATGTACAAATGGCAACTAGAAACTACATATTAATAGATAGAAACTGCCAAAGATAGTGTTGTAGCATTGAAGAACTACATTGGTTAAAAGTAAAGAAGTATGGGTAAAATGTAAAACTTCTGATCTTTCTTGAGCTCTTTCTTTTCTCAAGTTTTTATTCTCAGAATTTTGGGAGTTTTTGTGATGCTGAACTGATATCTATTTTTCACGAATTAGTCTGCCTCTAACTCTTAACATTACTTGATACTTTTCATTCAGAATATAGACTTTCGGTATGACTTACTGAAATATCTGTTAAAAAAAAAATCCTGTCATTCTTTTTCTTTCAATGTGCTACATTCCTGAAGTCATTCAATGCATGAATTGAGATAACAATAACTGGAATCACAGTAGTTTCACCTGACACGATGAAAAATGTCCAGTCATAAAAGAAGAGTACTATCTTCATGTAGCATATAAAATACAGGTAATACCTTAGGAATGTAATTTAATAATGATGCAAATGATGATATAAAGTTATGATATAATGAAAGATGTCTCCTCTGTTGTTCATAACAGAAAAATCTTTTTTTTTTTACATCTGTTCTTTTAAACTTGGTATTCATAAAATATACACAGGAAAAGAAAATCCTTGGAATTTATTCTTTGCTCTCCTCCGGGAGTGCTAAATTCTCAGTCGCTGTCATAGTCTGCATGTTATCCCTTCAGCTGAGAAACTATGTGATGAAGGCTTAATTTGTTTTTGTGAAGTTCTGCCAGATTAAGCACATTGTTCACTCCAGTCTACGAAGGAAGTGAAGTGGAAGTTATTCTCTAGTTCTAACAGAAATCATGTGAAGTCCTAAAAGAGGTGAATGGCTTTTAATTCTTTGGCTTTTTATATTAAAAAACATTGGTACCATAATACATTTGTTGCCATAATATGTTGCTTCACTTTCCACATTGTTTGAGTGTGTATAGGCTTTTCAGTAGTGAGGAGAGAACAAATAGATATATGGGAGTATGAATGCTAAATGGAAAGAGAAGCAAGAACAGTTGTCAAAGGCACCTGACTGTCAGGTGGGTACCAGACACAGTCAGAGCTATGGTCCAGCAGAGGGTTACTAAAGACCCTCTTTTGTTCATGTGTACCCTAAGCAGGGAGGCCATCTGGAAATGTGACATAGCTCAAACTATGAGATTTAGACCTTTTGGATTTACTTCTATAATTCTTACTTTTGCTGCTTTTTCTGATATTTCTAAGACATTCTGCACTAAGAAAAAAAAAAAAGAAAGAAAAACAAAAGAAAACCACAACCCTGCACCCTAGAAGTTTTTTTTTAAATTTCATATGATTTTCAGAGAACCATTTAGCCTTGCCTTCTTAAGAACTTTTCTGTAAACTCCCTAAATTTTACCCATTTTTTTTAACTCAATACCAAGTTGTAAACACACATGCAAACAATAATGAAGTTTTTGCTTCAGATTTTCTCTCAGTTGTGCAGTGATGAAAGATTATGTCATGCGGTGACTGTTCTTCTGTCAGATTTGTTGTACTCAATCCAGTTCTGAGTGGTCAAATATGTGCATGAACCAACAGCAATGCTGTTAGATTCTCTGCCCTTGAAAATGTCAACAAGAAGGCCAGGGAACTGAAGGAATAAACTATATTTTCATTTTCAGATCTTCCTTCTAAATTAAGGCTGGAATATTTTAATAAAGCTAGCCTAGGAAGTTTCCTTTGCTATTGCCTGTATTACACTGGAATAACTTGAATGCAGTTTTGGTTTATAAATCACAGTACTTTCCAGAGGTTTGACAATAAGTTTTATTTCAAAACACATCTCAAAACAGAAACAAAGCTATGAAGAGCAAGAACCTGGCAGAAACAGTATCTCCTCATTTTTCCTCTCCTCACTGCAATTAATCTTATCTCTTATTTGAGCAGTTGCTGATTCATGAGCTCCCCAGCCAGTAGAGACATAAAACTGCACACAGCTCTTCTGGCTTTGTCTCATGAGCAGTAACCTTTGGGAACCAGAAAGTGAAAATAAGAAGAAACTACAGATACTAATAATTTTGGGAAGAAAACACAACAGTAGAATAAATTTTTTTGTGCTCTTCGGTTACCCTTCATCCTACACATTATAAATCTTTGAGAAAGGTGACCATTTTCTCATCTATCAGTCTCAGTTAACTGGAGAATTTAAAATAAAAAGCCACCAATCTGCCATCTTTCACAAGTACTTAGCCCTCACAGAAACTAAAATTGTATTGCACAATTTCTCTTGAATTTCCAAAAAATCAGTTAATCTATAAGTAATACAGACAGAAGGCATAAAACACAGTTTATACCCTTTTATCCACCTGTTATCAAGTCAATGCACTTCTGTTATCTAGCCTAAATTGTTGGCAGCAATGTTAGAATGAGCTTTCTTACAGTGATTATATGTCACTGCTGGCTCTGTCTCTAGTAGCATATGCTACTAGAAAATATCTGCACTATAAATTGGAGGAGTTACTATATCAGCTCTCATTCCATTGAACATCAACCCAATGGAGATCTCTATTCATGAGGTCAGGATTATTGACTGAAACATAAAAAGGATGCAAAGATTTCCAATATCCGTCTAGCCAGCAGCCCACCTCATTTTGTATTCTTTTTTAGAAGTTGACCAACATCAGGTTGCTTAGAACAAGGTATAATAAATCCCATGAGAGTAATAACCTTGAGATCTGTCCATCAATGTTTACATTCTAAAATACAGCAATTTACATTATCTTGCATAGATTTGTTCCATTTTTATACATATCTATGTTAAAAAGTGAGAATTCTGTTTATCTTTTCAAATTTTTGGATAGCAAGAACATCTTGCAGTTATTACAGTTATTTACAAGCTAATTGGGTGTTATTTTCAGAATTACTTCTGCTGAGCAGTGCAGATTGTGCTACTTCAAATTTTTATTGATTATTCCTTCTTCTTGTATTACAGGACAAATTATAGTGAAACATCTGCTTTACTGTCTTTTCATTCATTATTTCCTATAAGTTTTTCATCCATTACATATCCTTACTAAGTCTGAACAATTCCCAAATTTTCAGTTTCTTTTAATGTAATTTTTTTTCCATAGCTTTAATTTGTTTCTTGTCCTTGATTCAATTCTGTTCCTGTTACAATTTTGAGATTAGGCAGCTAGAGCTATGGCTAGGATGAAAAAATACAATGATTTAGTATCTCCTTAATAGCTTTGTATTTGCTTCTACCTTGTTACATTATATAAGAATTAATTTCTGACCACTCCTGCACCTGAAAACTTTTTCATTGATTGTCCTAGGATTTTCTTTCAAGTTTTTACAGTTAATTTGTGACTCAAATACAGATGTATATTTGAAATTATTTCTTCTAGTTGTAGTATGAAATATTTACTGCTGCAACAAAGGCTGAACTAGCAACCGTTAAAGCCTGTAGAAAGATTGAAAATGGCTGGACTTTTTAAAAGGGCTGTGTTGATTTATCACAATGTGTATCAAAGAAAATTTCCAGTTTTATCCACACTTTAAAAAAAAAACAACTAAATTCTAGACATGACTCAGACTTTATATCCTCAGTATGGACCAAAACTGTGAATCTGATACCTTTATGAGGCTTGCAGTCAAGCATTTCAAGGTTCTTTCTATAGAAGAAATGACACGTTTTGAAATCTGGTGGCAATATTTGAAGCATTATAGCTAATTGTTGTTAGTGCCAGGCAAGTTCTTGACAGAAGCCAAACACACCACGGGTGCCAATTAATCTTTATCACTGTCCTAGACCAAGAGAAAAAAGCAATTCAGATTTCAGAGAGGCTAAATCACCCTCTGTTGATGTATGTCTATTTTCATATGCCCTATGGTAGCCCAGGATATAAAAACTACTATTTTAATCACTGTAGTTGAATGTATAAACTTTGGTAGCATGAACCTATATGATTGTTTTTGTTTTCACGGGGTCATTACTACAACTCACTTCAGGGAAGACCAAAGGAAGGGTGCAGAGATTGATGCTAAAATGATTCATCTGGTGTTTGCAGCTGTCTCTTTTAGAGTAAGAGACAGGCAAGTAAGAATAATAGGAAATTGCTGTTGTGTTATACCCAATCTGAAACTAACTTAGTTCCTATTATTGCTACTATTTCTTGTTCCATTTTGGCATCTAAACACAAAATTAAAAACCCCAAACATAAAACCAAAACAAAATAGCACAAAAAGGGCAAAACTTATATAAACTTAATTTCAGAATTTAAAATACATCAATACTTAGTTAAGTAGTCTTCCAAAACCACCAAAAGATTCTATGCGTGAATACTCGTGGTCGTCTTTTCATCTGAGAGCTCACCACGGGACTCAGTCTAGCAGATGACTTTACAACATGATTCTCATGTTTCAAGAATGACCAAAAGAAGAAACTTCATTTCCCTTTCATATAGTCATTTATTTGACATTTCCACTTGTGATAGGGAATTCCAGTTCATTTATTTCCAAGGGAACATGTTCCAAAAGAACACGCTACTCATAAAGGTATAGATTTTTCTCCAGTGCACCTTTATTTCATCGCCAAAATTTCTTGGACTGATTCACAAAACCAATATAGACAGATTTTATTTACTGAAATATTGTTTGCAAATACTTTCAGTTCTTCTGTCTTTTAGGGACTGATGCAAAGGTTTTTGAAATGCACTCATACCTTTCCATTGGTTTAGATGGCGTTTTGACCAGCTGTTTGGAGAAGCTTGAGGGAGGAATTAATTTGTGATCAAAACAGATAAAATCCTAAGGGTTTCTAAAGCTATATACTGACATCTCAAATAGGAACTCATTCCTCTGAATTCAGTGAAGATTCCAGTATAAAATCTGAGTTAGCGAACCAAGGCTGAGACCTGCAACGTGTGATAGTACAGAAACTTTTGTTGTTACTTTATTTTACTTTATTTTCCCTTCTCTAGTTTTGAGGTATTAAAGAAGTTACAAATTATAGCATCTGTTTTCAGTAAGGTTATTTTTAACTGTTTACTAGTTTATGGCTATTTTAGCTGTTCTTGCTTGCATGAGAGATAAGAAAGGATAAAACTGTTCAGAATCACTCTGAAAATAATACATCAAAACCATACCCACTCACCTGAGAACTGCAGGTCTCTTAACCTGATTCTTTTTTTCATATTAAACTCACACTTTTAAGTTGTCAGTTCCTTCGTTATCTCACTTTCAGATTTGTCATGAACAGTTAATACCTTCCTGTTTCCCTGTCTTCTGCCACCTTTTCTATGCTTTCAGAGTCAGCGATACAAAAACCAATAGCTAAGATATTTAATTGCTGGGAAAAGCAAAGAATTAGCATCAGAACCATGACAAGGTCATTCTCTCACTCTCAGGTTACCAGACTTACACAAATACTTGTCAACACTCAGGACAAGGAACAGCCTTGGATTCTGTTAGTCTGCTGTCAGAATTCTGCTAGTGCTACTTGGCCACAGTTTATATGTCAACATACAAGGTGTATTCTGTGGTATGAGCACACAGACATTTATGTGCATGCACCTATCCCAGCTTGTTTTTTGTCACTGCACTAATTTGTTGCTTATTAAAGCTGTTGACCTTCCAGATGATAAAATTTAATGTTTATTCTCTTGTAATATTTGATCATAATACTTCTTCTGATACATATCCTAAGCTGGAAAATATGATTTTTCTGGATGTATCATAATTAAAATGTATATATGTAGGTTAGGTTCCTCGAAATCATTTCTCAGCCCACATTTCTAGCTGCCTATGTTGTCCAGAAAGGGCATGTGTAGATACGCTGAAGTCTTGACTGGTTCAGCTGACTGGTTTCTCTTCGTCCTGCAAGCCTTAGCATGATAGCAGATACATATACTTCCTCCACAGGCATCAATTCAGCATCGATCTATATAGGTTAACCAAGAGAGATTGATTGTGCTATATGGACAGTTTGTGCTTTACTTTTTTTATTTGTATAACAATCTATAATAATAATTGTATAATAATCTATGGAAGACCCCTGTTAAGTCTCATTTGCAAAGGAGACTTACTGACAATGAAACATCCTTATTTACAAAAAGCAGAGTCCTGTTTCCTGCAAGACTTTTCTAAGTAGTGGATTATGTAGTCACTCTCTCCTGTCTTTCTTCCAGCAGTCCAGTTCTTAATTAAAAAACAATGAAGCTGACAGGAAGCAAACTTTAGAACATTTCCCAAACACAGAGATTCAAGCTAAGACAGGTAGAAAGGGACTTGAAATCAATATGATTTTGAGCAGAATGTCAGGTTCTTTTTGACTGCGTCAGGATACACAATCTTGGGTATGTCTGCTGCGCATTTTTTTGAACATATATTCAAACCACTTCACCTATGCTGTGGAACTATCCACATAAGATCTAGTTTCAATCTCGATGCTATTTAACCATTTTAGTATAAGACTGAACACAAAACAATAAGACAGTTGCTTATTTGAGCTTATAGGTCTGCCATCATTTCATTATAATTTAGCTATGCAGCCCTTAGATCAAAGCTGTCTTACAGTTGAATGCTGCAAAGTATGACCAGGGTGCAATTAGTCTACTGGCAAAAGATCATAATGATAGAGTTTATCGATGGGTAATCTCAATCCCATTTTTATTTCTTGAACACCACTCCTATATTGTTAGAAAAAGTAATTTTTCTGTTGTACTTTCAGTGTTAGCTCCTGGACATTAAGTACCACAGGTAAAAAACAGGCATTCATCCCTGTACCAGGAGCAAATACTTCTAGCAGGAAAAGATTTGGAACAATAGATGAACTTCTCTGTGACTATTTCCAAAATTGTATTTTTTATTAATGTCTTTCATTTCAGCTGACAGACTAATTCATCATAATTAAAAAGATAACCTAGGTTAGTGAGGCTTGTTCTGCAACAGAGTTGTGAAATTTATTTCTAGAAGGCCTGTGTATATACAGCAGGATTTTCAATGCTTATGAGAAAAAATGCCTCCACTGAACACAAACAGTGATAATGACACACTCACTTTTTCTCTGATTAAAAAAAGAAATTTGACCAAATAAACTAAAGGTCATATTCTCAGCTGTATAATTTAAAGAATTCCAACAGTAATTGACTGTCATAAATTGACATATAAATATGCACACTTCCTGGAAGCATGTGTATTTCTCTAGAAATTGTGGCAAACACTTTTGCTATTGGCCAATATGTATAAGCAATTTATTATCAAAATAAGTTTTAGAAAACAGAAATGTCTCTATGTGCATATGATTTACCTGCTCCTGGCTTTGCATCTGAGACAGGATGTTATAAAATGAAACCACTGGCAGCATTTTCAGAGCTCCAGAAGTAGGACTGCAACAGCTACAGATATTCTACTCATGCCAGGTTCTCTTTATAATTAATGCAGAGAAACATGCATCTTTAAGGTGTAATTCATCTGGCTTGTTTAAAACAACCCCTTTAAGATGTGATGAATCATACCTTAGACTCCATTGGCAGTGCTAATGAAAATTCCTTAACTCTAAAGGATGTCCATGGTGACTGACTTAGACAAATTGTGCCCAGGAAGCCTAATATGGTGGAATCATGGTCTCCATTACCAATTTTATAAAGGCTTGCTGCATGCATATTGGTAATTACATTTTTTGAGAGTTAAGACCTCTAAAATTAATTTATTTTCCAGGGTCTGGGAACCTTGACTTCTCAGTGAAGGATAGAAAGGTTTTTGAGTATCAGAATGATGTTTTAAAACAGGTCCCTTTTGTTAATATTGGTTTTAATTTCTCTGTGTGTCAGCTGTTCCATGTGTAAAATATGAATTATAATATTAATCTTATTATGACCTGGTTTACCTTCATTCATTCAGATTTATAAAGTGCTTGATAAAGTCATAAGGATACAGATGCCAAACATTAGCTATGCTATTCTTCTTTATTACTGTCACCGATTCATAGACATTTTCAACTCAGTTTGTATTTGACCCCTATTCATGTCTCCTTTCTAACTAAATAGAATATTTAACTGTCCATTGCTGTGTCTTGATCTCTCTGAATTTTCACATCAGTACATTTATGATTCAGAGCATATCCCACAACACCCTTTTTCCACCCTGTACTGGATATGCCTTCTATACGCTATTAAAGATTCAGCATCACAAGCTATCATTATATTAATTTTAAGACACTTTTTTATCAACAGATGAACAATCATGATGATTAAAAATGCTTCTGCTCTCAAGGGCTTGTACAGTATTTTGCATTCTCTGGCATGTTGATTAGTTATGTTGATTGAAAATGAGTGAAAAACAGAGACAAGTTATTAGCCAGTTTAGTTAGCTGCTACTTACACTAATGAAAAAGTCTGGATGAATGCCCATCAAGAATACTTGGAAGATCAGAGGTTGAACAGTGATTCCTTTGCTTCATATTACTGATGATATGGAAAAGGACACATCCAGAAATGGCTGTAAAGTATGCACAGCCTCCACAAGGAAACATTGCTGCACTGGAGCCCAGTCCAAAACAGAGCACCCTCAGGAGCAGGGGTTCCATGCTCAGTGGGTGTTTGCATGTCACCCTCCTGAAGGCTGGCATCGCAGATGCTTTGGCAGCAGTAATATTTATCAGCAAAAGCAGCTAGCAGCAGCTCCGTTACTGCCACTACTAACAATACGTGTCTGTCTTTCATTGCCAAAGAGGCATTGATGGAAATAAGGGAGGGCCCAAAGCTGTTTTTCAGGACAGATTTGTTTTTTTCTTAACAATTTATTTATAGGGCCACCTTAGAGTGCTTTTAAGGCAGCAAAACAGAATTTCCTATATATATTTAATTACAGATGATGCCAGGGAGCCTCATGCTGAACACAACTCCCATTGTCTCAGCTGTGTACAGCTACAACTGGTGGCCTATGGTAGAAGGAGGGAGGAAGAGGGCAAAAGAAATATTGCTAAGATTCTTCTTCCACATTTGGAATTGCAAGGGTGAAAACAGTAAAGCAATTTGCCCAGGGTGCTGCAGTAAGTGCCAGGAATTGAATCCAGATCTCCTGAGTCACAGCCCAATGCCTTAATCAGCTGACCATGTTTCCAAGCATTTGGTTTTACAAAGTCAGTTGGCCTGATTTACTGGCAAGTCAAATAGTGAATTTTTCCACTACAAAAAGTCAATGATCTACAAAAAAAAAAAAAAAACAAAACACCAAACCAAAACAAAACAAAAATTGTACCTGAGCAATACTGCAAGATAAATGCTTAAGAAAAAAGGTAGACAATAGAATTAAGGCTTACGGATAATGCAGCATCCATTCCAGCATCCCTGCAAGACCCAGGTGACAATGATTTGTCATCAGGAGCTGTGCATTAGATTGAAAGACAAGGATCTTATCATAGACAAAACATCTGCTGCTTGTCAGCTGCCACTTAGACAATAGGAAAGGACTAAGAAAGTATTTGGAGAACTTTGCTTGGCATTCTTAGACCACTACATATCCACTTTGGTTTTCCAAATATTTAGTTCTCTCTGAACAAAGAGAATAGATTTCTTCCTGACTTTGCTCTAACTGTTGAATGGATTTCAAGCAGAATATGTACCTAAATCTGTCTGAGTAAGAGAGTCATTAATTACAGTAGTTAACACTCAGAATTGGTAAAAATAAAAAAATTAAAGCTATTTATGAGATTTTGACATATTTTCAATTAGAACATCTGCGTTTCATGGGAAATTTTTTGTTCTGGTAAATCGCATTTTGAATTATTTGCAAAAATATATAAGTGGTCAAAAATATATTATCATTCTACTCGTGGACTTTGGATGATTGGTATAATAGTTTCTGACACTTCAGAGTTAATGAACTTAAAGTCCTGGGTTAACTGAAAAAGTCAGTGTGTATATGTGGGTTTAAACACAGACCAGCTGAATTAGCACTAGAAAATTCAGTCTTCTTGTTTTCTCATTTTTCTCAGTGTGAAAACTGATATTATATTTAACTGTGCAAAGCAAAATGAACTATGCTATCCAGTGACTAAACTGAGAAGAGCTAATTAGTAGGCAGTTTACATTTACAACCCAGGTCCAAGTCTTGTTTTTGCAACAGAGCAGTCCAAAAATTACACTAGAAGAATGCTAGAGAGAGACTTTACCAAAGCCTTCTGTTTTACAGGTTTTATCCCTTATGAATGGTGGGGGTGATCATCAGAGAAGAGCTCTGGCCAGGAAAGGAATCTCATATTGCACATATCACTGGTATGCAGCACAGATGCATTGCAAGTTTAATAATTGAATGTAATAATTTCTTGAGCAGGTGGGAAACTTTCTGTTGAGCCATCCATAGGTATTTTTTGAGATCCTTATATCTGCCATTTTTTAGTTTCAGGTTAATTAAGGGACAGGTGTTCACACATAGGAAAACTCAAAAAAGAGGAAAAGAGCCTTCTTTTTTCTTTCAATATACTAAAAGCAGCACATGTCCACTACTCTGCAACATGTAAGTTTCATTGTCTCATCTGCTTGCTGTATTTACTACTACTAAAACATCTACCATGGGAAGTGTTTCTGGATGTGCTTGGGCAATGTCCATCTTCTGGGATCCTACTGAAGTCTGCTGCCAGGGAGAAAAAACACAACAGCAACTCAGAAAACAGTAATGGAGAGAGTAATTACATTCTCAGCTGTGGCTAAAGTGGTTGGTAGATACAGCTCCTGTAGAAGAAGATAGTTGATCATCAGCTAAAGAGATTAAATTTTCCTTCTTTTTTTTTTTTCTTTTAATAGGGAAGCCTTATCCAGCAGGCAACTACTAGGCCAGGTGATTAACAATAAATAACCCTGCTTTTTCAAGTAAGGTTGCATGTATTGAAACTCTTATGTATACAGTTCCCTGAAATCCTGCTGAAAATACTTCATCTAGCTGTTGATGGTTAAGTGAAAGCCCACAGGATCTACAGGTTTTTAAAAAACAATGTAATGGGAGAGTTTTATGATTTAAATGTATGAAAAATCATTAAATTGAGCAAGAACGAGCCTTGGATAGTTTTGAACATGCATGATATGTTAAGAGAGAACATACAAGGTGCTCTATTTCAGCCATGAGAATGGCATTCTTAGTAGATTTTGATTAAGAGTGATTAAGAGTCCAGTAGAATAAAACATCATGAAATGAAGTATAAAGGAAAATGAAAGAACTTTGAGTAAAAAGGTTCAGATCCATCTGTGATAGAAGAGAATGTCATCTGCCTACATCAAAGCAGGATTTTCTGTGGTTAAAAACAAAAAAAAAGAGGGAAAAAAATCAGGAAGATTTTTATATTTGTATTGCCTTGCACTCCATGGCAGCATGCAGAATACAAAGAGAAGTGGGCCAAAAGCTGATGTTCACGTAATCCTGAGTTAGTAGGCAGTAGATCAAATTTACACCTAAAGAATAGGCTTTTCTGATAACAGGAAGAAAGAGCATTGTGAATTAGCATGAATATTAAGCACAGCAAGATAAAAAACACATCTCATTCCTGAGCACAAAAATATCATTGTCTAATTTCCTCTGAAATGTGTCATAAACGTGCCTTTTATTCAATATATTGAAAGAAAAATGGATCATATTACACTTCTCAGTAGTATAGTTATGCAATTCAATGGGGGATGAAATGTCATGATTTAATAAATAGGATAAAGATTACTAGAATAATCTAATCACTGTTCTGTCTTATTTTCAGTCATCACTGTGGATGGAAAAGAGCTGGAGAGGAAGACTAATTTGAGGCTTTATGCAGATATGGGTCAGTAGCCCACAGCTTTCCTTTTTTTTTCTAAGTGCTAACATGCTTCAACACATAGAAAATCACTGAGGAGAGAATGATTGCAAATGAGCCACACACTTTAATGAGCAAGCAGCCGTGGGAGTGTGTTTCTTTTCGCAGGTGGCACCCAGACATGGTCAGGTTTGCTCTTCTCTCAAGAAAGTATGCAGGATGCTTCTGTAGTGCCCCTGCACAGCCAGTCCTCAGTTGTATTTTTGCCTTGCACGCTCTGCCTGGATTTAGTCATATTTAGGGTTAGTTTTGAAGTGACCTTTGAAGCCTCGTGTTGCATGCATTCTTACAGGGTCTGCTGTGCTGTGCTCACTGCACTGCATACACATTATGTCCCATATTGCTTCACAGGCATGTCACAGCTGCAGTCAGAGAAACAGCCTAACCTGGACTGGTTTCAAGCTCAGGCTTTCAAGTATTTTCTAGGAGTCTGGGTATACTTATTTACATTCTCCTTTGGAGCTACAACACTCCCAATTACCTCATCTTATTGGAGGTCCATAAGCCAGTAAGTACGAGCTATGGTTAAATAGCGCTGTGCAAGGCTGTATCTCACTGTATATTTTTTCAGAGGAGCCTGTTGTCTGAACGCCTACACCACTATTTCAGGCACCAGGCACATTGAATTAATTACAGGGATTTGATGGTACCCAAATGAGATGGTGATCTCAGCAGCCACGGAGGATCCCTTCTACTTTCACACAGTGGAGAGGCACAGCCTCAACCTGAAACTGATCTCTCAGCAGTTTTAACCTTCCTGGCGCTACACCTGACTTTCACCAACACTTCCATGTGGAGAATCAGATATATAATCTGTCACAGAGCTCTCACGTGAACTGTTGTTAACAGATGGTGTTTTTCCTGCCTAAAATATGCGCATGTAGCTGGTCTTTTTCACACTTCTCCCCACACACACACATTTTGAGGTTTTCATCAGTTATTCAATCCACAGACTCAGGTTGCCATCTAGTCTGAAAGTCACTGCACAGTCCAGATGTTCGTGAATTTATCATGCTACATGTTTAGCCTCTGGCTTAAAGATCAAATGATGCTTCTGGGTTCACTTCAGTCCTAACACTGTAACTGTACAACACATTCATGTTTTTTTTGCTGTCACCATGCCAGTGATGACAGGGACGTGCAAGGGCAGGATGCTGAGTCATAAAAGCCATCTAACAGCACATCTAAAAAGCAAATCCAACTTTTAAGGGAAAAACTAGACTGGACATGGAAAAGCAATTCAAAATTTGTTTGCGTAAAAAGTGGTTTTGATCATAAGTTCCCTAAAGTTAGAGTAGATGTGGTTTATTTAGCAAGCAATAACTGTGGTTTATCTAGGGAGGCACTGACAGAGCTCTGTGGGTACAATTTTGGTACAGTCAGAAGAGCTGCATAAGTTATTGTTCCCATGTGTTATTCCTTAATGTTCATCACAACCAGACCCAGGTGTATGTAAAGCAAGCCACCTGTTTTTCCTGTCTAATCTGCCATGTTTATAACTCATTTACTGAATAAAGCTTTCTAGATGTAACAACAGTGCTGTTTGCTGTAATTGATACAGAGAGAAAACTCCAGGAACAAACTTGCCAACAAAGTTTTCAAGCTGACAAGCAGGTATTTTTTATTGCAGCGCCGGGAGACACGGGGGATAGCTCCTCCTAACGTGTGTCTCCCCATTGCCACACAAGCCGTCTTTTTATAGCCACTGGGCATACATACATATTCATGAGGCTATGTATGGATTACATCATTTTCCAGAAAGTTCCCCGCATGTGTACAGAATTGTGGTGGTGGTCTCTGAGGGTCGTTTACTTCTTCCAACAATCTTCATCACTTCTGGCAGCCTTTGAAGCATGCGCAGTAGATGCTCATACCAGTTTAATTGGTTCGTTAGCACCAGAGACATAATAATCCTCCTATCCTCCTACTTATCAGTTAGTTTAACTGTAGCCCATCCTGGACACCTGCGGTTCCCAGATACTCCTTATCCCTGTGTCCTGTTCTTCTGGACTGTTTTTCTTAAGCTATGTCACAACTATAATGATTTATCTTGTGAGAATTCTCAGTATGTTCTCTAGCTGTACTCTATTTTTTTTCTCTGTGTATCATGCACCTCAGTAATTTTCCATTGCTACTGTTACAAAGCCATCAAACTTAACATTACTTAAATCTAATTCTAAAGGTTTCTATATTCCATTTTGTGATTTTGTGCCCCCTTGTTTCATAACAGTGTGACCTGTGTTATACTGCCTGTGCAGAATCAGTGGCCCTGTGAGGTGGGCAACCAAAGAATTTGAATGCTGTCATAGAAAAGCCTGAGGCAAAAGGTTATGAGGCAGTCTGGGGAGAGAGCAACCAAAAATAGAGGTAAAAAGGTCATGGCCCTGCTGGGGCCATTGTCTACAGCAAAGGGTTGGAAACCCAGGGCATCCCCTTCCATTGGTGCCAAGAGAAGGAAGGTTTCTGCTAGGATATGAGGAAAACCAAGCAGGAGTAACTGACCACACTTTTCAGGATTTCCTATCCCTATCATCCCTTCTCACATCAATTTTCCCTCTGACTTCCCATTTCATTTCTGCTATATCTTCCTTCTCATACTCTTCCCTTGGCAAGAAACCAAGCAAGGCTACAGCCCCTCATCTCCAAGGAGGCAAATTTCAGTAAAGCCCACACTGTTCTAGAGTCTTCAGGCAGATATGACATTCACTCATGTAACGTTTAAAAGCCCCAACAATCACCTGACATTGTCAGAGCGTGCTGAGATGAGGTGACTCCTTGAGGTAATCCACGACAATGTTTGCTGAGTCTCAAAAGCTGTTTACCATGAAAACATAGGACTGCTCCATAGAAATCTGATGCTGTGCCTTGCTTCACATGAACACTGTGTCAATGTTGCTTTTTTCCTGTTTAATCTGTTGTATTTGTAAATAAATTACTGAATAAAGATTTCTAGATGGAACAATGGTAATGTTTGCAGTATCAGCAAAACCTGTACTGCCTGGGCATAATCTGTGCTCCCGTGAGTTATGTGACCAAGTAAGGTGAATGCTGCCACAAAAAGTCAACAATATGTATTAATGATTTATCTGCCTTCTGTATGCTGTCATTTAAAAGGCTTGAAAATAGTTCTGTTAACTTCAGAAAACCTTTGCGTTAATCAAATACAGTTGTTGGGAACACTTCAAGTAGACACTGGATGAGCTGTTGACTTTGGTAAAGTCATTCATGAGACTTGCTCTGTGTGAATGTAGGGTCAAAATCAAACTGAAAAAAAAAGAGTGAAAAAAAGGTGTTTTAAACATTGTTGCTCGGCCTGACAAGGTGAGGCTAGCAGAAAAGAATAAGATCCTTGACTCCCTTTTCCACTCCAGCCTTACTCACAGATACTGCAGGCTTTATTTTTGGGACATTTTACTCTTTTCTTCTCACCAATTTATATAAGGGATCTGCACCTGGCCTTCACTCCACCCCTATAGTCTGCGTAGTCATTAGAAACCCTGGAAAATGACGGAATGCTTTTTCTCTCTTATCAGGGAATTTCGGGAGACGTGATGTTTCCTGCGTCCCTTCCTGCAGAGCGGTTCCTTCAATTGCATGTGTGCTGAGGCACAACTGAGTTGTGCAACATCCACTATGTGCAACATCTACTTAATGACAGATATTTAAGGGCATCTTTCTCCAGGGTTTACCTGAGGGGTGTAGTTTTAAAGGGTACTGTATGTGTTTTTGTGACTTTTTAATTGGTTTCAAGCATCTGAATTTTCACAGAAACCTCTAAGAATGTAAATCTCCTTTCTTATTAGATGAGTCCCCCAGGAGCCTTTGGTTCTAGCTGGGGGTGGTAAGAGGGAGGTCCCGCAAATATACATTAGGGATAACTGTGAAGACTCCATCAGCTCGGTAGGCAGAGAGCATGTCACAACTTGGGGTCTGTTTGAAAGGTCAAGGGTTTAACATCAGCTGTGATGGAGATCTGTTTGTTCCAGAAAGAGCTAATCTGTAGGCCCAGCCCTTGGCTGTAAAATTTAGAAACCTTAAAACTCTGATGCAAGGTCCTGTGCTTCCCTGAACAGGCTGGGAAACACTTTCAGTGATCCAGCCCGGTGGATTTCCCTTCTGCAGAACTTGTTTTCCTTATGAGTCTCCAGCCTAAAACAATAGAAGAGTTTCCAACAATAAGGGGATTTTCAGCACTCCAAGCTTATTCATTTCCTATTACTCATAGGAAGAAAATGTGAAAAAGTTCCAATTTAGAAGGCCTCTGGCTAGTGGTCCAGCAAATGCTTATGTATCTGTTTTCAAAAAGTGCTGATCTTCAGAACAGCAGGGGTGATGCCTCTCTGTGAAAATAACATGATATTTTAGAGCAATTGTTCAAACCAGTATAGTAAATAGCTTTCAATATAACATAATTTGCCGTGGACATTTATGTTTCCATGGCAACAGAGAATGCTGTCCTGTTTTTATTTAGTTTTACTGAATATTAAAGGAAAAGTCTTTGAACAGCTGCAGTGTTATGGCTTATACTGTTACTACTATTGCTATAAATCTACCCAAATGTATAATAATCCTATTCCAAAGCCTATATTGACTGTAGCTTTGGTTATGTAAACACAGGTTTAAATAACAGTTTTTACTAATACTGTTGTTTTTATTAAATTCCATTTGCTGTTTCTCAGGGTTGAAAACTTCAGTTAAAGAATGAACTGAGAAATAACACTGATATTGATCAGTTAAATAGGAAACGTACCAAATACATGTAGATCTTACTATTATGATTTGTCTCAACATTTTTTGTTAAAAAATGTTTCTTGCTGAATGGGCTTGTATAAGAGCAAAAATACTTGGGGAAAATGCTTCAGGTTCTTTATTGTGTTGGATTTTTAGCAAGTATTTTTTTCTGTAATTCTAAAATATAGCTTCATGATCAATTTTATTCAATGTTGACATTATTTTTTATGTTATTTTATGAAATGCAGTGTAATGTTCTGATATAATTTTCATCTCAAGTCATTTTCTTGCCTTGATTTGCACATCAATTTCAAATAAAACAAAATTCTTTTGATAGTGTCATAGAATCAGAGGTTAATTTAGGTTGCAAAAAGTCTCAGGATGTTATCTGGCCCAAACCTCTGCTCAAAGCAGGGCTAATTTCAGTATTAGATGTGGTTCATTGTGGATGCTTCCAGATGAGTTTTGCATATCTCCAACAACGAATATCGCATCGTATCTGTGTTATATCTTGGAAGATAATTGCTTCTCTTGCCTGTCTGCCTTTCCTTATACTGCCATCCAATGCCACCATCCATTTCTGAAGACAGTTGAAGAGGCTGATGAGAAATACTGCCTTTAAACACCATCCACAATACTGAAATTCTCTCAGCTGCCATTGTGAACACCATAGCACTGCTTTTACATCTTTTACACTAATTCCTTCAGATAACACCCTGTTCCACTGTAAGAAATGAGAATTTTGCACATTATTCCTGTAGTTCACTCTTTATCATCTTCTCTGTCCAGAATATATCTAAGAAAATGTGTGAAAATTTTCTTGTGAGCTCTTTGATCTTAATCTATATCTCAACCTATGTTGGTTTTACCTTCATTTAATTCAGTGCACTTCTATAAATCAGCATTTTCTTCCTTTCTAACAAAATGATGAAGCAAAACTAAGCCCTCTTTACTCAAGTACATCAGAAAAAAATCATGTTAGGTATCCTGATATAAATTAACAATACTGGAGAGAAAAAAAATAAATTTGGAAACTTTCATCCTTTTTTTCTATACCAGTCTTAGAATAATTTTTCATAAATGGAGCTCTGTAAACTTCAAGCAATAGAGAACTGTTAAAAAAACCTCCTCCTAAGATGCAGAAGCATAAGAAGTCAGCACATTCACAGAAATCATGAGGTGAAGCAGGATGAGGATTTTTCAGCTTGTGTGATTGCTTTTTCCTATGGTATGTCAAAACAAGATTAGAACAGCTGATTCAGGAGTGTCCAGAACAGAAACTTTTTCCATACCATTGTCTTATCATATGATTCTTGCAAAGCACATGTCCTAAATCAATGACACATTCTTTTCACTCTTTCTAAGCAGTTCTTGTTCTTTAATCAGATGATAGTTATTTGATCTAGACATTCTAAACCAAAATACGTCATGTGTTTTCTTTTTTACAATTAGAGCATGTTCTATAAGAAGCTGTAAGCCACTATCGGTATGGAAAGTAACTAAGTACAAATTAAGTTGAGTGCGTAAACTGAGTAGATGTTTAGAGTTAATGTTTAAACTAATCTGACTCTAACTTCTGATGTGAGTGTAAGGAAAACCATTACAACAAGAATTATTTTATATGCATTTTTAATACATGTCACTTATTTATTATTGTTTTGTCTCATATTAAGAGAAGAAAATTATATATGGGTTGATGAATAAAGATGTGCTTAAATACAACAATCACTATTACAGCAAAAGTAGATGGTTTAGGAACAGAAAAGCTAAACATTACTACTGTGAAAACAAGGCAGCCCAAGGAAACGCTTCCTTAATTCTTAATTTCTCAAGTCATAAAACATGATTTTGTTCATTATAAAAAAATAGGTAAATTTCCAAATTCATAAACAAAATAAAGCCAAATTCAATTTCTGGTCTAACTGAACTGGTGAGAAAAATACTCATGATTAATGTACTTATTATATGAATAAAAAAAGAAACATATGTAAATAGAAAAGAGAAACATATATCCAGCAGAGCAAGCTTTTTCCAGAGTGGGAATTGCTTGTGGCATATTTGGTTTTGCAATACTTGTAGTAAGAACCAGTTTCTAATTTTATGTTAGGTGTTATTGCATTTAAAAAAAAAATATTACTTAATACTTATACTTTATATGCAGCATGAAAATACATGTACAAATTAAGGAATATGAAAAACAAAGAAAATTTACCTAAAATAATTACTATTTCACCTTATTGAAGTGATTCTCCAACTTTTTTCCTCTTAGAACAGCCCCTGAAAACACACATAATCTCAGTTACTTCAATTTTCTTACATTTATCAGGCTTATGCCATATAAGTAAACCACTGAATAGTATGAGCCTTGATTTCATGTTACATTTCAGAATTCTAGACAAGCCACAGACCCAAGAATTTTCAACTAAAGACAACGGAGACTTTTGGAATGGGACCAATATAATCTGATAGATCTGGTCAAAGCTGGTTATCTAAACTTGTTATTTGATGAATAGAGGTAAATCATTTTCTGAGGATCATCTGAAGGTGGATAACAATGTCTGGTAGAATTATTCACCTTCTAGAAGTACCTACCTTCCTCCATATTGACTGTAAAGAGTGATAGGAAAATTTTAAGCAGATGACTTGAGGATAGATGAGAATTCAAGAGGTGTTGAATCAGATTTACTTTATGATGATGACATATTTGTTCTCATTTCTCTATACTTCTAAGAAGACAGAAATGTTGGGGAAAAAAGAAGAAAACAAAGTTAGAAATGAAGGAAGTTTAAGAAAATTATTTGTGGTAGAAACAAAATACTGTACAGCAAGAACAGCTAGGATTTTGCAGCTTCTTGTTTAGAAAACCAAAATAGCTTACCTTTGTGTAATGGTCCTTCCAAAGTTATGACGATAAAACTTTATAGAGCCATCCACTGTCACATAGTCTATAGATACTTCCATACAACATAAAGCAATGTTAAAACACCTCTCCCTTCCCACACTAACTTGTATGAATCCTCCCCCAGTCCATGTTTGTTTAGAACATATTTTTATAGAGGAGATGTAAGCTCAATAACATGCAGTGATTTATCTTGGGAATACAGACTCAACAGTAACTACAATGAAAGCAGTATGGCAGGAAAATGAGAGATCTGGACCATCTGGGTGAAAATATGTGGCTTTGAAAAACATTTAGAGGAAAGGAAATTGACATATATATAGAAATGAAAAACTCTGAATTCAACTGAGAGTTTTGGCACTCACTCACTGACTTTATTCATGACACTGATGATTACTTTTCAGAGTTACCTGGTGACCACCTCTTCTTTTTTGTCAAGAAGTTAGGGAATTCGGCTAAAATTGGTTTCCCCACCTGGGGATGATGTGTAATCAGAACTATTTAATAACTGTGGAACAAGCAATAATGGATTCTTTAGTTATCTTTGCTTAACAGAAAGTCATTTAGACATATTGTTAAATTAGTCTAAGTGCTACAGTACCACTTCCCGCTTTCTCTCAGTTATGTTATTTCTGATCATGATATGAACATAATAATAAAAATAATAGCTCCCCACCTGAAACTCAGGAACATTAATCACATACAATTTTCAATTGTCTAAAAAACCTTTTGTTTCCTTGTTCAATGTTACTAATGTTTATGTTCTTGCTCAGATAAACATAAAATGAAAGATTAATTACTCATGTTTACAAATAAAGTCAGAGGCTTTCCAGTGCTAGAACAAAAGGCCAGCTTTTTGGTACATTGGAAAGGTAAAAGGGAACAGGTTTGTTACTAAAACAATAAATTTTTATTCTTATCCTACTTCTGTTTTTCATGATTTGTTATTGAACTGAAACTCATTTAGTATTTGTCAGGTGATACAAAGAACAAACCAACCTCCTCTTTACAAAAAAAATGTAAAGTTTTATTGCTATAGCTGATACTAAATAGACCTGTTAAGTGGTATAATGTCAGAGTCCTTCTGAATACAAGTGAAAACCAGTTTTCATAAGAACTAAAAATAATAGCTCGACACTGTTCAAAATACTAAGCTGTATTCTGATATATTTTATGCTGAATTTCTAAGACACTCACATGTAAGTCAGTGAAATTACAGTGCTCTCTATTTCTATAAATAACAGGGATGGCCCAAAACGTACCTGAGAAGGTAACAGTACTGAAATGTGGGACCCCACCAATGAATGGAAACAGAAATCTCTGCTTATCAAACATACATCTTCAATTCAAGTTCAGAAGTTATTATGAGGCAAAAGGCTTCATGGCACTGACTCATGTATCGGAATGTCAGGTTTCATAGTTTATCCATTCAGCACTACACAGTTAACATGCTTTTTCACTCCTAAATCAACAACCACATTTTCTTCCCATTGAGTTCCCTCATGTGTTCTCTAAAAAGAGTCAATCAGAGTGCCAATTTTGCAGTGGTAAAGTTTTTGTTACCAAGAGAAAATTGTCCATCTGCAGTGAATTGCTTCAGTATATTGGTGTACCTGGTTTAAGTTATTGGACCTGATGAAGAGACTGGGTTAAAATGAAATTTCGTTTAAAAAAAAAAAAAAAAAAAACTTGTACTTGAAACAGGCAGATGATCATTTTTGAAAGCAGATATTTTTTAAAATCACTTAATGCAGTCCAAAGGAGTTTATTTCTTTTGAAATATTAGAATATCATTCACTTAAGTCAAAATAATCTGCAGAATACCCAGGAGCTTCTCACCTCATCACATGTGACAGCAGAGCATGCTCCATGAAATAGTTCCCCAGCCCACAGGGGGGACAAAGATGAGGAAAAGCTGAAGCTGTTGCTTCCCATTCCTCCAACACCAAGTAGAACAGGAATTAAAAATCCTTTGCTTGGGAGATATATGGTAAATGTATCTGAATCCACCCTAGATACATAGTATGTCAAAGATCAAACCAGGAACCTAGAGTCAAAACAATCAAATCTCTTAACTAAGCTGGATTTTAATATATTAGCAAGCCCTAAAACTCACCGTAGATCTTTGAAACACTATGTCTCAGCAGAAAATCTAAGGGGTTCTAAGTATAAAAAAGCAGAAACTCCTGCAGTCTAGCGAAAAATCCATGATGACTTTCTAAAGTTTTGGTTACCAGAGAAAGCTGAACAGGATTTCACAGACCAAATAAAAAGCCATGAAACTAATATCTCAACTGAGGGAGTTCCCTGCTCCAAATATCAAAGTAAGTGTGTCTGAAAGTAATAAGTCTGAAACTATACTCAGGTTTTACTCAGAATAAACTGTTACAGATCACTGCATGGTCTCTCATCCTTCTGTTCCACAAAATCCAAATTTTTAACTAGATTTAGACTCAAACTGCTCCCAAAACAGCAAAAGTGGAGGAAGCATTGCACAGAGCTGAGATTTAGACTCAAACTGCTCCCAAAACAGCAAAAGAGGAGGAAGCATTGCACAGAGCTGAGAATGCAGCAAAGCAGCCAGAAACATAAAAACATTAAAAAGCAAAAAGAAACAAGGGGTTATACTTTCTGGATTTATTCTGTCCCCAGACTGGGCTGAGAACTCCTGCATTGACATGCAGGCTGGGGAGAAAGGAGAGTGACAGGTGAGCAGCACCCCTTCTGGGATCATTGATCTCTAATGGTGGCACCCAGCAAAACCAGGACCTGAGTGATGCTGCTGGTAGAAGCAGTGCCTCACTGTGCCTCTGTGCACTCCATCCAGAAAACCTCACAGCTGGAAGATGAATATTACAGGGGTAAGATACTGCTTTTTTGAGAAGAGACCTCTCAGCTCCCAGCTGAGTTTCTACCTGCATGCTGGCCCTCTAATTTCTGAAAAATACAGTCAGTCAGGTTACCTCTGGAAGAGGTTCACAGCCATAACATGTGATTTAATATAACACATAATATAAAAAGTACTTATTATTTTCATTATCATTCAGAAGGTGTGCTTAGGAAAGGAAAGGGTGCAAATTGGTGGCCACCGTTAGGTAATTTTTTCTGGTTGCATCTGAAACTGATTCAATGGTTTTCAAGGAAGATTTTTGCATGCACTTTCTTCTCTGTGTTCAAATAGCACATAATGGTCAGATAAATTTCTACTGCCTTTTAGTCTACGAGAAACCTACATGGACTTAGCCCTATTTAAAAGCAGAAAAGACAAAGAATGCTTATAAATTTATTCTGCTAATAAAACACGATTTGGTACAAACATATTCCTTAAGCAGAGCAGCCAAAAGAACAACTCATGATCAAACTTGTGAATACTTTTCTCTCCACATACACAGAACTCTTTTCAAATGAGACAAAATCCTTCCATGCCTTACAGGAAAATATGACAACTGATTATGGGAATTACCCATTACTGAGCTACAACAGTAAATACATCAAATGAATATCAGAGAACAGGAGACACGCCAAACTATGAAAAACAAATACCTGGCTGTGTTGTAAATCAGCTTACCCAATTTCTTTAGCTATGTAGCAATAACCTTATGTGAGAGGAATTGTTAAGAGCTCATTTGTGCCTTGAGATATCATGGGAGTTTACAGTTTCTTATATAGCAAATCACTTCTCATGAGCAGTAGGCAAGGCCTTGTCTCTCCCTAATCTTTCCCTGATATTCTTGGGAGTTTTCAGGGAAAACTTTTCCTCTCAGATATGCTCCATGGATCTTTCTTGCATCCATCTGCATAAATAAATCTATATTCACAGACACTGTACTGTGCAGTCTCCAAACAGAGATCCTATGGAGAACTTCATGTTTTCCTCAATCTCCAGCTTTGGCTGAAGAATATTTCTCTTAAATTATTGATGCTTGGCTGCTCTAAAAATACAACATAAACATCTCTGGAGGTATTATTTGTGTATAATGAATATGAGAATCTTCAGTTTTGCTTAGCCACGCTTAAGTTGCTAGAAAAGTCAAAATTTATACATGTCTGTATCTGTTACTAAAATATTTCCCCTCTGATCCTTAGCTGTATGATCATCCTTGAGAACAAAAACAAGTAGCTCATAAAAATTCTACAGAAAAATAATATTTTACAAACTGGGAGTACAACAGCTTTTTTGCTTTTCATTAAAAGGAGAGGCAAAAATACTCAGTGAAATAACTGAAACCATAAGAAACAGTCACAAAAAGTTGGAAACAGAGATCAATAGTGAAAAAAACATCCCTTCAAGGCTGGGGAAATGAAAAATGAAAAAACAATAGATAGTGCTTTCTGGCTTAAGGCAATCAAGTCCTACAGCTCCATCCACCAATCTTGCCTTTCTTCATCAGTTACATTTCTCATTCATTTACCTCATTAACCATTAAGAGAGATTCAGTAAGGTTCATGGTCTATAACAAATGGCTTACAAAACAGACTTGATTTAATTAGCAGACAAGCTTTATGATTTAGCCATAATGGACTTTCTATTTGAGGTAATATCCTCTTATTTTACCTCATTGCCAAAATAACCTACATACTGTGTGCACTGATCTAAATTCCATGTAAATGCATTGGTTTTCTAGCCCCTTGAAAATTATGATGAGTCTTTCCACCAAACTCTAACAGGCTTTTTGCAGTGTTAGAGGGTTCAAATGCAACCTGAGGAAGAAAGCACTCTTCTGGAAGGCCGATATTTGCAGAGAAATTGTTTGATTAATCCCCAGGGAAATGACTGAACTAATTAGAAATGGTGAACATGAACAACATAACTGAGAAGTGCTAATCCATAGTAAAAAAAAAGTAAATTTGCCAAAAAAGTCTGAGAAATATGACTTCATGAGTAGCTGCTGAGATGTTTTGATGCTCTGTGACAGATGCAGATTACACCCCCTTTACATGGCAGATGTTAAAAAAACTCTCTCTGGCAATGTAGTGAAAAGTCTGAAAGCTGAACAGGCTTCCAAATAAAGAAGACAGCATTTTCCATCAGCATAATTGGATTGATGTTTAGAAGTAAAACAGATGAACCACATCTGTCCAGCTTTTCACCTTTCAATACAGATCTCCACTATCCTCTTTTCTCTCTGCAGCAGTTCCTCCCTTTCTGGCCTTTCTGCTTCTCCCCTCCATCCTCCACATCCACAGATGTTCTTTATCTTGGTCCTCCATTTCTTATTCCTACTTAGACCCATAATTATCTTTCTAGGACCACCAGAGGTCTCAGAAGCAATCAAAATGTCTTTCTATTAGGCATTCTCCAAACACACACAAATTTATACTGTGTGTTGAATAGAACAGTGGCTAAACATGAGAAACTGAAAGAAGGAGGTAGAAGAGAAGAGCAAGGGATGGCAAAGAAGGCTGTTCAACTAAACTGGCCAGTGAAACGTAAGTATGGAGAAAACGGAGAGATGCCAAACTGCCTCTTTCAGTTCCTAAAACCACATTTTTTCCCCTTATTTCATCTAGATTCCCATAAAAATGTGAAATGGTTCAGATGTTGTGAAATTAGAATGTCACTTCGAGACCTGTTTCCCAAAGGGATGCAAAGAAAATTACACCAGTACAAACAAATATCAATCAACATACCATGCTCTGAATGGGGATATGACCAACTTCTTAACTGTATGGGCCATGTAAAATATTTTTATCAAAAAGCGTTGTCTGCATAGGGGTAAGTGAGAGTGACCACATCAGCCCTTGGAGCTCCTTGGAGCTCCTTGGAGCAGAGCTAGATTCACAGGTCCAGCTGAGTTCAAAGGTGATGAGTGACAGTGGCTCCCAAAGCCCCTGATGTTTCTCTTCCTCTTGTCAGCTAAAGAAAAAAAAGATTAAATTTTCTATAGATTATCAGATGTCTCTGGTGCAAAACTGCCCAATTTCTAACTGCTCAGATTGAAAGGAAGTTTCAGCTCTCCCAAAATTTTTTTTCATTTGAAATTATAATTCTTTAATATTTTTAATATAACATTAAAATGTGGAGCAGTTGTATTTTCCAGGTTTTTTTTTCTTCAGAAAGCATTCTTATTTTAATTTGTTGCTATTACTTTAACACTATTAATAACTTTCCAATTATTAATAAGCATATTAAATGAGAATACAAAACTAAGAAACATAAAATGGCACTTTATCAAAATTCCAGAATTCTAAACCAAAATTCCAGGATCTCATCTTCCACTGAAGATAAAATTTGTTTTTTCTTATGAAAAGTTTAATCAAAATTGATACATTGTTCTATACCTAATAGTTATAACTATTTATTTTGGACAAAAAGTACATCTCACTGGCAAATTTTAGACCAAGTCTAATCCAAAAATATTAGAAGGCACTTCAGTTGTACAGTAATGACACTTGTGCCATTGACTAATACAATGCTTATTTTCCTTATGAATCCAAATACAGAAATTATTTACCAGGTCCAGAGCTGAGCTCCAGAGTATGCATTACCACCTAGGAGGTAAAAACACTCAAAAAGATGCAGTTGTTTAAAGTTGTTGTGATATTTTCCTCTCAGTGATGACCTTTTATTTTTCTTTCAGAGCCTGAAAGCATATCTTCTGGTTTGGGTGTCTATGATTAGATGCTGTTTTCTAAAAGGAGTGGTAAAACCAGCATGCATTTGCTCAAAGCACCTGGCAAGTTGCCAGCATGGCGCTCTGTCTCACGAATGCAGCATATCCCTGGTTCTCCAGGCCTTCTTATACACATTTCTTTTTACTGTAAGTTACACCACTGAATGATTTGTGCTCTTTGTGGTTTCAAAGATGAAAGAATAGCTAAGCCTTTGTCAACAGCTTCTCTTGTTTACACCTTACAAGAAAAGACAATTTTGTAAATTCCTGGAAGAAAATATGATCTCAGAAGAGAACATTTCCTGAAAGCAATATCATTCAGTCTTGATCTTGTGATTAATTCTCATGTGAATGGCAGCCTTGAAGTCAACATTCAGACACAATAAGACTGTTTTGCATGAGATGCTAATTTTGAAGATGCATGATCATATGACTACTATGATCATATGTACACTACTAAAGCAGGATTTTCAAGACCGCCTGAAGCACTTATGCACCTAAAACCTAGCAAAGTTCATTAGTTGGTTCTTACCCATCCCTTGGATGTCTTTGAAAAAAAAAAGGAAAAAAAAGGTATTATCCTTTCATTAGATAATTATATCTAGTAACAACTGTTTTAAATGTTAAAGTCTTCTGTAATATTTCTATTTCTTTTCTAGACTTCCATATGGAAGTCTTACCTATGCTGTAAATTTTTGTTTTCCTGTAAAAGACTTATCCCAAATTAGCCTGAGAAAAGCTGATGGTATTGTCAAGCAAAATTAATTCAGATAACAGATAAAACGCATTTAAATATTCTTGAATTTTCATTCACTCATATTCTTGGGTATAAAATTTATAGGATTTAGCTGGAACAGATTTTTTTTTTTTAGGCTAATAATTTTGTGTCAGTTCTTTGTCCATATCAGAATGAAATTCATCACATTTCAGAAGTCTAGAAGTTGGATATCCAAGTCCAAGCTATTCTCATTCCTCTAACAGTCAGTAAAGAGACACAGGCATCCCTAGAGGGCAGTTTATCTGATCTGTCCTAGACACCTATCTTAGAAAGAGATTAATTGCTGTCTGGAGATGGTATTTCTCTCCATTGACTATTAAAAGAGAGTATAGTAACTGTCTTAGTCACTTTGTAACTTACTTACCAAGTTAGATGCCTAAACCAGGGCAGGCGGATCTCTTCTAGGTGACATTTTTACTTTTACTACTTGCCAGGTTCAAAAGAGAATTACAGGCATATCAATGTGTCTGTTATTCCCCTTTCTATATATGTACATGTGAACATCTGTTTTGGAAGCTAATGAAAGTATTTCTTCACATTCTTTCTTCAAAGTTGTTTTTAGCATTTTCTCCATATATAGTAAATGCCAGCTATCTGTTGAGATATTCTGTGCAAATACATGCTTGCCAGTCCTTGGAAACCTGTTGTATCATGAGTTCCCAGTCTTCACATTAAAGCAGCATAATGCCAAGGTACATGTACATGCACATGCAAGCAAGGAATGCAATAAATTACAAAGTGCCAAGCAAAATTAATAAATAAACAAACAAACAAATAAATAACTCAGGGGAAGAAAAAACAATTTTTTTTTTTTATAAGAGAACACAGAGTGCTAGAGGCTGAATTCTTTCAAAAGCAACTGCACTCCACTAAAAATGTTCAGACATGGGAAAATGGATGACATGAGGTTTTGATAGTTAAAAAACTGGAGCAAAACATCGCGAACAGTGTTTGCTGAGTAACTCATTAACTTTTTCTGCTTGTTTTGAAAGGTTATATGGATTGTTGCACTCCTGCCCTTTCACGTCTGGTGCTTAAGGTTTAGAACTCCCCTGTTCAGCTTTCATGACTCTAAAATCTTGATTACAGCAGTTATGCTACAATACAGAGGGGAATAAAAAGTGCCTGTCTCAAACCAGGCATAGGGCTTTACAAGCAATAGAGGACATAACCAAGGAGAGATGGTGGGAAAGAAGATTAAAAGGAAGGCGGCAGAAATAAGAAATTCAGCCTTTCCCATGAGCTTTCACATATAATATTTAAAGGTGCTCAGCTCTTGCTTTCTGTTGCTCTCTCCTCATTTTCATTTACTTTTGCCATGTCTGAAACAGAATTGATAGTATTAAATGACTACTGGCAGGGCCAAAATGATTCTACATCTCCAGCAACACCACATCCTCTGCAGCCACATATTGGCTGTGTAACACTGAAAGAAATCCAGGAAGCTTGAGAAGGAACATAATGTTTATCACCTTGGGGTCTTCAGACACCAGCAAACTGTTTGCAAAACATTACAGAAAGCCAGTCCCTCATATATATGTATAGATTCCCATGCCTATGAGCAAGCAAACAAAAACAAGCAAAGGGAAGTAAAGGTGTTAAATACGCAGAGATTATTCTGCCTTATTTCAGACTTCAAGAAAACCACTGTAACAACGTTATAGAAGACATGGTGTTGTGTTGTGTTTCCAAAAAGCTGGGAGGCAGGAAAGAGGCATATTTAAAAAGGTTAGAATGCATTAGATCTAATTAATTGGCCTGAGCTGGTGTAGGATGAGTTATATTAATACCATTATATATAGTTGTTTGTCCAACCTGTTCTTGAAAACTTATGAGGATCATGATCCCACAAAGCAGTTTGAGCTGTTCTTGGCCTCTTGCAGTACTTTCTTGAAATCACCTCTGCATCAATAGGACAATTGTTTCTTGCCACCCCCAGAGAAAACAGAGCAGTTTTTTTATATGCTGGCAGGTTGTTACTGTGACTATTCTTCCCTCTGTGTTTTCCCTCTGCCACCTGAGATCCTTATCTTTTAGGTAAGAAAGAAAAAAACAAACTTTTAGGCTTTCCATAAAAGAAATTAATAAATCTTTCATCTTTGCCAGTATTATTCTGTACACTGTCTCTGGCTTGTCTACATCTTTTCTGAGATTTGATGCTCAAAACACCCTTTCAAAAACTTCCTCAGTTCCAAAGGAGTGGAATAATTACTCCCTTGTCTGACGTATGAGACTTCTATTAACACATCCCAAATGAAATTTGCACTTTTTGCAATAACATCACTATATTGACTCATGTTTATTGGAAATAAACTATACCACTTCAATCTTTTTCTACAGTACTGATGCCTCCTAAACCTTTCCCAGTCTCTATTTGAAAAATTGATTTCTCCTTAAACATCACAGGTTTTGCTCAGCAATTCGGGTACAATCTTGAAGTCCTTGAAATTTTAAAACCAGTATTTCTGTTGTGCCATTCTAAATTGATCTTGAATCTTTATTTACAAAGTGAATGGAAGACTCAAATCCTGTACCAGATTGCTGAATTTATGTATTTGTTCCATAGACATAGCAAATACTTACAGTGAGCTATGGTGAGCTGTTGTGGCAAAGAAAATGTATTAATACATCCACTGACTTTGAAGCCATACGTAGGTGTAGTGCTTGCTTTTATTTAATTTCCAAACTATCAATTTTTGAAGAGCCTTGAATTCTGGGAAGTGCCCTGGAGTGCTCACAACCACTCTCAGGCTGGAATAAGCTTCCAGTTCTACAAGTGTACCTGCTGCTCCATTTGAGTAAGTAAGAAACATATTATTCTGAAGATGTTTCAGGACAGATCCTTGTAGCTCCATATACACTGAAAAGAGCAGAGAAAAAAGATGTCTACTTTCATGTATAATTGTAGTATAAATTAAGTTGTGAAATGTAAGTGTATTGTTTTATACGTGAAGTAAAATATCACATATAAAGTCACAGAAGTATTTTTAAGAGAGTCAGTGAAGATTTCTGATTACTTGTGAAAACTTGAATTTTGGTACTACATGAAGGAGGATTTTAATGAAAAGGCCTATGTCTAGTGTAACATTGTCTGATCTACTTTCTTCTTTCCATAAATTCATTGCCTGGCATGAAAGGCTTCATTTGCACATGGTTGTTCCCACTGTATGCAAATATTATTTTTTTTTTTATTTTAGTTTTGCAACACAATTTATCTCTGCAGGCTGATCTCTGTGATCTTTCCGGCACATTTGGAAACAGCTGACAATTTAGTTTCTACTGTCTAAATGTCTGTGTTCTTAAATGCATTCAAACCATTTCAATAGCACTATCTGCAAATTTCTAGTTTGTGTTTTCATTGTCTTAGACTTTCTGGGTTAATTTGGGTTCGTTTGGCTCAGTATTTTGACTGAAGTTCTCCAAGAAAATAATCAAGTGTTATAGAGACAAATACTGATGAATCGACAGGATGACTTCTAATAGCCAGAGAGCCAATGTCATGTTTTGATAATGCAATGTGTTCTCTTATGATAAAGGTCCTGGTCATGTACTATCAATTAATATCTCATTATAGCTTTCTGAAAATAGTAATACTACCTCTAGTATGCTTGCCAAATTGTGATGTTCTTGCATATTCATAGGAAAAATATTTTTATTTCAATTTCTGTTCTAAATATCATAGAATCATAGAATGGTTTGAACTGGAAGGGACCTCAAAGATCATCTAGTTCCAGCACCCCTGTCATAAGCAGGGACACCTTCCACTAGACCAGGTTGCTCAAAGCCCCATCCAACCTGGCCTTGAGTCATGTGTATTTTTCACTTCAACAAAATCTTTAATCTAAATCATTAACAAGCTGGAAGTTGCAGTTTTAGAATTCAGAGAGGTAGACTGACTTGCTCCATATCATGTGCTACCACATTACACAAGTTATCCCTCCTACTAGAACCAACAACTTGCATTTGACTAAGTAATTAAACATTATATCACATTTAATTTCAAGGGTTAGGCTAAACAAGAAATTTCAGTTGCATATGATAACTCTTTTGACCTCACCATGGCTGACCTTTACGTGGCTGACATATTTTGTCAATGGTAGTTTTATGTTTATTGCCAGTTCATTGATGAAAATATTGAATGCCATATAACATGATTATTATACATATTCACACTAGGAGCATCCCATTTGATGATCAACCCCCATAGACAACTTTTTCTTTTCAGTGTGTTAGTTATTTCTAAATCTCTTTAATATACACTGTATTAATACTATATAGCACTAATATCTTCACTGGTATGTCAAAAGAGATAACTATACTGTCAATTATAATAATATTTGTGGTGGACAATCAATTAGACTGTCCTATTGACTTCAGAGGCTGAATTGAAGAAAGAAGAAAAGGAAAACAAAATTATAATTTTATCTATAAAAATAAACTTGAATTGATCTCTTCTCACAGAAACGCGATATGAGAAGAGGGAAGTGTAAGAATCGATAAAAAAAAAAAATGTAGGTTTTTGAATCCACAGTCCCAGATTCTGAAGGTAGTTGCAGCTCCATGGCTTCCTCTCAGGTTATCCAGAGCGATGTCCATCCACATAAAAAATAACCCTTTCTTAAAGGTTATAGACCTTAACTTAATCATTTTATAATGGCTTTTTAACAATAATTTAGAATCATAGGTTATCTGTTAGGTAACTCGATCAGACATGAATCCATTTAGGTTGTGTAATGTCTAAACCAACTGAAGAGAGACAGAGGCTGTTCAAAGGAACCTGATTCTGCCACACAAGGGATTTCATGACATTTAAAATATTCCAGTTAGCCTCTATGGTTTCCAGCTGTCACTTCAAAATAACTTCTGTATTTTGGAGATGGTTTGTCACACTTAGCCCTGCGTCCTACATACCCTGCATTAGCTTAGGTGTGATTGAATGTCTATGTCTGGACAATTGAACTGAGTTCCAATGCCATTACAAGTGGAAAAATATGTAGGACTTACAATTAGAAATGTTTAACTATAAAAATGTTTCTTCTCTCATCAGAACTTGGATTTGAATCTCATATAGATATTTGTATTTTTACATATGCATATAGTTTGCATTAGCATGAGAAATTATTTATGTTACAGTTTGCACAACCAAATGTCACTTAAGCATTTTATGTGTCCCATTATATGTCCAAACCTGAAAGCATACAACTGCATATGAGCTCTTCAACATAGCGTGCAATCAGCTTTGGAAGTCTTTATTCAGTTCTGGTTTTAGTCAACACTGCATTCACCATGCAAAATTTAAAATAAAATAAAACTTAATAAGAAATGAAATGAAATTAATAGAAAAGAATTGAAATGAAATTAATAGAAAAGAATTGAATAAAAATAGATTAAGGCATTAAAAAATAAAGCGTTCTAATTACAGAGGTGAAAACTGTGGCTTAATGGGTGAAATTCTCAGATACTCGCTTCCCAAAAGACATGCATATTTTTCAGAATGAGACATAGTGGAAAGAACCCCAGGCTCAAAACCGCAAACCCAATAAGCCTGCATTCCTTAATACAGAGAGCACAACAGTGCTGCATCAGAATAAAAGTGATACACTGCTATTTTCATACACCTGTGCCATGTTCCAAAACACTTTTTGATTAACATGAGCTGGGCCAGGTCAAGTACTGCTCTGTATATTGACCCAATGAATTCAGTCAGCTTCATCTCATTTTAAAGTTGTTAAGAAAGGTGAGAAAGGTACCAAATTAGAACACATAAACTCAATTACAAGGTATTTATGTATCAATCTCAACGGGATTTGCATGAGGCAGTAAATTTCATGCACTGCTCTTCTTAAGAAAATTACATTATCTGCTTACATAGGAAACACAGAATCCTAGAATAATTTAGGTTTGAAGGGCCCTCTGTGCGTCACCTTATTCAATCCCCCCTCTCAAACCAGGACTAATTAGATCAGGGACACTGCTCCTCTAGGGCTCCATGAGGGATTTGTCAGTGGCTTTCAGAACACCAGGATGGCCCATTCACTTCTGAAAAAAAAAGCTTCCACTCACTAGAAAGAAAAAGAAAAATAACCACCCTTGAAATTTTACCTTCCTAAAATTACTGAGACAAATTCATTAGTGGATTACACTAATCATTATGCTAGTGAATTACATCTATGCGGTCCCTAACCTTGTTGCATATTATCACTTCTGCTACCCTTTCAATGATACACTTGAATTAATTTCTGAATAACAGGATCACATCTCCTTAATTAAAAAAATAAATGACTAAATAAAAAAGATAAAAATCTTTATACTTTAATTAAAATAAAAAGATCGACTAAGTGTCTAAAGAGGCACATAACTATCCCTGGAACAACTCCAAGATATCACATGCGAAGGGGAGGGGCGATAATTATTCTTTTTTTAAGGGGAAGTGTAGGAACTGGAAATGTCTTTAGGCCATGTTCTGCCACACCCACACATGCTGAATAGCTATTTTAAAATAGCTCCCCTGAACTCAAGTATAAAGCCATTGCTTAAAGGAGATCATAATCAAGACTTACATGTATATATTATATATCTTATATATTATATATCCTATATATTACCCTATATGTTCTAAGGATTATAGAGTACACAAGCTGAGAATGACAGGTTTTGTCTGATGCAGGAAGAGCATCCACAGCAGCAAACACAGAAATTAAATCCTTTGAATCCTTGACCATTAACTCCCTTCACAGTTGAAATACAAGTTTTCTATGGCAGTTTAGAAATCTGAGCTTTCAGATAGGTCATCAATGCTCTTAATTTTAATCTTACACATATCAGCAGTTTATCCAGATGGCAGCTTTCAAATTGGTGGTTACTCAAACTTTTCTGTTTAAAACACAATTCCATTTCTTTAATGAGAATATCATTGCTGCAGCCATTGTACCATTAATACCATAATTTTGGTTTCCCTATAGATTTTTCTTGATCAAGTAACTTCATATACATGTATCTCCCTGCAATTCCCCCCTGAAGAAAATAAACATGAAAACTGATTTTGAAAACAGCAATAGCAGCTAACATATGGAAAATGCATGCTTATGTTCCCTCTTGGATTTGAGCAGAATGATACATATGATCTATATGATGCTCATAGACAGGATTAGTTGACCTCATCTGACTTATTAATGATACTGTTATGGAGTCCCTAATGGTTTCCTTGAAAGCATTGGTATGCTAACAAAACCACAAAGCTTTAATAATGAAGACATAAAAAAGCTTCCACAGACATTATACTCCATCACCTCTCCTTTGGACATATTGCATGGGATGTGAATTGAACTATTATAAAGTAAATTACTGTGTTTACCTTCTAGGGAAATCTGGAGGATTATGAATAAAACTTCAATAATGAAAGAGACAAAGAAAGTCCATGACTCATTTGTAAACAAGAAGTCAGTAGAACATCCTAGACTCATGTTTCCAATGGTTTTTAGCTTCCTGTAGGCTTTATATTTACTGGGTATTTTAATCTATGTGTTTGTAAGCATCACAGACTAGAACTTTAGCTGATGGTAATTGCAATGTATGTATACATTCTGAGATGTCAGAGTCTTTGTCTCAGGTTTTGCTTGATTTCTGCCCACTGGTATTGTATTAAAAGAAATAGCTGCTGGATCAGACTGCTTAGTACCAAAACACTGCTAAGTCAGTAGAGTTACAACACTAATAGAAGTAGCCTGTTTTATATGAATAAAGCATTAGATTGTCAAGGATAATATTAGATTTACACATGTATATTTTCATGACCTGCTTTTAGATCTAAGTCCTTAACAATTGTCCCCTCATATTCAGTCTACAGATCTGAAGAAAAACACTACAGAAATAAGAGAGATGTGCACCATCAGAAAAACTTCCCAAAACCAAGGAATAGGTTTTGATGGAGTATGTAGTGCCTAGTTCACCAAGTCATTGACATCAACACTGTAAAGCTGAGGAAGATTTTGTAATTCAAGGCTCGGTTGTACATTTATTTACGTGAGTCCCTTTTCCAAAGTGTGAAAACTCTTCACAGTGAAGATTTAGACAAATAAGGCTTTAGCCTGTGCAAGTGGGAGAATGTGCTGCATGTGAACTTGGTGCACCTTTCAGCCTACTAAGTCACCTCAAAATTGGCAGGGTCATATACAAACTTATTCATACAAATGAGGACCAGAGAAGAGGTTCCGGCTTAGATGGACACAGACACAAGGTCAAATTTCCATGTGATAAATTCAAACTTCAAGTACTTCAGCTCTCCTGTAAGAACTGCTTGACTGTCATCTTACAGCAAAGTACATGGTAGGCAAACTCACAAAGTAAGGATACAAGTGCAAGCAATTACAGCAGAGCTCCCAGGAATTCAGAAATTTCATACCCTAACTTCTGACAGCTCATCTCTGTGCCTATACACAGAGTCATGTGTGGAATTTGGGTTATCTCTGAATTGCATTGAAACAAGATGTTTAAATTCTTAATTATTAAAGACGTATGTTTCAGGTGCCTGGGCATGTCTGCATATTTAGTCTTAAGCACCTAACATATGCAGATTTGTATGAATATTTATATAAATACACATATGTGATATTATGGGGGGGTATATGTGTTCCAATACTTAGATGAACTTATAATTTAGTATCTTAGCTGGGATTTTAATAGAGACATTCAAGGTCTGGTGAATTAATTTCACTCTGAAGTTCCTCGCTAACTGGCATGTGGCTTCTGAAATGGCATTTGGTAGAAAGGAAAGACTTGACCTAAAAAGTATTTTGAAAATATGGCTGGACCTAAGACTAGAAGGTATGAAAAAATGCAAATAAGCTGTGCAACAGGGAGTGTAACAACATTCCCAGGCATAAGTAAAGATGGGAGACAAAACATGCAACATATTCCTAGTACTATCAATAGACTACTCAGCTTCTCTACCATCTATCAACAGACTACTCAGCTTCTCTATTATCTAAATGATATTGATGGAGTTATTCACAGCTACAGTATTGCAAATATTTATTGCATCTAGTCTGTTCTGTGAGGCTTTAAATAACATTCCCGTTCTCATTTTCAAGAACTACACCTAATCTTTGTTTACACTAATGCTTCCTTCGTTTACTTTTAACAATTATGTGCCATTGACAATTTTTTATTGTTGTTTAATTAGGAGGTGGATTATTCCAGTGTTTTAATGATTACTATTCAGCAGTTTGACAGAAATGTTACTCCCAAAACCACCAAGCACAAATTGGCTGTGACTTATTTTACTTAATCTAGTTCTGATTATATTATAAACTCTAAAAGTTACATTTTTTTTATTAATTACAATACCTCTCAGCTTCAGCTCAATAATGTGTACCAAAACACATATAAACTATCTATGCTGCTGAATTCTGTTCCTTTAAGGAAAGAAAAAGTGTACAGTAGATATATACAATAAACTCGGCACTGATTCCAGAGTTTATCTCCAGTTCACAAATATGAAATATCATTTTGCTGCCTTTTTTTAATCATCCAGGTAGATTAAAAGTGGCCATCATTTTTTAAGTACTTTCTCAGTATTAGATGTTGAACTTGAAATAAGAAATTACTGATAATGGACAACTTATAAATGCTGATTATTATTATGTAGAGAATGGCATGGCATCCATCCTCATTAGCTGATGCAAACACTTATTTTTTTGTCATGAAATATTGATGATCACTAAAATAATAATGAGGAAGAACTGCAGAAGCAAAAATTTGCATGAGATTAGTAGTCATTTTCAAATGCAGCATTTCACACAACAGCTGCAAAAATTTAGACAGATTAAAATAAATATTGTGTCTAAGTCAGCTGACAATGGGCCTTATGTAAAGTGGCAATCTACTCTGCATTTCTGACAGTACATATTTTCAATACATTTTTTTATTCTGGAAAGGACATTATTGTCATGCTTATCCTTTAAACTGTAAATCTGATCAAAATAAAGAAATCTTGAAAAGCAAAATAAAAAAAAAAGTCTAGAGTTAAGGGGAATAAAAAAAACAGATGAAGATTCCTCTTTATAAACATTTGAAAAATTTCAGTATTTGTTTGCTCTGGCTTGGAATTCATACTCAAAAAAAAACTGCTGTGAAATATTATAAATCTTTCATTTAAGAAGTCCTGATGGAAACTGCATTCTCATAGATTTTAACTGAACCCGATTTTTGCCTAGATGAATAGATCTGTCAAGCAGCTTCCTCGGGCCCTTACCCTGGAACACTCCTGTTGCATAGACTGCTCAGTGTCTGGAGACACCAAAGGTGCCAAAATTTATCTCAGTGCTGGCCTTGGTTTGTTTTTGCCTGTGTTTTTTGTTTTTTTTTTTCCTTTCACTTACAGTATTGGAATGGGGATGCCAATTTACATGGAAGACTTGGGATATTAAGAGCCTGGGACCCTATGCTGAAGATATTGTCAGTATTGGGTAGTGAAACCCAAAATCCTGATACCCCTCTGACTGGGGTGAACTAGCAGAAAAAAGAGCAGGGCTATGTCAGAACCCTGCCCACCTTTGTTTGGTATAAGATTTCTTTAAAGCAGCATATTTTCATAAAATGTTTTTCTTTGTTAACTCAGTTATTTCTGACAGTGACAGACTATTGCTGAAGCAAAAAAACATTAGTCTAGCTTAAGTCATACTAATTTTGTCAACAGTAACCTAAGAATACATTAAGTCAACAAGCTCTGATATGGACCAGGTAATATAAAATTTCTATATTATCCACAGAAGTGTTATTTCAGTTTTTTTATATCTCACAATATTTTAGGTGTTTTCCTTTTTTGTATTCCTCAGATTACTTTTTAGGGCTGATGACTTCTCTGGATTAAATAACTCTGAACTATGCAAACTGAACCACAATTTAGAACATAGTCTGAGAGACAAGAATCACCCTCAGAATTACATCTTTATCAGCATAGCTTTTACATTTTGCCATTGTCCAGATAACAGTAATTTCTATCTTGATTTGCACATCTCCATCAGCCACCTAACCTGCTCCATGATCTACATCCTTGCTGAGATTAAAATTATTCATATAATTCTGTGCCTTTTTAAAGTTAACATTAGCTGTTGTCTTACTCTTACTGCATTGTCAATTCCATTATGGTCTTCTTTTTAATTTCTGCTGTTAAAGATCCTTTTATTATTTGTGCTAATTTCTTTGCAATGTCTAACACAGTAATTAGAAATTTCTACTTTATCCTAATGTTTTCAAGACCTTTAATATGTAACTACTTGTTCTGATTTCTTGCTATATTTTACAGCAGCCTTTTAAGGTTTTCATTTTCATACAGTCTCAAATAATTTTTTTTTTTGTATCAGTCAGTTGTCCTTATTTTTTTCAGTCTCGCACTTTTGAAAACCTTGTTTATTGACTTATTTTGTGTCTAGTATTTCACATATTTAGACACAGGCAATGCATGCTTTTTCAGTATAAGTTTTTTTATTTCCCCAATTGGCTTTCTTCTATGACCCTTCTGTTTACTAGAACTATACATAAAGCAACACTAAACATTGCATTTTCTCAGTGACTAATTGGTGGAGTAATCTGTCAACTATCATGGCAAGACATATGCTCAGTCTACTTTTGGCAGCGCAATTTGTTCTCTAGTCTCTACTGTGAAGACAATTATGTTAATAGGTAAATATTTCAATGGATTAAAGTTGCAAGTGATAGAGTTACCTTACTACAGCTATGTTTTTATACATACAAGCGTAACAGGGAGAGTTAAGGAAGCTGTAGCAGAATTCCAGCCTTTTTTCCATCCTTGAATGAATATTGACCTAACCTAGTCTACTTCATTTCCATAATAATTTTTTTGTTTGCAGTTAGATGCATAATTAAAATGTCATACAGTCTTTTCTTATTTTGTTGTTTTGTGGTTTTGTTTTTTTTTTTTTCTTTCTTTAGAGTGTCTTCATAAGTTTCTTCTTCATACTAGTTTTGCAAACTCATCTACTCTTCCCATGGTATCACGTTAATATCTATTTCTCTATATGGTTAATTAGTGTATATATAACACAAAAAACAATATCTTGACTCTAATGTCCTTTAAAAACATTTCACTTATGAAGAAAGCTTGTCTTGAGAAAAACAAAAAAAGAGGTATAGAGGAGTCATCCTACACTTTATAAGCATTTTCATTTCAGGTGTGAGTTGAAATATATGTTCTGTCATTTCATAGTTCTTCAGTCTTGTAATTCATGCAGTAAATTAGCCAAGCTTCATGCTTTTCCAAGCCATTCCTTGCGATTACTTGTGTTTCCATCTCATTGATCTACACTGCCCACTGACAGTGAGTTTTCATATCTTGGCACATTACATAGTAAGTCAATCAGGTGTTGAAAAGGAGGGTAGATATCAAAACCTACTGCCATCTGTCCTCTTTGTCCCCCCATTCTTCTTCCTCAATCCCATTTTGCATGTGTGAGGATTTTGACATAGTTTGGAATTCCTTCCCTTCCATTCCTTTCCCTTCCTTCTGCCAGTAAAGAGATTAAAATATTTTTTAAATGGATAGAGTTATTCCTTACCTTTTTATTTGGGATGTTAGCTGAGAGGAACCTACTAACCAATGCATTCATTTAGCTTGGACTCAAAGACATAGCTCTTCAAAGTATTGAACATAGCACCAAATTAAAATAGAGACATATATGTATGAAAGATAAGATTTCTAACAATCAGGTCCTGCTTTATTCGCAAATCAGTAGGAAAGGAAAGTGCCCCACAGGGGGACAGATTCTGGTGGAAAGAGAAATAAGGGAGTATAACATAGCATCATGTCCAGCAATAATGCTGTTCAGAGGTACTATTCAGAGTCTTTAAGTCTGCCTCCATGTATGAGCTGGACATCACCAGTTAATTCCAATATCCCCTCATATCCAGCACTATGAATCTGTTTCAGTACATCTGAAATATTGCAGACATCTACACAAGGAACACAGGTCTTCTGCTTACCCATTTCAAGGAGAATAATTTCCCATGCACAGGCTGTCTCTCTCAGTATACTTGTAAGTGACAGATTGGCAATCTCTTTACCTGAACCTACAAACCAGGGAAGGATTGGGGTACAGGAGTTAGGGGTGAAAGGGATATTACTTTTTTTTTCCGATCAACACTAAAGACATCATAGAGTGACACTGTAATTCACATAGACTCTATGCTCTAATATAGAACACACAAAGAAAAACTGCACCCATCAGCGGGAGTCCTTGAGAGGACCTGCTTGACTATGGACATTAAAATGGAAATAGAGTAATTTATGAAGTCAGAAGGCACCTGTTGAGAAAGACCTCCTATTTTGGAGAAAAAGCACGTAGTAGAATATATAGGCATGACTCAAGGTGAAATAGTCACTCACTGAATTCAGAGTATGACTAACTGTTAATGGAGGTTTTTCAACACAAGGAGTGAGTCATCTCCCCAGACTTGGGCATTTAAAACTTAAACATCTGAATCTAAGGAAATTACCCAAGACACCACTGAGATCCAAAGGATAAAACAGATGTTTCCATGGTGCAATCCATTTTAAGATTGGCATCTAACTGGGGCAGACAACACCCATACATTTGCTTTTTTAACTATGAAAGGAGCTCGCACTGACTGAATTAAGTTCAGATATCTAACTAACAGATACCTAAAGCTCGGTGTCTTAACCTAGTTGAGACAAATCCCAGTGTCCCACAAAACTTGGGATATGAAACTAAGACAGCTGCGGTAAGTCCTTTGTCACCACTGTGTGGGAAAGTGCATGTTTCTCACCACTGACAAAGGAATAAATAGAAGGTAACTATGCCTCTAGATTGGGCACCTGATTTAAACATTTAAAGTTCAAACTAAACATACCTTGAACATTAACTTGGGCAATCCACAGACAGACAAAGAGAAAAGACTGCAGCAGCAGAAATGACAAGTCTGAACTGCAATTCTAAGTTTTATATACACTCATGCAAAAGGATTTGTACCTTAGGGAGGACTTCAAAATATCCAGCAACATAGGAATGAAATAGTTTATTTATTGTTTATCTAATTGGTTCTTAATGTGAAAACACATCTCTCTAGCAGAGACCAACTCTAAGATCACGCCCATTCCCACAAGAATATCTTCTGCTGTGCTACAGTCTAATGGAACTATTTCCTCTCTAGCTTCATTAAATTACACTTCATTTTCCTTCTTTCTTATTCTAATCTTACTTCCATTTTAACACTGAGGACATTTGCTTGGGATATGTATTTAGACTTGTTCAGGTTAACACGGACACTGCTATTCCCCTTCCAAATAGATGGAGCCACTTTCTAGCCCCCTGGTTTTTTTGTACAAAAAGTGGACTGTGGTCTTATAATTAAAATGGTCAGGTCTTTTCCACTGATGTCAATTCTAAGTGCAGTCAGAAGGGTTAGTTGCGAAAATGGACCAAGAATAGGTATTTTTATACCTAGTATTCAGAGTAGCTAGAACACAGAGGTGAGAAAGTTTTAAGTTTTCCTAAATGAATATCTAATTCTTAATGTCACATTAATGTGTTTCATTGAGAAATGAGTTGGTGTATTGGTATTGTCTACCTTAGTTCTCAGGATGTGGATTGACTCTTCCCATACTGCCTCCACAGGAACTGAGTTGGAGCAGGCAGATAATGAAATATTACAAATGGGAAAGCCTTGAATAAAGCAGCTATCATGCGTGTTAAGTAAGCATTGGTAAAGAGTGCAACTCCTTCAAAACATGTTTCAGTGTTTCAGGTTTTTCCAGCTTCACATTGTTTTATGTGACAGAATGTCTTTAATTAGGTTAGCAAAGGCTGAGATAATGTCTATGTTTGGCACATGTGCTCTGCAATGGCCTAAGGGCTTCTCTGTGGTGCTGAGCAGCTCCAGTTCCTCTGAATGCTCAAGACTGTGCAGACTGAAACCTCTATGCCAGGCAAATGATGATTGCATCATTAGTAAGCAGTTAATTACTTTCTCTTTTACAGTAACTGGATCATGGCTTTTTTTAAGGTTTTATACTCTGCTTTTTCCCACTAGTCTGCTTAATTCTTCAACAACAGACTCTACGCAGTATTTGCAGGCTCTTGGACACCTCCTCCCAGGGAAGCAAAGACAGACAGTACAGTATATGTATTTTCCTTGGAGTAATGATAAACAAAATATCCATCTGGGTTTCTGAAAAGGATGTTTCCTAATGCACAAACAATTTCCAGGTGTGGGACTTTGCCCCCTGTACATACTGACACTTCCTCATGTGGATAGTGCAATGTTTTCAGGAAGTAGATTACAGCAGCCAAAGAAGAAAAAGAAACAAGATTGGCAGAACTCAAATAATATGTTTGGGGTTTTAATTATTTTGTTTTTTAAAATATTTCTCTCTTCTCTCTTGCTTTCATTTTGCCTGCTTAGAATCATACAGGACTTGAGCAGCTCTGAAGACCCACTTCCTGTCCACATTAGAGCACATAAGAATCTCAGATCACCTACATCTTTTAAGGTATGTGAACTGCATTTGGTTTTAAATAGCAATATTCAACCATTGAAAGTTATGCACCTGCCAAAATGTTATGCTGAATGACTAGGTTGGAAGTATTAACTTTAAATATACTTTCAATTTAACATAGAAAAAACACATTAAAAGATTGTATGTGTATAAATCAAACATACTCATGCCATCACCTTGATATGATGGATTGATTTTCCATTAAGAGAAGCAGAAGAAAAAAAACTTTCACAGGCCTGCCTCATACCACCTGCCAGGATTGGTTAGAAGGTTAAAATCTGAAGCTTTGTCTATGATTGCTAAATTAATTGGACATTTTGCCATTCATTTTAATAAGACTACAAACTACTTTCAGAGAATCAGATCCTTCACCTGTGTGTACACCACACTGAATTTATGCAAGGAATATGCTAAAACGTCAATATGAATCAATATGAAACAATTTTAAGCTGTGCTGTTAAAGGATGCTTCTCTGCTAACACAAGGCATTTCGCAGAGGACCTGTTCCCACTGACGGTTTTCTTCTATCCAGTATTCTGTAAAGCCTGTTGTATTAGATGACATGAAAAATTAATGAATTGATTAAAAAGGTCTTTTGCTATCTTTAATTATGTTATACAATGAAACTTTAGTATCTTTATTTTCTCTAGGGTTAAGCTGAATATCAGGCAACACAAAACTCCCATTCCAAAAATCAAGAGGCTATAGAAAAATAAATATTTTAACTTACACTGAGAACTCTTTGCACTGGACCAAGATCAGTAAACAGTAGGCAAAATTTCATATTTAGGGGAAAAAGGAAAGGCAAGAATTTTTCATTTAACTGAATGATTCTGCTACTTGATATTTGCATTCCACCTTTGCCTCAGCAATATGCTTCTATACTTGGGTGTGGCATAAGAACAAACTGGTGTGAGTTAGGGTTTGGTTTGGTCATTGTCAAGCTCTACCAAATTATAAGAACAATCATCCCTAAATTGTCCAAAACCATCACATTCCCTAGCTCTCTCACTACCAGTGATCCATTTCACACCATCCAGCTGCAATCCTTTCCTCCTTATGTCTTACCTTTCCCAGCATGCTACAATACATTCTTTTTATTTTTCATACCATATACCTACTACTCCTAAAGTGCACAACTGACTGCTGTGAAACAAGTTTCACTGAAAAGCAAAGTGCTAAAGATCAAACAGACAGATGTAGTAGTTGCTGGATCTTACAGAATCACACTACCAAAGGCACATAAAGTACAATGAATCTTGTATCCATTATACAGGATAACAGGAATTTTTAACTCTGTGTGGAAGAAAGCAGGCTGCTTACTGTAAGGCATATAATGGTCATATTACAGTCAATACATGATAATTTTAAGGAGGACTGGAAACACCAATTTTGGAGGTACAAATCTAGAATCACTCTTCCTCAAGGTAACTATGCTATTAATCAGTTACGCTGATTGTTTCCAAACACATGTAATGGATTCTTTCTCCTATACCACAAAATCAGTTACCTCTAAACCCACTTTTTTATTTAATTGAACTGATACATTGTAAAACTTAAGCAAATTATCATGTTGGAGATACAGAGGAGTGAGCAGAGCATAGGTGAGATCGAAAGGGCTGCCTACAAAGATCTGAACAAGATTGAACAGCATATATTGTGTGTGAATTCCTGAGTTCATCATGCAGATAAATGGGAGTGCATATATATGAAAAATTCTCTCAAAATTGGAGTTAATATAACCTTAACATCATTAATATTTAGATAATGCACATAGTTTAAAAGCATTTTGAAAACCATATAACATAGTTTACTCTATTAGCAAAATAAATGTTGCCCTTTAACTTTCAAAAAGTAATTTAGAAATAAATTGTTACAAGGAGTTTAATTTTTTTTTTCTCCCCACCTTGTTGTGTTTTTGTTTTTTGTTTGTTTGTTTGTTTGTTTGTTTTCCTGTTTTGCCTTGCAGGAGGCAAGAAGGAACATAGGCTCTTTGTGGTGTGGATTAGAAAAATCCTTAATTTTATATTGTTTTACTCATGTACTTTCAGCATTTCAAGAATAAAGATATCCATAGAAAATGATTTTTTGCTTAGTCAATCCTGTGACAGAGATTTCTATCATAAGACAATAGTGGCAATAAAAAAAAAAAAATCTTAAAAATTACTACTAAAAGTCAAATGCTTTAAGGATAATTACAGCCTAATTAGAAATAGAGATGCTATCAGTATGATAATAGTTGCCATTTTATTCATGCCAATGCATAATTTCTCTCAGTGACACAATACCATTCTATCCTGAAAGCATGCATTCATAAATTGCTCACAGCAGTTAGTAGTTGAATTAGTAAAATAACTGTGTTTTGTTTTCCATAACTAGTTGTCTTCTAAATACAGACCTGATCATTTAAATTAATCACGGGGAATGTTTATGAAAATTGGCGCCAGTCACCAAAGACTTTGTTTTAAGAAATAATTTACATTTGAAATAAAATGTTAACTAAACAAAAGCACCTGGGTATCACAATAATGATAGATGCTATAAAATAAAATAGGAAAATTTATTGCAGGAAAAAATATTTGAAAACATTTTTGAAAATTAGAAAAGAGTAATATATATCTCTTTCAGCATCTTTGCCTAACACTGATTTACTAGACACCATAATTGTACTTTTTTTACTGCCTTTGGTTAATACAAGTTTACTGAAACAATACTCTTCAAATAAGGTATTCTAGAAATGGTATCTTGAATGTCAGCATATTGCTGCTTGATGTTCTTATTCATCTGTTACCCATAGCAGACTGATTATATTTGCTTATAACGTGAAGGATTAGGAAATTTAATTATTATTATTTCAAACGTTCAAGGATTTGGGAAAAATAATTAAACCACAAAAGACAGAGAGGTTAGCACTAATTTTGTCTTTCCAAATGTTACTTTGCCTACTTGCAAACATGGTAGATAGATTCTTGAAAGTAACCAGAAGATCTATATTTCCTGTTCTTCATGTTTTCATAAAATTCTTACAAACCCTTTTTCAGCCAATAAGGCTTTAAGAATAAATTATTTTTCCTCTTTGATGATAAGCGCTAGGTAACCAAATCACTTGTTAGAAAATATTCAAATATCACCAAGAAAATATTACCAGTAGTGCAAAGGAGGTTGAGAGGATTGAATAGCTTTTGCTTATTTTCCTAGCTGTGGTTATCCATATTTCAGTACAATGTTCTAACACAGCTCTTAATAATCTGAAATTGCAGGATGCCTTTGTAATTCAAGGTAGTCCCCCCTCAAACACTCAGGAATAACTGAAATTTTCTATAACTTATAAAGAACAATGAAATCATGCATGAGAATTTTTAATATTTTCAGTCAGGAATTGCTACAAATGATTGTTATCTTCAATGCCTATCACTCCGGTGACGTAAGACCCAGCTAGGAAAAATATCCCTAACCATGAACCACTAAGAATAACAACTGCATTGGAAGTATGCATCATTCTGTGAAACATACTAACCAGTTAATTCACCTAAAAAAAACCAAGCACTTTATGCCTCAACTAAGGGTAAATGAAAAGACATAAGTTGAGAATTTCTCTATTTTTTAAAGTTTCAGATCCATTTTGTTCATAGCAGGTTTTCCTTCCAGCAACAGAGAATCCCTCAAAATTCATACTTTCAGATATTATCTGACTTGACAGCCACAGCCTTCAGTTTGGTTAACAAGCAAATGAACATGGTTTCTTTTAAATAAAGATGTTATATTACTATCTTCATTGACGTAATCTAGAGCATATACTTCAAAAAAATTCAAGTTAAAAATCTTATTAAAATTGCAACCAAGTGAGCTTCTCTGAAGAATGAGCTTTGATTTACTTGAAATAGATGGTCATTGGTAACTTTATTTATCTTATGGTTGAGAAATAGGATGGGAGCTTAAAATTTAGGATTTTCTTCAAAAAAAGATTGTACTACTTCAAATTCAGACTCTGGCACATCTATAACTGACTGCTTTCAATAAGACAGCTCAATCTCCTAGTCATACTCAGCTGCAGTGCGGGCTAAACCAAAGCATAGACAGCTGTATTGTAAATATCTAGAACTGAGCCAGACTTCTAAATTGCCTTTATAGTCAGAGCAATGAAATAAGAATCTTTAAGGTGTAATTCTCATATATTTAAGAGAAATGTCTACATTGGTCATGTGTATCTCAGTCTAAATCACTAGGTTATTTCTTTGTAAAGCCAGAGCCTCCAATCTTTAGAAAACTCATTGTTCCACTATTTTGCTCCAGTTCCATCATCCTTCTCCTGACCACTGGCAACTGAAGAAATGACAGTAAGCAAAATCTTCTGCCATTTGGAGGAAAATGGTTTGGGTGCCATTTCTAGTTTCTAAGATACTAACAAGCTTGTTCAAGCTCCCACTTCTTTATTCAAGCACTTTACTAAATGTGAGATGGCAGGTTGCATTGGCTGGCTAGCCACAAAGAGCACAATTTCCTGATCTAAAGTTATGGACCCAAACAGCAGTAATGGGCTGAGTTGTATTTTGAGAGAAAGAGTATATTTTCCAGAAAAAAACAAAGTCCTGAATAAGCAGCCATAGATTAGATGACTACTTCGACGAACAGAACAGGGGTTTATTCTGATAAAAGTAAGTAGTTCAGTAGCTATACACTGAAAACATTCATCATAGCCAGACGTATCTGACCGTTATGTCAAATGTTCCTCAAGCTACCATGTAATAATCATACAGACATGGTCTTATACACACAGTTAGTCTCTAATTCATCTAGAAAAGATAGCAGAAACTTTCTTACTATGAAAAAGGTTTTTAATTTTTCCAGGTTAGTTCCTTGGGAAGCTCTTGGCTATTGTCACTCCTGTCCATAAACAGGTATCAGCAGCAAATAGTACGAAGTCTTTTAAAGCTTCAAAATGGAGATTTCTACATGTCCATGTATGCAGCTGGCAAAGGTTAACAAATAGTCTTTGTTTATATGTCCACAGCATATGCTTTTGTGAGAGGATTTGTCCTTAAGTACTACTAATCTATTTGCACAGTAATGGGCTTTTCGATGTAAGCTGAAAATTTATTCTTGGCTTTGCTGAAATAACATTGACTTGAATATTTTAAAGGACTCTAAGTAGTTATGGGAATATATTTATGAGTGTTTATGACTTTAACTGATGGAAATATTTCAATCAAAGTTTCAGCATCAGCTTAGTCAATTTACAAGGAAAGTGAAGCCTTCATCAGCTGTGGTTGTTCTTCAAGCATTTTATCAGAGAATATTTCTCTGGCCATCTCTTACTTTTTGTTCAGAGTGTGACTCCCTAAAAAGGATGGGTTTAATACCAAATTGACAACAAGAAGAAAAAGAGACACTCTTCTAACCCACCACATTGCGGTGTGAAAGAACCAAATGAAATCCTGGAGCTGTTGAACCTGCAGAGCTTTCCCAGAATATCTAAATTCAAATCCTCTTGACTGGCTTTTATTACTACTAGCAATATGAAAGATTAAAAAGGCCAGCTTACTAAATATTTGCTTAGGATTAAGCACTTAATGTTTGCTAAGTTCTTACAATTTCTTTGGAAATTGTCCATTAGGATGTGGCTATACCTTTTATCTAGGTATCAAAGCTGTAGACCGTGTAAAAAGTCTTCCGAGTAATAATCTTAAGTAGCTACATCATGCATAACAACCATTATTTAATTAAACCTGTCAGTGCACTCTGTATATGCACCAAATGTGGATTAATTTGTCAGATGAATTAATTAAGAAAAAAAACAGTAAGGGAAGTCAGTGCCATTTAACACATATTGTTCCTTCTGAACCAATGAAGTTACATGCAAGAGTTTCTCACTACCAGGATTGGATAATATTCATATTATTGTTTTGTTCACTAGCAGAACCAGTCTTCCCTCATTTTTGGTCATGTTTGGCATACTGTCATTCTGAATTATTTTATTCCTTCATAGCTACTGTTTAGCAGACTGTACCGGGATCTGTTAGTAACTACTTCCTGAGAGACATCGAGGTAACTACCTCCACTATCCCTTCTGTGTTTGCCTTTTATTTCCTCTTTTATTAGCCATTTTAGTGCAGATATCTTCTCACCTTTCCCTGTTGAAAGAATTCAGACTGGATCACAGGAACACCATCAACAATATTTCTTTGGTTCAAGATAAAATTTTACATTTACTTCAAAGCCAGAATTATTCAGAACAGTGCTAGCTGCTTGCTCTGGAAAAAGGCAGCATGACCAAACAGAAATGCAAGCCTGAATTTTCTGCATTTCAGGTGAATATATTTATCTGGGTTTGTGACTTGGATTGTTGAATTCTCAGTTCACCCTTATTAATCAAATGGATAACTACTAATGTCTTAAAAAGTTTCACAGAGTAAAAAAGGGTATGTTCTGATCTATTCCCTCAGAAATGTATCTCCTCCTATTACTGGACCTCATCCTTCTTTAAATCTTACTCATCCTTCCCATGTTAGCTACATATTGCTCAACCCTTTGGGAAATATTCAAATACATTAGTTTCATCCTTTAGATTTGATATGTTGTTGTCCGTTCTATTCTGGTTTATTTTGAGACAACTTCCTTTTGCAGCTTTTCTTTTTCCTTTTTTTTTTTTAATGTAATTTTTTGCTTAACTCTTTGCATTGGTTTTAGAAGGTTATAATAGTAAATTTAAAGTTTTCTTACAGTTTTTCGTAATCCTGTACCAAAGTTCTTTCTGCTTTAATTGCATCTTATCTTCCTCCATTCCTACCTGTGTCTCTCCATTATAATTTATAGCTATCTCTTTTTCTTTTTAATACCATGTGATTCCTTTTTTAGAACAATCTCCAGCTTCTTGTTTCCTTATTCAGTGACCTCCCTAAGACTGACTTTTTCTACATTTTCCTATTTATACTATACTATACTATACTACGCTATACTATACTATACTATACTATACTATACTAGGTATACTACATTAATGACTAAGAGCTTCTACTATCATAAAACAAGTAAGTTGACTTAACAGTGAGGTGTTATTTATTTTCAGCATATCTAAGTGATAGGTTACTAAATTTAGAAATAGAAACTAAAATTCTAAATTCATAGGAAAGGCAAAAATATATTTGATATTAAAATAACAAGGGCAAGAAAAGCTTTTTTTCTTTACAAGAAAAATGTATTTAAAACAGTGAGGTAAGGTTTTCTGCTCAGTCTCTTTTTGAACCTGAAAACCTCATTTTTTTCCCTAGCTGTGTCAGTTGGTGTAATAAAGGATACTGTCTCACCTTTCAAAACCCTGTCTGCTGGTACTATTAGACCAATACAGCAACTTAACTAAAAATGAGTTACAGAGTAGTGCTTAGAATAGCACTTCAAGGGCAGCAGAGGTGATAATGTCTGTGATGATGCTTGTGCCTTCAGCCATCTTTCAAAATGGAAAGTCTTCCACAGCATCAAAGTTCAGATAATTCAGACATAAACAGAAATTAATTGGCCACAGGAAATTCTACTTAGAGCTGCAAAAGCTGATATGCATGCAAAGCATCTTTTTCTAGTGATACATATTATTTATATAATAAATTTACCAGTCTTTTTTCGAATATCACTGTCCAAAAAGAAAGAATATACATTCTCATTGGATATAGAGAAATTTTTTATTCTGTATAAATTGAGAACAGATATTCCTACGCTGATTTATCTGTGTTCTTTTAAAAATCTACTTCAATGAGATAAAAATCGATTCACTATATTCACTAATTTACCATTATAACAGTGGGACACCTATACAATTAACTCAAAGCAGATGTCCACGTTTTAGACAGATTAATCCCATACCTAGTGACAAATGTCATCTTAGATGTATCTTTAGAATCAAATTTTCCTACTGTTTGCAAATGTCATTTTGAATCATAGTTTAGAACAGTTTTTGGAGAAGCATTTCAAAGAGCTGAGCTGTATTAGTAAAGAACAGTTATGTATATAAAATTGCTGGTTTTGTATTATAATACATTTCTTCCAAATAATAAGAAATAAAAATTATGGAGTTCATTCACAGGAAAGGCAGTGGTCATTGTCTCCTCTTCTATAATTTAAAAGTATGTAAAAGTAAGATACAGGGAGACCTCCAAAAATAGTCTGAAATTACTCTGGGGTGATTTTCAATATTAGAATAAGAATATCTGTCCTCAGTATTTTCCAGGAATCCCCATGCTCAAGTGCATGGCATTATTATGAGCCACTTAGCTTCACTTTCATTGTTTGGATAGGGAAGACAGAACATCTTTTCAATGAGCAACTGTGACTTCAGTTTCTGTGAGAAATATAAGAACTGGCAGATGTCTCCAGAGAGCTATTCCACCCTCAGTGACTCTGTAGTAGATGTATATTGTTGGCTTTCAGCTGAAGAAAATCTGTTTTGAAAAGTAATGATAAAATATCTACCTGCCTTAAAATTTATTTTCCTATTATAAACCCCCCTTTCACATAAATTCTTAAACTTTCATTGCTGTTTCTTATATAGTATTGCTTTATAAAGATGCTTTCAATAACTACTAGGAAGGGTGTTGAGTTACTGTTATGAAAAGAGTCAAGACACAGGGGACAGAAGTTTTAATAGACAAGATAAATTTTTTTTCATATCTTTTTAAAAGTGCATTTTAAATAGCTCTAGACACTGCTGCAGTGAATGCTACATTTACCTTCACCTGTCACTAGAAATAAACTTTTAAGCAACTAAATCTTTTTTTAATTTTAATTTATTTTAACCTAATGTATCACATACTTGCAAAATGGCATAAATATTTTAGAATTGATGCATGAAACAGATGAATATTAAAGCAAGAGTGACAGTTTGTGCCCAATATTCCTTCTGAAACTTTCAGAAGGATTTTTAAGATATAATCACAAATTATAATTGTGTCATTATGCATAATTACTCTACGCCATTACATCACGTAATTGGATCAGTTCAATTTCTAATTGCATGGTTAGAGAGATTTAGTCTGTTTGGGATATAATTACACTAATTTCATAATTCTGGGACCCGCAGAATCCAAATTTTGTAAGATTAACATTTATTTTTGTGGTACTGTCTCACAGCAGGAAAATCTTAAAATGGTATTTTGGTTGCATAACAGGCCCTATTTGTTTTCACCAATATGGCATTAATCTCTATTTGTATATATAATGCACTGAATTCTATTTGTATGTGTAAAGATTAGAGTATTACTTGGTCTATAGCACTGTTAAACCTGCTTATAAAGGCCACCTTCACCACTGGTCTAGAAATGAATACTAATCAAACATAGTGGTCAGCGCATGGCAAAAAGCAGATGGGCAGAGACCAGTAGGACCAGAGCCAGCTGGTGTGCAAGTGACAGAGTCTGCTTCACAGTCTGGTGAGGAAGTCGTTTCAGAGAAGCTGATGTGCTATTGCTGGGACACTATTAATATCCCAGTACTTTAATGAAACATTGTGGGTGGGCCTGTGGCAGCATGGGCACCACTTGGTGTACTGCCAGCCTTAGAAGGCCAAAAGTCATTAGTCAGACAGCAAAAAAACCTGACATTAACCTTATGATATCAGCATTAAAAGCAATCAGGTTTTGTTTTCTATTCTGTCTTTCAACATTGAAATGACCACCTGCTTCTTTCCTAACAGCAGTAGTCAGTGTTTGACAGCTTCAGGTTGAAAAGGCAATAAAGCACAACTTTCCCTATATCTTCCATTCCTTTAATCTAATGTAACTATATTAATTTCATTTCATTATCTTGAGTTTTCAAGTTTCTCCCTGTGTATAGAGCAGTTATTAGAAAATGCCTTCTATATATCCACAAAAGTATTCAAGCATTCAGAATTTTTTTTATTCATCACTTTCACATCTGAAATATTGAAAATACTGCTCAGCATAATCTTGGAAATACATGAAACTGCCAACAGTAATAAATTTATGTATTAAAAACCACCATCATCATCTTCAAAGCAAATCCCAAAGTGATTACAAGTCACTGAGATGGACTTCTGTTGGATTATTTGGTTGCTTACACAGGATCACATAATATCACATATTGCTTGGGGTCAGAAGGGATCTCTGGAGACTGTTCAGAAGTATCAATCTGTTACTTATTATACTGACAGAAAGGCAAGGCAAGGCAAGGCAAGGCAAGGAAATAACCCAACAAACTACAAATACTGACATCAAAGAGGAAACTCTGAAAAGATCTTAGGACAAAATGAATATATTTCTTACTGCTGTGAATTTTGCTTTGTCTTTAATGTTCTGTATCAAATCACTTGATTAAGGAAAAGTCTACTTGCTTCTGGGAATGAAGCCACTGCACATTTCAACTGCCTGAAAAGATATCATTTAAGATAAATTAAGTACAGAACCAGCCAAAAAAAATATAAAAATCTAGTAAATACTATATTGTCTGCATCATCCTCTGGATTTCATCTGTAGCAGAGGTTAAAAAAGACATCTGAGTTTGTACAATGGAGGTCTCATTTAGAATTTCTACTGTTGTTATATGCTGTCCCAATATTCAAACCACACAGGGGATTCTTCAGCATATTAAGTTTATTCAGGTGAAAAAAAAAAACAACAAACCAAAATTTCTAAAGGAATTAGGTACTCAAATCACATAAAAGGCTACTGCATTATAATTCCTTTAGGTTACCTTACAATACTCTTCTAACCTGAAAGTCACACAGGGAAGTGAAATTCCCTTGAGAATGCAGTCTTTATGGATGAGGGGACATAGATGCTTTTTCTTAGGAAAGATAAAACAGGTTGGGATTTTTTCACCTCTAACTCTGTGATTCCCTGAATCATTACTCTCTGATATTCCCAAATGAAGTTCACTTATTAATAGCGTTTAATAAGTAATTGATATCATTTGTAGATGGGCTTAATGAGGAACTAATTATTTTCTGCTAGGTTACAATTATTAGTAGTATTTGTCGCTTTATTGATAATCCATTTACAACCTAAGGAAAACTGAAGTCCAATCATATTAGATATTATACAAATCATTGAGAGGAGTTTACACTCCAAATAGACACAGCAATGAGCAAAAAAAAGAAAATGGAAGAACCTATGATCCAAAAAAAAGATTCACAGCAGAGGCAAAAATAGAACTGCTATTGTCTTTCTCTGGGTTTTTCTCTATCATGTTCTATAGTCTGCTAGATTCAAATGATTTATTCCTTAGACTTAGTAGACTCCAAATTTGCCAATAAAGCTAACCTTATTAAGGAAGATGGTACAACAGAAATGTGAGGATGTGTTGGTTTTGTTTAAGGATATACATCCATCATGAAGACAAAATATAATTACAAGCAATAAAGTTATCCTCTTCAGTCTTAAGCAGCTTTCTCCGGAGTGCTCACATAGAAGGTGTTAGAATCTGCAAATGATAATCAATATCTGAACCGAAAGTAAAAAAAGAGAAAGTGCTATTCAGAGAAAGTGCTCAGATATCTGGAAAGAGAGCAGTAGGTTGAGAATTCTTACCCTCCAGAAAGGTACAGAATGTAGAAATCTAGATTAAAACTTTCGGAAAGGATATTGGCTTTGCTGACTTTTTAATAGGCTTATTTTTCAGATTTTGTTAGTCTGTTGGACTGCCAAATATGGTGGCAAGCTACCAACAATACTAATGGTCTAGCTGTCTACAAGATGCAATAGTGATCCTAATTAAAACCCGCAAGTGAAAGCATAAGCAGTTGAATGTAAATTGCAAAATTCAGATGATTATTTATACAAGAATGGAAATTCTTATTTCTTGATTAAATTCCTCTTTAGAGGCTGAATTTGTAATTGGCCATTTCTCTGGTATTTTGAGAACAGTAATTAGAAAGAACAGCTTGATTTTTTAATTATTTCTTTTTTTTTTAGAAGAAAAAATGTGAAAACTACCATAGTTGCAAGACTTTCTGACATGGAAGTGACACAAATAATATTTTCAAATATTTCAATTCATCTCTTCTTTTGAATGACACACAAATACAACTCATGGCTTTCTTTTACACCCTCCAGACGTGGAGAACAGGAACGACTTCAAACCACAAAGGGACTCCAAGAAGTAATGTCTGATTTCAGAAGGGACCCTTTATACTTACCACTAACTAGTAACTCTCAGCAGACACCTGCACCTGATGAGCAGATTTTTAGCTTGTCAACACATTATGTAAAAATCTTGTTTTGATCTTCATAGTCTGAAATTTATTTCAGTTGCTATGAATTAGACCAAAACTTCTATGACAAAAGATGGCATAGCCTATCAAACACAGATAAAACCAGAAATATTACAGTTCACATCTAACCATGTTGTGTAGCCATAGGCCTTCCACAGAGATAACCTCCAATTTTGGCTTCTGATGCTGCTCGAGGCAGGTGAAAGAATGGACTTTCACAGAATCACAAAATCCTAAGGGTTGGGAGGGACCTCAAAAGATCATCTAGTCCAACCCTCCTGCAAGAGCAGGGTAACCTCGAGTACATCACACAGGAACTTGTCCAGGCGGGCCTTGAATATCTCCAATGTAGGAGACTCCACAACCCCCCTGGGCAACCTGTTCCAGTGATCTGTCACTCTCACAGTAAAGAAATTTTTCCTGATGTTCACATGGAAGCTCCTATGCTCCAGTTTACACCCATTGCCCCTTGTCCTATCACTGGACATCACTGAAAAAAACCTAGCTCCATCATCCTGACACTCACCCTTTACACATTTGTAAACATTGATGAGGTCACCCCTCAGTCTCCTCTTCTCCAAGCTAAAGAGACCCAGCTCCCTCAGCCTCTCCTCATAAGGGAGATGTTCCACTCCCTTAATCATCTTTGTAGCTCTGTGCTGGACTCTCTCCAGCAGGTCCCTGTCCTTCTTGAACTGTGGGGCCCAGAACTGGACACAATATTCCAGATGCAGCCTCACCAAGGCAGAGTAGAGGGGGAGGAGAACCTCTCTCGACCTACTAACCACACCCTTTCTAATGCGCCCCAGGATGCCATTGGCCTTCTTGGCCACAAGGGCACATTGCTGGCTCATGGTCATCCTCCTACCCACCAGGACCCCCAGGTCCCTTTCCCCTTCACTACTGTCCAGCAGGTCAGCCCACAAACTTCTGACCTGTAGCACTACAAAAAGATGACATATGCTGGAGAATTGCTGAGACTTGTCAGCTTCTTTGATGGCATTACCCACATAAAACAGATGGAAATGTGCTTGTGAAATTCCTATATGTTGATTTCCTGTCTGTGGTGTCAGTTAACAAAAAAGAACTAAGCTCTTCAACTTCAACTAGCTCTTGATACATTACTCTAAGGGAAGCAGAAAAGGGAGCATTATTATACAATACTGAACTGAAAATCCTTTTTGAGAAGGTACTCTTAAGTTTATTTCTTCAGACAGCTGTTGACGACCAAAAAAACCCCAAAAGAGTACACTGCATACTGTTTTTAACAAAGACAGCTGGGCACTTGGTTTTTCCCATGTAATGGCTGTGTGCTGGGTTTCTAGAACTAGAAAAAGAAGTTTAGAGTTTCACCAAGTATGAGCAGAATGTAATAACTTCCCATAAATCCAGAAATTGAAAGACTAACAAAATTTAGTTCAACATATTGATACTGATGCACTTTATAGAATTATAAAAAGTATTGTCTCAAGCAAAGTCTCTCTTTACATAGCAGCACACATTGTGAAATTACCCTACAGGCATTCCAACCTCTTCCATAATGCTGCCTTCAGCTTTTCCTTATGGCAAGAATTTATTGAACTAGAAGTTGGAATCCTTTAGGAAAGAGGTGCTGTCAAGAAATTTAAAAAAAATATTGATGCAACAGTTCCATGCTTGTAGGAAAATAATATATGGATATTTTTTGTCATTTCAGACAGCAACAGGAAAGTATTTTCTATAAGGCCACTCTTGTACTAATGTTACCTTCATTGAAAGAATTTTTCTCTTTTTATGCTGAAGCTAAACATGACAATTATTTTTTTAAAAAGGCACAGTTTGCTTCCCTTCCCCCCACCTTCCCTTTTAGCTTGCTTCCTTTGGAGGAAAAGGATAAATAGCACAAAAATTTCCAGTTTTGTTCTTGTAAGGAAGAGATTGTTAGAAAAAAAGTTAGCTTAGAATTAAAATTTGCCTGTCATCATTCTGAAACTCTTTTCTGCAAGCAATGCGACTGAATCTTTCAGTGGTCAAGAAAATATATCCTTACAAATATTGTGTTGAGGCACCTTCTGTCTATAAAAAAATAGGCTGAGAAGTTAACTTATTTTTGTTTAGACTGAGAAGTCAGCAACTGTGACATGCTCTCCTTTTGTATGTCTGACCCTGTTACAACTTGCCTGTTATTAAGTAAAATCTCCTTTGTTAGTTTGCCTTGAATGTGAATCCCTGGCCATGGTGAAGGTGAATCTGACATAAAGGCTCATTGGAATTCAAGGAAGTGTTCTCTCTCTGCATTTTCTTGTCTTCTGGGATGAACACTGCTGGTAACCTGCCTTTTCAGGATGTTTACTATTTTTAATCATGAAGGCAATGTCACTTGTCTTTTCCTGCAGTTCAAGGCAACTTGCTTAGACAGGGTGCACTCCAAGCTCTTTCATTGTGGTTACAGTTAATAGAAACAGTCCATAATTTTTCTGATTGCTATCACAGAAACACTCAAAGATCAACAGAGATCAAGGCTACAGTGTTATGCTCTGATTAATCATCAGAAGCCAGCAGATAGTCCCTTTTGAAAAGCCTGAGGTGTAAAGGTAGAAAGCAGGAAAATTGTAGGGGGAATGAGTAGGTAGTGATGGCTGGCCAACATCATGTCAGGTCCAGGACTGCAAAAAGAGCAGCAATAAGGGTGAATTAACCAAGTGATGCACTGTTGGAAGGAGACAAGGAAAATGAAAAGGTAAAATAAGAAAATTAAAGGGTCCATATAGGATACTGAAAGAGGAGATGGCCTAGCACAGATCTTTGTACCCTGCAAGGAGTTAGCCTTCCTGAAGTGTTAACCATCTGGGCTAGGAAATAATTGAAACTGTTCAATACTGATAAAAGTTTCTATACAGTTGTGGATCAATTTTAGGAGATTCCTTTTTGTCCTCCAGGTTTTTATTCTTCCATCCCTTCAGTAACAGAATGTCAAATTAATGACTATAATGCCAGCATGTTAATTTAGAAGGTGAACAGGTTCGATAAAGGCTAGTAAGAAAAAAGTTACTGAAAATTAAAATAATGCATTACCATTTGTCAAATGAGTTACCTACAACTGCTAAACTAATAATGCAAACAGCCCCCTAATAGTGCTAGTCATATATGATGTTATAGGTATAAAGGAAAATGGCTGACACAATAATACAGTTTATGTTTCAGCTGTAGAGTTACTGAATTGCATGTTACCAGAGTATTCCAACCTATGAGTGTGATGTCAATGCTCAACAGAAAAACATGGTCTACAGTTTGGGAGACTGTTAATATTTACTAAATGTACTGCATAAAGGAGCCATTTATTGTCAAGGAGAACACCAGAAGTTACCACCTGTCAGATGGTCTAGTATGTTAAGTGAGCTGGTTTTGTTTGCTCAGAGATGTTTCATTGATCAGAACTATTCTTTAACCAGATGCGGTTCGACAACATGAAATCATTAAGACAGAAGACGTGCACAGAGACCACATTTATTTTGCTAGCAGAATCTGAGAAATGACTGCTGAGAATACACCACCTGGTATTGTGACTCTGAAGCTGTGTCTAGGCTTACTTTCTGGACTCTGCTCTGAAGTGTATTGCAGCTGTGTGAATCCTACTTGAGTGAGTCGCAACACCACTTGGCCAATGAACACGGTTTCCCTTCCATAGAAGCTACAGAGCAGGAAGCAGGACTGCATTTCTTTGCACCATGCACTGCTATGCAATCCAGAGATTACTAAACTATATATCCCACACAGGAACTAGGAAATGATCACAAATCCATAACACCCATTACCATGAGGTATAAAAGTTTACCTTTTTTTCAGTGAAAATCATATCCTCTGACTAAGCACGCTTCAAAGAAGAAACAAGTCAGATGTCTGCATGGCTGGTGCTTTATTCTTGTTTCAACAGATATGTCAAATCATTGGTTGTGCCCTGAAACAATACCAGAAGTGTTGAAAGGTTGGAAAACCAAGGACCCAAGGATATTGATGGTGATGTAGAATTCTGACAGGCAATGTTGACTCTGCATCCAAACGGTCCTCGTAACACAGACCTTCCCTCATTTTTATCTGTCATCTCAGCTGTGACAGAGCTTAACTCATTTGGTTTCTTGAGTCACGCATTTGACCAACATTAATTTGTACCATGGATACCTAGACTCCTAGACACCTATCCAGATAGTGATGGGCCCACAGCTGTTAGTTTCCTACTTCAGAACAAACTCAGCTACATCACCTGAATGAAGCAATACTGAAAAAAAAAAAAAAAAAAGAAAAAAGAAAGAGAAAAAAGAAAAATCCAAATTTGGTACTAAGAAGCAGGAGCTGGATTGACAATTATAATAGACAAGTAAAGACTACAGTTATTACTGTTTAATTGCCATGGCAACTAAACATGGCTTTTTTTTGCTGAAATAATATCATGGTAACACCTCAGTCATTGTAAAAAAATAATAATCAGTCAACCTAGATTGCTATCAGGGGCTGTGCTCAAATGAAAACTGTAGACTTAGAAAAGAAAGGTTAATAAAATACACAGAACAGAAAACAAGGTTAGAGGTGATATTTTGCCTGTGAGGCGTTTTTCAGAATGCAGAAGAAAAAGATTAGTTATAGAGGCAAGATGAACATTAGCTCCCTGGTTTCTCCTTTCTAACAATAACCTTTTAAGAATCTTTCCAAAGTGCACAAAAGTCCCTGCAGCCATAACGCCACCTTCAACCTTGTTATCTATCCCAGTTTTCAATATACATTGCTATCAATTTTTTTTTCGCAATCTTTCGAAGCAGCCACAAATTGTAATTGTTTCACATCCTTATTAGGAATTTGGATCTCTAAGTAATCTGACAAATTTTCATGTGCATCTTTTCCAGTTGCTGGAAAAACTGAAAGTTTGTGAAATAGTAGCTGTGGTAGTGACTTTCAGTTCTTAGTATTTTGGTCTATGACTATAGAAACTAAACGCATCTATGAAGAAACTGTACTAATTCATATTGACCCATTTTCTTCTATTATGTCATTGTTACATTAAAATACAGACTAATAGAATGCACCATGAGAAAAATAAAGTGCTTGATCATCTCAACTCAGTTCTTCCTATTGTTTGCTTTTCATCTTCTTATATTACCTTTTAATATTTTATAAGCTTTAAAATAGCTAAATCTGAAGAGATTCATTTATCCCTACCTTATAAACATTCTGCACGCTGAGAACTGCACAGGAACAAAGAACAATGGTAAGTCTCAAAGCCAGTGCATTTTAACACACAGGAGAAATAATAATTTTAAAAAACTTACTGATAAAGAAACAATAACTAACATTTTCAACTGTTAGGGAAAGTTTGTCTGCTTGATTCCAGTTTAATTCCATGAGAAAACTTACATAATTTAAAGACCTGGGGGAATAAATATTTCCTGACATTGAGCACCTACTTTTTTTATAAATACATTAAGGATGTCATCCAGAGAGTTTGTCTTTGTGGATTTTCAACTTGATTGTGGATTTATTATTATTATTATTATTATTATTATTATTTTCAAATACTTTAAATTAGAAACTTGTGACTTTTTCTTGATATGAAGGAAATGACTGGCTATAATGATTAACATGCTATCTGTTGATATCATTTTGCCAGAAAAGTTGTACAGTTCCTCGTGTTCATATCCAGGCCCCATTTAATTATTTAAAAAAAAATTATTATGTTTCCTTTTAAACAATTATTTCCTCTTGAAGCATTCACTTTTTACAGTCCAATGAACATCTTGCGTCCATAGTTGCTCTGAATAAGATGAGGAGCTCAGTTTGCTATAATTTGTTATGCAATTCTGAATAGTAGTTTGCAAGATGCAAAAGTCTGCACTGTGCATATTGAGTGTTTTTGTAAAGCAGAGACATGGGTAGTGGTAGTACCACAAGAAAAAAAAAAAAAAGCCATTTATATTTTATATTAATTTTATCCACTGACATTAATCAGGTTTTACATTAAAAGTTTGGTTTCATATAAAGGAATAGATTAAGATTCAAAATTTTGGCAGTTGCAGGTAAAGAGGCATCAAATTAGCAGTTTGTATTGTTGCATTTTTAAAAGAAGGGACATGAGCCCCACTAAACATTGACATGGCAGTACATGTTAAACATCCAAATAGACATTTCTTGCAGGTGATCACTTACATCTCCTGCACACTCTTGGTTCTAAATTGCTCAGCTACTTACAGGGAAGTGATACACATCATCCTGCACCTTGGGATTGCTCTGGATGCCTGAGAGAATATGGAAAAGTCCAAACATTAACAAGTTCAGTGTTCACTGCTCTACATTCAGATAAATGCTTTTCATTTGTGAGTTCAGTTAGCTTACGAGCATGCAGTTAACACAGTGTCTTTTTCTCTTTGAACAAGAGGAATACATTATTAGCATATGATAAAAGAACTAGAGATGATTTATTTAGGTTCACAAAATTTTCCATAGACCTTGTGACAAATCACAATTAAAGTTTCTAACACTTTTTTTGATAAAAACTTGTTAAAGCAATCAGCTGCAGGTATTGGTTGAAGTATTCAGTATAACACAAGTATGTCCAGGTTGGTCAGAGCCTTTGGCAACATGGTTTGGTGTGAGACATCCCTGCCCATGGCAAGGTGGTTGGAACTAGATGATATTAAGGTCCTTTCCAACCCTAACTGTTCAATGATTTTATGTCAGAATGTTTCTGTTCCTTGCTTCTGTTCCTTGAGGGCTAGTTTTTGTTGAATGGTCCTTCACAACTGTCCATCTCTGACTGGGATGTGACTTTCATAAGAAGCAACTCTAAGGAAATAAGGTAAATCAAATGACCCTATAATTTTTCTGCTGAGGCTGTATCTACTCTGGAATCTTCCTTATGATATGTGACTTAAGCTATACGTTTCAGGAGATATCAATAGCCTGCTTCTTTAAAACCTTGATAATGCTATGAATAATATAAGACTATTCTTAAATGGAGGGAAAATTTTCTGGTTTACATCGTGAGGCCTAAAACTAATGCAAGAATAGCTATTTGGCTCTCTTGAAATGTGGATTTTAAAACTGAATGACTACCTCCACCTAACCATTCTTTATTTTAAAAAATTGTGGTTTTTTTTTAACACCGTACTCTTGCTTTCACTGAAGGAATACAGAATATCTCTTTCTGATAACTGTAGACATTTACAGATGAAATCATTATCTATTGAAACACTCTTCAATCCAGTAAAATTGAATCATTTATTTGGAGACTTGCAAATGCAGAATCCATATGAATCTTAGAAATCAAAGAAAGACCACCATCATCACATGAACAGTACACTCTGTTCTGCTTTCTCTAGTGCTCCATCTGTATATCCTCACACAATTGGTATAACCTCATGATGGGGAATACACGTAGATGATGAAACTAAGCTTTGTACTTGTCTTACAGAATTCTTGGAAAAAAAGCTGTATGAGATTTTGAAAGCTGGGGAAAGGGATAGAAGAGTGATCATCAGAACTAATCTTTTTAAGAGTCATTACTAGCTGAGAAAAGAAATTAATTGCCTTTCTAAAGCAGACGCTACTATTAATACAGTTGGAAATATTAATTATTTCCAGTGATTAGGTAATACTTTGAGAGTTCAGCAATTTTTTTTATTACTAATGAACTTGTTAAGTAATCCTTGCACATTTGCCAGAGTCTGGAAGGGAGCAAATTTGATGAGGTTTACAGGACAGAGTGCAACACACTAAATGACAGGTTTCTGCCTTTGTATAAGGTAGTGCAAGTAGTAAAATGCCGAAGGTGAGTTAACTGTACACAAAATATGTCTATGATTACAATTAGACTAAGGGGCCTGAAGTTGCATTGAATCTCAAAATTACTTCCTTATAATCTTTGATGTTTCATGCAGAAGATATATAATTGTTCTTACATTTTTCCAGCAGTTTGTTTTATACTTAACCCACTACCAATTTTACCACATATTGTAGCATGGCTCCAATGCAGTCTTGTAAAACCTCATCTAGTAAATATGAACTTCTTAGAGTTTTACACTGTACTGTGATATGCTGGATCACCTCCAAGCATAATTGTTTGAATTCACTGCTACAAGCAGCTTACAGACTCTCCAAATATATGTCTATATTTAAGTTCAAAATGGGAGTCAGGAAATTCATAAAAGCCAAATATGTCAGTATAAAATTAAACTGTATGTATGCAATCTGGCTCCAAAATTCCCCAGACAGTAGATTGGAAGAGCCTCACAGGGAGGGATCTACGAGTTTTTACAAGTCAGATATGTTTTGGTGTCCTTAGCAAATATTCCTGTTAAGCAAATAAACTTTTTAAGGGTAAGAAACTGGTGAATCAAATTAAAATTCTCAAGAAATAGAATTTAGTACAATTCATTTCAAACCAAACTAACCAAAACTCCAACCACAGTATTGAAGTTGTTGAAGTACAATGATATTACCCATTTCCTTTTTTGAATATTAAACATAACAGGAAATGCTCAATGTAAAACAAAGTATTTCGTTGAAGTGCTGTGAAAAAAAACACCTCTTTTGAAGATTTCTCAGAAATGGCAAGTTTTTTATACATAGCAAAATTAGGATATCTGCAGGGAGTTGTTAACAATTTATTCTAATTTGCCTATCCTTAACTATTATGCTTGCTGGAATATGCTGGTGGATTTCAGTGTGGTTACACTTCATTGCTCACAGTGTGTGGAAGCTTACATTAAGGACTAGAAAAAAAACCAAACCCTGTGCTCCTAATTCAGTGAGAAAATTCTATAATCTTTATTATGTCAGGAAAACAAATGTTGAGCCTCCACTAGGTATTTCCATTTCCTGAAGACATACATTTTGGCTGCGCTTGCTGCTTCATATGTCCCACAGTGATTTGAGCAGGTTGCAGATGGGTCAGAAAAACCTTTCCTACAGACTGTTCACTGTCTACTGTGTTACACATTTATAAAGGCTGAAAGGTTATGTGTCAGCAGAAGCAAAGCTCCAGAGACCTTTGTTGTACGAGAGCCTCATATTCTTTCCAATACCTAGGTCAATATATTGATATGTGAAGGCCTGTGCCTAACTCCTTCTTACACATTTACTCTTGTCCTGTATTTCCATCTCTGAAGCAAGAGCTTTGAATCACATAATAATTTTCATCTTTCATCTGGCATCAGCAGACTGTCCTACCACTGACAGAAGTTCTTTCCCCTCTTGAGTGTCTTAGCAATACAAAGATGCACCAGCTGATGAACTGGTCCTTCACTTGTAAAGTATACTCTCCAGCCATAAAGGGGTAGTTTCCTGCAGGGGACAAAACACGAAACTTCTCCAATTCATAGAAAATAGCTGAAAAATGATTGTATTTCTGTGCTGACCATGCCTAATTCTTTTACCAGTACATAAGATACCTAAATAGCTTCTGCCCTACAATTTATGTTATTTCTCCAAAGGAAGTGGTTTTGTAAGTGCTATTTGCATAAACATACTCTTCTTTGTTATCAGAATAATTTTCAACTTTTAGAGAAAGCTAACTCTTCACAGATTAGCGTATAAGATAATAGTATTGCTATGAAAATATAATCTCTGCAATTGAAAATGAGATGCTTAGCCTACTTATGAAGACTCCTTCATTTGAATCTCAGTGAACCTTGTGAGTTTGTAGTTAAATTGTGCAGTGGTCTGCATGTTAGCTAAATGTTTATGTCCTACATTACTACAAGAAGAAATTCCATCCTTCTCTGAATCAACAGCAGTGTGTTTTCCATCAGAATAAGGTTTTCCCTGCTCTTTGAAATACAACCTGACTCAGAGTATCTTGTTTTGCCATTATACTCCACATCACACTGGTCTGCTGACAGAGAGCTTGCATTGAGTACTCCCTTTTTACTTATTTACTACAGATACTGAGAAGACCAAAAACCCCTCTTTTCAAATCATTGTTCTCATGGTTAAACAGCTGTAAAGCTGATGTGCTGAGAGCTAGTGCCTCTTAGGAGAACTGACAGGTGACTAAAGGGCCAATTTCATACTTAAGCTTACCTCACTGAGTGCAAGATCACACAAGCCTTGCTTAGGGGCAAGATGCTATCTGGCATAGGACTTAAGGTTTAATCCAAATGCAAAATGAACAAAAAGAAAAGGATTTAATCACCTACCTGAGGAAAGGATGTTTTTTGGCAAACTACATCTAAAATGGTGTTTCTGAAAGCCCATGTTCAGGTGCCATTAAAAATCAAAGGCACTTAGTCTTCACACTTATTGTCGCTTGTGACCTTAAACTTCCCAAAAAGCTTAACTTCTGCACAATTGCAGAAGCACTTATGTTTTAGCATGGTTGAACACTGCACTGTAAAGCTCACACAGAAGACCATGCTGGGTGTCCAGCAGGCATCCTTTCACTGAAGTTGCCCCAGGGTCTTCCTGACCTGCTAAGCATTATCAGGGTAGATCTTATGTGCATAGAGCAGATCAGAACCCCAGAAAACATTGTTTTCACAGCTACTGGATTCTTGGAGAAGAGCAGAGTGCTACTAAACATTTATTTAAAATATAGTGGCTTCCCCAGGAAGTGGGAGAGGAAAGCCAATTCCTGCTAAAGGGATTTCTTCCTTCTCAGGTCGGTGCTCAGAGCTATTAGGCTACACAGAAACTAACTAAGGTTCTTCAGGACAGAAAGAAATCAAGAGAGTCGGCATGATTCCAGTATCTGAAGGGGGCCTATAGGGATGCTGGAGATGGACTCTTCGTTAGAGACTGTAGTGATAGGACAAGGGGTAATGAGTTAAAATTTAAACAGGGGGAAGTTTAGATTGGATATAAGGAGGAAATTCTTTCCTGTTAGGGTGGTGAGGCACTGGAACGGGTTGCCCAGGGAGGTTGTGAATGCTCCATCCCTGGCAGTGTTCAAGACCAGGTTGGATGAGGCCTTGGGTGAGATGATTCAGTGTAAGGCGTCCCTGCCCACGGCATGGGGATTGGAACTAGATGATCTTAAGGTCCTTTCCAACCCTAACTATTCTATGATTCTGTGATTCTATGATTTTTCTGAGAATGACACATCTTTTGTGTCTTGGCTACTAAGTGAGCGGCTACCTCAACTGTGTTTTCTGTTTAAAACTCCCCGAATCCTGCATTCCTTTCTGCAAAGAAACAAAGCAAGCATCTGGAATTTATCTTTCCTCCCCCAGCTGTCAATGTTGCCTGGAGCTCTGCAGTTATTTTGTTTGCTTAAGGAAAACCAATGAGAAATTGAAAGATTCCTGAAAACCGAAAAGAGCCTCAGCCTCAGGTTTTGCCATGTCTGGATGCCACGTACAAAGTGGATGGAAGTAGCTGTGGCTGGTATCTACTTCAGGTTGAGCACACATTTTCAGAGATTCTTATCCATAACCTGGTCTCCAAGATGAGACCAATCATCATATAATATAGTAATTTTAATTGTGGGAAATCCAAGAAGATACATTTTATATGGAAGGTATGAACATAGAGGTTCAGTATATTCTTGTAATTTCCATCTTCTTTAATAACCCAGCCATTATGTACATGTACTCATGTGGACTCCACGTGAGTCAGTTGTGCAAAATAGGTACAATATGGTGATATGTAATACACCATTGTCAGGCACACAGAAATTACTTTGGGTTAAAAAGATGATATGTTTGAGCACGGCCAGTCTCCAGATCTTCCAGTTATACCCTGTGCATCTCAGAGCCACACATGCTCAGTGCTTCTATTACTTGTTGGTCAGAGATTACATGATTTAGTCTCATCCTTTTGGCTCTTCTGTGGTCTATCTACCCCTTCATAAAAGAAAATGGAAGGGATTAATCAGCCTTCAATGTGAAAAGAGATAAATAATAAAGATTTACATCATCTCTTAGTGATATGACACACATTTTAATGCATTTTTGCTTGACATGCAGCTCCAGTACAGTATGAGAGATTGCTAATGAATACAATAAAAGCCTAATATTAAGCTTTTGACTTCACCCAGGAACAGCCAGACAATGCAAAGTTAAGTTCAATATTCAACGCCTAAATCTTTCTGCTATGATATTTTTCATGTTGCTATGATCCAGAGTTACTTTCTATTTATATTTCTTGGCATTTATCAGTTTAAAATTACTTTGAGATTTATATAAGTATAGGATATTAGATGTAATTTGCATGTAATAGTGAAGCTGGATCTTTTGCTGTCTTCATGGGTATATGAATGTCAAAAAGACTCAGCATTCCAGGAATACCATAATGAACTAAATATGAAGGCAAATACAGGGGAAATAAGAATACATCAAAGGTGAAGTATGTTTTCAATCAGTCTCTGCAGACGATTCAAATAGGAACATCAAAATTGTATAATGACTTGCAGACGTGATTCCCATACACAGCTGTATGAAGTAAAACAAGAACAAATGAACTGTGAAAACTATTATTGTTACTGAGAGCCTAAGTAAAGTAACATTTATTTGAACCCTTAGCTATTCCAACAAGATTTTATTTGAGAGAGATGCCAAAAGCATAATATAATTATGCATCAACCTTTCTTGAACAGAAAGGAATCCAAAATTGACATCTTTTGTAATTCTAGTTAAAATGATTTTCACATCATAGCTTAAAAACACACCAAAATCCACTTTTCAAAGCATGGCATTTATAGATGTATATATAATATGTATATAAATATGTATAATAATATAAATATGTATAATAATATAAATATGTATAATAGAAGTGTGCATGTTTGTAACTTTATGTATTTATGTGTGTATATGTGTATTCATATACATAGGTATATTTGTATATACACATACGTATGTTTGCATAAATGTATAGATGCATATGTCTGCATATACACACGTATGTATTGTTGTATGTTTTTAACTTATTTCAAATAAAAATCACGCAGTGACTTCTTGGTAGCACTGAGGTGGTATGCTTCCTTCTTTCACAGGGAACACTGAATTCTAACAAAAAATTCTTAATTGCGCTTTAAAAATTATATGTGGCTCAACTCCATGCAGCTACTCACTGTACAGGACCATGTGAAATCTCATCATAAACCTGGAATCAATTAAAGCTCACTTATTGACAGCTTTGTTAATAGCTTGACATTCACCTTGGGTCATTAGAATGCCTGTGTGATCTATTTGAACATGAAGTAACTGCACCTAGACATTTTTTTTGTTTGTTTGTTTTGAAGCAGATGCTACAGGTAGCAAGAGATTTAAATAAATGGCATTAATGATAAAGAAATCCAAGACAAAATACTTGCTTATTCAGAACAAAACCAGTACATTCATTTTAATAGTAATTACTATTGCTTCTATTTATCTGCCAATGTGTTTATATCAGCAAATTTTTATTTGCTTAGCATGTAAGTACGGTTTGTCTCAAGCAAATATATATATGTACAAGAGTTTGTGCTGCAACAGTTCATGAGTTTGTCTTGAGCTGATCTTGGTATGGGAGCTTATCCAATAAGGAAACAGAAATGGTGTGACATATGAAAGAGATGACCAAATACTTAAGACATGTCGAATATAATAAAGATAGTGAAAAACTCAAAATAATAGTCAATCTTTTTAGGTACTGCTACTTCTTATTAGAACAGGGCTGCGCTGAACATGGCACACAGACCGGATGCCCACAGGCATATTACGAACAACTTGCAGTCAACCTTTGACTGAAGTATGTCATTTGATGAGCAATTTCAAATTCTGAAGACACTGGAACATGTCAGAGCACATTTGTTATAAAAACAGTTAAATTTGTTATATAAACCATTTTCTGGTGAAACAGGTCAGTATGGGATGATATTGAAAGAATAATGCTTCCTCTAAATTTTTGTGCTTCTTTTCCCTCCAACTTACCCTGAAGTCTAGAATCCACAGGCAAATGAAACGCAGGGAAAGTTTCATCCCTGTGTATAAAATGACAAAAGATGACACGGTTTCAAATAAAATTCCATGTGACATTATTTCAGTGCTCACCAAACTGCTGCTCTGCCCTAGTTTCACATGGCAGTGTGTCTGACTGCACTTTAACAGCGGATTTAAAAAGATGCAAATGGAAAATTAAAAACAGTGATGGCTAAATAACATACTTTGGAAGTTTAGGAGGAACAGAAATTTAAAGGATCGTATAGAGTATATTTACACCAAAATAGTTTCATAGAATCATAGAATCATAGAATAGTTAGGGTTGGAAAGGACCTTAAGATCATCTAGTTCCAACCCCCCTGCCGTGGGCAGGGACACCTTACGCTAAATCATGTCACCCAAGGCCTCATCCAACCTGGTCTTGAACACTGCCAGGGATGGAGCATTCACAACCTCCCTGGGCAACCCATTCCAGTGCCTCTCCACCCTCACAGGAAAGAATTTCCTCCTTATATCCAATCTAAACTTCCCCTGTGTAAGTTCTAATCCATTACCCCTTGTCCTATCACTACAGTCTCTAATGAAGAGTCCCTTCCCAGCATCCCTATAGGCCCCCTTCAGATACTGAAAGGCTGCTATGAGTTCTCCACGAAGCCTTCTCTTCTCCAGCCTGAACAGCCCCAAATTCCTCAGCCTGTCTTCATATGGGAAGTGCTCCAGTCCCCTGATCATCCTCGTGGCCCTTCTCTGGACTTGTTCCAACAGTTCCATGTTCTTTTTATGCTGAGGACACCAGAACTGCACACAATACTCCAGGTGAGGTCTCACAAGAGCAGAATAGAGGGGCAGGATCACCTCCTTCGACCTGCTGGTCACACTCCTTTTGATGCAGCCCAGAATACGGTTGGTGTTCTGGGCTGCAAGAGCACACTGCTGGCCCATGTTCATTTTCTCATCAACCAACACCCTCAAGTCCTTCTTTGCAGGGCTGCTCTGAATCTCTTCTCTGCCCAACCTGTAGCTCTGCCTGGGATTGCTTCGACCCAAGTGTAGGACCTTGCACTTGGCATGCTTAAACTTCATAAGGTTGGCATCATCCCACCTCACAAGTGCGTCGAGGTCCCTCTGGATGGCATTCCTTCCCTCTAGGGTATCAACCACACCACACAGCTTGGTGTCATCGGCAAATTTGCTGAGGGTGCACTCAATCCTACTGTCCATGTCAGCGATGAAGATGTTGAACAAGACCGGTCCCAACACCGATCCCTGAGGGACACCACTCGTTACTGGTCTCCACCTGGACATTGAGCCATTGATCACAACTCTTTGTGTGCAGCCATCCAGCCAGTTCTTTACCCACCAAGTGGTCCATCTATCAAATTGATGTCTCTCCAATTCAGAGACAAGGATGTCGTGTGGGACAGTGTCGAATGCTTTACACAAGTCCAGGCAGATGACATCAACTGCTCTACCCCTGTCCATCAGTTCCATAGCCCCATCATAGAAAGCCACCAAATTGGTCAGCAGCATTTCCCCTTAGTGAAGCCATGCTGGCTGTCACCAAGCACCTTGTTGTTTTTCACTTGCCTTAGCATGCCTTCCAGGAGAATCTGCTCCAAGATTTTGCCAGGCACAGAGGTGAGACTGACTGGTCTGTAATTTCCAGGGTCATCCATTTTCCCCTTCTTGAAAATGGGGGTTATATTCCCGTTTTTCCAGTTGTCAGGAACTTCACCTGATTGCCATGATTTCTCAAATATGATGGCCAGTGTCTTAGCAACTTCATTTGCCAGCTCCTTCAGGACCCACGGACTTGTGCACGTTCAGATTTTCAAGATGGTCTCGAACCAGATCCTCTCCTACAGTGGGCCCAAGGTTTTCATTCTCACAGTCCCTGTATCTGCCTTCCAAGACTTGGGTGGTGTGCTCACAGCCTTTGCCAGTGAAGACCAAGGCAGAGAAGTCATTCAGAATCTCAGCCTTCTCCAAATCCTGTGTACCCAGTTCTCCCGAGAGCTTCCTGAGGGGGACTAGGTCGTCCCTAGTCTGTTTTTTATTTGCTATGGACCTGTAGAATCCCTTCCTGCTCTTCGTAATGCCCCTAGCCAGGTTTAATTCTAACTGGGCCTTAGCTTTCCTAACCTGGTCCCTAGCTTCCCGGACAACATCTCTGTACTCTTCCCAGGCCGCCTGTCCTTGCTTCCACTTTTTATAAGCTTCTTTTTTCATTTGCTCCTTATCCGTACAAGGAGGTCTCCTGGCCCTCCTGCTGCACTTCCTTCTAGCTGGGATCCAGCACTCCTGAGCTTGTAGCAGGTGATCCTTGAATATCAACCAACAGTCTTGAACCCCCCTGCCCTCTAGGGCTATATCCCATGGAACCATACTAAGCAGGTTCCTGAAGAGGCCAAAGTCTGCTCTCCTGAAGTCCAGGGCAGTGAGCTTGGTGCACGCTCTTCTCACTGTCCTGAGGATTTCACATTCAACCATCTCATGATTGCTGCATCCAAGGCTGCCCTGGAGCGTCACATTTCCAACAAGCCCTTCCCTGTTGGTGAGCATGAGGTCAAGCATGGCACCTCTCCTTGTCGGCTTCTCTATTACTTGCAGAAGGAAGTTGTCTTCTACACAACTGAGGAACCTCCTGGACTGCTTATGCCGGGACGTACCGTCCCTCCAACAGATGTCAGGGTGGTTGAAGTCACCCATGAGAACAAGGGCCTGCAAGCGTGGGGCTTTTCCTATCTGTCTGTAGAGTGCTTCATCCATAGGTTCTCCTTGATCAGGCGGTCTGTAACAGATCCCCACAGTAATGTCTCCCATAGCTATATTCCCTTTAACCCTGACCCACACACTCTCTGTTGACTGCTCACTTGTCCCCAGACAGAGTTCCATACTCTCCAGCCTACCCCTAACATAAAGGGCAACTCCCCATCCCCACCTGCCTGCTGGGCCTGTCTTTCCTAAAGAGCCTGTAACCTTCCATTCAAAAACTCCAGTCATAGGAACCATTCCACCATGTTTCTGTGATGCCTATTATATCATACCTCCATAGGCGTGCACACACCTCTAATTCCAATTTTTGTTCCCCATGTTGTGGGCGTTTGTATAGGGGCCTCCAAGCCGAGTTCCAAATGAATCCGGCTCATTGGCTGGAGCGGCTGGAATATCTCTTCATTGCTCCAAGCATTTATAATAGGTGCTGGCAACTGACTGGGAGTGTTGGGATGGAATGATGTCCCCCTCTCCCAACACATCTAGTTTAAAGCATCCTTGGCCAGCACCCAGTGAGCTTTGCTACAGTGCCACCCACATTGGTGTCGCTCCTCACTTTCCCACCTAAAAGTCCCTTTGAATCCAACCTTTTCGGTGGTCACTCTCGGCTGCCCAGCAGCAGAGTGAGTAGAGCATGAATGTTTGGCCTCTCACAGGCTAAACTAGGCTAATCTAATCTAACCCAGGCTCGGCTGGGCTAGGCTAACCCAGGCTAGGCTAGGATAATCTAATCTGATCTAACCCAGGCAGAGCTAGGCTAGGCTAGGCTAATCTAAGGCAGGCTAGGCTGAACCAGATTAGGCTAGGCTAAACTAATGTAGGCTAGGCTAGGCTAGGCTAATCTAACACAGGCAAAACTAGGCTAGGCTAATCAAACCCAGGCTAGGCCAGGTTAATCTAAACTAACCCAGGCACGGCTAAAATAATCTAACCCAGGCTAGGCTAACACTGGCTAGGCTGATATAAACTAACCGAGGCAGAGCTTGGCTAGTCTAACCCAGGTGGGGGTTAGACTAATACAATCTAATACAAATATAATACAACCCTGGCAGAGCTAGGCTCGTCTAACCCTGCCTAGGCCAGGATAACATAACCCCTAGGCTAAAAGAAACTAACCCAGAAGCTAATCTGACCCAGGCTAATTTGAATGGAATAATCTGACCCGGGTTAATCTGACCTGGGTTAATCTGACCCGGGATAATCTGACCCGGGTTAATCTGACCTGGGCTAATCTGACAAGGGATAATCTGACCTGGGATAATCTGACAAGGGATAATCTGACCCAGGCTACTCTGACCTGGCTAATCTGATACTAACTCTTACCCTAACCCTAATCCTAAATATAAACCAAACCCTAAACATCACACTCTAAACCTAAAACTAGTCCTAACCCTAAACATAACCACAAACATCTCCCTAAGCGTTAAATATAACACAGACTAGGCTAGGCTAATCTAACCCAGGATAGGCTAGGCAAGGCTAATCTAGTCTAACCCAGGCAGAACTGGGGTAGGCTAAACCAGGCCTAACCTTAAAGCTAACCCTAACCCTTGCCCATAACGCTAATGTCTGCACCATAACCGTAACCCTAACACAAAACATAACTCTTATCCCTAATGTTGACCCTAACCATAAGGGTAACACATCCAAACCCTAACACTTGCGATAAACCCAAATCCTAAAACATCCTACTCCTCACTCGTACACTAAACCTAACCCTAACTGTTAACCCTAACCCTTAACCCTAATGGCTGCCACCATAACCCTAACCCCTGACCCTAAAATTAACCGTAACCCACCCTAACCTAACCCCTAACCATAACCCCTAATTATTATCCTAACACCTAACCATAAACCTAACCCTAACACATCCTAACACTTACCGCAACACTAACCATTACCCTAACCCTAAACCGTAACCCGAACACCTAACCCTAACACTAATCCCAAACCCCTAACTGTAACCCTAAACCTTAACCGTAACCCTAATCCTAAAAACTAACCCTAACCCCCTAACTCTAACCCCTAACCCTAATCCTTACCCTAACCTTAATCCATCCTAACTCTAACCCATAACCCTAACCCTCTACTCCCATAGCCAAAGAACCAGGCTAGAAAGCTGGTGCTGGGCATCTTCAGCACCCAGTGAGCTTTGCTACAGTGCCACCCACATTGGTGTCGCTCCTCACTTTCCCACCTAAAAGTCCCTTTGAATCCAACCTCTTGGGTGGTCGCTCTCAGCTGCCCAGCAGCAGAGTGAGTAGAGCATGAATGTTTGGCCTCTCACAGGCTAAACTAGGCTAATCTAATCTAACCCAGGCTTGGCTGGGCCAGGCTAACCCAGGCTAGGCTAGGATAGTCTAATCTGATCTAACCCAGGCAGAGCTAGGCTAGGCTAGGCTAATCTAATGCAGGCTAGGCTAATCTAACCCAGGCTAGGCTAGTCTAGTCTAATCTAACCCAGCCAGAGCTAGGCTAATCAAACCCAAACTAGGCAAGGTTAGGCTAATCTAATCTAACCCTAACATAAAGGGCAACTCCCTCTCCCCGCCTGCTGGGCCTGTCTTTTCTAAAGAGCCTGTAACCTTCCATTCCAACACTCCAGTCATAGGAGCCATCCCACCATGTTTCTGTGATGCCTATTATATCATACCCCCTTAGATGTGCACACATCTCTAATTCCTCTTGTTTGTTCCCCATGCTATGGGCGCTTGTATAGAGGCATCTGAGCTGAGCTCCAAATGAATCCGGCTGATTGGCTGGAGCGGCTGGAATATCTCTGCATTGCTCCAAGCATTTATTATAGGTTCTGACAACTGACTGGGAGTGTTGGGATGGAATGATGCCCCTCTCCCCCAACACATCTAGTTTAAAGCATCCTTGACCATTCTGGCAAGCCTCCTGCCAAAACTGCTCTTTCTATATGCTATGTTTCATAGCATATAAAACATTACTTTAATGTAAAACAAATATTACGCCTATACTCTGCAATCCTTTCCCATTTTGCTCAAATGAATGTTCAAGTTAATGTTCAATGTATTTAATATTTACGGATCTGACTGGATTGCCTTGTTTATTTATTTAGTTTTAACATATGCTCAAAATAATGCAAACAGTGACCACAAAATGATGGTTACAAGTTATTGGACATAGATTGAAAACACTCTATCCTTTCTTAGGGCATGCAGATGCACTAGGTGAAGTTTTGAGAGCTCTTTTTGTTCAATGATTCAAAATGTCAGATCATGCTTGTTGATCATTGTCTGCTGGCTGTAAAAACAAGGACAGAAACTTCTTTCATCAGCAGTCTACTTTCTGCATGTGCCTTGTAGCAGTTTATTTAAAAAAATGTCACTGACCAGGAAATCCTATCTGAAACCGCAAAAGCCAGAGTAATGATGAATATTTAGGTTGAGTCTACTGTTTGATTTTTTGGTTGTTTTTTTTTCAGTTAGAATGATTGATAAATATCCCTCTAGTGAGTAATAATTCTTGACTGACAGATTACTTCCTTCTTAGACATTTTGAATCGAACTAACACAGACATTTTGATTAAACTTCATTCTTTTATATTAATACAGCATAAAATACTCCCACAGCTACATGTGTCAGATAGAAATATTATCTCTAATTCATAAATATTTATTTATAACAAATCTTTTGTCTGGAGTTTCCTGGATTGCTAACAAAAATGTAAATACAATAGATTTATCTCCTTCAAGAACTCTAAATACTGATTGTGCTCATTTATATGGTGCAAATAAGGGCTACAGAAGAGATGGACATCAGCTCTGCTGGCTTTTATTTTTAGAGATCCCTAAAGAATGCTCTGCAGTTTAAAATGTAAACAGAAATGGCTTTGCCCCAAGCTGGATTTTAGCTAATATTAAATGCAACTTGGTGGTGTTAAATATTACAAGGGGTAAGAAGATAGATGTTACAATAAGATCATGAAGAAGGTCATTATAATTTTTTGCCCAGGGCTTCTTCACAGGAGACCTTTCAGGGGGTACAGTTTTAAAGACAGTGGGCCAGATCCAAAGTTACCATAAGAAAAAAAAAAAAAACGCTACTCCCTTTGAATTCAGTAGAGACAGCTAGATTTACACTGAAAAGACTACTATCTCAAAACAGGTAACCTAGCAATTTGATGACCACTAGTTAACAAGCTGTCAAAGCTTAAACACCAGCCATCCACTCTCTTGTATCTAGGAAAGTGATATACAGCCAGAACTATATGTGTAGCATTTAAGCAACTGTCACAGATGGGGAATTTAGCACGCTTGCTGAAATTATTCCAGGAATCCTTAAACCATATTTGAGCATCAGCAAGTGTATATAGAAACGCACAGTTATCAAGAATGCCATCTAGTGTACCCTCCAGCAACACTCCACTGTAACAAACTCTCTGCACTCAGAAATAAAGTGATTATAAACTGTATATCATTCTGGATTGTGATAGATGGGGCCATTAATAGCAACCTGAGAAAAATCAGATGGCTGGATCTAATGGAAATCATATGGCTTTCAAAGCAACTTAGAGTGTTTTGTTCTATAGTAAGGCACAAGATTCTTTGTATGATAATATAAAACTATTCCACTTCCATCCAGCCTGTCTCACTAATCTTTCACCAGGATGCCTTGTGGCAAGTCTATAACCAGAATCCCCCAACCTTCTTTATGTCTGAATCATCCTAATGCAGGGAAGAAGACATCTTGTGAAACAAGGCTCCTGGATAGTTCCCTGAATTTCTGAGATAAGCATTAAGATGTGCAACCCCAGCAAAGATGCTGGATACGATCTTATCTGGCAAGTGGTTAATCTTAATCTTACTATCTCCCAGTTGCTCTGGTATGCAATAACAAATTGTAAATACCTAAACGTTTTCCACTATCCACACCACAGCTTTTAGTTCTTCATACACAAGTCTCAATGACTTCACTTCATCTCTGTCTGACTTCTGTGAAAGTACTATGGGTGAACCAATAAGAAAGGCTTTCCATTACCCACTCTCATTTTAAATCTACTGATTTGTACTGGTTGGCAGCTCAGTCTCAAGCCAGTTTTCTGTCATTTGTGGGCAATACTACTGTGAGTTATTTACACACAAATAATTTCAGGTTTTACACAGCCTACATGTATTTCCAAGAAAAATCTTGCTATGATTCCTGCTATGTTACAGCTTGCATTGAGTAATTGCTCAGGCACATCTACTGTATTATGACTGGTCACGTAAAAGCATTGGAATTTTTGTTCTACACCACAGTCATAGCAAACAACTCCTGAATTTTCATCTACAAAACCAAAGATGATTTAATGAGGAAGAAAGGTCTAATGAACAGGGAACTAATCTAGAGTTTAACTTCCCTAGTTGCCATATACTTCCGTTATGACTTCAGGCAAGGTGTTTTTAGCTATACTCTAACTTCCTCCTTTGTAAACCAGAGATAAAGGCACAGCTGCCACTACAGTTTGTGAAGGTAAATAATGTGAAAGACCGTGAAGTGTTTGAACAGAGCAGTAGTAGAAGCAGGTAATATTTTAGACAGATACAATGTTTTGCCCCATTTCCAGGGGTGCTAGGGCCTGCTATCATCTGTGTAACATATTTGCAATGAGCTTTGTCAACAGCACTTCAAGTTTGTTTTAAATCTATTAGTGAAAAGGTAGATGCTTAAGGTGTTTAGTGAGCTTGTCCTGAGCACAAGTTGCAGCTTAGCTGACAGCTACAGCATACCGATGATGCTGCCCCAGGAGGAGGAAAGCTGCATTTTTGCTTTCCCAGATGGCTGCACAAACACTGTGAAGGCTGACACCACCTATACTGCTAGAGCATAAAAATTATAGGTCAATAAACTGACTTAGGATTCCAAGTGTTTCTCTCTCCTGCCTACTTTTCACTGAACTGAAACCCACATTTGATTTACAAAACCACTAATAAAAATTTGCTTTAAGAATGCATCGGTTGCTGTCAGTGGAACTGCTCAATTCAGTGAAAATATACAAATTCAAGTCAGTAAGGAGTGGAATTATATTATTATTTATGAATTTCTAATTAAAGAATGTCTTAACAAAATATGAAGGCATCAACATCCTTATGATCTATATTTTCCATTATGAGAATAATGTTGAATTACAGCTCCTGAGCCCCCCTTAAGGTGGAAGAACATTGTCTGCTGTTGAGTCTCATAGCAGATTCTACACACTTTCTCACCCTGATTAATACGTGGGAACTTAGCAAGAAAACAGAACAAGGAGAAACAAGATCAATATTGAACATTTAGGGAAACCAATATTACATGCTGAAAGACCTGACTTTTTTATTCAAAGTTTATCACTACTCAACACTGCAAGGCTCTTGATGACCCCTCAAACTTCTGTTATATGACAAGTATCACTCTCCAGTTCCATTATCACAATACCTTGGAAGCAGCTGGACAGCATCTCAGCAGGAGTTTTGCTCCATAGTTATTAAACTCTGAAAATAGTGAATGAAAACCTATTACAGGTAGATGAAGTGAAAGTCTGACAGAAGGCTGCATCTTCACTGTTCTGGGAAAATCAACTGCAGCCTGAAAGTAAATGCACCAAGGAAACTCAAGGGTAAAAAAAACACCATAGGAAAAAAAAAAAAAGAGAGAAAAAAGAAAAAATAAAGTAAATATAAAGTGAATATTCTGCATATGTCAGAGGAAGAGCACCTGGTAGTCAAAGCCAAAAACTGGTAGGTTGCAAACTATGGGCTCATATAAAAAAACTTCTGGGTCTGCCCATAATTCTGTCTTTAAATACATGATGGTATTTAATGGCATTTAAAAAGACTTTAAACTGCACATATAGACATGCATAATAACTCAGTAAATCAGCAGGCAGGAAGGGATTTGAAAGTAGATATGTTTCTTGGTAAAACTGGTACGGCTGTTTTGACTTCACAGTGTCAAATCTGGCATTAATTTATGCCAAATTTACTCCATTTCTTCTTTCTCAGGAACTGATTGACTTCAGCCAAGCAACCTCTTTACATGACATATACAAATTTTCAGCTGCATAATGAAACATTATCCAGATCTCCAGATGGTCTCCATTTCTTATTCTTAGGGTCTGGTGTAACTCCTGTCCCAACCCGATATGCAGCAGGTTCATGATACCTGAATGACAAATGGGTTTGTGGAAGGGATTGCTTTGGCAAGGATTCTCTGCCTCCACGCAAAATGAACCCTGTGAACTCCTCTGTAACACACAATACAAGAAAGCTCCAAGCAAGTACAAACACATATAGACCTCTCCTTGCTCTAATAGAAAAAACATCACTCATGTTAGGCCCAGCTTCAATCACTGTTGAAGACAATATGATTTTGTGTGATTTAAATCATACTAATAACAGTTAAAAGAAAAAGTTTAAAGCTGCATTGAAAATGTATATATGTAATATGAAAAGGTATATATGTAATCTGTAATATTAATAAATAGCCTGTTCTTCAAGCGTGCATTTTCCAGCTGTCAGGGAGATTTCCTCTTGCTTTTCCTTCCACCAAAGGGACAAAAATAGAGCATGAAAATACATATTAAGTTACCTAGAAATAATCAGGTAATTAGATAACTAGAAAAGGCCAAATTTTATAACAAAAAGATCTGCATCTGAGTATATATAAGCTTTCCTTTGGAGCAAAACAAAGGAAAAAGTACTAATATAGAACACAAGAAAATTCATGGTGGGAGAGCTGCTGATGTTTTTTAAGTTTGAGACTTCATGAAATTGGTTCAGAACTACACTGCACCTTCTGTGACAAAAAAGAGTATGACTGAGTGAAGCATTGGTCTGCTGGTATGGTCTTAATACTCCATACTGATAGAAAACCACAGGTACAGAGGCAAAATTCAATAAAAAAAATAGTGGAAAAAAAAAAACAAACAACAAAAGAAAAGAGAAAACAAAAATTAAACTCCATTATATCAGGGTTGGAATTTTTCTTCTTAAATTTTGGGCAGCAGGAGATACGGCTGCATGCATAAGTAAAATGGAAACAAAGTCTAAATACAAAACAAATCATGAGTAGACAATACTTTTGCATGTTCCTGAACCAATCTGAACCACTATCTGAAAGGAAGGCATTTAGAGTAGAAAAAAATTCTGGCATGATACTCAGCATTGGCATTTTCTTTATATATTTCCTGTGACAAATAATCCAGCTACCAGAGATATTGGATGATATCTGCATGTCATGCAGACCCACTACCTCTCATGGACTGTGAGACGTTTGAGAATTCACACCAATATTTTTTATGATATATAAATCTATTTGTAACTGGTGGTACTCTAAGGTGAGGATCGTATCATTCACAAAGAAGTAAATGTACTTTTCCCTAAATGAAGGGCCAGATTCTCTTTTTGTTTAAATCTCTGCTTTAAGTCTAAGATTTCCACCCCTTAAAGTGATGTGGGATGAGCTTGTGAGGGGCTTTAAGCCTGAAGGAAAGTCTTCATTACACAAAAGAATACAGTGAAGACATCTGTGCTCTCTATTCTCAAAGTCTATGAAACACGCTGGGCACTGCGTAACCAAGAGACAGCACATGCTGTGGGGCTGCTTCAAAATTTCAGCTACCTACAGTGCCCAGTCATTTAGCTACAGGCCTGGAGTTAGCCTGGACAACCCCATTCATATACCTTCAAATCTGCAGAAACAGAAAAAGCCAAACTAACCATACTTTCTAGAGAATATATATTTTTACATGATTATTTCATATAAAAGTTTTCGTGCTGTCTTCAATTTCCTCTTTAAAAAAAAGAAAAAAAAGAAAAAAGCTGTTTGGAGAAGCTTTCTAAATGACACATGACACAATGGCAGCAGAAAAGAGTACATTTTTCTCCTCTTAATCAGAGCTCAAAAATAATTACTTTCTGGCATTACAGAGATTGAGGGTTTTTTTAGTCAGCACCCACTTTGTTGCTTTTAGCTGAGCATCAGCAATTGAAACAGCACAAAACAAGTTAGGTTTTGTGCTCAGAAAGTCCAAACAACAAAAAAAAAAAAAAACACATTGAGTGCCACTTACCCAGCAGGTTGGTGGGTTTTGTTCATTGCCACTGCCTTATTTTGGAGCTTGGGTATGGAGAGAAGACTGTGAGATGAGATCCTGAGTGCCTGCTTTGTGCCTGAAGTGGAAGTTGGATGAAATATAGGCAGTCAAGTCCAAGAAAGCGATCCAGAAAACCCATGCATCAAGTGGTTGTGAAAACCAGCAGGCACTAGCACTCCGAAAGCAACTTCTCATTCAGCCTCAGATGTTTTCCCAGAGGCTTGTCCTTGCACCCAGCTCCCACCTTGTCTGCTACTTCCCTTGGGGACAAAGGGCCATGTGCCCACTCTCTGGAAAAGTGTTGTGACAGGATGGTGTCATGCTGTGAGCTTGAGTTCAGCCCAAGAAACAGCCATTTAGGCAGCGTGCAGGAACTAGCCTTATAGATGAGAAAGCAGTGCTGCTTCTGCCCACTTCTAGGGGATTAGTCCTTCAGGTTTCAATGGAGCTACACATTGCTTATGCTGCACTTTGTTTTAGTTTTCATCTTGGCAAGCCATGGCAGTGTTAGTATGAAGGTTTTCCTCTGACAGACAGTCAGGGTTGAAGGCACCGATAAACCTCCATGTCCCTGACCAGCCCTCCAAGGGCTCCCTAATCCTATCCATAGCCTGAGGTCTGCCAGTCCCTGTGCTGGGATGCCAGATGCATCCCGGCCCTCTTGGGTAGCCCACAGGCCAACATCCCAGCCTGTCCCCATGGAGGTGGCTGATGCCTGGAGCTGGGGCTGCCTTGCTCCTGGCTGAGGCTGGGATAGACCCTGACTGCTGCCATAGGGAGCCTTCGTAGCCCGTGGCCAACCTCCACACGGAGCCACCACCCATGGAGTATCTTCACAGGTGCCCTTCATCTGCCCAGTGTCACTGCCCACCACAGGCTTCTTCAGTCTCTGACCATTGTCCAGCCTCCCACTGCAAAGGAAAATGGCATCAGCCTTTCCCGTAGTCAGTAATTCCTTAGCGACACATGATCAACAGGGCAACTAAAGAGACAGCCTTTCGTCAACTGAGTTTTTCTCTGCTTCTCTAGCATTAAAAATACTCCACTGCACCCCTCAGAGAGTAAAACAGCATTACAACCATATTGAAACAAGCTGTCACTGCCCTAAAATTTCCTTTTACGAGCTAAGGAAATTCCATTATTCCAGAATGACAACCACAGCGCTTCTGCGAAACTCCTGTAAATTTTGACTGCGTGCAAGCATGTTGCTTCAGCCACATTTATTACTAGGAAATACTGAGGAAAATGTGATGAGAAAGCCTGTTCTCAGGAAATCCAAAGCAATAGTGAGATTAAAACTGCGGGATTTTTCCCTGCAGTAAACAAAACCCCTAAAACCTTTAAAGGTTCACTCGTTACACAAATGCCTCTACATAAATCAGGCGAGTATAATGAGGCAATAAAATTTAATTCATGCACAAATATCCTGGCAATCAACCATGCTGGAAAGAAAATTCAGAGCACTAAACGGGAACTGTGGAGGGTTTCCTGAAGCATGATTTAGGCAATTTTAGTCAGAATGTGACATGATCTCTTTAAATCCATAACTATTTTTGTGCATATTATTGTGTTTTGCCACATCTGAGAGGCCATGCGGAACATTTTTGGTTCTATGGTTCATCTTACGTTAGTAATTCAATTGAAATAATATTTATCAAAGGTTTACAATTGATTTGTAAAAATACACTTGGCATCAAAACTCGAAACTTGGCATGTGAAGGACTGGCATAAGAACTGCCCAAAACCATTTTTCCTCTCTTCCCAAATCTCACAAAAAAATAAACAGGCAATCTGAGTTATTTGTATGTATTAAAAAATTGACAATATTTTCAAACATATTTTTTACAGTTGTGTAATTCTAAAATGGGATGAATCCAAGCAAAATACCATAGGGTTCATATTGATGCCTTTTCTTACAGAGGTTAAAAATAGCTAAATTTAGCTAAGAATAAAAAATGTAGAAGTAATTTCTTATTCCAGATGATGGAGAAATCACATTTGGTCTTCTCACATGCTACACATTGCTTTAGTGCTTTGAAAGGGGCATATCACCACCAGACCTGGGCATTTCTGTATGGCACACAGAAATCATCTCTCCTTTATATCAGAGACACAAGGAATAGGAAACAGCCAAAAACATGGAAAAATGAGCGTGAGTTTGATTCAGCTTATGTTGACTAAAGAAGTCTTAGCTAGGCCTCTTTTCTTTTTGTGCTTTACTCTTAGTATTGAGCCACTGACTTTAAGAAAAAAGAAAGTCAAGTGTCTTTTTCCTTTGAGCAATGAAAGCGTAGAAAGATGCATGATATATATTCTGTGCAAGGATGTTGCCCCTTTCTGGAGTCCTCCGCTTTATCACACTGTTAAGCCACTACTAAATAAAGTGTGCCTTAGGAAGAGTGAGCGTCCTGTCATGAGACACTCACCTAGAGAGTCATGAACTGAGGACCTGTGAGGAGGTATAGAGCTGTAGGAAAGAATAATCCAAGACTCCAGCAGACTTTGGGATTTTAAGGAGCAAAACACTTAAAATACTCAACGGTCAATCACCCAACCCTTTTTCCTCCCCCCATTCTTGCTTCCCTCTCCACATTGACACAAAGAATTATGTGAGGGAAACAGCTAAACTCTTCAAACTTTCCTACTCTTGGACTCATATTAAACAGATTTTTCCTTGGAAAGGGAAATCTGTCCCAATACTCAGAGACCAAAAGAAGGAAAAATGCAGTCAAGTGAAGAGTTGTACGCAGTGTTTTTTTCCACCAAAGCTCAGAGGGGATTCTGGCAAGAGACAATAGTCTGGATGGAATCAGAGAATATAGTAGAATGAATGTCTGAATAAAAGAAGGACCTTCTGAGATGAAGCCAAGAAAGGCAATTTTTTACTTGTGTCCAGTTACCCTTTCAGCAACTGGGACTTGGGGAGTATTTAAAGTTTTTAACTGGATCCTTTTAGGCAGCCATTGAGCAGAGGAGTAGAGTGAAGGCAAGAATTAGTATAAATCAATCAGATTACATGTAAATCCAGTTTAGGAGCAGTTTGGGCAGCACGAGCTTTTGCTTATTTCCTCTATTTTTTTTTTTTTTCTTTTAATTCCTTGAGACCTCAGTCATATAGAATATAAAGGAATAAAAATCTTTGGTTCCCATAAAGCTTAACTGGATGAAAATCAATGGTTTATGGGAGTTCAAATGTGATAAGCTCATGATGCCTTGTGGATTTAAAAGCATTTTACCCCTGAGCTCTGTGACTCACCCACCTTCAGGAGCCAAGTAAATTCTCCCAAGTAGTTCAGAAGCCGACTGGCTCAGACCCATGACAATGCCAGGGTGGCTCAGTTGCTGTTAGAATGGAACTACTATGAATGTCCACAAGCTCTTCCTGGTTTTGAGAGAATATGACACAAAATAGATCTCCATGGAACAGATTCAAACCCCCTGCCAGACGCAGACTCACAGTGTGCACACAGACAGTTCCTGCAGTTCCACTGATGGGTAGTAATTTGTTAAATTGCCATAATTCTGGATGGATTCAGGGCAAAGGTCTCATATATTACAGCTATAAAAATGAGTCTCATCTTTTTATTTGAAACTATTGCCATTTCAGTAAGGCAAGGTTAGACATGACAGCTACAGCAACGCTATCACTATTGCCATTCCAAATCTTTCACTTTGAAACTGTTCTACCTTCAGTTTATCTCTCCTATCAACCAGCAGAAAACCATGCAATAACAACTGAAAAATATAATTTTTCACAATTGCATGCAGTGGGTAAGTTATGCTGATGTCTTCTATTTCTCCCATTTCCACAGTTTTTTTATCACTTCAGTCTTTCAAATTTTTAAAAGACATTATCACCCCATGAAATCCAGCACTCTTAATCACGTCTCTGTTTCTGGTTGGCAAGAACCTTGTGCAAGTCTGCTGTACATACAAAAGTTCAGGAAGAGTCTTTGGCTTTGCAGCACTCTTTCCATGCTTTTCTAATGTCCTTTTAAGAACAATATGATTAAATATCATCTCAAAATGCACATTTATTCATGCATTTACAGCAAAAAGCACCACTTCTTATTTAAATTTTTTTAAGCATACTTTGGCACACATTCAGGTTTTCTCCCATTCAGATGAGTGGAGTTTGTGACATTGACTTCAATGTTGACAGGATCATATCTAGTTTGCAGATCTCCGTAGTTAAAAAATTATGTTCGATCATCATTCCCCTCCAATCCAGGCTGATTTTTTTACAAAGAAGCAAAGTTTCCTTAGACTACGCTTCTGCTTTGATCTTTTATCTGTTTAATTAAGAGCTCTGAATCATCTTTACTTTGCCAGAATATATTGTATCCCTGGTTCATTTTCCCTTGGCTAGGTGAAAAAAAAAGGTGACTCTTGGCTGCTTTCCACTTTTAATTTGGCATAGATGGTCTAACAAAAGTGAGTAACATTTTCCTTTGTATTCATTTTTAGCCTTTGCAATGATCCTTCTCCACAAAGGCTGTAACCTTCCTGTCCTCCTTGCTTCAATCCATATAATATTACCAATGAAAAACATTTTCTGCCTGCATGTATAAATTCTTATTAAAACACCTTATTTATTTATTTTTTTATTATTATTATTTTGCTCTGCAGCACAGAGTAGCACTAGGCTTGGAAAGGATTTTTTTTTGCAACGGATACATTTGGCCTCATTAAATAATTACAAAATAAACCAGAAGGAGCTGGTTCCAGCCATTATATGGGAGATAAACAGTTTTTAAAATGTGGCCTAATTAAATAATTACTCAATAGACCAAAACAATTCTGATCTGTCATGTAGCTAATGTGCAGTTTTCAAAAACTACCTAATTTAAGTAATTACCCAATAGAGCTGATGGTTCTAAATGAGCCACTTCTTTTCTTTGGGTACTTGATGCCCAGATTAAAACAAGCTAATTGCATAATTTCTTCAAGGAGGTATTCTAATATATATCAATCAATAACATATTAGGGTCTTCTCCCAATTTTATTATTTTTCAGCTTTTTAAAATTGTAACTCTGATAAAAATATCACAGATTTCTGTGAACTCTGGGTGTCAAATGAGGGGTTGTTTCAGTTCCATGTAAAAATCTGGGATTTTTCTTCAGTGACAGTGTGGCTCTTCCTTTTTCTGTTTGCTACACTTTCATTCAGAGACCCCTCTCTAAAGGCCGACTCTTTGTATGACACCTACTTATGCTACCCTAACACCAATATATGTATTTGAAGTGCCAGTGTGACATATTATCACTGACTAGCTGATTCTAATTACTGAAACATTTTAGCAGCAAAGCCTTCCTAATATGAATGCATTTTATAGAAATTACGCTTTGCCTAGAATCATTTAATTTTACGCTACCTCTCTCCTTCTCCCCCCTCCACACTCCTCAGAATAAAAGGAAGCATAGTTTTGCCAATATGACTGTGCTTACACTAGCAATTTCACCAGCACAGTTCTGTCAATCACACATCACACTTTACCACCCTCCTCATCAACATAGCTGTTCCAGCAAAATTTTGTATTACAGACCTGACCTGAGACTCATTAAATTGGCCAAGGGTCATAGGCTACACAGTCACACAGACATGTTTGGAAAACAGCAACCTCCTATCTTCTATTCAGTTTAATTGGTTTTGAATTTAAATGGAAGTTGACCTTGTTTTCTATTTTTTACCAAAACCTTTTAATTTTTATATTTTTTTTTTTAGCCACAGAAATCTGTTACTTTTTCAGCTGTATTTTGACAACTCAGCTAGTCTCAACTGCGGATCATAGGGCTATGGGAGAAGGGGTTTAATTGAGTATCCAAAGGAAGAAATTTACCTGAGTAGGATCAAGAAAAATGGATGTATTTTTAACAACTGGAAGAAGACCAATGCAAGACAACTGGAAAGAGATGGAGGAGGAAAAGGACACCAGATATCAAAAGTGCCTTCACTCGAGACTCAGTCTGAATTTCCAGAACACCTTTTTTACTTGGTGGGAGACATAGCAGCGTGCCAGCTTTGAGAACAGTAGTCTTTTATTCAGGAATTTATATGAACCTTTGGATATTTAATTTTAGTCATCTGTAAATTTATTTTTAGAAATATACTTACCCTTCTGTGACTTTTTGCATTGCTGTCTGTCATTAAATGGCATTTATTATTCACCAATCTATTTCTGATACCATAATGAAGCCTGTAGCACCTTTAGTCTTTAGTTAAACTAATTGACTCCAAAACTTCATGGACATAACATAAACTAACTGAGGTCCTCTAGCTATGACAGTGAAATCCCAATTCTTCACTACAGTGTGACAGCTTTACTGTTTGTAACAGTGAAAAGCAACCTGTCTGACAATAGACAACACACACAACTGTCTGGAGGAGCTTTGATTTGGAACAGAGTGAAAAGCATGTTGAAAAGCCAACAGCAAGATGAGAGCCCTGAACTTATATCAAACCCCAGTCTATTTAAACAGTAAGCCTGCTTTCTGGATTTTCTTTTGTTTAAGATTACCCAAAAAGACAATATGCCAAAAGAAAGAGTTCTGCTTCAGTCTGGAAAAGAGCACATTAGTTAGTAATGCAAAGCTTATCCTTGTTTTTACAGTAACTGCAACTGAATAACTGAGATGATAAAATTCCAATGCAGAGATTTTAAAATGTTTGTATTTCATAGATGCATACTAAAGTGCATTGAACTTTGTTATTTCTTGAAGAATCTTCTTTTTCTTCCTTAACCATACCAGTCATTCAAAAATTTTCATAAGAGGGGATCTTTGACATACATGGAGAATCTGACTTTTATTCCTGGGACAGCCCCTTTGTTTATATGTTTCTCTGTTCTATGAACAAAAATCCTCCTATGTATTCTTTGTGGGTACAAGGGAGAGAATTTATAGGGTCAGGACATAGGTTTGAGATATGCAAAGATGTAATAATTTTCTTCCGCTGCTGAAGGAGAAGCACTGTCACAGCCTGTGTATCTTCTGTCTGTGAAACAAAGAATGGAATGACCAGCCCCATTGTGCAATTTTCCTGCATTGCAGTTGAAAGCATACTATTGTAGCTTCTTCTTGCATGGACATCAATCCTGAAGTACTTTTTTTCTTGCCATTCATTGGTGGCTATTGCTGTGGAAAATTAGAAGAGGGGGGGAGATAACTGATGAATTTTTTAAAAGTAAATTACAATGCTACTTAAAAAAAAAAAAAGATACTGAGGATAAATAAAAAGTTTACATAAAAAACTTGCAGTTTCCATTTCAAATCTTTTCTTTCCTGGCTTTTTTTTAGAACTGCTCAGTGACCACATCTGAGGTTAAGTTGTGATTGCTTTATGTGACTTGACAGAGGAACAAGAATATGCATGTTTTTCTTGCATTCAAATCAAAGTACAGTTTTAAGGACACTTAAGTTCTAGAAAAAACTGCCACAGAATTCTGTGGATGTCAGATTTACAAACAGGCTCAAAGAAAGATTAGAACAAGGGGTAATGATTTTAAACTGGAAAAGCATAGCTATATATTAGATGTTAGAAGTTCCTTACTGTGAAGGTGGTGAGACATTGGAACAGGTTTCCCAGAGAAGTTGTAGATGCCCCATGCCCTCTCAGTGCTCAAGTCCAGGTTGAATGTGGCTTAGAGCAACCTGGTCTAGTGTGAGGTGTCTCTGCCCAGGGCAGGGTGTTGGAACTGAATGATCTTTAAGGTGCCTTCCAACCCAAACCATTCTGTGATTCTGTGATTCTCGTCGAATGCATAGAGGATTTCCTTATTGGTGGCAATTAACCATGACAGTCTAAATCCACCCTTTGTCTCAGAGTGTCTCTATATTTCTAATTAGCCAAAGGCAGAAAGAGGTATGCTAGTGAAAAACATACTGTATTTTCCCTCATTATTAGACTGCAGTTTCATAACAGTTCAAGACATGCGAGTACTGCACTTCCTCCTGCCCTGGGCATGTATTCCAGCATCGTCTCTTTATCCAGCTGGCCCAGGAAACTGATTCAATTGAAAACTAAGTGACGCTAGCCAAGTCAGTTTTCTAATCTCATCATATGAGTACGGTTGCTTAATTTTTTACTGTAATCTTCTGACAGATTGGTGGTTTATAAAGCTTTACAAACCTTCAGTCAAACTCAGCATAGCATATTTAATGCTAGATTCCTCTGAGCTCTCGTGATTTCACCCATGTTCTGTAGTGATGGGAACAAGGGGAGCCAGTTGTGCTGGCTGGACTGCTGATTTTGTGATAACTACCTACAGTCAAAAAACTAATTCATACTTGCACAGGAAGAGTTAGTTATCTTAGTCATCTTTCTGCAACTTGAAAAGTCGTCTGCTCCTACTGAATTGCAGCTGTGCAGTCTAAGCTGGTGATCCCTCCACTTCATAGCAGTAGCCCTGTCACTGGTGTTTAGATATAAACCCCCATGTGGGCTTTATAGACCTTCTGACCTTTTTCAGCATTTGTTTTGTCTTAAACTTCACTGGAGGTGTCTGTTTTTCTACTGACAAGTGTTCTACAAGGACATCTAAAACACTTTCCTTCAAAGGTGCTGTTAAACTAACTCTTAATTTTATAAGCTCATCATCTCAGCCTGTGGTAAGGTAACAAGAAGATAAGAGCTCTTGGCATGTGTGCAGCTGTGTAACCTTTCCCACTTTGCAACACTTATCTGACTTCAAGAGGCAGACATCAAAAATATAGCATTGTGAATTATTTTCACGGCATATGGATCTGGCTGTGCTTTGTTTTAAAAAAACCCCTCTGGTTGAAGTGCCATGCATATTTTCTGTTGCATACATTCATTGCTGAATGCCAGTGAGAATGGCAGTAGTGTCCTGAACCAACAAAAGCACTTATTCATGTTACCTTTAAGATCGACATTATTCCCACTGAAGGCAATAGGGACACAAGGGTTAACTGTTTAAATTTAAACAGATGTCTCAGAGCTTCTTGGCTTGAGAACAAAAATTGTTCCTGTGCCTAAATCCTCGACTGCTCATTAGAACTGCATAACTTGTTTTTGGATTCTCTGAAGACTGAGAATTCTCAAAGAGGGATGGCTGTAGGGGAAATCAAGGATTATCTGTGAAATTACAATTGTATTAAACTAGTTATTATGTTCAAGGGAAGGAGGAAGCAAAACTAAAAAAAAAACAAACCAACACTAAACCATACAAATTCAAGATTTTCAAATGTTTAAATTTATCTTGAAATGCTGAAATGTTATTATTTTTGCCATAATCATGAAAAAGCTTTTTTTTTATTATTAAAACCAAACAATATTTTAAAAATAGTGCAAAGAAAAGAGGACAGATAACATTGTCATAATTGAAACCCGTATTTCATCTTGTAATTTAAAATGCTTTCCATTTCACCTGAAATTTAAAATTAAATTTGCATTTTGTGTTACAGAGTGGATAGAAGTAGTAGTAGCAGTAGTTGTAGTATCTTTATGAAGCATTTATTTTTCAATTTATAATCCATTTACTGAACCAAAACTTTAGTAGTATTCTAGATCTGAATGATGGAGAGAAGGAGGATAGAGAAGGAAAGTAGCTTTTGGTGGACGAGGTTGTATCTTGTGAGAGTTTTTATCTTTTTGTTTCAGCAGGTATTAAGAAGCTTATACTTTACATCTTCCAGCCCCTTCAGCAACTTTTTTTTGGGTGCCCATTGTTGTCTCTGCCTGGAGGTATGCTCTGTATCAGTGGAACAGATAAAAAAACTCCTGTGATTGCCTGACTTTGTTCCTATTGTCATCCTGTTGATGTTATCTCTGTTTATGTGGGTCAGAAGGCAATCACCCTCTGCTCTTTCCCTGCTGCCATCAGTTGCAGCTCTGCATAGTGGATCCACCACAGTTAGAACCAAGTTAGAACAATAGCAGTTTGCACCCATTTATCAGACAGACAGCTAATACACGTGGCTCAAAACATTAGAGAATCAACCTCCACATCCTTCTGCTTAATAGCATTGTATTCTAGCTTCAATTGTTTTCTAGACAAAGAAGCCCATAAAACACAGGAGAGAAACATAGCCTTTTTAGAGCATAACATATCACATAAAGCATTTGTGAAAGGTGTCTCCGCCCTTTGGGGGTTGGACTAGTTAATCTTTAAAGGTCCTTTCCAACCCAAACCATTCTATGAGAACATAATTCTCACAACTGTGGTCATGGGAGTTTTTTGTTTGTTTTTGTAGTGAAGTGAAATTATTTAGGAACAGCAAACCAGAAATATCATCTGGATCAGAATTACACAGACAAGATTTTCTGGCATGAGAGGCTGGCACTTCAAAGTCACTGCTGGGATTTTGTTAAGATGGAATAATGGCTGGGGAACTGAATGGTCTCACTAGGAAAGGGAAATTGTACAAAGAAGGAAGTGACGAGACTACAAAGAGACCTCTGATTTTCCCCTGTGAAAATTTGCCCCTGCCCCATCTTTGCTGACTGCAGTCAATACTATCTGGAAGGTAAGACCAAATCCAGGGCACACTGAACTTAATTTAGCAGCAGAACTACCATTGCCTTCTATAGTCCATGATTTCACACAGAAGCCACAGTATGAAGTACAACATTTTTGAGCTATTTGAAAGAATATGAATTTCCTTTCAGAGATCCCCTCTCCTTTTACATTGTATAATCAAGAGAGGAAGTTTTAGAGCAGCTCATTATAATTGTAAATATCCATCTTCATAAATATCCAGATGGTAAATCACTGTAAAACATCACATAGTAAATAATAGTACTCTCCTTGCTCAGTATTGACCCACAGACTTCCTGGCTTTATCTTCAAGTGAAATAACTATAGAATTGAACTCTATTGAAAGATTTTCATCTACTACTACCAAGCCCTGCTTTTGATATGTATGATTATTGTCATAACAATACTAAAAATAATACTTGATTTTTCTTTATTTACTTAGCTTTGTAGCGGTTTCTGAATAATCATAGCAAATTTTGTAGTGACTTTTAGTGAGGTATATAATCAAATCTGATTTTAAATTATTATCCTATGGAAGCTGAACAATGGGTATTCTTTCACAGTCAGATATGATGGATCAATAGTTCAATGTCTGGCATGTGTTAGCTGCTTCAAGTTGTTTGACTTTTTTTTAAACTCTTTGATTGAAAAGATTGTTTTGAATTCCTGGATTTAATTTATGTAATATATACTCAAACTTTAGCTTTTTGAGGAATGAAGTGGGGGAGTGATTACATGTAGTCCAGAGAGATCTAGAGTGAAAGGTAATGCATATATTAAAATATTAACCTATAAAGTTTTATCTTTAATAAAAAAGTGATTATTGAGTAACTGTTTTTTTAGTGGGATCCTTCAGGGACCAGGTGTTAGCTTTGTAACAGCTGATACTTTTACAGTGTACCTTGAAGAAAACAGTGTCTTCTAGATGTCACCCAAACTGGACATAGTTGAACACTTCAGGATTCAGTGCAGACAACTCTGTACATCTAAAACCAATGAATGCAGGCCACACTTGCCAAATGGAAGACTGCATACACCTTCACGTGTTTTTTAATTATTTGAGGGGGGATTCATAGGAGGGCTGTGACTCTTCCGTAGGATAACTGAATGACAGATTCTAGTCTGACAGGATGCTTAAGAAGAATAATGAACTGAAATCAGAACAATACAGAATAGAGGTAAGAATGTGAAATTACTCTTTATTTTGCAAGAAAGGCACAATTGCTGTGCCATATTCCAAATACACTTAAAAGTACTTCTCCAAAATGCTCTGATTTTCGAGCTCCAGCTCCAGTAAGAACAATTAAAGAAGATATTTTTCAGAGGTTGAAGTTCTCGGTCTGTTTAATTATTCCCTTAGAATACAGATTATGGTGACTTAAAGTAATTATTTGGGATTCCCAGTGGGAGACAAACTTTGTTCTGAATGAGACAGAAACTCAGCCTAAGGTGTCGTTCTCATTTTACACTGAACAACCTACTAGGCTGTTTGAGTATGGATGAGTCTTTTTTTTTGCATTACTTTCCCTATCCTTTCCCAGGCTCTTAATTTCTTTGGAACTTTTACATTGTTGTGGGAAGTTCCCATTTCAACATAATAGAATTTCCTAAGGAGGGAAATTCTATCATTAGAGAATTCACAGTTACTTCTGCTATTATTCCCCTATAAATTAGTTTCTTAAGTACCACTGGGTGAGGCTTCCAAGTTCTTTGTATTAATGAACACCAGCTATATCTCCTTGGAATTTTTGAAAAGGGACTTCTCAAAAGAGAAAGGGGAAGAACCCCAAGGTGCTGCATCTGCTAATTGGAGTTCTGGGCCTGGTGATAATATTCATAGAAACATATGTTTTCAAGAATTTTTCAGATAGACATTTCTTTCTTCATAGGTATGATACTTAAGTCATCCCATCAGGAAAACAAAACAACAGTGTATTACTTAGGTCACCATTAGATCATCCTGGGGGCATTTCACTAAGAATTCAAAAATATAGTAAGTGCTTTCTGAGCATTTCTGAATAACAAACAAATCCATAAATATCTGATATGTAAATGGCTTTTTAGATATTCTGCAAGTGGATAAAGGAGAGAAATAAATCAAATACATTATTCAGCACAAAGTACTCTCCAAGTCAAGTTCTTTTTCCCTTTCTTTCTTTCTTTCCTTCTTTTTTCTTTTTTTATATATCTAGCAAACTACAGAACCAGCTATTGCTTTCTGGGGATTTCATTAGTATTTGGAAGACATATTGTGAAAAACCTTGTCCACTAGGGAAGCATTATCTTTTACTGGCAATCTGTGAATGCTACTGAAAAATGACCTTTTACTATCAAAATATTAATGTCTTCATCTCAAGAAAGAATTTCAAATCTAAACCTCACATGAAAATTGGATATCATTTTTCTTTGCACTCCATGGATATGGATGTTTCATAATGTCTGTATAATTCTCTGCTTTACATGCACCTTGTGCCGTATTATATGATAACTGGAAGTTATTGTATTTCATAAGACTATTGTAGTGCTTTTGTCACGTCAAATGAAAACTGTAGACTGCATATAATTTATATTATGTATGTAAAATCTTTCTTTTTCTCTGACAGACAGACATGGATAGTGGGCAACAAGAATTAATATCTACAGCAGAAATTGAAATATGCTCTGTAGTCCTACTACCCAAACAAAAGACTAAAATATAATGGTTCTCAAAATGTTCCTTACTCCCCAAGTTTATGGAAACTTCTTCCATTCAGCCTCCAAGGGTGTCTGAACCTGGATCTGAAATAACAGTGGATCACTAATCTCAGAAGTTTATGTATACTGCTGTCATTCTCCCTAAAAGCATTCAAAAAGCAGAGTATGAAATTATGTTTTTTTTTATGCTGTTCATGTCATCATAGTGCTTACATCACTTCATTGATGACATTATTTAGGGGAAAGAAGCACAGAAATCTCACATTATCATTTACCCTCTGCAGAAGGTACTATACTTCCAAGCAGGGAGTCATTCCACCCAGTAGGTGACTGGTAATGAGGAAAGAAAAGAAAGAGAAAGGCAGTCCCAAAGCACAGGTCCTAATCCAAACCCAAATTTAAATTGGTTCTTGAACCATAGGTTTAAGCTTGGTCTCCTTTTTTTTTCCCCACAGCTAACCACAGGAGGAAAAAAACAAACAAAAAATAATGAAAGAAATATATGAAAGGAATGTTCAGACCATAGAAAATAGAAAGACAGGGTTACATTACATGCAGGTCAGAAATAACACACAGATTTTTATATGGGTAAAAACTGAATTGGTCGGTCTATTTGGGATAGATTATTTCTCGCAGAATTTTCTAGAACCTACACTTTTAACAACCAAGTGTACCTGTGTTTCTTTCTCCCTGTAGTCATGTTAGTTCAATGCTATCAAGTAGCCAGGAAAGGACAAATTCTTTTAAAAAATTTGAAATGGATTACTAAAAATATCAATAAGCCTTTAAAAATGCTCAAGTTGAATTATTATCCTTATGTTCCAGTAGGTATGCCTTACCTTGTGAGCCAAGTGCAAGTTCTGACATTCTTGCATAAGATAATGGAATGGCTTGGTGATACCAGAAGGGACAGTCACAATCCTTTCCCCTTACCACCAAGTTCAAAATGGTGCTGCTGCCCTTGATTCAAATCTAGTTCTCAGTGAGCTGATTTAAGTCACTAAACAAGCAGAGAAATTAATCCAAAAAGCAGTTGGTGACATTATTTTGCTTTGGCTTAGTCAGCTCCTGTAGGAAAAACATATGCTGGAATTTAATCTTGTACTTCAGTTCTACTGACATCCACAGGAATTCAAGAGCATTCATAAAATTCAGCAAAAGCTTCAGTTCATGAAACCAACAGTTCATCATAAGGAATCAGTAGAATTCAGAAACTGGTGCCTCTTCTCAGAGGTACTGAGACCAGTGGGATTAAAATGGGTCTACATTTCTTTTACTCTCTCTCTGAAGATATCAGTTCATCAGTTCATACAGGGGAGACATTCTTTTCAGAGATTTAATATTTAGGTATGGACCCATGTCTCAAATGCTATACAGAAAAAAATGAAATCACAGGTATAAGCACCTAATGCTGCATGGTTTAAATTATGTTATAAAGTGATTGCCATGACCTAAGGATTCAGAAGTTAAAAGAAAGCATAATGCTTTTAAGAATTTGCAATTAGCACTATTACCTAAACCCATCAGTGTGGGAGTTAAAAACCCAGCATTAATATTAACACTCCTACAGTAACACTCTGCAGCATGGAGATTTTAGGTCAGCTTCATTTTAGAAGGATAAATAATGAATTGAAGTGCCAAATCATTTTGTGGAAACATCCTGCAATGCAAACGCCTCTTAAAGGAAAAAAGAAATTCATGCTTAGAAGCAACATAGAAAAATCTGTCTCTGGTGAGTCCTCAGGAACTACATCTCAATTTATAATAGATTCCTTCCCTCATCTACTTCTATGAAAACTTGTGCTTTTTCTAGGCTACAATTGCACCTTCCACTAAGGGCTCTTAATGGTACCAATGTCTTTATTGTATTGCCAAAGGTAACGAAAAGATTTTGCCATATTTCAATCAACAAAATCCACAGTCCAGGACTGTAGGATAAAATGCAGTGTTGAGGTGTGAACTGAAGAGATGAGGTGCCAATAGGCGTATTACTTAGTTGTCCTATTTACAGCAAATAACAGGGAAGCTCACTGAGGACACTAAAATCTTCAATTGACAGAATCAAAAAAGTCAGTATGTTGCTACCAGAGCTCCAAGTTATTTTGCTTCCCAGATCCCAAACCCCTCTGTTAGGATTCACTGGGACTATTCAGAATGTCAGGTTATAGGCATGCACCTATTTGTTGTTTCAAGTCCCAATCTGACTAATGAATGAAGTAGCATTATTCTTCATAAGTATTTTCAAGTCACATTTAAGGTAGGGTTTATGTTCTGTTTAACCTTTTTCTAACTCCAGTACTGTGAACTTTTGGTATCTACAACTCATTTATACATGTCAGGAGATCAAGGAGAACTAAAATAATGGATCATCAACATCCTTTTTTTTCTCTTTTTCAGAAACAAATAACTTCAGTTTCAATTACATTAAGCAATTTTTGTTATCTTCCACTCACTTTCCAGAGTGTTAGGCATAACAAAACAGCAGTCATAGTGGAGGGAATTTAGGACAAATCGTAAATGGCAGTCACTGGTTAAACACAAATATAAATACATACAGAGTAAAAACCTCCATAAAAGGGGGGGGGGGGGGGGGAGAAGGGGGAGGTGAGGGTTTTAAAATTTATGCATTTTATGCATTTTTTAAAAAACATTCTACAAAAGTTTTTTTGTTTATTTGTTTACCTAAAGGCCATTACTTTATGCTGGAAATGGGATGTTTAGCTTTTTCTCCATTTGCTGAAAACATTTTAGCTAACGGCAAGTAGGGGTTAGATTTAGCATCCTTCAACTGCTGTAGATGACGAGTAGTGCTACTGAAATCAATGGATTTCCTCACTTTCAGACGTTAGGTGACAATCTAGGTGAATATCCTACACAAAATCCTCTAAGGGGTGAAAAAAATATCTTCATAAAATCCATCTTTTTCTGTTACGTTATAAAATGAAAGTATCTTCAGAAATCAATAGATTTATTGGCCTGTGTAATATATTGGTCTATTTATAGGCCCGTGTACCATACTGTCCTGTTTATAGGCCCATACAACTCCAAGGATAAGAATTTGTATGACTGCCACATTCCATGAGTCTGGAAGAAGTCTTATTTTGGAGTGTGCGGGGAATGGATTTATCCTGATAACAAATCATTACTCATTTAGAAAGATTTACTCTACTGTATGAAGACTGAACAATTTCATTAGGTTAACTGGACATATTGAAAGGAAAAATCATAGAATCATAGACTAGTTACAGTTGGAAAGGACCTTAAGATCATCTAGTTCCAACACCCCTGCCATGTGCAGGGGTGCCTCACATTCAGTAAAAGTGAATAAAGACACAGAAGAGTTTCTGAACTAATCTACCCATGTCAGTAAGCCCTTTCATCTATATTAAAATACATAAAATCAGCCAGAGAAGAAACTGGTAAATCTCCAATGTTATATGCTGTTGAGAATTCTCACTTGAGTGATAACATTATTTGAATTGTTACTCTATAACAATTATATATTGGTAACGTTTGAGCATATGATCTTATGTAAGAACATGATCACTAATTTTCTCCGATAGTAGACAAAAAAGTGTAGCTACAATTTTAAGAAAATTCATATCTAATTACTGTACCTCAGTTAATGACTCATTTCATCTCAGTGCTTTGCATTGAACTAACAGGATTTCAGATATATTTAATGGAAATTTTATCTCCTTTTAACATGAGGAGGAAAGATTTTTCCAAATAAAATTCTTCATTTAATTTACATGAGATTTTTGAGACACAGACGCTGAAATTCCACTGACTCAGAAAACAGACTAGATTAATTGCATTCAGTCACAAGAATACAAATGCCCTGATTTGATGCTTGCACAGAGGTACATGTGTCATGATTCAATAAAATACAGGTAATATCAGCTGGTGTCCAGAAGGTTGGTTCTTCACATGTAATTTTAATTGAGAGCAATGAGTGCAGTGAATTCATCAGTAACTCCTCAGTTTCAGAAAATGCAGAATAAGACGATAATTTTGATTAATAAACTGTGTCGTTTACTGCATGGTTCCATTTCTTAGTCTCCAAAGACAATTTTATAATTGAAAGTCCTCTGACAGCTACAATCTGTATCACAATGTTGTTTTCACACATAAGACAACACTGATTACTAGAATACATCCAACATATCGTAACAAGAGTGAACAAGGTATAGCTACAGGAATTCAACACCTTATACCACACTCATGCGCTTGACTTCATCACAGTTAGACAAATGTGCTTTGTCCATTTAAATCCTAATAACTTCTTCTAACATCTTTAAACATTATTTTTATTTGAAATTGCATCTTCAAAAAAAAATCAGCATATTTTATTGATGTGAGCATTTGATACTTACTAGAATAAACATCAGGAGCTTTTATATCAATAACATAGGCAGGTGACATAACACAGATCTGGAGGTTGATTTCCCACTTTACATAGCTGATTAAGTAGATCATAGAATCATCATAGAATAGACCAAAGCTTTCCTACCAAACGGCAGTTTCTTTTACGGATTTACCAAACCAGCACAGATTTGTAATACGTAAGTTATTATGCAATTGCACTAACTGGACAACGTTACAGTTAGGCAGGCCTAGGGCAGCCCAATTAGAAACATAAAGTCTTCCTGAAAACATTAGAATCGGGCTTCAGCACAATACATGAAGGTTGTGGGAAGATAAAATAAGAGCCCTTAATAATGCTTATCCTTGAGAGGTTTTACAAGAGCAGTTAATATATCAGTGTGTAACCAGAAGCAAGAAGACCATGCTCTGGAGTTACAGCATAAGGCCCCAAGTGAACTATGCTGAAAACAGATGTTTGATCGGAAGGGAAACAGATGCAGCACTCTTTTTTTTTGCTGACAGGGGGATACAAACTCAAATGCAAACACTGCAGCTTCAAAGAAGCTATACATCACTAATACTGGTAAACACAACAAACTTACTTCTGCAAGGGAGTGAACATAATAGATAAACATTTCAGCAAATAACTGAAGTTATGCAAACAAAAAATTCACTGAGTTTAGTAACCTTTTTTCATACAGGTAGTCAAAGTTAAATGCAGACAAAAAGGTTCTGAGGATGAAGACTAATGTATTCATCACTCTGAAAGCCTAATTCCCAAACGTTTAACAGTCTGGAGCTGCAGGAAATATTCAAACTTTCAGGGACACCAACCAGCGAAGCACCAATTCTCAAAGTTTCTGGACCTGGAAACTTCTCTTCTACTATGGCATCAAAATAGAAGTTTTTATTGATAAAACACAATGGCTGGTTAATAAGTTATAATTTATTGTAATTATAATTTTAAATATAATTTCTATGGTTATTCCAAAGCCACATAATTCAACTGGATAACCTCACTAGTGGGTAATGATAGGAACCATGATGTGAAATCTCTTGTCTTCTTTTGTGCTGAAAAATAAAAGAAAAGAGAGCAACAGTCCTCCAGTTTCCAGGACTGTCCTATAGTTTCCAGAACTATAGAGAAGTGCACAGGGAACTGTAATATTCCTACTGATTAGTAAGCAGTGACAAATGTCTCCTTTTTGGTCATGCTACCAGCACACACACACACAAAAAAAGAAAGTCCCTGTGACATCAGGGCAGTAATAGGGCTAGCAAACTTTGTTCATATTTTTTAATAGTTCTTGCTCACTCCTCTTGGAACAGGTCCCGAGTATTTGGCAAGACTTACCAAATCCTCTTGGTCACACTGAGGCATAGTTTCCTTCTTAGACAATCATGCTTATACCCAGTGTCTTTGTACACTGAGTATCATAGGAACATGGCAATAAAAATGGATTACTCAGTTGTTATGTTCTGTCACAGCTTCCTGCTGTTGAAGGTAACCACATCAGTCTTTTAAGTAAATTTATAAAGGTACATTTTAGACTAAATTTGGGGTTAGCCTCCTCTACTCCTTTAGAAAGGCCTTTCTGAGACTTACTGACTGCTCTGCTGTTTGAAGCAAATTGTGAGTTTGTGAGATCACCTGTGATACTGGTGCAAGTCAGAACATGGAATTTGTGTCCAGCAGGAGACTGACACAATAAATTGAAATACCACAGACATTAAGTGAGGAAAGAGGTTTCAGAAGCTTGTTTTGGAAATGTCAAAACAAAAAAAGAGGTTGTTGCTGTTTATTGAAATGGAAGATTGCAAATTTCTGTAAGGCAAGACTGGAGTGATCAGCTAAAAAAGGGACATTTCAAGCTGAAATGTGGGAAGAAAACAGAAATAGCGTTAAAGTCAATATTCCCCTTCAGTAAATATCAGCATAAACAAAAATCTAATTAAGATTTTATTTGCTAAAGACTAAAAGACACCAACCATTCTCACGAAGAGATACAGACAAGAACATCTGTTCAATAAGGGCAGGGCTCATTTGACAAGATGTGGGTAACTACATTGGGGATGCCTATGAAGACCTCAAATTCTTACTTTGTTATGACAGTATATTCATTAAAATCTTTCCAAACAACTCAGATGAATTGTACCCTTCCAAGAGCTATTTCTTTCCAGTAACCATAAGGAAAGCTGAGTGACTAGCTGAGCTGTAAATTTCTGTAGTTAAATAAAATGAGCCCCATACTGATATCTCAATGGTGCAATTATTAAATGTGAGCGTATGTGCATAAATACTTCAAATTGTTGCAATATTTAAATGATGATTTAAATATTTAAACGGCAATATCATTACAATATTCACAGTATGAAGTTTTGGCTTTGACTGTTATTGTTGCTCCGTATGTTGTTAAGAGCTTAAAATGGAGATGTTTGACTGCTGGAATTTACCACCCAAATAGTGAGGTCTTCTGGCAGTATATACGTAATTTCACTGTATCATGCTGCCAGCATTATTACATCATGCATCTGGAAACACACACACATGCCTATGTGTATGAATTAGATTAAGCCCATCTAATTTCCCACTTGCAGAGAACTTAGAACACATGTCAGCATTTGTGAGATCACAGGCCGTGCCTTTTTACAGCTGAGCACTGAGGTATCTCACTGCACTAGTTTATTGTTCCCAGGCCTGGCTGCATTTGCTGTGTTCTTGTTGGTTTACCATCCACCTGAAGGCTTGGGGAAACTATTCATGTATCTATCTCACCTGTTTTGAGGAAAAGTATGGTTATTAAATTAACAGTCACCCGAAGACCAAGCTGAAATGCTGAACTTTGCTGTGAAGTGCCTGAGATAGATAAAGGATTGCAGCCACATAGTTAGGTTAAGCAGAAACACAGAACAAAGAGAGAGTTGTGGTTAAATAACACCTTTAGCTTCTGCTGCTAAGTAAACTAAAATCGATACTTTAGCTTTTAGAGAATTTTTATTTGGTAGCACGACTTTGGTGCTTTGCACTGACACAAGGAGTACTGTACAAGTGACTGTGTACATTATTAGAAATCATGCAAATTTTAGTAATTTGTGGGATTTAATAATTTCAATAAATGTAGGAAAACATAAAAAATCCTAAATAAAAGCTTTTTACTCTGAAATGGTTAAAAATATGTTGAGAAAGTATTTAAAAACTGCTCTGTACCCTGATGGCTCTGAAAAGGTAAACAAGACATTAAAAATGCAAATGAAGAAACGAGATGTTATTTATCCAAGTAGAACTTGTCTTGAAGGAGAAAAAAAGACAGAGTGAAGGGACCAGGTTATAATTATACCTTTCTAACATCTGATCTTTTTATATGGATGTGCCATTTCACTGTTTCATGGGAAACTGCACAGGGGCTCTATGTGTATTCAGATGAGAGAAGATGCGATTGAGAAAAGTGCAGGAATTCTCTTTTTGATGAGCTTCCCTCCTGAACACAGCCACTGCCTTCAGAGATCTGTGCCTCCAAACCCATGCTTAGAAAACTTGCTGTAAACTAATAGGAAAAAGACACCACCCCCTCAAGTCAAGCAAAGAAAAAAAAAGCCCTCCTCAAAAATCCTGTGCTTGGTTGAAACCAGGGGAGTTATTTAATGCTGTATTATCACAATGATTAATTTTATTTTGAGACTTATAAAAGGACAAATTGCTCTAATTAAAATTAAAAGCTCTTTACTTACTAAAAAGATCATCTCACAAGATATTTAGTGTTTTCATAGTGACTAATTTAATGGCAGTAACCTTAAAAGGGCCTGAATTGTCAAGCTATCGCTCCAAAGAGAATTGCTTCTTCCTGTGAAACCAAAAGATCTTGCCTGCCAAATTCAAGAAGGACAGCTCATTTGAAAACTATGTCTAGCAGTTACAGCCTCAGTTTGAATGAACAGATCCTCTTTCCTCAAGCTGTGTCACTGCTGTGCTTCCAATGTTTGTTTTGCGTTGCCATTCGCACTGTTGTATAATTAAAGTATAGGTGACCTCAATTAAAGTAGATTTGCTATTCATTCTCCCACTTGCTGTCTGACCCAATACCCACTGAAGTCAGAACTCCATTGTGTTTCAGCTGCAGGAGCTGGGTGTCAGTCCACACTCTGCAATACAAACAATGACTAAGCTCAAGTGCACACAAACAGCTGTACACTAATTCTTTCTAGTCTTCTCCTCCTCTGAGGACAAGGACTTTTCTCATGTTAAAAAGCAGTCCAAACTGAAGAATGAGCTCCCACTCCAGAGCTCTTCATGACAAAAGGAGTCTGAACAGTTTCCTCCCATGTATAAAAACTGAAAAAGAAAAAAAAAAAAGACACCTCTACTTAAACTTTTCCCCAGTTAGTATTGCTCTGGAGAGGGGCAGTCTCGCTTTTAGAAGGTGTTTAGCTTAGAAGTGTGTGAGTCATGCAAGAAACATCCAGGATCCTTGAGCGAAGAAACCTTGATCCCCCTACGCAGATCAGGACAACTAGATCCTGACTAGGGCAATTCACACGTTCTCAGCAGCATAGGAAAACAAGCACATTCAGTCAGATGACAGATTGCATCAGATTTCATCTGCTGTGCAAAGGTGTTTTATCCAAATAAGTAGAAGATCCCGAGACACGGAATACACTGAAGCCAGGCGTCACAGCATTGTATTCTTATCTATCTCTTTAAAATGCCTTATGGTTAATATCATCTTTTATTCAGCACTACCAACTCTTCAATTTTTCATTTCAATCTCATAGCTAACGTCTTGACTCAGGTTTTTCTCACTGGCTAACATACAACAGTAAAATTCATTCTGGGGGCAACTGACACTGCTTTGGGGATTGTACATGACAGTAAAATCATGCCAGTGCCTGTCCTAAAAAGCTCCTTGTCTGAATCTATGGCTTTGACCCCTTTTTATTCTAGCTGGCAAACATGCTGATGGAACTGCGGCTGAGCTCATAGTGCCTCTAAGGGCAGATCTCTCCAGTGTCTGCCCTCCCAGTGCAGGAGACAGCCTGCATGGGGCTGCACAAAGCTGGCCTCCACCAACCCATGCTGCAACATGTTGTGAGAGGGTTTGACATGCAAAGATACAGCTTGGCACCGTGCAGATAATGCCCCTGTGAGCCTGGGACTCAGATGGCTGGAAGTACCAGGTAAAAGTCAAGCATCTCCTTTGAAGCCCCTTTTTATGCGTCAGATGCAGGCCAGGGGAAGAAAGGGAGAGCTCAGCGTTTCACCGCAGTTTTGAATGATGAGGGCTCAGCTGCAGGGGAGAAGGGAAAGGGTGAGGCCAGCTGTGAGACTGGAGTGTGTAACATTTTATGAGTGAAATGTGACAGGGACTTTGAGGGTTAACTATCCCTTGTCTTCCAGTTTCCTTCTGCAGCTGGCAGAACACAGGGCTGAGACCTGACTCCTATTTCAGCCATCTGTTGCTGTGATACTGTCTTCTTGGGGCTGATCTCATCACTGGGGGGCTGCTTTTCATGGGATTTTAATACAAAGCATAGCATGATGTTAGCAAGCCTTGATATGAGTTACACATTTAGCTAGTGCATTTTCAGAGCTTTTAAGGAAAGACAAAACTTCATTTTCTTTGTACTTTCTTTTGCAAGGCTTTTAGTACATATACATATATCTTCTCTTTTCTTCCCTGACTGTTGCGATTAGGAAAGTATATTTTCAGCATTTCTGTTGCTTACCAGGCTATCTTATGAAATGCAGTAAAGAAAAGAGACCTGAACATTGCTTTACTGGCCAGCAAAGCGCTGCCAGGTCGGACCTCTAAGTAATCAGGTCAGCCAAGAATCCCCACACTGACTCATGAGATTTAAAGTACACTTTAAGGCCTTTGGGGATTTCTTTCTGCTTTCTCAGCACTTGGGCTCCACAGAACTCCCTTGCCTGAAAATTTCCAGCCATAAAAGCTAGATAAATTTACTATTTACAAAAGCTTAGGCTAATGCAATACACCGCATAGAGGTGATTTTAAATCAGCCATCAGGCATTGTGATATAACAGCTTTGGGAAAGATGTCTCAGCTGCAACAAACGAGTTTTGAAATGTCATAGTGGTGCAGGAATTTAAAGTCGAATGTGAGTTAAATCAAACTACAGTCCTATTCTTCTCTTCATCTCCCTTAAAGTGCTCAAGAAAAGGAAGAGCGAAGAAGGCAGCCAGCCACCTTGAGACATTAAGACTTACAGGACACTTGTGTGGACACACCAGAATAAATTATTGTCACTTCAGGCTCACTGTAATTGCCAAGCAGGCTGTAGTAGCTACCCAGCTTAAATTTTCAAGGTAAGAATAGTGCAGTGTACACTGTGCAGGTCTGCTCTGATGCTTGGAGGTCCCTTTATCCCCACAGACAGCACATCAACTCAGAAAAAAAAACAGAAAGTTATCAATTTATTACAGCTAAATAAATGAATGACATACTAGACTCTGCTTTTTAGTGTTTTCCACCAAGCAATCTCTGTAAGTGACATTTCCTGGATTGCTGACTTGGGTCCTGGTTGTAACACGCAGAGGCATGTGTCAGTGTACTGCACATAAGAACAGAACCTCCAGGAAATGGGGTGAAAATGCAGTGTCCTCTAATGAACTGTAGCTATATATATATATCTGTAGCATTTCTCTTTTCATAGAGAGATGGAAGGTAAAACATGAGTGAGGATTTCTAGAAGCAGAAAAATGTCAAGCCTTCTCTTACTTTAGTGTAACTGTGGTGAACAGTAATTGCTGTATCCACACAGAGGAGGCAGATCCCTGCCCTTTTAGAAAGAGATGCCACACTTCGGAGAAGTGGAGTGCCTTGGGCAGCACTCACTATAAGTGATATCTCTGGAGGCCTGCTTGGGAGGCAGCTGGTGGCTAATGTCCTCTCCCAGCAACAGAGGTAGGCTGAGCAATATCTCCACCATATTTTGGGAAATGGGGAGGAATTAAGTTTTTGAGCCTGCCTTCCTTCAGTTTTCAAGCAGAGACAATATCAGGTGTTCAGCCTTTTGCTCATGGCAACAGGGAGAATCATCTGATGCTGCATTAGTAAATTCATACTGGACTATTCATACAGAAGAAGTTGAATAAAAATAAACCATAATTATTTCAATAGCCAAGGCTGGCTAACATATGCAAATTTTACACGTCCCCTGGTAGGCCTTAACATCCTTGCTCAGCAGTTCCTGTCTGATTTGAACTGAGAGCAGCTGCTGTGCAGGGTGGTTTTGCTTCTGGCTGATAGGGGATCTCAAATGTTCCCAGCATTGAACTTCCAAGCTGACGAGTTCTTCACACAGTGAACGGTCTGATGCTGGCTTCATGGACATTTAGTGCAGTCTTATTCTAAAATCACTTACACTTTCTTGATTTACCCATGTGGGTTTTAATCTACATGTTTTTACTAGTGCTGAAAGACTGAATACTCTTCTGATTCAACTCCTCTTTACAATCTGTTGCTTCTCTAAATATAACTTCCCTCATATTACCCATGTGTGTAACATTTATGCAGCCTGAATGAACCATGCAGGTTGACACATTTTTCACAATGTTTTGTCAAGCCAAACACAGAAAATAAATCTGTTTCTCTCTTTCTAAGCCCACATGCGCATACAGAATTGGACATAGATGCTTGGACCATCTTAAAACCAGGTTCTTCTAATTTGAGATCCAAAGACACGAACAGTTTTAAAAGCCATTAACTGGACTGTGGTGGCAATCAGGTCTGATTTGTGGCTTGCATAGCTGAAATAAAAAAAAAAAAAATAAAAATAGTTGTTTGCTTTAATTGCAATATTTTAAAGTATTTTAAAAATTATATTCTTTAAACAACTGAAAATGATAAGACTGATATTTTATGGCTATAAGAAGGCTGGGACATATGCAATTTACACATTTAAACCAGATGCAGTTTACAGGTAAGACTGCTACTACATCAATTAACAGATTTGGTGTAATGAGGAATATGTTCTGGATTCTTCTTTCGCCATTCAAATAAGTAGCTTGATTAATAATAGTAATAAATAATAATAAGAGCAATTATTTTAAATAAATCCTTGAACAATAACTATCTCATCTGACTTCTAAAGGCAAGTAGATATTATTATACTTTTCTCACACCAGTGAAATCTGAGGCCTAGAGGTGAAGTTACACGATCAGAGGAAAAGAGAAATCAGAACTGGGATTTTAAGATTTGCAAACTATTATCTCAAAACTTTCTAAAGACTTGATGACTTTGCCTTGCTGGATTTTCATTAAAATGTGCATTTAAAAAACCCAACTTGAATATGCCATAAAAAATGCTAAATGTTGTTCACATCCTCTTTCAATTATTATTTACATTTTGCTTACAGTAGCATAGAATAATGATATTCAAGTTATCTCTGTGTAGTTTGTTTGTTTATGGCACACCACAGTTACCATGGAAACAACCGCACTCCACATCTATGGCAACAGTCACAGTGGTGTAAACTGTGATACCAAAAGAGGAAGTAAGCTGAAGTTACTAATTCTAAGAAAAACTTCTCAAACTTAAATATTTCCTGTAACAAAAATCTGGTTTATGTCCCTGGGCAATTTTCATAACCCCTTGTTTCAGTCTCAGATCTGCTGGAGGATCCAAGATACTCGCACATGGACTTCTGCTGATGTCAAGAACGTCGTCTATGTGGGGTGAGCATTTCTCTTACCTCAGGGACTGTACTTGATTCAAGTCACTAACCACAGTTTGTGCGCATCAGCCCACAAAAGAATCCTGCTGCAGAGAGGGGTTGTATTTTCTCACATTATATCAAAGACATACAAAATTACTGTATGTTTTCCTGTACTTTACTCATCCACAAGAATTCTTTATGCCATTAAAAGAGAAAAAAAGAAAAAAATCCCAAACAAAACCCACCACCTCCCACCCCCACAAAAATCCCACTTTGACACAGTACAAGATATCCACATAATCCTACATTAAATATCCTCCAGAGAAGTTCAGACTCACCATCTGGATATATTGATCTCTCTCCATTAACGACAGGGAGGACTTAAGTTTGCAGGCGTCAGTAAACTGAATTTCACAACAGTTAAATGCTTAAAATAGTCTTTATAAATATCATCCTCCAAACACTGAAAACAACCATGCCATCTGAACACAAATGATGTACGCATTTCGTTTTAAATTAAACATACCCTCATAAAAACTACTTCAGGATTTGTTGGAGTTTGAGAATTTAAGGGCTTTTTTTCCTTTGAATTTTGCTATGAATGCATCCTGATTACAAGCTCTTACTGGAAAACTGACCACAGAAGGAAGTTACACAGGTCACAACTTTGTGTGTGTAGATAAATATATATACAATCTTACAAATATTGGAAATATATTTGGTCGCAACTGACAAAAATAAATGTATTAGAAGATATAATACATTTTGTGGTTGTCACTGTCAGAGATTAGTATGAGTTCTGAGGCCAAATAACTCAAAATTTTTATCATTTCCTGTAGCATTGGCTCTGGTCCAAGAGGCAAAAATGGCCTGCATGAACTTTGGACCATCAAGTGTATGATCCTGTGTTTTCAGATTTCCTGCATAAATCCTTTCTCTTAAACAAGCACTCAGTTTCCCAGCCAGCCTTAATCATAGCAGTTGTGAATCTGGAGACAATTTCCAGGACAAAAGATAGTAGGTGCAAAAGCCCTGGCTAAATGCAGAATTCCTCCAATGGAGCAGAAGGTTTCTATAAGGAAATCTCCAACGAGCTGCTTGCATATATTTATGTCTATAAACTTTATGGACTCTCACCCATTCATATGGACTGAAATTGTGTCTCATTGAACATTCTACCCATCTACACCTGGTGTGAGAACAAACTCGGATTCTAACTGAGTGGAGCATGCATGGCCTTTCATGAAGCAGTTACGCAGCAATTGCGTAATTTGTTTTCCATATTATAAACAAGGTGACATACAAGAGGAAGCAAAATTTTGCTCAACTAAAACATTGTGGGCAAACGAATGTAGATAAAACTACAATTTTCTATTATACTGTGCTATTATTACCACTGGTAAGTTACTGAATTCAGAATCACCATGCTGGCAGAAGCCCAGGGAGGCAAAGTAAAAAGTAATGTCCAGATTTTAATAGTTCTAATAATTATTTTGTAAAATGTGTTGTAAAATCTGAAATCTCAAGAAAGATTTTTCCATCAAAGCTAAGATTCCCAAAAAAAACCAGTGGAAAAATATTTTAATTGAAATACTTTGGGTTCCAGTCAAAAATGCATTGTCTTTCAATTTTGCACTGTAAAGCTGAGCTTTCCTATGAAATACCAAAATTTCCTTCTTTATATATATATACAATTTTTATTTTTATTTTTTTACTGAAAAGATAATGCTACCAGTGTTATCCTCTGAACAATTCAGATTAGCTCTATATTAGCACAAAAAAGTATTTCTACACCACTGAGGCACTGCTAGCAGGATAGTAATATAAGCTACTGCAACCTAAGGGAAGCTTCCTACTAACACACCGGAGCTGTGAGCAGCATTCAGTTTTTCACAGTAACTTCATTCATGATCTGAAAGAACATCTCAGTTCAGATTGAGGGTGATATTACATTGAGACATACGTCCAAAATTCCAGAAGGAGAGTAGAAGGAAAAAATATTCCAAAACTCTCTTTCAAATATGAGACACACATCCAGGGGTTAATGTGGCCAGAATAACTTGAGATTAGTAAAGAAAAAATGAATCATAAAAGACTTTGTTATTTAAGGTGCCTGCTGTAAAAATCTCAGGTTTTTGGACTGCATTGTGAGAGACTATCCTCATCTACATAAAATTGGGTCCATGAAAGTTGGATGATTTCATATTTGGTTTGATTGCTACATCAGCAGTTGAAAGGCCCCAGAGAAACCATGTCTTGTCTTCATTTTTGGGTATCACACTAAATCTGGCTCACCATCTATATCAGCTCCTTGACTCATACCAACTGTCACATCTAATCAAATTCATGAAGCAGTGCTACTTTCTTACCCTATAAATATTTGGTGAATAGTTTGGACAAGTGATACTCAGCTGATGATTTGTTTGCAAACTAATCATTCCAGCTATTCATCACTTGGTCTTTGTTATTCACAGTTGGTCACCCAGGTCACAGAGTGTTAAAGACATCTGTAAAATTGTGATAATTGTTTTTGGAGGAAGATGGCAGTTTTGATATATTCTTTTTGTTATGTGATCCATGGGATGATCAGAAAAACAATATTTTTATTTTTTTTTAAAGTATTTCCATTTCTATACTTTTCTGGCCTCTGACTTGATAAAAATTTTAAGAGCAAAATAAAGAGTAGAATATGATAGGCATTCTACTCATCCAAATGTCATTCAAACAAAATCTCCTAATGGATCTTGAGGGAGAAGACTTTTCAACTACTGTAGAATTGATCAGGACTGTGCTTTTGATCATATTACAGGGAAATCATAGTTGAAGAACTAAAAAGAAAAAAAAGAAACAACAACAACAGAATAACAGCCAAAACCTTTTAATAAACACTGATTTGTCTGCAAGTTGTGGATTAAAAAGAGGGAGGGTGAATGCTTCTGACAATTTCTAATACTAAATCCCAGAACACAGAATTTCAGGTCTGTGATTTTAAAGATAACCTGGTTTTTTGCTGGCCTGTGCCTGCTTTCATCTATGCATTCATACTGCAAGTAATCAGATGACTGCAGCTTAACGAGTTACCTTTCATTAACTGAGCCTGGGTGAGTGAAATATGTATGCTGCTGTCCCACTACATCTCCCAAGTGAAATACCTTAGCTTGAAGCACCATTTTAGTCATTGATTGCAAATGGTTTGGAGCACTTAGAATCAGCTGACATGCTTTAGCTTCTACATAGTAACCCTTTGAGGCACCATAGCCTGATCACTTGTAGCTATTATAAATAATCATGTGTACAAAAGCTAGAAGCAAATTATTCTTGCTTGCATTTATTTGTCCTTAGCAGTTAAATGGGTCCAGGCTAGAAGACTAGTTTTCTGAGGTATATGTACACAATCAATACAGGAGACAATGGAAAGAAAATGAAAAAAAAGTAAAGAGTCAAATCCTGTGATCAGTTCCTAGAAAAGCTTTACTACAAATATAACATACCCCTGTCTATGATATCCATTTGTCTATCTGTTGCTCTGCTTTATACACAGGCCTGCTAGTTCGTCTTCCCTCCCTTCATGCCTGTCCTCCTTCTGGAAAACACCTCTGCTAGGTTTATTGTCAGGTTTATTATTCAAAAAATTCTTATGGGTTCAACTGCTGAATTGCCTTCTTGATAATTCTATTGCGATGTCTCAGTATATTGTATCTTCATTCAAAAAGGGGTAAACAAGCATTTTCAGGGCTGATACAGACAATGCAGACCACAGCAAGGAGTTTGTGTCACGAAACAGGAACTAAAAGGGTATTAAAACTATCTATTTCAGAGTAAACTAAACCACATATTTTTGCACAGAAAAATAGCAATTATTTTAACTGTTCTTAGGACAGCATAGAACAAGGAGTTAAAATGAAGTGCTCAAGACTAGGTTGCATGGGGCTTTGGGTAACCTGTTCTAGTGGAAGGTGTCCCTACCCATGCCAGGGGGCTTGGAACTAGGTCATCTTTAAGGTCCCTTTCAACCCAAACCATTCTGTGATTCTATGAGTCTATGTCAGAGTATGGCAAGGGGGAGTATACTTGCTGAGCAGGAAGATCCTTCTATAGCAAGTATTTTAAGTCTTCTTAGAGGATACATGGAGAGAAATTGAGATAAATAATAATTAATGAAAGTAAATAATTAAGCCAACAACATCAAGCCTAATTTCTTGTAAAAAAAACAAATTACATTTATTTCAACGTCTTTGGCTTTATCTTAACCAGCAAGAGGTAGTTAGAACACATGCTAGCCCATTTCTCCCAGAAAATTATTCAGGTGGAAGTCAGTCTAAAATGCCAGCAGTTAATCTGCTCATTTGGCTAATACCATTTGGTACAGTGGCAAAGAGACCTAACAGTTCAGGTGAATTTACTCCTTGGCTCTCGCAGGTCTTGTAAAGTCCTCCTTATTATAAGCTTAGAAACAGATCTACAACTAGTATAAACATTGTTTTACATAGCCCCTCCAAACAAATATGAGGTGATTATAGCAATTAACATACATTTTTCTCATGCAAAGAATAAGTTCTGATGATTTTCATGGTTCTAGAAAGTTTAGGTACATCACTTCTCATCCTCTACTGGAATTTCACAGTAGACATTTTAGTTTGAGTTTGGAGATTTTTCAGTTTGTTTTTAAATGACAATAAACAAGAATCCCATGTGTTCAGACTTTTTGAGTTCAAAGCAAATACTTAATATGGCATTTTTTTCAATAAAATCATTAAAGACGCTGACACTGAAATTTATTTCAGTTTACAACCTGTCCTCATTTTTTTCCCTTGGAAGCTAATGCAATTTCAAAATACAAGATGAACATCCACAATTCTTTCCATTCATTATTTTTGTTTACTCTCTGAATCCCTTCCAGTTATTTGCTAATTCATTCATGTTTTGTGAGAAATCTTTTGCAAGATTTTTGAAAGAATCATAGGAAACACGCAACCATGTGGTTAGCTTTGAAAAACACATGACACGTGTGGAGAGAACTCTTTGTAGGACATGTACAGGAAAAAACGCACTCTTGTCTTTAATGTAAATTGCTACAGTAGAGGTTAATGTTACAGAAAATACCATCAACAGTTGTGAACTGTTGCCATTTTCATTAAGATAGAATTAAAGTGCACATCCATTGTGTAAAATATCTGGTTTATGGGAAGGTCCAGTTTTCTGCCTGGTGTTATCTGTAATTCATTTTCACATCTGGATGACGAGAATATCTGCTTTTACTTCCTGTAAAAAATAAAACCAAAAAAATCCCCAAATTAGCAACTGTTATCTGAGTTTAGTTTAGAAAATTTTAAAGCTTTAAACAGAAATCCCCAGAGGTGTGGACTCTACACTGAAGGCTTTTAAGAACAGATTAGAATAACATCTGTGAAGAATGACTTCACATCACTTAATCCCATCTACAGGGAGGACACTGAACTAGATACTTCCTTTTCTAGTCTTGTGATTTAGGAGTCTATTTGAAGGCAGATAGAGCCCTTCTTCAGGCTGCAGTCTAGCTTCCAGTCACCATATCCATGCCTGGGTCGGAATTTTAGGAAGAAAGTGAGAGACAACACTGACACAAGATTTAGCTCAGGTTCCCTCTGAGAACTGGAGGGGACTTCAATTCATTCCTCTTGTTATTAGCAAATAACAAGACATTGCTCATCATTCCACTCTCACTTTTAGATCAAAATTGCATCAAGAAATGATGAGAAAGGAAAAAAAATCTTAAAAAAAAAAAGGGGGGGGGAAATTTCTACCACAAGTAGCCCATTCCTGCAAGTTTCTTTTTTTCCAAGTCAACATCTTCCAACCAAAGCAAAACTAGCCCTTACCCAAGTAATGTCAACCAAGTGGAGGGGCCATAGAAATATTAATCTAGCAGCACAGCTATTTGTGATAGTCTGGATACTTATTAATTAAGACATCTTGGAGTGATAAAAAAAGACAAATGTGCTCATTTGTTTTCTAACCAAAGCTCACGACTCTTACAGTCAGGACTACTCCCAGTGTTTGAAAAATAAATAAAAGTGAGAGTGATATACATGGTTTGGGGATACATAATAGCCTTTTTCACTATGTTTTACTATTGTTGTGTATGTTAGACATAGCGACAAAGCAACAACAAAGACCCCAGTAAAAAAAAAACCTAAATGGTAAGAAAAGAAATAACACAAAGCCTGGAAACTACTCTGGCTCCCTTAGTAATAACTATAGCAGCTTTGACATTTCAGAAAAGTTTCCATTGTGGTTTTACACTAGAACCAGATCTAATTAGTTTCTGATGATCTTATTCTCATTTTAGAAGGAAATAAAACCTGATGCAATTTTTGAGGAACATGTGAAATATCTAGAAAATAGAAGGGAAAGAAAGGAAAATTGTGGATTTTTTCTTAATGTAGTAAGAACAACAGCAACACATGACACCCAGGCTGGCCTTGGCTATTTTAACACTTCAAACAGGTTAAGCTCTACCTTCCTCTTCTATGCAATATGGGAGGAACAGTGCAGCATCTCCTGCACTGTTGTATGTAAAGCATCAAATTTGATGTAAAACATGAAATTCCACCTACTTTCAGGCAGCTTTCCCTAGCTGCTGAGTTAACTAATGCCAGCTGTGATGAGAGTCAGTCACCTCCAGAACCAGATACTGATAACCTGAAGTCTTCTTTCTGCTGGGTCTTGATGGAGATTGCAGAACTGTCTTGCTGATGGGAGCTCTTCACTGTAGGATGAATCTCAGCTGGGAGATTCGGAAAAGCTCATATGAATGAGGCCCTCACCCCAATAGCTGTGGTCTGGTGTATTTAATCTGAAAGCTTTCAAATGTATTAACTAATATAGTAACACAGACTTTCCTTATTTACTCAGGATTTCCAACAATTCCTTGAAGAGTAGTTACAAAGATGAGAGGGCCAAACTCTTCTCAGTTGTAACAGAGCACATAGCAGGATGTCAAGGGCAGCAGTCAAAATGCAGCTTGGTAGGTTTTGTTTGGTAAAACAGACAATTTTTTTTTTTTATTGAAAGGATGAAGAAATGCTAGGAAAGACAGCACAGGGACTGTGGAATCTCCATCCCAGGAGATTTTAAAGATTTAGGGTAGACAAAGCCATGGTTGACTTGATCTGCTGCTGGTGACAGGCCTGCCTCAAGCAGGAGATTGGAGTGAAAGAAATCCCCTCCAACCTATATTTCTATTTTGTCATTTCAGTGGTTTTGTGGCATTTTCTTCCTCCAGCATCACAGCAGATGCTAAGCAAATCAACACGTCAATTGGGTCATCACATTCAGAAGAATGCAAGGGATATTCTCGTTATTAGTGAAATGCCTCAACAGATGTGTGGTTTGCATTGTTTTATACACATATAAATAAATCTCCATCATGAACAGTTTTTGCTTGTGTAGGAATGTAGCATCTCCTCCTTTGGCCATCCATGCAGAGCAATGGCTAAAGCGGCACTACTGTGCCTGGGTGCCTAGTGGCACAAAAGCAATTTGCAGCCAAGAGGGCAAAATAATAGATCAGCCAGCATTTGTAATCTGCATACATCTGAAATTTCAATCTGAAGTGAAGATCTAATATGTTCTCCTGCCAGCCGTTATGTGCAAATGGTCACTGTGTAGCATCTAAACCGATGCTGCATTGTTTTGACCTTTTATTCAGGTGTTTTACATTGGAAAAACAGACCTCTTTGAATTGTAAGAATGTCAGTCTGGTATGATGCCAGTTAATGGAATTAAATGAGAAAATTTTGTCTGGTAGAAGCTTCACTTTTCATACATTTTTCATACCGAATGTGAATCATATATATTATTTGAGCAAAGCACAAAACCATTATTTTCTAGAAGGGGTTAAAAACAGAAATACAGCAGGAGAAAGGGATACTTTTCTTTCTAGTGATGCATTTCACTGACAGTTCAACTATAAAGGGAATACAACAGTTCCTGGTATCCAGGAAAAAAAAACAAACAACACAACAAACCCCCAACCTGTCTGAATTAAGCTTGTTTCAGTAAATTAAAAATCCTCAACGAGTCAGTGGTTTAAAGAGCTGGTAGGAGTCACTACTTGACTTCCAGAGAAAGAGCAGCATACGTAGGGGTGAAAAGCCAATCCCTCTGGGCTCTGACTTACTGAGAGAAAGGTTATTCCATAACAGCCTGTCAACCTTCAGCCAAAACCACCACTGGCACTTTTCCCTCCTGGCCTTCTTTTAGACTCCTTCTTCTAGGAGCTGGAGAAAACTTCTAAGACTTCTCACAGGTCCTGCCCCAAGGCATGACCACCCCACACCCCCCACACCCTGCTAGATCTCACTTCTCATAGTTTGGGTACAAAACTTGCCTTGAAAGCCCCAGCAGAATTCCAGATGCTGTGTCCGTAACCCGCACCAGAAGCTTCCCAGGGCTTCATCCTTATCAAAACCCAAGGTATCCGAAAGATGTCCCTGGACTCTAAGTCAGAGTGCACCTTCATAGTTGTTCTGCTCTCATAATTTCACATGAAGCCCTACTGTAGTATTTGAGTGATAAAGGAATCACTTTTCGACAGAAAACCAAGAGTGTGTTTTTTTTAATGTTGAAAGCAGTTTTTGATTAAAGACTGATTTTTTACAAGCCAAAACTATTAATTTGATTAATGGTCACATTTTTCCTTGAAAATAACCTCAATGAAAAAAAAATTCCTTAGGCTTAATCTTGGGAACTGGGCGTCTAAACATCCCCTCAAGCTTTTACCACACGTGGCTGTAACATGCAGTTCAAAGATTTCACATGCTGCTGTCTTCTTGACACTGTTGGAGGGGAATAGCTGCTTTCTAACATGAGCCACGGATTCACAATGTCTTCATTTGGCCCGAGGAGTCTAATTTTAGGCAGCCAAGCTTCTTGTCCCGAATTCTTTGTGTCTCAGATTATCTACTTCTGAAATGGATATAATGCTCTTTGTTTCTCTCCGAGGGCTGACAGGAGGCTCACTTAATTTACATCCACAAAGCACTTTATAACCTAAGTAAAAGGTGCCTATTTAAATGTAGTGCTTTATTACAGCTCGGGAGTAAATGCTACTGTCATTTATCCCGGTGTCAAACAGGACTAATCCCACGGCACATGAAGGAACTGCACATGCGAAAAGGTGGCACAGGGATCACACAAGAGAAGAAAGAAAAGAGAAAAATCAGCGCAGTTAGTTTTACCCCGTGACTTCCCCTTCCCTTTCCGAGTAAAGCCACAAGAGGTTGCAATGAGCGCTGGCAGGGCCTAAAGCATGAATTGCCGGGTGGGCTGAGCCCTGCCGCAGGGCTCCCCTATGAGAAGACAGGCACCCAGAGACCCGGCACACATTTGGGAGGACAGGACGATATGTGTCCGTCCAGCGAGTGGGGGATGAGGGACGAAAGGGGCTGCAGGACTGCTGGAGATTCTCACTGCCAGGGGTCTGGCAGCGATTACACCGAGTGCCGTCAGCTGCTGACAGCTGAAGATGAGCAGCTTAGGCAGAAGGAGAAATCCTCTGGACTTACAGTAAATCCTGTGACACTGTATCATTTGACTCAATTAGCTCAAATGACTGGGATATAATTGAACAAACCATAACATGAGCAGTGACTCACACTGTGCCTCAAACTGCCCATGTCAGCGTGGCAAATTAATTCATAGGCTGTTGAGTGAAAGTTAATGGCCAACGGCAACGCTTGGCATATCAGAGGGGTGTCTCATACACAGGCAAAGTTAAAGAAGGAAGGGTTTTGTGAAACTCTTGATCTGTCCACTGATTTCAAAACCAAAAGTGAGCGAGGGTTAGAAACAAGAGCCCAAAGTGGAGGTCAACAAAAATCAGGAGCAGAAGTTATTTCTGGCACCGTATCTGGTAGCTGTGCTTGAACGTTGATGATTAACATATTATGTGTGTGTGTGATGCAAGAGGCACGGTAAGTGGTTTGCTTGCATATTCAGCTCTCCAGCCTGTTCACTTTGTCCAGACAAAATCCCCAACATAAAAGGCTTATCTCGCAAATTAGCCTGCACAGTCATCCCAGGATTTTATTTATTTTAAGCTGTGGGCCCCAGCACACAGACACACCCATTAAGAAACAAAAAAACAACTACTGCCCTTTGCAGTGGTGTTTTCTAAATATTTTTTCCCAAAACTCTTTTTTTTTCTTTTTTTTTTTCTTTTTTTTTCTTTTTTTTCCCTCATAAGTGGCCAAAAATTGCTGGACTCAATATACTGGCAAGTCTGACAATAAGGGAGACCCACATCTGGCTCTGTTTGATACTGGTTAATTTCATAGTAGGATCCAGGGCTGCTATTTGAACACACACTGGTTGTGGTGTAGGGGAAAGTGTGAACTGAAAGAAGGGTTGGTGAGAAGCTAAAGAGAAAAGAGACCTAGGAACACTTTGAAATAGTACCAGGGAAGTGAAAACATGAAGTGGTAAAGTAGCAGTGAAAAAACGAAGGTGAAAGGGAAATATGGAAACCTAAAGGGGAAAAAAAATAATGAAGAAAGAACATTTTTGAAGGATTAAAGGGTCAAAAGAGATTGTTTCAGGATAAAGCTCTGTACCTAACCCTATAAAAATGCACATCTGTATTTGTAGTGGGGTGCATGGCAGGGATGAGATACATGACATGTTTGTAAAACAGTTGAAGCTCTGCAGGATGTGCTGATTTTTTCAGATCTTTGCCTTTCTCAGAACTGCTTAATAACTGTAATTTCAACTAGTCCAGAACACATGATAGTGTGAATCATGGTTCCTGTGGCAAATCTGTGGTAAGAAATTGTGCCAGCAGTAGTATAACAGTTTATTAGAAGGTGAGCATACGTTTTTCATCCAAACATGGATATAGCAAAGGCATTTTGAAGACTGAAAGTCTGTTAATCAAAGCAACATGTGTTTGTTTGAAAAAGAAAAACTCCTTATACCCTAAACACAAATTAGTCCACCCTCTGCTTTTGGTCATTGCAATTAAATAAAGTTTTTTTCTTCTATAGGGAGACAGAATTAGCAATACTCAGATGTACACCACCCCAAAAATATGTTATCTCTTTAATTGCACAAATACTCCATTAAGTTAAAGAAGGTGGCCTAAAGCACTGAAATTTGCTATTCAACAGCTCATCAAAGGCTTTAAAACACTTTACAAAGTAGCATAATTTCTGACTGAAGATTTCTCCAGATAAATGTAGAGGGCACATTCCTAGCTGGTATAAAAATGAGGTAAATCCAATTAGATTATTCTGATTTATGATCCTGAGACATTTTTAAGATAGCATCCTAACTGAAGCTTAAGATACTTTTCCATTAAGGGCTTCCCTCCCGCAAGTCCTATAAATAATATACTCGTACTTTTTTTACTTTTTTTTTTAATTTAAAAAGTAAAAGTAATGGATTCTTAATAGGTGGATCAAAAGTGGTACTTCTCACTCCAGAGCCTTTCCCATCCTAACTCAGCCTCCCTTTCACTTCTCTGCAACACAGTGACCGCAGGCAGCCCCTTGGCCCTCGCTCAGTTTGCGTGGCTGTTGTAATCTGCTGGCCACCAGCACACAATCTTGCAAACCAGCAGTGCCAGACAGAACGGTGGGGAGGCACGTGGTGATGAATGCTCTGCTAGGACAGCAGTGGATCGAAAGCAGAGGGCAAGTTAGTGACAGGTCAGGGGAAAAAAAACTATTATGTTCCTAGCTTTTATTGCCTCTGTAAGTGTGATATTAGTGGCTTTCCTGAATCCTGACTGAAGTGCCTGACCCAACACCAGTTAATAAATTGGTTGCACAGACTGATCTGGTTATGAACCCATCTCCTGAATCAAGAAACAAGAACTGTTCACTCCCTTAACTATATTCCTTTTCTCAGACTTCACAGAAACACCATCATGCTCAACAGTGTACTCATACAGTGTACGCAACAAATTAATTTTGACTCTTATACAGCTTGCTAGTATTGGGTGCATGTGCACCTATAAGCCTGGGTAGCAGAAGCAAGTACCAGGTCTTTCAAGACAGGTTCCCAATTGAAACTTGAGATATTTTTCACTTAAAAGCTTTCAAGATGTCTCAGAGAAACAGTATTCTTAAGGATATAAAACTTATTTTTCCTATCTGAAAAACTACGTTGTCTGCCTTGTCAGAAATGTTATTGTAGCAATTCCTAACTGCCTTTGCTGATGACAGAGAAAAAATACTGCAACTTTCTGTTTTAAATTGCAATTTTTCTCTCCCCTGAAGGAGTCTAACATGTATTCTCTGCCCTATATACACCTGCATCAGAGTCTGAATGTGAACCACAGCCTAGTTTTCAACCATATGAGTTAAGGCATACGCAAGGATTTAGAACTGACTTCCGAGTGAGGAAGGTGATTCCACTATTTAATGAACAGCAATAGGCAAACTGGTGCACTACCTCCAGTTTGTTTTAGGAATTCCAGCCTCAATCCCTGCTCGGAGACCTCTTTTTCTGGACCAGATTGTATTGGAGGTGATGAAAAAGCAGTCATTGCATTGCTATTCTGTGAACTGTGGGGCATTTACTTGTCCATTGTCATGTAAAGCTGGCATTTAATGGCTCTTCAAACAGAAGACTAAAGGGTTGAATTCTCCACAGAGTTGAATCATCAGTGCACGGGTCAATTTTACACTAGTGCATTATTCCACTGAGTCAAATCACAAGTCAAACCACAGTCTTATCGAAAATCTCAGTTTTTCCAACTATGCATAAAGAAAGCAGAATCCACATCATGGTTTTGAGTAAAGAATTATTGCTCAAAAGATCATGTTAAAACTTTTTTAGTCATAACTGCAGCATTTAACCTCTGAAAAGGAAGGGATAGCCTTGCTACTGAGATGCTATCAAGAGTGTTTTTGCTGTCATTCCTGTTTAGCATAGTTCTCATGCAATGCCTCTGGTCCCAGAGGATTTTTTTTATGCTATTCTGTATCTTTCCCCAGAGACCTGAGCATCCTCTAGTAATGAACTGAGCAACACAATCTATGCATTTTCTGCCTGCTAAAATAACATTGGTACCAAATCATGGTCTGTATAGTCTGTCCAGAGAAAGAGAAGCAGAGTTTAGACAGGTCAAAATAAGTACGGCTTTACCAAAATCACACATCTTCTATCAACTGGAGGCCTGTCCTGCCACCAGCAGCACAGTGCAGCTTACAGTGCTTTGGGAGGAATGGGGAACAGCAACAACGGTTTAAAAATCCACGTTCCCCTGTGGTCAGAAATGGTATGCTGAAATCGTACTAGTATGCAACCACATTTAAACATAGCTGTGGCTGGCATGGCTTGAATTCTAATATGGACAGTACCTAATTTAGGAAAGACACAGGAGAAGCTGAATGTAAATGCACACAGGGGAATATAAATGACTGGCACCAGTGTCACTTTCACTTTGTTATTAAAAGCAGTCTCAGTGCTTTGGAAGCAAACAGGCATCAGAGAAATGGAACTGGCTGCTGCTTTTAGCACAAGGACAGAGACCCTCTAATTTTAACTCTTTGTGAATGCAGCATTTAAGTAAGATACCCTGATGGAAGAAGGGAAGGAATCTCACCATCCTCCAAATACAGGCAGCTCCAGCTGGGATGGTATCTTGTTCTGGTTTGGAGGCAGTCACTGAGGTTTTAACGCCACACCAGTTCCTAGCAAAACCCATTTTTTTTCCTTATGAGAATTGTTGTTTTTTTTTTTCCACTGGGAGGAAAGCTACTAAATGACTGCAGATCACTGTGTAGGTGAGGGTCACTTCACAGCTGTAAGTTAAAGGTCAGTGTCATCTACTAGAGGGCAAGTGACTTCAGCAGCTGTGTGTTTTCTCACCATCACGGTATCTCACACTGAAATGTTTTCTCTCCCGTGGCAAGTTGCCTGAACCATTTGGTCAGTTGTAGCTTCCTCAGCTGGCTGCCTATCCCAAGAACAGGGAACCAAGCTACTGTGGTTGTGCAGAATGGAAGCGGTGGTTGTGCAGAATGGAAGCGATGGTTGTGTTACTATATTGTGCTCATTTGCTACGAATGCTTTCCCTGCCACATTCATTTCTGCACAAAATAATACCACTTTCTTTTTTAATTAGGATTATATTACTCTCAGCAAAATATGCTGCTATATGCCTATATAACTTTTAGCAGTGTTACAGGTTGGCCTTGTCACTGCTTCTGAAATAAATCAAGGTTTCTTTTGTCAAAGCTTTTAATAGACTTTTGGATTGGAAATGTGCCAGGATGGTCACAGGATTGCATGACTCAGAGGGCTACTGAGATTTAAAAGTGTTTTAAAAGTTTAAAACAATAAAAATAGCTCTACTGTGTCATTTTTAATAGATATAAATGTGTGTTACACAATTCAGATCCAGAAATTCCTTTCAGTAATGAACAAAGATCATCATCATAGCTGACATTTCTGAAATGCTTGAGAAGTAAGTTCAAGGTCATGTTTGAATGCAAACATGTTACACATAGTAATTATCATGAGTTTGCTATATTTACTGCTACAAAGTATTCAAAGTGTCATGCATCAAGTGAACTAATGGTCTATTATTGAGTAAAGTTTAACATCAAGCAATGTGTTATGAATTTTAAAACATATTTAATGTCAGACACAGAAATTGTAATGAGAAAAGTATCTTGATTATGAAACGTTTATGAAGGGGAGAAAGGGGGAGAGGGGAAGGAGAGTAGAGGGGAAAGGTTTAAAATAAAATACAACAAAACAATCTTTTCGGAATGCATATTATTTAGATCCTGTTGTACACCTAACAGGATAAGAACTATGAAAGTGATTCAAATTGTGTTATGCATACTAACATCTTAAATTTCCTGAGGCAGGTGAAACTCTCTCCTGTTCATCTCCAAGCCTGTAATTTTGACCCACTGACAGACTGAAAAGGCAGGGCTGAAAGTGCTGTTTGCCCCTCCAGGAGACCTCTGTGAGTAATGCACAGGTCTCATCTCCTGACACAGGATCCCTTTGCTGCAGGCAGTTTCAGTATTAATCAGCCTGTCGTCACTATGGGCTACAACCTGCTAACAAAAACCTTGGACTTCTCACTGATTCATTGTAGTCTGTGCCCTTATTTAGCAGGGTTTTAATTTAAGCAATGTAATTGTCTCCAAGATTTCTTCTAAGCAAAAGTTTTTTGGCCAAAGATGTTTATTGACCCCATGGTCTTTTCCTACTGCTTGTTTCATATTTGCACTGGGCTTAAATTTTGACTTGGCTTTCTTTTAATATCCATGGGAAATCATTACTGATTTCACAATGAGGACAAATCCTGGAGAACTGTCCAGGGAGACACATTAATATCTGTGCTGGGGACAGCAGCCAGACCTGCAGACAAAGTGAATGGGAACTGGGTTTAGGGCCACATTTGTTCAAGACGTCTGTAGAAGCAGCACAGCCACAAGGACTTCATCACTCTTTTGTTGTGTGACTCTACCACACAAAGCTCCCAGGGTTAAATTTCACTCAAAAAGAGGAAATCGAGTTAAGTTCTTAACCAAAGGGGCATGGCTGTGATTATTAGAAATAAGGAAAAGGGTAAGATTCAGACCCAAAGGTCTAGACCACACCAGAAGAGTTAGGGATGTGATTTAGATGGCTCTACAAATGGAGCTCAGCAGGGAAGTGCAAATACAGCAGTGGGATCCAGTAAACTCCATGAAGGAAGTTGATGAAATGTTAATTCTCAGCAAATAATCTTGAAAGGTGTGATTCAGCAAAGCATGTCACCACTGTTCAGATATTTTGCTTGAGCAGGCACAGGCTGCCAAGAGGTATCCTCTAGAAAACACAGAAAAGATGCTAACCTCCAAATATAGGGAGAAATAGATTTGCTACCAAAACGTGAAACTGGTATTTGATGCTATTCATATCGGTAACTGCCCATCTAGTGAAAGGATTTATTTCTGGGTTGGGATCATCTTCATTATTTCCAAAGCCCTGGGAATGATGATTACAGTCATTGTAACAGTTCTTGCCTTCTTCCTGTGACAGTTTTCATTGACAGATCTCAACATGTTTTACTAGAGAAGTCAAAATCATTAACCTTGTCTTACAAACAGGATAAATAAGGGGGAGGGAGGGGACAAGATCCCTCCTGAGGTCAGACAAGGACTCAGACACAAGCATGCACAGTCCCAGGCCAGTGATTAGCTGTGTAGGTTCCTAAGCTTGCCCCTCTGCTCCTCTGCTTTGGGCCTCTAGTGTTGGTTTATTGTTTTAAAGGTCTATACACACAAATGTGGGACTGATAGAGAACTGGTCACAAGCTGGTGAAGTCCAGGATAGATCATCTACATCATTTCACTGCTGCCATGTGCAACTATTTTTCATTCCCCACACAAAAGGAGACAATTTTTAATAACACTAGAAGCAGCTATGTCTATTTAAATAATTTCTTTCTGCAAAGCCAGTCCTGAGCACAGTGGCATATATTACATTTTTGAAACAGAGAATTTAAGTCAGTGGCAATGACCATAAGTTATCTGTAAAAATATTGCAGTATTTGGAGGTGCTGGGGAAAGCCTTTTTAAAGTTGCAGTTCCTGGATCCTTTGGAAAAGAATGGGATCTCCATTTTTTTGAAAAAGGAAATTCTAACCATAGTTTATGAAATAAAGCTGGAAAATGTGAACTTGAGAGCTCTGAAAACAGGAATGAATTAAAAGGCTCCAGTACCTGTGCATTTTTTATTATTTACTTAATTTTATATAAGACTTCCTGTTTCAGGAAACCTTGCTCATCATTCCCAGTGACTCAGGACTAGTGACTCAATGAATTCAGAGAGGAGATTTTTTGCTCTGGCTTTCACATTTCTTATGGGAGACTCACAGAGGATGGTGAACCTGGTAGACAAAAACATGATGAGAAGAATTTCCTGGGGATAAGATATTTCTGATGACTGAAAAGGGTTTGAGTGGTGCAGGCCTTTCACTAGCCTATGATGCCCAGACTTCTATGTCTAACTCTGGTAGCAAACCTACCAAACTGCTGTGAGAGATCAAGCCAGGGGGCAGGGTGGGAGCTGCTCTACAAGGTGATGCACTAATGGGTGCATGCCTCAGTTTTGAACAGTTAGTCACAGATTTCTCAGGGACAGAAAGCTAAAATCTAAGCAAGGATACAACTCTTTTGAAAACCAGTGGCCTAACTGCTAATTCTTAAATATAATCACCAGTACCACAGCTCTGAAATCTGTTTTTCTCTTACCTCACACACAGCAAGGAGCATATCAATATGCTCTTCAGAGGAGATGGATGGATAGCTTAATTCACTTTGCAAATCCATGGAAGCAACACTTTAGCACTTTGGCACACACTGTTTCTGACATTGAAAATTAGTAAAGAAAAGAAGTGGTGAAAATGTCAGGAGCGGGAGGACTTCATTTTTCTCTTGTTTAAATGTCATACGTTATCTGCAATCAATGCAAGAAGACAACTTCCCATACCATAATGATTTACAGTATGTTTATAGGCACAGATAGAAGTAATCACAGGGTTAGGCAAATGTCTCTTGGTGAATTCTTCAAGCCTCAGAAGTGCTTAGATCTGCAGTTCTCTCTCCCCAGGAATGCAGGGGAGATCGGCACAGAGCACTATGTGATTTCTGCATCTCCATACACAAACCCTAAAATGCACAGCCTATCTGGCCTCAGCTATGTATAAACATATTCCATGACCAGATGCCTACGAGTTTAAAAAAATGTTGCCTTTATCACTGAAGAAAAGGCAATAAATATTTTTCACTCATTTCCTAGGTAAATATGTATGAAAGGAAATACACTCATGGTCTTGGTGCTAGATTTAATGTTTTAAACTTTCCATTGTTTGGAATTTCCTGTTTAATGCTTTGGAAAAAAAAAAACCCTTCCATTACTAGTTTTTGTCCTTTCCCAGTGAGAACTCATTGTCCAAATCTTTTAAATGGTACTGAGCTGAATGAGTCTGAGTTTATTCATTTCCTTTGTGTCAACCAGAATTTGGGATACTGTTGGATACAATATCTCCTCTGCCTCCAGAATTCCTGTTTAATACTCCTTAGCAACAGGACCTTGGATGTTTTGCTGGCTTTTGTGGCCATGCAGCTCCACAGACATCACGTGCTCTTTTCCACCCAATACTTTATGTGAAGCAGGGAAGTGTTGAAACTCCCAGTCTGTGGATGGCAAATTAAAATAAAAACAACTCAGCATTTAATACTTCCGAGATTTTTTTAGTCTGAAGCTCAGAGCAAAGAGGTAGAGTGAGGAATGAGTGCCAGGGCTCTCGCATCTTGGGCCGTTGCAAAAATAACTTATTTGTCCTTCCTGTCAGTGAGTGAAAGATGGCTTTTAATAAATAAAATGATTCCTGAACTTCATGGCCACTCCCCATCCCATTAGCACAGTGGTTTTCCAGAGGAGTTATTCACACCGCCCCCACGGCTGCTGCTAGCAAGCTCCATCTCCTATGACAGGGAAAGGCAAGGTGTTCGTGTAATGATCAAAATTAGAGCTGGTCAAAAATTTCATTTGAAGTACTTTTCTTTTTTTATAAATAAAGACATTTTATGTTCTTACAGGTGCTGTTTCTTGCACAAATCCAATTTGAGTTCTTTTAATGAAAAAGTTGAAGAAAACCCATTTTTTCTTCTTTTACCCTCTGAAAGCTTAGAAAACTTTCCCAAACCAAGTCCAGAGCTTACACACTTATAGATTTGTTAACCAGCTCTTTTTAACAACCTCTTTTGTCTCTTATGAGAACAGTTATGAAGCACCTAAAGAGTAGTGAGGTGAATTGTCCTTTTCCCAGAAGCTGCACTTGCAGGAGCACATCTGCTCAGGAAGCACCCTGCAGTCAGCTCCTGCCCAGAAGCTGCCATCTCTTCCATAACACCATTTTTTCCCCCAAAGCCTGGTACACTGTGAGTGTAACAGGGCATATAGCAGGTTAGAGCACATTATTCAAGTAGCTCTGTTTTACACTCTCACTAGTTTCCCTGAAAATAAAACATATGCTTTGGTCCTTGGCATTTCTACAGTGCTCACTTGCCATCTCAGTATTTATCTATTTCAAGCTCTGCTGCTTGCCCAGAGGGTGACTTTGAACAAGCACCTTCATTCTTCTGTAATTTTGCACCATTTCTTCTGTTTCTGTTTTCAGGAGCTTCAGAACAAACATTGGCCAAGAATAAGGATGACCTGATTTTTGTGCCTAAGAAAACTATCATGTTGAAGCAAAAATGTATATTAGTATTATTAGGGGAAAATATGAGTAAAAAATAGTAATCAAGTGGCACACCCTGAGTTATAAAAGGTGAGGTCCTGCCCTCTATTTTACTACTCCATGTTGCTTTTTAACAGATTCTCAAATATCTTCCCAAAATAGAACATATAAACACAACTCACAAAACTCAGAAAGAAAAAAGGAGTGTAAGCTGGTGCACTATATAAATAAAGGTTAATTCACAACTATAGATAGCATTTCACCTCTGTATGCACGTTGGTTAGCATATATTCACTAGTAAAATGTAACTGAATGCTTTCTCTATGGAAGTAGTGATGTTCCTAGAAATCCTTAGAATAGCAACATTTTGGAAAACAAGCCTCTAAGTGAGGGGATCAGTCATTTTCCTTCTCTTACAGTAAAAGCTTCAGGATTTCAAATGAATAAACACTCTGCAATTTGAGCTTGATGAGTCATACTTAACAAGGCAGATGTGTGCTGAGAATTAGCAGCCCATGATGCATGGGTTTTCCTAGTCTTGTTCCACTAAATTACTAAAGACAGAGCAGGCAGAAAATGCAAGGACTCGAGCAGCAGCATATTTCTTTTGATCCGAGAACACAGAGATCACTCTGGTAATGGCCTCATGAAGAAGGCTGCAATGAAAGAGGGGAGCTGTTCATTCATGGTGGTGCAAACAGAGCACCGAAGCCTGCCTGACAAGCACAAGACTGAGGCCCTGGGGCAGCTTAGAAATTGCCTGTTAGGTCAGACTGAATACTGAGCCTGCAAATCACTGCATCTGTGAGCCCATATTCAGATACAGAGTTTCTTTGAAGTCAACAGCTGATAAGAAAGAAAACGAAATTAATGGCATTACTTACCTGTGTAAAAGCCTTATTCATCTGAAGAAGAGAAATAGAGCTCTGCATGTAGCAAAGTGACATCCTTTTGCCCCATACAACCACTCCTGACTCTTTTGAAACCAGGCTTCATGTTTTGCTTTACCTCTTTGTCACCTTCGTTTCATCCTTGATCCTGAACTTTCCTCAGCTGCTATTTTTCCTGCGTCTATTAATCTGCTTCAGACACTCTCTGCGACTGTCACCTTTGTTTAAATTCTCCTGTATATCACTCCCCTCTCACCTTGACTGCTGCTCCTTTTTCTACAACATCCCGAAACTCCAGCATACAGCATTTGTAAAATAATGCTGTTTGACTTTTAGGATATTCAAGAAGCACAGCTCATCCTACTCTCAAACAATTCCACATACCTCTGTATCAATTCTGCACTGCCTGTCCCACTGCATATCTATTGCCCAGTTTAGAATTTCCTTCCTCATCTAATACATTTCTTTTGTTTCTTTATTTTTTTAATAGAAAGTCACTATTGTTTAGAAGATTAAGCTCCATCCAGAACAGCTTTTCTGTCTATTGTTATCTCATTGAATTTTGAAGCCAAATTCACATCTACTGTAGTATTTCTTTAGAAGTCTGGGGTTGTGCCCATTTGCTATTATTTTGGCCCACAGATATTGACCTCTTCAATAGCAGAAGGAAAAACATATTTTATCCTCTTGATTTCTCTTTCTGCAATTCTGAATTTATTTTGTATAAATGTATTACACATAATGGTTTACTCTATCAAGTCCTTTAGAAAAGATAGATATGAAACAGCTGATGTAAGATCAAATTGCCCTGTATATCTGCTCCTGTAAATCCCTGTGTTATCTTTGGCTACATGATACATCTTAATCGTGGAATCACAGCTGAATACTAAATATTTGTACATGTAAGCCCCAAGGAATGCTAGATTTCTTTTTTTCTTTTCAAGTAGGCATGCTATTAATTAATGCATAGCAAAATGATTAAAAGCATTTTTCAAATAATGAACAATACAGAGACAGACGAGTTAATTGATTGATTGGTGTATGAGCAGGGTCCTAATGGATTAGCATTTGCATAGTAACATAGATCCAATCTCTCTCTCTTAATGAGCTGCTTGCCACATTTTGTCTTCTTTTAAGCAACAGTGAGCATGATAAAACAAATAAACCCATTGAATTGCTGCCTCTCAAGGGACCAAAAGACAAACTTTAAAAAGGCCTTTCTCCAGCACTGATTTATACAAACCCTCTGCACATCTGCACATCAGTGTAGTAGGCACACAGGGACAGTCACACTTTATCTCAAGTTACTTGTGAAAAGATCCATTCTGAAAATCACAGATATTTACAGGTACTGCTTATAAGATGCTTACAGCATAATTTTTCCACAAGAATCTGGTGACCTTCAAAGCCAGGCTGTATGGGGTTCTGAGCAAGCTGAAGATGTCCCTGCTTATTGCAGGGGGGTTGGACTAGACGACCTTTGAAGGTCCCTTCCAACCCAAAGTATTTTATGATTCTGTGGTTTGCCACATCTGTTTTGCTGTGCAAGAGGATGGAGTGGGAAGTCACCGACCAGCTTGTTCCATCTGTGGTCTTTCTGTTGCCACTGGCAGCAGGGCTGTGCACGTCCATTTGATCCAACAATCCACAAGGAAAGGACAGGAGTAATTTTGGATAGGTAGATGGTAATTTTTAGTCACAGGGCTCACTAAGAAAGATTTCAAAACTTTTAGCATCTCCAGTATTTAAGGCTAGGTATGAGCAGTGTAATGAAGACAAAAGCAATGAATGAATCTCCCAACAGGACTGTGATCACAATAACATGGGACAAATCTGTTTTCCTTTCAAAAGCAGGGTTCAGCCTTGTTTAATCAAGCATAATTAAAAAGAAAAAGAGAAAAACAGGCTGCCTGAGTGGTATATAAACCCTAAGTATTTCTGTGACCAGGTAAATCTGTGTGACTTCAGGCACAGTAACATGCAGCATGGCAGGACATAACTCCTGGACACCATATGTACATACCAGTATGCATATAGCTGTAATCATGCATTGTAGCCAAATTAACTGGCAATCCGAGAGACTTCTGGGACCCAAGTTAGCATCACGATATGGAACTGGACTGTACCATATAAGAAAACATTTGAAGCTAGCTTAGAGGTCTGTAATACACCACTGGTTTGAGCCATGTAGACATGCCCTTTTAAGTTCTCGACCCAGAGCCTTGATTAGAATCAATTGGCATAGCTATGCTACAGTCATTTCCCTGTTTACATGGGATGAGGATCTGGTGCATTATGTATTTTGGCCATGGAGTACAGCTCTGCCTTCTGCTCAGCTGGCTGGCTACGAAAACAGCAGTCGCTGGGTTTTGAACTTGGCATTTGGGGTCAAGCTGGGTGACACTGCAAAGCCTCCACGCTTGGGCAAGTTTCCAGTTTCCGTGAAACCCCTGTGACCTCCTGCTACCTGAGATTCCTTTGGATTGTTTCACTTAACTCCAGTGGCTACTGGGGTCAACATTTACTGTGGGTGCACAGAGACAGTCGAGCAGCTCCTGCAGCAGCCAGTGCGCTATCAGTGAAGGGGACACCAGCACCTAGGCATCGGAAGGGAGGGAGTGATGAGCCAGCAGCTCAGATAGGATGTACTGTTTTCAGGGTGAATTGCCTGCCCATGAACTAGCTGCAGATTTTGAATGTCTGCATTCAGCCATGAAAAGACTCTGCTGTTGTTTTGATTGACATGGCTCATAAGATATGGAGGGTATTTCCACTGAGGGATACAGTTTAAAGCAACCTTTAGAAAACAGGATCATTTATGGATCCTATACTGAATGCTTTTAAGCCCCTATTTGAGAAACAAAGATAATTAATCCACTTAGGGAGGGTTTTTTTTTTTCACTCAAATTGATTGTTTCAAAAGGGTTGCCCTAAATTAACTGTAAGCTTACCAGTGTAACTTTAATACAAAACATGGGAATGATGCTTTTCTTCACTGTATGGATGCTGTTGTAGATTCCATCAACCTGTGCTAATCATTTCAATTCTGAAAGAAATCTAAAAAAAATTATCACTAATAATTATTCTAATAATGTTTATATTATAAATTATAATTAAAGGTTGTGCATTCATGATTAATGAAGGACCATCACGAATCGTTGGAAATCGGTGCTAATGTATTTTGTTACTGTAATAGTGTCGCTTAATATCTGTCTTTTTTTTCATGGAAAAAATACTCAGGCTTGTGTATCTATCTATCACCTGTCTATCAGGGCATGATAAATGCAGCAAAAAACCTCAAAAGCATTGACACTGATATGAGTTTTCCATTGACTTCTATCAAACAAGAAATAAAACCAGTTCAGGGGCCTGGCCAAGGTTTCTACATCCAATAACTATTTTAAGCCTTTTTTTTTTTTTTTCCTCTCAAAGTTGTTACAGAATAGAAAGAAATATAAGCAGACCTGATCTCACTGAAATGCCACATATATGCAATATAAAAATTAAAAACAAAAGCAGGAACACTATAGTCTACAAATTTATTTGCTTTCATTTTCTAATTTGCTTTCATTCTTGCCTGAGGAGCTGCTCAAACAATTGGGACCTTTAAGATTTTGATAAAATCTTGGTTTCCAGAACTCTGCAAGGCTGAAAAAAAGCATAAAAACTGTGGCCAGTATTTGTATATTTTTCCATTCCTTTCTCTCTCTTTGTGTTTGACCCACTTTAATATTAAATATTTCTGACTACACACTTAGCCGGAAAACCAGAGAGGAAATACTACTCCTGCTCGTTTTGCTAAGGTGTTAAGAAGGCTGGTGGATAAATTCCCACAGCTGTGAGGTATCTGTGATCCTGCCACTTCACAACCCCTTCTCCCTCCCCAGCCTTCCCCAAGCCTGTACTGCATCTGTGCATAATCAGGGAGAACAGAAACCTTTCTTTTACACTGTCTTATCTCAATATCCTTTGTTCATGCCGTGCAGCAGCTTATGAATGCCAGCCGCTTTTCTCTACTTCTATCTTACAAAGGTTGTGTTTTTCAGTTCCAAGGGGGGAAACCTATCATTCCCAAACAATTGAAGAGATTGTATCTGAACATAAACAAACAAAAATTGTCCCTAGGGAGCATGGAAAATGTTTTTCTCTAAAGCAGCAGTTCTCGCACATGCCCCCCGGGTCCCTAGAGCCCTGCTGTGGCTTCTGCAGGAGTCCACCCTGGAGCTGATTTTAGACGGTGGGAAAGTGGGACTGGCAGGGCTACTGCTCCTCCTGCACACCCTCTCTGTGTCCCTGCTAGGAGGTGCCTGGGGATGGGCCAGGTGATGAGGAGAGGGGAAGAAAAGCTATCCCTTCAAGTGGTGTGAACCCCAAGCTGCTGCCCATTGCCCCAAGCTGGCCTGAAGGAGCAGGGTGTGAGGGGAGGAACAGAGGTCAGATGCAGGGGTAGACCTATGCTTGGTTTGGAGCTGGTGTCTTTTCCTCACTGCAGTTTAAATGATGCTACTCTATGTTGTGTGGCCAACAAGACACAAGAAGGGGTATATGCTGTTTTGCTGCTGTGACTCCTGCCAGTAGCAATTACATTACAGTTGCATTCTGTATGTAAAGCAATTCAGAATAACAAAATATGTAGACAGAAATAAACAAAGTTTAGCTGAATTACACTCTGATGTAGTCTAATCCAGAAACACTTAGGAAACCTTTGATGAACAAATTTAATGCAAATGTATGAATTTATATCCCATCTTCTAATTAGAAGTCTAATTACACCTCCAGGACATTGGGTCACAGTTTGTCCCATTTCTTCTCACTGTGAAGCACCCAGGACATTCACCATAGACAGTGGGTCTGAGCCTTTCAAAAGAGAAACTGCTTTTCTGGCATACTCACTGAGAACAAGACAGGGCTATAAACAACATAATCATGCAAGATCCAATAGAAGCACTGAAGATAGGAAATATGAAGTATTAAACAAGACTCAGAAATGGGCGATGCAATTGTCAACAATTAGTTCTTGCAGGGAACATTCACAGCTGGTGTAGCTGCAATGATTCATGAAGTGATATGCTGGCTGAAATGATCTGGAAATGCATCCTTCCAGCCTGACAGCCTTTATTTTTGAGGGGATACTTTGCCATCCTTCCAAGTATCTCATTACAGCCTATGTTATCTGACTTGTGTCCTCCATATCACGGCATTATCGTACTGTCAGTTCCTGAGACAGAGACACATCATCTCAAAATGCTCATCAGCTCAAAAATACATTCAAAACTCTGCTTCTTTGGAAGAAGTAAACTGAATTACCAGCAATGAGAACAAACTTCACAACAGAAACTGGCCTTTTTTTCCTCCACTGACAGTTATACTGTAATAGGTAACATGTCAGGAATAATTAGACAGTTTGGTTTATTTCCCACCAGATTTTTTTCTCCACTAAAATACAATATAAGGCAGCCCTTAAGAAACAGACATTTCAGATGGAAATGTTACACCAAGATGCATGAGGCAGAAAGCTCTTTTATAATGCTGAATGCAGCTCTAAATGTAAACACTGTTTACATTTGAATGTGAACACTCCCAGAAGCCTCAGAAAGGTGTGATTTGGCTCCTGTGGATCTCCTGAGCTTTCTGTGACTGGCCTTTCTCCCAGGGATAATTTATAAACTAATATTCCCTGTTGTGAGAACATCGGCAGGCTTGAGGACAGAATAGAAACAATTTTCGCTGTAACATGGCTGGCTCACATCCAGAAACTACAGAAAGAATTTTCCACAAAAATGACACAAAAGAGAAATTCTTACATATGCAATATTAATGACGCTATGGGAAAAAAGAAAAAAAAAGTCACATTTTGAGCAAAAGTATACAAAGACAACACAGATAAATAAAGCTGAACAATACGGAAGAGCAAGGTGTATTTTTTTAGATTACAAGGTAATGTAACCTATAGGTTGTACAAAAAGAAATTATAAATAAAATTATAAAACAAGAACATCTTTCTAACCCACACCATTAAGTGGACACTGGTAGATGCACAGATTCCCTTCTTAAATACTGGAATTTTTGATCTAGGTCAAAGGTTTTACGAGTGCCATGAATCAACAGATATGGTAGGCTTGACAATGTATACTGAACCTCTTTGGAACTTCTTAAATTAGAGTAACTGCTGAAATAAGATACACTTGCGTTGCTGGCTGCCTAGACACCGTTCTATTTTAATAAGTGTCATGGATGCTCTGGGGCATATCAAAAATAAATGGCAGTAAGTAGGTAGGAAGCCAAGCCTCTGTGACTTCCAGCAGAATTGCAATGCAAATAAACTCCAGTGAAGTCTTTCACAACCTCTCCAGGGTTACCTCTACACCATTGTTTCCAGTCAACAATTTATAAACTTGAATTTGCTGATTATCCTTGTCTGGACAGTAGACTCCAGCTGCTAGTACTTTATATAACATCAGACTTTGACAAGTGATTATCAGACTAAACTAACTAATTTCACCTTTACAAAGATACTGCAATAAGTTTGCTTTAAAAGGTTTCATTTTCTTCTATCGGTTTTACCTCTGTGCAGCTCTACTGACTGCAATGAAACTGAATACCATTTACCCTGGTATACGTGAGAAAAGCAAATTAGGACCAAGTGATTTAATATGCAGGCAAAAAGACCCTTCCAAAATCCTGAGCAGGTTTGGCTTCAAAACAAATCCTCATGAATGAGGGGAAAAAAAGATAATACATCAGGCATTGTACTTGTTTTCTGCCCTTACACTCTTGTCCCACTGACTCACATTTTTTCCCCAAAATATTTCAAATAACACAAATATATTTATCCATTTATGTTCAAGGACTAAACTTGGTTGCAAAATTGTATCTAGGAAAAAATAGCATTTTCCTATTATTTTAACTCTATCATTTTTTTAATTATCTATATAATGGACAGCTGATACTTTGTAAATACCCCAATCACACAAAATTCTTAGTGTATATTTAAGTAAGTGAATGTGAAAGATATCTTGTACAAGAAGAAAGCACTAAACGTACCAGAGAAAAGGTATACTCAAGAGAAACTCTTTAGGTAATAGTGAGATGCAATAAAGACATTCAAACTCCCTTGTACGTTTGCACTAACAAGTGATTTTTTTTCATTCACGAGCTTGTGAACGAGCTTGGCACTCTTGGGGAGGGCTAAACATGTGGACAGAACTTCTTTAAGGAGCATTTTGTTTCCAGCTATGTACATGAAAGGTATTTCATGAGAAGAAAGTTGCTGTAGTCACAAACTAGCAAAGCAAACTTACTAATTAACTGCAGTCTGCACCACTTGCACTTAGCTACGTGCACTGGCTGACAACGCTGCATTCAGTGCCGGTTTGCAAACAAATTTAAATATTCCGTGCGCAGCTTCTGGGAAAGAGGCCATCCTTCTTCATGCTGTAGCTTTGGGATGTAACATTTATTAGTGACTTCTTACTTCTACTGGCTTTGCGATGCTGGGAGAATTAGCAGTGTTTTGAATCCTCTGAGATATATACTCACACAGTAGGAATGTGGAAGGGAAAGAACTACCATGAGGGATGTAGCAGAGGGAGGAATATGAAGAGATGCCTGTGCAATGTTGGTTGGCAGTATGGTTGGCAGCCTGGAAAAATGAATTCTCTTTTGTGGCATATGCAGAGGTTTTGAAATCTCTTTACTCTCTGCGTCAGGATGAAAATTATTTCTATTTAAAAACTACATCAGAAATAAATAAAAGCAAAGACTATCCACACTGAGTGTCTAATAACCAACCTCAATATCCTTCGATCTTCCCTATGTCTCCGTCTACCACTTGGCCATACCTTTTCTGCCAGGCCCAAAACCTTCACCCTCTGTTTATCCAACTCCCCTTCCCTGTCCTTTTTTTCTACCCTGCAGAACAAATGATGCCTTATTTTTTGTTGGTCTCCCAGCCTGAGGAGTAGCTGCACTTAATTTGAAAGGGAAATTTTGAAAGGTTTTGTCAGACTGTTTGTTGTGAACTCACAGAGATGACTGGTGTTAGCTTTATGCTGCATACTGCATCAAGGGTTCATGAACAAAAGGGTCCTTCTTCAGGCAAATGAATGGGTTTTCTTCCCACCTCTTAAAACACTGCTCCTCAAAAAAAATTTCCTGTTCAACCTGTAAAACACTTAGATAGCGACTCCAAATTGAATTGTCAAATACTTACATGTGAAAGCAAAGAAAGAATAAACCTAGGTTAGGCAGAGTAAGGTTGAAGTGTACACATTTCTTTAGAAATCTGACCCTATTACTGGATTAATAGTGCTCATCCTCAGGGACTGCCATAGTTTAAATCTGTGGGACAATGAACAGAAATAATTTATAGACCTATAGCCTCTTTACTAGTTGAGACCAAGTTTCCAGAAATTTTCCATGGCTGACCTAAGTCATCGATTTGCAGCTCCTGCTTCATGATATTCACTGTGATTCCTGCAAGCATGCTCCAGCTGGTTTATACCAGCCATGGCTGAATTCATGCTTCCTAATAAAATGTGTAAAGGAGTATGCTATGATGCTACAGTCTATTTGAAGTGATAAATGAAGCAATCCTTACAGCATATAAACTTCAAGATGACACGTTGTGTGTCTATAAATGTTAGGTACCATTATATACTCTCCTAGGCCATGGAGGCCAATTCTGCTCTTTAGTGTTGAATATAATTTGACTCTAATTTCCTCTACATAAGGGATTAATCTGGAAGCCCCTCCTACCTCCACCTCTTACACCTCTTAGAAGCACTTGATGTAAGAGTTAATTTATTCTGTCTCATAATTAATCATTTCTCTCTCATTGTGAAAATGTACAGTGTCATTTACATTGCCTGTGTTCATTTTACCATCAATATAGTAAGTGACATTTCCTGTAATTAAATAGAAATATTACATTAAACAATTAAGATACCCATATAACAGAAGTGAGAAGTGAAACAGAACCACTTTGCTGTGAACATGCCAGTGCCCACCAAGGTGTTCACTTCTGGAAGCTGCAGAAGGCAAAGAAATACACATAACTGGCATTGCTGGCAATTTGGGAATTTTAGGTGCCCACCTTGAATAACCTTTAAAAAGCCACATGATTTTGAGTATGAGTGTTTCAGCAAAAATCACTGCTGACAGACCACATTGTTATTTATGCTAGCCATGTACTTATAGCACAGTTCTGTGATGCTACTTCTGCACTGTCGTGGTCACTACAGATTTCATCAAGACCATCACCCTTCTATATTCTCTTTAGAAGGATGGTAATAAAGATGAAAGCCTAAAAGCGGAGGAACTGCTCTGTGAAGATCCTCGATTTGAAAGTCCAATAAAAGTTTCATCTTAAAAAAAGAATATTAAAATCAATAAAAAAGGGTGAAAGAACAGAAAAACAGTTGATGATAGGAGCACTAATGCTGAAAAATGCTGCAATGAAAAGACCTAATTATCAAGGGGTTTTATTCTGATTAAAAAAAAAGAAAAAAGAAACAAGAAACAAATGAACAAACCAAGACAAACAAAAACCAAAAACCCAAATAAAGATCTGATATCTCTTTTACCTCTTTTTTCCTTTTTATAACACACAGTGAAAAAAATCTTCTAAAAGCACAGTCTATTGAACTAGTAATATACTACACAAAGGTACCAAAAGACAATATATTTAACATCCAATCTATACCTTTTAAAGTATACTAGACATCCATAGAAGAATTTGAACTATCATACTAGGCTAGACCTACAGAAGAAATGACTGTGGCTCTGTCTAAATATTAATGCTGTCTTTCAGACTGGTCATCACCAGATAACTGAGAAGATGGCAGAAGACCCTTCAATCAAACAGATGCAATATAACTTGCCCCTTCTGTCAGCTATCATCTGGTTTCATACAGCAGTACTAGACTCACTTAGGTTACATTGAGCCCTGGAGCACAAGGTCTAATGGTCATTTTAATTAGTATTATTACATTGCTTGTATACCATTTGTTATAACTCCAGGTACTGGTGTTATCCATTGGAATATTTAGTCTCACTAGGAATCTTCATTGGCCTCATTTCCTCTGAGAATGAATTCTATTACCTAATTACACATGGTAGAAAAAAGTGTTTCCTTATAATGGTTTCCAGCTTACTTTTTATTTTCCTTGTTGCTATACTATTTATCAGAGGACAGGGACATTCTTATTCTTCCATTTAAATAGCAGTCACAGTTTCACATAGTTTTGATACATTTGCTGTTATTCATCTCCTTTCTAAATCAAACTATTGTATCTTTTCAAACTCACTTCTTGAAAGTTTTTTCTGGTTTGTGGTCACTCTCATTGTCTTTCTCTGAACACACTCTAATATATGATATACAAATTCAAGTCTTCATTCTTCAAAAGCCTTAACATTGCTTGTGACCCACCAGATACTTAATTCAAAGCATATAAATTCCCTCTGACCCTAATGAGATTTTTGGGGGTAAATTAATAAATGTTGAAGACACTGCTGATCAATGTTGCCAGATACATGTTTGGGCCTACAACCAAAAAAACCACAAGCAATTTTATTAGTCACCCTAGAAGAACAATCTCTGTAGGTATTAATTTCAGCCACATACTCACATGCTTAAAAATAAGCCCATGGTTAAGCCTTTGCTTCTTCAGATAAATGCCAATCTGCATATGTTTGCTCCCAGAAGACCATACACTTACTATGTGAACACACTATGACAACAATCTGCGCAGAAACAGAGTGATATTGGGGAAAAAAAAACATTTAAAAAAATAAATGTGAAAAGCAAACTGAATTATGAAACCAAATTATAGCTAAACACAATGACAATAAATACTTCTAGCCACAGGCAATAAAATATTGCATCATTAATAAAACTAAGTGGAGAAAAATTTTGCTTGTCACTTTCATTTATAACTTAAATTTTATACTTTAGCCTTATATGTTAGCTCAGTGCATTACACATCTCTCAGGCAATTCCCCTCTGGCCCCAGCAGTCATGAGTTACTGTGGTTTCAGAAAGTGGTGACTGGTTAAATGGAAACTGGTTTTCAAGGATGAAATAATGGCCTAATTCGGGACTGTAACAGTTTTAAAGGAAAGACAGTTGAGACAGAGAAATAGCAAGGATTTGATTATATGGAGGTTGAAACTGCAGGTCCTCATGGATGTGGGAGACAAACCTGAGAGGAACTTATGGAGCATACTTAAGCTGTTGTGAATTAATCATTCATGAGTTTGCACATGCCATTGGTAATGGATACAACTAGTGTTGCTCTTGACCTTCTCAGTGATCCAAACACCAAACCCATTCCACATCCGAGCTTGTAGAGGCCATTCAAGAGACTCATCAAATTCAAAGAAAGGGCTGAAAAAATAGGTTATAAAAACCTCTTAATTCCACCAGCTGATGCCAAGAAAAGCCAGGAGGAAATAGTGGCAAATTATCTCGGTTAGTCATGCAATGTAAGGAGCTGGGGTATCAGTGGTGTTAGTGAAGAAACTCCTCAGTAACAACACATTTGTCTTTCCTTAATAAATATAAATCAGAATAACCCCATTTATGGCTGTAAAGAGTTATGGCTGTTTGGAGTCTTGTCCTGTACATTCTTGGTATACCTCTAGTTCAGGCATCAAGTCTGAAGAGATTCATTAGGTAGTTACCCAGCATCAAGTCCTTCACATCTGAACAATATTTTTGAGGGAGTGGAAAGAAACAGCTGAATACAAAGCTCCTCACATTACCAGTTTCAAAAGAAATAAGAAAACTCACCAGCAGGCCTCAAGAGAGACAGGGATCAAGGAATGCCGAAAGGAATAATAAGTTAAATGTGAAGCTTCCCTTGAGATCTCCCTTCTACCCACTAGAGTAACTAATCATTCCTACCAACTCCTGTCCTTTCCTTTCAACCACTTAAAAGAATATGGCATGTCTGCTAAAGCCAGACATTAGTTTTGGTTTTATGGTGTGAGTGAGCAGTGAAATAGATCTTTTATTATTTTACTGCACTTATTTTCTTGTTCTATGCTTTTATGTGAGGGCACTTTATGGACAACCTGTTGTAAACTGCCAAGTCATTTATAGTTTATTCCTGTAATGTTTCATACTGAAGTTGAAAACTCTGTTGCAGTAAGACAAAATTCAATCTAAGAAAGTGAGCAGCCTAGAAATAAGCGAAAACTAGCAGGAGGGAATTTGTACCAGCTGCAGCCTAAAGACATTGGTAAAGATTCTGAGAAGTCTTTTTATTGTCCAAGGAAGCAAATGGAAATGCTGCTCATGACTTTGGGCTTCAATGCTGGGACTCCATAATGTCTATTTCGTTTATCCAGTAGCAAAAGAATCTTCACAGAATTATCCCAAAGCAAAGACCATGCAAGAATCCTGGGAATTCATAGTACCTCTTTGTTTCAAATTTTTGTACATACATATATACATTCAACAGCAAATGCAACTGTTTCCAGATTCCTAGTGATTCCCAGTATCATTACTGATATTTGGTTCCAACCTTCTTAATTTAAGCTCTGTTTAAACCACATGGGGCTTCCTTGGATCAGGAAAGATTGATACTGGCAGGCTGGAGATCTAAAGGAAAGATGTATTATAAAGATAAACAAATGCACATCTCACCAGTATCATCTGAACCTGTCCAGATTGTTGGAATCTTGTGTTAGGTCTTGTGTTAAAAAATTTCTGCTTGCTACATTGACTAATTGAGTTAATTTTTGCAGTTAAACTTTTCTTCATAAACAGCATTGAAAAGTGTTTCTTATAACATAAATATAGAGTATACTTTTTCCTTGCCCATTACATTGCTTAATTGGCATTTTTTTGCACTGCCAAGCTTTAAGGAATTAATCCATCACATTATGTATCTATGCACTGAAGTTCATTTTTCTACTGTAAAATGTGCACATAGTTAATATTAAACCTAGCTTTACAACGTTCCAGATAATATATATGTGTAATCCTGTATTTTATCTAAAAGGAGCTAAGCCTTAATTTTATAGGTAGAAATCTGATTACAGAAAACTGAATAACACAGTTACTACCATAGGCTTTCCCATGGGGTTTAATCAGTGACTACCTGACTTCAATGGGTGTGCATCAAGCCATTAGAAAGGTCCATGAAAATTAGGTATCTGAGTCACTTAAATCTAAATTTGACTGAATTTGAATTTCTTTAAACAAAACTTTCTCCATTGAAACCACATGATTTGGAAAACAATTATATACCAACATAGCCATTGGTAGATTTGGTACCATTAAAACTTGTTTGCATTGGAATTTTGTGGTCTGTGTGCTTAAACACTGCTAATGGGATCCAGGTTTAGTTCTTTTGTTTATTGAATAATTTGTCAGATACAAAGCTGCCTTCTGACTTTGCTCTTTATTGATTTTTACTGAATTCTCAGAGGATTACAATTCTTCACTCCATAAAGAAAACGTGCCCTTATGTCCTTATTTTGATTCTTATTACTTGGGATCAGTTGTAATGGTGCAGGCTTCTTCACTGAAAAAACAGGCTTGAGCTATATGGGGTGATCCAAAACAACCTCACAAATGGGCGCTACAGATGTCCTGCAGGTTTTTAATCCTCTTGATATAATACACCATCATAGAAACTAGCATTTTTGAAACTAACAATTTTTTATAGCCTTTCTGTACCAGAAAGCAACTCAGTGGATGTTTCACTCACTCATGAATGACTGGCTGAGATGTCCTTTTTGGCAGTCACTGAATTATGGACCAAGCCGTCCCTGTTGAGATGTGGTGATGTACCTGTGCTTACTTCCAACAAACACATTTCTGAATAATCTTTGCTATAATTACAGACAGGTAGCTGAAGGCAAGAACCAAATCAAATAATCACAAAACTAGGGGGAAAAAAAAGGGAAAGAAAAATAACCATTTACTATGAAGATGATTTACTGAATAATCCCGATGGGGCATTGTCTTGGGCTTCAATCCAGTCAATGTATTTGCAAATTTTAACATGGAAAAATTCTTTTTAAAACCACAAAAATATCTAGTTTTCAAACTGTTTGAAATGTCTCTCATATTAGGGCCATCCAGTGGGAATCCAGCTTCATCTGGATTTTCCAAAGGCATTAACATCATCTTAGTTAGCCTTACTCTGTCTTATTTTCAGTGTATTTTTGACTGCCTGTCAACTTCTTCATATTTTTTTCTCATTATTCCAACTTATCTTTTCTGTTTTCCAAATGATATTTTTCTTGAGTCCCTAATTCAACATTCTCTTGCCAATAGACACCTACTTATCATCTCACATAACACAGAAATCTCAAAAAGCTTTCTTGCAATGGAGAATTATCTGCATCATGACTTACATAATTTTCATTGGATCCTATCTCTCTTCACCATCCCAGCATCCACACGATCATTTTGCTCCGGCTGTGCGAAGTATATATTGTCTTTTCTTCCTCACTGGCCGTCAGTCTGGAACAGCCAAATAGCCTAATCATAGGTCTATGTAATTTGCAAATTAGTATCTCATAAAAACCTTGGAGGTTGATCTCATCATCTCTGTGATTTACATGTACTTTTCTGGATAAGACTCATTAGACTTCTACAATTCAGGATGTAGAGTCCAGTTTTCCAGGCTTAATGGAGTCAATGGATATCTAGTAAACACAGTCAGTGCAGCATAAATGCCACGCCTCTTTTCCTGAAGTAAACAACTAAAATATGCTAGTTAATACACTCTAAAAATGCCTCTGCCTCTCCACTGACTTTAAAAGAAACTTACTCACCCAGCCACCCAGGTGCAGACATTTATGCTGCAGGCTTCTAAATTACGTGATGTGTATCCTGCCTTAATGACCACATCCTTGTTTTCACCAGAAGACAACAATAAAAAGATTTCATTTACCACACAAATAACAAATTATAAAACTCTCTAATCAAAGTTTAGGCTGCAAAACAATTTTCTCAGGAAAGTGGTGGAAAACTATTTGTAACACCAGAGGCTAACCACGACAAAGATACAGAAAATATGTTTTTGTGACTAAAAATATTTACCAATGCTAAAGCTTCCCATGAAGCAGTTTCTTGCTACTGTGTAAACAAAGTGAGCAAACTATTCCAAAACCAAAAATCTTCTATAAATAAGTAGGTTCCAAGTTTCTATTCCATATCCTCAGACCACCGTAAGTCTGTTATGCTGACATAGCAATTGCAGTGGAATAGGGATACAAAATAACAGAAACTGAAACTACTACGCTGAGGACTGGCTCTATTTTTTGATATTTATTTGAGATGGAAGCTTTCATTTAACTGGAAATAATTGTCCTTAATTGTCAGGTGCAAAGAGTATTTTCTAATGCTGGTATCCCTTGAGGCAATTAAATATGAACATTATTAGTATGAGTCCTCTGTCTTTCAGGAATCTTATATGAAAAAGTGTTGGTTTTGATGAATGTACAGTGATTTTAGTGGTTGAAAGCCCTTCAGATTCCTCAGGCCAGCTGTCTGCTCTGGATACTAAAGAAAAAAGCTCTTAAATCAGCCACAGTGCTAAATTAAGAAACCAATGTAGAGACTGTCCTTAGTTTTAAAGCACATATTTTTAAAAAATAGAAATTACTTCCCTCTCCAACTAAAAGGACACATGAATACACATTCCACTTTATGTCTTTTCTTGGAAAATTTTATTCCCATGCCCAAAAGACTATAATAGCACTAGTCAACTCACTACAGTGAAAATACTTAAGCAATATGCAGAAGTAATATGTACTTATTTACAGTAGCACTGAGATAGTAATCACTCCAGTAGTCCAGTAATATTCCAGGAGTACTTATTTCTGACAACCTTTTAACTTAAGCTTGAGTTAAAGCAAGTTGCAGCACTGCCTTTTTACTTGTGCCATTAAACAAGCACTGCAATTAAACAAACCCAGATGAAAAAGTTGTGATTGACATTGCTTTTGTCTTTTGGGCTCAAAATCATGCAGCATTATTTCAGCAATGTATGTGATACACTCTTCTTGCACTGCAAAAAGAATAATAAGGTTGTCCAGTTCCCAGCAAGGAAACCATACTGTTATAGCTTGAAATTTAACAGTTAAGTGATAACAGAGGTAAAGTTCATCTGAGTGCAACCAAAATAAACAAAGGAATGAGTTGTCATATAGAAATGGTCCTCCTTGGAGAGGATAAAAATATGTGGGTTAAGAGATCAGTAGAACAACATCTTTTAAACACTACCACAAACTCCTTTGAAACAGTTGTAGTGATGGAGAACCTGAGAGATGTCTCAGAAACACACAAAAATGTTACAGGACAAGGAAAGTAAAATGCAAAACAAAGTAACAGAAGAGAAGCAATTACTGAAACCACAGTGAAAAACACAATAGGACTCAATGTTTACCCAAAGGAATTTATTCTCAGTGAGTTTTTGACCTCACATAAGGGTTTGTCTTTATACATAAGTATCCATCTTCCCCATGCTAGTCCCTGAACTGGAAGCACAACTGTGGCAAGCTCAAAAGCAGCAACAACTGTGCATGAACAAAGCCTTGTCAAGAACAGAAAGGAAGACTATATGCAATTTTTGACAGCACTGGGAGTCTTTTATTGGACCAAAGTGTGTAAGAAAACATTCATGAAAATAAGAATCGGTACAACATCTCTTACTAGATACATGCAAAATGCTACTAAACCTCTCCAAAATAAAGACAGAGATTTTTAATGACACCTATTATGTGTTTTATTCCCTTCAATTTAAATAATAACCCAGAGACTCCTACCAAAATGCTTAAGCACCCTGGTGTACCATTAGCAATACAATTAAATCACAGCAGCGTTAAACATCTCATCAAGAGCTCAGCCAACCTACAAAATTACTTTTCTACCCTTTCATTCCCTAGAAAGCTTCTACTCAGTTCCTGTCCATCTAATTTCCTTAGCCATCTTTGAGATTCCCTGAGCAACTGTAATGGAGCCATGGAGGACTGAAGGCATTGAAGAAAGCCAGTACAGTCTGCTAAAGGCATTTGTCAATGCAGAAACATGAAGAAGCACAGAGCTATACAGCTTTTCAGGCATCAGATAAGGGAGTAATAACAGACTGTGCAGCTGTGTAAAGCAACTACTGTCTTGTACTTTGACTTTCTGGATAAAGCAAAGTCCTGCCCATTAAATATAGTTTGATATTTTCCTCCCAACACCTTTCTCAAGAAGATCACGCAAAAAAATACTGCCTCTGAATCATGCAGAGAAAAAGATTACTTCCTCCTGGAGACTCAGGGCAGAAAAACAGAACCCTGAATCACAGTTCCTACTTCAGTCTGTGGCTGAGGTCTCTCACTGCTGGCACAAAGGCCATAGAGCATTTGTTCTACTGTAGCAAAGATGGAAAGCCACTTCTCTGCTGTGACTTTTACACAGACAGTGGACAAGTGTCAGCCAACAGACTTCTCCGGAGTACTCTGGCTGCTAATGCAGCTCCACTCTCACCCCACTGACACAATCTCTGAAGGATCTATAAATAACCAAAAGAATTCACATAGTGCTGAAATAAACATAAGGGGCCAGACTGCATTGGAGTAACTGAGATAAGGAATGTATTTGGGCTGTTGGTGTTCATCTTACAATCAGATTGCAGCAATCTGCATATGTCTGCAATGCACTGATGTAGTGTACCATGGAGAAATAGAAATCAGCCACTGTGTGATCTGTACTTACACTTGGTAAACAAAAAAAACCTAGAGATTTATCCCTTAATAGTTCCCAACAATGTTAATATGGCCTTCTGATCTAGTTTTTCTGAAAACTAAAACACTTACTTGTCATAGTATCTTCTGTTTCTTACACTTAGATTCATCTACTCTGAAGACCCATGCAGCTAAACCATCAACTTCATCTGCAACATTCTGGCCAGCAGTTTATTCAGCCTCCCTAGTACTTCATGCATCATCATTTTGAAAAAGATGATCCAGAGAAAGAATAGCTGATTTCCCTGCAAAGAAGCACCCTCAATAAAATAAAATAAAATACTTCACATTCCCTCTGTTCAGATAATGCCTGCAGCCATAGAGAGGGTGACATTACTGAGAACAATGACATCTATTCAAATTTGTAAAGCAAGCATTTGATAGACATGCTTCCTCCAACACAATAACTTCACTGAATGAGCTGTTAGCTTATCTAGCTTCTACACTTTGAAGTATACAGTCAAGCACATACCAGCAGTCCTAGACTCGAGTTTATTAGTTTGAGAAATGTTTTCTATTTCACACTGAAAGGAATGAAAAATGTGACAGCTTATTTTATTTGCTGAGCTTTTGCTGATTGAAAGAAATGACAGTGAGCATTAATTTACCATGCAGTTATGAGGAGATCAGCAGAGAGCGATGAATTTCTAAGAATCATCTTTCTCAGACCATGTTACACAATCTCATTCTTTGCTGTATTCGCAGTTGACATCCCACAACACTTAATCGTATGGAAGATGTCACCTAACATGGATACATCTTGTGCATTTGTCTAAAAGATTAGTGCATGAGGTACTTATCTCTCTATATTTAGGCCTGCGGCTGATGTTGATGCCACTAGAAATTATTTTATTGAGTAAATCAGTCATTCAGATATTGCTGCCTATGAAAAATTTCCAGTTGGACAGGACAGCTTACACAAATAAGTAAGTAAACAAGTAAATGCTCTATTAAAAACAGTTTCTAAGCTACCCTAAAGCTACTTTCTTATGTTAAGAAAAGAAAGGAGGGAAAACCCCAAAACCAGACCTTAGCAGATCCTTTCCAATCTCACTTTTGGAAGGAAGATGCTTTTTTTGATAACACACATACACTATAGTCCTCAGTGCATCTAAAAGAAATCCTTGTTATAACGTGCAACAAAATCCAGTTGATAGAATTAAATAACATTGTCAAACCACACTTACCTTGTTTGTGTAAAGTCTGATTATTTTGCAATGCTTGCTAATTTTTGAACTTCATGGAGCCTGTTTTCTTCATAGAGCTGTACTCTAATTCTATAACATTTCAATATAAATATATATATTTTTTTTTTAAAGCTGAGACTGCCAAGACCATAAAAATATTTCTAGTGAAGGAAGAAATGACATCTTTTAAGATCATCAGGAGCATTAAAAAGGATTTACAAACATAACAAACAAGTTTACAAACTGCACACTAAAGGTTGCCATTGGTTTTGCAGATTGCAGGCCAATTCCCATTAAGTGATCACAGCAGCTCCACAACAGGTACAAAGATAGAAAGATATATTCTGGCCTATATTTCTTTAAGCATTTCTTAGAAAATCTCATCTTTTATCGGCTATGGAATACTAATCCATAGTATTTCACAACATGTAATAAAAGTTAGGAGGTTTTAATATCTGTATCTATATTGTATTAATGTATCTATATACTGGTATCTATATTGTGATATAGATACCATTTTCATGCACCATTTAACAACAGTCTCATATATAATATGAAGTGATAATAATTTGAATTGATTTTAACTGTTCTTCTATTGGGCTTGGAAAAAGACAGGAATCTCTCTATTTTAGCTATGATAGTGGAGCCAACATTCTTATTCTGTGATGAAAACACAGCTGTATCAGTGATCTCAGATGATTAGGCCTATGTACAGACATCCTTAAGTCAGTGTGTGGAAAACAGACTTTGGAAGTGGCCTGTATTATTTCATGTAATGACAGGTTTTCAAGGTTTTGATCCCTGACCCCCTGCAGAACAGGCCAGTTGCCAATTTATTACATATCCTTTGTGATTATTTAAAAGTGTTCTGATTATTCCATATTATAGGTTATATGAGAATTGTATGCGTACTAGACAACTTCCAGCTGTCTAGTATTAGGCCAGTAATGAAAGTGCATTACTGAGTCAATCAGAAATCCATTGAAGCCTACTGCAAAGTTCTCATTGATAACATGAGGCTTTCTGCCACTAAAAATCTTTTATAGAACAAGAGAAAAATTAGTCCCATTGTAGAATAACCAAAACTTTTTTTTTTTTTTCACAGTATGGAAATAGCTAAGCATCACAATAACGCCAGACCCAGCTTTCTAGGAGGAACACAGGCAACTTGGATAAGTCTTGAAAATGCCACATGAATTGCTCATGTAATTTCAGTAAATAGATGGAAAAGACATGGCTTTAAGTAACTACAGACAGATCATTAAAATCTAAACAGCTATATAATATGTATTAAGAGAATAAAAAAAGTGACAGTTTTGAATGATGCCAGTGTTATTTTTCTTGAGGACACTAAGAAGAACATTCAGCATGTCTGCAGGTATGTAAGTAATTGTTACCTGCACAGGTCAAGAACCATCTAAACTACACAGGTTTACACAATCCAAAGGTTTTGTTAACTGTTCAATGGCTGATGTTAACTGTTCAAAAGCATCTTATCAAGTGAGTCATTTGAAAAGAAAATCAAGAATATTTCAGTTTAAACAATCCTTCAGTGAGGGCTGCCCTACCTTGAAGGCCTGTTTAATGAACTTGTAAACTGCACTATAAAGTTAAAGGAAAATCTGACTGCTCATTTTCCTTGTTTATAGCTTCTTTAGGAAACATCTGCTAGCCATTCTGCTGCTGCTTCTTCCCCTGGCCCCTCCTACCCCCCCCCCCCCTTTTTCCCCTTCTACTGTTATTTCTTACATGCTATTGAGTCAGGGGTTGAAAGTTTAGCCAATTTTTTAGTCTTTAAAACCTGGCATTTCTGGTTTAGTTGAGGTCACCTGAGCAATGAAGAAACTAACAACTGTTTGTTGGAATTCGACTGGGGAAATGATTTTTTTCCCCAGGGGGCAGAATTGTGACCTGGTTACAATGTGGGAACAGAAGTGAGCTTTTTTTTTTTGTAGGATTTACCCCTCTTGCAACTATGTCACCACACATATACAATCCCAAGCTATTAGGCTGATAGAAAATGCAGTTTGAACACTATGTGCAAGCCTGACTGCTACAAAGCTGACATTTTATTAACAAGTGTTATATTTGTAAGTTGTGTAGTCCCAACTTTACTCTGGAATTTAAAAGGTCACTGCAGGCACTAAATAAGGCTTCAAACCTCTAAGACCTGCTGTGAAGGACAGCTGGCATGGCACACAGAGCTCTGCCACAGGGTGATAAAAGAATGAAGTGAATATTTTAGCAGTGAGCTGTCACTAATTAACACAGATTTTATTAACTTGAAAGATAAATATACTTGGAAATGGTAAGTGCTCCAAAAAGAATGTTTGGCCATCAACTGTGCAAGTGTTAGTTAAGTAGGAAACACACAAGACATGCCTTGGCTAGGAACTGAAGCATCGAGGCTGAGCATCTCCAGACTCAAGAGACATGAAGCTGTTGAATTGGATGACGACATCACACCGACTTCAGGAAATCTTCTGGGTACAGTGGAATGACTTCTGGTTGGCACCCTTTTAAAATGAGACAAGAAAGGCATCTTCTGAGCATCATGCCTAACACTTGAACTTTCCTGCAACTCCATAGCCTGGTGACACCAACCTCCAGCTGCTGTGGAGCACCAGCATTTTGAAACAGCAATACCAGAGACTTTCATCCACAGGATTACAAATATGAGGCACCAGGAAAAGTGTTTCTCCAACATCTGGCTCTAAGTATTGGGCATGACAGGACTGACAGTACTGTCTCACATTTTCAAAAGGTTCAGGGGTGTGCAGCATGTGAAGGGAGAGTTATAAAAGTAAAGTTCCCATTGATTTTTTTTATCCTTCAAGGATATTTCATATTGCTTCTTTACTCCCAGGAAATTTTAATATACATGAAATGCTGATTTCTGTGGGTATATTTTCTTGTATAAATGTCAAATAGAGCAGGGGTGAAGCTTTTGCTGTTAATACAGAATAATCTTACACGGTTCCTATCCAATCACACAGAGCATGAAAAAAGGCTGCTGAAAAACTGAAGACCACAGATATACTACCTGGGACTGGGGGGGAGAGTAAAAATATGAACAATCATTATAATTTGAAAGTGCTTCTTTGATAATGACCTTTAAGAGGGACCACAGACATTTCCTCTTGAAAGGAGTTTGAAATGGCCATGTTGCCCCAGCATTAAGTAAAAAAATATCTCCTTAAGCATTAAACATATTTAAACCCTGTGGTAATATGGAGACAACTTATTGTGGATTCCTTCATGGAAGACCACATCACATGCTAGCAAATCGTAAGCCATCTTATGAGTGTGTGTGTGACCACCAAGATCTTTATGCGTGGTCACCATGTCAAACCATATTCTCCCAAATAGCTCCAATACAATGCTTTAATGGGCGCTTTAATGGTCAGTATGCAGTGGCCACATCTCAGCAACAAACAATTTTGAGAACACCCATCCCAATATTGATATACAGCACCAAACTTATTCTAGCTACTAAATAAAAAGTCAAACTGCTGGACAAGTGGTCTGCAGAGTAACTGTCCACCAGTGTACATCACTCACATTTGCAAATTACCAGAGCATTGCAGACAATGGCAGGCAATCATAGAATCATACAATAGTTAGGGTTGGAAAGAACTTTAAGATCATCTAGTTCCAATCCTCCTGCCATGGGCAGGAACACCTCACACTAGACAATTTCACCCAAGGCTCTGTCCAACCTGGCCTTGCACATTGCCAGGGATGGAGCATTCACAACCTCCCTGGCAAACCCATTCCAGTGCCTCACCACCCTTACAGTAAAGAACTTCCTCCTTATATCCAATCCAAACTTCCCCTGTTTAAGCTTGAACCTGTTACCCCTTGTCCTATCACTACAGCTCCCCATCTCCCCATCATACTTACATAATTTTAAACTGTCTTAATGTGCTGCCCAGCCAGTCTTCAGAGCAACTGGAAAGCACATACATCTGAGACAGTTAAAGAGATGTGGTGCTTATCAAGGTGCTGACTGAATGGATTCCACTATGTTAACTGAGAATCCATCTGTTTTTGCCAGATGTTAAATAAACCTCATCTCAGCATGACATAATTGTTTCTTAATATATGCTTTTTTCTTTAGACTCATTTCAGTTTACACAATTAACCCAAAGCCAAGAAATAGATGTACGCCATTACTAATAGCATCATGCCTTGTCCCTGAGTGAGAATATGTATGAGAACTATATATTCACAGGTCACTGGGTTCAACTGAAATCCATTCATTACAAAACCTCTGCAAGGGGAGGTGACCCTAAAGCACAGTAGCAGTAACTCAGAGATTGTACAACTCCAGAACTGCTCAGTCTACAGCACAATTTAGTGAAGCTTTTGGATGCTTAGATGCTATCCAACAGAGAAAATCCACTGGAGCTGCCCCTCCACTGGAAGCTGTGTGAAAGAGAATATCAAAAATTTCTATGACATCTTAAGTCACCAAGTAACAAAGAAGTTCACCAGTCACAAAATCTAGACAATGCATCACCCTTTTGAGCCTCTGGAATAACACATTGGGAAGATGAATGGAAACATGAGATTGTCCTTTTGTCTGCTTTTCCCTTACAAATCTTAAATTCAAAACACATTTTATACAGTATAATAAAACCTCAGAAGCACTAATGCATAGTCTATATGATTGAAAAGAGAAGCAAAGAAGTGGGCAGTCTCAGAATGCTTTTCTTTGTAATTGCCTACTGCAGTTGGAATGAAACATTCTACTTAAATTATGCTTTATTCTGTGTTTTTTCTTTTAGTTTCAAAAGTGCAGAGACACTGCTGAAATGAAACATTAGGACTCCACTCAGTTTTCAATGACTGAAGATGATGTGCTTCCATGTAGTACAGTATCTCATTAAATCAGGGTCTAATCCAGCCATAAATGAAACATGCCAAGGCACTGGCTAGCTGAACTGTCTCATTAGGATGCAACCTCCACTTTCAGAAAAACTCCATAAATACCAACTTCCAAAATGTGAATATTTTTGTTTCATGAAGAATATTGTACTGAATAGTGTGTAGTTATGGTACAGGGTTACTTCAATGTACTCAGGCAGGGCCTGGAAGTTTAATTCTGCACGATGCACTGTTTCTTCAGAGCACTTTCAATTCAGATTATCTTAAGAGAAATTGAAAATACCAATGAATCCACATCTGAACTAAAAGGCAGGATCCATCTTACCTATTGATCTGTGTTCTGCAGAACCAGGGCTTGATTCCAGTAGTCATCAACCTCTGATTCAGAACCTACAGCTGTGATAACAAGTCTGCTGCTTTGAGGGCCATATTCTGCCCTGTATTTAATAGTATATATGGAACCAACATGGTGAAACAACTGTATGTAGAAAATCCATTAGCAGCAATTTCACAATTTCTTACAGCTTCCTTTTATTTCTTCTGAAACATGTTCTTCCCCTTTGTTACATCATAGTAGTGCTAAGGCTAGAGGAAGAGACATGAAGAACACAAAAATCTTTCTAGCACCCCTCTGTTTCAGGGCTGAGAAGAAAGATATGGACAATTTTGACATGATTGAAGCTAAATACAAACTTGACCCATATTTCTTTGCAAATAAACCTTGCCAGAAATCTTCAGCATCTTCCATCTCCTGGCTACTGTATCTTGATTACAGAGCTCCCCATAATTTTTACAAGAATTGTCTCAGAAGATGGCAGACAATTCTGGTGCAGATAGTGGCAAAAATCTGGCATCCAGCATCTTACACAGGAGGGCAGAATTGAGAAATAAAGACGAAAAAAGATTCTTACAAATATTATGAGATCTTCAAAAGTTCAGATAAAGTAGACATGACCCCAGCCCTTAGCATCTACTCCAAAAAGCACAAAGAATAATAACTAAAAGTGCTAATAATAAATGCTATTGAATATAAGGAAAAAAGTGTAAGAGACTCACTGACCATTTTGGGTAGCTGCAGGACTGAAATGACCTTTTTGTAATGTTGGAAAGTTTTCTAAAAAGAAATGTTTAAGTTTCATAAGCAGAAGTCAGTGGGAGTTCTGCCATTGACTTAACAGACCGTGCTTTTTTAAGTCACTGAAAGGGAGGAAAGCGTGTAACATAGTTAGCATTTGGAAGAAAAGAAAGGAGTGCTGAATTTGCTGGAAGATGTCCTGGAAGAGTAAAGTTGCAAACATGAAGCATATGTGTAATTTGAAGCTGAGGGGCACTTCACATGCATAAAGCTGAGCACATTACCATGTCGTCATGGAATTGGGATCTTGAAAATTCTTAAAGACAGGTCACATATGTATGTTTGCATTACCACATCTGTCACTTCCTAGATTTCATTAAGAGACAGCTATTACATTAATCTTGGTATCAGTAACATTCCATAACTGAATCTTTTTCATCATTTTGGAATCTTTCTCTTCATTAAACTTCTCTCCTTCTCCCTTTGGAAAAGAGAATCTTTACATTAAGAAAGAGGATTTGATAACTATTATAAGTTAATTTTATGCACAGAAATTCTTCTTATATCATGGTTGGTGGCCAAAAATTGTAACATTTCTCTTAGAAATATCACTTAACTCTGATGGCTTTCTGGTATCATTTCCTTGCGCAGTACTTGGTTTTATGTTTAAATGTGTTCAAGCTTTCAAAATTAGAAAACTTCAAAATTAGCATTCCTAGAGTGCAACAAAATTCTGAGTACTTTTCAAAATATAACAAATTAAACAAAAATAAAAGGATGCAGTATACCACTGAATGTTGTCCTGTGCTAGTTCTAAAAATTGAAACAACCACACAAAATGACAGAAAAAGACTAAAAGATGCAAAACAGGTAATAAATTGCATTTCTGTATTTCCAGAGCTAGTTTCTTTATTTATTTTTAAAAAGGAAAGCCACAAATGACGAAGTCTCCACAACTTCCAAGAGCAGTGAGTGATAGAAGCCAGTATTAGTAATTTTGTAATTGTAATTTGTAATTAGTAATTACACATTTTAGTCTCAGGAAATGGTAGAAGTCAAAGCAAAGTACTGCTGCTGCAGTCATTGAGGTATATGCCTGACTTTAAGTGTATGAACTAGGGTCCAGTGTGTACTTCATGTCCGTGGGCTTAGCTGCATGCTTGGGACCTAAATTTCAGTAAGTAATGCCCATCTGTGTGTTGTAAGTTCTGTTGCTGGCTTCTGGAATTGCATGTGAGATATGGCATACACACATGAAAAAAATAAATATGTATCTCACTATTTAAGAAAATAAAAATGCCTTTATAGATGTCCAGTGCTGTATCGGCAACAGTACGTTGACAGCCAACATTACTGCTTTTTTATCACAGCAGTATTCCTTATCATGTTTGAATGCTGCCTCTTTCCGTCAGTGTAATTCTGCTGTTTATCCCTTTGCTCTATCTTCCCCTTCTCTCTGTGTAAGTATAATAAATGTGCAGTATGACTGGTATTTTAGTCAGTGAAACCAGCAATCACTCCCTGGTGCTGGCATTTCACCTTTGACTGAATGCCCTGTAATCCTGCTGGATGCCAAGCTCTAAAGTTCTCAGGCTGTGTCCGTGGCTGCAACCAAGAGGATAGGTATCAGATGTGTCACAATGACCTCACCAGTGACTATGTGCACACTGCCAGCTATTACTAAATGTTATTTGTTTCAGTGATGCTACAAATTGGACTATGATGTTATTCAGTACTAGTGAGATTTTAAAGATAGGTTTCGAATGTCCTCATCACATTATTTAACTTTTGTGAAAAGAGCTAAATCTTCCCTTCCTCCCATCTCTTCCCTCCCCTGCTGAGTCATGTACTGATCAAGTGACATGGAACCAACATATGACTACTGAAATTCTGTTCAGCTGGTCTGAAGAGGGTCTTTATGTAGGGAAAAAAATAAACAAACGCAAAGTAAAACAGTCTGCAAGATTGTTTCAAACATTCAGTTTATCTCTGCTTCGTTGGAATGTTATTTTCAGAAAAAGGCTGAATCTGCAAAGGTTCTTCAAGCGCTAGCCTTGTTAACTCCCATGATTTTATCAGGAGTCTTGTGATACTTGCTGTCCTGCGAAAAGCTTCACTGCAGAAAGGAAAATATTAGAGAATCTGCTTTTCCATGATTAAACAAACCAAGCTTCGTAGCTGCGAAGAAATCTCACAATACCTAAACCCTACAGCTCAAAAAGCTAAGTTAATAAATTTGGTAGGAAGAAAGTGGGGGCAACTTAAAGGTTTGTTATCAGTGATTTTAGCACATACCCTGGGCTTGTGGCTCTGGGATACATGATGGCCCTGTTATAAAGGCATGGGCCAGCGGCAGAACCCAGACCCATGCGTATTAAAAATTTCAAATGTCCCCAAGGCTGGGTTGAGCCCCCTGAGGACAACACACAGTCAGAAGTGGTGTGAAGATGCTTGTCACCAGAACAAGCAAAACAAAGCCCTGCCCAGCTCGTAGGCATAAAAAAACTAAGTAATTGCTCACTTCCCCATGCGATAGGCAAGATGGGAGAAGGAAAAAGAGTCATGGTGTTGCATCATTCACCCCTTATCCAAGGAGAAGGAGGACGGGCAACGTGCCAGGACCTTTCACTGGGATTTTTTTTATGCAGTGCATGCAGAAAAGAAAAAGGAGGAATCCAGCCCTCAGATTTTGATTGATAATAAATTATCACATAGTGACTAGTCAAAGGCATGCCTTAAAAACATCAACATTGGCACCTACTGTTTTGTTTTGCAAAAGACTCCATCCTGTCTCCCCCTCCCCCTCTTCCACATGCACACTCACACACACACACTTTTGGCATTTTTCTGTTCCTGGCGTTGTTCTCATTAGTGATACAAGAACACAACCAGCCTCATTTTCAACACATTTTCTTCAACAGTGCAGAGACAGACTTATTTTCCTAAATGCTTTTCATTTGTATTCTAATTAAAAAAAAAAAAAAAAAAGCAAAGAAATTTTGAAAGGGAGACTACTTCTATCCCATAGCAACTGTGGTAGGGAGAGTTTTCCAGCCCTTAGAGGTCCCTAGAGAACTTTGAACACATTTACTAATATCAAAGCAGGGCAATAGTTTTTAAATGACATCATCTTCCCACTCCCTGTAACTGAGAACTCACCGTTCCCGAACTAGATAGTCAGGAGGTTTGAGTGCCAAAGGTCTTACACCATAGTTTCACCTATACGTATTAGGATTTTCAGGCAATCAGTGGCTGACCTGCTGCATTTGATATAGTTTGCTGGTGGCAAAGTTCTTTGCTGTCTACACATCAATACTCGAGTTACTCATGTCAAAATGCAAGGTTTATTTTAAGACACCCCTAAGAGGCTTGAATCCAGTATTAATATGATATGTGTTCTTAAAAAAAATGCATGAGATTCTTAATATCCAAACTTAGGGCTCAATTATATTCACAGATGTATTCAGGGAATGAATAAGCTCACAGACACGGAAAGCTGCCCACAGCAGAATGAATGTTCAATATATGTGGCACCAAACACTCATGAAAAATGAACCTTAGGTTGCAGCGATATTCTCAGTGTCCGATATGTTAAACTGAAAACAAAGACAATCATCTCAGGCAAATACAAATCCTTTCCACTGATATAGCCTGGAACACTGTAAGTGCAGTTTACAGCCAACATTTGTTCTGTTCTAGGGAAAAAAAAAGAAACGTATACAAACAACTGTTCTTTTCCATGCTGAAACAATGGAATAACACATGATAGCTCCTTTACAGTGGTGAAATTACGACAGCGATCTCAACAGCTGCTTAGCCACCAACCACAGCATTTACAACTGGTTAATTACAGACACCCAAACCCTTGCAACACATTTTGCTTTCATGGCCCAAACAGTATAATCAGTGACTTTATCCAGGACTGCACAATAACGTCTCTGTCTATCAAAGAACAGAGCATAGTAACTGATCCCAGATTTATCATGGTCAACTTAAAAATATCAACTTACATTTTCTGTTTTCTTTTTTAAACTAAGGAGAAAGAGAGGAGTTGAAAAATGGTGGACTTTCTTCTGTAAAAATGTGAAAGCAAGAAAACTGCAAATTAAGCTTGGCTTGCTATTAGCAGGATCTTTGTTCTGTGACATGTTTATAATAACTGGATTTTGAAAGTGGGAGGATAAAAAGGATGTTCAAATTGACACACAATCAGTGTGATGCCCATCCTCTTGTGAGTCGCTTTCACAAGAACTTTCATTCAGCTAGGCTCCTCTGGATTTGTATGAAGAGCGCAGGCACGAGAGATGCAGGCTATCTAGGACTACCCAACACATGGCTCTCAGGAAGAACTAGCATAAATGATCCTGCAGGATGGACATTAAATATAGAAAACAGAGCAAAACAAACTCAAAAGGATCAGTTTTCTGTGTGTCTGCTTCTGCTTCTCTATATAAATACCAAAACAATTTAGAAGTTTTACCTTTTTTCTTTCATGGGAGGGGAAACTGAGGCAAAAAAAAAAAGTGCAGGTTAATTTTTTTTACTGCCTTTTAATTTAGAGGAACAAATATGACACTTGATTTTTAGGGCAGAATGCAAGGATGAAAATCCCAAAGAACATGTAAGACAGCCCCCACTCCCCACCCCCCACATCTTACTAACAGTCTCAGAACAGTCATTCACATTGCAAAGAGTGAGTCAGTAGCTGGGATTCACATACAGATCTGATGGATCACTCAGAACTCAGCCTGCCAGACACTGCTCCCAAATTATGTTTGAAGCCTGGGGGAGGAGGGGAAGCAATAATAGTATTGAAACTGAACACTGGATTGGGCTTTTATTTTCTAGCTGGTTTAACTGCAGAAAGGGCTTTTGCCGACTCATTTTGCCCAGGAAATCAATTCCAACCTGTTATGTAAAAGCCCTAATGAATTCCTGCTCTGCTGAATCAGCAGTGCAGCAAAAGCAGACCACCTCTGCCTGCAAGCTGAGCAAGTGCCAATCTTGCTTAAACGCAACCAAAACCACCATATGATTAATATTTTGAAAGGTAGCTTAAACATGTCTTTAAAACCCACCACAGTCAAGAAAATGCTAGAGGTTATCTGTTAAGTGACAAGTGGAATGAACTTCCAGGTACTTTTCAAATCTGATTCCTGTAAATAAGAAACAGCTGACTATGATCCTGCAAATTCCAGTTGAGAAAGCTCTGATGATAGTAATGCATTATGTTGTGTCCAGAATCCCTTGATAGAATTACAACATTACTGTACACAGCTGGGTGGATATTATTATGTTGCACAAGAAATCAGAGATTATACTAGCAGGACACTCTAAGTGCAACCAAGATCTGACACTAAGGCACTTGAATGCAAAGCTGGTGCCTCCTAATTTAGTACAGTACGTTTTCCAACACTAACTTTCTAACAACATGGACAAATAAAGCCATCCATACACTGGCAAACTACACTGTGTGGCTAGAGAAGTTTGCTGATGACAGTCTTGTTATTGTAACAGGAAGTGACTCAGCCTTGGCAACAAGAGATCAGACACTTTATTCAGAAGCATTAGGTCATTTCTTTTTCCCCTAACCAACCGTTTCACAAGGCAACTGGTTTTGTTTGAAAATAAATATCTATTTTGAAAATGATTTGCTGAGGGAGTGGAGTTAAGCATTTATGGTTAAGAATAACTACTCTGTTTAATTCAAGGCATCTGGAAACCTCTTGTCTTTTTAACTCTCTTAAATTTGCTGCATGTACAAAATTCCAACCCCCAGGCAAGAATTCCCCCACGTGGGTGAGTAAAGTAGCACCAGCTACATTATGATCGTGAGAATGAGGATGAGTGAGGAGATTTGTGTCTGGACCAGTAACTTTCCATGACAATTATACATGACTGATATCAGCGTTACAGCTAAAGTAAAACTACTTCACACAGGCATTACAGCTGAAGGAAATATGTGCCCTGTTGTAACAACCTATTACATGGCTTTCCATCAGTTATTTATAAATGGCACATAATATTAAGCTACTTCTCCCCTAATCAGTGTAAACCAAAAATTCTCTAAATATCTGGCATCCAGCCTAGCCCAGAATGATTTATTTCCCTCTCTGCTTCTGCACTGTTATTTATCGTGTGTATCTTTAGCATTACATACAAGCTCATAAAACTATGTGGAGACAGAAAAAATAATATTCTTTCCAATGCTACACTGGCATTACTAATTTTTGCTTCAAGTACATTTTAGCACAGTTCACAACTGCATAGAGGCTGCACAAAAAAAGAAACTAACTGCTCAAACCAAACTAAAATTCTCCCTCTAACGATAAAGAGTAAACACACCACCAGTTGCAGCACTCTGAGAACAGGATTTCGTCATCTTCCTAATATTTTCCTTATCTGTTGTAAGTTTTATATTTTTAAAATACCAGTGAAGAATAATACTCCACATAACAATGACTCAAATATCCCATGCAAACGCATAAATAACATACAAATAACAGTGCCAGCCTTTTATTTTGGGCAGGTAGTAAGCAAAAAAAAAGTTCATAGGGATATCTTAAAAACCTCTATTAACAAGAGTCTTTATCTATTGCCTCCATACTGTGCTTAGAGCCTAATTTTAGGTATTAAAAATAAAACTCCAGACAATTTCCCATAACAGGCACTGCAAGAACACAGTAAGGCCTCAAGCATTTTTCTTTGTTATCAAAACACACTGGTTTTGTAAATGTTTGAAACATTAAACTTTTCTGAAAAGCCACTGAGGTGAAGATGAAATTACAGTTCAGCATTATATGAAATATATCCTGAGAAACCTCAGCGCCTTACATTATTTCACTGTTACCTTCCTTGTGGCACAAGCAGTATTTTATAATTCCAGCTCACTAAAACAGCAGATTTCATAATTTTGCTGCTAAAGCAACATGGTTTTCTATGCTCTGTCAAACAGCATTTTTATCTTCTAGCAGGAAAAAATAGCTATCTTGTTCCACCATCTGCCAAAAACTACTAAACAGAGGGTATGCTTCTGTGATTTCAAATTGCAGAAGCTTAAGTAACTCTAGTGTTATACCTATTAAATATAGTGACAATCAGAACCTAACATTTTCCAAGTACTGTAACACATTATTTCAGAAAGGTATTTCTACCATACTGGCCCAGGCTTCAACTGGGCTAACATGGTCCAGGTTTCAGTTAGCTGTCCCTTCTGAGCACCATTATGTGTTAGATGATTTTAACCATGGTCATTGTGATGTGCTTGACCAAGCCTCACTATCTATTCATAGCTTAACATTGAATTTGAGAAGCGACATTTCTTTGTTCAAACATATAACCATGTAACACAATATGAACGTAATTTCAGCTCTTCTGCAAACTCTTCCTGTTCCAACTCTAGTCTCCTAATACAGTACACTACTGCAATTGTCTGAAAAGACTTACTGCCTCAAAATTGCAATTTTATACATGAACACTCTCACACACACATCATTTTTTTATATATCTCAAATTTGCTCAGACAGATGTGAAAACGCAAGCCCCCAGTGTCTTAACACTTGAAGGAAAATAAAAGGACCTTACATTTCTTATTAGCCACATTTCAGTACTTTGAAGCCAACATTGTGCTTTCCTGCGACCTAACATTTTATATACATATGCCTGGAGTCAGCTTTCTCTGCGTTACATTCAACAGGCACAAATATATTGCCATCTTCCATTGGCACCATGTCAGTTTTACAATTACAAATCCTCCATTCGAATGTGCTCATCTCAAAAGTACTCATGTTTTAATGGGCCTCCATTGTACATGAAGCCTTAATCTGGGAACTGACAAGTTTCAACCCTGATGTTGTATTTTTCACTGAAATAGAGAGTTCAAAGGTCTGATTCAGCCCAGTCAGGAGCAGCAGTTGACAGGAACAGATAAACTGCAACCTGCTTGCTACTGTGTGCAACTCCCAGCTTCATCTCAGGCCAAACTGACCCAAGGAGCTGAGGATGCAGAAAACATTCTGAGTTTTGCAGAAAAATGGCTTATTTTTTTACATTCTTTGTAGTGCATGATATGATATTATTTTAACTTATTATGAAGCACAGTAGCAACCAACTATATTCATGATTTGTAAAGACAGTAAGATAATACAAGTTACATTTTCACAAGGACAAAAATATTTCTCTAGTTGTATACATTTCTGATGTTTCTGTGATGCATTTTAATGGTCTCAAATTCTAAAATTAAAAGATTCTGAAAACTCATTTAGGGCATGCAAAATGAATTCCCTACAAAACACACAAGCATTTGGTGGAATACAAATATCAAACATACAGAGACTCATTAAACCATATTCTGAATATTTTTCTTTTCAACAGGTACTGCAGCATAGAAAATAAGTGGGGAAATAGAGAAGCTGCGCAGAAATTCTGTAGAAAACAGAAAGGAAACAGTTTGCATAGGAAACAATGTCTCCTTGAAACTAAGGAAAGACATAGAATCTCTAGTTAGAAAAAGTATTTCGGAAAGTGGTCTTCATTTGCCTAACTCATTCTAAAAGTGATCCTAACAGGGTCACAGAACTAGTTGTCAGGAAGGGAGAAAACCAAACTCATGAATCACAAGACTAAACAGAGAAAATGTGCTATACTGAAATTATATCCTAATCTAATGTAGAAAACTCATGCTCTTCCTAAATATTTTCACTTCCCTGAGGCTTCCACTATATAACGGTGAAAAGTGATGCTCCTCAGGGGTTGGCTTTGGGACTGGCAATGTTTAACATCTTTGTTAGAGACATGTACAGTGGGACTGAGTGCACCCTCAGCAAGTTTGCTGATGACACCAAGCTGTGTGGTGTATTTGACATGCTGGAGGGAAGGGATGGTGTCCAGAGAGACCCTGACACGCTTGAGAGGTGGGCCTGTGCAAACCTCATTAAGTTCAATAAGGCTAAGTGCAAGGCTTTGCACCTGGGTAGGGGCAACCTCAAGCAGAAATACAGGCTGGGTGGAAAAAGGATGGAGGGCAGCCCTGAGGAGAAGGACTTGGGGTGTTGGTTGACAAGAAGTTCGCCGTGACCCAGCAGTGTATACCTGCAGCCCGGAAAGCCAGCTGTATCCTGAGCTACATTCAAAGAAGTATGACCAGAAGGTCTAGGGAAGTGACTTTCCCTCTCCGTTCTCGTGACACCCCATCTGCAGTACTGTGTTTAGCTCTGGGGCCCCCAACACAAGGACATGGACCTGTTGGAGCACATCCAGAGGGAGCCCACAAAGAAGATCAGAGGGCTGGAGCATCTCTCCTATGAAGACAGTTGAGAGAGTTGGGGTGTTCAGCCTAGAGAAGAAAAGGCTCCAAGGAGACCTTAGAGCAGCTTCCAGTATCTAAAGGGGGCCTACAAGGAATCTGGAGAAGGACTTTTTATAAGGATATGTAGTGACAGGACAAGGGGGAGTGGCTTTAAATGGAAAGAGGGTAGATTTAGATTAGAAATTAGGAAGAAATTCTTTACTATGAGGGTGGTGAGACATTGGAACAGGTTGTCCAGAGAAGCTGTGGATGGCCATCCCTAGAAGTGCTCAAGGCCAGGTTGGACAGGACTTTGACCAGTCTAGTGGAAGGTGTCCCTGCCTGTGGCAGGGGTGTTGGAACTAGATGATCTTTAAGGTCCCCTTCAACCCAAACTATTTTATGATTCTTTGATTCTCTGACTTGATGAATCTTCAAAGAATTGCAAGGACATGGTCCTGTGAAATCTGCTCTGACTGACCCTGCTTGAGTAGGGTGGTTGGACAAGATCTCAAGAGGTCCCTTCCAAATATTCTGTGATTCTGTGATTATTTTTATATTTGTTCCCAGATATTTACAATACCCAATTGTTTTCCTCAATTTACCAGTCCATGAGTCTTGCCTTCCCTAATGACTTCCACAGCCAACAAGTTCATAAACCAACCTCCGTAAGCAAGTAATCTGCTTTCTGCTGGCTAGAGAGGATTTCACTTTCCTCTGTGCCCTACAACATTTCCCAATTTGTGATCATTCTGACTAGAACTTCTTGTAGCATGGGGTTTCCAGCTTTATTTTACATGACAAAGTTCTTTTCCTAGCAAAAATACAGTCTAAGATAAGGCACAGTGATACCAATAGGAAGCTAGGCTGCACTGTTGAATCTGAAAGCTCAGAAACATTCTTCAGCCTTTCCAGTTTACATGCAGAGTTCATGAGACTTACTGACAAACTAAAATTGATTATATTGAATTGACCTTTAAAGACATGAAATCCTTCCTTGCCTTGGTTCTTGATGTGACTGTGAACTGAGGTTGTGCATGTCTGGAAAAGGTTAGAAGTTCCATCAGTATTGTCTCACCGATGATCCACAAGTCCACCACCTACCAGAAAATGTGGATGCCAATTGCACACATGGATCTTTTGCCAGTACAAATAGGATTTCAACTATTAATTCTTGTATTCAAGAAAAAAATAAAAATCATATGCTAACAGTTTTTCATGAAATCTAAACTTACCACTACAAATTATTAACATTTACTCAATGTTATACAATCATAGTAACAGGCTTTTCTGCTCCGACTCCTCAACTGAGTTGACTATTTCTTGTTCTGCAGTTTACACTGCAGAAAAAATTTCCTGTTAGCCATAAAAAGGGGAAAGAGCAATCATCATACACAGCTTTTAACACAATGATGTGTTTCCATCTCTGAAAAATAAAGATCTTGCAGAGCAGGCACTGTAATGGTCATAAATGCATGTTGTGAGTCAGTTCAATAAATCCAATAAAATTCTTGTTAAAACTATTGCAACAGAAGATACTTAACTACTAACAGAAGTGAAAGCAGACAACCCTTCTGCCTCTATACGAAAGTATTTGTAGCTTTGGTTTGAGAAATGTGACATATTATATAGACCAAAGAGAAAAGCAAATCTTAGACAGAAAAATAAGGCAAATAAAAGAATGAGAAAAAAAAAAAAATCAGGCCTTTAACAAGGGGGTTCCCAGAGAGACATTTCCTGACTTCTTTATGACTATCTGAATCTCACAAAGAATACGGATGGGAGTCATGGCTCTAAAAGTAAAGTTGTACAGAAAATATGACATCCAAGGACACGTGGCAGGTACAGGCAAAATGCCAGTGATAACGCAGAACAGTCACCCTGACCACACCAGCACTCTTGTTGAAGAGAAAATACCAGACAATGGAATATCCACTCCCATGACAGAGTCTGAAAGACAAAGGTGTGTTGGAGGTGAGTAAGTGCCAGCTCAGATCTGCCTCCAGACCCGCTGTCTGAAACTCATGCAAGGACAATCTTGACTGTCTTTTAAACAACAGCACTGTAAATTACATTAAACTTTCTTTCCTTTTCTGTGTTGTGCAACATGCAGATGCTGGGTAATTGCCACTGGTCCTTGTTTTTTGATAGCGCTTGAAAGTGAGAACTGAACTAACAACTCTAGTTGAGTGGTCATTTCAAAAGGCAAAAAGCCTATTTAAAGGCTAAAATATGTCTGTTATGTATCTTAAAAAGTGAATGTGTACATATTTGTTTCAAATACTACTTGATGACTGAAGAACTTGTGATACCATCAAAATATTAGTTTCTATGTTACAGATACATAATATTTTGCTGTTAAGAAGCTAAACATATCTTAACATGAAGAGTCACATAGTTCAGGATTTTCGTTATGCAAAGGGTGACACAAGCAATCACACGAGTCCAACTTGTTTCTGCTCAGAGCTGCAACACAAGATCACTCAAAGGGACCTACCTAGATACACAGTCCAAACCCCCACTATCACAGAAAACAGACACCTATCAATAAAATAACACTAAAGAAAAATAAGGGATTACACAAATTCATAGATAACAGGTCTATAAAGAGATTTTTTTAAACACATATAAATACAGCATCTAACATCATGAGCCTGACAATTCTGAATGCTAAGGGAATACAAAGGGAACTGACTGCAGAAAGTGGATAGGCTCATACACACTCCCTAACTAAAATTTTTGCCACTGGGCTTTTGCCCTTGTTATTTTAAAGGGAGAATTAAAATCTAGTCCTTCATTACCACAAGGTCTGAAGTTGAATGTCTGACATTCTGCATGCATTTTATTGTGGCTGAAGAGAGAATAATGAACATGATATACCACTGGCTTGATCCAGTAGGGCCGTCTTCTTTTCTTATCATTAATTAAGGGACTTTCATTCCTCTACCCCTACTGCAAGATTTAAAATACATTCTCACGCCCAAAACCACAAAACATTTGTTTCTAGTCTAGACCTTTCCATAACCACCTTCTGTACAACTCTTCTTTTTCCTGTCACATTTATTAACTAGTTTTTCCTCTCTGATATTTTTTTCTCTTCATTCAGAGGACAAATACGTACTCTCTCAGCTGTTCTCTCTGGCTAAACAAACATTACCTTTTATTTTCTCTCTCTTACAACAAAAGTTATCTGGGGCACATGTCACCTTTCTATGCTACTTTTTACACACAGTGTACTTTCTAAACATGGAAGACCACAGTTAGATATGGTATTCCAGACATGACCTACCTTAGGAATTTGCAAGTTAGAATCTCTCTCTGGAAATACTTTTTCCTTACAATTTCACTTACCTTCCTGCAATTGGCTGAAATTCCTCTACTCAACCCTGTGATCTTGTGATGAGGTTATCTCATGATCAGTGACTAAATGGCCTATTCACTCTTATGTCAAGGCTAACTGATCATATCCTGTAATGCAAAATAAATCCTTGATGTTGGTGCATAAGTGCATGACCCTGAATTTTGTATAGTTTTGGTTTTTTTTTTTTCCATTGGTACTACCCAAGCCCTCAAGGCCATTTTTTTTTTTCCTGTGGTATTACAGTACAATCCACCTCTGTATTGACAACATCTCCCAGCTTTGTGCCATCAGTATATATTACTACATTCCTACTACTTGTGCCAAGGTCAAGAATGGAAATATTAATAATAATTCTCCATGCAATATCAATTAAAATATTTTCATGAAGTCGAGGAAAATCAGATCTGTCAGAGTTGCCTTGAGAAAATCTATTGATTTTCTCTTGATGAGAAAAAAATCTATGCTCTTGTCAATTAAATGTCTAAATAATGATATCATGTTAGTCTAACAAAATCTAAATTAGATACTAGAGAAGTCTCTATGGAAATCAGCACAAGGATCATAATTCTGTATTTTAAATCTGTCTGATATCCTATTAAAATCTGAAAAATTCCCAATGATCTCCTGTAATATTAAAAAAATAATTAATAATCCAACAGATAAATAAATCCTAGATATTATTTTTCAGGCTTTTTAAAATTCATGAAACTATTCTAAAAGTCAGTATCACAAGTGTGTTAGTATTAGGCTGGACTTCCAGCTTCTGAGTCCTTGAAAGGCACATTGGATACTTTAGGATTTTCTCAAAGATAAAAAGGCAGTGACAGGCTTTTTTTAATTTTTTCTGGTAGAACTCAGATGTTCACCTATTCATATGCCTTCAGGAAAAAAGTCTTAAAATTAAAAACATAAAATTGTTAAATTTTATAGAGGTGTGCGAGTGTCAGATGCAGTCAGGCATATGCAGAACTTTTGAAGGGCTAGGGAAAAAGGGCATTTTACAAATAAATATCATGCTGAGAGTTGACATCATATTGAATTTTCACAAGAAAAGTAATTTCACAAAGTGATTGTTGCTCAGACATCTTTTGTAGGTGGTCAGCACTATTGTAATTGTACTGAAATAAAAGTACATCCACTGAGATTATTATGGATGCAAGAATTACACATATTGTGTATTTATCTAACTCTGTCCTAGTTCAACCTCCTGGCATGAAATCAGCGGTCCATATGTCAATTCAAAACTGAAGCATAAGATGATGGATACTGATTCAAAATGGAATTAATACATGGATGTGTGTGAAAATTGAAAAAAAAACCCTAAGGCAATGCTGATATACTGTAGGAAGGAACTGAATGGATTGGAAAGGACTCTGATATGGGTGACAGTTTGAAATGGGAGGTTTGTGTCTTGAGGTAGACCTCGGGAAGCACCTTGAGGGTTAAACAACAGTCCTGGCAAAGACCTCTTTCCTTGGTGAGACAAGCACAACCACTTATTCTGGTTGAAAAAGTCATTGCAGGTGTCCTGCCCTTTGGCAACGCGCAGATTAAGCTACTGGTGCTGGGCCCTTAATGTGAAGCTACACCAGTGATTATTCAAATACAAGAGCTATTGCTGAATGCCAATGTCTGACAAAGCAAGACTTCGTGAAGCCAGCTGGTTACACCTGAGTAGCATTTGCAGGAGCTGTTTACTTGTGGCTGATATTCATAGTACAACATTTCAAAGATGTAGTCAGTACCTAGTAAAATATCATCTTTATTTTCTATTTAGAAATATTGTTATAAGTCACAGAGTGCTCAGACTAGTGCCCTTTTTTAAACACTTTCTATAACACATTTTCAGTAAGAAGTCTTTCAACCTGAAACTATATCCAGAGTCCACACTCATTAACCTTCCACGCATGCCACATGGATCATCTTTTCATCCCACAGGGATGTAGGAAGATTGAAAGCTACTGGATTAAAAGGAACTTCACTTGAGCAAGCAGTGTTTCTATTTCTGAAAAAACTCCAGAAGAGCTTATTTACATTGAATTGCATTTTTTTGAATTTTCAATTTTTGTGTTATTTTAATTTGTGAATGTCGTGGTTTAAACCCAGTCAGGTAACTTGTTCACTCACTCCCAGTGAGTGGTGCCGAGCTGACAACAACCGAGGTCCGTGTCCCCCCCCCACCGGGGCTCTCCGCTTCCCCGCTCCCGGAGGAATGGGGAGGAGGATCGAAAGAGTGCAACTCCTATGGGTTGAGACAAGAACAGTCCAGCAACCAATGTACACAAATCACCACCACTACTATCAACTACAACAATGATAAGGGAAAATAACAAGGGAAGAGAATACGATACCACCGGCCAAGAAAACGAGTTCCACCCAGAAGCCTGTGTGCTTCCGGGTAACTCCCAGTTACCCCCCACCCCGGCCATGACGTGCTGTGGTACGGAATACCTTCCTGGCTAGCCCGGGTCAGGCGCCCCATCTCTGCTTCCTCACAGCTTCCCCTCCTCCCTGGCAGAGCATGAGCCTCACAAAGTCCTTGGTCAGGGTAAACATCACTTAGCAACAACCGAAAACATCGGCTTCACCAACACTGTTCTCAGGCTGGAAGTCAAAACACAGCACTGCACCAGCTAACACAAAGGAAAAAAAAACATGACTGCTACTGCTGAACCCAGGACAGTGAAGCAGGTTTTATAGCACTGTTTGATACTTTACAAATGTACAGATACACCACATACTCTGAGTTATAATTCGTGGAGGCAGGGAACTGGTGGTATTTTAATTATCTGCACACATGCACCATTGCGTCTTTAAGCACTCAGATAAGAAGATTTTCCTCTCCTTCAAACAAGGAGGCACCTTAGAATACCCAACTTTTTAGTGGTTCACTTCCCACACTGCTTTCCATGACACTTTGATCAGTCATTCTTTTTCCTGTGTTCACGTTTAAGCATATCCCTTTCCAAATTATGAGACAACCTCCCTAAGAGAAACATGGTTGTTTCACCACTAAAAAATAATACAATGAACATCAGCCAAAAGCTAGAGAGCAATTCCACAATGCTTTGGGCCCAGCAACCGCACAGAGGAGTAAAGGATAGAAACCCCCAAAGCTCATACTTCAGAGGACATTCCCACCGTGTAGCAATAATGAGTCACAGTGAAGCAAAAGCCATCTGTTCATCTGGACACCGATACTGCTTGTCAGTTAGCAAGAAACATTTCCACTGAGAATCCTACTGCACTGTTAATCTCCCTGCATAGACAAAC